>NC_140584.1:405013332-406213332 GCF_964204655.1 Triturus cristatus
GCAGACAAACTTGATCCCCCTCCAATGGTGAATCACAGGGTATGATGGGAGGGGCATTATGTGTTCTGAGTCGGACACGAATCTGAGTGCCCATCTAGTACTCGCACCTCTGACCTTCACTAAAGTCGGTGCCTAAGACTCGAGTGCTACACGAACACAGCAAAAAAAGTAGTGAGCACACTCTGAAACCAAGAAAGCGGAACACACAGAAGTGGTAAAACAACGAGCGAGAGACGGAGGGAGGGAGAATCAGGGAGAGAAGATAGAGAAGGAAAGGCAGAAATAAAAACAAGCATTGGCATAGCCAATAGGTTTCACCTTTGGGACCTTATAATTGTTTAGTTATCCAGCACAATATCCTTGGTGCAACAACATCAACTGTTGCATGGTTAAACACTTATAAGGTCCCATAGGTGAGACCTATTGGCTATGCCAATGCTTGTTATATAGTGCTCTTAATTAGGCTTGTTGGTATAATTGGTAGTACAACTGGATAAGTGTGTACCATGCTGAAAGATCCGGTGTCCCAAAATGCGCCAATACATATATGTAAGAAGTGCCTGACCAGCTTTAGGCTGTGTGGGAGAAGCGTCGCACACTGCAGTGTTGTTTCCGGTGTCCGATCGTTTCAAACTTTAAGGTTGGCGAGTCAGAGCCTGTACAAAGATGCAGCCTCCAGCTACCAATCATAGCTCGACCCTAGGTGGAGGGCGGGTGCATCCCCACGTGGGCCGAATGGAGCTGAATATTCACAACAGACTGCAGCCGTCCCTAATGCGTTGTTTGGGCGTGGCTGTGGTCTCATATGTGGCGCTCAATTGGTCCGCATCAGTTACTAAGACTTGTAAGTCGGGTAAATCGTCTGCGGTTATCTCCCTTTACATGAGCATGCCTCGCTCCGTGTTATGAAAGATTTAAGCCATGAGGTCAGGGAGACTGGTACTCTCGGTGATTTGAGATTTTCGGAGTGACATTTCCCGAAAAAGACTAGCCCCAAAGCGATATAAAGGTGAATAAATAATGTCTAGTGCCATATTTATGCTGAACAGCGTTGCATCATCTACCATGTTTTAAAACGTGTTGGCAACTCAGTTAATTGGCGACCCGCACACCTGTTATTCAAAGTTCATAATTTTGTCTTAGATGTAGTCTTTTTGGGGTGCAATCCTGGTGTGTGCTCTGTCCCACAGCACCGAAGAGTATCAAAACATGATGCTGATGCATAACTATGCATCAGTCCCAGGATGCGACACCAGCATGTTGGATGAAAAATCATCGTTTAATCAGGTTTCATTTGTTTCAAATAGGTTTTATTCTTATTTCTCTCTCTTGATGTGTCGAATTGGTGATTACGATTTTCAAGTGCATGAATTATGCTCAACGGCCTTAATGACAGCATGTCGAAAAGATCCAATGCGACAAATAATCATGAAGTAATTTTGAACCAATGCATTTCCGGCTTCTCGCCCTTCTTCAGGGTTAACTGTAAAACATTGAAACAAACACCATATCAGAGACGCCTCAAAGGCATGATTCAAATCGTTTTGAGTTAAAAAGATCTAAACCTATAGCAATAACAATACAAGAGGATTCAATCTCAGAAAACGCTGTGTTTGTGATGTCGCATCTAAACTACAAAAAAACTTCAAAAAGACATCCCTTCTGCTGTTGCACAAAAGTTTCCCCCGTGATAAAGAAAAATAACTTCAGCAATAGCAAATGGCAGTGAACTCAGAACGTGTTGGGACATCTTACTGCTTAAACAAAGCACGGCGGGTGGACGGACGGCCGTGCACATAAATGGTAATGCAAAAGTAATGATGAAAGCGCCGGTGCATAGTAAATGTATGCGTATGCGCAGTTTTCAAAGTGCTGCTGAAGGCTGGCGGTTCGAGCGTGAACGCAAGCTTGTCGCCAGCCAGCAGCACTTTGAAAACTCACCTACTAAAGTCTCTCCGAGCAGCGCATGCGCGCTTACTCAGCGAGACCTAAGAAGCAGCTCAAGAGGAGTGCTGGGGTCGGGCACAGGGAGACAAGGTGGAGTGGTGCAGGGGAGACAAGGAGGCACTGCAGCTGCCACCCTGCGCGCCGCTGCTCGCTCCCACAAGCAAAACTCTGTGGGAGTGAACCCTTGCAAAAGAGGTGGGACATGCACCCGCCTTTAGCCATTTGCAGGCTACGATATCAAAATGACAGGCAAAAACCAACCCAATGCGTGGGGGGGGGGGGGGGGGGGGGAGGGGGGGGGGTCGGACCCAGAATAGTTTAGAGTGCTCACAAGAAGCCTCACAGAGGAGCGCATGCGCGCTGGCTCAGGCTCGACATAAACAGGGCATGCAGCATGGAGTAAGATAGCCTGAGCAATTAAAATAATTGAAAATAACAGGTTAAACCTGAAAACATTGATGAACTACTCTAAAAGGCAACATTTCCAATGCAAACTACACAGATTAAGCTTCAGAAGTATTGGTTAAATGGCAATTTGGAGGGCTGAGAACGCAGAAACCGCTTTATCAGACATGCTACTCTCCCACCAAGCTGCAGTGCAATACTTTGCTGAATGCCGGAGGCTATAACCTTGAAAAGTGTAAACTGCAGTTTAGTTAGGAATGTTTACCAATGGCTTTTATCATGAAATCAATACACAAACCTAAAACCAACACCAAATGAAAGTAGCCGGAAGGGAGAAAATTAGAACATGGTCGCAGCCTAGACCTCTTCGGATCAAGTGAATTAGTACACTCAAGACCATTCCACAGGGCATTCTATATTTATGTCAGGAGCCCTAGCTACAGTAAAAACATCCCTATACTATGGAAGTCACCGTTCAAGGGATCGTTCCACGGAAAATAACTTACTTTATTCAACTCTAGTTCGACCATACACTTAATATAAAGATTATAAACATGTAACAAAATAGACATTAAGTTGCTTCATGGCTGACCTGATAGTGTGACACCAAGGTCAAACATCCTCCCCCACTAGGGGTCAGTATTCCATAATGCCACCTTTATTGGTCAGTACACATTATCCAGAATTTGCAGGCAGATCTTTTCAGTTTGATACACAGCCTATTTTATGCTCGAAGAGAAAACCCAATTCATAGGTAACACGGTTTCAAAAGGGCACTTTTGTCCCAACAGAGCAGGAGACACTATAGAAACTGGAGCAGATAAGAGTATGTTGCGGCCATAAGCAAACTTGAATGGTTTACATTAGCTAATTTTTTTGTGCAAACACTATCAAGGTGCAAGTTCCTTACAGATATGAAAAAGACCTTCTTGAACACCTGGTGACCAGAGCAGCTGCTGCAGTAAATTAATTTTAATTACGTGTTTGAGAAGCAAGCAAGTTTATTTTTATATTTCTCAAGTGCCAAGCAATTAGATGAAAACCCAAAGGGGAAAAAGCATTCCTCCCGGGATCTTTCAGATGAGAACGATGCTGTAATCTTGTTAACTGCTCACATAGCTTGTCCACAATTAGATTTGCTGCTTTAATATGAACACGTGTTGGCAGTTCCTACATGTCCGACGGGAACAGGTGTCTCCCAGAAGCCCCACTCGGGAAGCAGGGTTGCAGCAGGATTCATGAACTTTAGTGAAATAACTTCATCATGATCAAGTGATCTGCACTACATTAAAACCTCCCAAATACATCCAGAAAACAGAGAAAAAAAACAGATTCATGCAAAACGATGAAGGCTGCAGAAAAGGATAGATATAACATTACATGATCACCATGATAGTAAAACTGATCGGACACTGTAAGGCACTTCATAAGTGGTTTCTACAAGAGAAAAGCGAATATGCAGGTGTTTATATATCCTAAGGGTATGCCAGAAATGAGCAAAGCAGCATTGTAAACTTTCCTTGCCTCACGCACGGACCTGAACTAAGCAGACCTCACTTACGCTAGGAAATGCAGCTGAAATACATAGACGTGTCCTAGGCATATTCATACATTTGATCAAGCTCTTAATCATCAGGCCAACGGGTCAAGGACGCGCCATACCTATACTGCTAATGAAGCTCCGTGCAGGCTGAAAGGGAAGGCAGAAAAGACTACAACTCTAATCATCACCATCAACTGTCACGTGTACTATGGACACTTACTGGAAAAGAATGCAAATTCCCTTTGCTCATATGTTTAGTTGGCTGGTCAAGAGCCCCTGGGTTTTTATACTCCACTCTAGAGGTGATCGACGTTACTGAGTGGAGAGCACCGTAAACCCTATACTAAACGCCACTGAAGGAAAAAGATCCAATAGGATACATTACAAGTGTCTAAGGAAAAAGTATTAGGTTTAAAAAAAACTATCTATTAACCATAAGCATTAGACAGGTATCAGCACAACTAAAGAAGCGGGGCAAAACAAAATGGTAGTCTAAAAGTAGATGTTCATATAATGTCTATGTATCCATTAAGAGGGTTAGTAATTAAAAGAAGCTGGCCAAAAAGTGAGTCAGTAGACTAGTAAACTTTCAAACAAGGTTTAAATGACTGGTTTTGTACCAAGTTCTGCATCCGTAGCTGATCAGCTGTAGTTGGCTCAGGTATGGATACAAACTGTATAGTTTGCCTGCAGCTTGATGAGGAAAGCAACAATCTTATTTATATTGAATCAAGATGACGCACATTATGCAATCAGACAATCTGAATACCAATTACAAGGAGGGGTGCTGGGGCTACTCCTTGTTTACATAATTTAAGGCAAAGTACAGTACAAGTAAGTGTGCAGTGGAATTTTCCTCCAACAAAGGAGCCAGGGGTCTTAGATTCTTGGAGCAATGTGAATGTAGTTTCAACTTCCTATGCCGAAAAGATGCCCGGCAGTGTCGCGTGTAGATATGGCAATACCTCCTCAAAAAACCCAAATACATTAATGTGTCATGTCTTGGAATTGAGGATTCTGCAACACTTCAGAGTAATTACTTCTCTGGTTAGCAGCCAGGTTCCTTCTAATCCTACGGAACAACTACTGGGACAAATGGCAACAGCAAGTCATTTGACATTCATGAAGAATAACCAATTTATTCTTCGCAACACATAGGGAGTTGAGATTCACTGAAAGTGCCAGATCATCTTGTTTAATAACAGATACAAACAAGCTCATCCATCTTCTTAGGCCCTGTAGTTTCTAGTTCCATGGCACAAAGTGGATCCATCAATTCATAGCTTCAGGCATGCTAGTTTTGCGAGCACAGGTAAAAAGACCCAAAGCTTTTTCTTTTTTTTTTTAAAAAGCCCCCCAGTAAAGAGAAACTAGCATTGGCATAGCCAATAGGTCTCACTTTTGGGACATTATAAGTATTTCGTTTTGCAGCACAATATCCTTGGTGCAACAACATCAACTGTTGCATGGCTAAACACTTATAAGTTACAAGATTTAGCCATGCAACAGCTGATGTTGTTGCACCAAGGAAATTGTGCTGCAAAACTAAATACTTATAAAGGTCCCAAAAGCGGGACCTATTGGTTATGCCGATGCTTGTTTACCTAGGAACTACACTTTTTAGGGCTTGCCCCTAGTGTTTGTGTCCCTTTTGTCTGGGGTTCCGAAATGGACCCTGGAAATATACACGCTTGCGCGTGTTTTGTGTCGTGCAATTGGCTTTCGCCTGCGTGTTTTTTTTTGAGATAGCACGCAATAGGCCAAAGGCGGGTGCATTGCTCCGCCCATGGCCTAATGGTGTCTATTACGCGCATTGCTGACATATGGTTTCAATTATCGTGTCCAGACAAGGGCGCGATAATTGAAACCATATGGCTCGCTGCGGCGCTCACGCGCACCACTGGCGGCTTTCTCTTTCGCTTTACTCGTTGCTCTTTTTGCCTCCCTTCAAATATAGTTTTCGTTTTCAACAACAGTGGTCCCCAGAAAGCGAAATGGAAACCAAAGGAATTAATATAGACTCAATCGTAGCTATATTTAGTGGACTTGTTCAGCCGGACAGAGGTCTGATATTTACTTGTAGGTTTAGAATATAATCATACAAAACAGTACATAAAATGGGACACAATCCTGTGTCCTACTTAGCCAGTAGAGTACATAAACAAAGGAGAAAACGAACAGGGGGCTCAGGCAAAGCTTTTCCGGTTTGTTACACAAGGATGATATACAGTGTTACAAGAACAAATCACTACAAAACACCTTTACAGCTGAATGAATGAAAGGTTTTTTGCGTATAAGGTGTATTAGGGTGTCGACAGCGTTTTGATCCGTTTGAAGGATGAGCGGATCATCATCAGGACTTAAATAACATGCCTGTTAAATAGAGCCTCATTAGCCTGGGGGAGCAAGGGGGGGGGGGGGAGAGGGAGGAAGATACATAAGCGAAAACAGTTAGGAGGATTACCGATAACTAGGAAACTCAAAAGTGGCAATGCCGTGACAGAAGCATGCATTTCAGACTCTAAAAGTTCTGGTTAGCATGCATTAAGATACGAGAGCGACATGGGAAGAGGTAGGTTGTGAAAAAGGACGTGGTGCTCAAGTGGTATATGGACCATGTATATAATACGGTGTGTAGACAAGGTGTGGTGGTTGACCTAGTAAGGTAAGGCCACGGTGGGGCATTGAGACGAAGGGTTAGACAAATCGTTGAGACATGTTAATTAATTACGCGCACAGACAAGAGTATGCAGGAGTGTCAATAAAGACAAGTACAATCGCTACAAGATAGGTTAAAATCAAGAGCCATGCTACGTAGTTAAGCGCACAGACAAGCGTATGCAGGAGTGTCAACCAAGGCGAGTGCAATCGCTGCGCAATAGGATAAAATCATGACGCGCGAGGGTGGAGGAACATACTTAAACTGTGGAGGTCACTCAATTATATACTGGAGGCAGCAGGATTGAGTAGGACCTGGTCACATAAGTAGTTGAGCGTCTTAGTGCAATAGTATTGACGGGGATGTTGAGTCTAACCAAGGAGTGTGGGAGGGTAAAATAGTGCGCAGGTAGCATCTAGGTGGTAATTCAGCCCCAATGCTGTGGCAGTGCCCCTGGACCAACCATAACCAGACACTCCAATGCGAATCATGAGGCCTGCCTGGATGTCGAAAATATTGAATTAAAGTGCTTAGTGGTGAACATCTTCAAGCCGCTTTTTCCAACAGAGATGGATGCTTAGCTGGTTACTTTAACGTAAAAATATCATTCATAATGCTACCACACCATAATGTTTCCGTATCTTCCAAGTACTTTGAATAAAATAAATTATGGTCAGCCAAGCTTTTTCTGAAGCCAATTGTTGTAAAGCCCTAGTTATCTTCAAATCAAGCCATTACTTAAGTTAAAATAACATAGCTTTTCCTGGGCAAAGTATACAATGTAAAAAAATGGCAACGTGCTCTGTGCATTATAATTATACTGGGGAGATTCTCAGACCAAGTACCACAATTAGGGACGCAAACAGGAAGTGCACAGTATTTAATCTAAAACGCGTTAAAGTCTGTGTTGAGGCTTTAAAACCACAGGATGGTAGTTCGGGCCCCTCGCTGTCAGTAAATCAAATTGGTACTGAAGTGAGGATTTACTTGGATGCTGTGCTAGCATGGTATCCTTGAGATTTGCACTATGCGGCCGCTTTACCATTCCCCTATCTGTTGACAACTTCTGGGTTCCCTCCCTCTCTCTCTCTTTCCCTCTCTCTCTCTCTTTCCCTCCCTCTCTCTCTCTCCCTCTCCCTCCCTCTGTCACCCACCCTCTCTCCCTCTCTCTCTCTCTCTCCCTACCCTTCCCTTCCCTTTCCCTCCCTCTGTCACCCTCTCTCTCTCTCTCTCCCTCCCCCTCTCTCCCTCCCCCTCCCTTTCCCTCCGTCACCCTCTCTCTCTCCCTCCCCCTCCCTTTCCCTCCCTCTGTCAGCCTCTCTCCCTGCCCCTCCCTTTCCCTCCCTGTCACCCTCTCTCTCTCTCTCTCCCTCCCCCTCCCTTTCCCTCCCTCTGTCACCCTCTCCCTCCCCCTCCCTTTCCTCCCTGTCACCCGCTCTCTCTCTCTCCCCCGACCTTTCCCTCCCTCTGTCACCCTCTCTCCCTCCCCGTCACCCTCTCTCTCTCTCCCTCCCTTTCCCTCCCTCTGTCACCCTCTCTCTCTCCCTCCCCTCCCTTTCCCTCCCTCTGTCACCCTCTCTCCCTCCCTCTGGCTCCCTCCCTCTGGCTCCCTCTCCCTCCGTCTCAACCCCTTTTGGCTCCCTCCCTCTGTCTCCCTCTGTCTCCCTGTTCCTCCCTCCTTTTCCCTCCCTCCCTCTCCGTCTCCCTCCCTCTACCTCCCTCCTTTTCCCTCCCTCCTTTTCCCTCCCTCCTTTTCCCTCCCTCCCTCTCCCTCTGTCTCCCTCCCTCTACCTCCCTTTGTCATCCTCTGTCATCTCACCCTGCGTGTGTGCCAACCGGCTGACGCAGCTTCCAGGGCACACCAACAGCCACACCCGAGCACTTCACAGGTCTTTAAAAGACCATTTGCATGTCAATTTTTGTATTTCACCTCTTCTGAGGCCCCGCAGCTCCACTCTGACTATCCCTGGAACCGCCCGGCCCCCACAGAGCAGAGACAGAGTTGCAACCGACAGTGTTTAGGAACACTCAATCAATCAATGAAAACTTTATTCGGATCGTTGAGAATCCATAAAAGTACAAAAAGACAATTATAAAATCATACAATAAAATAAAATACTGTTTGCACATGAGAAATAGTCCATCTAAACTTTAAGACATAGTAGACCGGGCACGAACCGCAGTTTTTAAAAAAGAGCTCACACGAAAGACAAGTTCATCATCGTCCAGGGCCAAAATCATTGAAAATGCAAGTTCCAGGCTAATAGGTTTTGTTTTTTTAAAATACGGAGTTAAAAACCATTTAATATACTTCATATAAAATTTACAGAAGAATAAAAAATGTAGAGTTGTTTGCCTACTCTGGGAATCACAGGGGCATGGCTCAACACATTGGTCATTAAAATTCCATAGAGGGAAGCTAAGTAACACTCATTATTTTAATTTTTTTTTAGCCACGGTACGATGTCTGCAAGGTCCGCGGGCCGCCAAGGGAGGCTTGCCGGGCCTCAGGCGGCCCGCGAGCCGTACTATGAGTACCCGTGATCTATACTAATGTGTGGCAGGATCTTGCGCTATAACTTTTCACGCCTGCAGCTTTCTAAGTGGTTGTATCATAATTTCTTGTGTTACGTTGCCTCCTGCCATTGAGAAACTGTTGTGTGCTTTGTACTTCCTGAAAATTAATAGGAGTCCAGCAGCAGCCTGGATAACACTTAAATGCAACCAGAAAGCTGGCAGCAATGCTGGCAAGCAAGGCGTTGCTGCTGTCCAGGTGGGAAACGAACAGGGCCTGGACAGTTGGTGTAAAGTTTGCTTCAGGCAGTTCACTTTGGAGTTTACAATGGCGAGATTTTACACTAGTGATGAGAAAGGAGGCCATTCGGTCCACTTTAATTTAGAGGCGACCTCTCGTGGGTGTGGACCTGTATTCAGTATAGATGGGCATCAAATGAAGGGAGACTCAAGACATCTGGGATTGGAAGAGGGAAAGTCAGCCTTTGAGTCACTCGATGGCTGTGCTTTAGGAGACTTCAGACTCACTTTAATATCTCTGGCGTACTAATGGATCCTAATGTCCTCTCTAAAGAGCACTGGCAAGCAGAAAGAGCACTGGCAAGAAAATCAATGTTAAGGCCACTGGGAGCCGCTCATTTAGAAGCTCACAAGTGTGCAAGGTGGTGCTGACTGCAAGTATGATTGATATGTTGGTAAGTAGCAAAAGTAAAGAAATAGATTTTTTTTTTCCATTTCTTTACTTTTGCAATAATCGCTGCACCCGCGCTTTACTTTTAACATTAAAAGAAGCGTTTACTTTTAATGTTAAAAGTAAAGCACGGGTGCCGCGATTATAGCAAAAATAAAGAAATACATTTTTTTTCCTATTTCTTTACTTTTGCTATAATCACAGCACCCGCGCTTTGCACGAAAGTGAAAGGAAACAAGGGATGCGCGCGGAGCGTGGCACGCTTGTGCGTGTGACCGCAAGCTGGTGGCCCCTTTTAGTAAGCACTTTTCGAAGTGCTACCAATGTCTCGCCAGAGCAGCGCATGCGCTGGCTCAGGCGAGACCTAAAAATCGGCTCCGTTATCAGGTGTAGTCTAGTGGTTTCACCCAAGTTAAACAACCACAAATAAACAGGATGAGCGTGTTTCAAAATCTATAAATAAAATTGACTGTGCAGAGGCCCCACTCTAGATATTTTCTGGAACATCTGAAGAAGATACTCGTGTACATTTACAGGCATTAGAAATACTGTATTTTACAATGAGGCAAACTGAATATAGTATCTAGGGTACCAAACACCTAGTGAGATAGCCATAGCACTTAAGGATGCCTAATGTTTATAAAGAGCTGTGTGGGGCAAAATCCAGAGTGACCATATACTCCATTACAAAGAGGGACTTGGATGATAAGGTTTACAGCAGAAGAAAGGTAGCTTATCTTCTTTGAAGCTTATTACAGACACTCACAAAGACATCCCTGGGCCAATTCTATGTCAGGAGGCAAGGATTATGCCTTCTTTCTTCACTTTATTAGAATAGCAGCACACTAAGAAGATAAAAAAAACGACGTTTCCCCAAACAACCTTGGGAAAAAGTAGTTCAGAAAAAAAAAATCCCATAGCAACAACCAATCCTGGCCATGTAATACTGTCCAATCAGGGAACGCACAGTCCAACATAGTCCTCTGTCACTGTCAGATTGTACTATTTCTTCGCTGCTGCTCAGCAGAGCGAAGTACCCTCCAGTTTGTCTTCCTTACTGTTTAGTGCTTAAGCTGTGTTTCTCTTGCTTGTGATTATATTGCACTGTTTATCGCTTTGGTATTGTGCTTTTAGCACGCTATTTATCGCTTTGCTTTACTGTGGTAGTGTGTATTTTTTATGCTGCCAGGAGCGTGTAACCGCCTCGTCTTTAAATTTGTGACTGAATTGAGTTTTGGCAACGTTGTACGGTAAGCGCAGCTTGCGCTCTGTTTTCTCTTGCCAATTGCTGTGTGACATATTTGGCTTCGCGGGAGCGGTTTCGGTCTTACGCTGTGTGCTGGCGCTCGCTGTGTCCATCTCCCACCGCCAGTGGGCGTGGGAGGTGGCGCAGAGTGCAGCGCAAGGTTCGAATTCCTTGTGTTTTTGGAATTCCGGTCCTCGCGTGCATTCACTGGCGCGGCCGCTGGTAGAGAAGGATCTACACCCGTGTGGGTCTGTACACAATCGTGCTGTTCAAGTGAAAAACAGCCGATCACTTGTCAATTTCATTTAACGCTTTACTTCCCAGGGAGACTGGGAGTAGAGTCTATTATTAGCATTTCACGCCAGTGTTACTGGGTCTGTAGCAGCTGGACGGCCTTTTCTTTGGGACACTGCCCCCCACCAGCCTTCCTTCACAGGGTTTATACCCACCCTCTATAACCTCAGGGCACCAGCCTAAGTCCAAGGGGATTTTAAACCCAACAAAAGCGCGAGTAGCTTGCTCCCTATTTTAGGATGACACCCAGCCCCATTGGAGACCATATTGAGAGGTTGTGTGCTCTGACAACCAGGCACAAATATTTGCCCTGCTTTGGCCCTACAAGGAATTATGGAATATCAGAATTCCAGGAGGAAGATGCTCTGGCAGTTTTTCCCTAGGACACTGTGGACATGTCTATTTACCAGGCGGTGGCCATGACCCCGTTAGAGGAGAGGCGCTCACGCCAGATTGCCCAAGCTTTTGACCTAGCCCCCCCTACCTTCCACTTCGGGCACCCCCCCCTCCAACACCTGAAGGGCCACCGCAAGGGTGTTTGGGTCCCCCTCCGTCTAAAAAATCCCGGGACTCAGTGGGTGGATTTAGATGCATTTACCAGACTATAGCAGGACTGTCAAGGAAGGCCGCCTGCTCTTACGACCCGGGAAACACCCTAATCCTCCGCCAGTAGATTCTCAAAAGCCCCCCCCCCCCCCCCCCCCCCCCCGGTGCGACAGGTGACAACCAAAGTCCTTCCAGACCGTGGCTCCCTTCCCGCCCGTCCTAATCTTCTAAGAATGCATCCGATATGCTGGACCCTGACGAAATTGTCCATCCACGTTCCTCCGACTGGGCCCTGGCCGATAAGGTCACTACTTATGGAGCGGGGCACATTCGTAGGCCACTAGAGAAGGAAGCCTGTAATTGCCTCAGGGCGGAGTGTCCCCGGCCTTAGCTCGAGGGTAAAGTGGCCCATACCCCAGATATTGATCCCAGCATGGCCGTCTTTCCTGAAGAAGTTTGTTTGGGAGCCCAAGAAAGGGATTAACAGGTCATGTTGGGCTTGTCAGGACAAGCTCCTAGATGTCCTAGGTCCCCTGACGAAGTTTTTAGATGTATGGCAGAGGAGGCAAAAGTTTCAGATTCACTAATTTTCCCTGACACTTTGTCAGGATGGGCCCAGGGAGCCGTAGTGTTCTTAGGCAACGCCAATTGCACGCTCTCCACCGAGCACCAGCACTCCCTTTTAATTAAGGCCGACCCGAAATTGGGAGATCTGGCGGACTCGGGAGCTCAAGGCCTCTTCGGAGAACCTTTTATCAAGGTACTGGGCAAATTTGTAAACATTTTCACATCACTGGACAAGGCCCGACAATCAAAAAATGTCCCTGTGTTTTTCACAACGCCGGTAGGGGCCGCTAGACCAGCCACAAGTTCCACCAGAACACGCAAAGAGGACAAGGCTCTAGACAATACCAAGATCAGTCCCGATTCGGGAACTTTTATCCTACAAGGACAGCGTGGCAAGGGCAGAGGCTTCAGAGGAGCAGCAGCCACCTCAAGTCCTGGTGAGTGGTCTCCCTTCTTCCTGCCAAAAAATACGGGAGAGGGGGGCTGGCAAATGTTTTCACAGCATGGGTTTCTCTCACAAGGGATGCTTGAGTCCTTCAGACTGTACAGGGGTTCCGTTTAGACTTTATAAGGTAACCTGTTCAGAGATTCAGACCCCGGCCCATTCAGTTTCCTCTCTAGGAGACCGCCCTCGTGGACAAGGAAGTAATATCCCTTCTCGACAAGGGCGCCATCTTCCCAGTCTCCCCACATCCCGCAGGTTTTAAAAGCAACATATTTTTGGTCGACAAGATCGATGGCAGCAAGAGGCCAGTCCTCAACCTAAACAAATTCAACGAGTGGCTAGTGTACCGCCACTTCAAGATGGAGGGGATTCATCTCCTCAGGAATGTTTTACGTCCACAGGATTGGATGGTGCGTCTAGACCTCAAAGACGCCTACCTGTTAGTCCCAATTTTACCTCCAAACAGACGTTTCCTCCAGTTAGTCTGGCTTCAGCAAACTTTTGAGTTTGCCTCTCCTATATTCAGACTGTCCTCAGCTCCCTCGTGCTTCACCAAAGTACTCAAACCAGTGGTGGCCTTCTTGCGAGCTCGAGGCGTTCGGATGATTGTATATCTGGACGACTGCCTCCTTGGGGGGGTGGGAATTGCCCGCGCCAATTATCAGCACATATTCAGATGGCAGTGGACCTCCTTCAAGGCCTGGGTTTCCTAATAGACGAGAGCCTTTTACAGCCCTCTCAGTCCATCATCTTTTTGGGCTTCCTTATAGACTTCACCGCCTGTACTCTGAGGCCTTCCGTCCAGGAAGATTTTGAAAATCCGACAAACTCAGTCGTGTCCTTTCCAGACAACAGGTTTCCCTTCGCCAGTTGGCTCGCATAGTCGGGCTCCTCTCGGAACGATTCAAGTTATTTTCCCAGGCCATCTGCACTACCAGGGCCTGCAACGCTTGAAGGCGTACTTGCTTCGCAAAGGGTTTCCGTACTCGCACATGGTTGTCTTGTCCAGAGGCTCGAGGAGATACAGTGGTGATTGGACCACATGGAAGCGTGGAATGGCCACGCTATTTTCAGCTCAACGCCAGATCTGTTTATACATTCCGACATCAGCAGGCTAGGATGGGGAGTCAGGTGTGGGGACCTCTCTACAGGAGGTTTGTGGTCTCCCGAAGAACAGAAGTTACATATAAATTGTTTAGAACTTCTGGCAGGATACTTTGCCGTTCGCTGCTGGATGAAGGATTCCGTGCACTCGTGTGTCCTTCTCAAGATGGACATTTCGGCAGTCCAGTATATAAACCATCTGGGGGGCACCAAATCCAAAGTCCTTTCAGACCTAGCCGCAAGCTTTTGGCAGCACTGCCTGGACAGCCAGGTAGCAGTGACAGCAGAGTACTTGCCGGGAAAACCAGGAGGCGGATTTTCAGTCACGCAATTTTTGGGATTCCAGCCTCTGGATGCTGGAGCCGAGCATATTTGAGATGTTGAACGCTGGGGCCCCTTCTCGGTGGACCGGTTTGCCTCGAGATTAGACCACCAGCATCCCCGGTTTTTCAGTTGGAGACCGGATCCCTTTGCAGTGGCCACGGACGCCTTCCTACAGGATTGGAGCTTGGAGAAGGGATATGCGTTCCCTCCGTTTACTATGATCACAAGTTCGACAGCCCAAGTTAGATGTCAGAATGCGGAGTTGGTCATAATCACCCTCTTTTGGAGGTCGCAAGTCTGGTTTCCAGTTCTTCTGGAACTTTGTGATTCTCCAATCCTACTCCACTAGTGTCCAACTCGCCTTCTGAGCCCGCCCCGACAAGGATCCTCACCCTCTGGTGCAGACAAACTCGTTGTGACTCATGGCATGGCGGATTTCAGGGGACAATGGGAGGTCCCAGGACTTTATATCCAAAGCGTGGGCAGACAGCACGGTCAAGAGATACAGATCAGCTTGGGACAGATGGTCCCATTGGCGTTAGCGGAGGGGTTTCGATCCCCCGGTCGAAGATGTAGTGCACATGATCAATTTCTTGGCTCAGTTGACATCCAAGGGTATGGCGTATAGGTCGATAAACATCTTTCGATCGGCTATTGCCTCCGGCCATGTGCTGATTAATGATACTTCGGTGGGCAAGCACCCTTTGGTTTACAGACTTCTAAGGGGTATCAGACCTTCGCTACCTTCGGAGCCTCGTTATTCTGCCCTTTGGGATGTTAACCAATTACTTATACTGGAGAAGTGTGGCTCAATGGTTAGAGCGGCAGACCCTGATGCAGAGGTCTGGCCCGGGACCAGGGTTCAATTCCCCGCCTCGGCGGGTCTTGGGCTCAAAATTCCACGGACCTGACAATTCTCACCTCGGTGCCTATTCCAATCATGGAGTCCCACTCTGCAACTCTGGGCAATAGCTTGCTTAATCTCCACATTGGCCCCCACAACGCTAAGGATGCCTGGCCTCCACCTTGGGGGTGCCCAGGAGTGGACACCCCACAGGGAAAGCCAGGATGGGTTCCACAGCGGTATTCGTAAAAGCGCCTTGAGACCCTTGCGGGTGAGTAGTGCGCTATACAAGTATCAATTTACATTTACATTACATACTATTCTTGTCTTGGAAAACCAAACCGTTTCCTTTCCAGAAAGGAGCTTTCGGCTAAGTAAGCTATGCTTCTATGCCTCATCTCTTGTAGATGGGTTTCTGATGTCAAGAGCGTTCGACGTCACAAGTAGAATGTTTACTCCGAATGCGGTAACATTCACTCTCCTTAGAAGGACGAAATGTCATTCCAGGATTATTTCTTACCCAGAGTTTCCAGATTCCCCAAAATTGTGTGCGATTCGCTGCCTTAAAGCATATGAAGAGATGAGAGGAAGTTCGTCCCCCAGGCAAACGTCAGCTTCTCATTGCTCTGCGGAAACCCTTTAGAGCAGTTTCTTCTCCTACCATCGCTAGATGGGTAAGGTGGGTGATGCAGGCATCAGCCTAGCTCATTTTGGAGCTCACTCGGCTCGTGGGGCTATGGACTCTAAAGCATTTGGCTTGGGAGCCAGTCTTGAGAACATCCTCAACTCAGCAGATTGGTCTTTGGACTCAACGTTTGAGGTTTTATTTCAAGCCAGTGCTGGACATGGCTCACCTCGTTGTGAGCAAGCTTTGAACTAGCATAATCCTTGCCTCCAGTCCCAAAATAGATTAAAAAAATTCCTAGCTATCGTAACAGAAAGTTTCAATTTTATTAAGGACTCTGAGGCGAGGATTATCCCACCCTAGGGTCCAAAGAAGGACAGCCCTCCCCGTATACCAGTAAGTATTTTGATTTCACTGCGAGGGTTGGGTGGGGATTAAGCTTTCTGTAATGCTCCAACTACGTGGCCGCTTATTTTTACAGGCTTTGTAGTTTTGGCTCAGTTGGTAATATCTGTCTTCACAGGGTCTGATGCGAACAAACAGGGTGCATGAAGGTGCTCCGACGGCTGGCTTCGCGCTACGAAAGAGGACAATCGGACAGCGACAGAGGACTATATTGGGCTGTGAGCCTCCTGATTGGACAGTATTATTACATATCCAGGATTGGTTGTTGCTATGTGGTTTATTTTTTTCTGAACTACTTTTTGCCTAGGAGGTTTGTGAAACGTAGTTTTTGTTATCTTCTTAGTGTGCTACTATTCTAATAAAGTGGATAAAGAAGGCATAATCCTCGCCTCCGAGTCCTTAATAGAATTGAAACTTTCCGTTACGGTAGCTAGGACATTTTTCATTCCTTCTCCTACAAACCTCTTGTCTAGATGCACGCTTCCAGGCTACTGCTCCAACAACAAGGTATGTACTACGGCAGATACATTACATATTTTAGTTACAAAACATTAACATCAGGACAGCAAAGCACATTAATGACCTGTGTGTGGGTTAAATGTGATGAAGCTGCAAAAATGTTTGGATCCAGAAATAGTCATTAAATTTTGAGTCATGTTAACGCCTCTAAAGTCATTTAATTTGCTTCACTTTGGTTATCTTCACTTGAATGGATTTACAATTGGTTTTCACCCATTTAATTTTGTATCCATTTCATTTTTTATTCTCCTTCCAATGAGCAAGTAATCATTATCTGCACTATAACAGAAACCATCCTTTAGCACACAGTTTGACATCATAACCTGGATCCATGCAATGCAAGTTTATCCTGGCGTTACCTTGCTCCTTGGCAAGACAACCCTTTGGCATTATTGCTATACAAAATAAAGTCTCAGAGGCAAGTGCTAGGGAAATCTTGTACTAGAATATAAAAAAACCTTTACAGCAATGTCTAGACACGCCTAAAATCCACATTTTTCTATGTGGAATTTGAGGCACCACAAAAAGAATGAAAAATTGTGCAGGCAGCAAACTGCAAAAACAGCTTATCACATTAGCTCAAACAATTACAGCATTAATGGCAGTGGTGAGAAAGCACCGGCCAGCACCTCCGTACTGTTTACAAAAATTCCAAGTGTAACAATCTTTAAATGGGCATGCTCAATCTACAACACTGTGCCACTAACCCAGTGTTACCTTGTATGGAAAAACTTTTTCCCATACACCTAACAATTAATTAATTACAGAGCACGGCCACTATCAAGTTTCACTACTGACCTTGTTGTTAGTTGTTTTAATAATAAACATGGCACCATTCTGTGTATCTAGTCAAAACAGTAGTCATCCAAGTACAAAAAAAGAGCAAGAAGACAAAAGATAATCTTGATTATGTTGACACGTAGTGAATGTTGTTGATGCAGACAGCCGACACGTGTTTTGTCTTATAAACGACTTCAAGGCTTGAAAAACAGTTGAGAAAATCGTAACACAAATGCTCGGGAGCCCTCAATAGTATGGGATATATCACAGGAATAGCGATGAGCCAGATACTTAGATTTTTTCAGTTGCAGATTAGGACTTCAAAAACACTTTCCAATGTCGAAAAGTTAAAATGTAGTTGGAGCGTTACAAATATAGCTAGAGTCCAGTCTGTCCAAGTTTGAAGTATAAAGCTCTTATAGAAAACTTCTCCGATCGAAACAAGACTTGTTTTGATATGCCCGGCTTTGTACAGCAGGAACCTTAATGCTGTACCACTATATTTACTAATTAAGTTTTGGTGCTCGTTGAACTGTTATACGAGCGTTTCCGTCGTTCTGACCTTCTACACACTTTATACTGAGGGAAGATGGTGGTGAGGACACGCATTAGGTGGGGAAAAGCCATTCCTTCAGGGATTTCCTGAAGTGCAGGTGGCTCTTAGTGTTCTGGATGGAAGAAGTAACCAATTCCAAACCGCAGGAGTCTTGGCACGAAAGGAGCAGCCCCCAGCTCTGGGTGTCCTGAATCGCGGGACAGTGGCCAGATTAGGTTCGACCGAGCAAAGGTAGCGGCTGGGTCGGTAAGGAGAGAAGAGATCGGACAGAGCAACACACAAGGTTTTAAGGTGGATGAGCTTTTCCAATGGGAGCCAATGCAGTTTGTGGAGAAGACCATAGACTGGGCAAAACTTCAAGAGAATGTCTTTTTTTTTGTTTTTAAACAGCCTAACTGCAGCATTTTGGGCAAGCTGGAGTCTTCGGACAACTAACTTGTTGGTGCCTAGGTACAAGATGGTACATGTGGTCGAGCCAAGAACGAATTTCTGCCTGAATGATAGTTTGATGTGTACTAGAGTCAAAGAGGCCAAGAATGAGGTTGAGACTTCTCAAAAACCCCCAAAAAGTGCTCGTCACCCCAAGAATGGATGTCTTTTCCCAGTAGTAGGTCTTCAGTTTTATTTACGTTCAGGCAGAGGCAATTGGCATTGGTAGCAACCCTCTTTGAAAATGCAACCATTTATTTTTCTCAGTCCCCTTTTGTTTCTTTGTAGTGTTGATGCTCCAGGCACCGGTCCTGTAAAACAGCCCTGTAAATCTTTTCCTTATCTAGTCACATTTTCTGTTTTCCGAAGGCACCTGTTCCGTCCACTTCCCCCCCCCCTCCCTTATTGCTGCTTGTCCCCTCCATCGTCAGCCACGCTTTCCATCTCCTCCCCTTTGAGTCCGGCTTTAACTTCCCGGCCTCTTGTTACAACTGCTTCCAATGGACAGCTTCACACACACACTTGAGACCGCCAATCATCACACAGAGGCACAATGCATTAACAATAATTAGTACAACCTTATATGCAAATCCCAAACTTTACAGCTAAATATTTATGAAGAGAAACATTACTGCAGTCTTGCCAAAGTGAACGTTCAAGAGCAGGGAAAGAAGTAGTGCAAGCAGTCTACTGCTGCGTCACGTGACCTCAAGTTTGCTGACTGGTTGTAGAGACGATGCTGCAAGAGGTGATTGATTTACAGACATAGATTCACACTTTTACATCAAACCGCATCAGCAAAGCACCACAAACCAAAGCTACCACTTCTATCGTATGTTGTGACGGCTGTACCTTGACAATATACAGACAATTTACACCAACAAGGGTGAAAAACTAAAGCCTGACACAGAAGAAAGTGTTATCATGCACTGCATTTATTATGATGCATCGGGGCAAACTGAGTGCTGGAGTGTGACGCAGTGTGCGCCCACCCCCCTCCAATATACAGAGCTCCGTTGCCTTTCAATTATATATACACACACACACATATATATATATATATATATACACATATACACACACACCTGTACTGAATGAAGGCTAAAATAAGACCTCTCCTACTGAAAGAACCAATTCTGTGTGCAGTGCTAAAATGGTTTCACAAAAGCATGTACTATAACTCACTGAACACATGCCAAAGGGAGCTTATGTAATATGCAGTAACTGTTTCCAATGCCATTGAGGTAATGCAGGGCATCAGGTGCTTCAGCTGGCTAACTGAAAAAAATACATTTGAGAAGCCAATAGGTCTACAGAGGCAGACAAAATATCAATAATCCATCACTTAAATAGTTTAATGTTTTGCTGATTAACACAATCTACACCTACTGTCTACACAACTACTGTAGACTAGAAATAACAAAAATAGAACCTTTCGCAAAGGCGCAACCTGGGCATTACTTTACTAATGCCGGTTGATCATGGTACTTAAAACAAGCATTGGCATAGCCAATAGGTCTCGCTTTTGGGACCTTATAAGTGTTTAGCCTTGCAACAGTTGATGTTGTTGCACCAAGGATATTGTGCTGCATAACTAAATACTTATAAGGTCCCAAAAGCGAGACCTATTGGCTATGCCAATGCTTGTTTTTAAACCGATCAGAGTTGGTCAGTAGATAAAAAGGAAAAAAAAGCAACATAAGTAGTGCAAGTGGAATCACACCGGCAGGGAACACTGATTTGCAGAGAGGATACGAGATAGACAGCTGGGCACACTCATGGAGTGCTTAACAAAAAAGAAAAAAATAATAGTGCTTGAAGAGCAAGCAGTGGAATGACCCGTGTAATGCGTTCATGCTCCAGGGAAGGGACAAACCAGAAGAGGAGGTAAAGCTCAAACAAGCTGATGGATAAAAAGCAAGCAAATAAAAGGTAATCAAAGTAATGGGCAGTCCCTAAATTGTGAACTGACAAAGGAAACAAATGACGCAGACACATTTGGCACAGTGTGTTTAGGGAACAACTTGGACGAAGATGCCTTTTTCTGATTTATTTACCCATCCAAAATGCCGGTCGCTATTTCGGAGCAGTATATGAAATAAAATGTTAGCTGCATGGAAGCGCTTTTATGCTGCTGAGAGCCGTCAGGAAATTGCAGCTGTGCAAAAAGAAAAAGGAAAAAAATTCCCTGAATGGGAAAGGTGGAAGGACACAAGTCACTCAATCAAAAGGATGGCAGAGAGGCTATGCTCAAAACTCAAAGACTCATGAGTACATCCCTTACAATCTAATCCTTGATTAACGAAAAGCACTGAATGAGCTCAAAAGAAACAATCACATTGTGATTAAAAATGGCAACAAAAAAAAAAGGGGAGGCGTTGTAATCCAAGATCTGCTGCAATAAAAACAAGTGATCTATAGGTAATTTAACACTTCAGTATGCCCCATTGTTATCTAATCCACTGCAGGAACACCAAACATCATCAGAGATTACTACCAAGGCTTGAGTGTTAGGTAAATGAATACAATTTTCTCAAGGCTAAATATCCACGAAACCCGGTACTGTATAGGCTCCCTAAAATGTACAAGGATCCCAACAGGCCACCAGGCAGACCAATTGTCTCACGAGTGCGTTTCTGTCTTAAAATCCCTTGGTAAATACACTTTTTCTTGGAGACCGTCACCAAAACACAGAGCTGTATAAAAAGGACAGCAGTGACAATTACCAAAATTGAATAATGGAGCTTTGATGGGAATGAGGAGAAACTGCTATGTTTGGATATAGAATCCCTATATACGAACATGACTCTGGATCTGGATGAGGGAATTAAAGTGATTTAGGACCTTCTATATACTTATCCAGAATCCATTGAGGTTCTCACTTAGTTCATTATATGTCTTCTTGAGAATAACTTGGAGTTTGAAAGCACGTTATTTGCAGACCGAAGGGACTTTTATGGGACCTTCTTTGGCCCCCAACTTTGCCATACTGTTTGTTAACAATTTTTAGGGTTACATTTTTTTTATCCCATTTCTAACCTTTCAATAGACATTCAGCAGTGGAAACAATTTATTGTTTACATTTTTATGATTTGGCGAGGCAATGTATATACTCTGTCTGAATTCCTAACATGGATTAATTCCCCGATTTCAGATACAAGATTCTCCAACACATAACAGGAATTCCATTGATTTTCTTGACTTCACAATCTGGGAGGTGGATGGCCAGCTGGGTACCAAGCCATTTCAGAAGCAGACACAAAGGAACACACTATTTCAGTGCACCAGTAATCACCCATGGGTATTTCAGGACTGATAAACTTTTGGTCATTTCCTATGTATTAGTGGGAACACTAAGTGGAGAGCCGTCTATTTTAAGAGAAGAAAATCTTAGTAACTGTTGGCCCGTGGTTACCCAAAATAATTGGTGAAACTATCCATGACAATAGCTTGGTATTCTCCAAATACACATCTCCTTTCCTTCAAGGCCCCAAAAAAAAAAGAGACTAACTGTATTGTCTGTGTTATCACATTTTGTATTAGGAGTAATGCCCTAACCGAAAATCAGACAAAGTATAGGTCTTTACTTACCTTCGTAGGCCTCACCGACCAGATTCCAATGTTTTTCTTTCGCAATGGTAGGACTTAGAGGGGTGGAAGCTATTTTATTTGTAACTACACTGATTGCAAGGAAGGAATTCGTTCACGGTAACATCAAACAGACATTAAGGGACTACTATAATAGTAATACGAACAATGGCATCTATTCTATCGGATGTCCCTGTATTCTGATCTATATAGGCCAAACCACTTCAAAAGTCAACACTGTAGTTGTATCCGATGTCTGAATCTGACAACCCCACTTGTAAGTTATTTTGTGGAACTGAGTCACACACAGAAAATAATATATTGGTAAGTGTCGGAGACAGCGAAAAATAATACAAGTTAGCGATGTAAAGACTTTGCTGAATAGAGAAGAATGTAGGTAGATCTTCAGATGAAACCGCATTATCAAGGGTCTTAACATGGAAGAATTCAGCCTGGTTGCATGAGCATAAGCTACCTCTACGGCTGTTCTGTAATAGCTCTTATGAGAAATGTTGTGATCTTCTGTGCATACAATGCTTATATTATGTACACTGACTTAATGATCTATACATATGAACCTTTAGTATTTTTTTAGTCTGACTCAATTTAGCAGTACGCCTCTATATTGGTTGTATACTTTCAGTAGATGTATTGATCTTAACTGCATAACATTTTATGAACTATTTAAAAAATATTTCACCCCAATGTGTCTATAAATATGAAAGGGTGACCATGTATTAATTGTGTGTATTCATTTAGGCTCATTTAGCTTGTTTCCTTAACGATTGGTGACTCTGGACTGTTTTCTATATATGGGAATTTTGGCAAACAATTTCCTTTTTGTAAATCTGTTTTCAGTTGTCCCGCCACCTATTTTTTTTTTTAAATCTACAATTTTTAATTTAATATTTCTTACCCAGCCTACATTTTTCTCCATTTTCTGAGCAGGTTTTGTAAACTATACCATATTGGCAGCTTTTTTTTTTTTCCCCCCCCCCCGACCCGGTTTTGGAAACTACTGTATTGGCTGTCCTTTTTCAGTGTTCTTTTTTCTAGTCCTCCATTCTTTACCCACAAGAGTCTAGTCCTCCTTCAGTTTTTACTGAGGAGACTTGGGTCGACGCATTCCAGGCGGGGGAGCGGACCCTTTGAAGTTAGATTGCCAAACGGATTGCATGGCGGCACGATGCACGTGATTGTGCGCGTGCTCGCCATGCAAGGAGCCCCTTACTAGAGTCTCGCTGAGCGATCGCTTACGCGATAGCCAGCGTGACCTAAAAATGAACATATAAAGAATGGATTAAGATCCCTGTGACATGTACAATTGTGCCTCTTTAAGTAGAGCCTAGGGAGTGCTTGCACGGTCTCTTCGAGACATGGTGCATAAACTTTGTGCGCTTACAGCCCACCCACTGATTTTCATTAATTTGCTTCAGTGTCCTTTAGAAATCCTTGCTTCCAAGTGGTTATCTTTCCTTTGACTTTCGTTGTTGATTGGCTCCCATGGACAGGCCCCCCCCCCCCCCATTACTTGTAGTCCTCTACATGTCCCATTATAGCAACTGTAAAAGGAACTGCTTTTTGCTTTGTCTAAAAGCACTGGATGTTCTCAGTTGCTCCGATGTCAGGCAGCCGCTAATTTCCCATTTGTCAGGGTACGTAGCACAAGAACTCTGCCAATTGAAGGCATCATTGCCTGATCAGTACGGCGCTCCGGAGACTCCACCCTTTTTGCATAACCCTCCTCCATGCACTTCCATATTGCTTGACCAGTCTGTATGCAAGCTCTCGTGAGAAGCACTTTCCATTCCACACATTCAAGCACCCACCAGGAAACACGCTGCTGCCGAGCTGCCCTGACTGCTATCTTGGGGACACACGCTAATTTAAGAGCGTCCTACGGGTGCTACGCCACTTGGCAAAAAGTCTCTAGTTCCTTATTAACTAGTGAGACCTGCAAAATCCACATACACTTGGCACAGCATTCAGTTTCAGCACTTCTTTCCGCCGAAGGGCAGGAGCTAGCGATGTATGCAGAGGGCTGCTGACAATGGCAGAGGTGAGCAGATTTTTCTCCTAGGCGGGTTCTGTCTTCACTGGAATCCACCCCACAACAGCTTCAATGGCGCTATCTGACTCCGACAGCAACCCGACCTGTACATTTGTAGAGGCGCATCACCTCCTGCTGCCCACCTCTGCTCCTCCCTTCTGAGCGCTGCGGTTCCCCGTCCAGTTCCCTCCCCCCTCCTGGTGCTGCTGTTGCAGAGAACCCATTATGTGCACAGGTCTCAGGCAGACTTCCACAGCTCCCTCTTCGAGAGCTCCTTCACAAGCATTATTTCTGGCCTGCGCTGCAGATAGTTTGGCGAATGTGACGTGCAGCTGTCAGAAGTGCTGCCCACTCACCTGTCAGAGGTGCTGCCCACTCACTCATGGGGCATGAAAATAGCTTTCCGTTGGTCCCATGTTATAAGGTGACTGAACGGTTCGCATGTTGGGATGAGAATACAAGTCCCTGCATGCCTTATTTTAGGCGGTTAAACAGACTACTCTGCGGAAAGGCTGGAAGATAACTCCAGACCCGGGCTTTACTTTTCTGGTGTTTCAAGTGCAATTACAATACAAGCATGGTGCTTCAAATTGGCTTAATTTAAGGGTGCCAAGAATGCATCTCCAGACTTCTAGAAAGTACTAGGTTGTTAAGTAATGACTTTGGTTGGCCATTAATCGTGTCCTTGTGACATACCGTGGGTGTAGGAGGCACTACGTTCTCTGTAGAAAGAAGAAAAAAAAAATGGAAACTTCGGATGTTCCCTATGGACCCACTTGAATTTGCCAGTGAATTTATTGTGACAGCTGGAACACCCAAGAGCGGGTAGCCTTTTTATTAGAATTACTCCAATAACACTGTGCCCCGAAGATCTTTGATTTTCTCATGAGTAAATGATTGGAGGAAGGCTGGTTCAAGCCACAACACAAAGTACATATAAAATATACTTCCAAACGTCCAGAAACATAGCACCATTGTTACGAGATCCAAAAGAAAGTAAAAGTCCTAAAATGTGTGGGTGGAAGAACATGCGTACAAAATGATCAACTCAAGTAGTGTGAACCATAGAAGATCAAAATGCAAATGTATGCATTTAATTTTTTTGAGCGGGACTAGTTGACCACCTGATCCATTCAGTAAGTTTGAGGGTAGCAAGAGGGGCAAGCTTTATAATTGTTTTTTGTTTGACCAGTGTACATTGTTAGGGTTGTCCTTTTCTAGAGCTAAACAGTCTACAGGGACCAGATATTGGTTTGGTTGACAGGAGAGGGAAGTGATGTCTCATTGCACATTTTCTGAACTAATACGTTACCCCAAGTCTGCTACCCAATTCATATACACCCTGATGCAAGTAGTAATACAACACAACTGCACAAAACCATTGTGTGGGGTGGTTTATACCTTCCGGGTCTGAAACGTGGAATTTCATTGGCAAACGTGTTCCAGGCAAGTTTTGCATGCCTTACTACCTCATTTTAGTTTGAGCTTTCCAGACAGCACAATCCATTAACGAAATAGATATTATGGACTCACCAAGAACACAGAGACTTACAGACATCGCATTGCTTACCACTGGTTGGCTTTACTCGCACTCTTATTTGCTTTCTTTCTATTGGATGGCTTTCTTGTTTTCAGCCTGTCCCCCGTGTTTGTGCCTCCAAGGAAGCATAGCCTCTTTAGCTACTCTTTGAATGGCTTAATTTTAATGATTCTTCTGCTCACTTTCACAGAACTACTTTTTTCTGTTTAAGCATCACGAGTGCATGTTTTCTAGCTGTCTTCCTCATGCACTTTTCTCACCCCCACTCTGCTCTCCCGTCCATGTGCTTCTCTCTTACCAGCACTAGTATTATTCTTTAGCTTGCTATTTGCTTAACAAAACACACAATCTACACCCACTATACACATGCATACTACTGCAAGACAACACAAGAAGGCAAGCCAGAGTGACTTTTCCAATGCTGTTTTTCTTTTTAAAGAAGAAGTGTGTGTATTCAAGTAATGGCTTAAGACTGTGAAGGCCATGGCAGACCCCAATATCAACTCTGGGGCACAAAGGCTGAATAAAGACGACAACGGTTATTCAGTCTGAAAGAGGATTCAAGAACAGCCATCTTGGGAACTGTGCATGGTGTGCTAATAGGACAACAAATTTATGTTTCATTTTCCAACAGAACCTGGTTATAAAATTTGACACATGCACTGTGCAATGACGTACACACATGGGTAAAGATTATATTAAATACATTATTGAAGAACTTGAACATGCCAAGAACTGGCCACAAGCATAGCTTTGGTCCGTAAAATATTGAAGCAGCTTTGGCAGAGCCAACAAAGCCAGGTTTTTTCATTACACGTGTTTGGGAATGGCTGGGACATTTCGCGAGCTACTCTCAGCTGTCCTAGAAAGAAAATCACAAAATGAAGCAAAATCTTGGCTTATAAAAATAGAGAAGCTGGAAGTATAGCTCCTTTGCTGGACAAGTTGCAGGGTTAAGCTGTACTCTAAGAGTTTTTTAACACGAGTCCGAAGATGACAATATAAGAGGTGTATTTAAAGGTTTTTACAGAATACAGAGACAAGGTTACTAAACTGTATAACTTACGGGTTACTACAGTTCGTGTAGAACTGTAGGGAGTTAAGTATTAGTTCAAATCTAAGACTGTTGAACTTACAAATTACCAATCATTGCCTACACCCAAACGTGGGGGAAATATTGGCCAAAATGGGAAGGCCGAGTACTATTCTACTTTTGAAGTTCGAGAAGAATACTATCAGGTGGAGCAGTCCCGAATGTCAACATTTGACCAAAGGGGGTCTTTCAGAATTCGAGATGGGAACCGATTAGGATGAAGCAGTAGTCCAAAAGTTAATACAAGGTTTGTCTAGTTCTATAACCACTGACGAGCACAGAATACGGATATAATCAACAGGCATTCAGATAGGGACAGAACAAAATGTTTTTAAAATTACTTTAAAATCGGAAATTATTGCAAAGAAGCACCAAGTTTCTTAATATGAAATCCTGCACAATAAAATTACTAAATGTAAAGCCAACCTCCAAGGAGACCCAATGTCTGACGCACTTTTGCAAAATGAGAAAGTCACACTTTGACGTTCAATATCAAAATTAGAAAAAAGTACTGCATGATGTAGCTTGACAACTTTTAGGTAAATGACAATGCTATTAACACGGTGAACTTCGCAACACCAGCTGCACCAAACATATACTCCAGTGACATTAAACCAAGAACCATGAGAGGTCCTACTTTTAAATAATAGCATGACTAAAATGAGTAAGCACTTTCCACTCAGGAGTTACAACTCCTTAGTTGGCGGGGGTTGGAATTTAGCTGTTCCCGGGGTGCTGTGCTTAACTGGGATACATTCATCATCCAAGGGAAAGGCAGATGGAAATTAGTCAATGTCTAAATTACTAAAGACAAAAGCCATTTTGAACCGATTTTTTCTTCCTGTATCATAGGGCAATAAAAAAAATTGGAAAAACACTTTAAACATATTATTGTAATATAATGGAAAACAAGGTCAACATTCGGGCACTCTGGTTTGCAGCCAATTACAAATTAAAAGAGGTAAAGTGCCAAAACAAAGGTTACATTTTTTTTTTTTTTTAACTTTGCGAGCCAGGCTACAAGCCCACTGTGTGCCCAAATAAGGCCAAGTATTGTCAAAGAATTAGAAGTGAAATAGGCCTAGAAAATCCTGCCACAGTGGAAGAAAAAAGGGACACAAAAAAAAAAAAAAACACCACGCAGCTATGGAAAAATTAAATTTAATTATCGGATAATAGAGTGTTCTTTAGAAAAGTAAAATAGCTACTCATATTCCAACACAAGCACTCAGTACATATATAAATGATTTGGTAAAAACAGGGCAATGTAGCAGCATGGACAACGGCAGATATATATATACATATACACACACACACACACACACCCCCCACACACACACTAATGGTGCTACTCATCTAAATGAACGGGTAGAGTTTAAGCATTTAGCCTAAAAGCTCGTTTTCTGAACCACAGTACAATTAAACCATTGCCCTATTATTTTGAAGTTTCGCATACATTAATCCTTTACCACTTACGTTCTGGATTAACCTGAATGATTGGATGAAACACGAATTCTTGAAAAGGGGAGAGTGAAAAAGGTGTAAACATCGTAACTATTAATAATAGTTCTGCAAACAATACTTTACACGGGGGAAAGATCGATCCTCAAACACCCTCTCCCCATCTTCTCTCTGCAGAGTAGTATGCTCTGTGGGCTAGTACCAATGACAGAAGCTTAAGTCTGCATCCAAAAGAACTATGGGACCCACCAGTTCACTACTAAAAACCCGTACAAACCAACACGATTACGAGTAAGTAACTTTTTCTTCCACATGATGGGTATTTCTACAGTGGAATACATTAGCAAAATAAAATGGTGTGACAGACCGTGCTAAAACTGGCCTGTTACTTCATTTGCATTACGGTAATTTTGGACCAAGATGTGCGGAGAACAACCAAGCTGCTATGTAACAAATCTCAGATGTGATGAGACCGCTTATGACCTGACCAGAGTCTGCACTCTGGGCTTTCCCCAAAGTTGCCATTGGCCTTATGATAAAATGTCACGTGCTTAGCTTTAAACTCACCCTTATGTTTTATCTCAATAATATCAAAGGTTGTTTCGACATCCAAGGTATGAAGAGACCTCTGAACCAGAACAGATTTGAAAAGCATAAGAGAAAAGATACTGTTGGGTTAATATGGAAATCAGAAATGGCCTTTCCAAAAGGTTTCCAGTGACAATCTATTCCGGTATAAAACGATGTGGTTTATTAACAGAACGTCTGGCGCTTGCGCCACGTTCTAGCAACTCCAAGGGCAGCTGTAAAAGTTACTTGGAGACTACGCTTTAGGTCCGTCATACACTGAACTTGAAGGTACAAGTCAATATAATTTCTATTTGCCGAGGAGGTTAACACCTTTATATGTGGATTTCCCCATAAAGCACAGACCCCTGAAAGCACACATTATAGAAATCCACCTCAGTGCATCTGCCTAGGAATTATGCAGGTGAATAATGCAGATGTTTTGAGCAAGAAATAACTTTCATATTTGCTAAGCCTCTGTAGATAGCTCTTGATCATTTTCTCTCTGGTTTGTTGAAATAATGCATTGACATAGTGATGTCAGTCTAGATCTACATGGTGCTTGACAGATAACCGGTAGCAAGGATGGAATTCAACGTGTTTATGTGGTAAGAGGGCTCTGTGGGCATCCTTTCCCTATTCGCTACACATACTTGCATGAGAGCACCCAAAATAATGGATTGTGCTGGAAGAGAGTTTTGGAAATGTTATTTTGACAGCATGGCGTTCCACTTGCACCCCCAGGGAAAGGAGCACTGCAGTTTGGGACTGGGATCTGTTATCAGAGTCCCTAGACTTTTAGGTCTTTTGCAAACACTTGCTGTGGGGCCTTTAGCAAAGTCTACTATTCTGTACCAGGACAATGGTGACCTCCGTGACTTTTGCTTTTTGCCTTGGGAGAAACCCTTGTGTGGTTGTTCTACTGGATTTCCAACTTAACGTACTGCTGCTTTAGTCTCTACCTCAAGACCTGGATCTTAAAGACCCTTCTTTTCTTGAAAAAAAGTTCAAAGTTCCCCTTTTATTTATTTTAAGTAAGTCAATGAGTGAGCTGAATAAAGATGGAATGAAAGAACGCAGAGCGTCAACAGAAGAGTGAATTCAACCCGGTTCACCTGTCTGTTGCCTTCGCCAGGACAGTAACTCTAAGAAGGAAAGCATCATTTGAGCAAG
Source organism: Triturus cristatus (assembly GCF_964204655.1). Taxonomy (NCBI): domain Eukaryota; kingdom Metazoa; phylum Chordata; class Amphibia; order Caudata; family Salamandridae; genus Triturus; species Triturus cristatus. The sequence continues at coordinate 405,043,248 of NC_140584.1, forward strand.
GTCTTGTTAATGATCCGAACTGAAACAAGCATTAGAAATACAATAGGTCTCGCTTTTTTAAGTTAGAGCTATTGACATTGTAAATGGCAATGTTTTTTTACCTACCGAGGGAGGGAGCAGCGGGGGCGGCGGACTACCAAAATGCTCTCTTAGAGAGTGATTGGCCAAAAGTAAACCAAACAAGCAGAGCCTTTAAAAACAAGAAACGGAGTTGCACTATACACATGAATAAAAACATTCACGAAGGATGACAGTTTGCAGCGTATATTACATGCCTTTCTCAGAGATAAAAATAAGTTAGGAATTGAAAAATGAACTGCTAATGAAGCTGGTTGTCAGTACGACCAGGAAAGGATGACAGAGTGAAAATGAGGAGACTGGATTGATTTGCCACAAAATAGCACAGCGAAGCGGTCAGTGGCAGGGCACGCACTTATTTATTGTAGTAAGACCACTACTCCACTTACTTTGCGGCACTGAAGTTCAAAGGCAATGTAAACACAGACTCTATTGCCTTTCTGAGTTGCAATCCAAGGCATGAACGGACCACTGTCCAAAAAAAACACAGCCTACGCTGCTTACTGCATGCCTCCAAAGGATGCAAAAGAAACCAGAAGAAACAAGGCACACAGATGTGGATGGTTTGGCCCCAGGGGCACTGAAGAGTGCACAAAGAACATGGGAGCCCACAAGGAGGTCCCTGCTTTTCTGCCGGTGAAACGGTGGATGGCGCGCACGCTCATTGTTTGCCTGCTTAAATCAGTCTAAACTTTTATTTATAGGAAGATACTGATTGAGGGAGTGGGAAAAGTACTATATATCATGCATAGCTGCAAGGTTTGAGATGGCTATGTGTGGCATTTTCACAACTTAAGTGTAATTATGAGCGACATTTCAACAGCTATGAGTGACACTTTCTTGCAAGCAAAATCAAGCAATGAAGACGTAGAAAACAAATAAATATCAGAAATTACACCTATTTGAGCAACGTGGCTGCGCAAGGAAAGGCACATTTTCATAGCATAGGAAGTCAGTGTAACAGTAGATCATGACTTGCACCATAGCTGCCACGTTTTCAGATTGGTTATATATGGCATTTCCATTGTTTCAATGGACTTCTGATGAATGAAACGGAGTGGCACTGAAAAAGCTAAAATACAAGAAACTTCAAACTATTGAGCAGTGAGAAGGTTTAAAAATTACTTGAAACTAATGCAAAACTCCCGAAATCCGCTTTCTAAGATGACCATTATATAAAACAGTTGAGGCAGCGCTTTTCATCTCAATTAAGACAGTAAGGAACTCTGTTGCATCAGCCAGTATAGACTTGCTGTGAAAACCGAACAACACTCAAGGCGGCATGTTTTTTATATGTCACTCTCCGTCCATTTAACCTTTCCGTAGGAATTTTTTTATATCAGAAAAAATAATCAGTTTAACCCAACACACCCACCTAGTCCGATAGGCCCACAGACAGACAAATAACTATCCCATATACTTACCTGCTGCCTCGAGACCGGGTGGCACTGGCGGCAGAACAGCAACTGAAAGGAAAGCTGCAACATCTGTGTCTCAGGGGTCAAATCATCATGGTCTCAGCTGTCTACTGTACCCAGTGCGCGCTAACAATACCACGTGACACGAGGGCAGTAGTTTCAGCTTCAATGAAGCTCCGGGCCAGCCCTGCCCATCCAGCGCCAAACTATCTACTGACTCACTCACTGACTGGACACTACCCCTACAGGCTTCACTACTGTGCAGTTCTGGGGTCAAGAGCTGTGAGCTGCAGCTCTCGGTTCATCAGCATGTTCCTACTACTGCACAAACTCTTTCTGCACACGGGTCAGTACACATACTTACAGCGCATCAGGAGCGGTTACAGTGTGTGCAGTATCATCTCACTGCACAGGAGTGACCCGTGCAGTGCAATTAAATATAGCACGTCTATCTAATGAGATTTTGTAGTGCACAGGCACTTTGCAGCTGCATGCTCTCTAATTGCACCGCGGCAACGTTTACTGCATCCACTCGGACTCCTGCTGCACCCAAGTGCTGCACCCTGCACACCAAGCCTAGGGCTCTTGGTGCAATGCACTGATCCTGTAGGCTGGTGCCCCCGCCTCCCTGGAGACGGGGATGCCCCTCTTAGCGTCTGCAGCCAAGTGGAGAGTTAGCGGGCCCGGGCCAGCAGGACATTAAAATTAATAAACCCCACATCCATTAAAATAAGTGAAAAGAAGCCCAAGACAAGCATATGGCGATGTTAATAAAGGCGCACAGTGAGAACTGTGTGATGCTATCATAGGTGGGAGGGGTGTACTTTAGAGGCAATGCAAAAAAAGAAACAAAGGCGCCGTAAATAAATAATTAAAGGCGTACGATGAGCCTGCTCCATGCAGTTTCGGAGGTGAGAAGAGTGTGCTTTGCAGAAAAACCTGTTGCCTGAAGTGAAAATATAATGTGCTCCTCCGGCAGTGTTATGCATTGCTCTATAGGGGCTTGTCCGGATTGTTTTTTTTTTTCCTGTGGGGAGTAAGTTGTGTCATGACTGGATAGCAGGTATTTTAAGTTGAACGGGGGTACTTCTGGCAGCCATTGAAAATGGTAAGAGGGCCGGGTGGAAACGTTTCGTTGAAGGTTTGGGGAGCGATGGGGTCAATGCAAGGTGCGTCGGGGGGAGAAGCGGAACACATGGGTCTGTGTAGGGAATCCACGCGACGGAATGGCCACCTCGAGTTTAGTTTTGTGTTAGTGTCTGGTTTCGACGTGGTGCTGCAGCACCCATATACTGCCAGCGTACACGTAGCGGATGTTGGTCTCTGGAAGTGGAAAGTAGATATCTATGAACAAAAGGAGCACACCCTGCTGTTCAAAAGTCTGACGCCGCTGTTGTGAACCTGGCCCTGTGTATGGCTGCACTAGCGCTCCGCCAACACAGTCCGACCCTTTTCCACCCCAAAAATTACATAACGCCACAAAAACAAGCTGTCGCCATTACACACACAGCAACGTGTTTATTTTAGCATCGCGCTTCCACTTTAAGTGAAAGTGCGATGTAAAAATGAATACGCTGCTGCCTCGCTCCGTGTCTGCCCGGAGTAAACAAGCCTCTATTATAGAACCACAGATGGCCCCTATAAAGATAAGGAATTGCTTCACAACAGCCGTAAGGCACGTCATGAGTCCGGGTGGGCCGGACTAAAAGGCGAAAGGGCTACAACCAAAAACTCATTTCCAACGGCAGGCCACCGTTTAGTATAAATGGTGACGCCAGCCAATGGAAATGAAGGGCGGGGCTTAAAGCCCTCTTCTGAAAGTCCTTGGTAGCAATAAATCTCTCCGAGCGAGCTACTCATGTGCGCAGCAACACTAGGCGAGACCTAAAAAGGAGTTTGTAATATGGCCCCTAACCAGAATATGTATCCTGGTCAGGGTGTATGGGTGTACTTTTCGATCTAGACCTTGAGAACAGAACAAGTTAAACGATCTGAAGCTGAACTTAGACAGTTGGGTATCAGCAGCTTAACAGGGAAGCCAGACTCTGCCTTGGATACAGAGGTCCAGTGCAATAGTTTTTTTTTTTTTACTATTTCACTTTTTACTATTTGCTATTTCTTTTTACTAATGCAGTAACTCCTTTGCAAAAGCAACAGGCTCGGAGATGGATGAAATAAAGAGGGCGACAGGATTTAAAGCATCCCCGGGTAGGTTGCAACAACAAAAGTAGCAAAAGAGCACATAGCACGGACAGTAACGAATCACCACATTTCTCTACATGGAGGATTTGTTTAGTGTTGTGTATTAAATATGCTTCAATGATAACATTTTTAACGTCATCGCCTAGACTGCGATTTACAATACCGTACATTTCAATACACACTGTCTTTTCTGACTCCGGTCTTATGCTATACTCAAGGATGATGCACTGAGAAACCAGGTATCCAAATAACTTGTTTGGAAAGGCATGGGGAAAGTCTCTCTTTCCCTACTTGAGATGACAAATTCTGGCTTTCCGCAGTTTGTTTGATATTTGCTAGCCATTCTAAATTCCAAATCTGTAATCGGAGTGCTCCCAGAGATTGAGGTTTTCAGAACACATTCAGGGAGTTCAAGAGTTCAGAGCGACATCGGAATATTCTTGGATTTTTTCCATAAAATTATGCAGACATTGAGTATTTGATATTTGATATTTTTGGGTATTTGTAGAGCGCAGACATACGCTCCGGAAGGAGCATCTTGGCGCTAAGTTAGCAAGCAGCGGGTACATAAGAGATGGTACGTGGTGAGGAGACTAAAGCTAGATAGCTGCCAATACAGAGGTATCTGATTGTTGGTAAACCCAGGTCTTTAGGAGTTTTCTAAAGGTGCTCTCCTTGTCGGTGAATCTAAGATTGACAGGTAGATTGTTCCATGCCCTAGCTGCCAGGACGGTGAAGGTCCCCCCCCCCCTGGTTTTGTATTTGAATATTGGAATGGTAATAAGATTTGTACCAGATGATCTCAGATCTCGCGAAGGGTTGTAGCATATGAAGCGCTTTGCAAAGTAATGGGGCCCTGAGTTTTTCATAGTTCTAAAAACAGTAAGGAGAAGTTTAAAAAGAATCCTTTTGTGTAACGGTAGCCAATGGAGAGTGTTCAACGCCGTTGAAGCTGATGACCTTCTAGGAAGTCCCAACACCAATCTGGCGGCTGCATGTTGTGTGCTCTGCAGCTTTTTAAGGGTGGACTTTTTTACTCCCGCCATTAAACCATTACAATAATCAAGTCGGGAGAGTATTAGAGCTACCGCGGCTGATTTTCGGGCTGCAATGGGGAGGAAGTCAAAGAATTTTTTCAAAGACTTAATGAGTCCAAAACAGCGGCCAGCAGTGATCCTGACGTGGTCATCGAAAGAGAGGAATGAATCGAATTGCACGCCCAGGTTCCGCGCTGAATGTACAGCGCTAGGTGGAGCCTCAGATCCTGTGGGCCACCAGTCCTTCGGGCAGAAGGATATATCTTTGCTCAGCAGTATGATTTCGGTCTTGGCACTATTGCATCTTAGATGATTGTTGTTAAGCCACTGGAAGACATCGGAAAGACAATTTTGGAAACGCAGATCTGCGCTCGTACACTTTTTGTCGATCGTAACGACAAGTTGTGTGTCGTCAGCGTATGACGCGACGAGGATCCCATGGGATTCTATCACAGCGAGGAGGGGGGCCATATAGATATTAAAAAAGAGGGGACTTAATATGGACCCCTGGGGCACTCCTGATGTTATGTGTTTCTCGCTGGATAGATAGGGACCCAAGGACACAGTTTGGGACCTATTAGATAGGAAAGATTTAACCCATGCCAAAGCTGTGTCTGTCACGCCGATCTCTCGCAGTCTGTTGATCAGGATGACATGCGAGATAGTGTCGAACGCTGCTGTTAGGTCAAGCAGGATGAGGATGGCCTGCCTGCCCTCATCCTGCAGGAACTTGATAGAATCAGCTAGTTCGATCAGAGCTGTTTCTGTGGAGTGACCAGATCGAAATCCCGACTGCTGCGGATGCAGGATGTTACCAGTCTCTACAAAGGTTTTCAACTCTTCATATACCAGCTGTTCCGTGATTTTACCAAGGACAGGTAGTACTGAGATGGGGCGCATATTGGTAAGATCAGTGGGGGATTTGTTTGGCTTCTTCATCAGAGGCTTCACAATAGCCTTCTTCCAGTCATTGGGCACCATCCCGGAGTCGAGAGATTCATTTATGATGGTGTTAATATAGGGATTCACTGTATCAATCAAATAAGCAAAGCAAATAACTACTTTTCCAGGCCAGTTTTTTAGGTCGAGCCTAGAGCAGCGCAAGCGCTGCTTGCTCTACTTTTAGTAAAGGGGTAAAAAAAAGAAAGTGCTACCAGATGCTGCCATAGCCGGCCTAGAGCTTGAGTGCATATGCGCGGGCTTTGCGTGCCTCAATTCCCTCTCCCACCACAGATCTCGTCACTCTGCTGGCCTCAATAAGTGCAATTAGCCTGGCTGCGCGCGCGTCTGCACCACTTGCATGCTTTTTTTTCTTTCAGCGCGCGCACACACACACACCACCCGGGCTTGTTTTTTATTTAAACACGCGCATGTTTCCTGTAGCTTGTAGTGAGGAAAACCTGCCTCCCATCTAGTGCTTAGTACAACAATGTCCACACCGATCGCTTTTTTTTTTAAACCAAATTTCAGTAGCTATGAAAGCCTCTCCAACACCTTCCACCGTCTATCCACGTGCACTATTCACCGCTCGCTATTTCTTCCTTTTTTTTTTTCACCCTCAGTGGACACTGCTCTGCTTGTTGTAAACGGTCATTGAAAACTCACTGATCTTCGAGAATGATCCGAGCTCAACGGGTGCGCTTCCCGAGATCAGAGTTGGTATTGCATGCTTGGCTTTAAATGGCAATTCAGAAGTGCAGTTACCTACTATCCAGAGTACCTATTTGTTCCTGAGAAGTGCTGGTACTCGCCTATTAAATATGCTGCTGGAGATCCGAAACGTACAGGTCCTCTCCCTTTCAAATTAAAAAATGGCAGCTACTCAGTACCAGGCAGTAGCTACTCATTTAAAGCACTAAGTGCATGTCTGCGCCCAGAGACCCGTCTGTATTGTGCACCGAGTTTTCTTACAGTTTGCAACACCATCATTCAGAAACACACATTACCTATAAATCGTATTTTGCCGGTGTTTTCCTGGTCGAAACAGTTAAAAAAGCCTGCTCGCGAAGCAACAATGAGCAGTAAGGTGGGGAATTTTAAATTAAGTGTAGCTTTTTTTGACTCGCACAGTTCACATGTAATCAAGTAGAGGAGTAAATTTAACAAGTCACTAATCTAAAAAATAAAAATCCGGCCTGTGTGTAAAATTTTTATATTTGCGAAAAAGGTACAAAGGACACTCATACAACAAACCACTGCCCTTCTACTTAACTGGGCAGATACGTTAGATGTCATGGTTAAAATATGCAAACTTGGCTAGTATTGAACATATTTCTGACCAACACCCACAAAAACAGTTGCCTCCAAAGGCCATCGCGTTGTTTCCTTTAATTTAAATCTTCGGTGTCGTTAACAGAAAAACCGCAGGATGACTGGCTGTAATTAATCTAATGCTGGGATGTGTTTTTGCATTTCTTCAGCGCTTCGCTACATTTTATCGAGCGAGAGGAGAAGAAAATAACTAGAAATTAATACAAAGTGATAGCGTTTAAATACCTTAAGTCTACAACTCCCTCGATATTAATTCCTAGTGGTTAGGTTGCTGGCATTGGAGCAGTGGACGCAGCAACGAAGACACCCTCAACCGGATTAGAAAACACTCTCCCCCTACGCCTCAGGTCCCATATCCAATAAACAACAAACGCTCATTGAAGCAGCCATAGCACTCGTAGTAAGCGTTATATTACAAACACGCCGACATTACCGCTCAGCCAGGAAGCGCTCTGAGGAGACGTGGTTAGCATTATTTGAAGGTTTCCTCGATCCCTCAGCAGACCCTCAGTTTGTCCCGGACGCCCCACCTAGGATGTTTTAAAAACACTCGTTCTCACTTCCTGCCCCGAAAGGCACACACGGTTTTTCCAATACCTGAAACCGGTGATTTATTTGTAAGTAAACAATAAGCCGTCAGTCTGACACCAGAGAGCTCAGCCCTGCTCTCTTGCTCCGACAAGCATTAGCCGGGCATGCGGTGTTTACTCAGATACAACCCCGCCGAGCAAGTTTCATCTACGCAGATTGATAAAAGGCGGGCATTCTCAGATCATCAAAGATTTGAGTTACATCGTCCGACCAGGGTCTCCCGAGCCTGGTGCCCAAAAGCTTCGGAGGTCAGCTGGTCCCGGCAAGAAACAATAAGGGCAATTGCGAAGGAAAGCTGCGATAAACAGATATGAAGGACTTCCTCAGACCCATTTGTTCACTGGAGAGGGTACAGAGGATGTACCAGCAATTCATGGGAGGGCAGCGGGAAGGCCCCAGCAGTGTAAATATATCAACGTCACTGTGGGAATGAGTGCATGCAGAGATATCCTGTTCCATCCTCCTCTCTCTCTCAATGACAATCTCTTCAAAACTGCAATCAACCTAACCTAGTTCTCGTACTCAAAACAAAAAAAACCTATATTTAAATAGATTTCGTTGCAAAGAACTTTATTCAAACAATGTGTGCAGCAAAGGCTGTGCTCGCACAAATTCAGAAGAATCAAGATAAAGGTTCCTCAGTCCCTTTTTAGGGACTTTGTTATAGCCTGACCCTTACCAATCAATATAGGAAGGGAGAGTGTTTACACCACTCTATCCACACAGCCACAGGCTGAAGGCGAGAAGTAGTGTTTTGTACCAAAATGGATACCAGAAAATATGTATACTATGACATAGTAAATAATATTTGGTAGTTTTGTTTTCTTTAAACCCTTCCCTGTTTCAACAAGCATTGGCATAGCCAATAGGACTTGCCTTTGGGACCTTATAAGTGTTTAGCCATGCAACAGTTGATGTTGTTGCACCAAGGATATTGTGCTGCCTAACTAAATACTTATAAGGTCCCAAAAGCGAGACCTATTGGCTATGCCAATGCTTGTAGTTATTAAGGTACTATGTCAGATATCAGATGAAGCGATCACAACTCATTATCGGATTTCCTGGTTCTCCCGTAACCACAAAAAAACTGGTTGACAGGCTATCTACTGTGATCTTAGCAGTAATGCTGAGTAGTGCCCCAGGTCATATGGGCCAATTGAAGGAAGGCTTACTCCTCTTGTGCTATTTAAATAGAAAATCTCTTGTCTAGGGTCACCCACCATTATCTGCCTACAATATTTACAGAGCAATGGCCTGCAGTTGAGTAGTTAAGTGAGGGAAAATCAACCCCCTCAATCGGACGACCCACAACAATCCAGCCGGAGGGATTACAAATTTCTAAATAACAAATCTAGTATACATATGCAATGGAATACCCAGATCATTCTTCAGAGGATTACTCACTTATCGGTGACGGTCAGTAAACACAAGGGGACTGAATAAAACCGTTCGGGAGCTTGTGCTTTTAGGATGTTTGCACCCTTCTCAGGTCCTTGCAAGAAGCAAAGAGCCAAATTTCCTCAGGGAAGTGGGCGGACTCGGCAGAAAGACATGAACTATCAACCATGTGACATTATCCAAGGTTAACATCACCAATGTAGCATGACAGAGCACACAGGACAAAAAAAAAAAACACATGGCTGAAGACTTGACGATTACACTGCAGCTCAGCTATTTACAGACAAAAGTGACACAATGAATTCGCTAATCTCAGCACTTGAAACAAAAGAAGTGAGCATGAATGCAGAAAACAAGCACAAATGGGATACTTTCCTCTCAAATTACCTTACTTGCTTGCAGCAAGTAGAGTAGCCTCTCTTTACTCCATCCCCCTTTCCTTTCCATTTACTTTATCTTACTTCACCACCCACAAGCTGACCAATATTCCCTACTGGTTTAGTCATTGTTTGTTCTTTTGTCCATCCCTTCCTTACATTGTGTTGAGTGTGTTTTCTTTTGTTCTGATCCATTTACACTTTTCGTAATGGCTCCATTTTTCCTGGTCATTCACTCTCCAACCATTTTACAGCTTCATGGTAGGTACTCACAGCCTTTCGATATGCCCAAACAGGGCTCCAGGAGTTAACATTCACAGGTCCCATCAACTGGTTGGCAGGTCAGAAGTCTGCATCTCGACCAAAGCTAACTTCCATCTTTCACAGTTTGTTATTCATTATTTACAAAATGGGTATTAGGTACATGTTATTTATAGTATTCGAAACATCAACAGTTTGAAAATCAACAATATAAAAACAAGTTAATTTGGGTGCTAAATTAAGATATAAATATGTAGTCGAGGAGATGTTGACAGCACTGGGAATAGAGGGAATACAGCTTCGCCTGGAGAGGACTGCTCAACACTTTTCTTTAGACTAAAAGTTACAATCTTACTTCTGGCCCCAGCACTTCTTTATTTGAAGACTTTCTGTCATAAGCACTGAATTAAATAATGAAGAATGTTTACAACATAGTGAGCTTATTTATTACACCTCTTCAAATCACTTCAATATGGCTATTCAGTTTTTAAAATCTAGCCTAGCAACTCCAATGACTGGGTTTTCAGACATTGCTGTGAAGGCCAAATGTGGGGAGCTAGCAGGGGATGATAAAATTCCAGCATTATTTTTCTCCAACCTAACCCGACAAAGCAAATGGCACAGATTGAACGGGAGCAAGCATGCAGGAGAAAGAGGCCAGAACTGGCCATCAGCTTTCTCCAATTTACTTTTGTAGGGGTTTGGGGGGTTCAATAGCCCCTTTTGCACCTTAAGAATGAAGTCAGTGCCACTTGCTAGTAATGCTTCTGAGAGTCAGCTTGAAAGAAGGAAGTTATCACTGAAGAGAAGGGAGTTCTGATGATGTACCTCACAACAAAAACACAAAAAGCAATCCGCAGTCCAGCTGCTTGTAGAAAGAAGCTATGCAAGAATGACTAAACAAGAGTACTAAGTGAACAATGTTGCCCCTCAGGTCTACCTTGCTTGTGCCCTTGTTGGCCAGGGGCCTATCTTCAGGAACTGTTACACCAGAGCAAAAATCCATTTAACTCGATGTCAGGCAGAGGTGAGTAGTTTCTCTTACAGCCCGGAACCCTAGAATCACCACTAATATTCCCAGAGACCTGGAAATGGGCTACAAACTTCTTTGATCGTAACTGCGAGACTTACTAATAATCAGTAATTCCTGTGCAGGGGCACTTGGTGGGCACCACAACCCCAATCACACACCATTACCATTAACATACTCTTACTGTGATTCAGCATCAACACTACTTTGGGATAATGGGGCAGGCCATGGCACAGTTGTAAATAGTCAAAAAACAAAGTGATCCACCCTTATGGGAAAGTATATAAGTTTTCCTCCAGACTACGTGTGTCTCCTACAATGGTGGAAAGCACACAGCTTTGTTTAAATACCCCTCACCCACCAAAAGGTCCCTTGGCGGCATGCTTCATCATCTGGGTCTTCCCGCTCACTGCGGGACTGGGCGTGCTGCGACCTACGACTACGTGGGAGCACCGATTATGCAAAACATTACTATGTGTGGTGTAGGAGTGTGAGCGGGTCAGAAGTGAGTGAATGGTGAAAAATTAAAAACTACCTGGCTCAGTGAAAAACAAATGATAATGTTCCTTTGAGCTGGTATCTTTAAACGTGGGGAATGAGATGGAGATACTATGCTTTAATGAGCAGTGTCTCCTGTGTCGACATGTTTCGAAGCCCTCCCCTGGCTTCTCATCCGGACCTAGGAGAGATCCCTTCTACACTCAAATAAAAACAACCGAATTTACATATAATCCTAAGTAAGTGGTACACAAATTCTACATGCACACCATACTATACCCCAGTAGGTATATTGCTGAATGGGTTTCTTATATCGCCCAGTAAATGCCCCATGAGCCTTCAAAACGGGAGGGATGAGGTACCTATAGTCACAAATATCAAGGTTACCTCCTCAACAGGACACTGCCTCGCCGCGACATCCTAGGTCGCAGGGAAAGGAGTTTGCCTAATGGCTAGGGCGGTCAGCCTCGAATCTGGGGAACTGGGTTCGAGTCTCGGCAAGGATGCCGAACATCCTGTGATTATGGGCAAATCACTTAATCTCCCCGTGTCTAACAAAAAAATGAATGTGTCCTCATGTAATGCAACTGGTGCTATGTAAAGCGCTCTGATAACCAATTCGGGTCAAGTGCGCGCTATATAAAACGCTTTACAATAAAAAAAAAAAAAAAATTCAAACCGTACCTGTCCAAGTGTAGACAAATGCCCCACTTTCTTTGCTGGCATTTGCAATGCCAAAGAAACGTGTGTATGATCTCAATCTACGAACTGCACCTCTGGTTCAAACTTCACACTGCAATCTGTCAAAAAGAATATAGATTTAGTGGTTTCCTTAACTCAAACATAACTGCCCCCATGCGTTAGGATTAGGAAGTTCACAAAAATAATTGTGAATTTAGTGAAGAAAAACGTTTTATATAGGTGATTCTGACTCAAAACGACATAGCTAGGAATAAACACATGAAAGAAACAAGTTAAAAAGAAGGAACAATCCTAACCACGCCCCACTGGGACTCCATTCCCCTTCGTGAAAACGTAATTATACTGGAATTACAGGTAGGCAATTTTAAACAGTGATTAGTCATAGAATGGAGAGAAAGAATGTAAAAGTTGCACAAAGATTGAAATGAGGTTTAGTTTATCTTAACGTAAAGCAAATGCTAACTAAATGGAAACTAGCATTGCCGAAGTCAATAGGTCCAGCCTTCATAATCTGCTGCAATGCTTTGGTTTCTTTTCATTGCAAGCTTCTACCATCAAAAGTGAACAAAAACAAATAAAGAATGCTGGTCCCTAAATCGGTCAGTCATATAGTTGCAATAAGAATTTTTTTTTTTTTTTTTTTTTTTAAACGCACATAGAAGATTGGTGCAGCCAAGTGACCTTAGTAAAGGTATAGAAACCCTTATAGCTTCGATTCAAATCATAAAACATTCTTACTGGTGAAAAAGGTATTACTTGTTTTGTATTTTTAGAATCTGTTTAAAAAGACAAGGATCACTAAATAAATACTGGCAAAGTCAATATTTCTGCCACGAGCTGCATAACTATTGCTTTTTCTTTTGAAATACTTTCCAACTCTACTGGCTGTCCACGCATGTGCTTGCACTGCCATCTCGGAATCTTTTTTGTAAACCTTTAATTGAAAGAGCGACCGGGGATGCAGGGCAGATATTCAACCGCAAAAGTCGGCGGATATCCTTGTGGTCCGGCTCGAATGGCCGAACGCAAACAGCCTTCTGCTGATTAACGTATATTCCAGACCAACTAAGATCTCGCAGACATCGCACACAATAGAGGAGTTGGCAGCTGTTTTAGATGAAATCCCCCAGGGTACCTCCATCTTGATCGGGGGTGACCTCGATTCTCACTATGAGCCCCTCCCGGGTATATTGGTGAACCTGGCCGAGGAAGAGGATATGGAGTGGTCTATACCGCCCTTGCAAGCATCGGCTCCTGGAGCTTGGACCCCTCTTGCCACACAAATCACCGCTCTAACCATGAAATATGGACTGCGGGCATGTAACGGCAGGGCAATTTCGGACAAACCAGCTAGTTACACCTTTAATAGTAAGGGTAGGAAGTCAAGATTGGATTATATACTTGTGCCCTTAGCACTGTGGCCGCGCATCATCGACTTCCGGGTGCTACCCAGGGAAGACAGCGACCACAATGCGCTGGAATTGGAAAATGACCATCCCGGCCTAGATCCTAAGTTGCGCCAAGGGGTGTCTCTAGAGGCTGGTCTCGGCCTCACACAAAATAGACGGAGAGTAAAGTGGGAGAGATTAATCGCTAACCCGGAGAAGATACCCATGCTTTATGCGAGGGTAGTTCCTATACTTGAAAAGGTGCAGGTTCTCATGGCCCATGACACAACCCAGAGTGAACAAGAATATTTGGGGCAGATTCATAGAGATCTCTCTAAATCAATATCTGTAATCCTCACCCGCGCACCAAAGAGGGCTAATGGTCGCGTTGCTGGTCCAATCTGGTATAATAAGACCTGCCGCAACGCCAAAACAAGCCTATTGACCTCTATCAAGGCGGGTATGGGAAGTGGGGTAATTAGGGCCAAGAGATCTGCTTATAAAATCATAACTAGCAACGCAAAAAAAGAATGGGAACACCTAAAATGGGAAACACTCAGCATCGCTTGCCAGGGGTGACTCACGTAAATTCTGGCGAACTGCGAATACCGGTTCGATGGAACTGGCCACAGCATTGGAGCTGAACATTTCAGCCAGGGCATGGTCAGACCATTTCCAATCGTTATACCAATCACCGGATGGGGAATCTGTTGCTCCTCCCTCAGTACCGATTGAAGACATTACAGAAACGCCCCTGTTCACAACTAAGGAGGTTAGAGCGGTTATCGTTGGATTGGCATCAGGTAAGGCTCCCGGTCTGGATGGTCTCCCGGGTGACCTTTTTAAGCAGGAGCCGGATGTCTGGGCTCCCTACCTAGCCCTACTATTTAATTCCATCTTGAGCGGCATGAAGGTCCCCGATACTTGGCTGGGCGCAGAGATCGTCCCCATATATAAAAAAAGGGTTCACCTCTGCTCCCAGCCAACTACAGACCTATCAGTCTGATAGACGTCCCACAAAAAATCTTTGGTAGACTGATCCTGGACCGACTCCAGGTCTGGATCGAGGATCACAACATATTGAGCCCCTTTCAAGCTGGCTTTAGGAGGGGTGTCTCAACGGTGGACCAAATCTTCCGTCTGAACCTTCTCTACTGGAAGACAGTAACAATTGAGGGGGGTAGTCTATACACGATATTCGTAGACCTGCGAGCGGCATTCGACTTAGTCCCTAGGGACAAATTATGGGCCGTCATCAAGGCTCTAGGGGCTCCCACTGCCCTTCTTATAATCTTGAAAAAATTACATCATGGCAACTTTGCAAGGGTAAGGTGTGGCAGAGGAGGTACCCTCTCGAAAGGCTTTCCCGTTGACAGGGGGGTCAGACAGGGTTGCGTGCTCGCACCGACCCTCTTCTGCCTCTTTGTCAACGGGGTCTTTAGCCACCTAAATGAGTTAAGTAATACTGATGCCCCTAGGTTGGCGGGCAGCAGGGTGTCAGCAATTATGTTTGCAGATGACACCCTGCTGCTCTCCAAATCTCCTATGGGCATACAAAGGGTCCTCGATGGATTCGTCGATTTCTGTAAATCGCATGGTTTGGAGATCAACACTACAAAAACTAAATACATGATCTTCAACCCGCCCGCCACAACCCGACCGAACCCCCGGATGGGGGATCTTAGCCTTGAGAGGGTATACACCTTCGAATACTTGGGGGTCATTTTTAACCAATCAATGAAGTGGGACTCACACCAGATAAAAGTAAATTTGAAGCTAATGCAGATGACGGGCGCCATTCTCAGGATGATGAGTGGGCTGAATTATAAACCATTAGGCCCACGCCTCCACATTTATAAAACACAGGCTAGGGCGGCTGGGTTATACGGGGGTGAAATTTGGGGACATACATCCAATCAGAAATTACAGACTATCGAGAATAATTTCTTGAGGCAGTTGACAGCCCTACCGTCTAGCACACCCTTGTTACCTTTAAGACTAGATATGGGCTTAAGACCGATTGTGGTGGAGCTTGGCCTTAAACCTTTAATTTTCTGGCGCAAACTATGGTGTACTCCAGAGCTCGAGAATTACAGAGTGGAGTTACTAGAAATTTTGCGCCTTGTAAGAGTTGACCAAGTACCATGGCTATTGTATGTCAAAAAATCCTGTGAATTAATCGGCAGATCCGATTTGTGGTCTGACCCAGCCAATGCATGTCGCACGATTTCACGCAAAACTATCTCACTGGCCTATTATGAGTACAATCTACGTGTTCTATCTATGAAGGCTAGGGCCGGGTCCCTAACCGAGCAATTTCTGGGATTCAAAGATACGTATAACCGAGAAATAGTTTTAGATGCTATTGAACCAACGCTAACTAGAAAACTTTATTTACAATGGCGTTATGGTACCCTTCCCCTAGGTGCTTACACTGCCAGTTGGTCACAATCACAACTAGCAACACAATGCCCAGCATGTGGCCATCCTTCTGAGTCCGACTTGCACATTATACTCTTTTGCCGGGCATACCAAAGATCAAGGAGATATTGGCTTCTCCCACTCTTAAAAAACATGGGTTTCAAGCAGCACCTCCCAGCTTATAGAATTTTAAAAACTGATTTATCAGCTCCTACAGTATTTGCAGTTGCGAAATTTTTAACAGCTATGAGGATCAGTCGCAACCGTTATATAAAAACAAATTTTGTGCTTGAACACGCTCCCTCATAGCTATGTCATAATGTCTAAATCTGTGTATTTCAATATGCTGCAAGTAACTTGTATTTTTTTATTGTATGTGCATACTGTTTTATTCTTTTATGGTCCTCGTGACCGAAATAAAGATGACATGATGAAAGAGCATTCCAAAAAGGGAATAGCAGCAGCCGCCAGGAAGCTGATGGTACTCAAAGCAAAATAAATAACAAGCATTGGCATAGCCAATAGGTCTCGCCTTTGGGACCTTATAAGTATTTAGTTATGCAGCACAATATCCTTACTGCAACAACATTAACTGTTGCATGGCTAAACACTTATAAGGTCCCAAAGGCGAGACCTATTGGCTATGCTAATGCTTTTTTTCCCTGTTGAGACGTGTACTGGGAAAGTACTTGGAAATAAAATGTTCCAGCGCTATTCTTACCCCAGTCTTCTGTGGCCAGAACTAAAGTAAACTGGAAATGCCATTTCCGATGTTCTCCTAATGAACGCCTAAATTACAGGCTTTACTGCGAGTAAAGCACGTGGTGGAAACTTCTTTCAAAGTGTTTAGTATACAGTGTGGAAAGCGTGGCGTGTAAAAGACATTGTGGCAGAATTTCAAAAAGCTCCTGTGAACCGTCCCCAGGTGGTCTATGCCGTAACACGCTTGACTTTGAGGAGAGATTAGAGCCGGCACGTGACTCAGGCCTGGCCTAGCACTGACTGATGATGCAACTCGAGGAGGCCCGACTTCCTGTCAGAAAAGCAAAACACGCACAAGGTTTCAGTCCTACAGCTTCATTGCGTTTACAGGCTGCAGCGTTAAAAAAAAAAAAATAATCTACCTGAGCTGCTGAAATAATCATTTCTGCCAAGTGCTGATATAACAAGCGTAATTTATTTAAAAAGAATTACGATTAGAGTCTGTAACTGAAACAAAAATAGTAACTAAATAAAGGTACCATGTAAAGTGATTGAACAGCGCTTTCTGCTTGCGTGAGGAAGAGAAGAGGGGAACTTAGCATCTCACGAAACTCTTCCATGCAGTAAGGGCGGGGGAGGAGATGGGGAGGAAAGCCAGCCATGAGGAAAGGAATGCTAGAAACTAGGATAGCAGCTGTGCGCGTGCACGACATCGCGAACGCAAGCTGGAGGCCTGAAAAAAGCCACTAGGTTAGCACTTCCAAAACCCGCTTACTAAAACTCTCGCCAGAGCAGTGCTATAAGCGCTGGCTCAGACGAGACCTAAAAAGGACGATGACATTAGCCGACTAGTTTCTGGCACTGGAGGGGACTGCTTTTAAAGCTCATGTGCACAGGAAAATGCATTCATTCACAGTGAGGAGTGCCAATTGATGAATCCGGATTAGTATGATGGGTGAAAACAAAATATTAAATCACACTGCAACTGAGCAAAGGCTAAATTGGGCTGACTGAAAATGAATGCAAGTATTTGTAATGGTTTTAAGGACAAACAAAGTCTTGACCCAAAAAGGATAAAGATTAGAAAGGAAAAAAAACTGCACTGGCAAAGGCACTAGGTTGCACCTGCTGTGCAACACAGCCCAAAGTATTTTTGTTTTTACAAAGTGGTATGACGTGGCCCAAGTTGACTGCATCATAGGACTTTGCACCTTTTGAAAACAGGTTGCACAGCGGTTCATGCCTCTGCAACATGCAGGCATCAAAAAAACTACTCGCCCACTCGCAACGGCGAGTCAGATTTTATTAGGTTGAGCTATTTTTAGCACCTACTAGTAGTCCCTTCTGTACAGTTAACTTACGCTGGAAAGGAACAGGTGTTGTTCATTCAGAAAGTGAATAAGCAATAAAAATGCCATTAAATCGTTTTCATCTCGACACGTTTGATGTCTGTTCAAGGAAATAGGTCAAATGTCAGTTTGTCTTTTTACTAATTGCTGCATGGAAAATTTAGTTTATTTTTCCTTTCTCCTACTACACAGTTAAAGAGGTTTTCATCAAGTGAGCTCTCTGAAGAAGTCAGGTTTTTCCCCTAACAATTAAATAACCTGTGAATGAATAGTGCAGATATTTCAAAATATATCAGGAAGTACAAAAGCACTTCTTTGTGATCAATAAGTTTGATGCAAACAAAGATTTAAATAGAAGCAAAATAAATCAGAACAGTTATGTTCAAATAACATTGGGCGAAACTATTTCCAAACATTGTTTGCACACTTTATAGTTGTCAGTAAAACTGCATGTCAGTAGGAAAATGGGTAATTTCAACGTAAAATCTGATGACTGCAAATGAGTGTGCTACCACTTCATGCTTTAGGTGTATATTTATTAACAGTGATAGTTTTTAAACATGATTTGAGAAACATTTCTGCCTCTGCCCTGATGACAATGCTATTAACTAAGACAAGTCAGGGATCATGCGTATCCTATATGTGGCTAGATGTGGATAATAAATCAAGCAAAGGTTTACTCTATTAAATCGAACAAGAGTTTTTTGTACAGCAGACATTATGAACACGCACGTTTGAAGTTTCTCTCATATGTGATAATGAAGAAAATGGAGGCTCAGTAAAAAAAAAAATATTTGCCCAAAATCAAACCATTTGAAAACAGTTTAAGGGTCAATAGCATTAGAATTGGGTCGAGCAAATTATTAAACCACTTCGCTGCCGGGCAAATTCCGCCGCGGTGCGAGAGGGGTTGGGCGTTGCGCTCCCGTACTCAGGACGGCCCCCCAGCCATCATAAATCACGGTGGGCGTGTGCTTATGACGGCCGGCGGCCATCCGAACTCCGCCCACTGATTAATTCTCTCACACAGGCTGGGGAATTAATACCGCGTGGGCGGAGCGGCAAAGTTCGGACAGCTCCCGTCATGAGCACACAAGGAGTTAAGTCACTAGACCTGCATGTCTAGTAAAAATGTTATGATTTTCTGAGTCCTGAATATGCATAAAAACCGCACGGGTGAAAACAGACACTGAGGGGGGAGCAGGGGTGGAGAGACCATAAAGTGCCACGCACTCTTCTAGAGTGCTTGGCCAAAACTTCAAGGGAAAGAAAGATCATCAGAAGAGAGCGGGTGGTGGAAGAACACTGGCCGCAAACAGGAAGCTGTGATGGGTCCATGGACAGAAGCCAGAGGCGTGACCAGTAAGAAGCAATGAAGCGAACATGAAGTGGAATCCAACCAATGGTAGTTATTGTAAGTAATGGGTGGCCTCTAAGCCAGATTGTATTAAGTTTTTTGTTTTTTTTTTAAATAGCAGCTTTCACAGACATACACACTTTAGGTAAAACCTAAAGCAATGTGGGTGCTTTCAGGAAAAGACAGGCTGAAGTGGGATCATGTATTGCCTCATCTTGTACGCTGCAGTGAGCAGAAACAAAATGTAAATGACACATTAACAGAAAATTAGATTAAGGCGGCTGACACAAAGCCCATCAATGTATGATTAGAGCCATTGTTTACTTGTGTTTTTTTTTTATTATATATTACGAGGATGGCAAAAATGCAACACTAGGAAGTGCCTCATGGATACTGAATTAATTTAAAAAAAAAGTGTGATTCAGATGACTGTTTTGCATATGTAATGTGTTAATGCTCAATTTACAGAGTACTCACATACTAGTATATCTGTACTATATTCACAATGTTACCCAAAAACAAGTGGGTCTAATCTTCCCCTTGAACAACTTAATATAAGCATCATGTCATAGACTACTTAAGCGAAACAGAACACAGCTGCTTGAAATATGACGTTTTATGTTTAAAATTGTAGGGCCGTGGTGACATCAATGGACAGCTGACGATCCACTGTAACAAAACAAGCGCGCCCATGATTAGGTTTATAAAACACACTATTCAAGGTTGTGACTGAATAACGTAAACACTCGATCATTGTTTTTCTTTCAAATGTAGTAGTAACCGAAAAGCCGTTAGTCAATAACCTGCATCTTATCACCCAAAGAAAGGACACTGTAAACTTCAAACAAAAAGGTTAATTTTGTCTAGCATCAAAAGTGAAAAACAAAGACGGAAGAATTTTGGGAAACGTAACCAACTTAATAAAGTACAAAAAGAACCACCTTGTCTGAAAAAGTAAAGGGAGACAAACCTGAAAAAGCAATCGGGACTTTTTGAAGAACGGATAAGTGAAAAAAGTAGCCTCGGACTAAATAACGGCGAAAACACGTAATTGCTGCGTTAATGATGATACGTATGAGAGAAAGAGGATACTCTGAAACTGACAAGGGAGCAAAAAAAGTAAACTTGCGCCTTCTTTTGGGCGGAGTTCGCATATGAAGGTACGTAACTCGCTACTGCCAACTCAAAAAGGTAATTATTCTGCACTCTGTACTGGAATTTCGCAACCACACTGCACAAACCCAATTTTTTTTTTTTGATTATACACAATTTAGGTGCTCCAGAAAACCCGAATCAAAGCAAACACGTAACTAAAGCGAAAGGCCATGAACCTAACGAACACGGCAATGGCTCCCAGTTACAACAGCCATTTTGTTTTTCTTATCCGAAAAAATAATAAACTCTAAAGCAAACGAGGGTGAATTGCTCCACCTGAACCCGAGGTAAAATCATCCCCCCTATGTGGTATGGTGATAAGTTTCGGATCCCCGCCTTCTCGGCGTCCGCGCAGTCGCCCTGGCTTGTAACTAGGCCAAGGGCGACGGAGGTACACGTAGCGAGACTTCACGAAGGCGATATAGTGAAAGTGAAAAGACCACCTACTGATAGAAAATGGGGAGCGAAATCCACAGGGACTGAGAGTAAGCCCCGTGAAGTGCGAGCCCCCCAAGATTACAGACATCCACTTACCTACGACCAACGAGACCGCTGCGCACAAAATGTGAAGTAAACGACGCACGCAGTCAGGGAACTGGCGCCGATTCAGTAGCAGGAAGGCAGCTGGGTGATGCAGTCCTTTTGAGTATATACAGACAGTGGCTAAAGACATTATGAACCATGTTTCCCACAGTGCAGTGCGTATGACGTCACCACCAATGGCTGAAAACAACTTTCGGTTGCTGTTACCGCAGTTGCTTCTGGGACTGTTAGTTTTACAGTGAGTGTTCAGCTTTGTAATTCAACGGCGGTTGAACTTTATTTCCCAGAAGGCAGTGACACGCTATAACCCATCTGTGGGTCTTCGTCAGTCTTCAATGTTAAGGTCAAGTGGCAGCTGGGGTTCATAGGTTTGTGGCATACGTCAGGCGCGCAACACCCATTGAACTCAAAGGGCTTCAGCCCCCCCCTCCCCCCCCGTCGTGTGTGGCAGCCCGGGATGAGACCGCTTCCCGGGCAGACACAAAGCCGCGCCCGAGCACTTCACATGTCTTTAAAAAGACCATTTGCATGTTAATGATGCCTCACTGTTGTTTCACCCCTTCTAAGAGCCCCTGCAGCTCCACTCTGCTTAGATTCAGCCCCCCCACGCCCGAAATCAGCGCCACTCTGCCTACTGTTTAAGGATTCAGCCCCCCCCCCGAAATTTTTGCTTAGCCCCCCCCCCTCCGAAATTTGGCTCTAGTTGCGCCTCTGGTATACGTGTATGGCGTGCGTCAATAGCTATCGGAGGTACGGTTGTTTTCCCCGAGGCAGCAGGGCGGCGGTTGACACTCTAATAAATCTATGGACGCAGTAAACACGGCATAAGGATGATGGATAGAAATGTTGCAACCCATTTGGTCAGTTTTGGATAGTTGTCACCAGGACTTTTAAGTGGACAGGCCCCTCCGTTTCACATAGCCGTTAGTAATTTTGTTTTGGGGAAAGGACAATGAAACGGGTCGCTACCGGGCCCCGTACTCATATCTTTAACTTTTGTGGCAAAAACTGATAGATTTCAGAACAATGAATGTTTAAACTGTTAAAGATTATTCTGTGTCACGATCCGGAGGCTCGATTATGCTTTAAGTTTACTTTACTTTTCTCACAGGAGCCAAAGTATTAAAAAAAAAAACGATATCTCCCTTGTCTACCATGTAAAATCATAACACGTGACCAATCAACTAATATTGATGAGTATAGAACAGGGCTTCTTTCTCCGCTAGTCCTCTTTCATTGCTGCTCACTAGCCTCAGGTAAGGGCTTCTTGCATCTGTCAGCGCGGAACACACTACCTTATGACTAGGACCAGAAGCCGTGTAGTCTAATACAGACTTTGGCGCTCACCGACTGGAGCCGTCACCTCCATTAAATCAAATTAATACACCAGCAGATCAAAAACATTTGTGTAAGAATGACAGACAAGGGTTGTTGTTTCAATGCTTTTCATAAGAATTAACAAGTAGATTACATAGCCTATGCAATAGGAAACTTGTAGCAAGCAGGGCATACACATAATAAGTACAAAGAACTCATTACATTTCAAAATGAAATCCGGCATAGATTCACCTCTAAAGGTGGGGGAAAGGTTCTCCCTCTCGTAGAAATCTACACTTCCTTTTATTGGACTCTAGAGAAAGGCATCCATATATTCTACCTGGGTACATGATTCTCAGGATATACACCAATAAGGAACAAGCAATGTTCGAATACATTTGAAGATCCTCTCGTGATAGTACATTGAGTTTGCAAGCATTCTCACTGTAAATTTGGTAATCCCATACATTGTATGACAATAACCTGGGACAGTTGAAATGTCTTTTGATAGGTAGAGTGTGAAAAAAGTCTCTGAGATCAATTTTCTATTTGTTAGTGTGAGTCTGGCAGTTCTTTATTTGGAACAAGAAAAACAGTTAACCTGATCTCAGTGACGTTAGCACAAGATGGAGGACATGCAAACACAACCTAAGTTAGCATAAGCTCCAGTTTGCGATGCGTTTAACATGTAAGGAAATCAGCTCCCACAACCCCACCCTCTAATGATTTCCAGTCATCAATACAATTCTTTATCACAGAACATCATTCATTAATTTTGGGTTCTTCTTGTTGGACTTGCTCATATCCTTCCAGTTGTCATAAAGTTTAATTTGGATTTCTTCAACCTTTACATCAAGTCTCTTCCTTTTAATTCCTCTCATTGCTGACAGCTTCTTATACCCACAGTCCATACTATTTTGTGATGACATTCCTTTGCAGAATTTCAAAGAAACAAGCACACATGCAATGCCAAGCAATATAAGCAAAAGAGGGGTTATAAGCAGTTTCAGAATTCCTCTGCCTACGCTGCCAAGTCATTCCCCTACCTTAGCAAATCCTTTTCCAACGGACCCAAATATAAATCCTAATTCTTACCAAGCAGTTGATTTTTCTAGCTTAGTTAGCTCATGCGTTATATTCGTGATGTTAGTAATGTAGCTGTCAAGCTATGCACTAAATATTCGCACAGAATACTGAGCGTGAATTTTTTTGCTAACTCCACCCTCTGCAAGTAGGAAATCCAGCGCAAGACAATTTTGCATAATCATAGCTCTCATTGCAAGCATCTCCTTATCACTGACAAAGCGCCTGCTGTATTTGTGGCAAGCCAGTCAACTAAAGTGGATAACTTTCTAATCTTTACACTATTTAATACCACTCCTATAAGTGGGATGAGTGCTCCAAAGATGTCACTAAGGATCGGTTTAAAACTACCTCTTTTTATATATAATTTAAGAGGAATATCTAACATGTTACTATATATATTCTGGCAGAAACTGCAGCTGCATAACAACTACCTGTCCAATTATGTGGTAGCTGCAAATAAGGTGACTTACCACATACATAGTACCTCCATTTTTAAAGGTATCTACATTTGAAAAGGTCTTCTATTTCACCAAATAGTTATGTTTGTATTTGTTCCAGACACATTTCTCAACAGTTTCAGTCCCCTCTGACTGCCATATGATGCATAAAGATCCCTTCTGGGTAACCTCAACATTTAACCTGGAAGTGTCTCCTTCAGCCTTTGCCTTTCCCAATAGCATGTTCAGCACTGGTCTTCCCTTCTCCTCTCTCTTCATCTATCCTTATCTGCTCATTCATTTAATCAATGAATACCCTCTCATCTTGGTTAATCTTGCAGGTTACGTCATGTATGCTCTGTTTAGTAATGCTCACATTAGTCACAGGGGTAAATAATTTTGTCATATATTCACACTGATCTGTTGACTTAAACTTTTGATAAGAGGGAGAAATATGTTTAGTAGCCCACTAATACAAATTTTCCCCATTGACATTTTGTACCTCCGCTAGTTGATCTTCAAATAGGAATAAAACAGTTTGATAGAGTCCTGATGGTAGAAAAGGTTTAAGAAGACTGAACAGGAAAAGGAATAGGACAGGGTAAGTGGAGGTATGCTGCTGCAGAGGCTGAAAGATAAGAACAGACAAATAGCTCTCCACCTCCTCGACTTTCATATATTCCGCCAACATTTGATAATATACATTATTATATACACTCTCATGCTGGGTAAAGTGTGCCACTTTACTGAGTGGGAAAGGTATAACTATAGGTTCAAAGGTAGAGTTGACTGATATGTGAGGGATATTTCCTCCCAACAAATAAACACCCAACAGCCACCCACACATAGAAACAGAAGTGGAAACTGCCAAACGTACAAGAAAAATCTTTCAGTGTTACTGCGCCATGTCACTCTAAATCAGATCAAGAAAGTATTAATTGGAGCTGTTCTCTAGGTTTTATGCTACCTCCTCTATCCTGTCTCGAAGCTACCAGGATTTATATTCTGAGTTAACCAGAGGCCTAAAGGAGCTTTCATCCTCTGACCATTCCCCTAACTCTCCATCTGTACTTTCATCTGTTAATAGTAAGCATGAATAGCCTCCTGTCGTGGTGTCTTTTCATCTCAGGGAGGCTCGTCAAGTTTAGTCTGTCGGTCATCAGATTGAAACTTGATTTTGGCAAGGTATGTCCAGTCCAGACCTGAATACTTCAGATTGATCTTTCTCATTTGGTTCGCTTGGTATAGGATGAGTCCACTTTTGTTCACAATGTCAATCTGTTCTTGCTCATCTACCTCACTTTCTTCCCTGATCGTCTCTGGTCTCTTCTTGGTTAACAGTCTCTGTGGGTGGCTGTAGCCTTTGGCCAGCCGTGCTCAGCATGACCTCGACCTTTGGAGGTGCTTGAGATCTCTGGCTCTGATGAAGCAGACTCACTCTCCGTGGTGGAGTTTCCTTGTCCCGCACCAGCCTCTATTTCATGTGCTCACCGGGTCCTGACCGCGGAGACAACACTGGAGCCGATGCTAGACCTCCGATCCCTCTCAGGCCCGCACTAGATCAAGGGCCCAAACTCTTTAGATCACACACAGCTCCTGGGGTAGGGAGAGTTGAGATGAAATAAGAAAAGAGAGACTTGCAGTACTGGATCTGCTCAGCAGCTGTGCAACACTGCGTAACAGGATTTGTCACCTTGACCGTGTGTTCAGGCAGGTCGCTTCCCATGCCACACAGCTAGCTCCACCTGTCTGTGCCCGTGCCCCTCCTCCCGCTGCTGCCGCAAGTTCAAGCCCCATGATGCTGCTCTGGCTTCGCTCCTCGCTCTTTTCACTGTCACTGCTTTTCTTTCCACTGTATTTTGCGCTTTTCGCTCACTGCTTTGCTTTGCCTCCTGGGCTACTGTGCCACCTTTTTCTGCTGTTTTTACTTTGTTTCCACTTGGGCTCCCTGCCCTTCTCTCCCCGTTGCCCCCCTAGTTCCCTCACCCGCTGCACTCTGTTTTCCCACGGCTGCATCTCCTGCGGCCCCGCCCCCTGCCCATTCACGCTCCCACCCGCCTCCCAGCTGCTCCTCCGACCCACCTCCCCTTCTTAATGGAGGCCGCGTCAAAGGCAAGCGCATCTGCACCCAGTGTGAGACCCCCTGGCCCCCATGAGCTCCACGACACCAGACGCCGCTATGATGCCAACTTCCTCCACGCACTCAACGCCGGCAGATCCACCATCTGCTTCCAGGCCACCCCGAAGTGCACCCATGGACCCTTAGCCTGCCAAAACTGCAGCTTCAACAGACAGAATATTACAGCACGTACAGCCCCAACCACCAAGGCAGGCCACAACCATCTCAGATGCATACTGCTCAACACCCGCTCTGTCCACAGGCACGCCGTCAAACTCTGGGACCTGCTCGACTCATCCTCCCCGTACGTCGCTTTCCTGACAGAGACCTGTATGCACACCTCATCGGCACCCGACGTTGCCATAACCATCCCGGATGGCTACAAGATCACCTGCAGGGATCGTGCCAACAGACCGGGATGAGAATCGCCATCGTCCACAGAAATACCCTCAGAATCTCAACCAACACCGAAGGCACCATCAGCACCACCGAAAACCTGCACTTCCAGATCCACATCAATCCTAACACCACCCTCAGAGGAACCCTCGTGTACAGACTCCCAGACCCTGGCCACAGTTCAGCGACTCCATCACAGACGCCGTCAGCTCGCACGACCTGGCCTCCACAGACTACATCCTCCTCGGAGACCTGAACTTCCACCTGAAGAACGCCAACGACAGCAACTTCACCACCCTGCTCGACAACCTCGCCAACCTCGAACTCAAACAGCTCGGCACGACACCCACCCACTCCATCGGACACACGCTCAATCCCATTTTCTCCACCAGCAGCCACGTCACCTTCAGCCACACCACCAAACTCCTTTGGACCAACCACCACTGCATCCACATCTCTAGAGAAAACCACCGCACACAACCACCAGCAAAGAATCCCCCACCGCAGCTGGAACAAGGTCACCGAAGACTAGCTAATCACCACCCTCACCCGAGACCCACCAACCGACCACACTGACACCGACACAGCCGCCCGCAACCTCAGGCAATGGAGCGACGATTGCGCCAACACTCTCGCCCCGATCAAGAAACCCTCAAACTGACGCACCGACAGAAGGTCCATCTGGTTCACCGCCAACCTCCAGGCATCCAAGCAGGCCTGCCGAAGAATAGAGAAGAAATGGCGCCACGAGCAAATACCGGACAACCATGCAGCCCTCAAGAACGCCGGTCGCAGACACCACCAACTAATTTGAACCACCAAAAGTACCTCCTTCAAGGAATGCATCAACAGCAATGCACACAACAGCAAAGAGCTCTTCATCATCGTGAAGGAAATCGCCAACTCCAGCTCCAACGACATCCTGCCGTCACAAGACCTCTGCGACTCCCTAGCCACCTTCTTCCACCGCAAGATCACAGACATCCACAACAGCTTCAACACCCATCCTCCCCGACAGCCCTAGACACCCTAGACTCACCGCCCCCCAGTCACACCAGCCGCCTGATCTCCTGGAACCACGTCAACGATGAAGACACCATCAAGAACATGAACACCATCCACTCCGGCTCACCATCAGACCCCTGCCCCCACCACATCTTAAACAATGCGAGCTCCATCATCGCACCCCAACTCCGGAAGATCTTCAGCAGCTCATTCGAGACCGCCACCTTCTCGGAAAGCTGGAACCACGCAGAGATCAACGCCCTACTCAAGAAACCCAAGGCAGACCCAAAGGACCTCAGGAACTTCCGGCCCATCTCCCTGCTCCCTTTCCCGGCAAAAGTAATCGAGAAGATCGTCAACAGACAACTGACCCGATTCTTCGAAGAGAACAACACCCTGGACTCATCCCAATCCGGTTTCCGCAGCAACCACACCACCGAAACTGCCCTCATCGCCGCCACAGACGACATCAGGGCCCTGCTGGACAACGGCGAAACCACAGCCCTCATCCTCCTAGACCTCTCGGCCGCCTTCAACACCGTCTGCCACCACACCCTATGAACATGCCTCTATAACGCAGGGATCCGCGACAAAGGCCTATACTGGATCACCTCCTTCCTCACCGACAGAACCCAGAGAGTCCGCCTCCCTCCATTCCATTCCGAAGCCACCAAGATCACCTGCGGCGTACCCCAAGGATCATCCCTCAGCCCGACCCTCTTCAACGTCTACTTGACACCGCTCGCCAACGTCGTCCGATCACACAACCTCAGCATCATCTCATATGCCGACACCCAGCTGATCCTCTTCCTCAACAAAGACCCACCACCGCCAAAACCAACTTCCACGAAGGAATGAAGGCCGTCGCCAAATGGATGAAGAGCAGTTGCCTGAAACTGAACTCGGACAAGACGGAGGTCCTCATCCTCGGCTCCACCCCCTCCACCTGCGACGACTTCTGGTGGCCGGCCTCGCTGGGAACTGCACCAACATCCACTGACCACGCACGCAACCTGGGGTTCATCCTGGACTCATCTCTATCAATGATCCAGCAAGTCAACGCTGTCTCCTCCTCCTGCTTCAACACCCTCCGTATGCTTCGCAAGATCTACGGATGGATCCCCATCGGAACCAGAAGGACGGTCACCCAGGCCCTTGTCACCAGCAGGCTGGACTACGGCAACGCCCTCTATGCGGGAACCACAGCCAAACTCCAGAAGAGACTCCAACGCATACAAAACGCCTCAGCACGCCTCATCCTCGACATCCCCCGCCACAGCCACATCACTGCCCACCTGAGGGACCTGCACTGGCTCCCTGTCAACAAAAGGATCACCGTCAAGCTCCTCACCCACGCTCACAAAGCACTCCACAACGCCGGACCAGCATACCTCAACAAGCGACTCACCTTCAACACCCCCAACCGCCAGCTCCGCTCCGCGGACCTCTCCCTTGCCACCATCCCACGCATCCACAGAACGACCACCGGTGGCAGATCCGTCTCCCACCTTACCGCCAAGACATGGAGCACCCTCCCCATCCACCTACGACAGACCCAGGACCTGCTGACCATCAGGAGACTTCTCAAGACCTGGCTGTTCGAACGGTAGAAGCTCCCCCCCCCACCCCTCAGCGCCTTGAGACCCTCAAGGGTGAGTAGCATGCTCTACAAATTGACTGATTGGTTGATTTTGAGACCTTCTGTGTTTGCGAGATAGCTATGCACTGGACCAAAACCTCTAGTTTAGCGAAGATGCAATGTACTGGAAATAACAAGAGGAGGCAGTTACTATCAATAAACTAACAGGACTCAATATACCATGACCATACTTTGACATCAGTGATATACACAATTGTTTCATCAGCAACACAGCATGAGAGCAGAAAAACCAAGATCATAGATTGGAATTTCTGGCACTCCCAGGAATCAACTTGAAATACAGATTGGAGTTGTTGGTACTCCCAGGAATAAACTCGGAATACAGGTTGGAGTTACTAACGCTCCCAAGGATAAACTCAAAATACAGGTTGGAGTTATTGGCACTCCAAAGGATAAACTTGAAACACAGGTTGGAGTTATTGGCACTCCCAAGACTTAAACTCATAACACAGATTGGAGTTACTGACACACCCAAGGCTTAACTCAAAACACAGATTGGAGTTACTGGCACTCCCAAGAATTAAACTTGGAACACAGCTGTCAGTACAAGGTTCATAAATATATCATAAGCTAAAGTCTTTAGTTCTTGCACAATCACAGTTAAAGCAGCTAGGTTGCAAGAAGGGTCTGGAGCTTGAACACACAAGAAGGGCTGGAGGAGTGCCAAGGTTGCAGAAAGGGTCCAAAGCATGAACACATAAGAAGCGCTTGAGGAAATCACGGCACGGTCATGGAGGAAATGTCTATAGTCTTTGAAGATGCTGATACTAAGTCCTGCTCACTACTCTAGGAGGATTAGTGTGCACTAACCTGATGTCAAGTACTTAGACTTGTTCTTCCACTTGTCTGAAGTTTGAAGAAGGTCTCAAGGCTTTGACTCAGGGAGTCACAGGGAAACAGGAGTAGCTGTGTAGGAGGAAGAGATGGAGGAGGCAATTAGGGAGCTGGAGCCACAGGAACTACAGGTTCAACTTGGACTTGAAGGAGACTAGAGCACTTCTCTGTTCCAGCTGCATTTTTTAGGTGAGTGGGAAGGGTGAAGCGTGTTCCACAGAGAGTGAGGTCAAGCCATGACTCTGGGTTGGACATGGTTTATATACTCTCTCAAGGGCTCAACGGATGTAGCCAGTTCATTTGTGGAACATGGAGCCCTTGGCAGTCTGGAAGGTTCTCAACGATCTTTGAAGGAAACACGTTAGTACACTTACTTTGACCTAAAAGGAAGGGTAGGTGCAACTTGACGGTAGGAACCAATTAACCAGGCACCAAATGTATGTTTTTTGGTCGAACGTGTATAATGGAAAAACAACACCAAGGCCCTAGTAGCAGCGGGTGCAAGGTACTCTTGGTTCACAGGATCCTGGAGGAAACTTCCAGAGACTCAATGGAAAACCACACAAAAGCCCCAGCAACAGCAGATGCAAAGTACTCTATTGGTTCATGAATTCTGGGGGTATGCTAGCAGTTACTCAGGCGCACTGGAATCATAGGCTTTGTGAAACATCCGTCATGGTACCATAGCGTACCAATAAATGCCACAGGGGTAATACAACATAAGCCTTGTGCGCTAGACCCACTACACAGAGGGCGTATGAGGGGGTCATGATATTGTACTCCTTGTGAGATTTGCTGCAGCAGATTAGTTTCACCCTTCCATGAGTTTTCGCTGTCCTGGTGAATGCATGTTCTCAATCCAGTAGTGGGTATCACACGGGTTGCTGGGACAACAGCACTCTCAATAGCCTCTGGCTCTGGATGATGCTCGTCTGATGAGGACAGTGGACCCTCGACCTGATCTTCCTCTTCTCCAGAAGCTTCAGACATCTCAAACCAGGGACGATGCGAGGAACTAGTGGAGGCTGGCTCAGCTTCGTCCTCTTTGTGCCTTACCCTCTTGGTATGGGAGGCGTGAATCCAGTTCGGCAGCATACGTGACAACATTGTCAGTAACCAAGATCACCTGGTAGGGTCCTTTCCAGCGCTCCTCCTAACAGAACTGACGGACATGCTTCTTGATATGAATCCAATTGCTAGGGTTCAGGTCATACCCTGAGGTCCCTCGAACAGCTGCAGTATTGGCACAGACCGGATGAGAGATAGAACGCACAACATCAGACATTCCCTTGCAGTACTGAAGGATCAGGTCATCTGTGATATTCACAAGAGCTGCAGCCGGGACAGACGGTCTTCGCATGGCTCTCCCCATCAACACCTCATGAGGTGACAATCCAGTTCTTTTATAGGGGGTACTTTAAATGCTCATGAGCATGAAAGGAAGAGTGTCAGGCCATTTCAATGACGTGGAAGCACAAGCTTTAGCCAGTTTAGCTTTGTTGGTCCTGTTCAATCTTTCAAGAACGCCTGATGCCTTGGGTCTGTAACTACTGTGGAATCTCTGATCACTCCCTAAAGCTGTACACAATAACTGCATAATCTCGCTCTTAAAGTGTGTTCCTTGATCCGATTCAAGATGATCTGGCATTCCGAATTGTGGTATCAATTCCCACAGCAATAGCTTGGCGACTATTAGGCTGTCACATCTCCTGATGAGATATGCCTTCCCCCATTGTGAGAACAGACACTCGATGACAAGGCTATACCTCAATTTGTTACATCAGGGCATGTCCACAAACTTGATTTGGAAACAATTGAAGGGGCCACCAGACTTTCCAATATGACTCATGGCCACAGCAACTCCCTTGCCTACGTTCTGCTTCTGACATATGACACAATCCCTCTGTGATTGATCTGGAATGGGGATTGTACCAGTACAATCAGGAGGAGGACACCATCCCATCTCTTCCCACATGAGTCGGACCACGCACCTTTGTGGGTAGGAGGCAGTCAGGAAGAACTGGTTTTCTCTTTCTGAATGTTCAAATGCCACTGGCGTCCCTCACACATCCCATCCTTTTTGATTTCACCTTTTCTAACTCTGGGGCAGTATGTTGTAGTTCCTGCAACTCATTAAAGGTACGCACAGTATTCAGCAGCACATGCAGTCTCTCCTTACGCATTACATGGTATGTCCAAATGGAAGGTGCTGGCCTCAAGATCACGGTATCGGGCAATCTCATCTCCATAATGGTTTCCTCTGACAAAATCATTACAGCCCTTATATGCAGCAGACTTCACCACGGCAATCACCCTAGGTATTTGCAGAGCATCTAACAAATTTGAAACATACAGCCCTTTCCTGATGGGGGTACCAGTTGATGTCCCAAAGCTTTGATGCAACTACAACTGACCGAAATCATGCACAAATCTGAACCCATACTGGCTGTCAGTGTAAATAGTGACTTGCAGGCCCTCTGAGGTACAGTGGGCTCATGTAAGGGCATTGGGTTCAGCCACTTATGCAAACGTTACATGACACAAGTAGGATGCTTCTTCAACTCTGCTCAGGGTACAGGCAGCAAAAGTGGCTCTTAGCATGCCGCAGCGATCCCTCAGACAAGACCCAACAACAAAAACGATACGGCCGGACTTAGGAAGAGGAACATCCAGTATATCGGTTCTCGGTTTTGTGCACAACTCGGTGACACTGACACAGTTGTGGTCAAATTCACCCTTATCATCACCCCCGGAGCTGGCAACAGGGAAGCAGGGTTTAGTGTATTACATCGCCTGATGAAAACGTTTTCTGCGGATGAAATGATTCTCTCATAGTGGGTTAGGCGGCTATTTGCCAAATGCTGGGTTCTGGTAGGAGTCATGAGGATCTCTATGGAATAGAGTACCAGTACAATTAAGTGGTAACCCATCACTATTCCCTCAGATTGCTGGATGCTAAGGCTCACCGATGCAACCGCTTTGAGACAACCAGGCAGCTCTGCGGCCACCGGATCAAGTGTAGCTGACAAATAGACAATGGTATGCTTAGTCTCACAATGGGCTTGTGCGAGTACAGACAATGCACACCCATCTCTTTCATGACAAAAGAGCACAAATTATTTTGTATAGTCTCGCATCCCAAGAGCAGGTGTGCTACAAAGCAGATTTTGGAGCTCCTGGAAGGGTTTCATGCTTTTGTTATCCTTTTGTGCTGTGTAATTGACACCAGTGTGCATCAGTCTTATCAGAGACTTTGCCACAGAGAAAAAGTTTGGGATCCATTGTCAGTAGTAGCCAACCATGCCCCAAAACATCCTCACCACTCTCGGGTTGGCTGAGAACTTCATCTTAAGAACCGTCTCTATGCGCTTGTGGAACACTCTCCTCACTCCCGTCTCTATCTAATGTCTCAAGTATATGGCTTCTCTCTGAGAGTATTGTAATTTCTCAGATGCGATCTTATGCCCAATTTCAACAAAATGGTTGAGTAGAGCAATCGTGTCTTGTTTGCAAGCTTCCTCAGTCATTAAGGCGATCAGGAGATCATCAAT
Organism: Triturus cristatus; assembly: GCF_964204655.1. Classification (NCBI taxonomy): domain Eukaryota; kingdom Metazoa; phylum Chordata; class Amphibia; order Caudata; family Salamandridae; genus Triturus; species Triturus cristatus. Next base: position 405,076,431 of record NC_140584.1, read on the forward strand.
GCATTGAAATAATGTTGAACTACATTGTAACTGCAGGGATTCTAAGTTCTTTTTAAGTATATGAATGAAATAGGATGGACTTGCAGTATACCCTTGTTGGGCACAACACCACACGAGGGTCTTCTCTTGGAACCAGAACAGAAAATAAACTAGCTCTCTTCGTGTAAAGGACCGAGAAGAAGGCTTGACTAAGGCCAATGACCGTTAACCACTCGTCCCCTGGGGAATTTGGAACAGGATCACAACAGGGTTCAGTACCAAAAGATAGCATGGAATGGCGATTTGGTTAATCTTTTGGAGGTCTTGGATGATCCTCCACCTTTTGTATGCTTTCTGTAAGGCAATGTTTGGGGAGTTAGATGGATTCTCTATAACTTCCTTCAAAATGCCTTGTTATGTCATACTCTCAATGACGGGGTGATCCCTTGCCTTGTTATGTCATACTCCCAATGACGGGAGTCATCCCTGCAATGGCCTCTGGTCATTTTATAAGGGCAAGTCTGTGGAAAACAGTATTAAGGCGAAGGGTGTTCGTAAGGGGCATGGCACCTTTAATTAACCCAATTGCTTTCCCCATAAAGTCCCAAACTTCCTCCTTAGCTGTCTCTCTCGGCTCCACTGGCAAATCCTCTGTTGTAATGAACGGATATAACCTGACAATAGTTTCTGAGGACTGCAACTTAAACTCAGTGTTGGCTGCCTGTGTTTCAATTCTGATCCTATCCTGCATGCAATAGATGACACATCCTCATCCTTGCATGTTTACAGACTAGAGTCACTAATTACACACTGATGCAGTTCTCTGATGTCTCCTATTTTTAATGGTACTGGGGCATTGATTTGAGTGGTGAACTATTGGTTTGTAATGCCTACAAATTGGACTTATTTTATTGAGACGGGTAGGTTAGGGACCCCTGCTGTTCTAACCATTGAACAAGTGGCTTCTGTGTCTATCAGGAAAGATACAGGCTGTCTGTTAACCTCTGCATCCACATAAGGTTCACTCTGGTCCATTTTCAGGACTGCGCCAAGTACCCACTCCCCCGTCCCCCATCTGACACCTTCATTGGCCCTGATCGAGATTTATGGAAGTCTCTAACATTATGGGAACTGGGCTTCCTTGTGACACAATCGAATATGGGGCTATCCTTGGGTCTGGTTGAGGATGGTGAATACCTACTTTCATCTGCATCAGGTTGAAGAAATTTAGCAGGACACCACATTTTGGAACTTCCAGGGCAACCTTACGGGGCTAAGTATTGGGGAAACTCTCCCTGACCTGCTATACTCATCTCCTGGTAATCCACTGCACCCCCGATTCCAATGTCCTACCCTGTTGCAAATGTGACATTCCGGTACCTTCTTTAGGGCACTTGTACTAGTTCCTTTCATATTCCTCTGACATCTCCCCATTCCTCAGGAATTCTCACTGTAGTTCAAGGAGACTTCCTGCATTGCTGCTCCAAAACCGGGGTCTAGCTCAGGTCCTTGGAATGGAACCTTAAGTCACTTCACCCCTCCATTCTGAGCTATCTGGGTTTCGGCTATCATAAACCTCTCTTTAAGCCATTTTCATTTTGCTTCCAACCTGTCACTGCAATAGTTTGCGTACTGTAATATCTCATCAACTGGCTTGCTATGCCAACAAATGACACCCTGGGTGATTCAGTTGCTAATCTCAGGCCTTAGTCCATATACAAAGGATGCTAGAAACCCTCCAATGTTGTCTCCCAGCGGCTCATTCATCCAGCTGTGCTCCACATACACCTGCATCAGTCTCTTGAAATAAGCATGCACTGATTCTTTTGGCTCTTGAGAGATTCGGAAGATCTTAGGTCAATTAATCTCCTTTGGGGAACCTTTCTCTTCAGGTGCTTTTCAACCTCATCATACTTGGTTTTAGCAATGGGAGAAGGGGCATTTGTCCCTAACACCAGAAGCGGTTCTTGTGTAGGCCAATCAACTGCCCGTTTACACTCTAGCCACAGATCTTTTGGGACTGCCACCTCAAATACCTCACCCAAGACTTCCCACAAAATCTTGGAAATTGTCGAAATCTGTTCCATCTGAGTGTACCATTTATTAGGATTCTCTCTAAGCTCTGGAAGAGTGTTTGTAAAGTGAAAAAGGTCTGATTGTGTCCATGGAACATGTATATAGACTCCTCCCTGCACTTCCCGCAAGGGAAACTCTTTTGCTACTTCCCCCCCTTTCTCTTGCTCTTCCTCCTTCGGCACTTCTTCTTTTTGCTTTACTTTGACTTTCTCTTTCTTCGACCACAACTCTGAGTTTCTTGATTGTGCTCCATTCTTGGATGTTTACAATTGGTTCCCTCACATGTGTCCTCAAGCCTCTCAACTTCTACAGCCATAGTGCTTTCTCAGTTATTGCCATTCTAGCATTCTTTCGTAGCTTCTTTCGTGGAGTTATGTCAATTGCACATTCATCCACCATCTTCTCCATCCTTGCATGCGCCTCTCTCGTAACTCTCGCAGCTTCCATGCTCATGTAACGCAGCTCATTACCCTCATAATATCCTAGAAAATCTGTTTCCACATTTACAATTTCTTCAAATTCCATTGTCACCTGAGTAAGATGTATTCGCTGTGGGGTCTGCCCTCCACCTGGTGAATTACCTGATAGGTCTGTGCAAGTAGTTTTTCACCCTATTTCCCACTGACCAAGTTTTCTCCTTGAAGAGGAACAAAATCCACCACTCCGGACCACAATGCTAAGTCCTGAGGTATAGTTGGGATAGGTTGACTTGAGATGGTACTAACAGATGCCTCAGCCGGGGGAATGATCAGGGCACTTGACCAGTCAGGGTGCTTATTGCAACAAATATGCGGGTCTGTGCAAAGGATGGAACAGTCGTTTCTGTAAAACGTGTGGGTTCACGGGCCTCTGTGGAGGGTTCTGCAACCATTCCCACCTCAGTTGATACCGGGCGGGAGCACTTGGTGCAACAGCTCCCGCATTATGTGGAGGTCTTATGCTAAGGAGCTCATCTATGAAAGTGTCTTCTTCACTCTGTGTTTCTGTCTTACTCTTTGATTTTTCCTTCTCTTCCCTTTCTAGCAGGGGATAGGTTCCAACAGTCTTTATAACTTCCTCTCTTCACTTTCGCTGTCTTTCCTCGTCCTGCACGCTTCTCCAAGAATGAGCCCTACTCAGGGATGGCTTCTCTGTAATGGCGCCCCACTTGGCAGAGTCAGTCATAGAAAAATAAAATGATAAGATGATGATGGGATTGAAGGATCGAGGCGGCCATCGGAGGCAGCGGTAGCGAAAGGATAGTTTTAAAAAATCTTTATTTTCCCCGTCCATCCCCGCCCAACGCCTGCCCTTCCCCAACTTTAGTTTTGTGGTTGCTGTCACTGGGCCTACTGCAAATTTTTAGTTCAAGCTTCCTTCTTTTCTTTTTGCTTGCCAGCTATTCCCAAAGGTTTAAGGCTTCAAATTGCGTGGGCCTAGGCTGTGGTTTTAAATCATGCATTCTTCTTTTCAAATTCTCTATTCGAGGGATGTGGAATGTACTACTTAAAAGGAATTGGAGCTCCCCAGCTTTGGATGTGTATTTGTGCCATTTCGTGGCTAGAGTGCCTTTGGAAGGACATTTTTCCTCCTTATTTATGTACTTCTCTTTCTTTGACAAGGGATTCCCCTTGCTAGCAATATGTAACTCATTCCTCTCTTCAATATCTTGCTCTGCCCACACTAACAAGCTCACGACCCGTCCACAAATACAAGCCCATCTCTGTCAAAGGTCTCCCTATCACGTGTGGCTGTGGCATCTGCCAGCCAATCCCTGAACGGCACCTTAATGACACAATGCTCCAATACCACCAGACTGCTGCTGAACCACCTTTACAACGTTTTAATTGTTTGCCTGCTACGACTACATAAAGGTGTCTATACTAATAAGAAAGATACCAACTTGCGTACAATAGTGAGCCCTAGACCTGCGAAAGTCACTAGACTCGGCATGTCCAATCCCTGTGCACTAAGGAATGAACTACAACGGAGCTCAGTTAATGCATATGTGCAAGACAAGATTATGTCTCTAATTTGATGTAACTGATAGCACCTCACAGTACACCTCACTTAGCAGGCAAGTTCAACAGTCCAGTGTTCTAACTTGAGGTAACTCTCTTAAAAAATCCAAGAATATATTCAAAAACATGATAATTATTTATCTCATAAACCCAACAATCAACACCACATAATAATTGCTCTCAAAATCAGTCCACTACATTCTGTTGCCATACGCCTACACCTTCTAATATGCACTATTCCTCAATTGTTTTATTCTCGCATTTTGCATGCAGTTCCTATTGATGCTCACATCATAGCACCCCTTCAGCCACCTCATCTTTCTGGAACCAGTGCAGAGTTGGAACGGGGTCAATTTTTGATCTCAGGGCAAACCGTCTAGTCCATAAGGTGCAGTACACGGTTCTGTAGCCAATTTGTTTGTCAATTTTGGTTGACTCCAATCGGAATCATCTTCTGCTACAAGATCTGTTGGTGTGGAACACACTACCATAAATCCAACGCATGGGGGGCACCAGTGCCTAGGACCGGGAGCAGTTTACTCTCAATACGGACTTTAGTGCTCCCCGACTGGAGCCATCACTTCTATTAAATCAATTCAATATAGTAGCAGGTGATAAACATTTGAGTAAGAATGACAGACAAGGGTTGTCATTTTAATGCTTTATATAAGAATTACCTGTTAGATTACATAGTGTATGCCGTACGAAACTTTTAGTGGTAAAGCATACAAATCATAAGATATTCGTACATTCTACATAGGTACATGATTCTCAGGATATATTCTGAACAAGCAATGAGAAACATTTCACTACATAATGCGTTTGAATATTCTGTCATGGTAATACAACATTGAGTTTGCAGGCATTCTCACAGTAAATTCGGCAATCCAACTGCTACATGGTACCCACAGAGATCACCTGCAGAGTACCTCAGGGCTCCTCCCTGAGCCCCACGCTTTTCAACATCTGCATGGCCCCACTTGCAGCAATCATCAGGAACCACGGACTCAACATCGTCGCCTACAGCAACGACACCCAGCTGATTCTCTCCCTCACCAACGAACCCAAAGTCGCCAAGAACAACTTTCACAACGGGATGAAGGCTGTCGCCGCCTGGATGAGGAACAGCTCCATCAAGCTAAACTCAGAGAAGACAGAAGTCCTTATCATGGACTCCATCCCCTCCAGCCTGGGATGACTCCGGGTGGCCCGCAGCACTTGGAACTCTCCCCCCATACCGAGAAAACCCGTGCAGAACCACAGCATCATCCTGGACTCCTCCCTCATCATGAGCTGCCAGATCAACTCTGTCTCATCATCCTGCTTCCACACACTACGCCCGCTCCAAAAGATCTTCAAATGGATCCCCACCGAGTCCAGAAAGATAATCACCCACTCACTTATCAGCAGCAGAACTGACTATGGCAACGCACTGTACGCCGGCATCACCCAGAATCTCCTCAAGAAACTGCAGAATATCCAGAATGCCTCTGCCAGACTCATCCTCACCATCCCCGCTGCAGCCACATCTTCAGCCACCTAAGAGACCTCCACTGCCTCCCATTCAACAAAAGAATCCCCTTCAAGCTCCTCAAACACGCCTACAAAGCCCTACATGACGCGGGACCCGCATAGCTCAATCACCGGCTCACATTCCACGTGGCCACCAGAGACCTCCGCTCCATCCAACTGGCCCTGGCTACCATCCCACGTATCTGCCAGACCACAGCCGAAGGAAGATCCTTCTCCTACCTCGCAGCAAAGATCTGGAACACCCTGCCCCTCTACCGCAGGCAATCTTTGTCACTGCCTCAGTTCAGGAAGGGCCTCAAGACCTGGCTCATTGACTGAACCACAGTGCCCTCGACGGACCAGCAGTTCTCTCCCCCCCCCCCAGCACCTTGAGACCCTAACAGGTGAATTGTCGTGCTATACAAGCCATTGATTGATATGACAATAGTCTGGGACAGTTGAAATGTCTTTGGCTAGGTACAGAGTGAGAAAAAGGTCTCTAGGAACATTACTCAGTTTAATAGTGAGAGTCTGGCAGTTCATTATTTGGAATGAAAAGAACAACAACAGTTAACACGTGATCATGGTGACGTTAGCACAAGATGGAGGGCATTGCAAACAAAACCGTTGTTAGCATAAGCTCCAATCTGCAATGAGGTTAACGTGTAAAGAAATCAGCTCTCAATCGTCTCTACATATTTACTCAGGAAAACCATTAATGTTTCTTGCTTATTACTGTTTATCGAAGTGTAATCAGTATTAATTTCCTTTATTTCTTCAGCGGCTTGGTCCGTGTAGTCTGAGGGGATGCGCTTCACGCCCACCTCCCATGATCGTTGTGTGCTTGTGAGGGAGGCACCCGCCTTCAGAGTCATATTCTTGAACTAAGATGGCATCTGTGGGCTGAGGTGGCGGGAGAAGTGGGAGAGAGTATAGTCATAACAGCAGCGCAACCACCTGAAGAGTGGAAAACAGCTTCGGGAGCAGTTGCACTTGCTCGGTTCTCAATTACTTTTGCCTGGTGAGTTGCGTCTACCATTTTGGATTCAGCTGACATGCTCATTTTCAAACAGGTCCTGGAAGCGCAGCAGATTAGTGACAACTCTCACACAGTAAAGCCCTAGCAGTTAGTTTTTACCCCTTATAGCTATTTGGGGTGTCGTCTGTAGGTTTCCATAATTCAAATCGCATATGACCATAAGTATGGGCATCAGGAGGAGAAGTTAAGGGCCATTGACCCTGAGTTAGCAGAAATGATTGACCTAGCGGTCTCAAAATCTGTGGAAAATGCAATGGCGATTACTTTACAGAAACTACAGGGCACTCCCACCAAGAACCCTAAGGGTACTATGGATGTTCAGCCTCAGACACACCATTTAGGTGTAAGAGAGGCCCCCTTTGGGGGCACAGGTTTCAAGCCCTTAAACGCTGGCAACGTCATTTGGGAAGATGCACATTCTCCTGCAAAGTACCAAAGTGGACCTTTTCCAAATGGCAGCAGGTCCTAGTGGGCATTTTTCTATAGATGATACCCCTTTGGGGCATCATGGTCCGACCATGATCAAGACTAATACCATATTGATTCTGAGGAACTAGCATTCCTCAGGGGGTTCAAAAATCAAATGCAAGACTAATGTGGTCACAAACCCTGATGACCGGGGTCTATGTAAAGGCCTTGTTGATCCCAAAGATAGCCGACACCTCCGCTCCTCGGAGTGGGAAACATTCCCCAAGGTGGCTTATTATCTGAAGCAATGCCTTAGACACCCATTGGACAAAATGGTGAAGAATACATTACAGGCTGGAGGCCCAAGGCCCTCCATTGAATGTAAGGTCACTGCCACTCCTGAACTGGATGCAGCCATGGTCACATTAATGGGCAGGCTAATTAAAGACATCAGGAGAGGTATAGATAGATCCTGGCACTTACGTCAGGACAAATTACTGGATATTGCCTGACCAATCACAAACATTATGGAGATGGCGGAAGACGCCAAATGCACAGGCGAATCAATTGATCCCGAAATCCTCTCGGGTTAGGCCCAGAGGGCAGTTTGCCTTTTGGGAAACACCAATTGTACGTTATCCACTGAGCAGAAATGTTCTCTCCTCCTTTACTTGTATCCTAAACTGGGAGAGCTGGTGTAAGAAAGTGGCTCTGTATATACGGTTCCCAAATAGGTACAGTGTGCACAGAGTCCACAGTACCCAGCGGTTTGGCAGAGGCTAAAGTTAGATATAACCTTACTCTCTAAAGTGGTAGCTTGGTTGAGCAGTAAGGTAGTATCAGAGGACAATGTAAAGCATTTGTTGTATACACTCAGTCAGCAAATGGTCTTACACACTCAAGAACTGAACTCTAGGCCAATGGTTTGTATATAAAAATATATGGTTGTTTCATTTTAGAACCAACAAGAGGTATCAAAATATACTTTCTCAGAGTGAGATGCTTTAGTTAAATACTTTGCAAGAGGCAATTGACTTGAAATGCAATAGTTACAGTTTGTTGCAATAGGCAACACAATTTCAAACACAATAATACATTGAGCTCAGTGGGAATTTTAAGTTATATGCAATTGATTACTTTCAGGATTACTTTTCTAACTCCAGGACTGGATCCTAGATTCAGTCCTGGGACAGTTCTTGGAAACAAGTGAGTAAATACGTTTTAGTTACTGTTGTGATTTTTAAGCAATATTTTGCTATTTTAAAAGTTGACAGAAACTTTTCCTGATCAAATTACCAATGTTATCCTATGGAAGGAAATTCACTTAGCAGGTAAGTGGGGTTATGTTTACTTTTTCTAGGTCAGTGTTGGATTCTGGATCCAGCACTAATGTACCACCTGTAAGCAGTTGAGAAACTGCGTTTAAGTTATAGAGGCGATTTTTAAGGAATATTTATAAGTTTGCAAAATCGACACTTAGAAGAAATTTCACAGAAAAACAGTCAACGGTTTCCTACAGAAGAAAATTCCAGTTACGGGTAAAGTATGTTCTCGTTACTTTTGTAATCCCGCACTGGGACATCTATCTAAAACAGTCAAGTAATTATGTTTTTATCGTTGGCACGATTTTTAAAGAATATTTGTAAGTTTAAAAAATCGACACTTTGAAACATTTTCAGCAAAAAGTAGGCAATGATATCCTATGGAAGGAAATTCAAGTTACTGGTAAGTACGGTTAAAATAACTTTTCAGGGTCAGTACTGAGCTACAAGATGCAGCACTGAGGTCTCTCCTGATAACAGGTGAGTAAATCGGAATTCGTTGTTCGGCTGATTTTAGATGAATATTTTAAAGTTCCAAAACTCCACACTTAAAACGAGTCAATGTTAGTCTATGGAAGAAAAGTGAGTTATCGGCTTTTAGGTAAGCACTCGACTGGCAGAGTTAAGATTCTGGGCATAGACTCAGGGGTCTCCCAGGGTCAGGTAGGTACAGTTGGTACACCCTCAGCGGCACAGGGTCAGCCGGGTGCAGAGGTAGTTAGGCCCAATGTTATCCAATGAGAGGCAGGGGGCCTTCGGTTGGTGGCTGCTGGCGAGCAGGCCACACGGCTGTGGGAGCTGGGCTCTGGTCACTTGCTCAGGGCAAATGGGGAAGTAGATTAGGACATAGGTTGCACTGCCAGGGGCACTCGGGCGGCTGGGTGCAGGGTGCTTTTGAGCCATCGGGCGCTCAATGTTATTCAATGGAGATCTTGGAAAGTGAACAAAGGCTGCAGGCTCGGGGACAGAGGATCTTCAAGAGCGACCAACACTTCGAGGGGTAAGTTGGGATCTTGGAGGATAGGTAGGCACCCAGGAGTTAAGCACAGGGGGCCGTGGGGCGCCGGGTGCAGGGGTGTCTTTTGACGTCGGAAAATCTTACCCCTGCTGGTCGCAGTTGGAGGGGTCCCTGGTTCTGAGGCTGCAGGCGTCGTCTGGGTCGTCGAGGAGGGTCCTTGGGCACTGGATTCCAGGTCAGAATCGCCGGGGGGACGTCCTCAGGGTCTTTGTCCACTCGGGCACAGGCCAGACTCGGCGGGTGCAGAGTGTGCTGGATTCGCGGTCCCAGGCTGGCACCAGGGGTATTGCTGTTTGAGCAGAACCACTGCTCGTGGGAGTCCCAGTCTTGGTAGAGTCTCAAGGTGGTCAGGTCCTCCGGGGCTTTTGAGGTTGCTGACCACTGAAGGCGCAGGAGTTCCACAGGAGCAGGTTCAAGGATCAACAGGCCGGTAGGGCTGGGGCCAAGTCAGTTGGTGTCGTCCTCTTGTTAGCAGCTGCGCGGCGGGTCTTCTGGTTTCGTGATCTTCTTGCTTGTTTTGGAATCGGGATCTGAGGAAGGAAGGTTCAGGGTGCCCCTAAATACTAAATTTAGGGGCGTTACAGGTAGGGTGAGGGCAGGGACCAATGGGTCCCTGTCCTGGGGTGAGTACACCCCCTATCCTGCCCCTCTCCGGTGGGAGGGGGGCAGGAGCCTAGCTGTGATTGGGCAGGGCTCCCCATCCTCAAGATGGCCGGAGCCCGGAGTTGTGCTTCACCTCACCTTTCCCACCTGAGGGGTGGAGTTGGCACAGGCTGGCACACCCCCTTTCCTCATGTAGGGTTTCCCTCCAGTCTTCCCGCCAGAGTGGGGGTCAGAACCAGAGGGGGCGAGTTGCTGAGTACAGCAAGTGGCCTGGAGAAGCTCACAAAGGCGGCATGTCTTTGAAGCTTCCCCCTGCCCGTCCTGAGGGAGGAGACCTAGCACCTTGCCCAGGATGTGCATTGTTGCAGGCCCAGGAAAGCGGGGGCTCTCCACCCAGGGGTCCAGCAAAACGTCTGCTGTGTGGCACTCTCAGACAAGATGTGGATTGTAGGGTAGGTTTCAGGGGGCATCTCTAAGATGCCCTCTGTAGTGCATTTTACATTAAATCCCACACTGGCATCAGTGTGGGCTTAATGTGCTGAGGAGTTTGATATCAAACTTGTCAGTCTTCAGTGTAGCCATTATGGTGCTGTGGAGTTCGTAATGACAACCTCCCAGCACCATATACTCTTAATGGCATCACTGCACTTACAGTGCCCAGGAATGGCCCGGGGTACTGTAGGGGCACAGGGCTCATGCACCTGTGTCCTCACCACTGGCATAGGGCACCCAGCTAGAGGGGTGGCTGATGTATGCCAGGGCAGTGGGTTTGTGGGCATGGCACACAGGGATGTGTGCCATGTTGACTCTGTGCTTAGTTCTGCACCAGGACACTCAGCCTGCAAAGGCAGTGTGTGTGTGTCAGGGTACAGGGCCCCTAAGGGTGGCACAATAAGTGCTGCAGCCCGTAGGGGTCTTCTCTGGCCACAATAACCTGGGTACCTACGGTACCATTTACCAGGGGCTGACATGTGGCCAGAGATGCCAAATGGGTTTAGGCTTTAGTACAGTTTTTACGGAAGGAACACAGGCCCTGGGTACCTGATTGGCAGGAACCCGGGGCACACCAAGGACAAGTGCTTCAGGTATCAGGCAAAAGGTGGGGGGGGGGGGTTACTGCAACAGAAACCCACTTCCTTACAGCTGGCATCCATGTAGGCTGGTCTGGTGGCGAAAGGCCAATTGTCTGGTGACGCCTTTGACAAGGATTTGTCAAAATATGTCCAGGTCTTCACAGCCCTAGATAAGGCGTAGACCTCAATTTAAACTGTATTCAGCCCTTAAGTTTTTAAAAGGGCCAGATGGGGACATTTGTCAGGCCATGTCTTACACCAGGGTTCTCGCTGGAACCAAGGCCCCAGATGTTCTTATTAGAAACCCCAGGGATGTTATACCACCGTCTTTCCCTCCAAAAACAAATTCATCCAGGGATGAGCCTGCAGAGGCGGTGGCAGAGGAAACGGCAACTCCGCAGGGCCATGGAAAGATCTTTCCTCCATCCAAGTGGATTTTTTAACAACATTTTTGTTGTAAACAAGGACAAGGGGGCTGGCCGGTGATCAATCTGGGGGGATGCAATTGGTTAGTGTACTGTCACTTCACAATTGAGGGTATCCATCTTCTGAGGGACCTTTTCAGACAAGGGAACTGGTAGGCCAGAGTGGATTTAAAAGATGCATATCTGGCTGTACCCATCCCCACCCCCATCAAAGGTTTCTGAAGTTGATTTGGAGATCCCAAATCTGGGAGTTCAAGGTCCTTCCCATAGGCCTGTCATCCGCTCCTTAGTTATTGAAGCTCCTCAGACCAGCGGTAGCCTAGCTGCGATCACAGGGTTGCAGGTTGATAATTTACTTGGGCAACATGATTCTCATGGCCCAGGAGAAGAATACGCTTAAGCATCAAGCCCAGATGGTGGGCCAGCTGTTGGAGGACTTGGGTTTCATTATCAACAACTCCAAGTCAGATTTGATACCGAGTCACAGGATGGACTTCCTCGGTTTCACCAACGATGCACTAGCAGCAACCCCGGAGCTCCCCATGGACAAAATACTAGCAATCAAGCAGGATTTGATAGCCTTTATATCATCCAATCACATATCCCTATGCCTACTGGCAAGGATAGTAGGGCTATTATCTTCCTAGACCCAAGCCATCTTCCCTGGACCGTTGCTCTAATGGGCACTACCAAGACTGAAGTGCCATCCCCTCCAAAGAGGAGTATCTTACTCGGAAGAGGTAGCCTTGACGGAGGAGGCCAGGACAGAGATAACCTGGTGGCCGAACCGCATTGAGTGTGGAACACTGGAACAGTGTGGAATGGTAGGTGATTTTGGATTGGCCTTGGACACGGTGAAAGAATCGGACATCACCAGCTGGGGTGCTAGATGTGGGGACATCTCGACAGGGGAACGTTGGTCCTAGGAGTAGCTGACCCTACATATCAACTGGCTAGAGATTCTGGCGGGTCATTTTGCAATTTGCAGCCTAGTGAAGAACCATGTGAGGTGTTCTATTTCGTAGAGAATGGACAACATCTCAGCTGTACAGTATGTCATCAAGCTGAGGGGCACGAGATTGAGGACTCTGGCGGAGTTAGCCAAGGACTTGTGGCACTATTGCCTAGACAAGGAGATTGCAGTGTCAGCAATTCACATGGCGGGCACCTACAACACAGTGGTGGACTGGAACTCATGTTTTCTAATGGATTCCAGTGACTGGAAACTTCATCCTCAGGTCTTCCACCTCCTCTTCCAGAGATGGGACTTTCCAGTCAGGAACTTGTTCGCCCAGAGATTGAATGCTCAAGTTCCTGAGTTCTTCAGCCAGAGACCAGACCCAGAAGCCATCACAGTAGGTGCATTTCTCTAGGATTGCAGCTTGGGGTGGAATGACCCCTTTCCTCCATTCATCATGATCACCAGTGTGGCGACTCAGAGCAGCTGTCAGCGAGTGGAGATAATCCTAGTGACACCACTAGGGAGATCTCAAGCTTGGTAAACGTTTGTCTTTGAGATGTCGACTGACTGTCCGGTAGTACTTCGAAGTTTTCAGGACATCTTACAGGGATCAGGAGGAGAAATGAACCCAATGATCAATGGAGCATGCCAGGCCTTTCGGAATCGGCTTCCGTATTTATGCGCATGCTTGGGCATCAGCCACTCATAAACGATATAAGTGGGCATGGTCCGCCTGGAGAAGTTGGTGTATGGAACGGCACTTGGATGCCGTGGGGTCCAGCGTTTGCCATGTTTTACATTTTTTGGCAAAGATAGGTAGAGCGTACTCCACCATAAAATCCTTCAGATCGGCCATTTCAGTTGGACACCTTCCAATTGCAGGTAAGCCAGTTGATTCACTTTCCCTAATCTGCATATTTATGAAAACCATCAGGCTAGCTAATCCCCTAAAACCTAAATACAACCCGTACATGGTACATCAACGAGTGCTCTGTTTATTTATGAGATGGATTGACAATGCAGAACTCTCTAGAAAGCAGCTCTTTGTCTTATTGACCAGGTTGTTTTGTCTTATATCATCCAATGGTATTGGATGCTCTTGCCTTGTATCTAACAGGTAATTTACTGCAGAGGGAGTTAGTTTTAGTGTGATCAGATCTCGAAAACACAATATACGGTCAGTGTTGAATCCAGGGTTCCCAGACTCACCAAAATTGTGTGTGATGAATTGTTTGCAAGACTATGAGAATGTGTCTCGGGAACTGAGACCCAGAGTAGGAAAGCAGTTGTTAATTGCAATAACAAAACCGCACCAGCGGTCTCCTTGCTCTCCAGGGCTAGATGGGTTAGGTGGGTGAAGCAGGAGGCTTCACTCGGCCAGGATCGCAATGTTCTCAAAACCCTACTCCATAGGGGTTTGATTGGAAGATATCTCGCAAATAGCTGATTGGTCTTCTGATTCCATGTTTAAGAGGTTCTATTTCAAGCAAGTCTCTGACTTGGCTTCAGCGGTGGTAAGTAAGCTTTGAACAAACATAACCGAGCCTCCAGGTCCTGACATAAAATGAAAAATGTCCTTGCTAGAGTGAAGGAAAATTACAATTCTATTAAGGACACAGAGGCAAAGATTATCCCACCCTTTTTACTTGCAAACCCTCCCATTAAGGAAGAGGATCACGCTCGGCATCAGCATAAGTATTCTTCCTTACATATCAGTATTAAATGGTTAAGTTACACTTTGGTCCTACCTTGTATGAGTACCATCATGAATGGTTTTTATCTGATTACTATCAAGTACGGACATGGCCAATTTGGCCGTACCAATCATCAGGTGTTTCCCTGGGAGGCAGAAAGGGAGGGGGCTGGTTTTGTTAGTTGGGCCAGTTTTGTAGTAGCGCAGCAGTTTTAAAAGCACTGCAAAGTTCTTATATATTTAGCAGTTTTCAGGCAACAATAAAAGTGTCAAGATAACTTTGGAGAGAGATGGTAGTTTTGTCTAGTGGCAGTTTTGACTTATCTAAGGTAGCGCAGAGGGTTGATATGCCTGGTGCGAAGAACGTGTACAATGCATATCAAAGAACAGTATTTCATCTGCATAGCTCAGTGGGTTACTGCTTTTGTCACAGAGATTCTTTTGTTACTTTGTAGTTCATAAGTTACACTCGTAGTCTAGCACTGTAATCTATGAACTGCCATCAAAGAGCTGCATGCAAACTGCATAGTACAGGTTAGAAAGTTATGTTTTTTCTGAGTCTTTCATTATCCTGATGTTGCTCAAAAAGGTTTGTTTGAGTAGAAATACATTCTTATTATTAATGTCAACCCTAACCACTGTGTTATGTGCTGAATCTTGAGTTTGTGCATCACCAGACCAAGCACTCTTAAAAAATGCCTACCAGTATGGATGACATGTGAATCCTACATCTTGTAGTTCCCTTTGCCTTATGTAACATTGTCTGTACACTGATTTACACATGTATGATTCATTGTCCCTGTATATATGTATGATATAAAGTGCTCCGACACCCTATACTGGTATGAGAGGTGCTATAAGACAAATGAAATATATGTGAGAGAGGTGCTATAGAGAGATGAGAAGCACTATTGGATGGTGATAGTTAGGGAATCATTGAAGAGCCCCAACAAAGATTGTTGTATCCTGGGCAACAGTAAGGTCATCATTTACTATGCTGTAAAAGCAAATACAATTCAATATATAATGACAACTGTGTTGTAGTATGTATTTTTCCCTAAATTTCCTTGGGGGTAGATCCCCCCAAAGTCCCCCTTTGTAATGGTCAATCTTGCTTGCTGCACTCACTATTGACTGTGTGAGGACTGGTCTGACAAACTTTGCCAGGGCTTCTTTGGGTTCCCAGACCGACCCTGAGTACAGACATAAGATTAATTTGTGTTATGTTCTTTCAGCTAATGAAGAAAAATAATGAGGTTTGAAAAGACTCTGGTGATGAGATTCTGAAGCTACCTTTTGCACAAAGAAAGAGGACTAGCGGAGGATCCTGTACATACTGTTGTGGATATTATTATTGATTGAAGAGATCACGTGCTATGGTTTTACATAGTTGACATGGGAGTTGTAGTTATTTTTTACTATCACTGCTGTGAGAAAAGTAAAGGATTGTTTAAAGCATAATCTTTGTCTGTGTGTCATTAATAGAACTGCAATTTTCTTTAACAGTAGCTAGGTAATGTTTCATGTTTGAACCATTTAGTTACTGTTTGAGAGGGTGAGCTAATTCAAGTGAGTGGAGCATAGCTACCAAGTTCTGACTTTGCCTATGTTTGACTTTTCAATGTTTTCGGTGTTCTTTTGTGTCACATTTTGTTTGTTTTGAGTGACACATTATTGCAAATTGAACAAATTTACACACACGCACGCACGCACGCATGCACATTCACACACACACACTTTTTCAGATAGTGCAGATTGTCCTGTTTAGGTCTATTATTGCAAAAAGTCATAGTTGCTAATTTATTATCTGCTAAACCATTGGACTCTGCTAATGCACAAATGTAGTGCACCAAAGTACTATTAAAAAAAGTGTTATGTTTTTAAATGGCTGGACATGCATTTTATTGCGAAATTACCAGGGAACTCTGTGGTAATGTGTAGAATTTCTTGCGGTAGCTGTGATGTAATAGAATCACAGCTATGACAGAATTCTAAATTGAACCAGTATTGGAAATGCAATGCTGAAGGTGGCTGTATGTATGTTTATCTACTCCTGAATAAACCAACTTTAACCTCATCATTTGAAGTGAGTGGATTACTACAAATTTGGCGACGAGCGGTCTTGTGCAGAGGACAAGAGGCCCAACCTTCACCTCTGGAACGCCACTAATTGAAAACTAGTGCTATTGAAGGATTTCTTATTCATCTTCATTCAACTGTAAGTCAACTGTCTCCTGTTTCATTAAGGATTCTTTTAAAATAACCTTCATAAGAAAAATAGACAAGGGAACCGAATAACCTGTGAATTAAGTGAAAAGCTGACTAAAGGAACATTTTGGAATTGTTTGTACTTTTAAGACTAACCGTTTCACATGTTATCTTTGGGAAATTGAAGAATGAGTCATATTTAAAGAGTTCACCAATCAATAATTTCCAAAGCTACTAATTGAGTCAAAGTCTGGATAACGATTACAAAGTAGCTTCTATATTTTCTTAAGAGAATTTTAGAGATAATATCAGCGCTTTTATATTCAAGAGAACAGCTTTAATTGTAATCTTCGAATGCAGATACGCGCTGCTACGACGATTATACAAACTAAATGCAGACGAGTCTAGCAGTAAACAAATACAGCGGTAGATTGCAATTTGTATTGTCTAATACCCGTAGCGAATGAACATCAGCGTGTATTTGTTTAACATCAAGTAGAGCTTAAGACATCGTTGAAATAATAAAGGTGGACGACAGACAGAGTATGCTCTTAAAAGTAAACAAGCATAGCATACAGACGGCAAGCCGTGTCTGTTAGGAATTGAATGGAGCGGAAGACGCTGTTTAAAGTTATACATGGTTCACGATAACTGTGCGTGAGTTTCCGAAAATAAACACGCCGGCTGAAGTTTGCAACGTCCTGGAATCATAAGAACGATGCTCGTGCTGACTAGCGCGAGGGACGCTGCGCGTGTGGATATACGCATGTAGATATAAAAGTAAACAAGCTCGCGTTCACTGACTAAAGAGCGGCTCGCGTTCTTTAACTAAACAAATATTTGCGAAGGAAGCGGTCACAATTGAAACAAATACTATTCTTATGGAGTCAATTACCAATGTTCACGTTATAAGCTGATAAATCAAATGTACCTTTGGGTAAAAGTTTGTTGCTGGCAAATGTTGAATCTTCTGGAGGGATCTGAGTGAAATTGAGCTGAAACAAAGAAAGGACAATCCTAGTCTTTGGGTAAAAGAAAGAAAGGACTATTTTGGATTTCTGAGGGAAGAGAGGAAGGACTAAACAACAGACTGTTCCAGCTACATTCATTTAAGGAATATATATTAATTATTTTAGTCAATTGTTTTAGTTGATTATTTTAATTAATTATTTTAATTATTTATATTAGTTAATTATGTTAGTCTGTTGTGTTAAATTGTTATTTTAAATTATTATTCAATCTTTTACCAATCTAAGCTGCAAGAATGTCAGACGAATCCATGTCAGCACCTCCAAAAATTTCACCAGTTCCAGGAGAACTTACCATACAGTGGAAAAGATGGAAAAATATTTTCTTCACATATTTATGAGCGATAGGGGGAGATAAATACGGCCCTGTAAGGAGACAAGCAATACTTTTACATCATCTAGGAGTGGAAGGTAGGAGAATATATGATGACTTACCCGAGATTTCTTTAGGTATGGGAGATGGTCAACCTGTAAACATATATGAGATGTCACTTCAAATGTTGGAAAAACATTTCACACCAAAAATTAATATCATTTTTGAGAGACACAAATTATTTTGCAGAGTACAAAAGGCTGATGAAAGTATTGTGTCGTATGTGGCATCCTTGCGAGGTTTAGCTGTAACATGTGAGTTCCAAGCTCTTTGTGATTCCTTAATAAGAGACCAGATAGTCAGATGTACAAATAACAAAAGGGTAAGAGAAAAGTTATTGTCAAAGAACCCTACATTGGAGCAAGCTATCCAAAATGCTAGGAGTATGGAAGATACTGATCACTGGATAAAGGAAATTGATAAAGGAAAACATATTGCTGAGAATACAGTGGGGGTGAATGAAAGGGATATGTCTGCAGAAGTAAAGGATGTTAAAAAAGAACTTAAAAAAACGACAAACAAAAGTTATGGAAGTGTTGCAGTTAAAATAGGAGAAAGGAGGCCCATAATTTGTTACAGGTGTGGCTGTCCAGGGCATGTAAGCTCAAGCTTTGCATGCAGTGCAAGAAATGCCACGTGCAGAGCCTGTGGAAAAAGGGGTCATTTGGCAAAAGCGTGCAGGTCAAAAAGTGGTGTGCAAATGACAAGCGTGAAGGAGATAGAGAAAAAGGAAGATGAAAATGAAGAATTATTTTTGACTATAGATGGAATAGAATTAGATAAACACCAAAATATAGAAGGAATAGATAAGAGTGGTCTAGAAATCATCTCGAACATTGATAACAATTGTATGAATTTAAGGAAAGAAAGTACTGAAAAATTAGAGAAACCACATTGTGAGATCACTCTAGGAAATGAAACAGTAAGCCTGTTAGCTGACTCTGGTAGTCTTTTCACCCTCATTTCAAAGGAAGCGTTTCAAGAGAAATTGAATGGAAAAATGAATGAACTTTTACCTTCTGATGTAAAGGCCGTGGGGTATGGAGGTTCAAAGATCAACATTTTAGGAATGCAATGGATGAGTATCATCTTCAAGAAAAATTGTGTTTATGGAAGAGTCTATGTCACTGATGATGGATCGAATTTGTTTGGATGGAGGCATCAAAGAGACTTAAACATTACACTTGATCCAAACGCTGTAGAACCTGTAATGGCCATTGAGTCTAATGTGGGGAATGTACTTTCCAATGTTAATACAAGTAATGTGGAGAAATGTTGATGGAGAAGTAATCTCATGTGTTTTCTGAGAACTTAGGTATGTTGAAAGGGTTCACACATCGCATTATTTAGAAGAGTAATGCGAGACCGATCGTGCATAAAGTGAGGACAATACCTCACATGATGAAGGAACCACTTCAGAAAGAATTAGAGAAGCTGTTAGAAGCTAAAGTGATCGAACCAATAGAATCATCTGAATGGTTGTCTCTAATAGTTGTCACACCCAAGGATGGTAACAAAATTTGGCTATGCATTGACTTGAGAGACCTTAATAGGAACATTTGGGTAGATAGACAACCTCTACCAAATATTGGGGAAAGATTAAGTATGATGGGTGGGGGGCATGTCTTTAGTGTGTTAGACATGTCCTCAGCTTATCATCAGGTGAATTTACAACCTGAGTCTCGCCCTTTAACCTCATTTGTGACACCCTTAGGAGCATTTCGATATTGTAGGATGCCATTTGGGTTGGCATCAGCTTCTGCTGTTTTCCAGCGGATAATGCAAAACATATTCAAAGGTATGGAGAGGGTACTGTGTTTCCAGGATGATATAATAATTGTTGGAAGGTCATTTGGTGAACATGATGAACTTATGGAAGAAGTTTTACAAAGGATCTCCAAGTGTGGGTTAACGATAAAAAAAGAAAAGTGTCAAATAAGGTTGGGAATAGTCAATTATCTTGGTTATCAAATTTCTGCTGAAGGAATAAAACCGAAAAGTAGTATTGTGAAGGCTGTCAGGGAAGCTCCTTGTCCCACTAATAATGAGCAGTTGAAATCTTTTCTGGGCCTTGCTGAGTACTGCTCGAAATGTATTCCAAAGTTCACAGATTTGGTGGAACCAATGAGGCTTTTGTTGAAGAAGGGAGTTATATTTAAATGGAATTCGGAGTGTGAAAAGGCGTTTGATGATGTCAAAGCTCGTCTTTCTAGTGCACCATCGTTGGGACATTTTGATCCTAAGAAGAAGTCGATTTTGGTTAGTGATGCAAGCAATGTTGGAATTGGAGCTGTTTTGTTGCAAATATCAGATGGGAATTAAAGAATTATTGGATTTGCTTCTCGTAGGTTGCAAGGTGCAGAGAAGTTTTATTCGACTATAGAAAAAGAGGCACTTGCGTGTTGTTGGGGGATGGCGCACTTTAGATTTTACTTGTGGGGAATACCTTTTGTTGTGAAGACTGACCATAAGCCTTTAATTCACATATTCAAGGGTGGTCGAGGTTTGGATGGTAGTGTGACTCCTCGAATATCAAGATGGTTATTATCTGTTTTGGACTACAATTTTGTTGTCGAGTGTGTGCGTGGGAACAAAATTGTTATTGCTGATTGTCTTTCCAGGATGTCAGTTGAGGACGATTTGTGTATGGAAATTTTAGATGATTTAGTTGTAGATGTGGAAGCTGAATTTGCCTTTAGTCAAGATGAATGGAAGGGGGCGATGGAAACGGATGATGAATACAAGAAGTTGAAAGAATTAATTATTAATTATTGGAATAATTCTGATGGGACGGTATTACATAAACAATATTTGTCAGTAAGGGAAGAACTAAGCTTACAAGGAGATAAGGTTTTGAGAAGGAATAGGATTGTTCCACCGACCTTGTTGAGATCAAGATTGTTAAGAATTGTGCATGAAGGACATCTTGGCAGGAGTTTGACTAAGCGGAGATTAAGGGAATCTTTTTGGTGGCCAGAAATGGATAAGGATTTGGAGAATTTGGTGAAAGAATGTCATGCGTGTGGCAATAGCGACAAGATAAGAGTTACAAGAAAACCTCCTTTGAAATGTATAGAGTTGCCAGAAAGACCATGGGAAAAATTAGCATTGGATGTGTTAGGTCCAATTGAGAAATTAGGGAGCGGTAATCGCTATTTGGTAGTGTTGGTAGATTACCATAGCAAGTGGTTTACATGTAAGTCTATGGGTGAAGTCACCACTGCTAATGTAATCAAATTTCTGAAGGAAGTTTTTTTGGAAGAAGGTGTGACTAAGACACTGGTGACAGACAATGGCGCTGTGATGATGTCGAAAACGGCTCCGACCATTCCAAGATGGCCGCCGCCGAAGAGCGACCAGGCATTGAAGGCGGCGTTCTAGCGTCTAATCAGCGTGGTGTGAGCAAGCCTGTAAAAAGCGACGGACATCCGGTGAACGGGGTGGCGGGAGATTCGGAGACAGGAAAAGACGCAGAGGAAGCCGAAGAGGACGACCGGGAGAGTACAACCCTCTGGAGAACGGCGGGAGGAGCGGAGGAGCCTGAAGTCGGAGGAGTCGATCCAGGAACCACGGCCGGAGACCCAGCGAAGGAATACAGCTCCAGGAGCACTGCGCCCGGGACCACTGCACTCCCTGACGGAACGGAGGCTTGGTCTCCCAACACCTCGGCCCCGGAGGGTCGGGGCTCGCGGCGAGTACCTATTATCCAGCCGGGGCTTGTGCAGGGGCTGTGGGCTCGTTTTAAGGGACGTCACTGAAGTCACCAATTGTTTTTCCCCCACGTTAGGCACATTCACTAGGGACTGGTGACGGTACACTTGCCCTCCCCTTTGTATGCTGCTGTAGTCTGGTAGAAGTATAAAACCAGTTTGTTCTGTTTCTTTTCTTTTGGGTCCACGCTCACCTATTCCCCGAACGGAGCCGGGAAGCAAGCAAGGGCAGACGAGAAGTCGGACCTGGAGGACCCCCCCCACCTGTGTTGTTACCCTTTATTTTGATTCACTGCCAACTTTATTGTACCAAAGCAATAAAAAGAAAAGTACAACAGTAACCCAGTGACTGCCGGGGAGTGACTTAAGGATAGGAAGAGGGAAGGGGGTAACGAACGGTCAAGGAGAAAAAGGCCACAGGCGCTCAATTGGTATCATCAGAAATTAGTAGTTTTTTGAGTAGCCTTGGGATATCTCATAATAGATTTGCCTTATTCCATCCACAGGCCAATGGACTTGTGGAGAGAGTGAACCGTATTGTGATGGGATGCATCCAACTTTCACTAGCAAATGGATTGCCATGGAGGGATGAGTTGAGAAGGATGATGTGGGGTCATAGAATTACGCCTCATTCGGTGACAGGTATTTCTCCTTTTATTGCCTTGAAGGGAAGGGAACCAGGTACTAAGGAGTCTCCGATGTGGCTGCGAGACAAAAAGCAGGTTTGGGTGGATAGAGATGGAATGAAGTCAAGAGCACGGGAGAGTCAGTTGCGTGGTAAGTTAGGGTTTGATCACAGGAAAGCTGTTAAGGAGATAGTGTTTCAGAAAGGTGATTGGGTCGTGATAAGAAGGTTTGGGTTCGTAAAGAAAGGAGAGAGCAAATTTTCTCAACCTCACAAGGTGATATCTGTAAATGGCTCCGTGGCTTTGTTGGATGATGGTAAGAGGTGGAGTGTTGGGGATCTGTGTAAGGTATCTCATTTATAGAATGTTACGAAAGTATTATGAAATGATCCATGTGTGATTTAATAGTTTTTGTAGTTTCTTATTTTATTGTGTCAAATGTTTTAGTGTTCTTCAAATGTTTTCAAATGTTTTCTTTTATTTTTATAAGGGGGAAGATATGTGGTAATGTGTAGAATTGCTTGAGGTAGCTGTGATGTAATAGAATCACAGCTATGACAGAATTCTAAATTGAACCAGTATTGGAAATGCAATGCTGAAGGTGGCTGTATGTATGTTTATCTACTCCTGAATAAACAAACTTTAACCTCATCATTTGAAGTGAGTGGATTACTACAAACTCATTACCAATAGCAATCATTCTCGTCAACTCACGGGATTATGCACTGCTCTTGGCATTATGGGATTATGGGATTAAACTACTGAAATACCTAACCTCAAATGGACATCACAGCATTTAATATCAAACAGGATACCATCACACCAAATCTAACTCAAGTAACATGAATTATATCAAATCTCCCCATAACAGACACTCACATATTGAGAAAAAAGAATTCAGATGGGATGAATATGTTGTACAAGTAACATTACAATGCTGAGCTCAGAGAAACCAGCAATAACCCTTGTTCTACAAAAAATGTAGCGAAACGTCAATTGACTTTGTTTGGCTTGATGTCAAAGCACAACTTCCACTTGACCCCCATAGCCTCTGTGTGACACGAGAAAATACTGCTTCTCAACCAACAGCACTCTGAGACATGTTGGTGTGTTGTCCCATTAAAGACATGGGCTTCCCAGCTTTGAAGTGTAAGTGATGTTGGCTGAAATGGTAGATTTGCCAGAGAGCATGTGCATGATCTTATAGTTTACTGATTAAACAATTATAGTGTGCTTTCAGTAAGGAAGGGTCTATGCCTAACCTACTTTAAAAAAAGGCAGGCATTTTCACTAACAGGTATATGGAACAGTGAAAACTGTGCAGAGTATTGAAAGCTATTGCTGAACACGGATATTCACAATGGAAATAAAACAATGTTGATACACCTTATTTGAAAAAGCAGTTATCTGTCCCTGTCGTTTTAGGATACAACTTCCGCAGGTTACAATACTGTCTTGTGAAGCAGAGCAGATATTTCACAAGAAAACCACTTTTTAAAATGTTTGACTGTGGAGTGGCACAATTAAGGCTCCACCCATATGCATTACAAAATACAATTATATACTCATTACTGACATAATATTCACTGTGTGCCTTAACTTCATTAATGTGTGTGAAGCATTTAAATGCATTAATGGACTGAAATCATTGTAGGGAATAGAGATTTATACAAGTATGCACTACTGTTCAGTTTAAACACGTAAGCATGTATTCTCTATTCACATTTTTACACTATACTTCAAGTTACATGTGTGAGTGTATAACCATGTACTCGAAGTGCATATTAAAAACTTAACTAAATTTTCCTGACTACAGACCTCAATTGAAATGCATTTTGCTTTGTCAGCATACTCCTTCTTGTTTTCCATGTATATTATCATGATTCTCGCTAATTAGAGAAAGGCTTATTGTTTGTATTAGACTGCTGATAGTGAGGTCTGGAGGAAAGATCTTGGCAGAAAAAGAGGATAATTAATGGTCAAAAGAGGCCTTCTGTTCATCATTTACTAGGACAGAGAGATTTTTAAGGTTGAGAACTACAGTCCAAGTTTCGATGTGATGGGAAACTGGAGGGATATTGCAGATGCACGCAAGTAATGATTTGATTTGTTCTTGGTGGTGTGAAAGGAGATAAGAAAATTTCTGAATCTCCTGTTACTTTTAAAGTTGTGTTTCACAGTTGGAAGGCATGGAGATTCCCTTTATTCTCCTTTTTCCAAGACTTGTACTGAAGTCTGATCATGCTGACACTATTTATACACCCGGATTAGAGACCCTTGATAGATGATCCTATATTGGACCTATGTTTAGAAAAGAGAAAGAGAATGTCGTTATGGAATACCTGTTTGCTTTAATTTATTTCTTCATTGTTGTGGCTATCACAATTCTGTATCTCATTCTATTGCTCCTCAATCTACTGAAATATTTCAACTCATCTACTGTATTGCTGTATCTTTTAAACTTGTTACTGGTTTGCATATATACTGGACTGATTGGTAATGGAAAATAAACCCCTTTAACCATATTTGACGATTCTTGGTCCTTATTATTGAGTTACAATGGCTTCACAAGTAAGAAATGTATTATTGCTGTTTTCTGCCTTTCAATGCTTCAGGTCAACCAACAAACGTCTGTATGACCAATGGGGAAAAATCTTTTAAGACTTGACTAAGATGTTGCGTTAGGTCCAGCACTCTTTCAGATGGTAGCATTGTAGAATGGTTGGTTACTGAAGCAAAGGGAGTTAGAGAACCCCCCGTAAACATTTAAATGTACCCAAACCCAGTCCTAGCCGCATAAAGCCTGTGTCTCAATTCAAATGAATGGCAGAGTTCCAGCGGTTAGAAAATAATTTGTAACAGCAGATGAGTGAGCATTAAAGAGTCGCGCATTGTAATTGTCTCGGTCAAGCTTGCAGTATTTTGTTAAGATTGCGTTGTGTCATACGATTATGTTTTTGTTGTGGTACAGATGTGAATGCAGTTGAAGTTGATATCGGGTCGAAAGCAGCCTTAGATAGATGGATACATGAGTGTGAATACACTGTGTTGTAATTTGTCTGCTAAGTTTTGTGATGCTAGTCTTGAGGTACCAACGACTGCTCTATTGAGATAGGGACATAAAGCTTTGTGTGAGAGTAAGGTGTGAATAGTGTAGTGGATCTTGTTGCGCGAATGAGAAGCTGCACTGATCCAGATGATTCCCATTGGTTGAGGTCTTCACTCGAGTGTGTGTCTGAGTAGGTCAGAAACAGGGCCAGACTGGTAATTCCGGGCACCGGGCAATCCACCGGTAGGCTGGATGGGGTGGGGGCCGGTTTTGTTTTCGGTCCGTGACGTGATCAGAGAGAGTCACAGACTAGTCTCACTGTCTGTCTGCAGCGGAGTGGAGGTCAGACAGACTACTACTCCGTGTCTCCGCACCGCAGTCAGGGGAAAAAGCACAACTGCAGTGTGGTGCACCGTCCGACCGTGACCCGGTGCAGCCAGCCGGGTGAAATAAATTTAAAAATCAGTGCCGGACTGCGCAGTGCATTCACGCAGATGTCTCCTCCGCCCTCGCGATTGTGCGCCTTAGTTCACCTTAGGGTGGGGCTGGTGGGTCACTCATGCCGCATGCGCATTGGGGCTCGCGCAATTAAAAGTGCGCGTGACTTCCTGGTGAGGCATCTATGATCCCAGAGACGACTGAGACATAGAGAGGAACCGTGACCTTTGTCAGGACCATAATTTAATTAGCCTCTCTGTCTGCTGACTGCCGCCTGTAGCAGGTGAGTTCCAGGGCTTTCCAAGTGGGCTCTCTGTGCCCGAGCTGTAACGTGATGCTGGGAGACCCAATGCAGAGGGAGTTTACCACTGTGTCCTGATGCCCTGCTGTTTGGATCCCCGGAGCCGGTACAATATAGGTCAGATCACTGGTGATCGCCACGCTCCCGCGCCCCCGCCCTACCGAAATCTATCCGCGTCCGTGAGCTCCGCATCAGGCCCAACAACCTAACCGTTGGCAAAACCTTGGGCAAAAGCGCTCCCCTGCCTCCTGATGGCTCTGAGCGGAGCCCTGTACTCTCCGCACCTCTGCCTGGCAGAGAGGTTGGCGGGTCTTGTGTCTGGGTTTGCGGCTGCGGCGCGTTGGACAGCCGCCCGGCCGCTGGAGGCATGCGTGGAAGTTGGGATCTGCATTGCAGTGTTCTGGCTGAGGGCGGCCGGGCGCTTTCCGGGGCTCGCTACCTGGATGCTCTGCTCT
Source organism: Triturus cristatus (assembly GCF_964204655.1). NCBI lineage: Eukaryota > Metazoa > Chordata > Amphibia > Caudata > Salamandridae > Triturus > Triturus cristatus. Next base: position 405,102,728 of record NC_140584.1, read on the forward strand.
GGCGGGACATGCTCCATGTTACATGACATTACCTGAGCCATGGAGCCCGGCAGGCTGTATTTTATTTGAACAGTTTTGTTTCGTATAGCGTTCACTCGCCGGGTGGTCACTTTATAGCGCTGAAAGTGTCACATAGGACAAGAGATGGACGTGACAGATGGGGTGCGACAAGAAATGATCTAGTCTAGGATGCGGATAGTGAGGTTAACAGCAGCAATCGCTAGAGAGATGCAGTAATTGAAGGACTTCGTGCATCAGGAACATTAGGCGCTATAAGCCGGGCACCGACTCCTCACTTTAATGCATCGAGGCGATCTTAACACCAGAACAGACTTTAAAATACACGTCTAAACTTCTAGGTGGAAAACGAGCCAGGCTTGCCCGATCTTTTGATCGCCTTGGTAATTCTTATTCACAACCATTATAGTGCCACGAACATGGCGCTATGTAAAACACATTTAAAAGATGGATGTAAGTGACCCTCTTTAGTAGGGACATCCTGTATTTTTAATGCCCTCCCTTGTTTCTGGTGCCTGCAGATATCCCTCTGTGTCTGTGGTGGCCACATCTTTGGAACTAATAGCCACGTTTGAGGAAATACCACTTCTAACGTGTGCCAGATGATGACACCCCCTTTGGGCCTGATAGTTGTACACAAGTGCAGAAATGGGACCGGCTTGGAGCTGTGCCAGCCCAGCCTCCCCACTGCAGTATACCTGTCCTGCAGTGAAGGGCCCTGCTGCAGTTCCCAGCCCTGCCAACAGTGGAGAGAGAGGGTGTGTGACAGTGCGAGCTCATCTCTCAGAAATAAATTGGTTATATTTAAATTCATGTTTCGTGCTCGACATTTCATTTTTTAGTGTTCTCTGTAGGAATGTCTGTGATTTATGACTGGGTATCCTGGTGCTCCATAAAGTAATCATTTACTATGCTTTAAAAGTTAATACAATCTAATATGCAATGAAAAATGTGTTGAAAAATGCTTTGTTTTGGCCTTTCTGTCTCCAAAATTTTCTTAGGGGGAGAATCCCCCAAACTCCCCCTAGTAGTGGTTGCTCACTGCGCTTGCTCGCTACACACCATGTGGGGGATGGTCTCACTTTTACTTTGTCCTCTCTGATTCACTACTCGTGTCTATTTTTGGTGCTCTCTGAATGAATGTCTATGGGTTCATATGAAGGGGTGGGTAGTCTGGTGCTCTTTAAGGTCATCAACTACTATTTACTGTGCTTTGAAAGTTGATACAATTGAATATGTAATGAAAAATGTGCTGTAAAATTCACAATTTGGTCTGTCTTTTTCCAAAATTTTCTTGGGGGGACATCCCCCCCAAACCCCTCTAGTAGTGGTCGGGGTTGCTCACTGTGCTCGCTACGCGCCGGACTGGGGCTGGTCTGGCAAAATTTGCCAGGGCTGCTTTCAGTTCCCAGTCCGGCCCTGGTCAGAAAGTGTTTCCCCGGACTATTTCTTGTGTGATCGAATACTTTGAAATCGCCTAGTGTTTTGTTTTATATTTGCTTAGTATTGAGAAAAGGGTGTGCTCGTAAAAATTGTAAAGGAGGGTGAACTGCTGAAAGGAGTGAGACGTATGTCATAGAGTGCCATGCTGAGATTGGACGGTTGGTATTTGTGCCGCACTGTTATTGGTTTGATTACCTCACAGAGAACTGTGCTGAGATTGGTTGTTAATGCCGAACAAGAACTGTGGTTTGAAGAAATTATTTACTGGTTTGAAATAAAAAAATCTGCTTGTGATTATTGATATTACTGCTGAAAAACGAAATCTTCCAAGGCTATTCGAGATTTGATTAGGGAAGATGTGAGAGTCCCTGTTTGAGAAGGAGACGAGGCACTGTCAGAAGGCACTGCAGGTCATATATAGCCATAAATGCAGGGTTCCACACGTGCATTTGGCTGAGTCAATGGCATCAATTCACTGAAAAAGAAGTTGCTTAGATGTTTCCACGCTATGACACATTTAATTTGAAAATTATTGAAAATCTGAGAAGGGTATTATACAAGATGAAGCCACCTTCTAGACCCACACAGTATGAGGCACTTAATTCCTGAAAGCATGCAGCTCACGTCAAAGAAAAGGAGATCTATCAGATTAGAGCCAGAAAGGCAGTACGCAGCTTGATGGGATGCAGGACAACAAAATGGAGAGCTGACATGATTGAGGAGACTAGGTTATACACTGCATTGATGAGTGAGGAGCCTCAGAAAGAGAAGAGCAAAAAGAAAAAGGAGGATAAAGTAGAGAGTGCAGATGGCTCAGGCGAAGTTAGTGATAGTGATTCTAGTGAGGACTTTCATGATGTGTTATTGCTAACCCGTCCACCTCCTTATAATGTGACCCAATCCAATGCAGTGAGTAGCGTTGTTACGAGTGGAACCTTTGAGGGAACCACTGCTCCAGTGAATATGAGTCAGAACCCTATCGGAGAGAGTTCAGGGATTCATGCTCCTGTTAACTCTACTGTTTCAAATGCCCCAGACGCAGTAACTGTTGTGGCTACGATTGGTCCTGTAGTTCCTTTGACTAGTCCTGAGTCATCAGGAACCATGACACTGGAGTAAATATGTCAACTATAGGGAGGGAAACATGGGAAGAACTCCTTTGGTACCGAATATGGTGACTCCACCATATGTCACTCCGGTACCATAAGCAATGAATCAGAGATGACTTACCCTTGGAGGTGAACCAGCTCAGAGTTCAAAAAATTTGCACCTGTCCATTTGGAACCTCCTCAGTGTTTGTCAAGTAGTAGTCCCTGGGAAGGGATGGTGTCCAATACATCTGGAATCCAAAATGGTGTTAATTCACAAGGGTTAGATGATTTGGTTAGGTTTTTCAATGGGACCCCGCGAGAAGGTGAGGGTTCTGGATTTGATGGGAGAATTCTAGTTTACAGGAAGGGAGAATACAGTGGATGTGGTCAAATAAAAATTAGAATTGGATAAAATGATATGAGGAAATCTTGTTCTGTCCCAAATGCATACCAATCAAGGGAAATAACTCATTTACATGCGCAAAGATATTACTAAGCGTGTAGGACAAGTTCATGATAAGCAGTCTGAATAAGCTCCAGTATATGATATAGATTGTAGTAGGACCAAATCCTTGCAGAAAAGTTACAGCATATGTTTGAATGAAAATGACATAAACAGTATGAAGATGTCAGGAATGAAAATGCTAATTAGATAATTGATTGGTAGCATCCGGAAATTGAGTGAGTTGGACAAGTGGGAAGGCAGGTGAGCCAAGAAGAAAGATCAGAAGAAAGCGGAGAGCCACCACCATCGTTGCTAGATGGAGTAGGTGCTTCAAATTTCCCATTGAGATAAGTGCCTGGTGGAGGTTACGTTCATGTACCATGGAGTATGAGTGATCTTGCGTTATCTACAAATGATTTCCCCAAATTGAGCGATAAGCCAGTGGAGTGGCACACCTCGGTTGACCGATTTGTGAAGATTTCACAGATATTGTCGATATATTTGAATACCCTTTTCAACATTGTGGTGCTGAGTGATTTGTGGGCAGCATGTAAAGTGGCTATGTAGTGGCCAGAGAAGGAGCCACAGAGAAATCCGATATCTCATGCCCCGCCGCCATTGGTGTTGAAAAAGTATTTATATTTTTTGAAAGAACTATACCGGCAAAGGATATTGATTGGGTTAAGATTTATCGAACAACTGAGGAGCCTAAAGAGACTGCATTGAGAGAATGTTGCAAGTGTTTAAGCAGAACAGCGGAATGTAAAATCTCAAAACTAAAGATATGGGAAGTTTTAAGTCTCGGTTTGTGACAGGATTGAGACCTGAGGTTAGCATGATGATCCAACAGCATTGAATTTGTTGGCAGAATAAGTCAATTGATGAGATCTTGAGATATGCAAGATATTGTAGTGATGAATTGGAAATGAAACTGAAGCGGTTGAAAGAGAAGCTCATGTTGGCTCTAATGAAAGCAGCACAGAGAGGAAGTCAGAGCCAACCATATGTAGGGAATGTTGGTGCTATGCAAGGTTATATATCAGCATGGAGCTCCTGTAATGCAGGTTGGAAATGGTTAACCGCAGCAGGGTAGAGGACGTGGTAAGTTACAGTTTTATCAAAGAGAAGTTCTGCATCTCGGACATCACATTGAGAAGGGAGCGAGGACAGTGTCAAGAGAGAGAACCTCAATGATTCTGAAAATGAATCTGCCAACCACCCAGAGAGAAGTCAAGATGTTTTGGAGAATGGTGGGCTACTGTCGAAAGTGGATACCCAACCTTTCACGAATAACCAAGACTTTACAGAGGCTGACACACAAGGATGTGTCGGATCAGGTACCATGGGGTAACGACCGTTTGTTTACCTTTCTAGAGCTGAGAGAAAGTCTCTGTCATGCCCCGGCACTGGAAATGCCTGAATATAACAAAGCTTTTACGCTTTTCTGTAGTACAGGTAGGGCTGGGCTCTCTCATTGCTTACACAGATGCATGGAAATCCCGAAGGCCTGTTGCTTATTTTTCAGCTACTCTTGACCGTGTAGTCGCAGGACTGTCCGGATGCCTAAAAGCTGCAGAGGCAGTAGGTGTCTGCATAGAACGATGTGAAAGTATTGTCATGGGACATCCACTTACTGTGTTAGTGCCTTATTCTGTGGAGATTTTGTTGATGCGTACACACACTCAACACCTGACTAATGGTCACTTAAACTAATATGAACAGGTTATACTTGCCTCAGAGAACATAACTCTTAAGAGATGTGCTTCTTTGAATCCTGCTATACTTTTACCCTTGCCTGAAAATGAAAATGATGGAGAAGTAGAGCATGACTGTCTCGATGCCACTGAACTATGCATCAAGCCAAGATCAGATATGCAAGATGAGCTACTGACAGACTTCGATCCCATACTGTTTGTTGATGGGTCCTGTCTGAGAGACAATGGGGAAACCCTAAGAGCTACATATGCATTCCTTACAGTCACTGGGATAGTGGAAGCCTCCTGGCTTCAAGGTGTGCTTCTGCCCAAGTGGCTTAATTGATCTCTCTTACTAGAGCTTGTTGTGTTTCTGAGCCGCTGAAAGTGATTCTTACTGATAGTCAGTATAGCTTTGGTGCCGTTCATGACTTCGGTCAGTTATGGTCAAAGAGGGGATTCATGATGTCATCAGGTTTCCCTATTCGAAATGTTGAACATGTCATGAGATTGTTGGAGGCATTGCAGTTGCTTACAAAAAATTGCTGTTGTGAAATGTCCGGCCGATAGGAATGGAGACAACTATGTGACAATTAACAACCAACATGCTGATAAGGTTGTACAATATTGTGGTCATGGGTCTTGAACATTTAATGGCGAATATGTAAATGAATCTGAAGATGAGAACGATTACAACCCTTTTTGTTGATCACAGCTGATACTTGGGAAGAAGTGAAAAGGTTGCAGTAGGAAGTGCCAGAGGCAAAACAACAGAGTTGGGTCAGAGCAGGCTGTGTCAAAAGAGAAGATGACATTTGCTTTTCAGCTAGGCATTTTCACAGTCCTGCACATGTTGGAAGTGATGCCATGGTCAGATTGTTTTGACAGAACTAGTGTAACCCCCAATTCAAATTGATGGCTGAAGGATTGTGTCACAGATGTGCTGTGGGCCAGAAGTTGAATTTAGTGAAAAGAACCACAGTGCAAGTGAGCCATATAGGAAGATCAGGAGGGCCATTCCTCAGGATATAGCTGGACTTCATTGAGATGCCTGTGTGCAATAGGCTAAGATATATCCTGGTGATTGTGTGTATCTTCTTGCTTCTATTTTGAAGCTTATCCGACCAAGAGAAATGATTGCCTCACAGGTGTAAGTTGTTGCTGAGGGAACTGATCCCTATGTTCAGTTTCCCGACTTTGCTGGAGTCAGATCAAGGAACTCATATCAATAATGAGGTCCTGAAAATGTTGTGTGCAGCATTACAAGTGGAGTAAAGACTACATTGCAGTTATCGGCATGAAACTTCAGGCATAGTCGAGCAGGTAAGTGGTACGTTGAAATCCAGGTTGGCCTGATGCTCTGCTCCTTGTGTTAAAGACTCTTTGCAGCATTCAGAGGGCAGTACTGTCCCCTCATGAAATCATCATGAGTTGAGCAATGAGACTACCAGCAGTGCCTGCTAATGCGCTTATGAACATTACAGATGAAATGATTCTTGATTACTGCAAAGGACTACCTGATGTGGTGCATTCTGTGTCTCACCAGGTAGGAGCTGCTACCGCCCCACCGCATCAGGAGCAGTACCATGATCTCAATCCCGGTGACTGGGTCTAGGTGACGAAAAACGTTCTGGAAACATGCGAGGAACCTCAATGGAGAGGACCTTTTCAGGTCATCCTTGTGATGAATACTGATGTTAAATGTGGCGGTCTCCCCAACAGGATCCATACTGCCCACACTTGCAGAGTGGAGTGTACCCCTGATGATGTGACAGTACCTGCCCCAGAGGTGCTGACCACAACTGAAAGGCAGCTGGAAGAGGTTGAACAAGTTACAGATATTCTGCGAGAATCTGAAACCGCACATCCTTGGCCTGAGGGTTTTTTGATGAGTCGACATGTGAGGTTGAGACAGGAGAGTCTTGGCCTCTGGTGCAACTGAGACAGATTCATACCCTGATAAAAGGCCTCGTCCTGTGGCAAGCCGAGTAGGAGCTGGAAACAATTGGCCGAGAAGACAGGGGAGAGAGACACTTGGGGCCTGATTTAGATCTTGGCAAATAGGTTACTCCGTCACAACAGAGGCATATATCCCGTCCGCCGAAATATAAATCCCATTATAACCAGATGGGATATCCATCTCCAGTGTGACAGAGTAAGCAGTCTGCCAAGATCTAAATCAGGCCCTTAGTCTTTCTGCAGAGCATGTGCCCCATGCTATCTCAGAGGATACTGAGGACTCTGGTCTGAGTGACAGTGTAAAACAAACGATCTGTACTCAGGAGATCAAAAAGAGCTAGGGACACGGTCAGAGGTACTCCTCCCCTGAATGGACATACTTTGCAGCAAATGAAAACGAAAGAGGATTTTGGGAGTTGGAGGATAACATTGAGATTCTAATTGAACCTCCGTGAATTCAAGCTTGCGGTTGAACTTTGCATTACATTTTCTTTGCCATTGAATAGACTTACCCGATTTGTCACTGGCATGATCTCTAAACTGAACTTTGATATGTGATTTTATTATAGACTATTAAATGAAGTTTGTTAAAAAGAATTAAGAAGATTCCCTAGGCCTGAGGCTGAAGAAGGAGTGTAAGGTTGTCATTCAGAAGAAGACGGAGTAGGAATAGGGAAGACTCAAAAAGACTCTGTAAATAAACTCCTCATACAATTTATGGATTTTGATTTGCAATTTGCACAAGTAGAAACGTATGGAATAAATTAGTTTGCTGCTATTTTCAACTCAACGGTCTATTTTTAGTGAAGTCACGGAAAACAGTAACACTAATAGTAGGCTTATGCTAGCTGGCGTATTGATAGCTGTAAGTGTAGGCCTAATTATTTTACTACACTTCCCAATTCAGATGAACAAAGATCTACGACTACCCATAGAACTGCGATTCCTACTGACAGTAGTTTACATGCACTTGATTTTAAAACACTGCATGTAGATTCATTGAGAGGAGACTTCTCCTCCAGCACTTTTAAATTGCTTTATGAATTCACTGACACTGTCGATGCGAAGGACTGCACATCTGTGCGCATTTACCTTCTTCAGCTGCAGAAGAGGTTACCTATCATCATATTCCTCTTACCTATGGTATTACTAGTAGCCTTTTAAGGATTCTTTTATATGGAAAGGGTAATTTCCAATCTTATTTATCAAATTATGATTTAGTACTTTCCAAAGTTCCCATGTTTAAGCATTTGAACTGTCACCCTAATGCTAAAGAGATGGATACAGTTGATTGTTTCTTTAAACCCATTATAACACTAAATGCAGCTTATGTTCATAGGCACAATTTAACTCATTCCTTAACTGATGTTAAAAAGATAGTTCTAGATTAGGTAGAAGACAGGAGAAGGGCAATGGATGCTAGATTGAAAACAGGGAAGGATCAAAAGTATAGAAATAAGGAATTAGAACATCAAATCGGGAGTTATGCCTGTATTAACTTTAGATTGGAAACACAAGGGAAATGTAGGTGTGCTTAGAGGTAAATCTGTAGTTCACATCAAATTTATAGGAAAGAGTGCTTTTGATCAAATTTTTAAATAGGGAGGAAATTGGCCATTATTCATAGAAGGTCAGTATCCTGTTATTTATGTTTGTGGTGATCATGCATATTTTACATTCCCCCAAGGATGGTATGGCACATGTTATTTGGCAAAAGTCTTCCCAAAGATTTATCATCTGGAACACTTAGATGATCCTGAGTGGGGATCATAAGCTAGAACCAAAAGAAGCAGCAGAAATACCAAAATAGTTGCGATATATTTGGTACATTGATTCCTTCTGTAGGAGTAGATTTGAATGATCTCAATAGTAGAAAGATATCCACTATTGCTGATAAATTAGCTACTAACTACAAATCCATTGTTAGATGTGGACACTAAAATGATAACAGAATTACCTTGCGTTAGACATCCCTCTCAAGAAGGAGGGTAGAGTCTGCACGTTATTGAAGGTTCAGCAATGCTGTACCTATATACCAGATAAGAGTGAGAACTTGTAGAGATTTCAGACTTAAAGGGAAATTTAAAGGAGTTGGAAGCTACAGGTGTTTGGGAAGCAATTAGAAATAGATTTGCTACAATAGGCAAGTGGCTTGGAAACCTTGGAAGTGGAATACTTGGCTCTATTTTGAGACCCCTTTTGATAATTGCTCTCCGTGCAATCTGTCAGTTTGTAACCTTTAGGCGGTACAGGTATATGAATGTGAAAAGAAAGGAGCAGGAAATGAGGGGAATAAGAAGAAAAAGAAAGGATGTGGAACTAGAGGAGAGTCGGTGTAGATTTTCTGATGAAATTAAATACCTGGAAAACTCTAGGAGAAAAATGTTGAAAACATCAGGGTTTTGGGCTGGTCTCCTCTAATAAGATTCATTTGTTAATTGTGATGGCTAACATCGCCATCAGAAGGATTGAAGCAGCGCAATTTAGGCTCCAAACTTATACGTTACAAAATGCATTTATACACTCATTACTGACATTATATTCACTGTGTACCTATACCAGGGGACAATCAGAGTTTTATGCTCCTTCCAACATGGCTGGCAAAAACAGTCAGGACACAGAGAATGATTTCACACAGGTGCCGCGCAACAGTGTCCTATGAGGCACCATGACTTCATCAACTAGCCCGGTGATAGGAGGGAGGACGGACAAGCAAGGACACGCAGCAGGATAGGAGGACAAGCCGGAGCAGAGGTGTGCAGAGAAAAATTCACGGTACTTATTCCTCGAGGGGTTTTCTTGACACCCTAACTAGACTAAACCTTGGAAATCATGACATCGTAAATGGTTACGGGTGCGTTCTGCTCTTGTTGTTGTAGCCCTGAGGAAGTCGATGGGTGATGACCCAATGACGAAACACGTGTTGGCTACATCTATCATCTGGCTGTGACTGTATCAACTATTGTACCAACTAAACTGTAACGCTGCACTACTGGATGTGATTTTCATGAGATATGAAGTGAATACTTGGAATTAAAGAAGAAGGTTTTCAGCCACTATATGTTTACTAACTCTTGGACATTATTGTTTCTGCTTAGGATAAAGACAGATTGCCCCCTGTTAAGAGGTTAGAGACATAAGATGGCATCAACCAAAGGGTTCAAAATTCTCTCCTGGAATGTTAATGGCCTAGGAGATCAAATAAAAAGAGGGGTAGTTTTACAGTACTTGAAGAGATATGCTCCCGATGTGGCCCTGTTGCAAGAGACCCACTGGTGGAGCAGATAAAGCAACATTTTGTATACCTTCTCTATTTTGCATGAAAATACTAATTACGGAATCATTCTAAATATTAACCTGTATTAATTGTTTGGAGTGTTGTGATTAACCAACAATTCTCCAGTATTGGGGTGTCTTTCATAGATTCACATGCTTGAATATTCCCCGTCGTCGAAGTGGGAGTCCCACGGTACATAAAATAGCAATGTAGTAATAACATAAGCCTAATAGGCATAAAAGAAAGTAAAACCATAGAGTTTTTATGGATAGACAACTTTTCACATATATAACATATTACTGTCATTATGTTTTAGTCTAAAATCCAGCCAATCAGGCATCCGCACCCGCTAGAACCTTCTCCCCAGAGGCTCAGGCCCTCAGATTTTCTACTGCACGTCGTGTGAAGGGAGTCCCCCTGAGCTTGCTCAGTTTTTCTTATCAGAAGATTACCTCTATGATGTCTACTTCCAAGAAATCCCTCTTCAGACCTTGTGGAAGTTGTGGTAAACTGAGGCTTCATTCTGAAGATCCTCACAAGAAATGTATTTATTGCTTATATCCTGAACATCATGTAAAAGATTGTAAAATTTGTAGGACCTTCTCTCAGAAGACTTGAAAAGACAGAGCAGGGCGTGTCCTTCTGTGGCTACAGAAGTTGAAGACTTCAGAGAATTCTCTCTCAGATGTGGAGAGTGTGTCTTTAATCAAAACTGCTCCCTCCTTGAAGAGAACAAGTGACTCTCAGAAGGTTTCTCCAAGACCTAAGGTGGTGAAGAAACATCATGTTGATAAGCCCACTACCCAACCTTCATCTTCAAAAGGGGTGATTTCCCCCCCCAGGAGCCTATCTGAATCCGTTACGCCCCCGAGATCTGATTCTCAGGCGTCAAAGACTCCATCTGCGCAGTTTTTACCTCAGAAACTGCCTCTCTCGTCGACGAGCACATCAACGCTTCCTCCGTCGACGAGAGCTGCCGTCGTCGCATCTATGTAGACGACTTCGACTTCTGTGTCTATGAAGCCGGCTATGATCCTGTCATCGGCATCTTCACCGTCGACGTTGGTATCTGTTAAGGTGAGACCCATTTCGTCTACAGTGCCTTTAACTTCGTCAACGACGGCAAGCAAACATAGAAAAAGCATACGTCGTCGACGGTGGCTTCATCGTCGACGGTGTCTCAACGGCGACTTTTATCGTCATCAATACCGGCTACGACTCCATCCATAGATCTGGTACCACCAAAGGCTTCAAGCTCTTTGCTTCAACGACGACATTCCTCTTTGGATACCCTATTGCCAATTCAAGCGCCTTCTCAGCCTCCAGAAGTGCTATTTACGTCTGACGATGAGGAATCCGAAGATGACAGATTTCGGGCTGCTCGCAGTCCCTCTGAACTTCTAATAAAGTGTCAGGATTCCGATGATGATGATGACTTACAAGAGGAAGATTTCTCTACTTGTGACACACAACCGGCGCAGGAACTACCTATGGCACAAATGCCTTTAAGTCTTATTTCCAACCTCCAATATATGTTGGATGATTACTACCGCTGTTTTCCACGTTCTGTGCAGACTTTCCCAACGCCGCAGGTACCTCCACAACCTCTTACAAATAAGGAATCAGTGGCCACACCTACGTCGGTGACCAGAGTTCAACATCTTGAAGTTCCTCAAATCATAGAGGAAGACATTGTCGACGAGCAGGATGATGACGGTGACAAAGAAGAAGGTGAGCTGGATCCCTTCTTTCTGAATGGGACAACTATCAAATCCAAACGCCATCTCCCGCTGATCCAGCTCCTTTGGATTCTCCACCGGTCGACATCGGTGGTTTTCATTTGCTCATGGAAAGAGCAGCTAAAAGATTCCACCTTCCTATGACCACCAGAGAGGAAGATTGTTTCCTGTATGATTTTAAGGATCAACCTCAAAAACAAGTCCGTTGTATTCCAATTATCGATTTTATCTGGCAGCAAGGCCTCAAGCTAATGCAAAATACTAATTCCATTCCAGCTATCCTTCCTAGGCTAGATAAAAAATACAAGGCCCCTCCAAATTCTCCTGCTTGTCTAATTTCGCAAACAAAGCCTGATTCCATCATTACTCAGGCAGCTCAGCGTCGATCCAGAAACCCATCGTCTCCATTGTCTGCACCGCCAGATCGAGAGGGTAGACACCTGGATGGTATAGGAAAAAAATGTTCTACTATGGCTGCAACTACAGTTCGTGCGGCCAATTCTTTAGCTATCTTGGGCCGTTACGACCGCCAAATGTGGTCAGACATATCATCTCTTATAGACCTTATCGCTGAAGTGTCTAGGCCAGAGGCATTAAAAATTCTCCAAGAAGGAGAAAGAATTTCCTCGGAATTTATCGATTGTGATGTTGATGTATCGTCCACTGGTTTCCGTCTTTTGGCCGGTTCAGCAGTCCTCAGGCGTCAGGGCTGGTTACGGGCCACGTCTTTCCGTCAGGAGGTACAGACAAAAATACTGGACATGCCTTACGACGGTGAATCATTGTATGGCCAGCATAAGACAATGCCCTTCAAACTATTAAAAAGGACACTGACACTGCTCGTGCTCTTGGGTCTTTACAGTTCAAAAAGCAGCCTTTTCGAGGCGCAAGAGGTCGTGGCTCCTCTTCCTCCTTTCGAGGAAATTCTAATCAGTACAGACAAGGACAAAACCGCTACTCCTCCCAGAATCAGCAGTCATATAGACAGCAGCATTCTTCCAACTATGGACAATACAGAGTGAAATCCACTTACAGAGGAAAGGATTCCTCCAAAAAACAATTACTTTCACCGCACACCATCACAGAGTCCTCCCGCTTTTTCAAAAGCTGGAGATCGAATCTCCCACTTCTACTCCAAATGGTCACAAATTACTACCGATCAATGGGTGCTGGATATTGTGCGCAGGGGACACGCATTGGAATTCGTAAAGATTCCTCCCAATTCTCCACCAAAAGATCCCCCTCCTGCTCACCTAAAAGAACTTTTGAATCAGCTAAAAATTTTACTACGAAAGGGCGCCATCGAAGTGGTGCCAAAACTACAGAAGGACAGGGGGTTTTATTCAAAGTTCTTCCTCATACAGAAAAAGTCGGGAGACTGGCGCCCCATCTTGGATTTACGTGCCCTAAGCAAATATATCAAAAGGCAAACTTTTCGCATGTTGTCCCTTCAAGAAGTGCTTCCTTTTCTAAACCAGGGAGAGTTTATGACAACTTTGGATCTTCAAGATGCCTATTTCCATCTTCACATACTGCCGAGACACAGAAAGTTTCTCAGATTCATAGTAGCCGGAAAGGACTTCCAATTCAAGGTTCTTCCATTCGGCCTTCGCACCGCTCCCCGAGTGTTTACAAAAGTCCTTGCACCGGTGGCCGCTTACCTTCGTCTACAAGGAATGCAAATCTTTCCATACTTAGACGACTGCCTACTGAAGGCAAAGTCGTTCGAACTGGCATCCAAACAAACTCTGTTCTGCAGGTCCCTCTTACAATCTCTGGGCTTCACATTAAACACGGACAAATCTCAGTTTCTCCCAGCCCAAAACAAACTGTTCTTGGTAGCCATTCTAGACACCAGGCAAGGAAAAGCTTTTGTGTCGCACGAAAGACGTCAACGTCTTCGCAAACTAGCGACTTCTATCCATCTAAAAGAGTCAGTTTCGGTCCGACAGTTGAAATCTTTCCTAGGGATGTTGTCCTCATGCATTCCTAGAGTCCCTCACTGCCGCCTGAAAAGAGACCTGTCCAGGAGGAATTGGACAAACAATGAGCTCAAGTCTCTGGAACCTTCAACGACTTAGTCAGAGTCACACATCGACTAAAGATAACTCTTTTATGGTGGACTCACAAAGAAAATATCTCCTCAGGGCGTCCGTTTCTGGCGGACACTCCAAATTTCACTCTCACGACCGATGCGTCTCTCGAGGGTTGGGGCGCCCACTTACAAGGACTGACTGTAAAAGGCAAGTGGACCATTCAACAAAAGACAAGCCACATCAACCTTTTAGAGCTACTGGCCATTTTCCTGGCTCTGAAAGCTTTCCGAACCATCATTCAAGGAAGCTCGGTGTTGATCCGTACGGACAACACAACGTGCATGCACTACATCAACAAACAGGGAGGCACAAGGTCCGTCTTGTTGTCCCTTGTAGTGAATGAGCCACTTTTGTGGTCTGACACCCTATGATGACCCTCAACCACCACCATTTTGTACTGACTTAAGTGTGTTATGTTACCCTAGCCTTAATGTAGAATGGGTTTGCATATGCCTGCTTCTCTTCTGTCCTGTAATCTTGCTGTCTTTTAGTAGAATAGTCTTGCCAAGAATAGAAGGTATGGGATGTTGAGGTGCAGTGTTGTGGGTGATGGTACACACATGTGCTCAATGTTGGATACTGAGGGATTAAGGGTATAATGTTATTTGGTTTAGGTGAATTATGACTTTGACCTATTGGCTTTGACATGGTCTAATGTCATTCTGATTTCTGACTTTACCTTGTTTTATGGCAGTGCTGACTATTGCCTTTGACATGGTTTCATGTCATCCTTGCTTTTCTGATTCCATCTTGCTTTGGGCCTTTGTGTGCATGGCTTAACTAACTCCATTTTCATGACTGAAGCTATTTTCTGTGCCTGCACGAAGCTACAGAGGTGGGGAGGGCATGTTTTGCTCTTCTCCTGTTTTTCGTACTTTACTGACTAGAGAGAACTGGTTCTTATCAGAGGAATGTACATAGTCTGTCTCGGAGCCATAGCAAAGGCCTGATCAACCGATGCAGTGGCCTTGAAGCAGGCTGGTACGGGCTCTCATGAGAACGAGGGAGCGAGGCTTGCTAGAAGCTTCGTTGTGTTTGAATTTGTATTATTCAAACACAACGGCCTGGTGGAAGTTCACGCCGTGGAGCAGACGTGTTGTCACGGAAGAGTGGTGTCACCTCTGAGCTTTCACCCGGTTCAAGCAATGGACTCCCCTTGAGCGAAGTGGGGTGAAATGATGGAGCAGTAGGTGAGGTGTCTCTGCTACTAACTGTCTCTTGATTCTTTTCTGAATTCTTTCCTTTCCTTCTTATTTTCTGATTCTTATATTCATACATATATATTTCTACATATATATTTGCTTTGATTGTGTATTTCAATCATACTATTGATATGTTAGAGTCTGCTATGATAGGTACATTTGGCTTACCGTGTGGTGCTATTTACTAATAAATATATATCCCAGATATACCAATTCGTCTTTTCCTTGTAGCAGGAGGTGTGGACTCTTCTTGGCCAAGTATTTTGTTGTAGAAGGATGGGTGAATTCCCTTCTAGCAGGTAATTGTGTTATAGGAAGTTGTTCTACTCCTGACAAGTGATGTGCAAAGTATATCTAGCTCTAGAGAAGTGTTGTGTGTGTTACCTTGGTCTAGAGGAGACTCATGTGATATGTTATATTCCATAAGTTTGGAACTGATATTCTCTCCCTGGTAAAGTGACGGTACATACCTTGGTCCAGGGGAGATCTGAGACCTTTCATTACATCCCTTCAGGCTCAACAAATTTGGATCTGGGCGATTCAACATCGCATCGTCCTCACAGCAGTTCATGTTCCGGGAGCGTCGAACAATCTTGCGGATTCCATAAGCAGACCACTCAAGAATGGGAATTGCACCAACTCACTCTGGATCACATTTTTCAACTATGGGGTCCCCCAGATCTGGATCTGTTCACAACATATCTGAACTGCAAATGCCTGTTCTACGCAAGTTGGCTTCCCCAACCAAAGTCATGCAGGAATGCCTTTTTGATGAACAGGTCAAAAATATCTGATTACGCTTTTCCACCAATGCCTCTAGTCCCCAAGATTCTGCGGAAAATGAGGAAAGAGCCCTGTCACATTATTCTTATAGCTCCCCGGTGGCCTCAACAAATCTGGTTCACGGAACTCCTGCTCCTGTCTCAGTGCGACCCGATCATTCTTCGCCCTCTTCCAAATCTTCTGACCATGGAACACGGCCAAATTTGTCATCCCGATCCAGTATCTCTACGTTTAGCGGCCTGGAACCTGAGCACTATGAATTTGTAAATTTGGACATTCCTTTAGATTGTAGAGAGGTTTTGGCTCAGGCTAGAGCAACTTCAACTATGAAAACATATAAACTCAAATGGAAACGATTCTGTCTATGGTGCAATGAAGCTCAAGTACATCCTATACATTCCAAGCCAGAACAACTTTTGCCTTTCTTTTTGCACCTAGCAAAATCAGGCCTCTCGTACTCTACCCTTAAAGTTTTCCTAGCAGCAATCTCACGATTCCGTCAAGATGGCTCCAACTCACTTTACTCGTCAAGAGTAATTCAACAATTTTTCAAGGGTCTTTTTCTAATGTTTCCTCCGATACGTCGGCCACCTCCACCTTGGCATCTAAACATTGTATTGGCACAGCTCATGAAACCACCATTTGAGCCAATCCATAAGGTCAGTCTCAAATATGTTACTTGGAAGACTTCTCTACTCCTGGCTCTTACATCTTCCCGCCGGGTCAGTGACTTGCAGGCGTTTACTACTAAACCACCTTTTCTTCAATTTACTAAAGACTCTGTCCTACTCTACACCAATTCGGCCTTTATCCCCAAGGAGCCATCGGATTTCCACCTCAATGAGCCAGTTGTTTTAAAAACATTTTTTCCAAATCCTCAAACTCCTGCAGAGAAAACGCTTCATTCTTTGGATGTCAAGACATGTCTCAAGTTTTACCTTCAAAGAACAGCTACTATTCGTAAGAATGACCAACTGTTTGTGGCCTACGGACGGATGCGAAAGGGTCATCCGGTCACCAAACAAACTATAGCACACTGGATATCTTCTGCTATTGCTTTTTGCCATCAACAAGCTGGAAAACCACTTACATCAACCGTTCAAGCGCATTCCACCAGGAAGGTTTCGTCTTCCACTGCGCTATTTGCTGGGGTGCCTCTTCAATACATCTGCAGAGCTGCAACATGGTCCAACAGACACACCTTTACGAGACACTACTGTCCGGATGCTGCAGACAACACGGACACGGCTGTGGGACAGGCAGTCCTTCGAAATCTTTTTAAATAAGGTGAGCCTCTGATGCTTCCCTCCTCCTGTATACAAGGTACATTTATTATTTATTTATGTATATATATATATATATTATATTTTATATGCCTATAGTCTTTTGAACTGGGTATTGCTATTGCTTTGATTCTTATGTACCTTGTATTATTCTGATATCACTGCTCACTACTCTTATTCAAGCATGTGAATCTATGAAAGACACCCCAATACTGGAGAAGAGCAAAAGTTACTTACCTGTAAACTGTGGTTCTCCAGTATTGGTGTCTTTCATAGATTCACATGTGACCCACCCACCTTTTCTCAGAGGCTGCAATCATGTATTTGACTATTATGTCACTCTTGTGCTACGAAAATCTGAGGGCCTGAGCCTCTGGGGAGAAGGTTCTAGAGGGTGCGAATGCCTGATTGGCTGGATTTTGGACTAAAACATAATGACAGTAATATGTTATATATGTGACAAGTTGTCTATCCATAAAACTCTATGGTTCTACTTTCTTTTATGCCTATAAGGCTTATGTTATTACTACATTGCTATTTTATGTACCGTGGGACTCCCACTTCGACGATGGGGAATATTCAAGCATGTGAATCTATGAAAGACACCAATACTGGAGAACCACAGTTTACAGGTAAGTAACTTTTGTTCTTGCACCTTAATAAACACAAGATACACGTGGGACTAAAATGCTAATTGCATGACTAATGAATTTATTGAGTAACTATGGTACGCAAACTAATTGTAGAATATGTTGACATAGAAGATTGCATGATTTGTGTGGCTTTTGTGATGGTTTGTGCTTCTAGTGTTGCGGAATGGTGAGTAGTATTGCTTTAAATGTTGCTATAAGCTAGTCCAATACTAATATATATTGGGATTAGTGTGGGTTTAAACATTAGAATCTTCATTTCTGAATATTAATTACTTTTATGTTTATTTTTGCTTAAGTTGGCATTTGGGCCTACTAGGCCGCGGTATCCAAAATGGAGTTCGGAAGTGGCCACCGTCATTTGAGCGCGATGCCTACTGCGCAGACTCGGATGGCTCTGAAGATCTCCAGGCGACCTCTAACCACAAGACTACGTGTTCCTTGTCAAGGATAGGAACGTGGAGGATTGCCAGGACCCAGCTAGTGTGAATGACTGAAAGACAATAGCGACCTATACCCAGAGGTCTACATGTTGTTACTTCGGAACTTTCACTTGAGAACCCGTGAAAAGAATACAATTTTGAGAGATGTTATACTCTGTCCCATGGGAAGCAAAAGAACTTGGGAAAATCACCACTTCTTGCAAATTCGAAGGGATTTAGCCAATCATAACACTTCTGCCTTTAAAATTGTTGCATATTTGTTCCAGAAGTAAGGAGAAAAAGAATATAAAAGGGGAGTATTTAGTAGAAGAAAAAAAAGTCTGTACCATTTCTCCGTTGGTGACTGTTGGTGTGGAGGTTCGATTCGTAAGCGCGATCACCCGGTCCCTTGATTACATTTATGGGACTGTTGTCCTGCTGAGAGGGACTTTCTTGGATTTAAATTGAGTTCCTATTCAAGGCTAACAGGCTGATTCCATCTGAAGGGATTTTGAGTTATGCTGTGGGTTGACGGGTTCTTCCGGAAAATGGTCGCCAATATTCAAATCTAGGTAAATATCATTGTCATGTTAATTTGTGTTCATGATCAAAGTGTAAGAAATCGCTCATTAGAATTTGATTTGTCTGTAATTTTGATTATGCTAAACGGAGGGAATTAACTAGAAAAACTAAACATTGATTAATAAGAAATGAGTCTGTGATTCTTTAATAAGGGATTGATTTACTGAAAGTTTCCGAAGCTTTAATGTGTTTTAGCTGATTCTAAATTACCATCAACCAGTCCAACTAATTGGTCCATCGACCAAGTGGTGGAGTGGCTTGATGTAAAAGTTAGGATTCTATAGGTACAGACGTATATAATGTATATAATGTAAAGGAATTACACCCGATAGTTAACAAGGTACCCCTCCACATGTCCAGCGCTTCTTTCCTCCTGCGTGCAGATTCGAGTGAGACGTATGAGTGTTGGTGTTATGGGCCTCACCAATGAATGCATGCGTGAATGAGTAAGTGTGATGACGGGTCTGTGACGCAGGAGGGATATGTAAATGTGCCCTTTTCCGGTCGAGCAGTTTTTCTGGTAGCAGATTGATGGTTTTATTGCATTGGTTTGGTGATTATTGATTTATGTTCTAACACCCTATGTTGAGTCGTGTCGCGTTTTATGTTGTTTTTGTAGACTTCCGGGACGTAGGAAGTTGGATTGCCTGTAGGTACACAGGGAAAACGTGTAGCAAGTGAAGTCGCACAGTGTATTGTCTGGTTGCCCTGTAGGTACACGGGAAATGTGTGGCAAGTGAAGTCGCACAACGCATTGTCTGGTTTCGAGTTGGTAACATCGTCGTGTGTTATCGTTAGGGACATTTCTATGTGAGTGTGCATGAGTACAATAGCAACAGGTTCTCTCGTGAAACTCTGGCCTTAATTCTCAGGAGCACTGTAGTCTCCACATGTGTTTTATCCCCAGAGAAACGGTTAGCCTTTTTGCTTGTAAGAAGGGTAAGGTAGAGGGAAGTGCTACTTTATCGCCGAAACTGAATAATTCTGTGGTAGGGTAGAGGTAAGTGCTGCCTACTGGAAATACAGAATTCTTGTGTAAATAAACAAAACTATCCCTTTGGTTTAGCGAACCAGGCAATGGTGGTGTTTTATGTCGTTACTAACAGATTTTAATTGAAGAAAAACGTAAGAAAAGATTGACGATAAAATTTGTAAAGGAGGGGTCAGCAGAAGCAGGAGTAGCGAGACAAGCTGATGTCAGAGAGACCGTGCTGGGATTGGCCAGCCATAGAGAGACAAAGCTTTCACGGATTGGTGCGTTGGTGCGAGACGCGCTAGGAGTGGAGAATTGCCAGTGTGACGTAGACACACCGGATTGGTGCGTTAGTGTGAGTCGCGCTCTGATTGTAAAATTTCAGGTGTGACGTAGACGCACAGGATTGGTGCGTTAGTGTAAGTCGCGCTGGGGCACTACATGTGAATATGAGGGAGTATTCCTTTTATTCCTACCCCCAGAAACTACACACACTGTTGGATCATTTTCTTTGTTCTCCTGAGCTTTCCACAGCGGTACTGCATTGCGAGGTTAGGGGTAAGACAATATCGGATCATAACCCTATTGAGATGCGATTATCCTGGGGCCCTTCCCTGACTCCCATCCCTGCATGGAGGATGCAGCCGCTACAGCTCGAAGATCAGGTCTATCGGGCGGCACTGTCTACAGCTGTGGACACATTTTTTGCGGAAAATGAAGGCTCAGCCTCGTCTAGAGCAATTGAATGGGAGGCCTTCAAGGTGACGATCTATGGGGTTGCCATGGAAACGTTGGCGGGATCACGGAGGGAGGCGATTAGGGACCTTACTGATACTGAGGGGGAGCTGCAGGCCCTGGAAGTTGAGTAACCGGTGCGGAACCATTACAGTCTGCTAGGATTAAATACGCAGAGTTGTTGGAGCGCTTACGTCTGTTGGATTTTGCTGCTTATACCCAACGTACGCACTCTAAGGCAGATAGGGCAGGCACCCTCTTGGCACGGATGATCCAACCGATATTGAGTCCTACCCCGGTCCTGGCAGTGTACACCATTAATAATATTTTGGTTACGTCTCAGAGGGACATTAATCTGGCATTTCAGGAACATTATGTCCGCTTATATACGGCCCCTTTCGTGGATGATCTAGCGCCCATGCACGCTTTTCTGGCGGAGGTTCAGCTTCCTTAGATCTCTGATGCAATGGCTGAAGAGATGGCTGCTCCGATCGCGGCTGTGGAAATCAGGATGGCAATAAAAGCATTGGCCCGTAGCAAGACGCCGGGTTCGGATGGCCTCCCAGTGGAGTTTTACTCCACTTTTGCGGATAAACTGGTCCCGAGATTGTTACAACTTTATACTACTTCACTGGAAAATGGCCTTCTGCCACACACTACCAAGGAGGCGATCGTCACATCCTTACTGAAACCGGACAAGGTAGCGACTGACCTTCTGTCTTATAGACCCCTCTCTATTCTGAATACCGACTATAAGGTACTCAGTAAGGTGCTGGCAGCGCGACTACTGCCCTGTCTGCCCCACTTAAATCACACGGACCAATGTGGATTCATACCCCACCGCAGCACTTCATTGAATATTCGCTGGCTGCATGCTCTGATGCTCGCGGTTTCGACCTCTTTTCCGCTTGCTGGCTGCTTGTCTTTAGACGTGCGCCAAGCTTTTGATACCCTAAGTTGGGAGTATATGCTGGCGGCATTAGCTACATTTGGCCTGCCCCAGTCATATTGTGCATGGATTAAACTGTTGTACAATGGGCCCACAGCGTGCGCCAAGACAGGTAGGGCCATCTCTCGGATGTATGACGTTACAACGCATACTTTTACAACGCATGCACTTACAACGCAATTTTTACAACGCAACATCCACTACAACGCATTCCATTACATCGCATGACACTACAACGCATTTTTAAAAACTACCTTTACAACGCATTCCATTACATCGCATACTACCTTTACAACGCATACCATTACAACGCATAATGTTAAATTGCATTTAAGGTAAGTATTGGATAGTATAGGGGTAAAAATTACTATTCTTACTCTAGGGGGTGCAACAGTAGGGTAAGTGTTGGATAGTATAGGGGTAAAAATTACTATTCTTACTCCAGGGGGTGCAACAGTAGGGTAAGTGTTGGATAGTATAGGGGTAAAAATTACTATTCTAACTCCAGGGGGTGCAACAGTAGGGTAAGTGTTGGATAGTATAGGGGTAAAAATTACTATTCTAACTCCAGGGGGTGCAACAGTAGGGTAAGTGTTGGATAGTATAGGGGTAAAAATTACTATTCTAACTCCAGGGGGTGCAACAGTAGGGTAAGTGTTGGATAGTGTAGGGGTTAAAAATGCATTGTAATGGTATGCGTTGTAATGATATGCGTTGTAATGCCTGCGTTGTAGTGACATGCGATATAGTGTCTGTGTTGTAATGGTATGCGTTGTAATGGTATGCGTTGTAGTGTCATGCGTTGTAAAGGATGTTGCGTTGTAATGCCTGCGTTGTAAGTGTAGTGCGATGTAATAGTTGCGTTGTAAAGGTTGTTTCCCCCTTGAGCCGTTAGCACAACATCTGCGTCGGATTATGGCCCCGCTCGGCATTCCACTCCGTGGGGAGATACATTCGATATCGCTGTACGTGGGTGACATGCTGTTATATTTCCGCGACCTAGGAGCCGGTAAACACTCAGTAACTGCTGCCTTTGCCAGGTTTGGGGAGATATCGGGCCTGGGTCTTAATGCTACAAAATCTGTGGCCTTCGCCTTTTACAATGCTCCAGTGGCCCCTACCCTACAATTCGGGGACCTGCATTTTAAAGTTGAGCCTGTTACTTTCAAATACTTAGGAATCCATATTTACAGATCGGATGCGGATACAATAGATGGTAATGTAGTTCGCACCATTAACTCGTTGCGCTCCCAGATCGCCTTCTGGACTTCATTACCATTGACGATAGCGGGCCGCGTGGTAGTATCAAAAATGGTCATGCTGCCCCGCCTCCTCTATTACTTTGTGAATATACCAGTTGTACTGCCGGCTTGGATTTTTAAATTGCTTGACACATTATTAATATCATTAGTGTGGGGGGCGGGCAGACGACGAATGGCACTGGCTAAGCTGCAGCTACCTACCACTGTAGGTGGCATGGGGGCACCAGATTTTAGGGCTTATTGTATAGCGGGGCAGCTGCAATGGCTGCGTATTGGTTGGCAGGCAAGAACCTATTCGAAATCGGCTATACCCCGGAGTTGTTACGAAGAGGGACACTCCAGTGGCAATTATGCCCAGGGGCACAGAAATAGCGCGATCCTCCTTATTTGTGGAGGGTAGCATTGCTGTATTGGAAGCAGGCAAAGAAGATGGCGGGGTTACCGTTTCCATATGCCCCAAATGTCCCTCTTTACGGGCTGCCGACTAGAAGAGGGGTATTGACTCGGAACCAATTGCAGGGATGGACTCGAGAGCGGGTGGACTCAGTCGGGGATTTCTTCCTTGATGGCCAGCTGATGCAGCATGAGGAGTTCGTGCATACTAATTCGGTGCCTGACACCTTATTCCTTACACATGCGACCATAGTACACTACATTCGAACTTATTGGTTTACAGATCGCATGGAGCCCCCAACTTTCCAATTACTGAGGTCCTTACACATTATGGGCCATGGTCGATACTTAGTGCGCTGGCTCTATCGCGGCCTGTGAGAGCATTTGTCGGTTTCATTGAGGCATAGTAGGCAGAAATGGGACCTGGTCTTGGGGCGGAATTTAGACGATAGGGAGTGGACTCATATGCTAGAACATCCCCGAAAAGTCTCTCGGAACTGCCGCTTAAAAACTATCCAGTTGTTTATTCTTCATACAGCATACCTTGCCCCAGCAACAATACGTAGGATGTACCCCACGGCATCTGCGGCATGTCCGCGATGTCAAGCGCTAGGCGCTGACTTCATGCATATGATGTGGAATTGTTCAAAGCTGCGGGGGTTCTGGGCAGAGGTGACGCGTGAACTTGCGGTGCCGACGGGGCGCACCCCGTGGGACACCATTGAGGCCTGCCTCTTGGGGCTATTTCCCCTCCCCAAAAAAGCAAAGCTGCAACGTAGATTCGCAGGGCTGGCTCTAATATTGGCGAAACGCATGATAATGAAGCGCTGGAAGGCCGCTCGGGCACCGAGAATTGAAGCCTGGCGTGAGGAGGTGGGCAGATGGGCAGTGGCAGAACGGGAGGCTTTATACCAAGAGGAGTATAGGGGCCTGAGAAAACGACCGATATCGCTGGACTGGGCTCAACTGATGGAACAGTTCAAGGCGATAGACGCCTTAGATCCTGCAGTATCACAAAATAGTATGCGAGTAAGTGGGGCGGATGCATAAAAGCAGGTGGATGCATGGCGACCGAAGCCTTGAGTAGGTATCGTTATTGTAGGCCCCTCTCTTTGATAGGGATCTCTATCATCTCCTGTGCACACGGTCCCCTCCTGCGTTCCTACTAGGCCTGGGCAAAAATTTCGTTCCGTTCGCGGAAATTGCGATAATTTGACATTTTTGCGTTCCGCGGAGAGCGCGAAAATGTCAAAAATTCCGGTTTCCGCAGCTTGGCGATAATTTGTTTCTTGCTCGCGCTGTAAAATGATACATTCTTGCGCGCGCGCGATCGCCTTACCTGAATCCCTGCGTTCGCCGACAAGTTTTCTTGATCCGGTCGCGTTCTCCATGAGATGTTGTATTGTTTTTAGCCATTTGCGCTGTCTCGCGACAGTTCGCGCCCGCAGTGACGTCATGCGTCGCGCGATCACGTCTTTCTTCTCGCGATCATGCACCGCGAGAACAACTCAAAACAAGATGGCCGCGCCCGCAAGCAACCACATGGGTAAGTTGGCGACCCGCAACCATGCAGAAAATCTCGCGAACATGCCGGAAAAAAACTTCCGCATCTTCGCGATATTTCTGCTTGTTTGCGATAATTTTAAACATTCTCGCGATAATTTGCGAAGGTTAATTCCGCAAATTCCGCCCACCCCTAGTTCCTACCTACGCCGGCTCCCCCCCCCCTATTATTATTTACCTCCTTTTCCCCCCCCTGCCTCCCCCCCTGTGCCCTTCCCTCCCTCCCTGTCCCTCCCACCCCTCCCTTTTTCTTTCCCCCCCCTCCCCTCGGTACAGACCCCTATTTGGGGGTATTTGAGCTTGGTGAGCGCCTGACGCAGGTACATCGGCGGGGGTTGTTCGGCCAAGCAGCAGCACCTAGGTTCTTTGTTTGTTTGGGTGGGGTGGGAGGAGGGTAGTTGTGGGAAGGGGTTGAAATGAGTATTATATTGATATGCATTTAGCAGAAATGGTACAAGCTGCAGGGGGTAATGGTTTGGTTACCTCTCTCGCTTATAACTATTGCCATAGCTGGAACTGTTGAATTTCACAGATGGGGAGACTGGACTTCGTGAACCCAATATCAGATCACTGACTTTTTAGAAATGTGTCTAGTATGATAAATTAATGTAAGATGTAAGTGTAATCTTCATGGGATGCTCAATAAAAATATTTTCAAAAAAAAAATAGTGTGAGTCGCACTGGGATTGGACAGCAGACGGAATAGTCGTAGAAAAGTGATTTGAGAAGTCTAGTGATTCAGGACTGAGAATAAGTAAAAATGATATATTATGATCCACCGGAGAAGGAGAAAAAGTCATGGTTTGGGAAAGTTAGAAGCTTATTTAAAAGGATAAGCCAATTGTGGCTACGGAAGGACAGATACTTCCTCGTCCGAAATCGCCTGCATCCTTTATGGTAGCGAAATAGGGGTACCATACATGTATTTGGCTAGATAATTGGGCAAAGTATACAAAAGACGATGGAGTCTGAGCGTTTCCAGAAAGTGGTTCATTTAGTTTAGCTCTCTTAAGGAACTTGAGGGAAAGGATGATGAGGTTAGAACCAAGACCTAGACCTACTCAATTCGAAGCTTTGACGGAGTGGGAAGAAGAGATGTATGAGAGGGAACGACATCGGAGTGGAAGAAGGTATAATTACATGTTTGGTAGACAGTGTGGGCAGGAAAGTCATGATGACAGAATGAGGAGGTGGCGGAGTGCAAACATGACTGATGGGATGTTTCCATTGAGAAATATTGAGGAGACAAGTGGTAGAAAGTGTACAGAGAAGAGAAACAATACAGGGTCAGAAAGTTATAAGTACGGTGTGAATGAGTCGGAGGAGGATGTGTTAGAGGACATGTTTTATAAAAATCCTCCCCCGTATCAACCAAATTCTACGTTGCTGACGCCAAGTGCGCCAGTTAAAGAAACACTGCGAAATAAAAATTTTGAGCGAACGCCACCTGAGTTAGGGAAAAATAATCCATTTAGAGACTCTGAAATAGCACAGCCTGTTAGGACTGAAAATGAAAATTCTGCCGAACTGGCTAGAACTACTCTGGAATTAACTGAAAAAAATAGGGAGTTAACTAAAAACATGGAAGCTGTAACTGTACCTGTAACCATAGGCCCAGTGATGCCTGTCTTTGATAAACAGAAAGATAGTGAGCATTGTTTAACAGTTCCCTACCATAGTAACAAACAAATTGAGACAGAAAGAAGCGGATCCGGAGAAAATGCATGGGGAAAATTGGTAGGAACATCGGGTTTAAGTACTCTTAGAAATGTGATGATCAATCAGAGTCCAGCAAGTAAGACACTTCTGATGAATTAAGCGATTGGTTAAGGAGTTTACAGGGAAAAGATACAGAACCTCAACCTTTAGATGTGGCAAAATTAAAGGTAACATTGGAAGAATTAATAGTAGGGACTATTCCAACTGAAAAATTAAAAGCATATCAGGATGAAGAGCTAATGTTTCTTTGCAAGAGTATAACTTGGAGAGCAAGGAGTTTGCGTGAGAAACTAGAATAAACAGCAATGAAATGGGCATAGACTTTGAGAAAATAAGATCATTGCAGAAACCATATAGAGTAGATTTCTCTGAAAAAGATATTGAATATCTGAATACTGCAGGAAGATTGACTCAAATTAAAGAATTGATTGCCTTGTTAAGAAAATGGGGTGACGTAGACAGATGGAAAAGTAGGTGGTTTCGGAAGAGAGAGGACACGCCAGATAAGACCTTTTGGCATTTCCGGTAAGAGAAAAAGAGACAGTAGTCACGGAATGCCCTATGAGGGAAATCCCAGGAGGAGGTTATGTACATGTTCCTTGGACTAGACAGGACATTTTGTCATTTACCAATGATTTTCCAAGGCTAAGAGAAAAGCCTGTGGAGTGGTATCGACATGTAGAAAGGTTTGTTAAATTATCTAAAGTATTGTGGATTGATTTGAATGGTCTTTTCGATATAATTGTACCGACAGATCTATGGGCAGAATGTAAAATTACAGTAGGTTGGCCCACTCAAGAATATCCTAGGGATTCTAAAACGGGAGCCCCTGATCCAGAAGTAATGAGAAAGTATGAAACTGATTGGGTAAAAATTGATAGAACTCACCAAGAAGTTAAGGAATCTGTCCATGCCTATTATGAAAGGTTGCTGTTAGCTTTTAAGCAATACAGTGGTAATGAGAAATTGAGTGAGAAGGATTTAAGTCATTTTGTATATCGATTTGTTTATGGTTTAAGACCTGAAGTAAGCGAAATGATTAAACAGCATACAGTGGATTGGTAAAATAAAAAGATAGATGAAGTATTGAGACATGCAAAATATTTTAGTGACGAAGTCGAAGCAAAACAACGCAAGTTGAAAGAGAAGGCCATGTGGGCACAGGTTAAGGTAGAGGAGAGACAAGAAGCTCAGCTGATTGAACAAGCAAATTGCATGAGCCAAGTGAGACAAAAACCTAATATTGGAACAGGGAAGGGACAAATTAGCTTAGAGGGAGCAAAAAAGAAATGGCCATGTCATAATTGCGGAAAATTAGGGCATTGGAAATTCAAGTGTAAATTGCCCCCGAGTGCTAATGGCGATAATGCATTGTGGTAAATTTTAATTACCTAGACTTAATTTATGCGGTAAAATTCAAGAAGAATAACTCAGTAAAAATAAGAGGCAGAATCCGTGGTATTCGAGGGTATAATAGGGAATTTATTCCTTACAAAGGAATGATGGTTCGAACCAGGCAATCGAGTTCCGTCACCACGAAGGTTCAGGAAGGGATCAGCAATACATTATTGACAAGTTATAATATATATAGGAAATGCATTACAGTAAAGACAGATGCAGGAGGCGTAACAGCTGATAAGAATACACATACGTAATGAAAAAGGCGTTACAATAGGCGTGCATAAAGGCGTATACTAGAAACGTCATTATGATGATGACACAAGTGGGTGGATCCATAAGAGAATCCTGCAAAGTCAGCAAAAATATATGGCAGAGATGCGCGCGCAGCCGCATGACGTGTGATTGACGTGTGAAGGGAACTTGACATTTAGCCCTACATGAGGAGACAGAAGTCTGGGGTGTCAGGACAACCTAGTCCTAAATCATATCTAATATCTTGTGTTTAAGGAACTATATTATCTAGAAGGAAAGGTCTTTTCGGACAGAGTCTATTCTATACTGACTGCTAGTGCGTGTACAAGCGTCTAAGTGTCTACATGAGATGCGAGGGGGCATGGGCCTACCATGGTAACGAGAGTCATGAATTACTTGCACGGAGACAGTAAGGCCGGGCCCTTTGCTCTGCAGCTGGAGGGATGTTTACCTAAGCTACTTAGACAGGAATGCATTTCTTGAGGAGCGGAGCAGATAATCTTGAAGGCTGAATACAGTTTTGACAGGCAACAGGCCGGGCTAGGCACCGTTAGCCGCGCAGGAAGTAAGACAAAGTTCATGGATACAGATGCAGGTCCAGGCTGGAGCATTCAGATGCAGAAGCAGGAAAAAGCTCGATGGCAGAATTCAGGGCCTACCTTGCCAGAGCTGGAAAACATGAAAAGTATACCATATAAAGACGGTGGCAAGGCATACTTAGGAACGGAATATCTGACCCATTCATGGCAGATCTGAAAGAGGACATATTAACGTTGGACACAATTGTATTTGCGTCTTCATAGCTTGAAGTGGAGGGAACATACATGTACTTGTAGCATGTACATGGAGCCGTTGGGGTCTAGATAGGGGACACAATTGACCATAAAAATTCATATTTCCTCATTCCCTCCTTGTCCCCTACGGACCCTCATGAAATATCGATCTTCAGGAATCCATCAATCTGTTCATGTAACATCATTTGCTCTTCTTTCTTCTTCCGGGATCTTGAATGAAAACTTGAACGTGGAATACACGATGTGGCACACAGGCCGCAAATCGCTGGTCCACATTGTAGACACAGGCAACAACTGAATACTATGAGAAGGCCAATACCTAGGAAGGATAGGACTTTCCATCCCCAGGCTGACAATACGCTCCAGAACCAACCGGACCATGTCCAGGTGCCTGGATTCTGATGTATCTGGTTTGCAATCTTGTGAAGACGAGTTATGGCTTTATATACGGATGGCGCGTTTTCTGGGATGAAAACACAGCAACTTGATCCGATGACTCTACAGGCTCCGCCCCTATCGGCTAGGATGACGTCAAGGACAAGACGATTTTGAAGAACAACAATCCGCATCGCAGACTGCTCCTCGGTTAAGTTGCCTAGGGCAGAGGTAGTTTCATTCACTACTGCTTCAAGGGTTCTCGTTAATCTACGTATCAGTTTACTGTTTGAGACAACACCTATGTAAGGAAAGAGACCTTTATTAAAGTCTGTATATTGTTCCCATGCTGTTTCGGTGTAGTCAACAATCGGGATATCTCTCTGGGGTCTATGGTGTACTAGATTGGTATTTCTATGATAATCAGGAGGGGCTAGGAAAACAGGTGGCAGAAGGAATGCAATGTAACAGGTACCATCCCAATCTAGAGGTAGGCGTATATATGCGGTATGACCACATATGAAGTAGGAATGACGGGAAGCTCTAAATGTAGACTTGCCTTTATCACTGAATTCGATCACAGTAGTACATTTACTATGACCCAGGTGTACTGAACCATTCTTTCTTACACAGAATTCACCTTTGACTGGTAATACGGACATAGCAGGCAAGACTAGTGTAGCTTCAGATTCAACATTCAGAATCATGAGGTTAAGTGTAAAATTACCTAATCCATATACTTCATTTTCTAGATCAGTTCCTGTTCTTTTGGGAAGTCCCTCCTTGTTAGGATAACAGGCTTTAAGCAAAACTAAGTTCAGGTTTCCCCATACCCAGTTGCTCTGGTAAACTACAGTGTTTGAATCTAAAGAGTTAATCAAACTAAACCATGCTCCACAGGAACCGTTGTGTGTAAACGGGTACGGAAAGAGAGGCAGAACTCCTTTGTATTTCTGATAGGGAGGGAGTCGGCCACATATCCAACAATTTGTAGCATTGCTGGTCTGATGGGAATGATGTAACATACTAATGAATGTGTTGTTGCGCAGCGCAAATCTATAGGACAACTCATGTGGAGGTAGTTCACTAAAAGAATGTTCGGCAATAACATTGTGAGCACGCTTGAAAATAGGATAGTACATGTGCAACAGTATACTTGTAGCAATAATAAAAAGATTTAGAAAAAACATAATCAACAATGTCACTATACAGTGACTACGAAGTGATTTACAGTATGCATGTTTCTTGAGCTGTTTCTGTCTATTTCTCTCTCTAATTCGGTCTAGAGGATACATGTCAAAGACTTAATTCAACCGATTCACCTTGGAGAGGACTTAAACAATCGAATTGTCTGACTTGCTAGACCTTAGTTTCAGTTTATATTCCTGTGATTCGGTCTTTTCAACCAAGGGGAGTTTTGAATCAGTCTCTGGAAGGGGGCAGGGCTGAGAGTTCAAATCCGATGGTAGTCCATGAAATTTCTTGATATGACTCGAGTGTAACCAACCCTTGCGACCCTCGACCTTCACTGCTGTCCTCGTCGTTAGAAGAACCAGCTTTGGTTGTTGCCAGCGAGGCTCCAACGGGCTCCTCCTGTCGAAGTTTCTGATGAAAACTAGGTCTCCAGGAACCACTTCATGGGGTTTTACCTCGGTGTTGTCGGGAAAGGCTGCAGCTACCTGTGAACAGCAAGATTGGAGTGCAGACATCAAGGAAGCAAGGTAATCTGTCAGCATATTACAATCAACATCAGTTATTTTACGAGGTATAGGCGTCCCCCACATATTCGGTGGCCTACCGAAGACCACCTCGTACGGGGATAGCCCTGTGCGAGAATGTGCTACCATTCTCATGTAAAATAGTGCAACCGGTAAGGCTACTATCCAGTCGACACCTTTCTCTCTACAGATTTTAGAAAGTCGTATTTTCAGGGTCTGATTATGACGTTCCACGAGACCTGCTGCCTCGGGATGTCGGACACAGTGGAATTTCCATTGATAGCCTAACAAGAGTGAAATGTGTTTCATTAGCTCGGATGAGAACGGCTGGCCATTATCTGAGTACACGATACGGGGCAAACCATACCGTGGGAAGAATTCACGAACTAATTGTTTGGCAGTAGTCGGGGCAGTGTAATCTGAGACGGGATATGCCTCTGTCCAACGGGAAAGAGCGCATACAACTACGAGGACATATTTGAATCCTCGACATCGTTCCATCTGGATGTAATCCATCTGGAGGACTTCAAAAGGGTGATCGGGAGGTTGAAATCCACCCTGCTCTACAGGTACGCCTTTACCTGGATTGAACTGACAACAAATCATACAAGTTCGGACTTTCTGTTTGGCTGCAGCTCGTAAGTGTTTGTTAGACCAAATGTGTTGAATACTGTCTAACATAGCTTTTTCTCCTAGATGTGCTGGACTATGTATTGTGTTAATGATAACTTGAACCATTGAGTCGGGGAGAAACCATATAGATTTTCCCTTCGTCATCCATCCCTGATCTGTTTGGATCCCTCCTAATTCAGTCCATTTCTTTATTTCCTCTGGTGTAGCATGTGTCTGTATGTCAATTACATCAAGGGCGGGATCCCTAACTGTCATGCAGTGTGTCGGCGTCGGAACTATTGTCTTTGTCAAGTCAGTTGCATGAGTCCTATTCTGTGCTGTTTGCTTAGCTGTTCGGTCTGCTAGGTCGTTACCCTGGGAAATAATATCGGTGACTTTTGTGTGGGCTTTGCACTTCATGATAGATATTGAAGTAGGTAGATGTATTGCATCTAACAGAGCTTGAATGAGGGGACCGTGTTGAATGTTGGCACCGTGAGAAGTCAAATAACCTCTCTCTCGCCAAAGGACTCAGAAGTCATGTACAACTCCGAATGCATAACGTGAATCTGTGTATATGTTAACTTTTCTATTCTTGGCTTGAATACAAGCTTGTGTCAGAGCAATAAGCTCTGCTGCTTGAGCTGATAATGTGTCAATACAATTTGTTTCAATGACTTCGGTGTCTGTCGTGACTGCATAAGCGGCCACTAACTCTCCTGTACTTGTTCTCATACATGAACCATCCACATAAAGTGTCAGGTCTGGGTCTGGTAATGGGACGTCTGTCAAGTCTTGTCTGGGTTTCATCGTAATAGTAATGACTTCAATACAATCATGTGCCAGTGGGTCTGTTCCACTTAATGGCAAAAGTGTGGCAGGATTTAATGTACTACAACGTCTGATTTCTATGTGTGGCTGAAACAATGTGAGTTCGTAACCTGTCAGTCGTGCTATAGTCAAGTGTTGTGTCTGTGTCCGGTTCAAGAGAACCTCTACTGCGTGTGGTACTTGTACTGTCAATTGATGTCCTAATACTATGGAATCGCTTTGTCTAATCGCTAGAGCTGTCGCTGCAACTGATTTCAGACACGCAGGAAGAGCTTGAGCTACGGGATCTAATGTGCTAGAAAAGTAAGCACATGGCTTATGTGATCCTGCTTGTTCCTGAGTGAGTACTGACAAAGCAGTACCTTCGCGTTCTGTAACAAAGAGTGTAAAAGGCTTACTGTAACATGGTGTCGCTAAATCAGGTGCTTGGCATAAAGCTTTCTTTAAGTCTTCAAATGCTTGTATATGTTCTGGAGTCCAAGGGAGGACAGTCGATGTCGCTGCCTCCTGTGTTGTCAACTGAATGAGTGGTTTTGCTAGAAATGCATATTGGGGAATCCACTGCCTGCAGTACGAAGTGAGGCCTATGAAGGCCCGTACCTCCTTTTGTGTCTTGGGTGGTGGCATGTTTACAATTAACTGGATGCGGTCAGGTGTGAGCTGTCTCCCCCCTTTGGACAGCAAGTGCCCTAGGTACACAACTTGCTGGGCACAGAATTGCAGCTTTGAAGGGGACTCCTTGTGCCCCTTGTCGGCCAGAAAATGTAAAACCGTCAGTGATGCTTTTTCACATTCGGGTTCGCTTCGGGTGGTGATCAGCAGATCATCGACATACTGAAGCAGCGCAGTGTTAACTGGCATGTGGATACTGTCAAGTTGTCTTTTCAGTGCTTGGCTGTAGATGCTAGGGCTTTCTGTAAATCCTTGAGGCGCGCGTGCGAATTTAAAACTTCGTCCATTTAAACTAAATCCGAACAAATATTGGCTTTCCGGATCGATTGGGACGCTAAAGAAGGCGTTCTTGAGGTCAATTACAGTAAAGAACGTTGCCTCTGAATCTATAGCTGTCAATAATGAAGAGATATCTGGGACCACGGGATATTGTGGTACAATGCATTTATTCAATTCGCGCAGATCAATAACTAATCGATATACTGGGGGTGCTTTTGGATCAGTTCGTTTAAGAATCGGAATAATCGGAGAATTACATACATTGGAGTCCGTTTCTACAACCACTCCTTGTGCAATGAGCTCGTCAATGATTTGCAGTAAAGCCACTACAGCATCTGGGGGTAACTTGTATTGTCGCATTCGTGGCAATATCACTCCTGCTTTGAGTGTGACTCGATATGGTGTAATGTGCATACAACCTACATCAGTGGGACCTTGTGCCCATAAGTGTGCAGGTAGATTCTGTAACCGGTGATCCATGTCTCTTGACACGTAGTGACCTTTAAAGTCACGCAAAAATAGTCGTACTCCGTCCGGAGAACAACATATTATAGCTCCCAGAGCTTTCAATGTTTTTATACCTAACAAGTTTTCTGGGCATGATTTCGTAAGCAATAGATCTGTAGTCCGTGTCAATGGACCGACTGTAAATGCAAGTGGTTGCGATACTTCGTTAATAGTAGGCTTTCCTGAAAAACCAAGGGAAATATTTTGTGAGCCTGAGAGGGGTGCCCCTGGGACTTCATCGTGACTTATAGTTGTTCTGCTTGCCCCTGTATCAAGTAGAAACTTTCTGTCTTTCCCTAATACTTGACTCTGTACATAGGGACCCTCTTGATCTACAGGAACCTCAATAAGGGGTAAGCCAACTTCCCTCTCTAGGCTATTTCATGTGTATCGCTGATACTCTGGATAGTCATTTTGTGCATACTGGTACATCTGTTGTGTCGTGTTTTGTGTTGCGGCAATAGGCTGTGGCTGTGGTACCGCTACGGTCTGTTGTGCAGCTTGCATAGGCTGTACATTCTGAGGTGCTTGTTGTTGGATCTGATCCTGTCTAGGCGGACGTGGTCTCTCCTTGGTTTTACCCGTAGAGATATTATGTTTCAGAACTGCACAATCGTTTATATAATGACCTGGCTGTTTACAATAGTTGCATGTCCCTTTAACGGGAACCGCTGAATTACTGGACTGTGTCGCACCCTTTTTATGACCGTCAGCTGGAACTGACTGAGCGACGAGCATTTTCATTTTCGTGTCTTTCATACGTCTTTGTTCGTGTTCTTGTTCTTCTCTAATTCTATTCTGGTGATACTGTAACATTTGTAACATTTGTGAAGGAGTGTTAGCTTGCCAAGTGCTCTCAACTTTCAATACTCTGTTTTTAACCTGTGGCAGGGAATTCTCGATTAGTTTTGTTACAAAAAGATGTGGATATGAATCGCTACCTGCTTTCAGGCCGCTATTAATACCAAAACATTTTTCAAATCAGGAATAAAAATCACTAGTGTCTTCATCAGGTTTCTGTTTACAAGCTGTGATTGCTCCCCAATCTTCCTTTTTCGTAGTTAATAAACGTGGCAATACTTGTACTAATAATCCTGGCAATGCTTTTGTTTTGTCCCCAAGCCCTACGCCTGCAGTTCGGTTATTTTCTTCGGTTTCTAATGCGGTCCAATCAATCTTTTGGTCTCCCACTTCCCACTCTTTTTCTTTGAGTTTCTCGTAAATACCGGCAGGCAATAATACTTTCAATATTTTCATAATGTCTGGATAGGTATAATCACCCATGAGTAACATGTCCTTTAGTTCACGGTGAAAACCTGCTGGATCTTTGTCATGGCTGGGCACTAATTTTTTCATTTCCAATAGTTCTATTTTAGTTATGGGCGTGTACACAAACACGCGTCTAAACGTATTATCATCATTTCTAACTGGGTGTACTTCGCGTAAGGGATTCTGTCTGTCTATGTAATACGTTTTTCTCTCCATGGAAGGAGCTGGATCATGTTCTGGACACAAAAAGGCACTATATCTATGTCGGTATTCTAGAATTACTTTAATTAGATCGGTACCTAGACCTCTCCATTTATTCATGAGGAGTTCTATCAATATATCGGGTAGGGGACCAGGATCGGAGTGTTGGCCTTTATATAATATAAGGAGATGTTGTATCATGTATAGACTAGCTAAACGCTGTTCGTCTGGGGCGAGATTTAGAAACGTGTGTGCTAGCGCATCATCACTGTATTTTTCAGAGCTGTCAGCCCATTGTACTGCTGACCTGGCTAATTCTTGTTCATCCATAGAATCGAGCACATGATACCCCCTTCGTTCTCGAAGTAATTTATCAGTAGCCTGGAATAAGTGTTCAGGGGTCCTTGGATTTGTGATAACTGTTTGAAAAATTCTGTTACATTCTGGACGTATCGGACGTATTGTTTTATTAAAAGATCTTCCTTTTCCTACATAAGCTATCGTTGGTCTAGCTGGTAATTCTAATTGTCCTGCGTTCATTTCTGACTGTTCCTCCTCCTCTTCCTCTGATTCAGTTTTATCTGCTTCTACTCTTCTTTCATGTATTCGTTCTACTTCTTTTCTGATTTTTCGGCACATGACTTCTATATACTTCTGTTTATCATGTTTTCCGTCTGTTATATTCTGACCCCATCGGGTAAGTACTTGCATTTCCTCCGGATCTACTTCAGGCCTATCTCTGTTTCTGATCAAGCAGTTTATGAAAAAGCGTAACAATAATTTCTGCATGTTTACTTTCTGGTATTCCATGGCCTCGCCAATACTTTCAGGACCTTGCCCTGTTTGGACAAAGCGATATATTTTGTCTAGATGTTCAACCATTCATGGTAATGTCATTAAATAGTTTGCAGCTCGTCGTAAACGTACTGAAGATAGCAACATTCTGTCGTGTTTACCTGGCACTGGATCATATCTACAATCTGTAAGAGGTTCATTTAATATGTTGTCATTAGCTCTTTGGGGTGTACGTTGGTATGCTAAATCCCTATAAGTCAATCTAGTTGTTGGCGGTGGCGTGGAAAAACCTCCTGTCGCACCTCCTGAGGTGCCAAGTCCAAAAGGATTTGTTGGGTGTAGGGTAGAGAGTGTGGGTGCAGGAAGGACTGTAGAAACAGATGGAATGTTTAGAACGTGAGGAGTTTGTTGCTGCGGAGGCGGGTGCAGCTGATCTTGGGGTTGGGCGTCGTTAACAGGTGGTGTGCGTGGCTGCGCACCATTAGCATATTCGGGGGCTGCATCATCTAAATAGGAAGAAAGGAAAATGTCCTTTGCGGTCTTGGGATGTACTTTAATCGGGAGTAATGGAGGTGGCAGATCTTTTGGTACCTCCAAGGTGGCCTTAGGCAAACCCTCGGCCAGAAGAGGATACATACCATTCATAAGAGTGTTTCGTTGTCTGTCTACTTGTTCTGTTTTTACTCGGATACCTTCGTCAATTAATATGTTTTCTCGGGCTTTTTCTGAATCTTCCCTACTTTTCTCTTCTTTTCTGAGCGCTTTCTCTGTGCGTCTATGCGATTCTTTACGCCATAGTTCAATGGCATCTTTCTGTGACTGTCTAGCTTTCTTTTTCCATAATGCTTCTTCTACTCTCATGATGCAATCTGCATCCCATGTTCCAGCAACGGGCCATCTCTGACTCTCTGCTAGATCCTTGGTGTAGTCCACCCATAGATCAAGATATAATACGGCATCTAGGCCATGTTTATGGTACATAAAGTACCCTGGAGTGTCCCTAGGTGGAATGGGAACAGCTTCCTCGAGTATCCCTTTTCTAGTTTTTATCTGTCTTAATTTTGAAAATAACGGCATCTTGAACCTTGCTACTTAATTCTTACTCGGTCTTGAACACAATAATTACAATAAACACAATAATGAAGATCGAACAATCACTCATACCACGACATTTAAAACATATCAAAACATTTTAGAACGAACAATAATAATTAGAATAAAACTAGTTAACTGCATAATACTAAATATACTGTATGTACTGCTAAACAGTACAGATACACTGCTAAAACAGTGCAGACCAGGTCTGTGTACCCAGACCCGTCTTGACCGGAACAAACTAATGTGCACGTCTAGATGCGTCCCCAGCAACGGTACTCACCGGGAAGCACGGAACGGAAGGCCTCGGAAGTCTGGACTGGACTAGACCAAACTGGACTGGACTCGACTCGTGACTTAGATACTTCGGAACTTCGGAATCTGGTGGGCCTCTGTATACCTCGGATCTTGCTCTCTCAGCTAGGCTCTGGTCGGGATTCTCCGCACTCCTCACCGCCTCGTCTGGGTGTTGATCGCAGCCTCAGTCGCCCCCGTTGGCCTGAGGGAGATGCAGGAAGTCCTGCGGGTACGCGTAATTGTCCGTCCGGCTGTGGCAGGAGACCGGGTCTGCAACGCACCTCCGGCGCGTGGGGTGTGAGAGGTGTCCCTATTCGGGCGCCAATTATGTGGTAAATTTTAATTACCTAGACTTAATTTATGCGGTAAAATTCAAGAAGAATAACTCCGTAAAAATAAGAGGCAGAATCCGTGGTATTCAAGGGTATAATAGGGAATTTATTCCTTACAAAGGAATGATGGTTCGAACCAGGCAATCGAGTTCCGTCACCACGAAGGTTCAGGAAGGGATCAGCAATACATTATTGACAAGTTATAATATATATAGGAAATGCATTACAGTAAAGACAGATGCAGGAGGCGTAACAGCTGATAAGAATACACATACGTAATGAAAAAGGCGTTACAATAGGCGTGCATAAAGGCGTATACTAGAAACGTCATTATGATGATGACACAAGTGGGTGGATCCATAAGAGAATCCTGCAAAGTCAGCAAAAATATATGGCAGAGATGCGCGCGCAGCCGCATGACGTGTGATTGACGTGTGAAGGGAACTTGACATTTAGCCCTACATGAGGAGACAGAAGTCTGGGGTGTCAGGACAACCTAGTCCTAAATCATATCTAATACCTTGTGTTTAAGGAACTATATTATCTAGAAGGAAAGGTCTTTTCGGACAGAGTCTATTCTATACTGACTGCTAGTGCGTGTACAAGCGTCTAAGTGTCTACATGAGATGCGAGGGGGC
Organism: Triturus cristatus; assembly: GCF_964204655.1. Taxonomy (NCBI): domain Eukaryota; kingdom Metazoa; phylum Chordata; class Amphibia; order Caudata; family Salamandridae; genus Triturus; species Triturus cristatus. The sequence continues at coordinate 405,141,074 of NC_140584.1, forward strand.
ATGGGCCTACCATGGTAACGAGAGTCATGAATTACTTGCACGGAGACAGTAAGGCCGGGCCCTTTGCTCTGCAGCTGGAGGGATGTTTACCTAAGCTACTTAGACAGGAATGCATTTCTTGAGGAGCGGAGCAGATAATCTTGAAGGCTGAATACAGTTTTGACAGGCAACAGGCCGGGCTAGGCACCGTTAGCCGCGCAGGAAGTAAGACAAAGTTCATGGATACAGATGCAGGTCCAGGCTGGAGCATTCAGATGCAGAAGCAGGAAAAAGCTCGATGGCAGAATTCAGGGCCTACCTTGCCAGAGCTGGAAAACATGAAAAGTATACCATATAAAGACGGTGGCAAGGCATACTTAGGAACGGAATATCTGACCCATTCATGGCAGATCTGAAAGAGGACATATTAACGTTGGACACAATTGTATTTGCGTCTTCATAGCTTGAAGTGGAGGGAACATACATGTACTTGTAGCATGTACATGGAGCCGTTGGGGTCTAGATAGGGGACACAATTGACCATAAAAATTCATATTTCCTCAGCATCATTGAATCCACAGGTGCAGAATGAGGTGAGTTGTCAACCTCCGCGACAGCAGCAGGTTGTTGCTCAACAGTGTCAGGTGCCAAAGCCACCTTTTCCACAGAGCGTAAATCCTCAGAGATACAGTAATGAGACAGGATTCTACACCGAGGAACAGGTAACAAAGCTACCGCGCGCTAGTGCTGTTTCGCAGTATTGGCTGCAGCGTGATGAGAGTGAGTCAGAAGAAAACTATTGACGGTGCCTAGGAGAGGAAGGGGAGTGCGTACTTGGTGCAACTCTAGAGGTAGACCAGATAGGACCCTTTGTGGATGGAAAGGTAAATGATGGAAATATTACTTTCCTGGTAGATACTGGTGCTACTCGTTCAACTGTTAGATCAGCTGACGTTAAAAATCTTCCTCTCTCTGGTGACACAATCCAAGTAGTAGGAGTCTCAAATAGACAGATAAAAACTTATCTTACTGAACCTGTTAAGGTTAAAAAAGGGAAATTCATGGACATGCATCGGTTTGTCGTGTGCGACACTAGCTCTGTGAATTTGTTAGGGAGGGATTTGTTGTGTAAAATGAATTGTACGATCTTCTGTACCCCTGATGGAATAGCATTTGAAACTCCTGATGAAGATGTACTGTATAGAACGACAATGGCTAATCTGGAACCTGAAATTACTGAGGCACTTGCTGTATTTGACCCAGAGGAACTGCCTCAGGAATTAAAGAAAACTATGAAACCAGAGGTGTGGGATTTCACGGGAGAAGATATGGGATTGATGAAAAGAGTAGACCCTGTGAAAATAACAGTAAAAGAAGGAGTGAGCTACCCGAATATACCCCAGTATAAATTGACACCAGAAATAATTGCAGGAGTGACTCCTGTAATAGACAAAATGATTGAGCAGGGAATTTTGAGAGAGATAATGAGTAGTCCATGTAATTCACCAATCATGGGTTTAAAGAAGCCTAACGGAACTTTCAGGATAGTGCAAGATTTGAGAAAAGTTAATAAAATTGTTGTGCCTTGTTGTCTCATTGTACCAAATCCTTCGGTGATTCTATATCAGATTTCCCACGATGCAGAATGGTATACAGTCATTAACCTGTGTCATGCTTTCTTTTCTATCCCATTGCACCCCGACAGCCAACAGATTTTTGCGTTCCGGTTCGGCGAACGTACTTTGGCATGGTGCCGAATCCCACAGGGGTATACAGAAAGTCCATCGATATTTAACCAGATTTTAAAGAAGTTCTTAGAGGATTTAAAAATGCCCGAAAGTTCAGTACTAGTGCAATGCATCGAAGACGCGAGAGGCATGTGTAGTGGACACAGTTGCATTATTAAATCATGTGGCGGATGGAGGACTTAAGGTATCCCCATCGAAATTACAATTTTGTAAGAAAGAAGTACAATATTTGGGTCATAAGATTGAGACAGGCCTGAGGAAAGTGACTGCAGACAGAATCAGAATAATAAAGGGAATGAGAGCACCAATGACTCAAAGAGGTAAGAATGTTTCTTGGAATGGTGGGATATTGCAGTCAGTGGATCAGCAACTTCTCGCTGATTGCAAAACCTCTGGTACGCTTGACAAAGAGTGATGTGAAAGACTCCCTTGAACTGAACAAAGAGGAGATGAAGGCATTTAGACAATTGAGAGACAGTTTGTGTGAAGCACTTTCCGTGTTAGTACAAAATCATGGAAAACTGAGATGACCAATTGCATACTTTTCATCTGTACTAGATCCTGTAGCTGTAGCGATGCCTGGTTGTTTGAAAGCAGTGGCTGCTACCTGTAAGAGTTTGGAGCAGAGTGAAGGAATCATGATGGGATATCCTGTGAGAGTGTTTGTACCCCACGATGTTGCGATCCTTTTAACAAGGAGCCTCACACAATTCATGACGCATAGTCGTCTAACTAAATATGAGAAAGTCATTTTGGGTGCTATGAATGTGAGCCTTGTGAGGTGTCTTAATGTAAATCCCTCAACATTGTTGCCTGATGCTGTGAATGTGGAAGTGAAGGATGACGTGGATCATGATTGTTTGGAAGTGCTTGATTTTTGCACTAAGCCCCGACCGGACATAAAAGATGTGCCTCTGAAAGAAAGTGACTATGTGATGTTTGTGGATGGGTCATGTCTGAGGACGGAAGAAGGAATTTTGAGTGCAGCGTATGCAGTATGTACTGTAGCGGCTGTATTGGAAGCGTCTTGCCTGAAAGGAGTGAGATCAGCTGAAGTTGCTGAATTGTTTGCATTACCCAGAGCATGCAAGTTGGGAAAGAATCTGTGAGTCACTGTGATTACTGATAGTCAGTATGGATTTGGAGTGGTGCATGATTTTGGGCAGATTTGGTCCCAAAGAGGGTTCCTGACGTCTAGTGGAACTCCTATAAGGAATGCTGAAGTGGTTGGCAAGTTGCTTGAGGCGATACAGCTGCCTAAGCAAATCGCGGTTGTAAAATGCGCAGCCCACTCCAAGGGTACTGACTATGTATCAGCGGGTAACGAATTTGCAAATGACATAGTACAGTACTGTGCGCGAAACCAAAACTCTGTAAATCGGAATCGGGACAAGGAAATAAACTCATGTCCCTTACTTTTTACTAACACTGTGAGTACCTGGGAGGAAGTGAGACAGTTACAGGAAGAGGCAGGAGAAGAGGAAAGGAAACAGTGGATAAAATCAGGATGTGCACCACGTGAGATAGATAAAGTCTGGGTTTATCGTGATGGAAGACCAGTAATGCCTGATAGCATGATCTCTACTAAGGCACGGATGTACCATGGACAAGCACATGTAGGCAGGGATGCCATGATTAGACTTTTTAAACAGACCTGGTATAATGTCAAGTTCAGGCTCGTGGCTGAGAGCCTTTGCCAAAGATGCCTTATATGTCAGCATTATAATCCAGGAAGGAAAACAGTGGTGAGTTTGGGAACCATAGGACAGGAGGGAGGTCCTTTCACCAGAATGCAGATTGACTTCATTGAAATGCCCCCATGTAATCGGCTAAGATATGTTCTAGTAGTTGTTTGTCTGTTTTCACGTTGGGTGGAAGCGTACCCGACCAGAAGGAGTGATGGGGTAACAGTAGCGAAACTCCTATTAACAGAATTCATTCCTAGGTTTGGTTTTCCCGTAACAATTGAATCAGATAGAGGAAAGCCTTTTCAGAATGAAATCATAAAATTGATTTGTGAAGCATTGAATGTACAACAGAAACTGCATTGTGCCTATCATCTAGAGGCTTCTGGAGTAGTGGAACAAATGAATGGCACCATTAAAAACAGATTGGGAGCATGAGGGGACTTGAATTAATGGCTGTAATGCACGTGATGTACTCACCCCTCCGCTCGGAAATGCTGGGCTTTGACCCAGAATGGTGGGCCCGGCCAAGGATGCGTGGCATATTCTAATTACTAGACTGTCTCGGAGGAGGGGATAGACTGCAGTGTCTCACGGACTTCTCTCCCCCCCCCACACGCAAGTACTGTTACAGGGTTTGAAGCACTCTGCTATGTTGGGGTGGCGGATGGTTGGGGGTCCATCTGGCAGGGGGGCAGGGAGGGGGGGAGGTAAGAGGGGAAGTTCTATGTTCTTGATTAGTTTTTATCTTAGTTTGATGGTCACCCTTGCAGAAAAGACCATGCAGACACAGATGCACGGGACAGAGATTTGTCTTTGCCCTTTACTGGGGGTGATGTGTGAGAGGCACGTACCTACTGTGGATTCTGATTATACTAGGGGGCACCGAACACTACACTATGATGAGCGTACAATTGTAACATTCCTTATTGAGGGCTGATTCGGGGTCAGGAAGGAGGGAGGAAGGGAGGAACAGGAAGAATAGGTATGTTTCGTTGGGCAGAGGGGAAGGGTTGGGGGAGGTAGGAGTGATTATGTTACCTTGGTTTTGTTTATATTTTGTGATTAATCTCAGGGAAGTTTTTAGGCATGGGGCACTTTTCCATAATACCCATCAGAGGCAGTACATAGGTGACTCTTTGATCTCACATACACCTAACATCCAGTATGGCAGCACAAAATCAGACTACCCATGATCATGGAACGTGCCCCATGGCCCCAGTGACATCACTGTCCATGATCACCTGGAATGTCCATGGTCTCGGTGACAAAATAAAGCGGTGCTCTCCAACGGTGGCCCTGCTGCAGAAAACACACCTCACTGGTGCTGCATGTAGGGCAATGGACAGATGGGGGTTTAAAACGGTAGTCCACTCTGAGTTCTCATCGGGCTCTAGGGGCGTGGGTATCCTAATTAAAAAACAATCACCATTGATAGTGCACCATACTAAAATGGATAACCACGGCCGCTTTGTGGCCATAGTAGGTCACTGGGAGGGGCGGTCTATAAATATAGTGTCAGTTTACAGTCCCCCTGCGCTACACGCCGTGGCACTCCCGGCTCTTAGCAAGTTCCTGCTTGGTCTCCCGGAGGGGGAACTCTTGATTGGGGGGGACCTCAATGCAACTATAGATGGCACCCTGGACCGCCACCCGTGTTGGGTACGTCCCACCTTGGGAGCTTTCTGGAGGCGCTCGGACTTTCAGATGTATGGAGGTGGCACCACCCCACGACATGGCAGTTTACCTTCCACTCTGGGGTGCACCGCTCTCTATCCAGAATACACTACTTCCTAGCTCCAGCGGATTGCCTGAAACACGTTGACAATATCGAGATAAGCGACGTACCTATCCCATTTACCCTGGTTACTTGCAGGTCCCAGAGATCAAGACGGTGATTAAGGCGACAAAACACTACTTTCAGGAGAACATCGAGACAGTAGACTCCCCGACAATTCTGTGGGAGGCATATAAGACTGTCCTTAGGGGACAGGTCATAGTTTCGATCACAGGGCATAAACGGGAGAAGCAGCGGGAACTACATGATATAGAGCTGGAGGTGCAGGACGCTGAGGCCCAACATACCAGCAAGCCAACGCCAGATACAACTCAGAAATTGCAACTTAAACAGCAACAGCATAGGGGATACCTAGAAGAAATGACCAGGTCTCGTCTAGCGGCCACGCAACATAAGATGTATGAAACTGGGGATAAAGCCGGAAAACTTCTGGCATGGCTAGATAGACGGGAACGGGGTAGTAAATGGATAGCGAGGATCCGGACGAGGGAGGGACAAATCACATCGGATCCACGCACGATAATACACACACTGGCGGACCATTTCCAGCAGGTGTATGAGTCGTCTTCAGAAATGTCGCCTGAAGTAGCGCTGTCATATATACAAGATATTCCCATGCCCAAGCTCGCTCCACAGGCGGTCCTCACACTGGAGCCGGACCTCACGGTAGAGGAGCTGCAGGTAGCGATTGGATCATTACAATCCGGCAAAGCAATGGGACCAAACGGTATACCAGTCAAACTTTATAAAAAGGTAGCGGGGACCATAGCCCCGCACTTGCTACACATGTACACCGACTGCTTGACGATGGGCGAGTTACCACTAGATCAGCGAACGGCCACAATAGTGGCAATACCCAAACCAGGCAAACCTGCTGAGGACTGCGCCTCGTACCGCCCGATATCGTTAATTAATGCAGAGGCGAAAATTCTGGCAAAGCTATTGGCAATTAGGCTAACGCCGCACCTATCGACCCTGATCCACCCGGATCAGTCCGGATTCATGCCAGGCAGAAGTACGGCATTAAACCTGCGGCGCCTACACGCCGTAATGGCCTGTATCCTATATCTACAGGAACCGGCGGTAATACTCTCCCTGGACGCCAGAATGGCGTTCGACATGGTCGAGTGGCCATTTCTATTCGCAGTCCTTCGCCACATGGGCTTCGGCCCCAAATTTTGTGCATGGGTCCGCCTTTTATACACCAAGCCAGTAGCGCACGTTATGGCTAATGGGCACATCTCTAATGATTTTTCTCTTGCGAGGGGCACACGTCAAGGCTGCCCCCTGTCCCCGCTGCTCTTCGCCCTGGTGCTGGAGCCGTTGGCGGCATGGATAAGGTGGGAACCAATGATAAGAGGACTCAGGTGGGCAGCAGGATGGGAGGACCGCATCTCCCTGTATGCGGACGACATCTTACTATATATGGCCTCCCCCAGGTGTTCCATACTGGTCCTCCTTAATATATGCGAACTCTTCGGACGGGCGTCGGGGTACACCATTAACTGGTCCAAATCTACCTTGTATGAGCTACACGGCCTCCCACCACAACTTCCGTTAAGTTGCCCGTTACAGATCGCGGTCGACACGTTTAAATATTTAGGTATCTACGTCACGGATGACCCTGATGACTTCTTCAAAAGAAACTTAATGCCTCCATTAGAGCGCCTAAAAAGGGACACAACGCACTGGGGGTTATTGCCGCTGACTCTACTAGGGAGGGCAGCGCTTTTTAAAATGATGGCGCTCCCTCGATTCCTATATGTACTTGAAAATGCTCCATTCCCGGTACATCCAAGCTATTTTAAAGCAATTGCAGCTCAGGTCTCCAACTTAATGTGGGGGAACAAACCGGCATGCATAGCACAGGCCAAGCTGGTACGGGGTGGTATGATGGGGGGATAGCACTCCCAAACATACACCTATATTACTGGGCGGCACAACTGAAGGTGATTAACCAGTGAGTACACGTAGCACAAGCGGATCCTGCATTTAAGGCTGACAGGTTTCAATTAGGAACAGGAAGTATGCTGTCCCCCCTCTATAATAAGAAGCAAACGCGAACATTAATAGGGCCCACAAAACACACAGTCACCATATGGCACGCTGCGCAGGCAAAGCTGGGCTGGCAAGGGGTCATAACCAAACTCACTCCGCTATGGGACCCGGGGAGACTAGGACGACTTAGGAATAGTAAGGGCTTTGATCAGTGGGGTGCCATCGGCATATCCACAGAGGGGGACATGTGGCATAAGGGGGGAGTGGCCACCTTCGAGCGCCTCCAGCAACAGTATGAACTAGCGCCCACTGAAGTATACCGATACACACAGATAAAACATGCACTTACGACGGCCCTGTCGCCTGGTAGTGTGGTCCTGGAAGCCTCCCCTCTGGAGGATAGGTTACTGACAGACAACATGCATAAGCGGGCTAAGTCATTCACTTACCGCAAGTTAGTTAACAACCTACCGGACCTCACGACGCAAATTAGGGACCGATGGATCTGCGACCTGGGCGACCTGGATGACACAGAGTGGCAAGAGGCGCTGTCCTCACCAAGGGAAGTGAGTATACCCTCGAGACTCAAATTAGTACAACTTAAAATTCTGCACCGAACATATTACACCAGATGCAGTATGTTTTAAATGGGTAAAGCCTCGCATTAATATTGTCTTAGGCAGTGTGGGGAGGAGGGTACCTTTTATCATACTATATGGCAATGCCCGAAGATTAAGGTCTATTGGGTGAAAGTGATGAAGACGATTTCACAGACAGAGGGAGTGTCCCTATTGCCGGAGCCCAAGAGTTGTCTGCTAAATATATGGGACCCAAATGACCTAACAAAGTTGGCGCAAGACTGGGCAACGCTGGGGATCATGATGGCTAAACGCAACATAGCGCAGAAGTGGGGGGCGGTGGAAGTCCCATCACTCAGTACATGGTGTAAAGATATGGATACGGTTATGGTAGCAGAGAGAACAGCATTTATCAACCGCGGCTGCCCCCACAAATGGAACAAGATCTGGGGGGCGTGGAATAAATATAGAGGCAACATCTGTGACCCGTCAAGAGAACAGGAGGATGAGAGCATTGATGGGGACCAATAAGGAGGAAGGAGGATGTCAAATGTGAGCTATTGGGTCTGTATTTGATATGTTATGCTTTAACGTAACAAAGTGCTGAATCTGTGGTCTACTGCTTATTGCTATGTCTGTCTACCATATGGGAAAAAGAAAACTCTGCCTTGATGATGTTAAGTTCTATAAAATAAAAAAAAGATTGAAAAAAAAAAACAGATTAGGAAAAATGTGTTTGGCCACAGGTTTAAAATGGCCTGATGTCTTGCCTCTAGTGCTAATGACTATTAGATCGATTCCTGATAGGAATACTGGCCTGAGCCCCCATGAAATTATTATGGGTAGAGCAATGAGACATGTTTTCATTCCTGTCAACAAACTACTGCCTCTATCTGATGACTTCGTGTTGGATTATTGCAAGGGGTTGGCTGATTCCGTTCATTCTGTGTTTCATCAGGTTGGATCGAAGAAGCCAGCGCATGATTTGCGTCCTGGAGACTGAGTGCGGATCAAAGTGCATAGAAGGAGAAATTGTCTGGTCCCATGTTGGGGAAAACCACGTCAAGTGATTCTGACCACGACGACTGCTGTAAAATGTGCCAGAGTAAAGAATTGGATTCATGCTAGTCATACTCTTCGAATCCCTAGTCCTGTATATAGACCAGAGGAAGAGTATTTGGGAGAGTCTGATACCAGTTCTGAGTCAGAATCAAAAGAAACAAGAACACAACAAACTCCAAGAAGAGGAGAATTGGAGCCGAGCCAAGTGATAGGGCCAGAAAATTTACCATTAAGGAGGTGACTGGAAATTTCTGATACTAGCTCTGAATCAGACACTGAACAGGTTGGGCTACAAGGGAAGATAAAAGAAAACCTTGAGGAAACTGACCAAGAGATTCTAGATAAAGAAGCACCACATGTAAGCACGAGAGAAATTCCCCCTGAGGTCATAGAACTAGAAGGTGAGGAATTAGATACAGAGAGTGAGGGTAAGATTGTTGTGGAAGACCCACGAGGAGGTATAAGGAAAACACACATCCAGGTAGAAGAAGGGACAGTTAGTCAGCAGGAAGATTGTGTGGAAGAAACACGAGGAGGGAAAAGTGTAGATAAAGAACCTGAGGTCCTGGAGGTAAAATCCAAACAAGATAAAAGTCACATTGATACAGAAACCGAGGAAAGTGAAGGAGAAGACCAAGAAGGATGAGTTTTGAGGAAGAGAGCTTGGAAAGCAGAGCGAGGTGAGAAGGGAAATAAATTGAAACGACCGCCGAAAGAGGACATTTGGCCCAATAAAATAAAAAGATTGAGATACCGACTGACAAGAGTAAAATCATCTAAAGCTGAACAAGTGAATGAAGTGTCTAGTCAATAGAAATCAGAAGACACTGATCAGACACACTTGAAGAAAGAAAAGAGCATCAAGAAACCAAACCAGAAGTATAAGTCACCGGAATGGACATATGTGGCACTTCCTGATATACAAGAGGAAGCAGACAGCCAAGGAAGTCTAGAAGTGACTGTACTGGAAGTGGTTGAGGAAGAAGAAGATTCGGAAATCCTGAGAGTTATCTTATCTGATATCAGAGAAGAGACGGATGATCAGGAAGTTCTGAACCAAGACGGTGAAAACAAGGACAAAGACGATCAAATGCCAGATTGAAGTAACAAGAAAAGATGCAGAGTGATTGAATTACCAGATGAGACATATAACCGAAAGAACCAAGTAGGCGCTTAGAGCCTTGGGTTTAGACAAAATTTTAGTTGTGAATAAAAGAGGCTAAGTCAAAAGACACTGATCATTTCCGAAATAGCAAACACAGAAGGTAGAAAACCTACATGTGGGTTTCCTCAAAGATGGTGCAACGTGTGTTGTTGGTGTACAGGATTACTAATGCTTCTATGTATCGGATTAGCTATAATAATTTAGTTTTGAGTAACCTTTGAAAAAGTGGAAAACCACATTGTGATTAAGACTAATAGAGAAGAGGTTTATGGTACTCATGCGACTAAACTGGTAGATAGAACCGACTTACATAAGGATAGCTATATAAATGATTTTTCTAATAATATTTTTTTGAAGTTATTGTATGAATATGTAAAGACTATGGACGTTAGAGATTGCTATGTTTGCATGCAGTTACCTGCATCGGTGTCAGAGGGTGTTACCTATCACCACCTTCCTGTGACATATGGAATAACATGTAGTGTATTAGCAAGTTTGTTCTATAAAACAGGGAAATTAGAATATTATTACTCTGATGTAGATAATGTTTTTGCACAGGTCCCTGTAGTTCCTGAACTAAATAAGGTGATTCCTGGTAAAACTTTAGGTGAATTTTTCTTAGAAACTAGAGAATTAACTTAAGAAGAAGTGTTTAAGAACAATCTTACTTGTAGTCGGAGAAAAGAAGAGAGGACTTTCTTGGACATGGGAGAAGAGAGGAGAGTTAAGATGCAAAGAAAGGTACCTGGGTAAAAGAGGGAGACGACAGCTTGGGATGTTGAAAAAGAAAACCATTTGAAGGGAGAAACCTGTCCTGCTATGGCTTTGGATTGGCCTCAGAGAGGGAAATTGTGCATTAGAAGAAATAAAACTGCTTATGATAATTATTTTGTAGGTGCCAGTGAATGCCATGATGTATATTGAATCATGGGAGGATGGGGATTTAAAGGAGGAAAAGATCCGGTATTCCCTGGAATATATTTCATCTGTGGGAACAGGGCTTAATATAGGTTACCAGGCCATTGGTATGGTACATGCTACCTAGGCCTGGTCTCCCAAAAAATATTTCATGTGGGAAGGGGAGAGAATGGTTTGCACGAAATAGGTAGACAACTAATATGTAGAAGGAGGGAAAGTTGGTCAGAAATTGTAGGGGATATTTTTGGAGCACTGATACCAGCCGTTGGAATATCTCTGAATGCACATAAAATTAGAAAATTGTCAACAGTAGTAGATCGCTTATCGACTAGCACTGCTCGATGGTTCTTACTAGTAAAACCAAAATGTTTGCTATGAGAGCCATGATTATGCAAAATCCACTTGCCCTTGATATTATTTTGGCAAAAGAGGGAGGAGTCTGTGGAATGCTGAAGGTGCAACACTGTTGTACTTACATTCCTGACGAGAGCCAAAATTTAAAGAAATACATTAAGAATATAACTGATTTGCATGAGGAAATAGTTACATTGGAGGTTGAAAGTGTTTGGGAAAAGCTTGGTAAAGGATTTTCTACTATAAAAGGTTTATTAACAAAATTAGGAAGTTCTTTTGTAGGTAAAATGTTGATGCCAGTAACTTGTGTAGTAATACTAATATTGATTCTGAGATTAGGATGTGTATGCATAAAAAGAAGAAAATTAAAAAATAAAATAAAAAGGGAAGTTGTGAGAAGAAAAAGAAAGGAGATGAAAGAAAGTGAAGTAGGAGATATAGAACTGGAAGAATGGAAAGAAAGTATGTATAAGAAAACAAGAGAGGATGAAATGGGGGAAACTATGATGTAACATAACTGAGTAAGAGAACTGAGAAATCATTTCCATAAAATGTATGAAATTTAGTGAGATTTGTGGTGATGTTAAAAATCACCAAAGGGGGGATTGGTGGAGCAGGTAAAGCAAAATGTTATATACCTTCTCTATTTTGCATGAAAATACTAATTACGTAATCATTCTAAATATTAACCTGTATTCATTGTTTCGAGTGTTGTGATTAACCAACAATTGCATCCTAATAAACACAAGATACACGTGGGACTAAAATGCTAATTGCATGACTAATGAATTTATTGAGTAACTATGGTACGCAAACTAATTGTAGAATGTGTTGACATAGAAGATTGCATGATTTATGTGGCTTTTGTGATGGTTTGTGCTCCTAGTGTTGCGGAATGGTGAGTAGTATTGCTTTAAATGTTGCTATAAGCTAGGCCAATACTAATATATATTGGGATTAGTGTGGGTTTAAACATTAGAATCTTCATTTCTGTATATTAATTACTTTTATGTTTATTTTTGCTTAAGTTGGCATTTGGGCCTACTAGGCCGCAGTATCCAAAATGGAGTTCAGAAGTGGCCACCGTCATTTGAGCGCGATGCCTCCTGCGCAGACTCGGATGGCTCTTAAGATCTTCAAGCGACCTCTAACCACAAGACTACATGTTCCTTGTCAAGGATAGGAACGTGGAGGATTGCCAGGACCCAGCTAGTGTGAATGACTGAAAGACAAAAGAGACCTATACCCAGAGGTCTACATGTTGTTACTTCGGAACTTTCACTTGAGAACCCATGAAAAGAATACAATTTTGAGAGATGTCATACTCTGTCCCATGGGAAGCAAACAAACTTGGGAAAATCGCCACTTCGTGCAAATCCGGAGGGATTTAGCCAATAATAACACTTCTGCCTTTAAAATTGTTGCATATTTGTTCTAGAAGTAAGGGGAAAAAGAATATAAAAGGGGAGTATTTAGTAGAAGAAAAAAAAAAGTCTGTAACATTTCTCCGTTGGTGACTGTTGGTGTGGAGGTTCGATTCGTTAGCGCGATCACCTGGTCCCTTGATTACATTTATGGGACTGTTGTCGTGCTGAGAGAGACTTTCTTGGATTTAAATTGAGTTCCTATTCAAGGCTAACAGGCTGATTCCATCTGAAGGGATTTTGAGTTATGCTGTGGGTTGACGGGTTCTTCCGAAAAATGGTCGCCAATATTCAAATCTAGGTAAATATCATTGTCATGTTAATTTGTGTTCATGATCAAAGTGTAAGAAATCGCTCATTACAATTCTGATTTGTCTGCAATTTTGATTATGCTAAATGGAGTGAATTAACTAGATAAACTAAACATTGATTAATAAGGGCGTACACCCAAAACTTTAACTGGTGATTGTGTACTGGTCAATTTTAGGGACCAAAATATCGTAGACCATATATGTAAATGGAGCTCAGTTAGCATAGGCACAAAAATTGAAGTTAGATCTCTTTCCTATTTTTATCCTAGCAATCAACTGAGAGACCTGCATGAAGGCTGGTCGCTCGAATCACACAGTCGAGTGGGGAGTGGAGGGGTGAACTGGCATGGCCACCACCCATCTGCCCAGAATCAGATCCCATGTTACAATAGGTTCAGCGTCCTGGATCAGGTCGACTGACTGACTTTGGCTGGGCAGGATACGCAGGATGAGGTCCTGACTCATGATGAGGTTGCCGGGGATGGCCCGGTTGTGGTGGAGAGAGACCAGATATGCGAGCCGTCAGCACCTCAGAACCCCCTAATAGGTAGTATTAGGAGTGGTGTTATGCCTCCCTTGGGCGGGGTAGTTGATGATCACCTACCAGTATCATCCTTAGCCACCACCAGTCACGATAATCCCCTAGGGAGAGACGATATTTTGCCCGACAGTACATGTCCTAGTGTGGGAAACACAAAATGCATGTCCATATTTTCATGGAATGTGGCAGGCTTACCAAACAAATTAGCTTGTCCGGAGTGGGGTACTTTTGTGGACAATAGCGATATATGTGTATTCCAAGAAACCTGGGCCAGGGAGGACCAACATAGAGTGGGCTTTGCGGCATTTAACCCCTTCGCTGCGGCGCGAATTCCGCCTCAGCACTGGGGGGGTTTGGGGTGAGCGCGGCGCCGCCATGCTCATGACGGAACCACGCCGTCATGAGTCACGGGCGAGCTGTGCTCATGACGGCGTGGTTCCGTCATGACTCCACCCACTTGCGCTGATCGCCCGCACAGGCGGGGAAACAGCGCCACGTGGGCGGAGCGGCCGCCAACGGCCGGAGCATGATGGAACCACTCCGTCATGAGCACACGGCGCCCGTGGCTCATGACGGAGTGGTTCCGTCAGGAGCATGCAATGGGTTAATATCGCCGCACGGTGGGGAGGAAAGGGACGCCCTTCAGGGGGCCTTACAATCTGGGTTGGGCTACATCTGGGCTCCTCGGGCGAGATCATCCCGACTTACTCTAATGACATTCAGTGCGTTCTCTTGTCCTGGCCAACCCCCTACAAACTTGCCATCGTGAATGTCTACTCACGGCCGACAAGTGTGTCAAATGAGTCCAAAACAATTGAAGAGTTGTCATCCTTCCTCGGTTCCCTTAGTAGGGATATACATTATTTGGTCGCAGGGGACCTAAACTGTCACTATGAGCCACTTCGTGGCCTAAATGAGGGAGTCCTGATGGGCGAGGACGAACACTGGGGAATCCCGCCATGCCACTCCCCACATCCGAAGTCCTGGTCCCCACTGTCCATCCAGATCACGACCCTAACTTTGAATAACTCTATCAGGGCCTGTAATGGTCGGACGCCATCTGATACCCCGTCAAAGTGTACCTTCAATAAGAGGGGACACGAATCAAGACTAGACTATATTATGGTGGAGACATGCTTATGGTCGAAGGTTGTTGACTTCGAGGTAATGCCTAGGGTGGACAGCGACCATAATGCACTAAGCCTGAGGATAGAGTGCCCATGGCCTAGAGCAAATGAAAAGGAATCTGGCCCGGAGGTGGTCGAAGGGCTGACTATAACGGATAATAGACGCAGAGTCAAGTGGGAGAAACTGGTGGTATCACGAGACGCACTTCTTAAATTATATAGCGCAATTTTACCCTATTTTATGAAGGTGGGCTCTTTAATCTCCCAGCCTCTGGCATTAGACTTTAATGATAACATGCAGTGTGTGCATCAGGACCTAGTAACCTGTTTAGCGGAATTTTTTAACCCCCTTGGGTCTAATAGGAGGCGCAGGGTGCCTGCATCCACATGGTATAATGCCTCATGCAGGAAGGCAAAATCAGAGCTTATTGTGGCCCTTAAAGATGGGAGAGACAAACCAAAAATTCGCACCCCAAGATCACAATACAAAGAAACAATGAACCTCGCTAGGGAAGAGTGGGATATGGAGAAATGGTCCAACCTCTCCTCCTCATTGGATTTGAGAGATGCACGCAGATTTTGGGCAATAGTTAGCACGGGGTCAGGAGAGCCTAGATCTGAAATAGAACCCAATATTTATGCGGCAGTTACAGGTCTAGAAAGTCCACTGGCACACACACCTAGACTGGGGGCACAAGATGACCATGAGTGTACAGTGGAGGAGGTCTACATTGCCATAGGGAAGTTGGCCATGGGTAAGGCTCCCGGTTTAGATAGAATCCCCGGTGATTTATTTAGGGATCAACCGGCGATCTGGGCCCCTTACCTATGTGCCCTTTTCAACGCAATCCTGCGAGGTATTGAGGTACCGGGTACTTGGTTGGGAGCAGAGATTGTCCCAATCTTCAAGAAGGGCTCTCCTCTGCTTCCAACCATCTACAGGCCCATTAGCCTCATTGACGTTCCCCCAAAAATCTTCTCCCGTCTAATCCTGGACCGCTTACAGGAGTGGATCGGGGAGTTTGATATCCTCAGTCCTTATCAGGCCGGATTTAGGAGGAACACATCGACCTTGGACCAGATTTTCCGTCTTACAATGTTATTCTGGAAGACGGTAACACTAGAGGGTGGCAGCCTCTATATGGTCTTTGTGGACCTCCGGTCCGCGTTGGACTTCGTACCCAGGGCCAAACTGTGGGCGGTGCTCTTGGAAATGGGAGTTCCCAACGCAATACTGACGGTGCTGATTAGGCTGCATGAACAAAACTACGCACAGGTCAGATGTGGGAGGGAGGGGGTGATGTCGTCCCGGTTTCCAGTTTGCAGGGGGGTCAGGCAGGGGTGCGTCCTGGCACCAACCCTGGTCTGCCTCTATGTGAATGGATTTATATCGCATCTGGACGCGGTTCCCAATAACGATGCACCCAGATTGGCAGGCAGAGGGTGCCGGCGATAATGTTTGCCGATGACACCCTCCTGCTTTCCAAGACCCCTATGGGGATCCAACGAGTGTTGGACGGCTTCACAGACTTTTGCCGATGCCGCGGTATGGAAATCAATGCTGATAAAACTAAATTTATGATTTTCAGCCCCCCGGCATCGACCCGCCCAACACCGATCCTGGGTTCGGTTAGACTGGAGAGGGTACAGACTTTCCAATATCTAGGGGTAACGATCAATGAAAACCTTTCCTGGGGCCCCCAACAGGCGAAATCACAACTTAAACTCTCCCAATTAGTGGGCGGCATCCTCAAAATGTCTAATACATCTACAATCAAGCCAGTGAGCCCCGCACTGGAGATTTACAAAGTGAAGGCGAGGGCATCGGCTCTCTATGGTGGGGAACTCTGGGGGTACACCTGTAGGCCCGAAATTCTTAACGTGGAGAACAAGTTTATGAGGCAGCTACTTGTACTCCCCCAAAGCACACCCCTCCTTCCGCTGAGACTGGACTTAGGACTGAGTTTTATTCAGGATGAGCTAGCTCTGAAACCTCTTAGGTTTTGGTGCAGGCTATGGATAACTCCAGAACTGTCCAATTATAGGCTTGAATTAAAGGATGTGTTGAACCATGGTAGTGCAGCGAAAATCCCCTGGCTCGCATTTGTGAAAAAGGAATTGGGGAAAATGGGTCTATCGGACCTCTGGTATGAGCCAGAACAGGCATGCAGGGGGGTTTCATGCAAAACGCTTGCGAAGTCCTTTATGGACTACAAACAAAACATATGGTTACATGACTCCAAAGCTGGCCCTCTGACAACAACCTTCTTAACATTTAAACACTCATATGCCTTTGAGGAGTTTTTGAATTTCATTTACCCAGTTGGAGCTAGGAAGTTATACATCCAATGGAGATTCGCAACACTACCACTAATGGCATTCACAAGCAAGTGGTCTACACCAACGAGCAACTCTTGCCCTGGATGCGGTGCGAATAAGGAGGATGAACTGCACATCCTCTTTTTTTGCCCTGCTTACAGAAGAGCCAGAAAGTACTGGTTGGTACCCTTGTGCAAGAACATGGGCTTTGATAAATGTTTTGTTGCAATGAGAGTCTTTAAAACGGACACTTCACCGCACATAGTTTCCACACTCTCAAAGTTCCTGCTAGCTGTGTGGTCCAAGAGATGTTCTCTCATCATAGCAGCACCCGGGGGTGATTGCATACTATGACTGCATACCCTGCTTGATAATCTGATTTTATGTAATGTTTATTTTATCTCCTGTGGTCTTATACATGTTTTAACCGTTTTAACTGTACTCTTTTATGACTGAAAAAATGTCGAAATAAAGATCAAATGGATGATGATTAATAAGAAATGAGTCTGTGATTCTTTAATAAGTTATTGATTTACTGAAATTTTCCGAAGCTTTAATGTGTTTTAGCTGGTTCTAAATCACCATCAACCAGTCCAACTAATTGGTCCATCGACTAAGTGGTGGAGTGCCTTGATGTCAAAGTTAGGATTCTATAGGTACAGATGTATATAATGTATATAATGTAAAGGAATTACACCCAATAGTTAACAAGGTTTCCCCCCACATGTCCAACGCTTCTTTCCTCCTGCGTGCAGATTCGAGTGAGACGTATGAGTGTTGGTGTTATGGGCCCCACCAATGAATGCGTGCGTGAATGAGTAAGTGTGACGCAGGGAGGATATGTAAATTTGCCCTTTTCCGCTGGAGCACCACATTCAAGGAACACAGTATGGAGCGCTTTATAGGTGGGGATACAAACTAATAGCACACGCGGGATACACAAGAGGCTCCAGGGGAGTCGGCATCCTACTACGCTCCTCCTTCCCCTTTACAATTCATAGGATCGTGCATGATGATAATGGCAGGTATGCAGCAGTCACAGGAACTTAGGAAGGTCAGGTATTCAATATAGTCTCACTCAACGCTCCACCGCGACTATAGGCACAATTATTATCAGAACTGGTGGCCCTACTCCTAGAACACCCTGTGGGCAGCCTGATTGTAGGAGGGGACTGCAATGCGACTCTCTCATCTGAAATAGACCGCTGGACGGCACCGCCACAAGAATAAGCTGGCACTAATCTAAAGGATTTCTTGTCAGCCTTAGGACTCATAGACATCTGGAGAGCGCATAACCCCACCACACGACAGTACACTTATCACTCAGGTGCCCATGGGAGCCTTTCACGTATTGGTTATATTTTCACACTGGCTCACTTATGCCCACGTTTTCATGAAGCACATAATCTGGCGCGTGGAATTTTAGACCACTCCCCAGTGTGTGTACGTTACAACCTGGGCTCCACCAACCACACTCAACGGTGGGGGTTAAACCCGTGGTATCTCAAAACACCTCAAATTCACACTAAACTTCAAGAGGTCACTGACAACTACATAGCAGAAAATGAGGGGACGGTAGACTCCGCTTCCATATTATGGGAAGCCTACAATACAATGATTAGAGGACAAGGGATTTCCCGAGTAGCCGGCCACAATAAGGAAAAAAGTGCTAAACTAGAAAGTCTAGAACATGAGATTCGTGAGCTAGAAACAAAACTGATACAGGATGATAATGACTCAGTACAACACCGCTTTGGGCTTCAACAAAGGGAATTCCGGGATACAGCTGAAGAAGCAGCTAGGGCAAGACACCGTGCGGTACAACATAACCTCTACGTGGTTGGAGACAAGGCAGGGGAGCTGCTGGCATGGTTAGATAGGAGGGAGGGAGCAATGAGGATGTCCAGCGAGATCAAGAGGAGAGATGGTACGATGGCAAGGCAGAGACAAGAAATTGTGGAGGAGTTTGCATCATATTACAGTCAGGTTTGTAAGGCCCCACGCACGGTTACGATAGATGAAGCTAGGGAACTACTTGTTACTCTTCCCTCGAATAGACATACAGAGGAAGACAGAGATGTCCTAGATGTGGAAATGACCGAATGTGAAATAACTCAGGCGATTGGGGCATTGAAGTCAGGAAAAGGGGGAGGATATTTCGGGAGAGTTGTGGTCTCAGCACACTACCCAGAGACCAAACAATGGCTAATATAGTGGTTGTACACAAGATAGGCAAGCCCAGGGAAGACTGTTCCTCCTACAGACCGATTTCATTCCTGAATGCGGAAGGGAAAATATTGGCTAAACTATTAGCAACCTGTCTGACCAAGTTTTTATAGTCCCTGATTCACCCAGATCTGTCGGGATTTATGCCGGGGAGAAATATGACACTGAATTTGAGAAGACTCCATGGAGTCTTTGGAAGAGCAGCCAAAATAGAAGAGGATGCAGCAGTGCTTTCACTGGATGCGCAAATGGCCTTCGATTCTATTGTGTGGCCCTTCATGTACGCGGTGCTAGAGAAGCAGGGCTTTAGGCCACAATTTCTGTCCTGAATAGGATTGCTATACTCCCAACCACTTGCCCAGCTGACTGTTAACAATAACACGTCAAAGCGTTTTAGACTACACTGGGGAACAAGGCAGGGATGCCCGCTATCCCAATTGATATTTGCACTAGTGCTAGAACCACTGGCGGTGTGGATCAGAGGAGACCCGATAGTCAGAGGAGTGAAATGGACCCCAGATTAGGAAGATAGAATTTGTTATATGCAGAAGACATCCTACTGTATATTGCTTCTCCACGGACCACCCGTCACAGGATTCTGCATATATTCAGACTCTAACAGAAATATTCAAGTTATACTATAAATTGGGAGAAGTCAGTGCTGTACCTGCTCTCAGGAGCACCGCCAGTCCTACCTAGAGGGTGCGTGATACCCATAGTGACCGAAAGGTTTAAGTATCTGGGCATATATGTTACTAGGTATCCAAAAATCTTTTATGAACGCAACTTAGAACTTCCACTCCATAACCTACTTTGTGATGTGCGGCACTGGATATCTCTCCCACTGTCGCTTCTGGGTAGAGCCGCACAATTATGATGATAGCACTGCCGCAATTGCTTTACATACTGCACAACACCCCCTATTTGATCTCCCAGTCATACTTCCAAGCAATTGAAACAACCGTGCGACTTCTTTTATGGGACGGCAGCTCCCCAAGAATATCTCTGCAGAAGTTAACGAGAGGGTGTTATGACGGGGGTGCAGCAATCCCAGCTTTGCAAAAGTACTATTGGGCTGCCCAGTTAACAGTGGTTAACCACTGTGTGCATTACCCTCAGGACGACCGGCACATAAAATTGACCGTTATAATATGCAACCATGAGAATACTTGAGAGCTATTTATGGGGGCGACAGGACAGTGTCCTTTCTTGAGCCAACCTCCACTACACTGCAGGTGGGGAAAGAGACACTTATGGCTCTTGGGTGGAAGGGTAGACTCACACAGATGGCACCATTGTGGAATACTGCTTGCTTGGTACTCTTAATTAACCACCACAGGGGCAGCCCTCACCACCTGAACCAGGGGCAATCAATAATGTATCCTAACAGTGGTTCAAAGTGTATGCAAAGTAATCAACATATAAACATTTTATAAAACATATACATATAATTTACACAGTTCTCCGAAAATGTGAAAAATAGAAAATAAAGAATATGGCCCTTATACAAAAAACAATTTTAATCATAGAACTATGCTAAAAACTGGAATTTCAGTGGCGTTCTGACTAACTGAGGAATTCGGCAATTGAGTTGCAGAAAATCTATCCATTGATGTTTGGGAGTCTCTTCAAAAGAAGACATTGCAGGGATTTTGGCCAATTATAGCTGGCTGTCTATGATTTACCGTATACAGCTATCGAGATTATAAGTTAAAAGAAGTTGAATTTTAAGAGCTTTCTTGATTGATTCTTTACATTCTCCACAAACATAATTAAAAGCTTTCTCCTGATATATAAGCACTAATTCATATTGTGCTTAAGACTAGTTTGAAAATAAAAATTTTTGATGAGATGCTCAGTTATCTACTTGTCCTGATGATGGCCATGTACTTATGACAAAGGTCGAAACGCCGTCGACGCAACTGTGGCCACAATTTATGGAGGACACATTGTTTTGTGTGTTGTAGTTCCAGTGTTGTTTTGAAACTCCGACTTTTATGTAACCTCTGTTTGTGTATGCCATTTTGTCTGGTTTTATATGTTTCCAGAACTGTTATACATATCTGAGCCTTACGTTAATATATTTTTACAAAAGAATGTTTTACTTCTATGATTAAAATAGTTTTTTGTATAAGGGCCATATTCTTTATTTTCTATTTTTCACATTTTCGGAGCACTGTGTAAATTATATGTATATGTTTTATAAAATGTTTATATGTTGATTACTTTGCATGCTTGGTACTCTTGGCAGAGCAAGGTGGTTTTAAGAGGTGGTATTTGATTGGCCTCTCGAGACTTGGAGATCTGTGGGCTAAGGGAGATGTCAAATCAATCGCGACACTACATCAAGAATATCAGCTAGCACCATCACAAGCAAAGAACGTCTCTGGGTGACATTGGGATTTATAATGGCATAACGTACCCTAGCTAGACTATCGAGTGCCCCATCGGCTCCTATGCTGAATGAATGAAAACTGACATGGAGTGGTGCATGGTGGCGGAAAAAGACATATATGAGAGCAGAGGTTGCCCAGAAAAGTGGACCAAAGTCTGGGGGAGGTGGAATGAATACTTAGATAGGTATGATATGTACACCAATACCACCATCAAGTCAATGAAATTAGAGAGTAATGGCCTGAAAAATGGGGAGGGGGTTGAAGATGTAACCATTGATATCCTGAAACTGTATGAATCTACTAATATGAACATTACAGCTTGGTAACATGTAACATGATACTGAACGTGCATTGATACGCTAATTGTCGATTGCTTGTGTTATTGTTTAAATAAAAAGACATTTAAAAAAGAAAGAAAAAAATCAAGAGGCCTTTTCCTGTATTCCCAGCTAATCAGTGCCACCTGGACCTGCCCTGCACCCTGCTGCTGGCCTCTGCTGGAATGAGTCTTGACCCCCATGTGCTGCCCCCAAGGTCATGGAGACTTGGCTGGTGTCAAAGTGTACTTCTCCTAACTTTTCCTTAAAACTGGACGGGGGACCAGGACGAACATGCCAAACCGATCATTTGAAGGTGTATTGCCACTGGGCCAAAGATTCAGGTTGCTCCCACTACGTTCTTCTCTGCAGCAGCAAATCCAATTCAGTTGGAACTCACGGAAATGTGTCTGGCCTTGTGGACCCCCTCTTCGACTATGACCTGCAGCTTTGCCCCCTGGAAGAATCCTGGCTCCAAAAAAAGTGTTACGCCTGAAGGTAGAAATCTTCATTGGATGAAGGTGAGAAAAGTATCTGGCCTGTGAGGGACTTTCTCTGGGCATGAATTTCAAATTTCTCCCACTGAGAGCATTCCCTCCAAAAGTCAACAGCTTCACTGAGACTTTGTCCAGCAGCTATTGGATGGCATGGAGCCCTCTTTGACCACAATCTGGTGCCTTGCTCCACTGAGGATTTCTGAATTTCATCCCAGAGGCTTAGTCCAAAGCTAAAACATTTTACTGGGACAAACCTGGAGCCTGTATCTGAGCTGATCATCACAGTCAGCCTTTACCATACCCTTGTACCCAACAGGTGTAACTGGATGACCGCTGTTGACGCTTAACACTTTTTGATGCTATTTTGAGCCTTTATAACTTGTGTTCTACACAGAGGATTTTTGTTGTTTTAATTTTTATTTTATTTATTACATTTTACTCTAAATTGGTCTGGCATTTTTCTTGTGTTGTGTTTTGACGTTGTTACTGTTAGAGGTAAGGCATAAAGTCTTTATGCATTACTTCGAGTTAAGGTTGTCTGCTCTGTGCCATAGCTACCATGGAGTGGAGCTCTGGTTAATTTAGTGACTTTAGTTGTTCACCCTGACAAGGACTGTGATTATTACTGGAGGTGGGTAGTTACCCCCTCAACTAATAACCCAATTCTTTCAGGCAGCATGGCAACAGGTTATAGGTCTAGCGAGGGACTGTATGTGCAGCTTGATGCAACACTCACCCACAGGGCAAGCACCATATATTCTTGAACCGAAGATAGTTGTGTGGAATGGCTTGTAGTAAAAAGAGCAGCTTGGCTGGTGCTAGGCGTGAATTGGATGCAGACTGGTGCAGATGGGCTTGCCTTGCACCGTCCTATTGAAAGGCATGCTAATCATCATCCCACAGCCACTGACCAGCGACATCAACTCATGAAAGATATGGGGCTTTGAAAAATCAAAATACTGATTAAGGAGTAAGTTAATTTAATGAGAGGTTTCTGTTATGTTCAAGCGGGTAGTAGTCTGAGGCCCAGTATTGCATTTTGGAGCACATCTTTACAAATATTTGGCTAGAATGTGGAGTGTAAGTTATTTTGCTTAAAGTTGCACTTGGAGCGGGATTCAAACTTATGCGAAAAGTACCTCACTTTTTCGCAACACAAAAGTTTTCAGCAACAGCTGGAAGAATTTCAAAGTGGAAGTACTAACATTTTCTGAGTTTTGCTGCTCGGAACTGGAGAAACTTGTTATTAGTAAGTTATCTCTCATTTCGAGAAGTAGAACTCTAAATAGTCAGTTAGTACTACACCACGTAAATACTACACCACAGCTGTATTGACTGGGTACAGTATTGCCTCCTCAATTACGATAGGCTCAAAATGATTCGATCTGTGTCGCTGATATTTTTTTTAATATCTATACACTGTAGGAGGTAAACCAAGCAGATGTTTATATTTGCATGTCTTAAAGAACACTGACATAATGCAGACTTCTCCATTCACACGCTTCTGAACCCCAACTAGAGAGTCACTATGGGCAAGTTACAATAATGCCTTTATGTTTGAGTCAGAGAAAGGAAAAGTAAACAGTATGCTAAAAGAATTAGCAGCAGGTCAGAAGGATCCATCTAATAGTAGTCTTTTTACAAAAAATGCATGTTGCCAAACAAACATGCAAAATACTTTACTGTTAATTTTCAAAGTGACTGCCCTCAAAGATATCTTTTTGGGTAGCTGTCGCGCCTAATAAATTCAATAAATAAATAAATAAATAAAAGGGTGCTGCAGCACCTATTGAACCCCTGGTTCCAGCACCCCCGATTGTGGTAGTATATTTCAAGACATAGGGCCTGATTTAGAGTTCGGTGGATGGGTTACTTCGTCACAAACGTGACGAATATCCCGTCCGCCGCATTACAAGTGAATTATATACAATGGCATTTGGAATATGGCGGACGTTTGTGATGGAGTAATCTGTCTGTCAAACTCTAAGTCAGGCCCACAGCCTCATAGCCTCATGGCAGGAAATAGCTGGATCTATCACGTATCCTTGGTTTGCCAAATGAGTGCTCCCATTGCTGTGTGATGTGATGGCGGGATTTGATCCTCTTTATGCAAATGCTGCGTCACTGTCCAGGAGTGTAGTTTGCTGGCGCTCTACCATTCCGTTGCAGGAAGGAGGTCCGCAGCGACTTCTCTTGCTGCTCTGGTTTCGGAGTGGTGACGGGCTCTCAACTGGTACAGCTGCCATAGTCTCCCAGCACCACTGCCACAGAAGTGCCTGCCCGTGCTCTTGATCTTCTGTGCCCGCCCCCCCCCCCCTTCCGCCTTTCTGCAAAAGAAAGCAATTGGACATTGGCATTGCTTCTTATCATGTCCTGAGAAGCCAGGACTCTTAACACCACCTCCTGCCACAGGGTCTGGACATAGGGTGACCAGACGTCCCCGTTTTCCCAGCACGGTCCCCGTTTTTGGGGAAGTGTCCCCGTGTCCTGACACTTTTCTCCAAGTGACTCAAATGTCCCTGTTTTCAAACAGTGTCCCCGTTAAACACAGAAATGTCCCTGTTTTTCATTTTTCCGCTTGAGCATGCCTGCACATGCTCTCTTTGCACTGTTTAAGGCATGTGTCGTCACTGAGGTGAGCGCTGAAGCAAGAAGGGAAATCCTTTGAAGAGAGACATTTTATACGCAGCGCCACCTACGTCATCGTGCCAGCCAAAGTTTCTTCTTTGGATAAAACAATATTTCTTCATCCTGTAGCTTGTATTCATAGTCATACAAACTTTTCAGTAGCCCTTATGCATACCGTGCAAGGATTAATGCATTGCTCATTGCATGTTTTATTCATAACCAGTTGATGCATGCTTTGTGTTCTCCATATCAAAGCTATGACTTGACCTCTTGACTGACCTTTCAGATCACGGCAAACTGTTTAGCTGGAAAGGACTTAAAAGAGCAGGGTTAACGCCTGAGGGAGAGGCGAGCAGCGCTGCTCGAGCTTTTTGCTCAGGTCTTCACACTATTGCACAATGAGATGATACCAAAGGCTAGAGTGCACTATACATACCCCAGTAAGGTAACATGACATCTCAGCAGTAACTACGCAAATGTGGGAGGACAGTGTGGTCGGCCAACCTTTGCCACCCTTAAGACCCTAAGGCAGTAATACCTGGAGAGAAGTTTTTTTTTGTACATTGGTCCATGGCTGCCATTTGGCAATTTAGCATTCCGCAGTTTACCTCCCATGCTTTTCTGTCATGAGCAACTAAGCAACACTGGTGAGTTGTACTTTATGTGGTGCTGACGTGCAGCTATAGAAACGAGCATTGATAAAGCTAGTAAATCTGGCGTTTGCTAGCCTGTGATGTTTTATTGATTTTTGGCAAATATATGCTATAGTCCTTAAAAGTGTAAATGTAATAAAAAGTACTAATGCTGCTGTGTGAAGGAGAGGGTTGCCAATAAAAGACCGCTGATTTGTTGTCTGTAATGCTTCATCTCGGTATGTGGAGGGAGCTGTAATTGTAGTCCTTTTTCTATGTCTATGATAGCTGTCAAATAGTCCTACTTTTATGTCGATGGTTACTGCAAACCATAGTCCTACTTCTATGTCTACGACCTGTCCCCGTTTTTTGTTTTGAGAATCTGGTCAGACTGGACATGAAGTATGAGAGGAGTAGGGTATATTCCACTGCACAAGAGCACATGGAGTACATGGGCAGAGTCAAGCTCCCCTAGATGTAGAGGAATAATTGTAGGAGATAAGGTCAGTTTAATAAATAATAGATTAGTAGAATTCCTATGTATGTGTTGTCTGTTCGCCTAGTATCCCCTATATAATGATTCTGATGTCATAGTCATGGGCGTGGTACAAGTCAAAGGGCAGGAGCAAATCCTCAAAGGATACGAGACGGGACGGGCGAATCAAGCGTCCATGATTCGCCCGTCCCGTCTCGTATCCTTTAAGGATTTGCTCCTGCCCTTTGATTAAGTCATTTTTTAATCTTCTTCCGAGGCACGTAGATTTGATGCCCATGCCTGGCTCCCGGACTTCGAATTCTTCCCGGTTGCAGACCCCCTTGATGTTGATCCCCGATTATTAAACCATTGATTGTGCGCTGATTTATACCCGGTTTGATCCACTTCTATTGGATTCCCCGTACTTACTTGTACCACGCCCAGCACACGTTTATTTATGACCATTGTCCTGATGATGGCCTGAAATCAATCAGGCTGAAACGCCGTCGACAATCCTCAGCAAAGAACTTTGGCTTTTCTGTGGTCACTTAAAAATTTGTTCAAACTAGATTGTATATAATTATATTCTCTTGACCACATTGTCATTATTATTTTATCGCCGTTCACGCTGTCTTCACCTATTGTGTTCACTGCGCCGTTCACTATCACTAGCACGCTCAGTGCTCACTTGTGTGGTTTGGTCATTTGTACTTTTATTGTACCGTAGGGCTGTTATAACTACCTACAATACATACCCTTTTCTAAATTTCTTTTGTGGTCTCCCTTCCTTTCCCTTGTGATTTCATTATTGTTTTGAAATTTGCCTTTTTAATGATATCCAGTTGAGACATTGTTGTTTTGTTAAACATTATTGCCCTGTCTCTGCTGGGATAACGGGCCTACTCCTGTTTTATGTTTCTTTTTTAACTTAATGAAAGGCGAGACCTATTGCATTTTTAATGCTTGTATTGTTTGCTTTCTACTTACATTCTGTTCTAAAACATTGTGCGACTATTCCAACATGGCAGTAAAAAGTGCACATTCAATGACCTTCATATGAGACTGACAGTGCACCAGCCAAGACCCTGAACTCCACATGTGACAGTAGTAGTGCACCAGCAACGACCCCGGTTTCCATACAGGCCTTTGTACCCCTCTTCCGCTGACGTGTTGTACTTTGGCTGCTCGTCAAAAGTCGGGACTCGGTTGATATGCGAAGCCCTGATCATTAATTAGAGCTTACGATGCGCATGGCAAAGTCACGCTAACAAGTGACGCGGGGTGTAAAGCTGTAATGTCAGGTGTCAAAACTCTAATAAAATCAGGAGACAGAAGGCGCGATGGAGCCCAGGGACCCGCGAGGCGCTGTCGTCCAATTAACTAACAAGCCCTTCCCTCTGATGCTTTGTAAACAGGGCCAAGGCCCGGGGTCAATTAATATTCTGACTGGCCCCTTAGAACCGTGAGCAGGTCCCAGCAGTGATAGTTAAACATTGTCCATCAGAGACGTCCCGGGGGTACAACGGGC
Organism: Triturus cristatus; assembly: GCF_964204655.1. NCBI lineage: Eukaryota > Metazoa > Chordata > Amphibia > Caudata > Salamandridae > Triturus > Triturus cristatus. The sequence continues at coordinate 405,168,780 of NC_140584.1, forward strand.
CACCCCGGGCCTTGTAATCCTCTGCCGAGCCCCGATCCTCCGGGACAGCCCCTGATCGACGGATTCCTGCGGTCTTCGTGCCCTGAGAAGGCCCTTATTAATGCACAAGCAGTGCTAACCTGTCAGAGCCGCCCGTGGTCAGGGTGCCCCCTGGGCAGACACAAGTCTGCGCCCTCGCTTCTGTTGTGGTATAACAGTGAGGCAGCAGGGGCCCATTCTCACAAGGCGGCCCTTGGCTGGCTACATTGAAGCAGTGAGTGGCATCTGAACACCACCCCCACCCCATGGGATAGGAATGGAAAAGGGATAACAAGAGGGTGGGAAGGAAGAGGCAACACAAACAACGGGGGTGGGGGGGTTGGAAGGAAGTGGAAACACGGACAACGGGGAGGTTGGAAGGAAGCGGAAACACAGACAACGAGGTGGTTGGAAGGAAGAGGAAACACGGACAACGGAAGGGTGATCGGGAAGAGGCAACACAGACAACGTGAGGGTGGGCGGTAAGAAGGGAGGGAGCAAAAGCAAAAGCACACCGCCATGCACGCGTACAGACAAACAAATGCGTGCGCGTGTGCACATCCCTACGTTAATTAAAGTAAAAAAGATGCCGTCGGGCTGTCCACATGCGCATGCATTTTGTTGTCCGTACACGTGCATGTTTAACATTGTGAAAGGCGAGAGGAGCCAACTTTGTCCATCTGGACGCGCGTGCATTCAGCTTGGCTGAATTGATCGCAAAAGGCCCTCGCATGGCGAGTGCAATGCATGCACGCTGCTAATGCCAGGTGAAACCTAAAAAGGAAAAATAAGGACAAATAAAGATATTTCTCCTCGTTGTGCCTCCCTTATGCCTCCACTGGGGAGGCGTACGTTTTTGGTGCTGCCTGGAGGTTGCTGGGAACGCCCCAAGCAACACTCATTGCACGCACCTTTAACGCAGAAAACTGTGTTAAAGGGTACGATTTTTATGAGGCAGGATTAAGCCAAACAAAAAGTGGCTCAGTGCTACCTCGTAAATATGGAGCAGGCTCCTGCGCCACGGAACGTCACAAAAAGTAACGTTCCAATGGAGCATGGTGCCTCATAGATGAGGCTCTCAATTTCTCCTAGTGTTTCCTTTTTCATAGAAAGAGGAAAACGCCTCTTTTGATTGTTTTTGTGCAGGAAGGTTTCCCTTCTTGCACAAAAAAAATCATTGATACTCTTGCACCATGGTGCAAAGGTTCCTGTATTGGCACACTGCAGCCCATTGCACGCCAGTGCAGGTGAAAAGGACAGGAATGCGCCGTATCTGATAGATACGGTGCATTCCTGCTCTTTCCTTTTGCCATACGGCAGCACTGCAGGAAGTCCTGTGGCCCTGCCCAACGGCAAAACCTCATAAATAAGGCCCAAAGTGTGTATGCTATACAAACAGATATGTGTGGTAAAGCATTGAACTATCAACAAAATGATAGAAAGAAATATGCTGAATCGGAACACCACTGTACTCTAGTAACTAAGCTGAAGAGCAATCATTAAAAAGGAGTAAAGAGGACAAGAAATCTAGTAATATCTGTGCACATCCCTAAATCAAACTTGAAAGGTGGTCTTTGACCTTTTGCAATCTCTTCTTTCTTAGCTGCATTACTTTGGTCAATTATTCATTTAAAAAAGCAGGAAATAATGTACATGTCCCCTCAGTATATTTTTAATGTTCCACAGACATCCACAAAAAATAGCAATGAGTAAATGAGACAAATAGCAGACAAAAGCCATCATTTACAGATCTACAAAAAAAAAAAAAACAAGGAAAATTAATCAGTGAAATAATCGATTAACGGTTGCCAGATAGCAGTACCAAATTTCCTCCTACGTGGTTTTTTCAACATATACATACTGATTTCCAAATGATAAAGATTAAATAATTTGGCCCGCCACAGGTCAAAACTCGGAGCCTCAGGTTGTAACCAAGCAGTTGCAATAGTAAGTCGTGTTACAGCAGCAATAATAAACAAAAAGTAGCGAAATTTACATAGAAATTGTCCCTCAGATAGATCTCCTCCTATCCCTAATAAGATCATACTTGAGGAAACAGAAACAGGTTTGCCTAAAATATGAAACAAAAAACTTTCAATTTGATTAAAAAAGGGGCGTAAAGAGGGGCAGGAGAAGAAAACATGTACTATATCAGCATTGCCGGCTTGGCAACGAAAGCATTCCCCAGTTTTAGGGAATTGAAGGGAGTTACCCCATTTCATAATGACCGCAGGAGTGCGGTATAAATTAAACATAGTTTTAAAGTGTTGGGCTTTTAACGAGGCAGAGTGCAGAATCTTGTGAGCAATCCTAATAGAGTCTTCGATATGGATAGAAGAAGATACTAACCGAGTCCTCTACTTCGCATTTGTTTTATCAAGATCATCTAATCTAGAATCCAATAATATATGGTAGATGGAACCTATTCTTAATTGAGATCTTATAGCATCAATGATGCGAATGGAGACGAGATGAGAAGTGTGTTTATGGAGGAAGTCCCGGATCTGAAGGAATTTGAAAAATTGATTATTAGCTAAATCAAATTTCTTTTTAAGTTCATCAAAAGAAAAACAAACACCCTCTACAGAAACAAAAGCCCCTAACCGTGAAATCCCTTTAGAATGCCATTGACGGACAACTGAGTCACAAAAAATAGGAGGTAAAAGATGTGGTGCAATAAGAGGAGTATATACTGTATATTTAGAAATATGGAACATCTTTTTAAGAGTTTTCCAAGCAGGAAAAGCGGAGGATATAATTTTGAAACGGGTGCGTTTGTAATAGCTACCATCAACCTCAGTTAGCAAACAGTTCTTAGCAAAACAGCCAAGCGCCACCTGGTAGATTGATGGAGCTTCTGCTAAGTTACCAACTTCTTCCCCCGTAAGAAGGATGCACATCTTCAAAAGTAAACATGACATTTGATATATCGCAAAATCCGGGATACCCCAGCCCCCACGATCAAATGGTAACGTCATCAAACGGGAGGCTCTCCGAATCCTCCCCGGAGCCCACAAATATTTTTCGCATACTGACTGAAGCTGCCGAATCTGTGGCTTTGAAACTAATAAGGGAACAGCACGGAAAAAGTATAGTACTCTTGGTAAAATAACCATCTTTAACAGGTTGGATCTGCCCACAAGAGTAAGATGGAGGCTCTGCCAAGAATCCAGGGTAGATTTGGTTTTATCCAAGATATCATTCCAATTAACTGAAATCATGTCGTCCAAATTAGATCTAATCTTGATTCCAAGGTACACCGCTTCCTCCACTACCCTGGGATCGGATACTGTGGCTAAATTCGTACAGAGACATTGAGTCTTGGCGGTGTTTAACTTGTAGCCAGAATATCTGCCAAAGGAGTTCGCGAGATGTTCGATAACCGGCAAGGCAACTTCCAAGTTGGATGTAACCACAGTAATATCGTCCGCATAAGCAAGAACGGTATAGTGCAAGTTCTGAACTACAAAAGGTGGAATTTGGGCGTTTAGCTCCAGCATTTTCACAAAAGCATTAATGTAGAAAGCAAAAAGGAGAGGAGAGCAGGGACAACCCTGACGGGTACCCCTGCAGATCTGAACCACCTCCGATTTGATTCCCATAGCGCATATCTTTGCTGTAGGAGCCTAATAGAAAACCTGAAGAGCGCGGATGAAACCGACACCGAACCCCATACGCGCCATTATCCCCCAGGAAACCCCCATGAAACCCGGTCAAAAGCCTTCCCGGCGTCGAGCAGGACGAGACCCAGAGATCTGGACTCGACCTGCGCGACGTCGAGAAGAGCAACAACCCGGCTAACATGGTCAACTGTACCTCGACCAGGAACAAACCCATGCTGCAGCGGTGACACCAATCCAGCAACTAATGGGGCCATTCGGTTAGCGAGGAGTTTAGCATACAATTTACCATCGCAATTAACCAAGGAAATCGGGCGATAGGATCCCGGCTGGTCAATAGGCTTCCCCTTTTTAGGAAATATAACAATATGTGCTTCATCCCAAGAATGAGGGGAAGATCCCTGCCTGGCCGCCTCAAAGGTATTCAACATATCTTCCCGCAGTTCGTGGAAAAATACCTTATAAACCTCCATAGGGAGGAAATCTGGCCCGGCAGCCTTGCCCGAGGGCATTTTAAATAGTGCCTGATCAAATGCCCTATCCATTCTCTCGACATCCACCGAATCCAACTGTTCCCAAGTCAAAGCAGGTAGCCCCAGATCGAAAGGAAGGTCCCCGATATTCGGTTGACCATATAACTCAGAATAAAAATGGTGAAACACCTTCAAGATAGTCTGGGGTTCGTGAACTAATATACCTTGAGCATCATAAATGGCATTGATCATTGAAGCCTGATTTTTGGCACGTATTCTTTGAGCCAAGAATCTCCCTGAAGATTCACCAAATTCATAAAGTTGTCTCCTATAGAGGTGGTGTTTAAGCGCGATCTCCTGCGCCCATACAATGTTGATATTAGCCTTACATTGTGCAAGTTTATCTAGGCTTACTTTAGGATCAGCTGCTGCCCGTAGCTGAAAAGCTAGGTCCAATTCAGCATTCCTCAAATGAGAGAAGAGCTCTAGCATTTTTTGTTTAAGTGACTTTTGTGCAAACATACCGTAACTGAGAACCTCACCCCTGAAGCAGGCCTTAAAAGCATCCCATACCCCCGCGGGGGAGGCAGAGCCACGATTACATAAAAAAAAATCCTGAATCCATTTTTTCATGTGAGCCAAAAACAAAGGATCATATAACAGTTTCCTGTCAAAAGAAAAGGCCTTTACACCTCCAGTGGTGGCAACGTTAAGAAGGGAAATAACTAAAGGGGCATGGTCAGACAATAATCTCGGGAAAATTTGAATTTGAGTGCTAGAAGCCCAAGCAACCGGTACAGAAAAATTATCTAAACGAAATAATTTACTATGAGGTGAAGAAAAAAAGGTATACCCAGGATCCTGTGGGTGAATCGTGCTCCAAACATCTGCCAATCCATGGTCCTCAATTAGATTCTTAAGAGCTTGAAAAACTTTGGGTTTGCGACCCTTATAAACACAGGAAGAACATGCACAGTCACCAGATAGATTAATATTCAAATCTCCGCAGAGTATTAGTGGAGAGGGCCAGAGAGCAAGTTCCCCGTTTAGAAAATTAAAGATATCTGATTCATCTAGATTGGGGCCATATACAGTACATAGAGTGAATCTTGTCCCCCCCCCTAAACATTCGAGGATTGCCCACCGGCCGTGGATATCTACCAAAGAGCGCCCCGGAAGGACTAAAGAAGGCCGTGCTAGGATAGCCACCCCTCGCTTCGTATCAGATTGTTTGGAGGTAGCAAGTATGGAGTATCCTAGATCAGCTAATTTCTGCCTGTGGGACCAAGAAATATGCGTTTCCTGCATACAAATAATATCATGAATAATAATTTTCAATTCTGCCTGAATCTTCTTGCGTTTATCATAGTTGTTAAGGCCGCAAACATTATATGTACCTATTCTTATCCTTAAACTAGCCATAAGCCAACATATTCTAAATTACCAGTAGATTTAAACCTTTTCATTGAGACAAAAAATAAACAATGGCAATAAGAAAATATAAGTCTAACAGCATTCTGTGGAACAAATTTCTTTTTTTTATATACTCCCCCCAAACCCTTCCGCCACCCCCCCCCCACACCGCCTCCCTTTGGGCCCCCACCCTCCACCCAACGCACCCTCCCTGGTCTGAGGCAATGGGACCTAGGTCCCTATGATGGGAAGCTGGTGACACTCCCTGCAGTGCTCCCCTTAAGAGAAAACATAACAAACAGAAAAAAAACACAGACTACGGAGAAAACCTAACGTACATCCTACTTGTGCCATTCCCACTTCAAGAGCCAGACTCAAGTGAGTGTAAATACTCTTTAGCCTGAACTTCAGAGGAAAAAAATGTATTCTGGCCCCGATACACAATGTTTAACTTTGCGGGATTAAGAAGAAACGCTTGACCCCCCTTGGCTTGAAAGAGCGGTATTAGTTGGCGGAGCTGCCACCTCCGCGCAACCGTCTCGTGGCAAAAGTCGGGTCTAACAAAAAACTTGACCCCTTTAGCAGATCTCTTCTGGTTAGGTCTTGCTAGGTTATAAACAGCTACTCGTGCAAGAAAATTATTAATAGAAATCAAAATGGCACGAGAGTAGACAGTCTCTAGTCCAGGGCGAGGAGCTTGCGGTTTACTATGGAAAGGAAAGCGGTGGGCTCTTTGAATCTCGACCTCCCAGTCCCAATGAGAGAGTTCGGGGAAGGCCTCTATGGACAGCTGGATGATAAATTGTCTCGTATCACCCCCTTCCGCCCCCTCTGGAATGCCCAAAACCCGTAGGTTGTTGCGTCTCATCCGGTTTTCCAATTCGGACAATTTCCAAGTGACATCTTCTTTTTGAGTCCTTAACTCATTGACCACTCCTTTCTGTATAGCAACTTCATCCTCCAGGATGGAAATGCGTGATTGTGTCTCCCCTACTCTGGTGCCGATTTCAGAGCAAGTCTTACTTATGCGTCTAATTGCATTTTGCAGCTTACGGCAAGCCCCCTGCGTTCTGGCATTCTCAAGTCTCGTCTCAGCCCTGTGTGATAGCATTGTGTCATAAATCATTTCCAGGGTAATTGGATTCATAGAAACTGAAGGGTTGGCGGTGGCTGAGATCCCCTCTGTCCCATCATTGCCGACTTTCAATGGTTGTGTAGTTGAAAACGAGTAGTCCCAGGCCAAGTTCTCCACCAAGAGGTCCGAGGTGTTATTAGATGGTACGGAGTTTACGGACATTTCCTGTCTGCTCAAAGACTTAATTTTCCGAACTGTGCCATCAAGTGGAACCAGGTTCCTATAACCCCCCATTAAGCAATCATCGATCTCGCCCTGGCTGGCGGATCCAGCTTCATACTCAGCCCAGTCTCTACTAGTAGTATCATCATCATCATCAGAAGTCGATGATGCGTCTGAGAGGGAAAGAAAATTATCCAATGCATCAATATCTTGGTTAGATTCAGTTCTCCCACTGCCATCAGCCACAGGTCCTGCCCCAATAGCCCCCGTCAGAGGCCCAGCCTCCAGAATAACACCCAGCGCTTCTGTAGCCCTGCCAGATGAGACTGGAGAGAGAATAGGGACTCCAGATCCCATAATGCATCCTGCCGGTGCGTTAGAGACAGCTTGAGAATCCGCCGTAAGCTCAGTGGCTACTACATCCTTAGAGACTTGTACCCCCCCACTATCTTGACCAGGAGGGTGAGTCGTATTGTGGACATTCAGGGGAGGGTTTAAAGACACCTCCGAGGGTAGCGGTACTAACAAGCTTAGATGCGTTTTGTGTTTGCGCCGTGCTCTTCAGAGAGCGTTTCACAAACAAGGGGGCAGTATTCTTGGCGAGGTTTACAGAAGCGGAGGGGTCTTACCGGCAGATGTCTTCGCCGAGTCGGTGAGGCTTTCAGGGGGAGATTTATGCGTCCTCAGGACCCCTCCAGGATTTCCTGAGATGTCGATGCCTGCTGTAGGCTGAGCGTTGCGGAGTTTATTACTTCTAGCAGGAGCCTTAACAGTTGATTTAGGCGGCATCTTTCCACTGGCCGCCTGGAGATTGCCGACAGCCGAAGAGGGAAGAGCGGTAAAAAACACGACGAGCACAGTGGCAAAGAGCTCCGACAGCCCCAAGACGCCAGTTGCTTCTGCTCAGAGAAGCTGCCACGAGCAAAATCATCACCATGGGAATGTGAAGCGGTTTCCACTCCTAAGCATAGCTAATCCAGAAGTTCTGAATATTGCTGCCAAAGGGTCAATCCTCGCCGTAGGAAATATGAGTAGGGGAGCACCAGCAGCAGGGAGTGTGTAGCCCAGCTCACTCGACCGAAGCTTCGGCCGCCATCTTGCCAGCAGTGTCTCCCTTATTTTGATTGAAATAAACATTGCAGGAGGTGTAAAAAAATGTGTCTGTATCACTGAGTCCAGAGCTGTTACACAGTGGATATTTTCTGACAAAGCTGGATAAAGAAAATAAAAAGAATTAACCTAACGCTGTCTGAAATGAAGGCATCCCTAAGTAAAATATTAAAGTCTTTATATTGTTTGTCTACAAATACCAATATCTTATTTCTATCAAATACATTAAACCATATTTTGGAAGTGGTTAGCATCCAAAGCTGTCCACTCCGGTATTTAAAGTGAATTGGTGAAGGTAGTCCATTGATATGTGAAAACACTACTTCACCTTGAGGTCAGGAGGATGAAAAGTGATTTAAGAAAAATAATAAAAAAAATAAAAAGAGAATTTCAAGGGGAGTGCACGTTGATTAGGAAAATTTCCTGTAGACACAAAGTCAGGGGAGTGTAATGCAAAAAAAGAAAATCACTTTTGTTGAAGGTAAGAATGCAGAGAAACTGAAACTTATTCATAAGAAAATAAGAACAAAATGAATCTCCAAAAAAAGGTTTTAAGAAAATAAGGATTCAATTGGTGCCAAATGAGTCGATTGTACAGCCTAACAAAGGGGAACCAGATGTTTTCTTAATGCACATGCCAAGGAGTATGTATTTCCGGAGATGGTTGCATTATGTGAAGAGCAAGAGGGGAGCAATGGCAGAAATGTAAGAGAAGAATCTCTAAATACTAATCCTTATTCCTTAGCTTTAATGGATATGTTACCTGACTGTGGTTGTAAACTTTGTAATGAATATATCCTGTGTTTAGTCCCAAGTTTGAGAATTCTGAAGTCGTCCGACCTGAATCTAGTGAAAGCACATTTTTATGACCATAAAAATTGCTTCTACTGCTTAAGAATATTTTATTAGACCGAAAAAATCATACAAGGGGGCTCAATTGGCTTCTCTATACTAAATCGAATAACACTTTTGGCAATACTCTTAAGTATGAGGAGGCGATAAATGATGGAAGTAAAAATACCTCTCTCAAAAAGTAGTCATTCTTTCTCAAAATAGACAAGCGTAGGTAAGAAATGTGACATTATGTACTTTTAGGTGGCGAGTGGTAAATGGTCTGTTAAAACAGCAGAACAACTTAAGACCTCTTAGTGAAATGAGAATGACATAACAATCTAAGACAGACATTGCAGACCATACTCAGGGCCCACAGACCCAACTACCAACCCAGGAATACATTTGAGAAGTGTCACACCCAAAACACCCCTTGCAAAGCTATGCCCCTGCCTGTCCCAACTGGACTAGGCAGTTCTCCCTCACAACAGCCTGAAGGCACTGCCCAGGGATCACTTATTTTAAATGTATGTTCACTGCTTACCCCTTTCATCTCTGCTACAAGAAGCTTTGATGGTAGAGTTGTAAAAGCAGTGCACATTGGTAGGTCTCCATGCTTCTAGTCCTTGCTTTATATAAATCACTTTATCAAGTAACTGACAGTCCTATGTAGTAAGCCCGAGTTGCAATTGGAGGAGAGCACTCAGGCAAATTAACAGGGAGAGCTGAGCCATGAGTCTGGCTTGGCTCTAAGAGTTTGTCCTCCAACCGAACAATGAAAAAGTTTGGTATGTATATTGTGAAACAAACATAATGTAAACATACAATACCATCTCTTCAAAATTCAAAAAAGTTCTTTAAAATGCCGAAGAGTTTCCCTGCATAGACAGACATTTATTAAAAGTGATAGTTTTTAGAAACATGTATGGCTTACCCCTGCTCCCCCATGACAATGCCATTAGCGAACTAAGAGGAAAGTCAGTATCCACGTAAACCGTAAACATGACCTAGAATCTTATTAAAGGTGAAGCAACATTACAGTCTATTAAATGAAATATAAGAGGTGCTTGTACAACGCACATCCTCAACTCAAGTATTTAAAAGTGAGCTCATATTTGACAATAAAGAAAAAGCAGGATCTGTGAAAGAAAATATGGGCCTCAGATCACACAATTTGGACAAGCAGGGAAGCCAGTATTGATTCTAGGTTACCTGTTTTCACATTTAAAAAATTTACCACCAGATTAGTATCTCTGTCAGTCTGCCTCTCTCTCTCCCGTTTACATCAAAGGTCACTGGGAAAAGCCGACACAGATATTGCAGACTCAACTCAGCGCCCACAGACCCAGCTACCAAGCCTTTATTTGGGGGTGTCAAACCCCCTCCTCCCCAAAAGCTACCCCCCTGTATATCATCCATATTGAATGTAGTAACATTAAAAAGAAAAGTTAAGAAGCGGTATAAGACTTTAGTTCTACTGTTAATATTAATTAATGCCTCATAAAGGTTTTGTTTCGCCCCAATTTTTCGTATGTCTGGTAGTAGTAAATTGAAACAATACATGCAGTTTCTCTGTATTTACACAATTAGTTAGGTAATTTTTTAAATTTCAGAAATTGAGGGCTTCCATTAGAAGTAACTTAAGCAGCTGTAAAAATTTGACGTGCTCTGATTGATAGTTAGCCTAGGTAGATTAAGAGTTAAGAATAGGAACGCATCCTGTCCTGTAGTGGTACTTTTGAAAAGCTAATCCTCATGCTCATGTATGCCTTAACATGTACTGGTACATGTTATTATTGAATTTTAATGATGTTTTTATACTAACCTGTAGATCACACTAATCCTAGCATGTCCGTAAAGTTTCATTCATTTCCATTGCACCAAACCCATTTGATTTAGTGTTGGACTATTGCACATTTTCCCTCCTACGTAGTAATGTTAGCATTGATCTGTGGATTGGCACCATGAAGCGTACATGTTAGAAAGTAGTGGAGTCAGAACTTGTTTGTGTCTTTCGTATCTGGTCTTCAAGGACTTCTCACATTCTTATAGTGAGAAGATCCTGTCACCTGCTCCTTAGTTTCATTTAGCAACAGTATCATCATGTGCTCTTGATTCCTTTCACTTGCATATACCCCAGGCACCACAGGTAAGGGAGGAGCTTGCCCAGGGGCACTGGGATAGAGTACACCCAACGCTCGGCCTGGTGATTTGGTGCATCTGCGGCTGCACCTCAATCTCCTCAGTCAGCATGGGACATCTGTCCAGCAAATCTTCCTCCTTGAGGTCTTAACTTTATTTCTCCTTTTGTTATGTTTCGGTGATCTAGAGGAATAAATCGGAGGCAAAGCAGTTGGAGCACAAGCCCTAGCTCTGTTCCTAAGGCAATGTGTGTGGTCCTCCAGCTTTTCCTGGGTATTTTTCATACTCCAAACTTGGGATTCGTGTATCCTCATGATTTTCAAAAAGAGTGGCTAACGTACAGCATCTACCTTACTTTTAGAATCCTTCAGTTTCTTTATAAATTACCTAATCTCTCTATATCAAAGGTAACATGTTCAGGAAAAGACTTCTTCCCATCCTCGTTAGTGATTCCCACCCACTGTTTTAAATGCTTCCACATGTTTTTACCATACTGGTGTGATACATGTGGGGGCTCTTCACTAAGTTTACATTTTCCAACTGTTATTGCATTTTCCGGTCATTCACATACAGACAGGTAGTAAGGAAGAGGGTCTCCCAGCCTTGTGCACACAGCTCACCCCATGGAGGGAAGGTGGAAAGGAAATGTAAAACAAGATAGGGGCTCCCTTAGTTGTATCTCTAACTAATCTCATGGGAGTGGGTGGAGGAAAAGTATTGCATCGGCTGACTTTTGGTCGGGTGGTTGCAGAGGCTAGTGATGGGCCCGGGGCAGATAGATGTTGGTATGTATGTTCTAAGAACTGATTTACTCCTTGTGCCCTCTCTGAAAGAATTATCTCTGTACAGAGTACAATCTTCTGAAAGAGAGAAACAATACTGGATCAAGCAAAAATGTGAAAGGGACTCTTAGGGTTGAGGAGAGACAGCATTGTGTGTGTGTGGTCACCCGGAAGTTCTACACCCAAACCTTGTACAGTTGTATATGGTGCAGCCCATGTCTAAAGGTGTAAAGAAATGCCTCTTTTTGTTTGGTTACCCCCAAGTCTTTCAACTGCTATTGCTGGTTTTTCGACTCCGAGAGTGCCCTAAGGCCTGCTAACCAGACCTCAGTGCCAGTGCCCTGATACTAAAGTGTATGTCAAATTGGCTGTACCCAATTGGAAATGGTTAACTTACTGGAGAGACGTGCTAATGACTCTCAGGAAGGAGAAAAATGAGGGAATGCAGGCTAGGGAGGTGTCACCTCCCTCCTGCAGGAAGCCACTTGGGTGTTAGCCCCAAAACACAGGTTTCCAAGATGAAACAGCCTTTGAAGGGCAGATTTGTAACACCAGGGGGAGGGCTGCCCCATTGTTGAGGTAGACAAGGTGGCACGGGAGGCAGAGAGGGAAAACCAGTTGCCAAAGTGGTTTCCTCAAGGGCATGTCGCCCTTAGGTAGCCACACCCCAGTGGTGGTCTAGTAAGGTCTGAACACCAAGAAAGGGGTCTCGCCATCTTGGGACTGGGCAGAATAGTGCACCCTGCAATAGCCAGATGCCGCACTCCACAGAAAGGGGTCACCAGGTGGGAGGGAACCTGGTAGACCATTGGCTACCAGCCATATCCTGCCCTGAGGGCACTTTCTGAGAATAAAGGGTGCACTCCTGGCACCCAGACCTCAGATCTCGACCAACTTGTGAGAAGTATCGAAGAAGGCCTGCCCTGCTGCACTGAGGGACCAGCAAAGAGAGGCTGCACCAATGAAGACTGCACCTGCTGCACCTTGTGGCTAGCGATGAGAGGGACTGTGCCTGCCGTGTCCTGGTCAACAAGAAGTTGTCTCCAGAACCCAGTCAAACCAAGAGAACTCCAAGAGCCAGCTGACTGGTCTCCTGTTCGCAGCACAGGGAGATAACAGCTGAAGAAGCCTGCTGGGGTACGTTGGTACTCCAAAGTCTTCCACCGCCACTGTGCAGCATCGTGGACCAAGACGCAACACACAGATTTGCTCCCGAGTTTGCTGAGCTCGGGTGTACTGTTGAAAGTTACTGGGACCCTCAGAAGGCGAGTTATTGACCCAGGAAGTATTGATTGGTGTGTGACCGCGACAGTTGGCGACTGGTAGTCCAGTGGCGACTGGACTTCAGCCAGACCAGAGAAGACTTTGTGGGATGTCAACCCTGCACCCAAGACTCCCTCACCATTTTCGTGGACCGTGGAATCCCTGCAGGAAGACCCCGTTGACCTTGTCGCATCAACAGAATCCTTAGAGCATATTCAGCATCCTTCATCCCTTGCATCAGAAATATTCCATAGGAATCCATTGCAATGCAGATAACGTACCCGGAACAGCTGAAGGACTGCTTCTTCTGTGAAGGTAACTGTTCTTGAGGACCTTGCTAGTTCCCCAGACTAGCTGCCTCCCAGAGCTGGTCAGCCCTAGTAGTTGAAACCCACCGCATTGATACTTACCTAAGGTTCCTTGAAAAAGTTTCAAGTTTCCAATTAGTTGACTTTGCTATGGCTTGTTCGCGGTTGAGTGAAATTGCTTTGATGTATTATTGCTTGTAAAATCTATATCTCTGGAACCTTCAGGTGAGTCTTTTTCGTTCTGGTGTCTAAATTCTTTTTTTTTTTTTTTAATTTGTTTTTCTTCATTATCATTAGTAAATACAACAAATCAAGCAATGCATCATCATGAGTAATCCAGTCATTTGCCAACATTTCATACCACGCGTTATCAATGTACATTCCAAGTTATAAATTGAAATATGTTCGAACTAGATCTCTTATAATACAATTCGCACAATTTAGCCTTCCCCCCCTAAATGGACCCCCAGTGGGGACCACACCGTTAACGTATTAGTCGCTCAAGTCCGGTTCTGAGTCCTCAGGTGGAGGGGCACATATGTTTCCCCGAAAAGTGTTCCAGTTTCCCCACACACGTGTACTCTATTAATAAAAACTGCCTTTTCCACCACCATGGCGCTATCAAGGTCTCGGCACCATTGCTGATGGGAGGGGACTGTCGGTGCTCCCCAGTTTTGTGCAATGTTTCACTTGGCTAATGCGATGGTCAGTGTTACCCATTTCTGCGCTGCGTGGTTGAGATCCGTTGGCTCCCACACATTAAGTAGGCATCTCCGTGGCTCAGGGGGGACACCGACCCCGTAGACCTGGGTTATTGTGGCCATCACCGCCCTCCAGTATTGTTGAATGTTGGGACAGTCCCAGATAGTGTGGTAGAATGTACCTATAAACCCACAGCCCCAAAGGCAAAGCGGCGTGTCTGCCTTCCCTATTTTGTGAAGTGTCGATCTTGTGAAGTATGTTCTATGCAGTATTTTGAGCTGCACAAGCTTTAGTCTGGAGGGGGTCGCCACCTCTCGTTGGGATGCCAGCGCCTCCTGCCAATCTTGCTCGTCCATCTCACCCATCTCCGCCTGCCATCTCTCTCTAAGGGTCTGTGTGGGGTCTTTCTGGTTGTTTACCAACTTTGGTATGTTAATGAGATTGCTTTTTTAGTTAGAGAGTCGGTTAGCAAACGGTCCTCCAGAGGTGAGGACTCGGATAGATCGCTTCCCGGAGGTATGGCCCTCGTAAGGGCATGTTTTATTTGCATGTATCTGTATTGCTCTGTCCCTGCCATTTGATACGTTGCTTGGAGTTGCGCAAAAGAGACCACCTCCCCCTTTTTCCAAAGGTCGCCCACCCTGGAAATGCCTATTAGGTCCCACTGTGTAAAACCTTTGCTCTTACGCAGCTTACCAAACCGGGGAGAGTCCCACAATGGTGTGTGTTGAGTTATCACCCCCTCCCAGCCCAGTTCCTGCTGCGCCTTAAACCAAACCTGCAACGTGTGGGCCGTAGGGCCGATCAACTTGTTTATCTTGGATTTATCAAACAGGGCGCCCATGATTCCATTCGTACCCATCATGTGCCTGTTCATACGTAGAGCCGGTTCGTCCTGGGGGGCGTGTAGCCATTGATTGATCACTATAAGTTGGGAGGCCCAATAATATAGGTTGATGTTAGGCAGCACAATGCCACCGTCGGCCCAGCTCCGCATTAGTTTACGCGCAGTTATACGATGAGGCTTCCCCTCCCATAGTAGGTGACCCACCTCTGCTGCAATGGCTTTGAAATATGAGTCGGGTATTGGCATGGGTGTATTTTGCAGTGCGTAAAGAAACCGTGGGAGAGCCATCATTTTAAACAACGCAGCCCTCCCCAACATTGTCAGCGGGAGGGAGTGCCAACTCCTAATGTCACTCTTTAGCCTCTTCAGCGGCGGAAGCAAGTTACGTTCCGTGAATTGCGCATGGTTTGGCATGATGTAGATACCGAGATACCTGAATCCGTCAGATGCTATCTGTATTTCAGCCCCTCTGGGCAAGTGTGGGGGAGGGCCTTTGAGTATGTATAGCACAGATTTGTTCCAGTTGATGCAATAACCGGAGACTCTGCCATATGAGGCGCAAATGTCTAACAGGCAATTAAGGGAGCGCTGTGGGTGTGTCAAATATAATAAAATATTATCTGCGTATAGGGCGATACGGTCCTCCCAGTCCTCTGTCCATTTCAATCCTTTTACCACTGGGTCTGTCGAATCCATGCCGCAAGCGGCTCCAATACTAACGCAAACAGTAACGGGGAGAGGGGGCAGCCTTGTCTGGTCCCTCGCCCCAGCGGAAAGTCTTCCGACAATCGCCCATTGACCACTACCTGCGCCAGTGACTGTGAGTATAGTAACTTTAACCATGCACAGATTTTGGGTCCAAACCCAAAGCGCTGCAGTACTGCAAAAAGAAAAGGCCACTCTACCCGATCAAAGGCCATACTGACATCCAGAGAGAGGATGACCGCCGCCTCTTGTATAACAGGTTCTCTAGCTAGTATACCGTGCAGGCGTCTAAGGTTCATCGCTGTGTTTCTGCCCGGCATGAATCCGGATTGGTCCGGATGTATTTTTTTTTTTTTTTTTTATATCTGTTTTTTATTGATTTTACACAACCAATCAAATAAACAACGAAACATGATACAATATCATAAGCATACGTGGCATAATGTCATACAGTCTCAGACAGCATAGTAGAATACACAGTTACGGTGTCGAAGCATCATGTGAGCAATTTTAACCTTAGTAAGTAAATCTCCTGTTGCTAACCAATGCGAGTGCTGCCAGCTTTCGGTCCCTCATCCCGTGCCCAACTACAGCCTACCCTGAGTACTCGAAGCTATCAACGCACATTACAATGCCGATAACCCAAACAAAATATAAAGAAAAAACTGTAACCCCCCCGCCCTCCCCTCCCCGCATGTCCGGCACCAGTAGCACTAGTAGCCTGTACACACTCCCGCTATTGGACACATGCGCAGTCCAGTCCCACGGCTGACTTAGTCACATTGCGCCGTCTTGTGAATCATACAGGGTGACCACCCATGGATAATGTGAGGAGCCCCCGTGGCATACAATCGTGGTCCAGTCCCTCAAACCAACCACCACAATACACTCTAACAGGAGAATATATCTATAGCAACAAAGTCCTCCAGCATTGCATTCCAGCTCAACGAGATAGGTTTGGTCCGGATGTATGAGCGTCGCCAAATGGGGTTGCAGTCTGGCCGCTAGTGCCTTTGCTAGTATTTTCGCTTCCGAATTGAGGAGCGAGATCGGTCGGTAGGAGGAACACTCCTGAGGAGGTTTACCGGGTTTGAGTATCGCTATGAGTGTAGCCACCCTCTGCTCTTGTGGGAGCATCCCCTCCGCCAAACTGGCTTGGTACATTCTCAACAAGTGTGGTATCAGTGTGTCCGTCTCTCTTTTGTACCATTCCACCGGGATCCCGTTGGGTCCCAGCGCCTTCCCGGGCTGGAGACCCTTAATGGCTGCAGTGATTTCCTCAGTAGTGAGGTCCACTTCTAGTAGTTGTGCATCTTATGGTGTCAGTCGCGGGAGCTGTATGTCTCGTAAGAATTCTAAATTCTCCTCGACCGTCGCCGTTGCTATGGGAGTGTATACTGTTTCGAAATGATGCGCAAAGCCATTGCGATATCATTTGAGTCTGCTATCAACTCTCCGGTAGGTAACCTAAGTTGTGCCACCCAACCGCTGGCCCTCTCCTTTTTGTCTAGCCATGCCAGTAACTTGCCTGCCTTGTCCCCCACTTCGAAGATCGTGTGTCGTGTTTTCGTGATCCGTGGGTGTCTAAATTCTTATAAGAATATAGTCTATTTTTATAAATTGCTGTTGTATTTCTTGTTGTGTCGATTTCTTCTTTAATTGTTTTGGTGATGATTAAATGGTTAACACTTGTTTTTCTGTGTAAGCCTTACTGCTCAGTGCCACAGCTACCCAGGATTGAGCTGAGGGTTTTTACAAACGAAACCTACTGGACCTAAAGGGTCTGGTAAGTGTATTACATGGTGAAGTTGCACATCCACACCATATAATACAACCAATTTCCTAACAATAGGAATGGATTGTTACGTGCTGCAGCAATTCACTGGCATGGTCCCTTCTTTCCTTCTATGGCCCAAAAACATTGTCACCACTATGTCACTTGAAAGTCCCATAATGTTGGGAAATAGATTAAGACCACCCCTGCTGCTCACCCTCATCCTTGGTGCCCCTCCATGGACCTGTAGATGGATTTTGTTTCAGATTCCGAGGTAGTCGTAATACTCCTTTGTTCTGGTGATATTGTATATATTTTCAGGGTGGGTGGAAGCTTACCACTGCACAAGAGCAGATGCAATTACAGTTCCAAAGTGTTTACTTAGGGATTTTATCTCTCATTTCAGAGTACTGAACGAGTTACCAAGTGACCGAGAACCACACTCAACCATAGTGCAAGAGATTTGTAAAGCTTTAGGGGTACATCAGCATTTCCATGGCACATATCTCCCAGAGTCAGTCATTACTTAAAGAGGAATACATGGTACCTTTAAGAATAAGATTTGTTTATCAGAAACACAACTCAAATAGCCCAATGCCCTATCTCTGTCTCTGTGGTCCATCAGAGGCATACAGACTTAGAAAACTAAGTTGATCCCTTATGAAATCGGGATGGGCGACCTCTGATGTATATGCTGTCTCTACACTTTACGTTCTCAGGTCCAAGCTGCCTTAACTGAGTGTCCAACCAAAGCCTATCATTCCCTCCAGCCTGGTGACTGGATTTATGTTATAGCACATCAGAGGAAGATATTTCTACTGATGTTGCCCCTACCAGATCCTGCTCATCACCAGCACAGCTGTTAAGTTTTGTGATCTGGTGATGTGGATCCACTCCTCCCAGTGCAAACCTGCTGCACCGTCCAGAGACTACAGCCCAACATCATCTGCTTCTGGACCTGAATCCAGCTCTAGCCAGGGCCCTCCGTCTAAAATGTTCCTGCTGTTGCTTTGCCTTCCGCCAGTCGGCCAAGTCACCAGTGTCCACCTTCTTCATCTGCCTATCCACAGCCACACAATGTTACATCCATCACCCCACATCATTATCACCTCCAACCAATGTAAATGGCCTCATCCAGGATACTGTATCCCTCTGTGGGTCTAACCTGCTGTTTTCACTACTGCCTTGAGCATCTGGATCAGATTAGGATACATCATAGGCAGTTATCGAAAAGCCTAATTGTACTGAACTGGTCCTTGAGTGGAACCACAGCTCCTTCCACGTGAATAATTCATATGTGCTGTTGCTGGAGAAATACAGACAATCTCTCTTCTTGCTGAATCTGCACTCACGTGCCTGTTGATGTGGAGGTAACGTGCCTTCTATCAGAGTGGCCACTGATAAAAATTGAGCTTGCCTCGTTTTGTTCTAACATGGGCACAGCCTTCCAGAAGGGACAGCATCCTCTCTCAATTGTTCCAAGAATTTGGTATGTCAGAACAGGAGATGGTTTGTGAGCACCGCAACCAAGCAACCAAAGCATCTTTCGGCCAAAGCGAGTGTGACACTGTTGTGAAGACCATAAGCTTTAAATCTTTCCAATATGAATATTGACTTCCCACTGGCATGGTGTTTTACAAACGTTAACATCAAGAAGGCTATGCTCACTTCATCTGTGGAACTACAGTCTACCCCTGGCGACCCCAAGAGTGGATTCAAATCTGTTAATATGGCTACCTTGTCCTTTGTTATCGGGCATTCTGCCAGTTACCCTCTACAGAGAAAGTGGGGCCACCATGACGTCTCTGAAACAAGCATATTCTTGTCCATTCTCTTTACCATGTAAGGGGCAGAGCAGGCTATTTGAGATACTAGGCACCATAATGAAATATTAGAAGAATTAGCAAATGAAACCACCATTGCTTTCAGATTGGTTACTGATCAGTTAGAAACTCATAAAGCCAATCTCCTACAGAATAGAATGGCTTTAGATTACTTTCTGGCATCCAAGGGTTGTGTCTGTGCTATAGTAGAGACCGAGTGCTGTACATACATTCCAAACACCTCACTTAGCACGCATGACCAAATCGACAACATTAAAGATAGTGTTAAGAAACTACTTGAGATTCAGAACGTATTAGATTTCAGTTTATGTGACATCTGGTCTTGGCTGTTAGGGACATCAGGGAAATGAGGGATTAAAATCTTTGAAACAGTAATTGCTGTATTTCTGAATGTGTTTACTCTATATGTTTTCATGAAAATAATGATAAGCATAATCCAACACACTTTTGCTAGTAAAACCTCTGTCCACAATTATCCGTTTGCAACATGTGAGTGTCATAAAGATAGTAATGATGAGGATGTTAAGACTGACATCATACAATATGTATGCAATTGAATTATTGTAAGGGGTTTTCCTTCCAACAAAAAAGTCGGTGAATAGAAAGTAGAATTACTTGTTTCAATGCCTTAACACCATTACTTTCATGACAAAAATCCCATTACTCATGTAAGCCTTACCAAGTGCTGATATATTTCATTACTAAACTGTAATGTTCATATATTAACCTTTAGATCACATTATCACCCTAATATTAGTACGTCTATTGGGATTCATGTATTTTCAGTGCTCCTAATCCTTTATATTTAGTGTTCTACAATTGCAAATGCTATGCCCTATGTAGTAATCGTAGCCTTGGTCTGAGGATTGGAACCACGATGTGTGAATTTTAGAAACTAGTGGAGTCAGCGGTTGTTTGAATCTTCCATATATAGTCTTCAAGGACTTCTCACATTCTTTCTCGTGAGAAGATCCGCCCACCTGTTCATTATTTAGTTTCATTTATTAAGAGTATCAATCACATGCTCTTGTTTCCATCCCCTTATATTGAGGAAGAGACTGTATAAAAATCTGTGCACATGTATGGATTTTAGCATTGTATGCTTGAACTTATGAGGCGAAAGTCTGGTCTGCTGAAACAGCAATTGCTGAGCACTGTTTTGCTTGCATACCGGCTATTTTGCATTACACGCATGTTAGACATTTTAGGCTTTCCCAAAGTGTGTTCTTTTACGGCACCCTGTCAGTTGTAAGATTTAAGATTTGAAAAACTTCTTGTCGATCTATATTCTTTACTCCAAATGAAGCCTCCAGAACTGGGCCTAATAATCCAAATGGAAATTCTAAAACTGCCCACTAACATTTTTTCCACTGGTTGCGCTGATTTACTAATGCTAAGATGCTCAAGGAGAAGGGAAGCTTGTTGCCTGTATTATACCTCTTCTGTGCATGTGTGGGAAGCTTGCATTACTGTTACTGGTGCTGGCTATATTCTGCGTATGATAACTGTTTTGTGTATGGTTGGGAAATAATTATAATGGAACTGGTATTTCTATATAGCGCTTCAAGCTGCACTTCTGTCATTTCTAAGGGCAAATAACAGGTTATTATTGACCCACTCATGGTACTATGCACTGTTTCCTGTGCTGTAGCTGTTTGTGTGTGAATGGGAGGTGGGCAGCATCTGAAAGCAGAGAGAAGTTGTGATACTTGCAGTGCTGAGCAGTGGCGGCTGCCAGATATGGGGGGCGGGAGGGATGGAAATTAAGGGCGGAGGAAAAGAAACAAGAAAAAGAAATCACTTACCTGGCTGCACTCCTCACTCTGTTTCCGGTCTTCTTCTTTTCTGCAGCATGTGCCCAGTCAACTCCCTTAACCACTCCCAGTGCTGCTCTCATGCTGTGAGAGCTGCTCCAGGATTGGATGGAGCGTGCTGGCTGGATGCTCCTTCAGGCCCTATAGACCTGTGCTTGGTCTCCACCCAGCTGTCTAAGGGAGCTAGGTGGGGAGCTTCAAAGTGTGCATGTCAATTTAGCTGGCGCAAGAAAGCAGGTCACAGTGATGTGCACTTTGGAGCATCCAGCTATCCACTGCTCCTGTCCTCGACACGCCCCGCATGCTTCTGTGCTCTGGTACGGCTGGATGCTGCAGTGCTGCCGTGAGAGCGCATGTCGGAAAAATAAAATGACAATGAAATCTTTTCACTGCCATTTTAATTTTCCTGCTCGGCTCGCAGGGGGGCGATGCCCCCCTGCCCAAGTGAAGACACCGCCACTGCTGTACCTCCTCTCTTCATGATGGAACCTTGCATTGCTGATGCCCAGGTGCTACCTGTTCAGTGTACCTTTCTGAAGCTTGAGAGGATCACTACTTTCAATAAGCCAAAGCACTGTCATTAGACATGCTGGTCTCTTCAGCGTCCTGACAGGAAGGCCAATTGTAGACTCTTACTTCCTGTGGTCTGTGTATAAGAGACCTGCGCACCCCAGTACCCCTAGAGTGCTGCTATCAGTGCAGACTGTCTGCTGGGTTTATACAAGAATGAGGGGGATGGTGCAGTGCCATCTGCTGCTTTAATGGAGAGTGTTTGCATGGGTGTGTTTTGGGTGCTACACCCACCTGATAAATTTATTTTGTGATAAATAGTTAGGTACAGGTGCTTTCAGTCGGGTATGGTGAGGTGTCTGTTGGATTTCACCAGGGAGTTTCACATACACACAAGACAACAACACACACACACTCCCTCTCTCTGTTTTGAAAGTCCTAAAAAATGTTGGTACATTTTATAAAATCTTGTGTTTTCTCTAACATAGTACCCCTACCAATCTGCATTCCTCTCCCTGTTCCTGCTGCCCATTGGGCCCTTTCTGGCCCGCCCTGCTTATTGTAGAATGTATTTTCATGAGAGGATGTAGCCCAACTGTCAGAGCTTCCGACTTTGGAGCTGGGTAACCAGGTTCGAGTCTGGCATCGGCTCAACATCCTGTGATTCTGGGTAAATCACCAAAAATGAATGCGTCCTTGTGTAATGCATCTGGTGCACGTGTAAAGCGCTCCAATACCTTTGGGTTGAGTTTGCGCTGATAAAACTACAAAAGAACCATGATATGCCAGCTTGGTTGTTGGAAAATCTGAAGCTCACCCCACCCCCATCTCACTGATCAAGCTCCGCCTATTAGTGTTTGGATGTGCTCACTTCTTGCTGCCTGTGTGATCTTGTCTGCAGCTGGTTAGAAGGTGTTTATGGAGTTGTGTGAGGTAACTCCGAGTGTGTGATTGCAGCGAGCCCTCTACACCCCTGGCAATTTGCTTTGCATATATGAGAGAGTGCTTCAGTGAGGGTAAGAGAGCATCAGAGGAGAGGACTGTGAATCTGTTCAGGCAGAACCCAAAGGAAAGTCGCTGTGCTGGAGCTGCGAGTTGAGTCCTCACTGCTACCAGAGAGGAGGCTTTGCCAGTCGGCTAAGTGAGCATGACTTTCTGCCCAAAAGTTATATTTCTGTTTTAAATCGTTTGTCTGCCTTACCCTCCTGGACTCTGGCTCAAGCAGGTGTGCATCCCATGTGTAAGCTAGTGCTGGACTGGGCTGCCCTGCTGCCTACATTAGGGGGCTTCCTTGAGGAGAAGTGCTTAGAGCACAGGGGTGTCCACATCTGGTAATGTTTCATCGGGATGTCTACTGGGGTTGTGTAAGAGTAGCTTGATATGTCAATCCTTCTCACCCATGCAACGACGGTACGGCTTCAAGTGTTTGTGATGGTTATGTTGATCGGGACGTCACCTGAGAGATCAGGGGAAGGCAGGAGAGATGAACAGAAAAGTGGAAATGACTTCACAGGATCGAGAGAATTACGAAGGCTCATTGTGGGCTCTGTGATAGTGAAGAAAACAATAGTAATCTTCCCCCATTTGGGATTTCCACACAAGGTCCAAGCTACCATCTCCCTTGTTCTGTCCAAACTCGATTACGCCAATAGCCTCTACCATGGATCACCTTTAACTACCATGAAAAGACTACAACGGATTCAGAACTCGGCTGCCAGACTACTCTTACATATAAAACCGCAAGACCACATCTCCCCTGCCTTGAAAGCCCTGCATTGGTTACTGGTTGCCAGAAATCCACGTTCAAGCTGCTTTGTATCACCCACAAAGCGATACATGGAACGGGACTGCTCTTCATCAGGAATAAAATCACCAAAGAAATTCAACAAAGGAACCTCCGCTCTAGAGTGGCACCTCACCTCAAAATCACAGGAAAAACAAGCATTTGCAATGCAATAGGTCTCACATTTCGCGAGTTTGAGCTATTGGCAAGTGGGCTGCTAGATGCTGTTGGCGTACGAGTGGTTGATCATAAGAACTTGCAGGAGACACATGTGAACTCTCGTTCAACGTTGTGTGGTGCAGTGTGGCAGCAGTGCGGTGAGCGGCAGCCAGGCCTGAAAGCACAGAGGAGTGCAGCACGTTAGTGGGGCATGGGACAGAACCAGGGTCCCTGGTGCTGGACACGGTGCAGGTGCAGATTGGCGCAGCTGTGCCTGCTGCACGCATCCTTTCATCATCCATTTTGCAGCTGCCATTAAGTAGTTTGTGGGAAAGAGGAGGAGTGCAGGGTGCCGTGGGTGGGAAACGGAAACCAGTTATGTCACTTCCTTTACTATGGATGATCGGAAATCCAGTGACGTCCCTTTCTGTGCGGATGGGTGATTGAGTTTGAGTTTGAGTTTAAAAATTCTTATATAGCGCTCTTACACCAGCGGTTTCATGGCGCTGTAACTGGCAGATCTCCTCAATAGGCAAGGAAGGGAGGTCGGGTAACGGAGGATTAAATGAAAATTTTGCTGAAGAAGTAGGCTTTAAGTTTCTTTCGAAACTGGGAATATGGGGTTAGGGATCTGAGATCAAGGGGTAATGAGTTCCAAAGGGTTGGGGCAAGGGTCGCAAATTTTGAGCCCCCCCACTTTTTCCGGCGAAACCGGGGAACTATCAGGAGGGATTGGGAAGAAGATCGGAGCTCCCTAGTTGGCAAGTAGGGGATAATCTCCGAAGAAATGAATGCAGGGGCCGTACCCAATCGAGCATGGTAAGTGATAGATGCAAGCTTGAATTGGATACGTTCCCGAACCGGAAGCCAATGTAAAAGTTTCAGAAGGGGGGTGACATGTGAGGGTTTAGGAAGGTTAAAGACCAGCCGAGCCGCCTGGTTTTGGATCATCTGCAACCGCCTGAGACTATATGCAGGTATACCTGCATATAGGGCGTTGCCATAATCCAGGCGGGAGATGACCATCGCAAGGACGATCAACTTCAAGGCCTCAAAGGTGAAAAATCGAGAGACCCTGCGGATGGTGCGAAGAGACAGAAAAGAGGAAGAAACCACAAAACTAACCTGGGAGTGAAGGGTAAGGTGAGAGTTGAGTTTAATACCAAGGGTTTTGACCGAAGTAGAGGGGACCGGAGAGGGACCAAGGGAAGGGGGCCAAAAGAGTGAAGACCAGGGACTGGAACAACCACCCGTCAACACCAACTCGGTCTTATCAGGGTTGAGTTTCAGGTGGTTGAAATCCATCCAGTCCCTGATAAAAATCATAATGGACTGGAAATTAGAGATAGAGGCAGAAGAAGAGGACAGATTAAAGACAAGTTGGAGGTCATCCGCATAGTTGTATACGGAGACCTCCATTTGTTGTAAAGAAAAAATGAGGGGAGAAATGTAAAGATTAAACAGAAGAGGTGAAAGGGAGGAGCCTTGGGGGACCCCGCCAAGAACTTTCCGAAAGTCCGCAGTGAAGTCACCCAGGCGAACTGCCTGGGTGCGGTCCCTCAGGAAGGAGGACAACCAAACCAGGGCCGTACCCCCGATCCCCGCCGCCGCGACACGGGAAAGTAAGATGGTATGATCCACCGTGTCGAAGGCGGCAGAGAGATCGAGGAGGACCAGTGCCTGGAATTGATTGGTGTCCCTCCCCTCCCTGAGGTTATCAAGGACCGAAAGAACTACGGACTCCGTAGAGTGTGCGGGGCGAAAACCAGCCTGGCGGGCAGCCAATACCCCATTTTCTTCCACAGATTAAGATTAAGTTCTCTTTGTAGGATTCTTCTACTGCCTAGATATAAGCCCTCATTTATTCCCCATGCTTGCAGTGCAATACAGCAGGTTAAACATTCACACTACACATATAGCCAGCGCACCTTTGTGCATGACGGCGTTTACATGCATGAGCACATTGAAGCTTGGTACAATCAGACTACAGCATTAGTTCTGTATTGAAGAGAAACAAGTTGGAGAGATTGCGACTCTTCTCAAGAATACATATGGAAAGATTAACTGTTTTCAAAGCCTGGGTTCTATACGTTTTATCTTGAGTAACACAGATGCAGGCCATGGAACTGCTAAGCTCGGAGTTTCATTATTGCAAAATATCCAAGATAAGGATTGACTGAAAACTGGTAAATATAAAACTTTGCATCATTTTGCAATTAACACAAAGGTGTGTTATTACCATGAGTGCTTGGCACTGTGCCTATGTGCGTTCCATCAGTGCTTGGCGCTGCACTGTAATGGCATTCTTGTAAAAAAAAACATCTCTGGGGTATAAATCTTTCACAACAGGGCACATAATTTCACAGAATATTTTCCCCTTCTTACTACCATACTCCTGTCCGTGCACTGTAGTCACCAGCAAGCCACTTTCGTCCTCGTGAGAAGGAATGACGGCAGCCGTTTCACCAACTCTCTGAGGAATACGGCTGGGTTTGGCAGGTACCATGCATGCAGTCGGAACAACTCGCAAAAAAAGAAAAAAAAGCATTACAAATGCAATAGGTCTCGCCTTTCATTAAGTTAAAGCCATTTGCTTTGCTATACAATACCATTAGCAAAGCAAATGGCTTTAACTTAATCAAAGGCGAGACCTATTGCATTTTCAATGCTTGTTTTGTTTGTTTTTAAGCACAGTGCGATTAGCAGAAGCAGAACCAGTACTCGAACCTGTCTCCCCAGTCCAAAGTCGTCAGCTGTAACGCCACATTCCCACCTCCTTTTGCGCTATTCGGAGGTCAGCAAATAGAAATAAATACGTTCACGGCACTCAGTTATGATTACAATTTCAGATAGAGAAAAAGCCATTTATATTCTAGCCCACGAGCACACATTGTTTCATAAACGTTTAAGGGATGTTGTGAAATTGTTCTAACAGGGCCACGCACTCACACTCGTTGGACCGCATCAGATATGATGAGGCAGCCCTGCCTTGCTCCAGCAGATTTCAGTGCCAATAACAGACAAGCATTGAAAATGCAATAGGTCTCGCCTTTGATTAAGTTAAAGACATTTGCTTTGCTAATGGTATTGTATAGCAACCCAAATGGCTTTAACTTAATGAAAGGCGAGACCTATTGCATTTTTAATGCTAGTTATAGTTGTGTGGCATCTGTGTATGTTACTCGCTGAGGTGCTGTTGTCCTGGTAATAGCGACATGTTTGAATAATCTTGTGCGTGTGCTTATCTTTGTTTACATTTGTAGAGAGTCTGGCAGTGTGGTCATCTTCAACTTTTCCTCCTTGACATGCATTATCACGTTTGTTTCCTGATCTAATATAAGCACAAACCATTTCCTCAGTTCCTGATCCAATAAAGGCTTTAGACGTGTGTTTCTTTTAGGAAGGAGGCAATAACTGAGCAGAATGTCCTCCCTGCCTGCTCCTTAACAGGCTTTGCCCCCGAGGCCTGTGCATCACGGCCTTTGTCATAGGGCACGGAGAGACGAGCATCACTTCAGGCACACACAGAGAACATATTCCAACAAGGGATTGTGCTCACCCAAAGAACACTACGAGCACACAGACGACAGCACAAAAGGATTGTTTGCGATGTGTTCAGATGTAGGAATTAAAGTGAACCCAATTATAAATGATAGTTCGTGCCTCCCTTTAATGCAGGGGACGATGGTAGGAAAATGGGAAGGTTAGGGTAAACTGTCACGCTGCACCTCACAAGTCTGCCTTGATTACATTTTGATAAAGATATAAATGGCCACAAAAAAGCACACTTCTTAAGCTTGTTCAGGATGTTTATTTTTTAAGGACCGATATATTTACGTGTGCAAGATGCGCACTAGCCACTAAAGTTCATCCTGGATTTGTTTTTAATTTTAAGCTGCTAAATTACCGTCAATTTATTAATGCACGCGCCACTGAGATGCTGCGTCAGTTGCACATTTCTTGTTTGAATCCCACCATGACAAACCGATACCCACCTCGGTGGCAAATACTGTGATGTTCAGCTTTGCGAAGCAACTATACAGTGACTGCAGGCAGAACTTTTACCCCAAACAAATTTGTGTAGAACTGGAATTGTTTGATTATTTTCATTTTTGCGTAAAATATCCGTTCTGAAAAAGCAGATATTCTGAACGGAGTCTGTGTCCGATGAATCCCAGTTTCCTCACCGTGGTGGGCTCATCGTCTCGGCTCTGAGTGAATGATTCCCTTCAGCTGACAGTTCTGCAATGGTGTCCTGATGAACCTGCGGCATCTTCGTTTTCTGTGTGAATCAGGCTATTGTTGTTAATTGCTTGTGGAATTCTTCCAGCCCATAGCAACCAACATTTAACACTAATCCGATAAAGATTGTGTTTTTTGTTCACAAATTCAGTACTACACTTGACAAAATAGCCTAAATATATCATTAATGTAAGCACCCTGTTTTACCACTCAATTTATTTAGTGGTACCCTGATTCAATATGAGGTGACAGAATACTGCGGTGTTATTGCCAAAGCACATACGGAAGCCACACACCACCGCAGATATGAGTGGCACGATATAAATTCATTTCGCCATCTTATCAGCTAAAGGAGAGCCATGTTTTTATGGAAGTGGAAGGACAGACTGTCTCTTCCTTTTCTCCATAGTTGATCGTAGTGCTGATTGAGAGGGATACACGTAATCATTTTTTTTTGTTGCATCTTTTATATAGCACAAACTCGACCCAAAGGTATTGGAGCGCTGTACATGAGCACCGTATTTACATTACATATTCAGGCACCGGGAGATTAAGTGATTTGCCCAGAATCACAGGATGTGGACGCGACCCCGAGGCTCGAACCCTGGTTTCCAGCACCAAAGTCGGCAGTCTAGCCGATGGACCACATCCTCTCATTAACCAGGCAGGCGAGCCAACCAATCAACAATGCCGAGCGCCAAGGGCTCTCAGAGCCCGTACATGAGTCAGTCAAGTGCGCAACAAAAATGTACGGGCTGCAGCGGGCATAGTCGCCCCAGGGGAAGTAGAGGGCTGGGAGAGACAAAACGTTCCGGGCAGTCTGGCGGTGCGATGACTAGAGTGCTGCAGACAATTAGTCTCTGTCAAAGGGCACAAAATGAGCGCGGTGTGCCTAGCGTGCCCCACGCTTATTAAAGTAAAAAAAAACTAGGTGCCAGCAGCTCTCGGTAACTTCAGACCATGGAGGCAGTGGCGGAAGTTCTTGCCTTTCTTAACCAGCGCACGCCGTGATGTTTTTTTCGCCTTTTTCTGCCGTCCCACTTGGACGGCCTCGCCTGCTAAAAGGTTTCTTATCTTTATGGTGCCATGTGTTTGGCCCCATAAAGATAAGAAACCTTTTGCAGCAGAAGGAAGGCAGGTGAGCCCGTCCAAATGGGACGGCTCAAAAAGCCGAGCAAATACATCATCACCAACTCTATTCCAATGGCTGGCCACTGTTTACCATAAACGGTGATGCCAGCCAATGGAAAAGAGGGGCGGGGCTTAAAGCCCTTTGCCAAAAATACCCGTAAACATTAAGTCTCGCCAGCGAGACTGCGCCTGCGCGCAGCCTACGCCAGTCGAGACCTAAAAACATGGGTGGCACATCCTTCTCTGTTCAAGCAGCCAAACTATGGATCTCTTTACCCCTCAACATAAGATCCACAGATAACTTATCTTCAGAAACTACTCAAGAATTGGCTCTTCCCCACATAAGCACCATACGCATACAGAAATATACAGCATATCTCTCTGTACATAAACATTTATTTGTGCTATAGATATGTACCTATATATGTGTATTGCTTTGTAAAAACTTGTAGAATAATTGTTTAAAAATAAATATATATATATATCGATATTCATTAATTCTGCGATACAAATGTACATATTACTGAGAGTTACATAATTCTATGTTTGGAATAAATAAGTAAATCTTTTATCATAACTATTTATCTACAATTACTTCACTATTGAATTACAAAAAAAGAATGATATATAAACAAATAAATAAAATGTATCTTAAGTACAACAACACTTGAAAGCCAGAGTTTATTTAATGCATCTTTAATCTACATATACTTACTTCCTTTATGCACCTATATACCTTCCACATAATTATTAATCCTTCCCTCTTCTATCCCTCCACTGTCCTTTTCAATCCAAAAAACAGACTAGCATGTCCGCCTCTCAAATTAATTTAACATTTCACTATACTAATTCACCACTAATCCTTTATGGGTTCCGGAGCAGCGTGCTACTAGCCGAAAAAAACACTTCAACACCCCATCAGAGGTAACAAGCACTATATAAATGCAAACCTTTTTCCCTCTTCTATCGCTCCGCTATCCTTCTCAATCCAAATAACTGACTAACAAATCCACCACTCCAATTACTTTCATATTTCACTATACTAAATTCACCACTAATCCTTTATGGGTTCCGGAGTAGCATGCCACGTGCCGATAAAGTGCTTTGACACCCCAACAGGGGTTGCAAGCGTTCTATAAATGCAAACCTTTACACTCTTCTCTACCTCCACTAGCCTTCTGAATCCATATAACTGACTAACATATCCACCACTCAAATTAATTTCCTATTTCACTATACTAATTCACCACTTATCCTTTATGGGTTCTGGAGTAGCGTGCTACTCGCCGAAAAAAGCGATTAGATGCCTCGTTAGGGGTAGTAAGCGCTATATAAATGCAATTACAATACAATAGTATCTCACCAGCTGGAGGAATAATGTGTGACAGGCAGCCGCTCCAAGGCATATGACTGGCAGGGAGGGAGGGTAAGAGGGAGGCGCAGCGTCGGGAGAGTGAATGGAGTAGATGAGAGCGAGCGTGGGGGAACAGGAGAGGGAAGAAGGCTGAAGAGTACTGTTGCAGGAGTGAGAGGATTCAGGCCCTGACGTTGGATTAGAAGTCATGGGGCACAATTCCAAAGATGCTATGAACAGCCAGAAATTGTCCAGGTTATGTTATGTTATGTTATGTTATGCAGGTTTATGTATAGCGTACAGCTACTCCAAGGAGTGTCCCGACGCTTTAGAATGCATACTAATCATGGAACACAACAACGGAAATAAACAAAAAGAAAATAAAGAAGAGGAAACCTAATAGAACCTGAAACTAAGAAGTAAAAAGCCAGGTTTTAAGCCCCTTCCTGAAAGCCAGCAAGTTTGGAGTGCTACGCAGGGCCACAGGCAATTTGTTCCACAGCTGAGGCGCTAAACATTTGAAGGAGCGGCCGCCAATGCGAGCTCTCTTCGCGCGGGGGACTACAGCAAAAAACAAGGCTTCCGACCTGAGCGATCTGGCCGGACGGTAAAAAGACAACCTGTCCTGGAGATATTTTGCTCCAGATCTGTACAAGGCTTTGTGTGCCAGGGTGAGAGATTTAAAAACTATCCGCTTCCGGACAGGAAGCCAATGGAGAGATTCCAAAAGGCCCGAAGCTCTGGCACAACGAGGTAGTCCAAAAATAGCACGTGCAGCTGAATTCTGAACGACCTGTAGTCGTTGAAGCAGGTATTCAGGCAGGCCGAGATAGAGAACATTGGCATAATCTATTCTCGAGCCTATCATCGCCTGCACCGTGATCTTCCTATGTTCCTCCGATAGCAGAGGGAGGAACTTGCGAAGCATCCGGAGTACGCCAAAGCAGGTCCCTGTGAGGCCGATTACCTGCGAACGTAGTGTGAGGCCATTATCGATCTTAATCCCAAGGTTTTTTGCTACCTGGGAGGAACTAGCTGGTGGAAACATGTTCTCAGGCCACCACACTTTCCAGTCCGGGTCCGAGCTGCACCCAAAGAAGAGGACCTCAGATTTATCCGAGTTGCACTTGAGGCTGTGTTGATGGAACCACTGAAATACAGCCTCAAGGCAACCCTGGATCCTACCTCCATCGAAGTCCGCACCCCTCTCACAGGTGAAGAGGAGCTGGGTGTCATCAGCATAAGAGACGATCTGGGCCCCGAAAGACTCCGCCAGGGCCGCCAGAGGGGTCATAAAGATATTAAAAAGAGTCGGGCTCAGGACGGAGCCCTGAGGAACTCCGACACCCAAAGGCGACATATCGGCGGCGCAATCAGAAGCCCAGACCGATTGTCGACGACCAGCCAGAAAAGATCGAAACCACTGGAGCACCGTCCCACACAGACCAATCTCTGAGAGTCTAGCAAGCAGACCCTCGTGGGGGACGGTGTCAAAGGCCGCCGACAAGTCTAACAACACCAGCATCGCTCTCCCACCCGAATCCAACACCTCCTTTACCGCCTCCGAGACTTCCAAGAGGGCTGTTTCGGTGCTCAGATTGGCGCGAAAACCCGACTGGGTAGGGTGCAATAGATGGTGGGCCTCCAAGTAATCGGCAAGCGCCCTATGCACGTGCTTTTCAATGACCTTCGCCAGAGCCGGCAGGAGCGAAATAGGTCTATAATTCGCTAAAACCTCTACATCCAGACCAGGCTTTTTAAGCAGGGGAATAATCATAGCCTGCTTCCAGGACTGGGGAACCACACCCTGTGCAAGAGAACAGTTCAACAGGGGGTTCACAAGAGGATTCATGACAGCTGCCATTTTAGCCAGAAATTTTGCGGGGCAAGCATCCCGAGGGGAACCGGACTTTAGTCCTCCCATCAGGTCAAGAGAAGCTGACAGCGAAAGAGGGGGGAAAGCCGCCAAAGTCACACCGGCACTCAGTCGGGTAGCAGCGGCGTTCTCCACCCGACCTGGTGCCTCAGGATCCAACACACTGAAGGAATCCTGAATCCGCTGGATCTTAGAGGTGAAAAAGTCCGCAATCGCCCTGACCCAAGGCGCAGGAGGGGGGGTCTGGGCAGGCGCTGTGCGAGAGGCTGTAAACTCTCGCACAATGGCGAAAAGCTCCTTACAGGAGTTGGACGCGGCTTCAATTCTTCTAGCAAAGTAAGCCTTCTTCTCCGCGAGGATATTCCGATGGTACGCTTTCGCCAGAGACCTGTAAGTGAGTTTCGCCGTCGCGTCGTATTTCACGCGCCAGGCTCTTTCCGCTACCTTGCATTGCCGACGCGAGGCCGCCAATGCTTCCGTGAACCAGGGGGCAGAAGCACCTTTTCCGGGTTTGCGGGGGGGTCTCAGAGGCGCAAGCTCATTGAGCCTCTCTGAGAGCCAGACCTGCAAACGCTCCACATCCTCCTCTAAATTCCAGGATAAGGCACAGGGGTGATCGGCACAGGACTGTGCCAACAGTTCAGGAGTAATCCGGTGGAGTGGCCTAAATCCCACTAAAGACTGCCGGGGGACACTGGCCGGCTTCCCAGACTCTGAGAGATAAAATCTCACCAGCCTGTGGTCAGACCAAAGCACCTGGGTGGGGGCCAACATCTCTATAGGGATCGTAGAGAATGTCAAATCCAGGGTATGTCCCTTCTCATGGGTCGGCCCAACATGGTAAGGAACAAGGCCCATAGGGGCTGTGACCTCCAACATTTTCAAAGCATCGGGATCCGTTTCAACGTCCATATGGACGTTGAAGTCCCCGGCGACAATGCAATGTTCTGATGAAAAGAGCAAAGAAGAGGTCACCGACTGGAACTCTTCGAGAAAAGAGCCCAAGGGCCCCGGCGGCCGATAGACTAGAAGACCCTTAATCGATTGGTGAGGAGAAAGGACAAGGGCAAAGGCAAGGGATTCACAATCCTTGATCACCTCCGATGGAATAATGGTGCAAGAGACCATTTTGTTGACTATTAAAGCCACACCACCTCCCCGCCCCTTCGGCCTATCCTGCCTGAAAATGTTATACTCGGGCGGGATAGCAGTGGCAATATCAGGGTTAGACGCCGCGCCGAGCCACGTCTCGGTGAGCATTAGAAACAGGGGTTTTTCTGACTCCAGCAGATCAAAAACATCCAGAGCGTGCCGGCCCAACGATCGAGTGTTGAGCAGTAGGCCCAGATGTTTAGTGCAAAACGCCGCCTTCAGTGGCGCATCGCCCAAATATTTCTGCGGGCGCCAGCCACACTCAGGGCAGCAATGCTTACCCTTGTGGCGAGCAGGGAAAACCGGCCGGCAGAAGCCATTTGTGTACCGCAAGGACCAGAGTTCAGAGCCCGAGTAGTGAAGCATGATGTTGAATAGGCCAGCTGACTCGAGCCGAAAAGCCGCAACGCGTCTGTCGCCTCCGGGACGCGGACGGGCGCAGACGGGCTAACTCTGGCGTAAACTCCGGCGGAAATCCGGCGCCCCGCAGCGCGTATCCGCTGCGCGAAGTGTGGCTGTTATTTCATAGTGGTCTAGGCCCTTGTGACCCAGTGCCACACCTACCCCACAACGAGCACTAAACGTAGTACCCCGTTCCAAAATGGCCGCCAAACACGAGTCGGGGCAAAGGACCCGCAAAACGCGGTGGTCGAACAGATTATGGTGCAGGTAAGCAGGGATGAGTGCCGGAGTGCGAGCAGCCCTAAAAACCAGGGGAAATAGAAAGAAAAAAGCAAATGAAATGGCAAACAGGGAGTTTTTAAAATATTATCTCGGACAGTCCGAGGACCTTAAAAATCACATGGGCAATTAATCATCAAAGCGTTCTCTTAGTGCAAGGGAGAATACACAGTTTGCCTGCTGTTTTATAGTGGTCTAGGCCCTTGTGACCCAGTGCCACACCTACCCCACAACGAGCACTAAACGTAGTTCCCCGTTCCAAAATGGCCGCCAAACACGAGTCGGGGCAAAGGACCCGCAAAACGCGGTGGTCGAACAGATTATGGTGCAGGTAAGCAGGGATGAGTGCCGGAGTGCGAGCAGCCCTAAAAACCAGGGGAAATAGAAAGAAAAAAGCAAATGAAATGGCAAACAGGGAGTTTTAAAATATTATCTCGGACAGTCCGAGGACCTTAAAAATCACATGGGCAATTAATCATCAAAGCGTTCTCTTAGAGCAAGCCAGTGGCAGGAGACACCCCCCTACCACACACACACACACGCTCCACAGTCACAGTCTGGTGCATGCCTTTTCAAAACAGATACATTTACCTGTGGGCCTGCGGGACATCAGCAAACAAGGCGGAGGAAGGACTACACAGCTGCTCATTTCCCAGTGTGTGCATGCTCTGGGAGGACAGAACCATCTAGGCTCCCAGAGGAATCCTCTGTAGTGTTGTGATTGTTTTCCATAGCATTTATCTATTTTTTTTTTTTTATGTTTTGTATTTGTTAATTCCCGTTAGCCAAGCGTGCATTTGCCTACTAACAACTTTATTACATACAAGTCCTGCAGTTTGCGAAAAGTCTTCCGGATTTTATTTATAGCTTATTGATGTAAGTGCTAATGCAGTGTCTCAACGGGACCTGGACTTGCATGCTTGACTTCAGCTCGTAGCAAAAATATAATGAATCCTCCTTCCACTTAGCATGTGTATATAGATTTAGTATTCAGCCTGGGGAGGAAGGACCTAACAGAGGAGCTCAGCTGTTTTAAAACAATTTGTAATGCTGGAGGTATGGGGGAAGGGGCCAAAAGCCCAAGAGAGAGTGGATCTTCCAGGTGCAATCCTGTAATAGTTCACACTCATAACCCCCAGTGCAATCTCTGCTATGTATGTTTTCTGCTCGCTGCCTCTCACAGCGGTCTCTTGTCACTCTTACTTTGCAGTGTCTGTCTTGGGTTGCCACCTTTACCGGATGAAAATACCGGCCATCTGTTCATGTTTTAGGTTTCTGCAAAGTCTTACCCACTAGACTTTTGAACATCTTCATATTTTGGAACAGACACTGAGTGCAGCCCTCCCTCTCACTGCAACATTGTGTATATTATTTCAAATGAACTTGCATCCCTACTGACGGGGCAAGACACAGGTTCTCTCTCAACTCTAGGAATGCTTTTGTGCAATTGTTGTCCCATGGAAGCGGATCAGACACATCCTTGTGTGTCAGCCTCAGTAAAGGCTTAGCCACTAGGGAATGGTTTGGTGTCGACTGTCTACAGTAGCCAACCATTCCCAAAAGCATCCTGACTTCTCTCTGAGTTCGAGATGGATCCATCTGGTGAATTCCTTCCACTCTCTTTGGTGACACCTGTCTAGCTCCTTTTTCAATTATGTGTCCCAGATATTGAGATTACTTTTGGCAGTACTTCTGACTATGCTCATGTAATGGCACTGTGATATAAACCTGACATAAATTAATAACAGGAAGCTATTCTTCAGTACATGCAATTTGAAAAGGTATG
This sequence comes from Triturus cristatus, assembly GCF_964204655.1. Taxonomy (NCBI): domain Eukaryota; kingdom Metazoa; phylum Chordata; class Amphibia; order Caudata; family Salamandridae; genus Triturus; species Triturus cristatus. The sequence goes on from NC_140584.1 coordinate 405,204,397, forward strand.
TTCGCTGGATTAGGAACCATAGTACAACATAGAAAAATGATGCACTATTCTGTACTTCTCACTGGGTTACTGTAAACCTGTGATCAGAGAGTTACATGAACTTCCAATCAATTCCCCCAAAAGTCCCTCGCTCAGTTTATCTTTAATAACGGGTGAAATTTCTGCAACTGTCTCTTGTGTCATATTGTATGATGGTGTTGCTGAATACATGGCATCTGGTTTTAATCTGACTAAGACTGATTCTACTCTTTTTATTACTCTGACATCTTTCTCTGTGAACATACTTCTGGGTTCACTGTTTCTTTCGAATCGGAGGGTAATTTTTCAACTGTAATTTCTGAAAACAATCCTACAACTGTCTCTGGTTGGGCCACTTTAAACTGTACATCCTTATCAGGAGTCTTATATTCAACATCATTTGTGTACAATACATTGTGCAGTTTAACTTGCACCACAAATGTTTTCCTAGCAGGCCTACAGTGCTTCTGGTAACATCAGAAAGGTCGGGCTGAAACCGTCACTTTCAAATACAGCAGAGTGTTGAAACGTGTTCTGATTTGGTTCTGAAAAGAATTCAAATTTCTTTAGACAACTGATTTAAATACATTTTAGGGTTTCCCATATTTGGCAGGACCATCTGGGCTTGGAGAACTTACCTGATTCTAAATTGACATTTGTATTTGCCTAACTTGCACATTTTGCATCTGCATTTGTCCCTGTTTTTGCGCATCTCCATTTACGGCATCAGGTTTAAGTCTACAATTCCTCTTCCAATGCTCAAATCTGTGACAAAGATAGCAAAAGGTCATTTTCTTCAGCATTGCAACATCCATACCCAAATTTTGACCAACCAAAACTCATCTACCTCTGTCCTGTGAAAAACCAAATCCTCCTTGAGCACCTTGTACTACTGCTTGTGGAATCACACCTTGAATCTCACCTTCATTCCCTGCATATGACCTATTCTGAAATCCTCTCTGAGCAAACTTTCTTTGACCCATCATACGTTCCTCCTTAAATTCGTTCTGTTTCATTTCTTGTACATCACTTCAGTACCCTTTATCCATCACAATCCCATCTATCAACTTTCTATGCCAACAAACCATACTTTGATGAATGTGCACACTGATTTGACTAAAGATCATTAATTCAATAACAAATTGAGACAGAAAGAATCTCATGTCACTGACATCAGTACATTCTCTCCTGCTGTGTTGTTGAAACTTCCGACACTCTCTTTCACATAATTCATGAACCGATTCTTTTAGTTCTTGTGAGGTTCTTTTGATCTTTATCCAATCAAGATCTTTTGGTGGCACTCGGCCCTTCAGAAAAGTAATCATTGCTTCATTTTTCTCCATAACAGAAGATGGTGCATTAGTGCAAGAATCTCTCATTGTCTCCCCACTTCACAACAACTTTACATTCCGACCACAATTCTCTTGGCTTTCCAGTGTCAAAGAACATTTTGAAATTAATCCACAACACCTTTGAAATTTCAACAAATCCAGCAGCTTTTGGGTACCACAGTACAGGCTTGTCTCTCAATTTTGGAAATTTAGTCACAAATGTTGCAAGTTCACCTTTGTTCCAATATTACATAAACATGCACTTCTCCCACTAATTCTCTCAATCGATTAGCTGATGCTTCTCTCTCATCCTGTTTATTACATCCCTCAACTAGGTCTGGTAGTTTCTTTTTCTTCTCATGTTTCCTTGCCCACTTGTTTCCTAATTTCTCAAAACTCTTCCACTTACAAATGTATTTCACCAATTCTGTTATGTGTGAACGCATTACGGAAGAACACGTTGCCTCAATTGCTTCATCATCCATCTGTACCCTGAGACTTTTCTGAAATGGAAAACTTCCTGAAACATCAATTTCATATTTTCAGGCCGAATCAGTCAGTCTATCATATGAGGTTACTGCAAATTTTGTAATTTTCTTACTCGGGTAAATAAACTCTCTTTCCTGATATTGGTTCAAATTCTCAAGATCTAAACATTCCCTGATAATTTCTTCAAGTAAAATTTTTTACTTTGAAATATTAAGTGGTCTCTCTTTTGCAGGTTCTGTGTCAATTTGTTCCGCCATGCTCTCTATCTTTTTCATCCTTACTGCTTCCTCAAACCATGGTTGAAAAATCCCATCTTCAAATACATTTGTTTCTCTCTTGGCTATTGATGTTGTAAAGACAATCCTTCCTCCATCTTTTAATGCTTGAACCGTCTGGGGCATTTTCCGTTCTATAATTTGTGAATTCTAAGATGTCGAGGTAAACCTTGATGTACTTACTCCTTCTACAGTTCTTTGAGCTTCTTGCGTTGGGACAATGTTAATTTGGACAGTCACAATTCATCTAGGCACTGTTTGTGCAGCTACAGTTTGTAGTATTTGTACCAAATCAGTCACAACTGGAGCAGTTACACCTGGAGGTATCACTGTTGGATCCGAGTCAACAGGTGGTGGGGAAGTCTGAAATATCTATACAGTTCTCTCAATCTATATATAATCTGAGTGAAGCCTGTGAATATCAAAGCCTCATATTTTCATTTTGCTGCACCAGATGTCTGCGTGTCACGTTTAAAATGCAGTTTTATGTCTAAAGCCCAAGGCAGGTTCATCATTAGTAATGCTTAATTCTATAGGAAATGTTTACGCTCTTTCATTTGAAATGTCTATATTATTTATTAACATGCCCTATCTGCCTTTGTTTAGTTAAATTAGCTGTAAAACTAATTTGAAGTGTTTTCTTCTACATTTATTGTTAAACGTATGCACTGAAAAGGGGAAAAATACTGCTTTAGGGAATATTTCCTATTTTTGTACCTGCAGGACATTAAAATACTGGTCATGCCGGTTTTAATACGGACAGGTGGCAACCCTATCTGCACCATATGCTCCCAGTTAGCTGTCCAGGCCAGAGCTTTTTCACTGGTAGCTCCTGATGCCTTAGCTGTACCTTCTGCTTTGCCCACTTAATCAGATCATTTTCCCAGGTCTCAAAGTAAAAGGATAAATGTGCTCCCTCCTGCATTGCTGTAGCCCATTTGGCTAGGACTAGTGCTAGATCTATAAAACTAGTTTCAACTCAATAATTCCAACTTATTGAACCAATCCCAACAGCACTACTTCCAGAGTGCCATAATTTCTGTCAACTGTTCCACCTCCCAGAACATAGTCTCTAATAGCCATCGTCATTTCATATGCATTAGGTCAGCCTCCTCTGCCACGCACCTGGAGCATCTGTGTGGCACCACCGGGGGCATTTAATGTAACCTATGTGACTCAAGTAGGTGGAGTTAGGAGACTGAACTGCAAAAGACTGAATCTAGCATTAAGGGATACTGTGGGGCATATTTACAAGCCCCTATCTCCACAGAAACGTCACTTTTAATGATGTCCCTATGGCGATAGGTGGTTCGCCTTATTTGCAAGGCAGTGTTAAGCTACGTAACATGGCTTGACGCTGTCTTGTAATAAGGCACCCTTTCTCACAATACTTAACTGAAAAGGCTGGGCAATGGGTGTTGCGGTGGGCGTTCTGCCACAACACCCATTGATTTTGACGCTGCGCCCTATTTACGATGGGTGGCATAAATAGGAGGCAGCGCCAAAGTTAAGACCAGGGAAAACCTGGTCTTAACATTGCGAAACGAGGAGAAATGTTTTATTTCTCCTTGTTTATGCTGTTTCTTTGTGTGCTGCATTGTGCAGCACACATAGAAACAGCAAAACACCATGAATGATTGTTTATGTGCAGGAAGGTGTGCCTTCCTGCACATAAACACTCATCACACAAAAATGAATATTTGCAACTTCTATGCGTGCTGCACAATGCAGCACACATAGAAGTTTCAAATCGGAGTTTGTGATTGCTTATATGCAGGAAGGGATACCATCAATACAGGCCCCCTTGCACTATGGTTCAAGGGTACCTGCATTGGTGCCAGGCAGCTTTAATTTAGATCACAGAAAAAAGAGGGGATTGAAGTACATGAACCCGCACCAGTCTTTAATTTAGAGCCAGTGCAAGGGAAAACGCAGGGATGTGCTGTATCTTTGTAAATATGGCACATCCCTGCTTTTTGCGAATGGTGGAGCGTGGCGTTCGCATTTTGGGCTTTACGCCACGCTCCATCATTCCCTTGTAAATATGCCCCTGTGTTTGTATATTCCAACATTTTGCCACTCTATGCCACACTCCTCCTCCGTAATCTGTCTTCCCCTCATTTGTCTTCAAGCTTTTGCAAAGTTGGGTCGTCATCTTCAGCATTGCTATATACAATCTCATTATTGCCTTTCTCCTGCATTTTCCTATGCTAAGCATCATTTCTAGACTAGCATGCACCCTAGTAGCCCAAGCATTTTCAGGCCAGAGTCTCCCCGGTACACACAGTATTGCATTTAACATGAAGCTGTTTAGGCTCTGTCAGGTGTGTGTCTTTTGATGTGTCATATGCGTGCAGCCTGTCTCCATTATATAGGTCTCATAGTATACCTGCCTCTTTGCACACTTCTCTATCTGCTCCTAATGTGACTTTTTAAAATGTGAGTATGCTCCGGCTTGGATGTCCTTGGGCATGAGCCACTGTCATACGTGTCTTCTGCCAGGGGTGTAGAAGCATCGACCTGCCTGCAGCGAGCGCAAGCAGGCACACACAAATAAGTAAAATGGCACGTTAATGCCATTTTACTTATAAGCGCAGTGTGAGTGCAGGGAGCAGGGCTGAATGCTGCGATTGCAAGATTACAGCTGCCCCTGCAAAGCCTATGTCGAGTTGGCCCTGGTTTGCTACAGCCAGCCTGACATGCGCAGTGCGCACCCAGCAATCCCAAGGCTGTGAAACAGCCAGGGGATTGCCCGCACAGGCCCCCACCCTCAAATTGAGCACTAGGTTAGCCTGCTCCCACCAATCCTGGAGCTGCTCTCATTCTTAAATCTTGCCCCCTTGCTTTTCAATGGTTCTTGTGCTTGCCACTTAACTTTCCTCCATTTCTATTGGCCGTAGTATACTTTCCTGTTGCTCCTCTGTTTTCCTCCTGTGATTTTCTTTTCAGTTTCCCAGTAACAAAATACTGTTTCCATCCGCTTTTGTGGAATTCTTTTTTTATGTTTTGCAAGCTGTGAGCACCCCTGCTTGTCCCCTCCTCCCCTGGTGCAGCAGCTTCTGTTTTTTAGTCAAGAAGAGACTAAGTTGCCCAGAATCACATGCTGTTGATCTCACAGCAGGACTCCAATCTGCTTCCCCAGTGCTCTTTCTTATAACTCATCATCTTCAACATCTCTTTACTCACATGCACCTAAGCAGCAGTAGGCTAGAATTACATGCACATCCACAACTTGACAATTTCTTTGAAAAGGGACCCTATAGTGCTCTCAAACCTGATACCCCCTCTGCTTTTAGGAGGAACAATTGACCCGTCGAGAAAACCAAAAGGTATTCAACTAAGGTCACACCATTAATCACAAAACGGTCGAGGCAGACATAGGTATCCGTTACACATGTATTTACAGAGTCAGAGTGAATATAAATTCAAAAAGTCCACAAATAGATCCAGGATGTAATTCGGTTTTCATTATTTATTTTTCTTTCTTGTATTTTCAAAATGACATTACATAGACATAACAGCGGACACGTGTTTCGTCCATCCGGACTTTTTCAAGGCTTCTTGAAACAAGTGTTTCCTCATGTATTAGTTTGATATGAAGTATCGTCCCTCCTGTTCTTACTGGTGGATTCGTATCATTAGATACATCCGCAACCCACCTAAAATGGATATTGTTCCTATGACCTGTACAATTCTTCCATTCGTTGTTGATTGTTTAACGGCCAGAAAATCACCGTTTGCAGCAGGTAATGATACACCTGACAGCTGAGTCAATAACCGCATCCGCACTTCCTCACGTTCGTACCGATCGAACGTGAGGAAGTGCGGATGCGGTTATTGACTCAGCTGTCAGGTGTATCATTACCTGCTGCAAACGGTGATTTTCTGGCCGTTAAACAATCAACAACGAATGGAAGAATTGTACAGGTCATAGGAACAATATCCATTTTAGATGGGTTGCGGATGTATCTACTGATACGAATCCACCAGTAAGAACAGGAGGGACGATACTTCATATCAAACTAATACATGAGGAAACACTTGTTTCAAGAAGCCTTGAAAAAGTCCGGATGAACGAAACACGTGTCGGCTGTTATGTCTATGTAATGTCATTTGGAAAATACAAGAAAGAAAAATAAATAATGAAAACCGAATTACATCCTGGATCTATTTGTGGACTTTTTGAATTTATATTCACTCTGACTCTGTAAATACATGTGTAACGGATACCTATGTCTGCCTCGACCGTTTTGTGATTAATCTTCAACATCTCTAATGGTCCATACCAGGCGCGCAACACCCATTGAACTCAAAGGGCTTCTGCCCCCCCCCGTCGTGTGTGGCAGCCCGGGATGAGACCGCTTCCCGGGCAGACACAAAGCCGCGCCCGAGCACTTCACAGGTCTTTAAAAAGACCATTTGCATGTTAATGAGGCCTTGCTGTTATTTCACCCCTTCTAAGAGCCCCTGCAGCTCCACTCTGCCTAGATTCAGCCTCCCCACCCCCGAAATCAGCGCCACTCTGCCTAGTGTTTAAAGATTCAGCCCCCCCCGAAATTTTTGGTTAGCCCCCCCCCGAAATTTGGTTCTAGTTGCGCCTCTGGTCCATACAGCCTGCAGCCCCCCGCACCGGATGTACTTCTTATGCTCTGTGACTACTTTTATGCTAACTGAAATCCTTAAGCAAAACATGCTTGTCCTGTGTGCAATTGTACAGCAACATGCCAGCCACCTGTGAGTGTTTGATCGTGAAGCGCCGATATTTCTCTTGCTTTACCTCTGAGGAGGGTGAGGCGAGGTGCGTTCAGGATCGTCCAGCTTCAGTAAGCAGTCTCCGGCGGCAGGAAACTCTGGTGCTTGCGGGTGTTCCGCCTCCCTGGTGGCAAGTTCAGCTTTGGGGGCCAGATCCGCTTAAAAGCGACCCCACATTGCAGCCCCCACTGTCACGCGAGGTAGCCCGACTGCTCGCAGCGCTCAAGTCCCCTGGCTGCCATCCAGAGAGGCCCAGCACCATCAGAAGCACTCACCAGCAAAACAAAGGTCCCTGGATTCCGTGCCGGTGCCTGTAGGCCCTCTGCCTCCTCGGGGTCAGGCACAGGAGATGTGTGTTTCTATGGGACTATATCGGTACAAAAAGGGGTGGTGATGGACGGAGCATCAGAACCAATCAAACACTCACACCCAGTCAACAGATCTGGGTTTGATCCATCACCGTTCTTTAGCCCACTCTGCCACCCGAGTTCAGACATGGCCATATGCAAATCAGTCTGACCCTGTGCCACATGGGAACAGTCCAGCCCGAACTGCCAAGCCATGCCTTCCCTGGACCGGAAACAAGCTACCTAGGACCGGTTTCTGGCATTTCAGCCATCTTCAGCCAGGCTTGCTTGAATCCAGTGGCAAAGTGAGCAAGGGACTCACGTCTGAGCATACCCTGCCAACTTATGGCGAACAAAGCTGTACAAAAGGGGGTGGTGATGGACGGAGCATCAGAACCAATCAAACACTCACACCCAGTCAACAGATCTGGGTTTGATCCATCACCATTCTTTAGCCCACTCTGCCACCCCAGTTCAGACATGGCCATATGCAAATCAGTCTGACCCTGTGCCACATGGGAACAGTCCAGCCCGAACTGCCAAGCCATGCCTTCCCTGGACCGGAAACAAGCTACCTAGGACCGGTTTCTGGCATTTCAGCCATCTTCAGCCAGGCTTGCTTGAATCCAGTGGCAAAGTGAGCAAGGGACTCACGTCTGAGCATACCCTGCCAACTTATGGCGAACAAAGCTGTACAAAAGGGGGTGGTGATGGACGGAGCATCAGAACCAATCAAACACTCACACCCAGTCAACAGATCTGGGTTTGATCCATCACCATTCTTTAGCCCACTCTGCCACCCCAGTTCAGACATGGCCATATGCAAATCAGTCTGACCCTGTGCCACATGGGAACAGTCCAGCCCGAACTGCCAAGCCATGCCTTCCCTGGACCGGAAACAAGCTACCTAGGACCGGTTTCTGGCATTTCAGCCGTCTTCAGCCAGGCTTGCTTGAATCCAGTGGCAAAGTGAGCAAGAGACTCACGTCTGAGCATACCCTGCCAACTAATGGCGAACAAAGCGGTACAAAAGGGGGTGGTGATGGACGGAGCATCAGAACCAATCAAACACTCACACCCAGTCACCAGATCTGGGTTTGATCCATCACCGTTCTTTAGCCCACTCTGCCACCCCAGTTCAGACATGGCCATATGCAAATCAGTCTGACCCTGTGCCACATGGGAACAGTCCAGCCCGAACTGCCAAGCCATGCCTTCCCTGGACCGGAAACAAGCTACCTAAAACCGGTTTCTGGCATTTCAGCCGTCTTCAGCCAGGCTTGCTTGAATCCAGTGGCAAAGTGAGCAAGGGACTCACGTCTGAGCATACCCTGCCAACTTATGGCGAACAAAGCGGTACAAAAGGGGGTGGTGATGGACGGAGCATCAGAACCAATCAAACACTCACACCCAGTCAACAGATCTGGGTTTGATCCATCACCATTCTTTAGCCCACTCTGCCACCCCAGTTCAGACATGGCCATATGCAAATCAGTCTGACCCTGTGCCACATGGGAACAGTCCAGCCCGAACTGCCAAGCCATGCCTTCCCTGGACCGGAAACAAGCTACCTAGGACCGGTTTCTGGCATTTCAGCCGTCTTCAGCCAGGCTTGCTTGAATCCAGTGGCAAAGTGAGCAAGGGACTCACGTCTGAGCATACCCTGCCAACTAATGGCGAACAAAGTGGTACAAAAGGGGGTGGTGATGGACGGAGCATCAGAACCAATCAAACACTCACACCCAGTCAACAGATCTGGGTTTGATCCATCACCATTCTTTAGCCCACTCTGCCACCCCAGTTCAGACATGGCCATATGCAAAACAGTCTGACCCTGTGCCACATGGGAACAGTCCAGCCCGAACTGCCAAGCCATGCCTTCCCTGGACCGGAAACAAGCTTCTTGCACACTTTGCCACTGGATTCAAGCAAGCCTGGCTGAAGACGGCTGAAATGCCAGAAACCGGTCCTAGGAAGCTTGATTCCGGTCCAGGGAAGGCATGGCTTGGCAGTTCGGGCTGGACTGTTCCCATGAGGCACAGGGTCAGACTGATTTGCATATGGCCATGTCTGAACTGGGGTGGCAAAGTGGGCTAAAGAACGGTGATGGATCAAACCCAGATCTGGTGACTGGGTGTGAGTGTTTGATTGGTTCTGATGCTCCGTCCATCACCACCCCCTTTTGTACTGCTTTGTTCGCCATAAGTTGGCAGGGTATGCTCAGACGTGAGTCCCTTGCACACTTTGCCACTGGATTTAAGCAAGCCTGGCTGAAGACGGCTGAAATGCCAGAAACCGGTCCTAGGAAGCTTGATTCCAGTCCAGGGAAGGCATGGCTTGGCAGTTCGGGCTGGACTGTTCCCATGAGGCACAGGGTCAGACTGATTTGCATATGGCCATGTCTGAACTGGGGTGGCAAAGTGGGCTAAAGAACGGTGATGGATCAAACCCAGATCTGGTGACTGGGTGTGAGTGTTTGATTGGTTCTGATGCTCCGTCCATCACCACCCCCTTTTGTACTGCTTTGTTCGCCATAAGTTGGCAGGGTATGCTCAGACGTGAGTCCCTTGCACACTTTGCCACTGGATTCAAGCAAGCCTGGCTGAAGACGGCTGAAATGCCAGAAACCGGTCCTAGGAAGCTTGATTCCGGTCCAGGGAAGGCATGGCTTGGCAGTTCGGGCTGGACTGTTCCCATGAGGCACAGGGTCAGACTGATTTGCATATGGCCATGTCTGAACTGGGGTGGCAAAGTGGGCTAAAGAACGGTGATGGATCAAACCCAGATCTGGTGACTGGGTGTGAGTGTTTGATTGGTTCTGATGCTACGTCCATCACCACCCCCTTTTGTACTGCTTTGTTCGCCATAAGTTGGCAGGGTATGCTCAGACGTGAGTCCCTTGCACACTTTGCCACTGGATTCAAGCAAGCCTGGCTGAAGACGGCTGAAATGCCAGAAACCATCCTAGGAAGCTTGATTCCGTTCCAGGGAAGGCATGGCTTGGCAGTTCGGGCTGGACTGTTCCCATGAGGCACAGGGTCAGACTGATTTGCATATGGCCATGTCTGAACTGGGGTGGCAAAGTGGGCTAAAGAACGGTGATGGATCAAACCCAGATCTGGTGACTGGGTGTGAGTGTTTGATTGGTTCTGATGCTCCGTCCATCACCACCCCCTTTTGTACCGCTTTGTTCGCCATAAGTTGGCAGGGTATGCTCAGACGTGAGTCCCGTGCACACTTTGCCACTGGATTCAAGCAAGCCTGGCTGAAGACGGCTGAAATGCCAGAAACCGGTCCTAGGAAGCTTGATTCCGGTCCAGGGAAGGCATGGCTTGGCAGTTCGGGCTGGACTGTTCCCATGAGGCACAGGGTCAGACTGATTTGCATATGGCCATGTCTGAACTGGGGTGGCAAAGTGGGCTAAAGAACGGTGATGGATCAAACCCAGATCTGGTGACTGGGTGTGAGTGTTTGATTGGTTCTGATGCTCCGTCCATCACCACCCCCTTTTGTACTGCTTTGTTCGCCATAAGTTGGCAGGGTATGCTCAGACGTGAGTCCCTTGCACACTTTGCCACTGGATTCAAGCAAGCCTGGCTGAAGACGGCTGAAATGCCAGAAACCGGTCCTAGGAAGCTTGATTCCGGTCCAGGGAAGGCATGGCTTGGCAGTTCGGGATGGACTGTTCCCTTGAGGCACAGGGTCAGACTGATTTGCATATGGCCATGTCTGAACTGGGGTGGCAAAGTGGGCTAAAGAACGGTGATGGATCAAACCCAGATCTGGTGACTGGGTGTGAGTGTTTGATTGGTTCTGATGCTCCGTCCATCACCACCCCCTTTTGTACTGCTTTGTTCGCCATAAGTTGGCAGGGTATGCTCAGACGTGAGTCCCTTGCACACTTTGCCACTGGATTCAAGCAAGCCTGGCTGAAGACGGCTGAAATGCCAGAAACCGGTCCTAGGAAGCTTGATTCCGGTCCAGGGAAGGCATGGCTTGGCAGTTCGGGCTGGACTGTTCCCATGAGGCACAGGGTCAGACTGATTTGCATATGGCCATGTCTGAACTGGGGTGGCAAAGTGGGCTAAAGAACGGTGATGGATCAAACCCAGATCTGGTGACTGGGTGTGAGTGTTTGATTGGTTCTGATGCTCCGTCCATCACCACCCCCTTTTGTACTGCTTTGTTCGCCATAAGTTGGCAGGGTATGCTCAGACGTGAGTCCCTTGCACACTTTGCCACTGGATTCAAGCAAGCCTGGCTGAAGACGGCTGAAATGCCAGAAACCGGTCCTAGGAAGCTTGATTCCGGTCCAGGGAAGGCATGGCTTGGCAGTTCGGGCTGGACTGTTCCCATGAGGCACAGGGTCAGACTGATTTGCATATGGCCATGTCTGAACTGGGGTGGCAAAGTGGGCTAAAGAACGGTGATGGATCAAACCCAGATCTGGTGACTGGGTGTGAGTGTTTGATTGGTTCTGATGCTCCGTCCATCACCACCCCCTTTTGTACTGCTTTGTTCGCCATAAGTTGGCAGGGTATGCTCAGACGTGAGTCCCTTGCACACTTTGCCACTGGATTCAAGCAAGCCTGGCTGAAGACGGCTGAAATGCCAGAAACCGGTCCTAGGAAGCTTGATTCCGGTCCAGGGAAGGCATGGCTTGGCAGTTCGGGCTGGACTGTTCCCATGAGGCACAGGGTCAGACTGATTTGCATATGGCCATGTCTGAACTGGGGTGGCAAAGTGGGCTAAAGAACGGTGATGGATCAAACCCAGATCTGGTGACTGGGTGTGAGTGTTTGATTGGTTCTGATGCTCCGTCCATCACCACCCCCTTTTGTACTGCTTTGTTCGCCATAAGTTGGCAGGGTATGCTCAGACGTGAGTCCCTTGCACACTTTGCCACTGGATTCAAGCAAGCCTGGCTGAAGACGGCTGAAATGCCAGAAACCGGTCCTAGGAAGCTTGATTCCGGTCCAGGGAAGGCATGGCTTGGCAGTTCGGGCTGGACTGTTCCCTTGAGGCACAGGGTCAGACTGATTTGCATATGGCCATGTCTGAACTGGGGTGGCAAAGTGGGCTAAAGAACGGTGATGGATCAAACCCAGATCTGGTGACTGGGTGTGAGTGTTTGATTGGTTCTGATGCTCCGTCCATCACCACCCCCTTTTGTACTGCTTTGCTCGCCATAAGTTGGCAGGGTATGCTCAGACGTGAGTCCCTTGCACACGTTGCCACTGGATTCAAGCAAGCCTGGTTGAAGACGGCTGAAATGCCAGAAACCGGTCCTAGGAAGCTTGATTCCGGTCCAGGGAAGGCATGGCTTGGCAGTTCGGGCTGGACTGTTCCCATGAGGCACAGGGTCAGACTGATTTGCATATGGCCATGTCTGAACTGGGGTGGCAAAGTGGGCTAAAGAACGGTGATGGATCAAACCCAGATCTGGTGACTGGGTGTGAGTGTTTGATTGGTTCTGATGCTCCGTCCATCACCACCCCCTTTTGTACTGCTTTGTTCGCCATAAGTTGGCAGGGTATGCTCAGACGTGAGTCCCTTGCACACTTTGCCACTGGATTCAAGCAAGCCTGGCTGAAGACGGCTGAAATGCCAGAAACCGGTCCTAGGAAGCTTGATTCCGGTCCAGGGAAGGCATGGCTTGGCAGTTCGGGCTGGACTGTTCCCTTGAGGCACAGGGTCAGACTGATTTGCATATGGCCATGTCTGAACTGGGGTGGCAAAGTGGGCTAAAGAACGGTGATGGATCAAACCCAGATCTGGTGACTTGGTGTGAGTGTTTGATTGGTTCTGATGCTCCGTCCATCACCACCCCCTTTTGTACTGCTTTGTTCGCCATAAGTTGGCAGGGTATGCTCAGACGTGAGTCCCTTGCACACTTTGCCACTGGATTCAAGCAAGCCTGGCTGAAGACGGCTGAAATGCCAGAAACCGGTCCTAGGAAGCTTGATTCCGGTCCAGGGAAGGCATGGCTTGGCAGTTCGGGCTGGACTGTTCCCATGAGGCACAGGGTCAGACTGATTTGCATATGGCCATGTCTGAACTGGGGTGGCAAAGTAGGCTAAAGAACGGTGATGGATCAAACCCAGATCTGGTGACTGGGTGTGAGTGTTTGATTGGTTCTGATGCTCCGTCCATCACCACCCCCTTTTGTACTGCTTTGTTCGCCATAAGTTGGCAGGGTATGCTCAGACGTGAGTCCCTTGCACACTTTGCCACTGGATTCAAGCAAACCTGGCTGAAGACGGCTGAAATGCCAGAAACCGGTCCTAGGAAGCTTGATTCCGGTCCAGGGAAGGCATGGCTTGGCAGTTCGGGCTGGACTGTTCCCTTGAGGCACAGGGTCAGACTGATTTGCATATGGCCATGTCTGAACTGGGGTGGCAAAGTGGGCTAAAGAACGGTGATGGATCAAACCCAGATCTGGTGACTGGGTGTGAGTGTTTGATTGGTTCTGATGCTCCGTCCATCACCACCCCCTTTTGTACTGCTTTGTTCGCCATAAGTTGGCAGGGTATGCTCAGACGTGAGTCCCTTGCACACTTTGCCACTGGATTCAAGCAAGCCTGGCTGAAGACGGCTGAAATGCCAGAAACCGGTCCTAGGAAGCTTGATTCCGGTCCAGGGAAGGCATGGCTTGGCAGTTCGGGCTGGACTGTTCCCTTGAGGCACAGGGTCAGACTGATTTGCATATGGCCATGTCTGAACTGGGGTGGCAAAGTGGGCTAAAGAACGGTGATGGATCAAACCCAGATCTGGTGACTGGGTGTGAGTGTTTGATTGGTTCTGATGCTCCGTCCATCACCACCCCCTTTTGTACTGCTTTGCTCGCCATAAGTTGGCAGGGTATGCTCAGACGTGAGTCCCTTGCACACGTTGCCACTGGATTCAAGCAAGCCTGGTTGAAGACGGCTGAAATGCCAGAAACCGGTCCTAGGAAGCTTGATTCCGGTCCAGGGAAGGCATGGCTTGGCAGTTCGGGCTGGACTGTTCCCATGAGGCACAGGGTCAGACTGATTTGCATATGGCCATGTCTGAACTGGGGTGGCAAAGTGGGCTAAAGAACGGTGATGGATCAAACCCAGATCTGGTGACTGGGTGTGAGTGTTTGATTGGTTCTGATGCTCCGTCCATCACCACCCCCTTTTGTACTTCTATGGGACTATATGTCAGCTCAGTGCCCAGCATCGTTAACCACTGGCTGGCCAGCCTTAGCACTCCAGCACAGAGGCTGTCATGGGTGATGTGGCTGGATCCAGGGCCCAGTGCATGCCACCGCCATTCACCTGCTCTCAGAAGGCGCTGTTGGCATCAGGTGTCATAAGACGGTGAGTCTGACTGTGCTCCCGACCTGGGCCGCTGCTGGTGCGTACATGATCGGCCTCTTGGCCTTTAATCCTCACCCCTGTTTTCTTCCCCTTCCAGCCTGGACATTTCAGCGAGTGAAGCTTAGGGTCAGTTGCACACTTTTTATTCTATGGGAAACTGTTTTAGATATTTTCCTCCAGCCACCTTTAAGTACAACTTTAGTTGGAGGTACTTTGTTTACAATGTGTGCAAGCTCTGTTAAAGGTATTTTTATGTACTCTATAAAGAGCCCGTCACTCAAAGGGCATCTGTTTCTAAAATCGTGTTCTAAAAATAGCCAGCATTAGGACTCCAGCCACTGGTGTAGGCTGTCGTCCGAATACCCTGTCTGAGTGTAATCGTTTGCTCTGTGCTGGGATATGTCATTATTACCTATGTGCTTTGGCGGCTCACGTTCACTGTTTGCTAACATCGATTAGAGTGTTGTCATCTCAATGTTTACTCAATACTGAACTTTCATCAGCTGTGCACGTATCTCTGAGTTCATAGATCTGGATAAACCACTCGGGAGTGCGACTTACAGCTGCATTATTGAAGACTTACTTAAAGTCAGCATTGATTTACTAACTACATTCACTTCTTTGCAGCACTTTATTTAGTTACTACAAGTGCTGCGTTGGCTAGGTGCATAGGCTGAAACCTCCGATGAGTGTGCCGCCGTTATGAAGGTGCAGCACAAGATATTCATCTATAGGCTGATTGGTTGCAGGAAATGATGGGCTGTAACAGTGAGCATGCACAGCCATGTTTTCTGATGTCCTAGCCTCTAATCATTACCAGTTATGGATTATGTGGAAGGCTTCCTTTCCACCTCCTGCAGAGCTTTCTTGTGATGTCGATTCTCCTTGTCATGCTGCCTCGGTCTGCTCACCATCCTCATGAACTTCATCGCAGTGCTTCTCAGCGCTTTATCTAGTCTGCACACTCCTCCTCTTGGGTCCATTCCACGTTGCTTCCTTTATTTCTCCACGTGCTCCTGGTCTTGCACAACCTTCTTCCACAACCTTGTGCCAGTGGTGAGGCTTTGGAATGCTGCCGCTGTCTTCTCCTGGTTCCTATGCTCCCCTCTGCTCCCAGTCCCCACACTGCTTTGCTGTTCTTTCTCCTTGGGCAGTGGGCCACCAGTGCTGTTCATTGGCCTTCACCATGGTTGCCATCTTCATGAGGTATAGCACTGTGCCAATATTGTTGGCTGCTCTTCTGAGAATGGTACTGGTGCCCTGACAGGGAGCCGTGCTCCACTCTAACTGGATGTACCATACTCCATCATGTGTGATTAGTTTGCTGGTGCATCATGTAAGATGATATTTAACTTGATTGTTATGTAAAGGTGGTAAGTCCATGGCGGGGGATGTGGGAATGCTGTGTTTTTCTCAGTGTTGTGTACACCAGTGCCTAACCACCTGTTACTGCACAATATATTGCCTTTCTTAATAAACAAGTCATAACACTTTTACCGAGATCCTTTAAATTTTATTGCACAACTGCTCGCAAAGCTAAAACTTAAATCACATAGACACAAGCTAATGCATTTACCAATGCTTGTTATAGTTGTAGCTGTCACTATCTTATGCAGCATTCCATTTCAACAATATATGGTCATCTTTATTAACTTTGGTTACTTTGCCATTTCCTGCTGTCGTGCTTATAATACCAACGCTGTCGCCCAGTCCCCTACCTGTTTATTATAAAGGTGTCTGTTTTCATGATTGTGGGCCTGGACCCACCATCCATCCACCCTACTGCAGCTGCACCACTAAATAGAACAGCTCTAGCTCTGGAGCTCCCTTCCTCCCTCTTTAGCTGTGAGCTGCAACTTATTCAGCGCAAGTCTGTCTCTGGTTGGTCCCCACGTCACACCTGTTATCCTCATGTCTATTTCTTTAAAGTAACCCCTCTTCAGATACACATGGGGATAGCCCCGAATAAATAAATATATTTAGGCTGGACCACCATTTTAGTGATGGCTTTTCATCCCATAGTTGAGAGAGTAAGAGTTTCCTAAAAGGAAGATGAGTGTCTCATCTTACAAAATGTCCACATCACGTTCCTCTCAATCAAGTCCTTATCTTCCCTATAAACCTGACCCTAAGATATTTGAAAGTGTCTGGGCTCCAGTGTAGTTGTGAATTTAATGGGGCTTGTCGACTTTCATTTTCTAACATTTTAAGGAAAAAACTTTAGGACTTATCTTTATTGGCTTGAGCACGGATGCTCTACCAAATTCCTCCAATAATTCAAGTATTAGATGAAGTCCCGTTGCCACAATATTAAAATAAAGCAAACCATTGTCCGCATACATAGATACTAAATGCACATGATTTCTTATTCGATCCCTGTTTCTATAGACGCCCTCCTGAGCATCCCAAAAATAGATTAATTGATAACACGAAGAGCAACTGTGACGGTGGGCAACCCTCCTGCGTGCCTCTCCGAATAGGGAAGGCATCCGACATACCTTTGGCAGTCCAGACTCTCGCAGTAGGGGACATATATAACAACTTAATCCATGCTATTATCCCAGAGCCTATGCCCAACACGTGCAGGGTTTGCAGTATATAATTCCATTCGAGTGTGTCAAACGCCTTTCCCAATCTATCGTTAGCACTACTGCGGATTGCGCTTCTCGAGCACAGACTCCCTTAACAGGGAAAAGTCTCCCTAATGTTAAATGCTGTTTTCTGCAGGAGAACAAATCCTACCTGGTGCTCCAAAGCAGAAACTTCTCTTGTGAGTTTCTGCTATCAGTTTACCTAGGATCTTGCAGTCAATGTTCAACAGGGACAGAGAAAAATCACTATTAGAGCTTCAGCACTAGCACTGGGGACCTTTCTGTTTATCTTCCATGTATGCAACACAAGTATTTATGGCAGCGAGGGAAGCACTATGTAAGTTATAAAACTCTGACGCTAATCAATTGCTCCCTGGTGTCTTACCTAGTGCCAGTGACTTGAAGGCACTTACAATTTTTCAAAGCACCACAATACCAGAAGAAAGGTGAAATTGCTTTAATAAGTCCAGTACAACAACCCTGAGATCCTCCTTCTTCGGTGCCTGCATACTCTCTGCCTCTGGAAATCCACACTCTAGAATCCAGTGGAGATAACAACCAGATATAGGAAGGTTACCAGGATACGTCAAATTTTCTCTACTGTTATGGGGAGTCCAGCATGTCTCTCTGTTCTTCTGCTATGAAACCTAAGCTTCTTGCTTCAACATACTGAACTTGCAGATTTATTTATTATTTAAATATGTCTATTATATATAAATTAATCTGTTTTCATGTCAGTGAACGGTTTGACATGACTGCTTCCGAGGCAATTGCGAAATCTCAAAATATTCTAAGTATAAAGTTAATAAGGCTTTGACGTGGAGACGGTCTCAATAAGAATCAGGAGGGAAACCTGGCGTGCCCCAAATTGGTGAACCTTTATACATTTCTAGACAGAAAAACTGTGCAGTTACAGTTGTCTGACAGACAAAGTTACATATCACAACCAATAGATAAATATAAAGAACATCACATGGTAAATGTTGACATTTGTCCTTTATCTAATGAATACACTGTATTATGCCTTACACAGAATACAATGCCACATTCAGAATACAAGCAGCATCTCAGTTCGGTCTTTGAAGTAACCTTTAATTTGTGTTTTCAAAGTCTTCAAAAATCAATATGTCACTCACAAAAGATTCACAGGAAACCTACTGACTACTTAAAGCAAGGTATAAAATCAATATTAATTTCAGAAAAAAAATCTAACTTTAGCTAAGAAAAAATAATGTATGTGCTTTATAATTTCAAAAACTCAAACTCAAATTATCAGCACTAAATCATCAGTAGTTCATGTTGTATTTTCCAATCTCCTTTCAAGTTTATGGTGGTTCTTCAACAATGAACGGATAGTCTTTCAATCAATGTCTCTTTGCTCTGGCTTGATCCTAGCCAGATATGATCAAGATGGCGCTGAAAACGTGTTGTTCAGTACTCTCACTCTTGTAGACCTTCTGACCACGCCGGGCTGTTCTGACTCAGCATCACTCAAATCTGTCTCTACTTGTTCTGTCTATTCTTCAACTGTTTTGATGCAGCAACTCTCTTTCAATGCTATTTTTCTCCATTTCACGTTCTGATGCAAAGCGTATTGGAGCCAGCTTTCAACTTTCTAACCCATTTCTGATGCCTGCTGCACCTTCTTTTTCAATTACCACTTGATCTGCAAAGACTTTTGTCTGAACTGTTGCTGACTGCTTTTGCTCAGTTTGCGGTTGTACACATTGTGCTTCTTGTCGCTCTCCTCTGGATTCACGTAGTGAACTCGAGTTTGACACTGTGAATCAGTGGTTGGTTTCACCACCTGTTCATCTGCAGTCTTCACACTCCTTGTGTGAGATGAGGAGATTCACTGAGGGAAGCCTGGACATTTCACAGCAGGATTTGTTGCAAGAATCTTTTTGCTTGAGACTGGGCCACCTTGTGTCCAGGCATCTTTTCCTTACATGCTTCTTCCCCACAACTGGGTCACCAGGAACCAGATCATGGCATGGCTCCTCACTTGTGGATGGTGTTGTCGACTTTACCTGGTGAACGACTTTACCTGGTGAGAGATAGAGCATATGACATCAGCCAAACCCTTGCAGTAGTCTAACGTAAGGTCACCTGAAATATTTAAAAGTGCAGCAGGAGAATTTTCATCACTCTTCCAATTAAAATCTCGTAAGGAGAGGATCTAGTCACCTTATCAATGCTGCTTTGTAGACTCGTCAACGCTAGAGGCAAGGCAGTTGACCATTTCAGAGATGTTGAATTGCAGATTTTTCACAACTTTGACTTGAGCGTACCACTCACAACTACTCCAAATGCTTCAGGTCGATAAATAAATGGAACTTCTGAGCTATCTGGACCTGGTGCACAAGAGTCTCATCAAATCATTCTTGAAATGGGTTTCTTTATCTGACTCTAAAGAAGTCAATAATTGAATCAAACGATCAGCCACCTCAACAAGAGATTAGCTATGGTCAAAGCGTCACATTTGCTAGTTGTGAAGGCTTCAACTCCTCTTGAGAAGAAACAGACAACAACTACGATGTAACACAAACCATTGCTCTCAAGCATTTCAAAGAAATCGTTTTGCAATCTAGTAAAGGGATCCATCAACTGTTCAACATGACTCAAAGTCACCAAAGTCTTGGCACCATTGAACTGCTGACAAGTAATACAACACTGACAAAAGCCTTCAGCTGTAGCTCTGAAATGAGGATTGAACTTTTTTTTTTTAAATGCGTCACATGGCATCTCGTCCAACATGTGTAGAACCATGAAAAGGTCTAACCAAATGGCTTATAATGCTATCTGGCAACAGTGACGTAGCTAGCCCTTCGGCTGCCCGTGGCAGTCACTGCATTTGACCCCCTATGGGTAGCCGTATTTAAGAGCGGAGAGAGGGATGCTGGCAAGATTATTCTGTTTCGTTTGCCACCTCACGGCGGCCGATTGATGAAGAGCGTGGGGGGGGGGGGGTGGGAGATTGCTGCCCGTGACAACAGGTAAGAGTGGGGGAAGCTGCAGCCTCAAAACTCATGCCGCCTGGGTGACTTCAAGACACCACTTTGATCCACTGCACAACCTGCTGAAATCTATTTTCTCTTTTCTTCATTAGATACATTATTCTGTAAAACTGTTAACTCTTACAAACTTTCAACTGTTTTAACAAGAAAGAATGTCCAATCTCAATTTTAAAGTTACATTCTTCCTGTGGTTCTAATGTACTGGACATAAGATCACAGTATTTTGAACCCTCATCAACATATCAGTTTCCAAGAGTAACCATGCCATCTCCACACTTATGTACTGCACATTGCACAATTGCAACATCTTTAGGCAACTGCAAAGCATTAAGTAAGTACAAAATCCTTGGTCTATTTCTAATAGGACTACCATAGGACGTTAAGAAACCCCTTTGTGACTAAAGCTGCCCAAAGTTGTGGAACACACCAAAACCATATTGGCTATCTCTGAAAATTGTAACCCTCATCCCATTGGCAATGCAGCATCCTCTTGAAAAGGTAAACCATTCCACAACTTGTACTGAAATTACATTACACAAATACAATGCTTCTACAGTGTAAGCAGCTGTGCAAACTGCATGTGCTGCTCTTAGGATACATTCAGGGCCTGCAGAGTTTTGCAAAGCGGCACCAATTTTCCTTCAAGTTAGGCAGAGCTACACAAGCAACTGCCAAACACATTTCAATTTCAAAACAAGATGTTTCAAGCATTTCCAGAATCAACTTGCAACATGCCGACTCTGCAATGCGGCGAGTGCAAGGTAAGTGGTTTTAAATATTTTTTTTTTTCCCTATCCCGCTGGATGTCGACTCTCCCCATCACACTGTTCTTACCTGTATTAACCGTGCCTGGTGTATGAACTGGATATATGTCATGGGTACTTGTAGTACAGGACATACCTTTCACCATATGTGGCACCGCTACATGTATTACTTTTTTAAAGTGATCGAATGCACACCTTTCTTTAATCGTTTCTTTTTTCAGTGTACTCATGTGACAATGTTGGTGTGTGCAGACTTGCTCGTACTTTGTCCCAACAGCACGTTTTGAACAATTCTCATACAAATGGAACGCACATTATGCTCCACCTGCAAGTCGCACAGCAAAGACAGAACTGCGTAAGAATCCTGATTCCTTCAACATTCCATATCTTATTCCTTAATGTTCATCAAAAATGTATTCAAAAACTTTTTCCACATCGTTATACATGTTTTATCTGCAAGTCTGCACGCACCAACATTGTCACATGAGTACACTGAAAAAAGAAACGATTAAAGAAAGGTGTGCATTCGATCACTTTCAAAAAGTATTATATTGTTTGCCCCCACCGACCGTTTGCACCCACAAGAATACACAAAACAAGTGGAGTAAAATGAAAGTGAAAACATCATTAAAATCTGCGTATTTGAACTCATGCTGCCAGTGAATAACAACAGGAATCGTGTTATTGAGTCACAATATGATGAACTTTAAGCATCGTATTTGAATATGCACAACGGACATTTTGTTAGTATTACTCAAATAATGTATGCAATGTATTTATATAATTTGGGTAGTGGGAGGTTTGACAATATACGTTGGGTAAACTCACAGTAAGAGTATTGGTGACGTATTTGTTTCATGTTTACGGGTTGAATTTAGTTTCTGAAACACGTGGAGGGTTTGAATTACTGATGCGAGTTAAAATGGAAGGGTTTCCGGCGGAAGTTGAAAGTCAGTTAGGAGAGGACTCACGGCAGCACAAGCGCGCCATGAAGTTTTACCGAGACGGCCGTATAGCCGGTTAGATATCAGAACGCTGCAGGTACATTGTTAGATTTTTAAACCTCGTGGGCATATACAAAAGAGGGGGGTGACGTGGTTGGTAATAGATTCTGGAATTTGCTTTTTGAACTGGTGTGTTTTATTGTAAATGATTTGGTTTGCTTTATTAGAAAGCTTCTTTGTTTGGTTGCATGGGGGAGCACACTACTGTTCTAGTTTTTTGCTTATGATCTGGACACAGAGGGAAGAAATATCAGAGTGGAGTCATATAAAATGCTTTTTGTATGTCATTTAGCAATTGGGATATAGATATGTTGAGCTAATGATTACTGGCGAACCTAAGTTACATTGATGCTTGTTTTTTTTAATATTGCAGCTACCCCTGAGGAAGGGCGAGTGGAAGCCCAAAATGCATTGGGTAATGGAGCATAGGCTGCCTGAGGCCATGTAATCCCACGTGCTAGTGATTAAGGCCTGGATTGGCAAGTCCCCAGCATTTGAAAAATATGGGATTCATGAAGCCACCAGATAAAACATGTATAAAGATGTGGAAAAACTTTTTGAATACATTGTTGATGAACATTAAGGCATAAAATATGGAACATTGGATGAATCAGGATTCTTACGCAGTTCTGTCTTTGCTGTGCGACTTGCAGATGGAGCGTAATGTGCGCTCCATTTGTATGAGAACCGCTACATATATAACACATACATCCAACCATTTTTTAAATGGGACAAATTTAAAGTGCAGAAAAAAGTTCTGCAACAATGTTCATAATATGGAACATTTCTCAGCACTTAAAAAGTGCCCCACATAAAATAATGTCTGTATTTTTCAGTTTTTAAATATGGCACCATGTCTACCAGCTTCTGGGAGCTGTGTGTAATTGTGACAATTTGAAATGGGAGAAAATTATACTGAATAGTTAACTTTATGTTTTAATGGATTCCATAAAACTCATTATGTAAATTTTCTCTCATTGCCAAGTGTTACATTTACAAACATCTGGTAATTGCTTCCAGTGGCTTGTAGATTCGAGTAAAGAAAATTGGAGAAGAACATTTAGGGGCCGATTACGTTGTGGGTCGGAAGTGCCTCCGCGGGCCTGTTGGGGGCGATTGGACCGACCGATCTCGCCTCGGAGGCGGTCGTTCCGACCGCTGTATTATGATGCTCAAAACCCATTGCTTACCGACCGACTTGGTTCCTCCAACTGGATATTCCGACCGCAAAGCTCTTGGAAACGCTGAATGGAGCCAATCGAAGGGACTTCCGACCCCGGAACCTCCCACCCTATTGCGATGCATATTTCCTATGTGCCGTCTCTGTTGGTCCAATCAACTCGTTAGAGCAGGCGGAAGGGGAGTATTTCAAGTTAGAACATCGGCACGACACGCTTCTTACGAAATCTGAGGAAAATATGGAAACCATCGCGCATGTCATTCCTCTACAATACATCATTGATGAATATGAGAATCCGAACCGACGCGTATGTCGCCGCCAGTAAGTAATACACCTACCCCTACACATTAACGTAACTACCAAGTGAAAGTCAATGGAGTTTACAGTGTCTCATAACATGTTGAGCATGGCAAAAGAAGGAATGCCATCATCAGGTATCTACAGTCTGACCAGCAAATACTGGGAGAAACACAATTTTAAGATTGGATCAAAAATAGCTATAGCTACATATATGTATGTGTACTTACATGAACGGATGAGTACACCGCAGCACAAAAAGCAATATTACATGGCAACAGAACATCAATGCACTCACAAAAGTATGTCCACAAAAACATATGCACTGGCACCAGGGCCACTCCTAGATTCATCATTTCTCCGGGCAGAATCTGAATATATGAAACGCATATTAAACTATAAGATGTCATGTCATAGGAAGTCACATTGCAGGAAGTGACATCAAGTTACCATATTTACCCTGCCAATGTTCAACCAGCTTTTCAAGAAGCACTTTATCCAGTGTGGATATCTAGAAATTGGCCAACAATCTGTATAAATACCACATTAAAATGATGTCAAAAGATAGGGCTGATCTGTCAAGTGTCAATTCAATACATCCACCCAATTGGATGGAAAAGCTAGGCCTAGCTTGTTTACAATCTCACATCTTACTTAACCTAATGCACCAATTGTTGACAGATCAATACATGACTCTAAACACTAAACTGACTAATATAGTCCCACCTAGCCTACAACACCCCCATCAGCCCGTAGCCAGGTACCCTATGGTGACCTGGCAGGTAGCCAGGTCACCATAGGGAGTCACAACCAGCATGGGATGTTGTATGTGTCAGTAAAAACAAAATTTGAAGGATCCAGCACAAATCCAGAGCAGGACTCATACATATGAATTCCTTCCATACAATCCATATCATGCACACGCACCTCACTTCAATACATTGGGCCACAACTATCTTGGGGCCCAGTATGCTTTGTCAGGCAAGGTTTACATGTCCCTGGTGGACCTGTAGCATTCCTCCACCACTGTTCACTGAGGCCAGCAGGGCATGAGCTAGGAACCCTACCTGTACAGTCAGGACGTGGTCTCAAAATGTCCCACTTGGAGTTACAGTTCTCAGGAAAGTCTAGAGTAATAAGAGTCCACACTGAGCAGGCTTCGATTCTGCAGGCACATTAAGGATGGTTCATGATACATAACCTTGGGAAAGGAAGACATGCATCTCAAGACAATCTCTCACATACAAAATAAAGAGGCAGGGAATTGCGTTTGGTGGCATATGGGTCAATGCATGTAGCTGCACACGAGTCACAAGACATTTCGATATCCAAACAAATCTCTTACCTTCATCTCATGATCATGTCTTGGGACCAAATTTGGATGGATGTAAATCATATTTCATTAAGTAGGCAATGCAGATCCGGTCAGCTGTGCATAGCAAATGTTCATCAAGTATACCACAACAGGAGCATATGGTACAATATTGAACAATTCCAAAAACATGATAGCCATAACAAGATAGACGAGCACAGAGGGATCATGGGCATTTGGAAGGTCAGCATCCCAAAAACCTCGCAGTCCAGTCATGCGGGGTGAGATCGTGGCCTCTAGTAAAATAGCCATTGTTAACAGTCGACATTGTAGCATATGTGGATTCTAAGAGGCCCCCTCCATGTGATTGAAGGAGGAGTTGTCATGCACCCAGTCTGCCTTGCATGAAGGCTAGAGCAGCTGCTTCATCTAGCCATGTCAGGACCACCTCTGATTGGTCCATGACCATGTGTCCGTGAGCCTGGCCCTTCAAAGTCCTTTACCCATCCAGTGGCTCTTCCTGTGTATCCTGTAAGTCCTGTAACAAGTTGCCCTACAGCTTAGCTATTGCCATCCTGTGGAGGCACACAACTTACTCGATGCGCAGCGCGATTGCCTCAGCCCTACCCCTTTAGAGAGTCGCTGCGCCCAAGTGTTGCAGTGTTGGGAGTGCAGTGCCCTAACAATGCATACTAATAACCTGGCGTGCTATGAGCATGTACAAAACCACCCTTTCAGTGGATGCATTTTAAAACCTCATCTGCATGAATATCCCTAGCTGTATCCCCTCCAATGGAAGGTGGTTGACCCAACCGGTCAATGTGTCAATTTCTACTGTAACTCTGGGTCAAAGGTTGGCAGCATACAGCCATGCCCAGAACATCTGTATCATGCATGACATTCGGGTACAGAGGGCAGGACACCATCTTTCGGGGTAGGACAGATAGGGTGAGACATGCCCTGTGCTGGATGTTTAGTTGAATGTGCTGGATTTTCGTATAACAAGATACTGTACATCGGTAGTGTCTAGTACATTCTCCCTCCTCAGCCGTGAGGGCTCATCCCATATCAGTGTCTCATAGCCAGTGAACGGGTGACAGTGGGTCAGTCGTCATGTGTGCGAAACAATTAACAAACAAGGTCACCCTCCGACAGAGGATATGGCGATGGAAAGAACACGGCTCGCTGACCCCTTGACTGGTTAACGCCTAT
This sequence comes from Triturus cristatus, assembly GCF_964204655.1. NCBI lineage: Eukaryota > Metazoa > Chordata > Amphibia > Caudata > Salamandridae > Triturus > Triturus cristatus. Next base: position 405,230,329 of record NC_140584.1, read on the forward strand.
TACATGCTAGCACTAATTGCTTGTATTGTGTACACCTTGAATGTCACTGTGATATTGTATTGATGACTCTGCGCTTCTTTCATTAATAAAAATTGTTATACCAAAAAAGGGTCACCAGTCGTTGACCTCCACCCATGACGTGCAGGGTGTGGGTTAGGTGGTGATGCTCTGGTTCAGTGTCTGTGACTCTCCACAGGTGTCTCATCTCAGCTATGATGTGCCATTTGCCAAGAAATTGCCCCCAGGTATGTCAGGATCTTCCTGCAACTAACCAAAGGTAATGTGCTCCCTGACCCTGAATAGGTCCCCAACTGATGTCAATCCTGTGTCTCTCCATGCCGTTAGTCCTTCCCTAACAATGCTCCAGGGAGCAACATCGATCCTGCCATCTCTTGTGCCCTGCACGTTGGGAACATGCCCACTTGGTTCAACTGCCTCCGAGCCAAACATCACACTGGCTCTTGCAGCAGTGCTACACGTAACGTTTAATAAAAACTGCACACCCTAGACACCCTTTCACATCGGCAACTGCAGCCTCCGCAGAGCCACAATTATCCTGCCTCTATTGCAGATCAACCTTCGCAGCATGGTGTCCAACTCCCTGGAGGTGGCACAAGGCACAGCCACCGCTAGGTGATGGAAAAATACAAGATACAGGGGAGGATCACCATCTTGGAAAGTGAAATACATACTTGGGCTGTAACTGGGAGAGTGCTACAAAAATACATCTGTGGACGTAAGGAGGATATGGCCCTGGTCAGATTTCCACAATGAGATCGTTTGCATCATGACAGTTACAGATCCCTAAGTACCAAAACACCCGACGCTCCTGCATCACCTTCTGCTCACCCGCCATCACCTCTTGTGGAGGATTCTCCACACAGAGGGGAAAAACACAAGACTTGACCCAGTTAACGCACAAACTCGACACACTTTGGAAATCTGATAATCTCACAAAAATATCTAGAATTTCCCTGCAGATATACTGAATATAGAGCAGCATATTGTCTTCATCAATAGATACTACATGTACCTCATCGCCGAGTGGAACTCCCCATGCTTACCACCCCTGACAAAGTGTCTGGGCTAGCGGCTACATTGCCAGGGCAAAGAGCAGTGGGGAAAGGAGACTGCTCTGACGAGTCCCCCTGCCCAATCTAAAAGAGGGTCACATGTCTTTTCAAAATTGACTTGGTCAGTCGGCTCGGTAGGAAAATGACAAATGTGTTGTTGCAGCTGCCACGCAATGCCCAGTTTTGCCCTAGTGGTAAACAGGTATTCCCAATCAACAGTATGGAATGCCTACACTATGTCCGGCACTAAGCAGGCTACATAGGGTCACCTCCCCTGGACCAGCTACATCACCCTATTTTGTCTCCGAATATTAAGCACTGTGGATCTATCAGGGCTATAAAGCTTTTGGACCCCATGCACTAGATGCAGCATGGGTACCAGCAGATGAGGCGTCACAACTGTCCTAAGGTTTTAAAATCCATTGCTTGCATTGACAGTGGATGGTAGGACGTCAGTTCGGTCGGATCACTGTTGGGTTTTACCAATTATCCCAATAAAAACTTCCGCTTGGATTGCGGTTGTCTCCAATCACTCAAGGTGGCCGGAGAGAGCTACAGTCACCTGGGGGCAAGTAAAAGCTCATAAGCCTTATCGAGCTTGGACGGAAGGGCGTCCAACCCTGGATTTGTCAATGTGACATTGAGCATAATCACTCTGTGTCTCTCTGGTACCAGCAAACAAGGTGTTGATCACCGCACGTGCTGCAGGATCAAGTACAGGCAGATTTAATTCAGTCAGGAATTAGGAAATATATACCTGGCGCTTAGACTATGGGGGAATGTATAGGCCACGACAATACACTGTGAAGGATTCATGGGTGACTGCCTGACTAGTGTGCATTTGGTACAGGTGATCCCTAACCTTTGTCATGTGCTGGGTTGTTATGCCATGGAGGAGGCAGGCCAGGAGTTGCCCAGACTGATCTCCCTCCACATGCATCTCAGCTTGTCATGTTTCAAAGTAAAAGCAATGCAGTTGCACAATAAGATGGGTGTAGTGTGTTTGAGCATCTGTCAGCGTGGGTAACATCCCAGGCTGCAACTGGACCGCAGTCTCCTGCTGACCTAGTGGTGCCTCTGTTACCATCAAAGGCCTGTGGATATTGTCTCTAGCCCCCGCCAAAGCCCCAAGCACTCACCACTCAGTACCGCTTTCAGTGCTTCCCACTCTAACAACCTAGAAGTGGCTGTGTCCCAGTTGTCAATGAAATATTTGGAAATGGATTGCCTCCGTAATTTACAAAATGCATGGGGCAACAACAACGTAGGCTGCAGTTACCATGTGTGGACTGGGGGTCGTTGCACATTACACCCAATGTGTATGTGTATAGCGTTATGTTCTGAGAATGTTCTTCACAGGTATTCAGCATCTACCACCTTAGGCTGTAGCGTGTGCTGCTAACAAATATTTTCATTCTGAATGTGAAGTTTGTGTACTGCAGTAGTAGGAGTACTCCTGGGTCTCAGCATATAGGATCCACCAACAGTGTCGGGCTGACCAGTGTGCAGCCCCTTGTTTAAGGTACTCTGCCAACACTGGAGATGATGGCAGGGGGGTGGAGAACAGTTAATCTGCTGCTCTTCTACACAATTGAAATTGCCATCCTCAAGCCAGGGGATATGGATCTACCTCTTGAGGATGAGAGATAGGCGAAGAAAGAAGTTTGGTCTGGCCACATTCGGCACATAATCACTGCCGGATAATATTGGCAAACTTTCAGGAGCCCATCTACAAATACATATTGCCCTCAGGCTCTATGGCAGTGTCTAATGGGCTAAATGGGATCCCCGTACGAACCCACACAAGGGGTCCTCTTGCCAAACAAGAGTAGAGGATGCAAAAAGAATGGCTATGCAAGCACTTCCGGAACTGGGTCTTCTGCCTCTGTGTCACATTGGTCTTTTATAACAGTGCAATGTTTTTTGCATGGGCATCCTGATATATCATCACAATTCGTGTCTCTTCCTTGTCGTCCCCATGCCTCTGACATTTAAAGTCAAAATGCCATGAGTACACATGTGTGTGTAGTGTATTGGGAAGTGTGGGGAGGGGTTTCAGGAGAATTCTGCCCCAAGGCAGGCCAGCAGCACACATCCTGGAGTATTTACTGGGGGGGTTGGGTTATGGGCCCTAATCGATGGCCTGCAACTCAATGGATCTGCATCAGGAAAGAAATCATGAACTATCAATACCTCCATCCTGGAGCAGTATTCAAGGGGAAGACTAAGCAATCAGTGATAACATCAACCTACAAAGGGAAAACTATCAGTCATGCCCACACACAACTCAGTCAAGGCATGCAGGGTGGAGGCAACGTGTCCTGTGATGCCAATAGGTTTTTCATGTGCTAGTGGCATGTAATAAGCAATCAGTGGCAACTTGCTAGCAGCAGCTAACACAAACTACCTCCCCTACTTTCATCTGGCATCTTTTTTTGTATACTTGCATCTACCCATCCTCTCCATGTGTAGTTTTCCACATTACCACTTGGCCTGCCTATTCTCTACTTGTGCTGGTCTGACCACTTTCACATCCACCTCAAAGTACATGCTCATCTCTCAACCTATCCTTCATCCACAAGCTCTTCACAATCACCCTCTGGTGCTGGCATCCTTAAAACCATCTTTCACCTCCAAGCTTGTGAGAAGTTGGCCTGCCATATGCTGGTCACTAGTTATAGTGGCCACCTTGCACCAGTCCAATTCGACTCTTGGTAGATAGGTTTAAAGACAAACTTTTAAAGAAAGCTATCCTAGTGGTAGCTGTGGAGAGCAGCCTTCAGGCTAAGTCTCTGCGGAATGTAAAGCAGCTTGTTTTACCTTATAATCTCTTGAATTACCAAATGAAAAGACACCACACAGGTATATATATCAAATATATATATTTATTTCTAAATATACTCTACTAATCTCTTTATGAGATTAGAGGCAGGTAAACATTCAAAAGATCAACAGTTCTCAATAAATTAAGCACAAATATGGCTGTAGCCCTGGGGTGTACCAGACCATATACTAAAATAGTGGTTTAACAAATTCGACTTGCAAAAGTAAGAGGCCTAGGGCCTTGGGAATCGCTGGGGATTCACTTCTGCAGTGTTAGCAGGTAAGTAATCAGCCCACAGGAGACGCGTGCAGTGTCTAAACACACACGCGGGTTTTCAATGCGTTTCAATGGCAAATGTCGCGGTTTGTATTTTACAGTTCTAGGGCACTTCGCAAAAGTCAACAGGCAAGCTACTTACAGGGTAAGTATTTCGAGAGCCAACACACACTTGGGCACTGGAGTGCACGAGTTACCTCACCCAGGGAAGCCGGGTGCATAGGTGTCCTTTGGTGTCGGGTCGCAATGCTGTTTCCAATGGAGATCACTGGATACTTGCTGCTTGTGACGACTGGAGAGGTGTCCGTTCGAATCCGACAATGGATTGGAGTTGCAGAAGACGTAGAAATTGCGGGACAGAGTTCAGAGTCACTTGCCAGTGACCGGTGGCCAGCAAGATGGATGACCACAGCTGTCGCGTCTTCTCAGGTCGGTGATGGTGTTTTGTTTCTTCGCTCACGAGGACCAGGAAGGCTCGACGATAACCAGCAGCTGGATTCAGGAGGTCCCACAACTTTTGCAGCTGTCAACGGTGTTGGCACCCGGATTGGAGCCAACAAGCCTTGGCAGCCGCAAGTCTCGTGTGGAGTGAAGATTGGTGATGGTTCAGACCAGCAAGGTCTGATGGACTTACTCAGCAAGGGTAAGTGAGGGCAAGCCCAGAGCAACCAGACGAGCCCTTGAAATTGATGTGGAGGTCTTCAGGTGAGTTACTAGCCAACGGGCAAGCAACCGCGAAGACGCCTTTGCAGGAAAAGTTTATCAACAGCCCACGGTCACTCGGGACGGGGTAGGCTGCTGAAATTCGGTACTAGACCTGCTAGGGACTTGGACAACAAGTGGTCCAAAGCACAACTTCGTTGGACGTAGTTTAGGGCCTGCACTCGAAATCAGTGCACGGTTCCCTGGTATTGCTGTTCCTCATCACTCGTGGGGTCCAGATGCCACAGCTTCACTGGGGACTCAAAATGGCCGTCGAGAGGTCAGGAAATCCACTTCAGGGGACGCAGGGACTTCGGGCTCCGGCGGGAGCGGTAAAGTTTGCAACCGTTGTAGAGAGTATTGGTGCCTGCCAAGCAGGGGAGTCACTCCTTGACTCCAAGGGAGATTCTTCAGTCTTCCAGAGATAGTGGAACGTCGAAGGGCCAGGATTCTTCTTAGTTGAGCGTCGTCCAGGTGTAATCTAAATTGCATTGGCAATGTGTGGTATCTTATAGTGAAAAGATAGGAGGGACTAGCTCTATGACCACTCCTCTAGGAGGGTCAGGGTAGTGGGTGTTTACACCCACTTCCCTTTGTCCAGTTTCGTGCCAGAGCAGGGGCAGGTAGCCCCTGAACCGGTTTGAGCGGGCATATGCACAGAGGAGCCTACTGCTCCCCCAGTGCAGGACTTCAAAGCACTCTAAGAGTGCACCCACCCAGCTCCAATACACTAAATCCTGTCTGGGAGGTGGTGACACCTCCCTGTGACAGGAAACGCTTTGTTGGGCTCCCTCCACTGCGAGTTTCGGTCAGCAGCAGGAGGGCAGCCTGGTGTCTGTGCTGGTGGCATCCATTTTGTGATGCCAGGGCTCTGAAAGATTTCTACTGTGTAGTACAGTGGGTACATGTCGTCCCCTCTAGAAGGGTGGGATCCTACTCCCACACCAGTTACTGGTGTGGGGGTAGGATTCCAAGTTGTTTGACACCAAACACGACATGTTTTGATGCAGTCATTCCAAAGTTAGCATTTACCGCGAGGTTCTAATGCACTTAAGAGTATATGGTTTAACCGCATCCACAAACAGCAGCAGAGAATAGACTCTGCCAGCTGCAGAGGGACCCTGCTCAGGCAGAAGCACCCCCTCTCATAGTAAACCAAGCACCCTGCCCTTGGGATTGATAGGGCCCACCATAGGGGTGACTGATAGGTTTATATGTGTGTGTATGGTGAGATATAGGAACCTATACCTCAGTGAGGAGTGCTAACACTACCTCACACAGGCTGCAGTAGCAGGCCTGTGGTGTCAGATTGTGAGTGCTTCCCAGGGGTGGCATAATACATGCTGCAGCCCCTGGTAGGCCTGTGAAGTACCAATGCCCTAGGTACCTAAGGTACCATATACTAGGGGCTCATAAGGTACCACAGTATCCAATCACTAGTGCATCTAATATGCACACCAAGTTGTTTAGATAGATCAGTTAGACTGGGGCCCTGATTAGCAGGGACTCAGCCAGACTATAGCCAGAAACCAGTGTATACATCAGAAAAAAAGTGGGGGCAACACAAGTGCAGATCCTACTCTCCTACACAACTCCCCCCAAAACGCAGGGACATTAAACTAACCTTGACCAGTTGAGTCTTCATGTTCTAAGTGGAAATACCTCGAGAGTCCATCTGCATTGGCATGTTGGGTCCCAGGTTTATGTTCCACTGTATAGTCCATCCCCTGTAGGGAAATGGACCACCTGAGCAGTTTAGGATTTTCACCTTTCATCTGTTTCAGCCATAGGAGGGGCTTATGGTCAGTCTGAACTATGAAGTGAGTGCCAAACAAGTATGGCCTCAGCTTCTTCAGGGCCCAAACCACAGCAAAGGCCTCCCTCTCAATAGCTGACCAACGTTTCTCTCTAGGGGTCAGCCTTCTGCTTATAAAAGCTACTGGCTGGTCTTGACCTTCATTATTAAGTTGAGACAGTACAGCTCCCACACCCAGCTCTGAAGCATCTGTTTGGACAATGAACTTCTTTTTGTAATCTGGACTCTGTAAGATGGGAGCAGTGCACATTGCCTGCTTGAGATCATCAAATGCCTTTTGACAGCTAGCTGTCCACTGAACCTTTTTTGGCATTTTCTTGGAGGTAAGATCATTTAAGGGGGTCACTATAGATCCATATCCCTTAACAAACCTCCTGTAATACCCAGTCAGGCCCAAGAAGGCTCTCACCTGTGTCTGGGTGGTTGGAGCTACCCAGTCCATTATGGTCTGGATCTTGCTCTGTAATGGTTGAACCTGGCCTCCACCTACAAGGTGGCCCAGGTACACAACCTGACTCTGCCCTATCTGGCCCTTAGTGGCCTTGATAGTGAGGCCTGCTTTCTGCAGGGCCTCCAGTACATTCCTGAGGTGGACCAGGTGATCCTGCCAGGTGGAACTATAGACAGCAATATCATCAAGATAGGCTGAGCAATAGGTTTCCATACCAGTCAGAACTTTATTCACCAACCTCTGTAATGTGGCAGGTGCATTCTTCAAACCAAAGGGCATTACCACAAAGTGATAGTGCCCACCAGGGGGTCGAAAATGCTGTTTTAGCCTTGGCATCATCAGCTAACTTGATTTGCCAATAGCCTGCTGTAAGGTCAAATGTACTGAGATACTTGGCTGAGGCCAAAGTGTCTATTAGTTCATCTGCCCTTGGGATGGGGTAGGCATCAGTCCTGGTGACTGCATTGAGGCCCCTGTAGTCAACACAAAACCTCATCTCTTTCTTACCGCCCTGGGTGTGAGGTTTTGAGACAAGTACTACTGGGCTAGCCCAAGGGCTATCTGAGGGCTCAATAACACCTAGCTCCAACATTTTCTGGACTTCAGTCCTGATACAGTCCCTGACATGGTCAGGTTGCCTGTAGATTTTCCTCTTTACATGCAGACTGTCTCCAGTGTCCACCTCATGGGTGCACCAGGAAGTTTGACTTGGGGTCAGGCTAAACATATGTCTAAACTGCTGTAGCACTTGTCTACATTCAGTTTGTTGATGTTACGTGAGGCTGCTTGCCAAAGCAACACCATCCACTGACCCATCTTCAGGGTTCTGTGAGAGCAGGTCAGGGAGAGGGTCACTCTCCTCCTCCTGGTCCTCATCAGTTGCCATGAGCAAGCTCATGTCAGCCCTGTCCACATATGCTTTAAGTCTGTTGACATGGAGCACCCTAAGGGGGCTCCTGGGAGTGCCAAGATCTACCAAGTAGGTGACCTCTCCCTTCTTTTCAACAATTGTATGGGGGCCACTCCATTTGTCCTGGAGAGCTGCTGGGGCCACAGGCTCCAACACCCACACTTCCTGGCCTGGCTGGTAAACAGTCAAGACAGCCTTTTGGTCATGCCAAGCTTTTTGGAGTTCTTGGCTTGCCTCTAGGTTTTTACTGGCCTTCTTCATGTACTTAGCCATCCTGGAGCAGAGACCAAGTACATAGTCCACTACATCTTGTTTGGGAGGTTTGAGAAGTAACTCCCATCCCTCTTTCACCAGACATAATGGGCCTCTAACAGGGTGCCCAAACAGAAGTTCAAAAGGGCTGTAGTCAACCCCCTTCTGAGGAACCTCCCTGTATGCAAACAGAAGGCAGGGAAGTAAAAGGTCCCATTTTCGCCTAAGCTTCTCTGGGAGTCCTTTAATAATTCCCTTTAGGGTTTTGTTGAATCTCTCAACTAACCCATTGCATTGTGGGTGATAGGGAGTAGTGAATTTGTAGTTTACACCACACTCCTTCCACATTGCAGTTAGATATCCTGACATAAAGTTAGAACCTCTGTCAGAGATGACCTCCTTTGGAAAACCCACCCTGGAGAAGACTCCGATGAGGGCTCTTGCTACCACAGGAGCTGTGGTAGTCCTTAGGGGTATAGCTTCTGGATACCTGGTGGCATGATCCACTACCACCAGTATAAATCTGTGCCCAGATGCTGTTGGTGGGTCAAGGGGACCAACAATGTCAATCCCTACCCTTTCAAAGGGAACCCCCACCACAGGTCAGGGGGGCCTTTGTGGTGCCACCTGTCTTGCCACTGGCTTGACAAGTGACACAGGAGCGACAAAACTCCTTTGTGTCTTCAGACATGTGTGGCCAATGAAAATGTGGTACAAGCCTGTCCCAGGTCTTGTTTTGGCCCAAGTGACCTGCCAATGGGATATCATGTGCTAGGGTCAAGAGGAACCCCCTAAACTTCTGAGGAATTACCAGCCTCCTTGTGGCTCCAGGGGTAGGATCTCTAGCCTCAGAATATAGGAGCTCCTCATCCCAATACACCTTATGGGACCCACTAGCACTCCCAGCACTCCCAGCAGCCTCAGCAGCAGCCAGCTGTCTGAGGGGTTCAAGAGTGGAGCAGCACTGTTGCTCTTTGCTCAGATCTTCCCTGGAAGGGCCCCCTGCCCCCAGGAACTCAAACTGAGCAGGCTCAAGTTCCTCTGGGGCAGGTCCTTCTACAGGCTCTGCTTCTCCTCCCACAGGAGGGGAATCTGAGATCTGAGACAGAGGGGAAGGCCCAGCCTTAACCCTACTGCTCTTCCTCTTGGGTAGCACCTGGTCCATAGTTTCAGGATCCAGAGCTGGTTCAGCTTTATGCATTTTGGCTTGTGACCTGGTCACAGCAAATACCTCTGCAGGTATGCCCAACATCTCAGCATGAGTCCATAATTCTACTTAAGACCAGGCTGAAGTCTCTAGATCATTGCCCAACAAACATTCGACAGGGAGGTCTGCACTGACTACTACCTTTTTGAGGCCAGTTACCCCTCCCCAGGAGAAATTCACAACAGCCAGGCTATGGTTGGTCCTGGTGTTGCTTGCATTGGTTACCTGGTACATTTCACCCAGGATGATCTGTGTAGGGTCCACTAGGTCCTCTGTCACCATGGTGACACTAGCACCTGTGTCCCTAAATGCCAAAGCCTGTTTGCCATTTATGATAGGCTGCTGTTTGTATTTGCCCAGATTACTGGGGCTCACTAGGAAGGGCATATCAAGGTCTCCCTCACAAACTAGCATTGCCTGTGTTGGTACTCTGACTAGGCCAGAGTCCACATCAGAACCCAGGGTCAACCCTACTACACCCTTATTCTGAGTATTACCTCTACCACTTGCTGTACTAGGGGGAACAGTTACCTTAGGGGCTGGAGTGGTGGTGTTTTGGTCTTTGGACTTTGTACAGTCAGAAGTCCAGTGCCCTTTCTGTTTACAGAATTTGCACCAGGGCTTCTTTTGGCTTTTTCCCTTTGCAGATTGTGAATCCCCACCAGATGCAGATTTTTGGGGCCCTTGTGAAGACTTCTGATCTTTATATTTATCCCCACCCTTATCTGAGCCTTTAGGATCTTGCTTCTTAGTGTCACCACCTTGGTTCGGGTTTTTCTGCCTCACCCTGGTTCTGACCCATTTGTCTGCCTTCTTTCCCAATTCTTGGGGAGAGGTCAGATCAGAGTCCACCAGGTACTGATGCAACAACTGGTTCTGGCAGTTATTAAGGATCTGTTCTCTCATTATAAGATTATACAATCCCTTAAAATCAGTTACTCTACTACCGACCAGCCAACCTTCTAGAGCCTTGGTTGCACAATCAACAAAGTCAGTCCAATCCTGAGTCTGTGCTTTCTGGGTGTCTCTGAACTTCAACTTGTACTGTTCAGTGGTTAAGCCAAACCCATCTATCAAAGCACTCTTCAGGGCTTCATAATCATTAGCATCCTCTTCTCTAACAGTGAGGAGCTTGTCTCTCCCTTTGTCTGAAACAGAGAGCCACAAGATTGCTGCCCACTGTTTCTGGGGGACCTGTTGAACTTTACAGTCCCTCTCCATAGCAGTTATCCATTTGTGGATATCATCCCCACTCTGGTAGGGAGGAACAACCTTGGACAGGTTCCTATGATCTGGCATGTAATCTCTGCCTCCAGGGACACTGTTGCTGCCACCAGGGGCATCTAACCCCTCCTTCTTTGAAGCTCTTTGGAGCTCGAAGGCTTCCCTATCTAAGGCCAATTGCTTGGTTCTGAGGGCAAGCCTAGCTTCCTCATACTGGAGCATCTTGAACCTTCTTTCAGAGGAGGTCTCCCTGGGAAAGTTGGAGTTCCTCTGTGGAATAGATTGTCTTCCAGATTGATATTACCTGTCGGAGTCCCTTGAGAGGGACCTAGGCCTGTCTCCCACTCTGTCAGCTCTCTTAGGGAGATTTCCTCTATTCTCTTCAGACCCTTCTGGGTCTGGCCCTTCACCCACAGAGTCCAGGTCATCTTGATTGTCATCATCAGACCCAGAGACTATGTGTGACCCACCCCCTGATGCAGACCCACTAGCTCCTAGAGCTTGCCTCAGGTCATCTGCTACTAACAGATCTATCAGGTGTTGTGATGAGGGACTCCTGCCCACCCTCAGATTTCTTTCAAAGCATAAGGCCTTCAGTTCAGTGTAGGCTATATCTTTGTACTGAGATGGGGTGGACCCACTGGCTCCACCATGGTGAGACATACTAGTGTTGTGCAGTGTTGTACTACCTACACTAGTTGAGGCCTACTGGACCTAGCTTGAGCTGTAGCAAGGGTGTGCTTGTCCCTTCACAAACAGCTCTAAGTTCAGTAGAACTTATTGATACTAGCTTGACTTTATATGTACCTTGAGTACCTTAAGTGGTTTTCAGTTAGTAATTCAAATAGAGATTTTCTGGTAAAACAATGGCAAGCTGGAATCCCACACGCTGCCCACCAATGTGAGAAGTTGGCCTGGCATATGCTGGTCACTAGTTATAGTGGCCACCTTGCACCAGTCCCATTCGACTCTTGGTAGATAGGTTTAAAGACAACCTTTTAAAGAAAGCTATCCTAGTGGTAGCTGTGGAGAGCAGCCTTCAGGCTAAGTCTCTGCGGAATGTAAAGCAGCTTGTTTTACCTTATAATCTCTTGAATTACCAAAAGAAAAGACACCACACAGGTATATATATCAAATATATATGTATTTATTTTTAAATATACTAATCTCTTTATGAGATTAGAGCCAGGTAAACATTCAAAAGATCAACAGTTCTCAATAAATTAAGCACACATATGTCTGTAGCCCTAGGGTGTACCAGACCATATACTAAAATAGTGGTTTAACAAACTTGACTTGCAAAAGTAAGAGGCCTAGGGCCTTGGGAATCGCTGGGGCTTCACTTCTGCAGTGTTAGCAGGTAAGTAATCAGCCCACAGGAGACGCGTGCAGTGTCTAAACACACACGCGGGTTTTCAATGCGTTTCAATGGCAAATGTCGAGGTTTGTATTTTACAGTTCTAGGTCACTTCGCAAAAGTCAACAGGCAAGCAACTTACAGGGTAAGTATTTTGAGAGCCAACACACACTTGGGCACCGGAGTGCACGAGTTACCTCACCCAGGGAAACCGGGTGCATAGGTGTCCTTTGGTGTCGGGTCGCGATGCTGTTTCCAATGGAGATCACTGGATACTTGCTGCTTGTGACGACTGGAGAGGTGTCCGTTCGAATCCGACGATGGATTGGAGTTGCAGAAGACCTAGAAATTGAGGGGACAGAGTTCAGAGTCCCTTGCCAGTGACCGGTGGCCAGCAAGATGGATGACCACAGGTCTCTTCGCTCACGAGGACCAGGAAGGCTCGACGATGACCAGCAGCTGGATTCGGGAGGTCCCACGACGTCTGCAGCTGTCAACAGTGTCGGCACCCGGATTGGAGCCAACAAGCCTTGGCAGCCGCAAGTCTCGTGTGGAGTGAAGATTGGTGATGGTGCAGACCAGCAAGGTCTGATGGACTTACCCAGCGAGGGTAAGTGAGGGCAGGCCCAGAGCAACCAGGCGAGCCCTTGAAATCGATGTGGAGGTCTTCCGGTGAGTTACTAGCCAACGGGCAAGCAACAGCGAAGACGCCTTTGCAGGAAAAGTTTAACAACAGCCCACGGTCACTCGGGACGGGGTAGGCCGCTGAAATTCGGTACTAGACCTGCTTGGGACTTGGACAACAAGTGGTCCAAAGCACAACTTCATTGGACGTAGTTTAGGGCTTGCACTCGAAATCAGTGCACGGTTCCCTGGTATTGCTGTTCCTCGTCACTCGTGGGGTCCAGATGCCACAGCTTTGCTGGGGACTCAAAATGGCCGTCGAGAGGTCAGGAAATCCGCTTCAGGGGACGCAGGGACTTCGGGCTCCGGCGGGAGCGGTAAAGTTTGCAACTGTTGTAGAGAGTTTTGGTGCCTGCCAAGCAGGGGAGTCACTCCTTGACTCCAAGGGAGATTCTTCAGTCTTCCAGAGATAGTGGAACATCGAAGGGCCAGGATTCTTCTTAGTTGAGCGTCGTCCAGGTGTAATCTAAATTGCATTGGCAATGTGCGGTATCTTATAGTGAAAAGATGGGAGGGACTAGCTCTATGACCACTCCTCTAGGAGGGTCAGGTTAGTGGGTGTTTACACCCACTTCCCTTTGTCCAGTTTCGCACCAGAGCAGGGGCAGGTAGCCCCTGAACCGGGTTGAGCTGGCATATGCACAGAGGAGCCTACTGCTCCCCCAGTGCAGGACTTCAAAGCACTCTAAGAGTGCACCCACCCAGCTCCAATACACTAAATCCTGTCTGGGAGGTGGTGACACCTCCCTGTGACAGGAAACCCTTTGTTAGGGCGAAAAGCGTTACAACAAACAAATGATGGACGGAATGCTGACAATGCAGACATTCTCCCCCAGTCAAGAGATCTGGGTTAAATCCATCGTTCGGACCCGTGCTCACTACGCCACTGGAGTCAAGCTATCCTGGCTGATGACGGCTGATAGCCAGAAACCGGTCCTAGGATGCTTGATTCCGGTCCAGGGAAGACATGGCTTGGCAGTTCGGGCTGGACTGTTCCCATGAGGCACAGGGTCAAGACTGATTTGCATATGGCCATATGGCCATGTCTAAACTGGGGTGGTGTAGTGGGCAAAAGAACAATGGATTTAACCCAGATCTCTTGACTGGGGTAGAATGTATGCATTGTCAGCATTCCGTCCATCATTTGTTTGTTGTAACGCTTTTCGCCCTAAGTGGGATGGGTATTCCCAGACGTGGGACCCGTGCTCACTACGCCACTGGAGTCAAGCTATCCTGGCTGATGACGGCTGATAGCCAGAAACCGGTCCCAGGATGCTTGATTCCGGTCCAGGGAAGACATGGCTTGGCAGTTCGGGCTGGACTGTTCCCATGAGGCACAGGGTCAAGACTGATTTGCATATGGCCATGTCTAAACTGGGGTGGTGTAGTGGGCAAAAGAACGATGGATTTAACCCAGATCTCTTGACTGGGGGAGAATGTATGCATTGTCAGTATTCCGTCCATCATTTGTTTGTTGTAACGCTTTTCGCCCTAAGTGGGATGGGTATTCCCAGACGTGGGACCCGTGCTCACTACGCCACTGGAGTCAAGCTATCCTGGCTGATGACGGCTGATAGCCAGAAACCGGTCCTAGGATGCTTGATTGCGGTCCAGGGAAGACATGGCTTGGCAGTTCGGGCTGGACTGTTCCCATGAGGCACAGGGTCAAGACTAATTTGCATATGGCCATGTCTAAACTGGGGTGGTGTAGTGGGCAAAAGAACGATGGATTTAACCCAGATCTCTTGACTGGGGGAGAATGTATGCATTGTCAGCATTCCGTCCATCATTTGTTTGTTGTAACGCTTTTCGCCCTAAGTGGGATGGGTATTCCCAGACGTGGGACCCGTGCTCACTACGCCACTAGAGTCAAGCTATCCTGGCTGATGACGGCTGATAGCCAGAAACCGGTCCTAGGATGCTTGATTCTGGTCCAGGGAAGACATGGCTTGGCAGTTCGGGCTGGACTGTTCCCATGAGGCACAGGGTCAAGACTGATTTGCATATGGCCATGTCTAAACTGGGGTGGTGTAGTGGGCAAAAGAACGATGGATTTAACCCAGATCTCTTGACTGGGGGAGAATGTATGCATTGTCAGCATTCCGTCCATCATTTGTTTGTTGTAAATCCATTTTGTGATGCCAGGGCTCTGAAAGATTTCTACCGTGTAGTACAGTGGGTACATGTCGTCCCCTCTAGAAGGGTGGGATCCTACTCCCACACCGGTTACTGGTGTGGGGGTAGGATTCCAAGTTGTTTGACACCAAACACGACATGTTTTGATGCAGTCATTCCAAAGTTAGCATTTACCGCGAGGTTATAATGCACTTAAGAGTATATGGTTTAACCGCATCCACAAACAGCAGCAGAGAATAGACTCTGCCAGCTGCAGAGGGGCCCTGCTCAGGCAGAAGCACCCCCTCACATAGTAAACCAAGCACCCTGCCCTTGGGATTGATAGGGCCTACCATAGGGGTGACTGATAGGTTTATATGTGTGTGTATGGTGAGATATAGGAACCTATACCTCAGTGAGGAGTGCTAACACTACCTCACACAGGCTGCAGTAGCAGGCCTGTGGTGTCAGATTGTGAGTGCTTCCCAGGGGTAGCATAATACATGCTGCAGCCCCTGGTAGGCCTGTGAAGTACCAATGCCCTAGGTACCTAAGGTACCATATACTAGGGGCTCATAAGGTACCACAGAATCCAATCACTAGTGCATCTAATATGCAAAGCAAGTTGTTTAGAGAGATCAGTTAGACTGGGGCCCTGATTAGCAGGGACCCAGCCAGACTATAGCCAGTAACCAGTGTATACATCAGAAAAAAAGTGGGGGCAACACAAGTGCAGATCCTACTCTCCTACAAAGCTCTACCCTTGAACTCTTACTATTCCACCTAGACTCTCACATCCTCATTCTGGTGCTGCCAGTGGCGGCTCGCAGAGGTAACACTGTGGGGAAGGGGAGGGGCTGGGTGGGGGGTAGTGGAGTCTGAAATACAACAGCAAAGGTGAACGTAAATAAATAAATAAATATCTGCCGTCGTATGTCGGACTCTGCTACCCCCCACCATTCACCTCCCCCACTCCGCCTCACCACCCCACAGCATTACCTCTGCGAGCCACCACTGGGTGCTGCACCTCTTACATCCACACCTACATTCCCTGCACCACTCTTCACCTCTATGTACACAACACCTCTCCCATCCATGCTATACATACAATGTACTGTACTCATCACCTCCTCAGCATTCAATTACCGTATCATCTCAAATGTACCTCTCTCATCCCCTTTCCAATGGCTTTAGGACACTCATTTTTTACAAGGTGCATCATTATATCCACCTCTTACATTCACACTTAACACCTCATCACATCTCTCACCCTGGCACTTATATTTCTCAATGACTCTGGCCTTATTCCATAGCCCCTGACCATTCGCTCACTCTACTCTGCTTAAGACCTACTAATAGTGATTTGACAAAATAGTGCATTCACATATTCAAACACAACATCCATCTACTATTGGAGGAACATGGCGGCCGGTTAGCGCTGGTCGCGGGAGCTCCGGACCTCCGGGAGAAAGATAACCGCGGATGATTAATTACTAGATGGCGCTTCCAAAGTTAAAAGGTGCGAGAGACGAATACGTCTTCTTTATTTAGATTTCTTGAACTAAAACCCCCTTGTTGTTTGTCTTCGGTATGCATTCGAGACGCAGGCGGTAAGACCCGGGAGGCTTGGCCGCGGATGGGGGCGGACGTGTTTGCTGAGCTGAGCGTCAGAGTGCGCTGTACGAGGGAGGCCGGCGGTGGATGTCGAGCAGATCTTTGGAGACGGATCAGAGCGGCTGCTGCCAGGATCGATTTTCGGCCATTCCAAAGTAGCAATATTATACGGTCAGTGACGGGAGAGTTTGACAAAGGATATGTGACTTGGGGCGCATTGAATTCTCTGTTATGGCGGTCTACTGTTGCAGCTAAAGGTTGGGAGAGCCACGGAGTACACGCAGTGTCTATGTTGTCGATCCATACAGGTATGGACACTCTGTCAGAGAAGGGATCAACTGTAACTGGTGCTGAAAGCTTGGCTTGCAGTAAGAGGGACCAAAGATTGAAGGGGATTCAAGTAGGAGAGACGGGTGAAGAGGAGGAGGGTGTAAGAAGGGAGACATCAGAAAGCGGTACAGGTCCCCTGATCATTGAGGGGGCAGGCACGGCCATCCAAACACCTGGAAAAGCTGCTAAATCTATCCCAATAGCCCAGAGAAATAGATACCAGTTACGCTCGCAGATAGAAAGTGAGCTGCAGTTTGTCTTCTCTGGTGAGGCCAGCACAGTAATTCCGATTACACCTAGGCAGAGGAAAAAGAAGGAGAAGGGCGGTAAGACGGGAGAAAAAAAAAACGACAGGCTGTAGGAGGCCGAGCTCCCTTATTTAAGTCGACTCCCTCCTTAAAAACCTTCTTTAACATTATGGAGCAAGCCGCTATATCTAAGAACAAAGTAACTCCTTCCGCCGCACTTCCCTACACACTGGACCCCTCCAGCTCATTTAGCATCCCTAGCAAAGAGGCTGATAATCAGATAAACCTGGATTCAGTGCACCCCCAAGTATGGACTGAGAATAGATTCTCTCCCTTGATGTATGAATCTAATATGACGGCCCAGACGGCGCAGACAACCCCTCCTGCTGAAATTACTTCTGAACCTCGAACCCCGATAAAATCAGCCCACTTGCCGATACCAAGCCCACAAAATGAAGTTATTGCGATGGATGTGGTAGACAATGAGAGGTGCTACCCAGGGGGCTAAGAGGATGGAGGTAGCCAGCTCTCACAACTTCTACAATCTCTCCGTGGGGAAATTCTGTCTAAGTTTGAAATTTCTGAATCCAACCAAAAGGAGATAAACGAGAAGTGTACAAGTCTGGAGCAGAAGCTGGACGATATTAGTAATCGAACAAAGGTATTGGAGACTGAGGTTGCCACTTTGTCTCAAATTACTCAAGACCATTCTAAAGACATAGTGGAGTTAAAGGCTCAGAATAAACTACTACAGACAGATATCAAAAGACTAGAGTTACATGCCAGAAGAAATAACCTCAAATTTTTGAAGGTACCTGAGGGGGCGGAGAATGGCGATGTCAAAACTCTAATCTGTAAGCTCCTAAGAGAGGGAGTATTAAGAGATAAACCCGAAATCGACCCTGAAAAAGAAATTCAGAGGGCACACAGAGATCCTTATAGGCAGCATCCTAATAGGAAAGCCCCCAGGAAAATCTTGGTAAACTTTCAAACATATGCAGTCAAGGAGTTAATTTTGAGCCGTGCATTAACTGACAAATCCCTACAGATAGAGTCCACTAAGTACCTTATTCGCTCAGATGTGGGCCGGGCAACGGCACAGAGGCAGTGGGAGCTAGGTTCTAGGATGCCTGATCTGAGAAGTATGGGAGCTCAAGTACAAATGAAGTTCCCAGCAGCTTTACGGGTTGTCTGGTGCAATAAAACACACATTTTCACATCTCCGCAGGAAGTGGACACATTTCTGTCCGATATTAGAAAAATCCCTCACGTTTAAAAAAAAAAAAATATATATATATATATATATATATAAAAGGGTGATTTCCTTTTCTCCTCCGATAAAGTTGGGATAAAAAAAAAAAAGAAAAAAAGATGGGTGTGGTATAAAAATAAAAAAAATGAACGGGAATGAGTGAGGGGGAAGGGGAGTAAGAGATGAGGGGAGTAAGAGATGAGAAAATGGGAGTAAGGGATGAGAAGATGGGAGAAAGCAATAAAAGGCAAAGAGTAAAGGAAAACGGCGTATAACTTTACTATAATCTTAATATCCATGGATGTCCTATCCCGGGTGGGTCCTAGTGGCTCTCGACAGGCGACAAGATCGCCAAAGAACCTAAGGGGGGGGTTCCTCAAGGGTGGAGGGGGGTGGTAGGAGGGGAGGGTAAGGGGAGCAAAAAAGAAAAATTTCCTCATATAAGTATGGACATGAATGCATGGTATGAAATAGGGGCAAGAATAGATTCAGAAGGTAGAACGATCCACCGTAAGAGAAGCTCAGGAGAAAAAAAAAAACCCAGATGAGCAGTATGCCCAATAGAGTTAAAATTATTAGCTGGAATGTTAATGGATTGAGAGGCAATAGGAAAATGGCTAGAGTCTGTGAATTTTTAAATAAAACAGAGGCGGACATCTGCTTACTGGAAGAGACCCATCTGGAAGCACACGAGTGTGAGGCAGCGTTCGGAAAATATAAGTGGATTCAAGAACTACGCTGCTCAAAACAGATAGGAAATACTAGGGGGGTTGCAATTATAGTCCGATCTAATAAGGGGATTAGAGTTGAAAAATCTGAGACGGACCACTCAGGGAGATGGTTAGTTATATCTCTCCTAGTTGAAAGCTCTCCATTAGCCTGTGCAGTCTATTACGGGCTCAATCAGGATGCATCTGGAGCTCTGACACATTTAAAAACCAGTCTCTCTGCCTTGACATCACCAGTTGTGCTGGGAGGTGACTTTAACCTGGTGTTGGATGAGCACTTAGACCGCACATCTAGGGCTAAATATATTCCTCCCCGACAATCGTTAGTAGAGTTGAAAAATATAATTAAAGATTTCAACTTAATAGATATTTGGAGGGTAAAAAACTGCAACAGGAAGGACTTTTCTTTTTATAGCCGAAAATACAGGCACCACTCGAGGATCGATTATTTTCTTTTGGACCAAGTCCTGTACCCTGATGTGGAATCTGTAATATATATCCCAGCCATACTCTCTGACCACTCTATGGTCGAACTGACCATAAACTTGAAAAAGGAAAATCAACAGAGAAGGTGGACATTAGATAGGTCCATACTACTACAAGAGGAGGTCATAAACAACCTAAAATTGGGTATAGAGGAATATTTTAGGCTCAATTCCGGAACAGTAACTGATCAGATCACTTGGGAAGCATTTAAAGCTTATATAAGAGGTACCATAAGTGCATGGATGATCAGGAGGAACAAGGCTAGAAGACGGACCGAAAGAGAGAGCCTTGTTAAGATTAAACAAAAGGAAGAGCAGCTACAGCAGGCCTCTATAGATCTTCAAAACAATATACTTCTTATTCAGAGTGAGCTCGATGACCTACGGGCAGAATATCAGGCAAGTTTAGATAAAATCTTAAAAGATAGGTGGGATTCTAGTAAGCTCCAGAATTTCTCCTATGGGGAGAAATGCGGCCGCCTCCTTGCCTGGAAAGTCAGAACTGATAGAGTTCGAAACCAGATTGGGTCTATTATGCTTCAGGACACAGGAGTCATCACGTATGATGACGCCCTTATTAGAGAGGAGGCTAGATCATTCATGCAAACTTTATATAAAGAAGATGTATGTCCTTCCATCTGGAAAATAGAAGACTGGCTAAACCAAGTAGAGATCCCACGGTTAACAGAAACAGACTGTATCTTCTTAACTTCGAGTATCAGGGAAGAGGAAGTCTCCGTCCAGATAAAAAAAATGGCTAGGGGTAAGGCAGCAGGTCCGGACGGGCTCCCAATTGAATTATATCAGATAGAGTCTGAGGAAGTCGTCACTGCCTTGACGACTTTGTTTAATAAAATTTATTTATCGGGTGATACTATCCCGGATACCTGGTCTGAAGCAACAGTCACTCTGATCCTGAAGCCCAATAAAGATCCTCTGAAAATTGAATCTTATAGACCAATCTCGCTGCTGAACACCGACTATAAAATCTTTGCAGGGGTCTTGGCAGCAAGGTTGGCCAAAGTCATCAAAACAATTGTGCATCAGGATCAGAGAGGCTTTATTCCCGATAGGCAGTTGAATGAGCTAACCTTCCAAGCTATCGCAGCAGTAGATGTTGCAGTGGCTAAGAAGCTCCCGTTGACCCTTACGGCAATTGATGCCGCTAAGGCTTTCGATCAAGTAAATTGGTCATACTTATGGTCGGCTCTATCTAGGTTCGGACTTCCACCCAATTTTGTTTCAGCTGTCCAGTCCCTATATAAGAGCCCCAGAGCAAAAGTTTTGGTAAACGGAGTGCTCTCAGACTGGTTCATAATCTCTAGAGGAACGAGACAGGGGTGTCCGTTATCACCTCTGTTATTTAACCTTTATATTGAACCTTTTGTATGTCAGCTCAGGGCTGACCCTGGGATCCATCCTTTTAGAATTGCAGACCTAGAATTAAAATTCGCCCTATACGCCGATGATCTTCTTATGTTTACTTCTAATCCAGATGAGGCTATTCCAAGACTGTTTGAACAAGCAGAATTGTTCGGAGAAATCTCGGGGTATAGGGTAAACAAAGAAAAAACTGAGACCATGCATTGGAACCAGACACGAGGGGTGGCCGGAGCTAAGACACATATGAGGTATCTGGGTATAATTTTGGCCCAAAATATCTCAGAAATAGCCAAAATAAATTTGACGAGGGTTTATAAGGATATTTGTGGTCTATTGCAGCGTTGGTCTGGTCTCTCTTTGAGTATTTTTGGCAGAGTAAATCTAATTAAAATGGTCATTCTGCCGAAGATCACTTTTTTGTTTGCTTCTATTCCACTGACATTTCCAGCACCAGATATAGTTAAAATACAGGGGAAAATAGGCTCCTTTATATGGAATACTAAGACACCGAGGATCTCCTGGAAAAAGTTGAGGAGAGGCCTCGGTATGGGAGGGCTGACCCTACCGGACTTACTTGCCTACTGTCACTCTTTTCATTTTAAAAACTTCAGAATGTTAGCCGGAAAGACGGATGCCTCCTCTCTGGGTCTATTGTTTCAAGCCCTATTACACGGTATACCTCAGGGGCAAGAACACTTTCTATTTAAATATGGCGATCCACGGTTTTTTAAGAAAGTCAGGCTAAAAATTCTTGACACTGCTCTTAGGAACTGGTTGTATGTCAGAAAGATTCTAAAAATTCCATACTATGCTCCTCAGGCCCCGATATGGGATTCCCCGGGTACACCAGACTGCCTGAATGATCAATTATCTCGTCCTCTTAAAGTGGCAGGCCTGTTTTTCTGGCAAGATCTACAGAAAGACTCGCGGCTCCTGAATTGGGAGTCTTTATCTTGCCTGACAGGTGGGACGCTATCAAGGTACAAATATTATCAGCTGTCAGGATGGTGGGCAACAAAATCTTGGGGAGTTGAATCACTGAACCCTAAATTTGATTGTGTATCTAGGAGTGGTAGATGGAAGCAGGAGGTATCCTTTTGGTACTGGGCCATCCTTGAGTCGGAACCAATAACAGAACCCGAACTGCATAAGCTTTGGGGGAATGCTATAAACTCAAACTCTAACCTCATGGAATTATGGGGGGATTCTTTTACCATGTTACATGCAGTGGTCAAATTAGCTGCACTTAAAAGAAACCATCTATATACTGCATATAGAGCCTATATTTCCCCAAAAAAGTTAACAAAGATAACAGGCCTATGCCATCTTTGTCCAAGATGTAAAATGCCTGCAGCTGATGACTGCCATATGTTTATAGATTGCCCTGAGATAGTAAGCTACTGGGCCACGGTGCGAGATTTTTTAGCTGAGGTATCACATAAACATATTGAAGTCACGCCAGAAATGATTATATTTGGATTGCACACAGATTACCACCTCAATGACCCGACATCTAAATTTATCTTTTATGTGGTTATTTTGGCAAGACGAGAGATATGTAGAGCCTGGAAAAGTATAAATGCTCCAACCTTTACAGAATGCCTGAAACATATAATATATACTAGTGAATCGGATATGGCTTGTGACGGAAACAGCTATGAAAAAATTTGGGCATCACTTGTTACATGGAGGAATAGATAAAAAACATTCCAATGATTTAACCTGGGCACTGTTGGTTTGATCCCTCCAAAATAGCGCGGGGTTATCCGGTTGCGCGAAAAGGAGTGGATGTTTAAAAACAGTGGTTGCTTGTGGGTTTATGCCTCTCTCTCTCCACACCGGTCTCCAACATCAGGGCCTGGTCATTTTGATCGGTGGAGAGGGGTGGTGGCCACTCATCAAGAATGCCCATCTTGGTATATGAGGAAAAAAAAAAAACCATCCATCTACTGGCCAACACCTCGCATCTCTCCATCTAGCATCCTAACTTACACAACTGGTGTATACCCTTGACATCCACCTTTACACTTTGTTTCCCCCAAAAAATGTAACCTTTGTCCCACTGTGTCCCTTTTATATCCACATCTCAGTTACATGCTCCATACCTCTATTAGCTCCTGCATATTAACAACTACCTTTCTCAATGATTCTGCCCTAAAGCAGCCATTTTTCACTGTAGTGCCACAGACTTCAGCTCTCATCTACTGTCAGCCTCTAACCTTGCCAAGCATGTTCTACCTCTATCATATCTACCTATTCCTAGTCTACCTCACGCAGGCTTTAACCATTTTTTCATAGTCATACACTCTGATAGCCACACCCCAACATTTACAACAATTCCCATTGCAATAATGAGGATACTCTACGTATCCTATACAAGCACTGCCTTTGACCTTAACTCCTTCCTTCCACTGTCATCTAAATTGTTACCTGTTCTGCCCCTATTGCGTCTGAGTCTCCCCTCCATGTTCAAAATGCCAACACACCTCACTCTCATCTCTATCCTTGTTTAGCTTGCTCAGCCTCTCCAACATTAACCTCTCCAACAACATGTCCAGCTATGCTTAACATTTTAACACCCACCTCCCCACTTGTCTGTCAATTTAGTGCATGGGTGTAACACAGGATCCTGTAGCATATACACAGCAGACAGGCCCACAACACTTCTAGGGACTCACAGTCCACTGGGCTGACCACATGTAGCACAGGGCAATCCACTAGCCTCAACAACCCTCCAAGTTCATCTCTGTGTGATCTGGGCCAACATTGAGCATTTATCAAAACTCCCTCATTGTTTTCAATACACAAATTACTAGATGCACACCTATCATATGCTTAACTCCAATTGATGTGTGGTTAAAATAGTAGCTTGTACAAACAAAATATTTGTCAGTGGAAAAGTGTGAACAAAACTCAAATCTCATCTATTCTCCCTCTGCTGTCATCTCTAGTAAGCAGTGCCCATAGTGCTACGATGGCATAATAGATCTCAGACTTAGGTTGTGTGGGTGTCCTATAGGATACCCCGATGTTCCAGTCACATCCATAGCACCCTCAAGTGATGTAATGATGCCAATGCATTGTGCATGCCGAGTGCGGGGTGACAGCAAGGCAAGTCTGGCAGGAAAAGAAACACAAATTGAACATTCTCATTCAAGTTTGTAAACTGAAAGGCTATTTGTGCCAAACATATTGACATTTCAGCCCATTCCTATGGGACCCAGGTGAGGGGTGTTGTGTGTTTATTGTACATCATCCTGCTGCACCATGGCTGAAACCCCAGGGGAGGGGGCTGACCACCTGGAGCTCGTAACACAGACAGCTCACTAAAGGCAGTGCTCTGTTGCCAGGCCTGTAGTCATTAGCATTTGTGAGGCACTGGGCAGCTGTCCACGGGCAGCGTCAGCCCGGACTGCCACACAGCATCCATCCTGAACTAAATATACTCTACACCACTCCTGTTACCAACGGCTGAGGTTCAGTCTGCTTGCATGAACTGAGCCAAGAAAGAGATTGTTGCGATGCATTGTCATGCTGAAAAGGTATACCTTCAGATGTGTCAAACAAATGGGGGGGCTAGAAGGGGAATTGCATGACCAAGCACAGACAAATGTCGTTCACTCATAATGCACTAACAGGACTTGACATAGCCTAGCATTCCCAAAAGGTCAATTTGATGTACATAAAAAATAACCTTTGAAATAAATAGAGTTCGACTAAATGTCTTAAACATAAATGACACACTTAGACCATGCAACACCCACCAGTGTTCAACAACAAGTAGATGAAATATCTTGGACACAACAAGCATAATCCACTCCTGTCAGTATTGTGACAAATCCAAATCCCTATGGAGCAAAGTCATGTGTGTCACATAACTGTTATGACTACCACAGCCTTTGGCTAATACAAACTCTCTGCCATCTTATGTAAAATATTATGCATGTTATATCCAATCTCTGAATCATCATATGGCTGAAATGACAACATTAAGAAATTGTGCCTATATGTGAAATGCACTAGCAAGTTGCTCAATTGGGTGGAAAAGGTAGCCACATACTCATGATGCACATCCCTATGACTCCACACAACCAAACCCTTGTCAAAATAAAATGCAAAATAGGTTTCATCCAAGGAACAACATAAAGTATGTCACAATGCAAAAAATAAGTAGACTAAACCACAAAACCACAACCCAGAAGTCCTACGCATTGTGTCTTGGTCACAGCTTGTCACACATCCTTTATGGCCATGTAGACACACTCAACTTCACTTATCTCACAAATACTCATTGAAAAGCTTGGACAACAAACTGCAACTAACATTATTCTTGGATAGGCCATACATCCCCTATCCTGCTGCTTTTCATACTCCGGTCTGTTGCATCATATCTCTGGATGTATGAGCAAACGCAGGGCCATGTGTGCACCAATACAGACTCCAAAGGAACATCACATAAGCATAATGTGGCCTATGTACAGTTCACAGATTAGGGATATGCCCAGACTCCAAAACTCTAAATGTGGCATAAGGCCAAAATAATATGTACATTACAACGCTAGGTAATGTACAACTCGACAATCACAGCATGTCATCACTAGCATTCCAATTGAGTGACAACCATTCATGTACCATACACTGGATCCACATGCAACTAACACATACAACAATTGTGTCTCTGTATGGACAAAATAACACTGTAACTTACTGAGACATGTCCTTGACACACACACCATCCACATGATGTACGCCAAAAATATCAGGATGGAATGACTAACATCTAATTTTAAATGTACTGGAGGATCCAGACCACAGATACCTTGCCTAACAGTAATATCTGAAGAAAGGGGAGTCCTGGAAGGCAACAGGGTCAGGACACTGTCAGAACAATACCTACCTCACACTCACCAAAGGCAAAGGACATGTGTAATATGGGTCAACTGCCTTGAAAGGGAATTGTCCTATAGTGGACGCCACCTGTGGCAATGTTGTCATTGATACTAGTTAACCAGATCGATTGAAGGCACAGACATCAATTGTACCTTTACTCTGTGTACACATGTGTATCCAGTCACTACCATGTAGCTTGAGCCCATACGTATCCAGTTGTCTTTCAGCCCATTACATACATATGCAGCACGCTTCTCTAAAAAAGTTTGTACTTTGCCACACTTGCACTATGTTGATCTGTAAGCGTAAACTATGAGGAAGTCTAATTTCAAAAGCAAAGGTTCGTGACTTCATGTCACACTCCTAGACAAAACTAATGTAGACACCGACACCCAGCCAATGTAGGAACAAAAAATCTATACTACATCATACAGAGTGCTCAGACTCCGTGAACCATATGCAATCCATGTCATACTAACATCATTATATACTTACATCACAAATTACACATGATTGGTAGTTAACAACAATTCAATTTTTGGGACACAGGAATACCAAAAGAAAATTAAAACATGCTTTATTCAGCATACACGATGCTGTCAAAGAAGAAAGGTCAATGGCCAGTCCAAATGACTTTCACATGTGGGCCGCAAAGTTCTTGCCCATCATCTCTTGCCTGCATGTGTCCTGCAAAGGGACAGCTCCCATGGGAAGGGCATCTAGGAGGCAGGCCAGACCCCAAAAGAACAAGACTAGGGAGGACTGGGTTGGTTTTTGGGAGGGATGGAATCAGGAGGGAGGGGGTGGGACAATTTCAGTGGGAAGCCTAAATGGAGGGGGATGGCACAACTGCAGTTGGAGGGCTAGATGGAGGAGGGATGGGCTGGGCTTCATGAGTTTTGGGAATGCAGTAGTGGTGAAGGGTTTGCAAGGGAATATGGAGGGCAGGTGCTCTCTTGGGCCGGTATTTTTTGGGTGTCAAGGTACTGGGGTGGGATGTGGAAGTTAGGGTTTTAGAAGGGGGTGGGGACATTTTGGAACGGGGGTTTTCTTGTGCTGGAATGTTTGGGGATACTTTTTTCTTTTTGGTGAGCTGGGTGTGGGGGCTGAAGAGTATGGCAGGGGCGACAGGGTCTTTTTCTTCTTTTTGGGAGGGGGTTTATCGATTTGGGAAGGGAAGAGGTCAGGGGCAATGAGATGGTGTTTCTGGGCAGAGTGGGTATGAGGAGAGGCAAGGGTAGGGGCTGTGGTGGCAGAGGATTGTGAGGTCTGCAGCATGTCTGTGGATGCTGGTATGGTGCCTGTTGTGTCTGGATGTAAGGGTGTGCTATCTACCTGTTTTGCTGTTAGTGTGACATGTGGTGCAGTGGGTGTTGTGTCTGTTGGCATGTCTGTGGTAGTGAGTGTGATGTCTGTATTGTGTGTGTGTTTGCCCTTATGCCTGTGTGTTTGTGTGCTGCATGTGGATGTTGAGGTGGATGGATGTTTATGTTTGCGTGTGCTTTGGTGAGGGAGGGTACTCGGGACTGTGGATGGAGAACAGGCAGGAGGGTGGTGGGACAGCTGAATTTAGGACAATGCTGCTGTCAGTGTGGGGGCTAAAGCCTGATTGGATCTCTGATTGGCAGACAAATTCGAGTGAATGCCCTCCAGGAAAGATACCATCTGGGTAAGGTGATTGGTATGCACCTGGAGGACATTCAACTTACAACTTGCTCGGCATACTCGCAGAGTCAGCACAGGATATAGAGGTACAGGAGTGAAGAATACTTGTTAACAAATTGATACAGCGGTGCATTTACACGTGTCTCGGGTTAGAATAGTTGGAAGGAGAGACAGTCTGAAGCCAAGCAAGAGGTGCTAATGGTTTTAGATTCATGATATGACTCTGGGGACTATAAACACTTGATTACGGATAGTTGAGAGGAATTTTCGCATCCGGTTTGGAATTATCACCGGACTGATAGCCTTTCCTGTCACAGATATAAGAGCCCTGAAGAAGTTGTGATAACTGCGACGAAACACATGTTGGCTAAGCACAGAAGATTGGCGAAGAAGAACAATAAAGAAGTGGATATACATCACATGCTTAAATTATTTTTCAATTGGTTGTCCTAAGCGTGTGATGGGGAATGCAATAGTATTTGGCACACAGTCCTGTGTCATTTATGCACAGTGTTTGAAAGATGAATTGGATTTCCATCCACATTGGAAACATTTTACCAGTTTGCCATGTAAACACAGCTCAGCACACTGCCAAGTCCAATGACTGCATCTTCCTTATGCTTCATGTGGATCACTATGACCCTGGGCCATCTGGATGCATTGTCTGTACAAACTATTTGTCCTGAACATCTTACTTGAAAATATGTATTCAACACCTCTAACCATTGTGTCAACACTGCAGAAGTCCATATTTGTAAAGGCCTAGTCTGAATGTCCCTCACTTATTTCTTGCATTGTGCACACAGTGTACAGCTTAAATGCTATTGCTCTTCATCTCAGTTTTTTTAAGCACTTCAGAATGATGCTCATGTGACATCTCTGAGTCTAACAGTAAGGCCACTAAACCATGGTGGCCAGTTAAGAGCATTTACACACATGAGAACCATTGTGAATGTGTTTTTGACATCATCCCTTTCAATTAAAACCCTGTTTCCGCCTCAGACCTATTTTTTTAGCCACTGAATGGCATGTGTTGTCACTATTACAGAGTCAGAAACATGGACTGAGTTTTGGAATAGAGAGAATGGAATCTTACTTTCAATCGAGTGAAAGGCCAGTATGACAGGTGACAGGAGTTACCAAACCTGTTATTTGACCATCGGATACATTGGAGTACACTGGGCACCAGTGCTGGGACCTAACATTGGCACACTGACCAATCACTACTCACCAAGACCTCAACATGGACATTACCTGCTACCTGGATATATAGCATGGGATTTCACAGTTGAGTGATCTAACATCAACATAGTTTACAGAGTTGGTGTGGCCACACAGAGAAAAGTCCAGACACTTGTCAAGGTGCTGACACATGTTGTGCACTTACAATAGTTCTGAAGGTTATCTCCATGCACATGTTGTTTTCATACGTTCAGATTACAATAGCATGGCACTACCGTCAATTGCCTGACCATTTTATCTTCACATGTCCCAGATGAAAGAGGCATTACCATGCATCTACTAAGTCTGGTGCATATGCATCTTTTAACAATGAACAGTGGTTTTGTGCTTCACACAACCTAAAAAAGGGTCAGCAGGCTCAAATCTTTGCACATGCATGGGTAAATGTGTTGTGCAACAAAGCACATACTCAACCCCTCCTTGCTGCTGTCTGTCTCTCAACTACCCATCCAGTTCAGGGAAGACCAGCGCAAGGGGGGTCAGGGTGCGGCATGCACCCCTCTTGCCTGGAGGTGACAGGCCCAGCTGTCCAGCCTCTCAAGTCCTGCCACCGTTCCCTGCAGTGGGCACTGCGCCGACGAGTGACCCCCATGGAGCGTACCTTCTGGGTGATGGTCCTCCACAGTTATGCCTCTGACGGGAGTTGACCTGTAAGGATGACATGGTGATAGGCCATTAGTTCACATGAAACATGTGCATATACAAATACTGGTACACATAGGTCATGAACAACTTACCCACACTGTCTAAAGGTTAGCAAAGTTGTATTCTGTTCACTTCATCAGTGTTTAATGATGACTCTTTCCCATGAGAATAGTGATATGATGTTAACACCAGTACATATACATCTACAGCAGTGTACTGGACCAGAATGGTTACATGCACACTTTGCTAGTTTAAAAAGCAGGTTTAAATGGTTGTCTCTAGGATTCCTAATGCCAGAAGTGCATGGTTATTGCACATGTAAACTAACAATGCTGTCTGATCATCACTCACCTGCTCCTCTGGTGTGCCACAGAGCTGCCTGTACAGGAGCAGGAGTGAGTCCAGCAGCATCTTGTTCTCCTCAGCTGTGAAGGCTGGGGACTTGCGCCCTGTACAGTGAGACACTGTAACTCCCAGAGGATGTGGACAGCAGCTTAGAGATGGGGAGGTCCTGGAAAAATGTAGTTAGTGCAGGCAAGTGAACTCTCTAGGGAACCGCAAGACTTATATCTAGACTGTATAGGCGTTCTGTAGTCCAGGCGGCCAACGCGATTGCTCCCTTGCTTACTCCCATCAGGAACTATGCTTTCCTCATGGTGGTTCGAAATGTGCTAGCAAGATGGCTGACACTGGTAACTGGTGTTTGACTTTATCACAACTACCAACAGGGCATTGTGCTCCAAACACCAGGCACCAATGTCAGCCATTTTGCTGGTCCATTTCCACTCACTGTCAGGTAAGCATAGTTCCTGGTGGGCTGTTTGGGCTGGGTGAGAGGAGCGTGGGCAGGACAGAGCCTGATGGGAGATGTAGTAATAGCAACCACTCCTCCTGCCACCCAGCCCAACTAGCTCATCTGGGCCTATGACTACCTGACAGTGAGGGGAAGTGTACTAGCAAGATGTCTGACAGTGGGGACTGATGTTTGGAGCACACGGCCTTGATGGAGTTGTGGTCAACTCAGGCACCAGGCACCAGTGTCAGTCATCTTCCTAATACACTTCTACTCCCTGTCAGGCTGTCATATGCCCACATGAGCTAGCTGGGCTGGGTGGCAGGAGGAATGGTTGCTATTACGAAATCTCCCATCAGCCATCTTGCTCTAAATCTGAAAAATGATGCACAGTTTCTATGTCCCAATCATCAGAGAAAGTATTAGAGGTGATGTTATTGAAACAAATGTTAAACAAATAAGGAATTTGCAAAAGTTCAGTAGGACCATACACATCATGCGATACGCTGTCCCATACAATTCCTTCAGGAACTGGAACTGCTGTAAGGTTCACCAGGGACAGGTCCCTCAGTTCATAGTGTGATGATGCATGTGGTTTAAGAATCAAGTTCACAAGTTGTACTGTGGAGTGTTCTGGGAGAAAGTGTCCATTCAGAAGTAGGAAAAAGAAAGTCACCATACCAATCCAAAGTACCAGGAAAAGTGATTGTAATCCAGAGATTTATCTAGGGAACAACAAAGTAAGTCTGTTTCAGCCAAAGATATAAAGCATACACTCGTAGCTTGAAAGGGAGAGGGGGTGTTGGCAGTTCAGGTTCACTTGGATCCAATGAGAAATCGTATGCACGAAGTACTAAGACACCGTCCGGTCTATTCTTGGCAGTTTAGCAGGTTTTGTAGAACTGGTAAGTGACTTGATCTGTGGCATGTTTACATAGACTTTGTAAATGTTTTTAATTGAAATTTCTGTACTTGTTCATTGTACAGTTGTAGTATTTCAATAGGGAGAAGTACCATTTCATTGTCGTTTACAGCTTCTCTTCGGAAAGCGGAGTCTTCAGTCATTATTAAAGCTTCCATCTGAACTTCTGTTATGCTAGCGAGAGGAGGGTGGTGGCTACCCAGGAGCCCACGTGGCCTACTGTTGACAATCGGCCACGTAGTGTGGTTTGATCAGATCATTTGAGACAAACCTCTTGTCTCAGCCACCGACAAGCAGCGTAAGAAGTGCGGTTCTGGTACCTTCGACAGCCAGGACAGATATAGGCCTCTGTAAGATGGCCCAAATTATATTTTGTCCACAATTTTCTCTCTGACCAGGTCCTCAATCTTCGGATCCCAGGCAGGTCTTGCTGGGACTGTTTTCACTTCCCCAGTGGCGGTGCATTTTACTTAGATGTTGCTTTGTAAAGCTCTGTATTTTTTGAGGTCCTGTAAAACATCCAAACGATCATTATTGTCAAATGAGGTTTTAGCCGCCACAGTACTGATACTATCGAGGTCGGGTACCTACATCCTCCCTCCAAACAGGAGTTCATAAGGTGTACGACCCCTCCAGGGATTTTCTTGCCATGTTATTAACCGCCCACTGGACCCAATATAGAAGATTTACCCAACTGCCACTCAAGCCTAATACCCTCGCTGTCAAGGATTGCAGTCACGGTTTTTCCTCTCAACAACCAAATTTCCCTCAGGATGGTAGGGGGAGGAGTACCACAATGACACACCCAAACTTCCCATGGCTTCTTTGTAAGCCTGAGAGCTAAATGCCACACCCTGGTCAGAATGTAGTGTGCCAATTGCGTTTTTGCCGATAAAGACTCACAAATCCTTTATTGCAGTTCAAGCGTCACCTGAGCACTGGGCCAAACCCACAGGAATCTGGGGCATGAATCTGCTGCCACCAAAATGTACTTGTATGCCCGGTTTGAGTTTATTGGGCCACCGTGATTCAAATATACACACATGAGAGGCTTGTCTGAGATGAATAAAAGTGATTGTGGTGGACGTGCTATGGTGGAGACCTTCCTCTGCTAGCAGATGTCGCATTTGAGGATAAAGTCCTTGGTCTGCTTAGTAAGACCTGGCCACTAATAGCACTGCTGTAGTAGTGAAACTGTAGCAGTGATCCCAGCATGAGCCGAACCCAGACCCTTGTGTGCAGCTAATATCAATCCCAATCTGCAATCAGTGTTTGGTATTACTCTATCCCCCACTCCTGGAATCTGAGCATGCAGAATGTTCTGTGCATCTAACTTGTAGCAGCACTTGAGTGGAAAGCCTGTCTGCAAGGCTGAGCTATTGCGCGTGGCATTGACAGCTATCATAGTTGTTCCATCTCTCCTCGTACTGGAGTGAGGTATTGCAGCAATGGCAGCAGTGCGTACTGTTGCCTTGGCAGCTTTATCCGCCATTGAATTCCCTTCAACGTAAATGCCAACAAGTTGATGACTCAATGTATGAAAAACATGAGCCTGGGACGGGCCTTCTTTCAGCTTTGCCACTTGTTCACAAAGGATTTTGTGCTTTACTGTGCAACCTTTGGAATCCCTAAATCCACTCTGGTCCCACTAATGTAAATATTTGTTATAGTACTGGACACAGTAAAATGAATCACACACAATTAGTGTGGATAATTCACAATCCGTATTTTGTAGTGCCAGTATTAGAGCTTTTAGTTCCTCCAGCTGTGCCGTACAATCCCCTAGGGATTGAGTGTATGTTTTCACAGGATGGAACTTTCCATCATGCATGCGTGCCTTCACTATCGCACATGCCACGGTATATTATTGTTTCATTCCTACGGTCGGCTGGGCAGATCCATCAGTTTAAATGATACATTCATATCGATCTAGAGGAATTATTTAATCCGGCAGAGGATGTTCTTGTTTGTATGCAAGAATGTGTGTATTTGTAATGTAGAGTCAAATCTGTAATCTACATCTGTTGCAGTGGGAGAGTTAGCCTACTGAATCCATCATAGATGTAATGCTTTAGCATTCGGGATGCTTGACTTTGTAACGGCCTCTAGGGTCAGTGCTGGGGTCACGACAATTATGCGTTTCCCCTGCGCTAGTGCTCTCTCTCTCTCTTACTACAGCAGTCTGTACCGCTGTGAGTACCTTCTCTCTTGGTGCAAAACGCATTTCAGCGTTCGTTTACAAATGTCATTTGTACACAATAGGGACTGTATTGCCTTCATTGAAAGTGATGTAAATGCACCCATTTGGTACAGCAACTACGCAGATCACCAGGTTAGTTGTATTAACATGTGTATGTAAATGTTTAGAAGCTATCATGTCAGCTTGTACGGAATGCAGAATATCTGTATGTTCCTGTGTCCAATGATGTATTGAAAAATCAGGTCTAATTAAGTCGTAGAAAGGTTTCACCCTTTCTGCGTAATCCAAAATATATGTCCTGCCAAAATGAAAAAATCCTAAAATTGTTTGTAGTCTTTTCAGAGTCGTTGGAGGTTGGAGCAGTGCACATTTTTCAAAAAATTGTGCCGCCAGGCTTTTGCCTTCACTTGACAATTTGTACCCTAAAAATAGGACACTAAGGTGGGCAATTTTGGAATTTTGTGAATAAAATTTGTATCCCAGGTGGGCGATCCAAGAATTATGTGTTTCTCCCTAGAGAAGTGTTCCATGAATTCATCATCCGTCAGATAGATGTCATCTACATAGGACAATACCTCCTCATCAAAATGTTGAAGTAACTCTGTTACACTGGCTGAAAACAGTCCGGTGCTGTTCTAATACCCTAGTGGTAATCGACAAAGTTGGCGTTGAGAGCCTAGCACCAACAATGCTGTCAAATATTTGTCCCCAGGCGCTATATTTTGGCAGAAAAATCCATTTGAGATGTCTAGTATTGTTCTGTATTTTTTATGCATGATATTCATTAGTGTGGCCCTATGTGCATTTTGGACTGCAAATCTGCATGTGGATGCATTTAAATGTCTATAATCTAAGATCAGAGGATATGAATGATCGGGTTACACTACAGGAAACAAGGGATTATTCTTAGTTGAGGTGCAGTTCTCTTCATACCCTGGTATTCAAGTTGATCTCCCCGACTTGTTTCTTTGCCTCATGTTTAATCGGGTATTGTCTCTGTGGTTGAGGAATTGATTTTAATGGGATTTTGTGGTGAGGTGACTCATCATCCCACCCAACATGATTGCGGTAAAGTGCAGGAACTAACACCAACTCCCACTCCTGTGTGTATGAATTTTTAACTGATTCTGGTACGAGGTCAGAGAAAGCAGATAAAATAACTTCTTAACCCATTGAGCAATTCATTACGAAATCAGGTGGCCAATCCTTTTCGGCCAAAAGAATATTGTAACCATATGTCAGATTCTTTATCTTCTTGTTTAATAATGTAGTCCAAAGTGTGATGTCTCTACCTCTTTGGCTTGACTCGCTCTTCTGATCTGTGCTCTGACCGTCCATCTCTCTCTGAACGTTTTTCAGATGACTCCTGAAAGGAACGAGAGGAACGTGTATCAGAATCCTGATACCTATCGGGCTTTCTAATATCGGATTCACAAATTGTATATGTTCTCTGTGTGCTCCTGTTGAGGAAACCCACCCTGTGACTGTGTTTTGTTTTGTTTATTTTTTTGTTTGTTATTCCATTTCTTCTTTGAAGAATCGGGTGCTTGCTTAGAATTATCCTTTTCAGAACTGCTCTTAACTATTGGTTTCCCTGGTCTGGCTCCCAGATTATCTCTTTCAAGTGCAGCATATGTATCTTCGATAATCTTAGGCAATTCTTGCTCCTGCTGTGCAGGAGTGAATTCCCTCAGGAGTTAGCGTATAGCCACCGTTGCTTCCTCCCCTTTTATGTTACTTAACATAATAGCCGATACCTGGGCAGAATCGCCCAACAGTTTCATCCCCAGATCTAGGGCAGGCTCTGCCGCTTACTTATTCTGAATCTGTTTCAGCACATCTGGTATGACTGGTATCGAAGGGGTACCGTGTGTTCTGGTATATACAGCAGTGAAGATTGTACCCCAAGTGACACAATCTTCTATCGGGGGAGCCATTCCCATTGACAAGCAAATTGTCAGTATTCTGTGTCTTTCCTGCGGGACCCGTATGGGGAAAAACTGCTTCAAGCTGTGGTGTTTTTTGTGCTATCCTGACCTGGATTTTCTCCCAGCTGGTGGGGATCTTTCCCATAATGGCATTCACTGTGTGTGGGCTAATCCCTGTAGAAGCTATATGTGGTAGTGTAGCCAGAGCAGCCCTTGCAGGTTTAACCGTTAATGTTCTCATTAGGTATTGTGTAAGATTTCTGTTCTTTTTTAATAAATCTATGCACAGTGTATGCATTTCTGCTGCTGATAAAGCAACAATGTCTGGATGTAGTGTATATGAAGCTAAGACCAGCCATGTCGCTCCTTCTCTGCTGAGCAGGCGGAGTCTAACGTGTTCTATGGTATGGGGTAGGGCACCTTTAAACCAATTAAGCGGCTCTTGGTAAATTAACAGGACTTCTAAGTCCACATATGAGAAATACTCATCAGGTGGTTAAACTTCAATGTATTCATGAAATAACTGTGTGTGTGCAGTTGCAGGCAGGAATTTAACCCAAGAATAGACTACCTCTGTTCTGAATGCTTCATGTGCCTCAACCACAAAGGTAACATCTCCACCCGTTGACGGGAGGCCATGTTGTAATCATTTCATGGTAACTGCCTGCCTGCAATTTTCTGAAATATTTAGAGCTGCTACCTGTTCTTCAACATCCTCAGCTTGCTTGGTCATTGTCAGGGGAATAGTATATTGCTAAAATCTTATGGTGATATGGTATGCACAATTACGGAAATTCTAATCCTCCAAACTTGATTAAACTACAGCCAATACATAGAGAATACCCACTCAGCTGAGGCGGATATGTTTCCCTTCCCACTTTGGACATCTCTGGTTTAAATGTAAGTAGAGGTCTCTGAGAAAGCACGACTGAACTACTCAGATTTGACCGTTAAATAAGAGCCCAAACAACGTTGGCGGTGCCATGTTGTGTAGTCCCTACCAATTCGTAGAATCTGCGCATTGTATGGACAACATAAACCAAGGGCTTGGTGTCTATACTTATTCCAGACACCCCCATAGGATATGTTGGCCTAGAGACCAGCTAGCTCACAGTGCCACCGTAACCACCCCTAACCTAGCAAGGAGCGAATGGTTTTCTGGCAACCACTGAACATGACAACCCTGACCAGTCAGGGGTTGTGGAAACAGTACAGAACCTTGCGATCAGTCACTCGTACTCACTTATTCTCAGAGAAATAGACAGAGAATACACAGTGGGATGTTTTCAATAATATTTATTGAACCAATGTTATTCTTGTTTAAAATACGTGTGCTGCAATGATTAGTAGACAGAAGTAGCTAAACATGGTTACAAGCACCAAAAGCATAAATAATAGATAAAGTTCGACCATGGTGCTGAAACAAGGTATATATGTAGGCATATAAAACAAGGCAGTAATCTAGCGCACTCCTAAAATGTGAACCTTACTCTAAGTGTACCTAGAGTGTTTGTAGGTGTAAAGCAAAGAATCCCCCAAGGAACGAACCAACCCCATTACCTGATGAGATAGAGTGAAGGACCCTGTCTTGGTCGCGAACCGGACACCCTTCACAAGATGTCAGACGTCTATGTGGTGATTTCTCAGCACACAACGACCTTGGTGTCAACGAAAGTGCCTCCTCTGATAATCTATTGGGATATTCAACTTTTAAATTAGAAATTAGCCTTGCCATTTTGAGTATAGATTGGTTATGTTATGGATGTGTAGATAGCCCTGTCCCCCAGTGGATGAAGATAGTGATGACATTTGTACATAGTGCGAAACGAGACCTTGTACATGATGTTCAGGCATTGTGATAATATTGTGCGAAGCTAGATGTGTAAACAAGTTTCATTTCAGGGATATTAATCCAACATTGTCATGCCCGCAAATATGTGCAAAAGGTCGCAGCTGAAAATTTTATTTTTGAGAACAATGTAAGAAATAAGCTGCTTCGCCACATTGGGGAATATAACACCTGATGATAAAGTAAAATAAACATAGCCTTTCCTTAACTTTAAATTAAAAGAAAAATGTGATTCTGTGTTTATTTAAAAATGAATTCAGGCTGAAAGTTAATCTGAAGGTGTTTGCTAGCTACTAGTTACTCGCGTTTGACTGGTTTGAGACACCTGTTCTAACCTATACCTTGCAGTTTACATGAAGTTCTTTGATGAAAGTTCGTAGGTCACTGTGCTATATTAGGATTGTAATTTATGAACTGCAAGTAACAAAAGTAACTCTGTGATTAAAGCAGTAACCCACTGAGCTATCCACATAAAATACAGTTTTGTGATCTTCATGGTACCCTTTTTTGTAGACGGCATATTAACCCTTTGTGCTACTTTTTGACGAGTCAAAACTCCCACTAGACAAACCTCGATCTCTCTCCAGCAGGAACATTAATCACCAAAGCTAGCTTGACAACTTTATTGTTGCCTAAAACCTGCTGGACACACAATGAACTTTACAGCAGGTGCTTTTAAACCTGCAAGTTATTAGTATTATTTCTAAACTCAGTGGCCCCCCAAGGTCAGCGTTGTCCTCAACCCAACCCTTAATCAATCTAATGTTTCTTTATTCCACTACCAAACACAGCCTGCCCCTTCATCTCACTCTTGCAGGTTCCTGCTTTCTTTCTATATGATGGTTTTTCGACTTTCTCTTTCTCCGTCTTTCCGCTTTGATTGTTTTTCCTTTCTTATATGATGCCGAAAGATAAGTGCCAGTTTCACCCACCGGCAACCACCGGCTCAAATTAAGCACTGCAAATGAGACCCTAAATCCTTCCAGATCATCTATAAATGTAGATTTTGATGTTTTCCTCTGGTAATACACAGGTGACACTGCACGCTGATCATTCATCGTCATGCTATCACCATCCTTTGTTTGCATGCACTCTCAGGAGAGCAGGGCTGTATAACAGTGTCTCATTCCCAGCCCTCTCAAAAGACCCTCCCCACCTGCTATGACAGTTTCTTTCCTTCTTATTTAGATATTTTTTATAATATGCCATAGAGGTCGATCTGCATGAACACCTGCCTTGTCATAACCCACCCAAGCAAATAGATTAGCTGAAGAATCTTGAATATAAAAGAGCCTGGCTCCTATATTCTGGCACATCTCTCTCCGCAGGCAAACATCTTCCCTCCCATATTTCCCTCGAGTGTTGACACCGAGACAGACACATGGAAGGGAGGGTGAGCCTTCCAACAATCAGGGCGATCAGGTTGCAGCGCTGGAAACAATGAAACCTTCAAAACAGGAAATAGGACAGTCAAATGTGAGTCTAATTACACGTGCGGAGCAGGAAGATGAGATTTTTTTTTTGTGCTGAGCCAGGTCAACGCCGCAAAGCCTTGAGCTACTTTTAGTTTTTACACCTACATGTCTTTTTAGGACCTTTTGTCTTTCAACAAATATTGCTCTGTCTCGTGCTGCTCTTCCTAACCTGCGTCATCAGACCCTACGTCGCAGGGGTCCACAGGTGCACATCTCCACTGGGTCCGAGTTCCAAGAAACAGAGACACTCCCGGAAATGAACGTGTAAAGCTGCCTGGATAACGGCAACAGGTGAGCACAGTTATGTTAATTTGTTACATGAAATATATGATTTACTTGCTTTCAGATGTACCTGTATTTTACTGCTACCCTGCTTTGCATGATATTCTATTAACTGGCTACTATGTATTCTGTATGATTATGACAAGGATGTACTGTTATCTCTGATGGTTATATTATGTAAAATTTCCAATAAACAAAAAAAAAAGAACATTTGTTAATTTGTTTTTTGTTTGTGGACAACCAATGAATGCCGAGGAAAGATATAGCTGTTTTACACGCCTGTCTCAGGGTGTCCTCCATCTTCACTGTCAAATTGAGCTAATCTATCCTCTCTTCTCCTTTTCTCTTTCTTTTTCCTTCTCCCTCTTTTCTTCGCGTACAAAATCTAAAAATGCATATTGTTTTGTAAATAGTTTATATTTTTCAATACAACCTTGGTTATTTTGAACTGTTAAGCTTGCATATATTTCTTTTATTCACCGTGCTTGAATTGTACTGTTTTGACTCTTATGTGTACTTTATATTTGTCTCTCCATATAATTTCAATAAAGCATTTTAAACATTACATTTTTTTTATTTCATCTGTCAGTCATCGACACCAGCTGGATCTACACGTAAATGATGAAACTATTTCGAGAACACGTTGAATTTCAACAAAGCTTGTAGTGCAGTTATGCAACAACATGTACCATGTTTGAAAGCAAATGTAACCACTACCAAACTTATAGCGTTGCACCCTGGTGAAATCTGCTGATAGAGAGAACCTGGGTTCTGTCGTGATGACCAGTGGCTTAAGCAATCTACTGGACTCCAAAGCCAATTCTAAAACCAAGGACTCTATTCACACAAAACCTTGTAACAGTACGGGTACAGTTAAGTCTCCATCTGAAAATAGTTTTATTTATTTTTTTAAACTCACAAACATTCCCAGAAATGTGCTAGGAAAGTTGTGTAAGCCACAGGTTACCAGGGGTATTGCTGGGATTGTCATTTGACATCTCCCACACTGTCCTAATCCCTCTGAACTGGATTCTGCATATTGAAGAATTATGTACAGGGGAATAGAGCCAAAGGTGTAGCTTCCATTGGTGCAGCAGGTGCAGTGGCACCGGGTCCAAAAGCCTGAGGGTCCCACTAAATCCAGATTATTTCTGTATTTTATAATGCAAACTGCGGCCGTGGGGCATTTCCTTTCTTGCACTGGGGACCAGACACACCAGCTACGCTACGGAATCAAGCCCCTGTGCTAACACACTTTGTCTCGATGTGGAAAACAGTTTCCCTCATAGAGAAAGCTCTTCCTCCTACAGTCCCAGCAAATATGGGGGCAAACTGCTCCCCTTTCCACCCTGGAAGGAGAGTTGCTCTGGCCATTAGATATAGTGGCAGCTGGAATGTACGCCAATCGGCGAGGCGGGCAAATGGGTGGGGGAATAAAATAAATACACAACAAAAGAAATACATGAAATAACTTTTGATAAAACCACTTACCTGCTTACGCAGACACGTCCTCCTTGCTCCGGTCCTCTTATTTTCGGATGTCATGTTCAGGGCCCCAGCTAACCTACTTAACCAATCCTGGTGCTGCTTTCAGCATGAGCCAAGCGCCAGTATTGGAGGGAGTGGCGTCTCTCAGTGCTCCCAAGGACAGTAGAGGCATGTGCAGGCTCTCTACACAGCCGTCAGAGACTGTTGGTTTGAGAGCTTTATAGTGTGCATATCAGGGTGGCAATCGCAAGACGGCCGGCCAAAGTGACATGTGCACTATAAACGAGTGCACAAGCAGCCCACCACTGCTGCCACTTAGCAGGCCCGCCCTTTCCTGGGTCAGGATGGGTTGACAAAAAATAAAATGGTAATGATCATTACCATTTTTTTTTTCACTGGGGATTTTCTGGGGGCATTTAAGTGGGACGATTCTCCTCCACTCCAATGGAGGAGCCGCCCTTGAAGACAGAGTAACTTTTCAGTCATTTCCTGTGTGGGGAAGGGTCGGATTGTAGTTTGTGAATGTCCATAACATGCATATATTTTGGGTGTACCCAACTTACAATGCACACGTTGCTTTGGAATGCCCCGTTCCCACCCCTTGAGTGGGATTTATGACTGTGGATTTCTTTGCACCTGTAATAGAGAAATCTGCAGAACTAAATCTATTTACGCATGTCAGGAATCCTTTTATAAATTCCGACAGATGTAAATGGAGGTAATTTTGTCTGTAAACACAAGTTTAAGTCTGAAAATGTGTTTGTGAATAGGGCACAGGGTTTTCAATATTTT
Organism: Triturus cristatus; assembly: GCF_964204655.1. NCBI lineage: Eukaryota > Metazoa > Chordata > Amphibia > Caudata > Salamandridae > Triturus > Triturus cristatus. The sequence goes on from NC_140584.1 coordinate 405,271,431, forward strand.
CCATCACGGTGTGCTACAAAACTTAAATCTCCAGTCGCTTATAGTCCCTGGTGGTCTGCTATTAAGCTACCAAGTCACAAACTTAAAACTTTAAAGGAGCAATGTTTTCTGCATCACATATCCTCCAGCGCGCATTTACGACCACTTCAAATTGTCCGACACAACCAAAGTCATTTCTAAGGTGATGAAATATGTTTTGCGTGTTCTACAATCTCTCTATGAAGTAAGCAAAAAGGCACATTTTTTTCATTGGCATCGTTTTTCTTTAGGTCATCTAGTGTTTCACTTTTTGGTGCTTGCCCTAATGTCCCTATGTAATTAAATCTGGAGATGTATACCATGAACTCGCCTGTCACCTATTCTTAAATCTTACTGCTGGGAAACAAAAATACAAAAGTGTGGGGAAAAATTTAAAATTTCCTCCTGAAGCTACTTTTATGTGTTTTTTTAGTTCACAGCCCTTTACCCAAGTACAAACGGAAAGCTGTGGTAGTCTGGTTCTCAGGAGTACTTTTGTGAATGTCATTTGACATCTTCTACGGCGTTTTACTGTGCAAATATCTGCATATTGTAGAACTACACACCAGTGGCGGCTGGTGTTTATTGAAAGTGGTGTGGCATAAAATTATTGTCATACTGCACTTTGCTGAGCGAGCGTAGCGAGCGAGCCTAAACATCCTACGGGGGGTCGGGGGGGTTCGTCCCCTGAGAAAATTTAAAAAAAAGAGTGGACAAATGGTGCATTTTCCAGCAATTTTCTAATCAAGCTCCTGCAAGACCTGTAAACATTCTGTTCTTCTCACAGCCTTCATGACCCCTTAAACCAAGGCAGCAAAGACTGAGCCAGGTTTACTTCCTTGAAAAGACAGAGCCAAACCATTGGCATGCATGCTCATTAGTAATACTCCCTGTAGAAGTAAACGTGGGTCCTAGAAGCCTGAAGGGCCCACTAAACCCTGATTATGTCTGAAGTTCATGGTTCAAACAGTTGCCAGGAGACTCGTTTACTTCCTTGCACTGGGCACAAGCCACACCACTGGCTAGGCCATTGTCACCAACAGCAGGAGTTAGCCCACCTTAGTTATAAACAACACAAAAGCCTTGCTTTGCTGACTTATCATCTCTGATTAAGTGCATAACCAGAGAACACAGAAGCAGGTAGCTGTGGGGAGAGAACCTTGCAGACAACTCATGTGGAGAAAAAAACCTTCAAAAGTGACTTGTGATACAGAGAAACCAAGGTGAACAGAAGCATGTACAAGGGCACATCGACAGCAGATTCTCACAATTGAGTGTTAGTGGGTCATGAAATGTCAGATGCACCAGAGCAACCAAAAAAGTGCAATATAGGAGCAGACTTTTTCAAATTCAAAGAGACAGGGAAACAAAATTCCTAGGTGGAATTTAGAACCTAGATCAAGAACAATACACGCACCTCACAGAAAATATGATTCAGAAACGCGACGCTAGAAAGACTGCCATAGGTGCACCTAGGTTGTTGGATGGCCTCAAGACCCGCTGTTCTACGCAACAGCATGCTGGAGCTGACATGACTTAGGTCCACGCCCTCTAGACCGGAACTCCCACTGTGATACCGTGCACATCTAACCCACCACACACTACCATGAATTTTACTGGTTGGAGGCTTGGTGTCCCTCCTCTCCATTTACAGAACACCTCAGTGAGGATGAACCACGCCCTCAAGACCGCCATCGTGCTACCGTGGTTCAAGGGAGAAAAGTCCCCAACGAAAAGCCCCTGCTGGATAAATCACAGGAGCAGACCAATGTATGCTCAAAACCCCGAAAGGCCAAGTGACTGGTGAAACTGTGCTATGCAAAACCCAGTAACAAAACATATTTGTGCTTTAATCTTGTAGCACTACACACCATGAACTAACCACCTCTATGAGCCCCTGACCTGCTGGATACAAGAAACCCGTTGGACTGGAAAGAAATTGAGCCAAAGAGGGGTAGAAGAAGAGGGCGCAAGGTCAATTAAAAAAGAGAGTACAGTAGGAAATGGACAGAGAATTCAGAGAGGGCCTGGAGGCCAGATGAACTGAAATAGCGTTTTACCCAATACGTTTCATGAACAGTACCGTTTTAAGAAAGAATGGCTCATTCTGAGATGTGGTGAAATATCGGGATCCGTTTGAACTTGATCCTGGTATTGTACGATGTGAAATAATAACTGTATTTGCCTGGGTGCGTGGTAATACCGCCAGTAATTATGGAGGACTTGAAATAAGGCTCTAAATAGAATTTATGTAGGTGCGTTGGCCCTGTGATTGGGAGAGTAATGTAGATGTCTGTTTTGCAATATTTAATTCCAGTCATGAACAGGCTTTCGTTGCTGAGAACAGTTTGGGATAGTCGGATTCTATGAACTAATTAAAGTAGAGTGCTTGAATACGGTAAAAGCATGCACTGACAAATGAACTGTCTCATGACGTTAGCCCCATTGGTGTTGGGTGCGTAGTCATGACCGAGCTGCTTAAAGCATATCCGCCTTTCCATTAAATCTTCTACAACTTACTTGGTAACTAGTGTCAGTCATAAAGCTACTCTGAGAGCAACATCTGTGCTCTGAGTTACCAGGGGCCTCGGCCATGCTCGCGGGAGCGAGAGGGGGGAGGCCGCGGGTGTTCGCAGGTGGGGAAAACCAAAATAAAATAAAACCTACCTTACCGCCGGGGTCGCCTCTCCTCCAGGCCGGTGTGATGGTGTAGTCGGGTCCGCGTGTTCCTGCTGCTTTCCTGCAGGAACAGGAAGCAGCCAGCAGGCAGCTTCCTTCCCTGGCCCTAAGCCAATCACAATGCTGCAACAGTACCACCTGTTCTGCCCGTGTCTCCCAGCTCGCTGCTGCTGCTCCCTCTGACGCGAGTTTGAGGCCTTTCTCCACCCGCAGGCTACAACCTGTGCCTCATCCCTGGTGGCTAGTGGTAGGCGGTACGTATCTGTGTATTCTGGTATCGTATTGTATTGTGCCTGTACTCCGTTTTTTTTCTCCTTGTATTCCTTGCATTTTTGTGGTATTGTATTGTGCCTGTATTCTGTTTTTCTCCTTGTATCCCTTGCTTGCTGTATTGTATTGTGCCTGTATTCTGTTTTTCTCCTTGTATCCCCTGCTTGGTGTGCCCTTGGTTTCCCCACTCGTTCTGCCCTCGCGTTTCCTGCTGCTGCGTCTCCTGAGGCCCAGCCCCCCTTGCTCGCCCATTCGTCCCGCTCCCGCCTCCCAGCTGCTCCTCCCTCCCACCTCCCCTTCTTATGGTGGCCGCGCCACGGGTGCGCCGCTGGCGTGCCTAAGGCACGCCTAAAGCAAGCCCATTTGTGCCCGTCCGCGCCTAGACTGCGCCCAGCACCAGACCCCCTGGCTCCCGCGAACAGCACGACACCCGACGCCACTACGACGCCAGCACCCTCCACGCATTCAATGCCGGCCGATCACACACCTGCTCCCCTGCCGCTCCAAAGCGCACCTAAGGACCCTTTCCCTGCCCGAGCTGCAGCTTCACTAGCCTCTGAACCGCCAAACCGCCCACCAAGAAAGGGCGCAACCACTTCAGATGCATTCTACTCAACACCCGCTCCGCCCGCAAACATGCCATCAAACTCTGGGACCTACTCGACTCCACCTCCCCAGACGTCGCCTTCCTGACGGAGACCTGGATGAACCCCTCCTCGGCACCCGACATCGCCATAGCCATCCGTGACGGCTACAAGATCACCCGCAGGGACCGCCCCAACCGAACAGGAAGAGGAATCACTATCGCCCACAGGAACCCCCTCAGAGTCTCGACCATCACCGAAGACACCCTCAGCACCGCCGAACACCTGCCCTTCTAGATCCACACTGATCCCAACACCACCCTCACAGGAACCCTAGTCTACAGACCCCCCGGCCTCAGTTCAGTGACTCCATCGCTGACTTCGTCAGCACACACGCCCTTGCCTCCATAGACTACATCCTCCTCGGGGACCTGAACTTGCACCTCGAGAACAACAACAACACCAACTCCACCACCCTGATTGACAACCTCGCCAACCTCGGCTCAGACAGCTCGTCACAACACCCACCCACTCCGCCGGCCACACGCTTGACGCCATCTTCTCCGCAAGCTCCCACGTCACCTTCAGCCACACGACCGAACTCCACTGGACTGACCACTGCTGCCTCCACTTCACCTTCGGGAAACCCACCGACCACCACCGCACTCAACAGATCCCCTGCCGCAGCTGGAGCAAAGTCACCGAAGACCAGCTAAACACCACCCTCGCCCGAAGCCCACCCGTCGACCCCACCTACACCGACATCGCCGCACGTAACCTCAGACAGTGGATCGACGACTGCGCCAACACTCTCACCCCGATCAAGAAACCCTCCAACAGACGCACCAACAAGAAAGCCAGCTGGTTCACCGCAGACCTCCAGGCCTCCAAGCAAACCTGCCAAAAACTAGAGAAGAAATGGCACCGCGAACAGACACCGGACAGCTACGCAGCCCACAAGATTGCCATCCGCAGACACCATCACCTCATCAGATCCACCAAAAGGGCCTCCTTCAAGGACCGCCTAGACAACAACGCGCACAACAGCAAAGAGCTCTTCAACATTGTGAAGGAACTCTCCAACCCCAGCTCCAACACCAACGACATCCCTCCATTGCAAGACCTGTGCGACTCCCTTGCCACCTTTTTCCATCGCAAATTCACAGACATCCATGACAGCTTCAACGACCTGACCGCCCGACAGCCACCGAGACCTCTGACCACACGGCCATCACCCACATCAACCCCCTGCTCACCTAGACCAACATAAACGACAACGACACCATCAACATCATGAACACCATCCACTTCGGCTCTCCGTCAGACCCATGCCCACACCACATCTTCAACAAAGCCAGCACCACCATTGCACCCCATCTCCGCAAGGCCATCAACATCTCCTTCGAGACTGCGACCTTCCCGGAGAGCTGGAAGCACACCGAGATCAACGCTCTACTCAAAAAACCCAAGGCGGATCCGAGTGACCTCAAGAACTTCTGGCCCATCTCCCTGCTCCCGTTCCCGGCGAAGGTCATCGATAAGACCGTCAACAGACAACTGACCCGCTACCTCGAGGAGAACAACAACCACAGTACCGAAACTGCCCTCATCGCCGCCACCGATGACATCAGGGCCCTGCTGGACAAAAGCGAAACCACGGCCCTCATCCTCCTGGACCTATCAGCCGCCTTCGACACGGTCTGCCTCCGCACGTGCCTCCAAAACGCGGGGATCCGAGACAAGGCTCTGGAATGGACCACCTCCTTCCTCTCTGGGAGAACCCAGAGCGTCCGCCTACCCCTTTCCGTTCCGAAGCCACCGAGATCACCTGCAGCGTACCCCAAGGATCATCCCTCAGCCCGACATTGTTCAACGTCTACATGGCACCGCTCGCCCACATCGCCTGACTGCACAACCTCAACATCATCTCTTATGCCGACGACACCCAGCTGATCCTCTCTCTCACCAAGGACCCCCTCACCGCCGAAACCAACCTCCACGAAGGAATGAAAGCCGTTGCTGAGTGGATGAAGAACAGCCGCCTGAAGCTGAACTCGGACAAGACGGAGGTCCTCATCCTCGGCTCCAACCCCCCGGCCTGGGACGATTCCTGGTGGCCGACCGCACTGGGAGCAGCACCAACACACACCGACCACACACGCAACCTGGGGTTCATTCTCGACTCAACACTCTCCATGACCAAGGAAGTCAACGTCGTCTCATCCTCCCGCTTCAACACCCTCCGCATGCTCTGCAAGATCTACAGGTGGATCCCCACTGAAACAAGAAGAACGGTCACCCAGGCTCTCGTCAGCAGCAGGCTGGACTACGGAAACGCCCTCTATGCAGGAGCCTCGGCCAAACTCCTGAAACGACTACAACGCATACAGAACGCCTCTGCAAGCTTCATTCTCGATATCCCTCGCCACAGCCACATCACACCCCACCTGAGAGACCTGCACTGGCTTCCCGTCAACAAGAGGATCACCTTCAAGCTCCTCACCCATACACACAAGGCACTCCACAACACCGGACCGGCATACCTCATCAGACGACTCACCTTCTACACCCCGAACCGCCAGCTCCACTCCGCCGACCTCGCCCTCGCCACCGTCCCCCGCATCCGAAGAGCGACCTCCGGCAGCAGATCATTCTCCCACCTCGCCGCCAAAACATGGAACACCATCCCCATCCTCCTACGGCAGACCCAGGACCTACTAACCTTCAGGAGGCTACTCAAGAACTGGCTATTCGATCAGTAGCAGCACCCCCTCCCCCCTCAGCACCTTGAGACCCTCACGGGTGAGTAGTGAGCTTTACAAATGTTCTGATTGATTGATTGATTGGTGAGGCGCAGTGCAGAGCGCCCCAGCCAGGTCATTTTCTCTATGTAACCTGCATGCAGCAGCTTACATAGAGATAAAGGGAGAGTGCGCATGACTGGGTTGGTCGGCCCTGGGGCCGACCAAACAGTCAGTACCCACATCAGTGGGCAAGCCACCCCCCCCTGCCCTCGAGCAGGACCACCCATCCGCCTGCCCACAACCAGGCACTTCTGCTTTCTCGCAGTTTGAGAAGCAGAAACATAAAATGGTAATTTTACCATTTTATGTTTCTGCTTCTCGCAGTGCGAGAAAGCAGTGGGGCGATGCCCCCACGCCCCTATGGGGAGCCGCCACTGTTACACACAGAGGGGGGAATGGAGCCACCGTGCAAACAAACACTTGTTTCTTTTTTGGATGGAAAATACGTTTTCTCTGCAGAGTAAATTCTTCTCCTTCTTCTTCTCCCCTAACTGTATTTGGGAATGCAGTATTTATTGCAGTCAGTATGGACGGGTTTGATAAACAACAAGAAACTCATAATTCCGGTATGTGCAACGAGTTACCACACATATTGGAAATTATCATGGCACTCACAATCAGGGCCATATTTTCAAGTGGTTATGATGCCTGAAATTTAATGTGATTATAATGTGTGGTAGCGGTTGGAGACATTGAGGATAATGTTTGACTTCCATTGCTTCCTGTGGTACTCGTTTGTCACACCTAGATTATGCAAACAGTGCCCATGGTAGTTTCTCTAAGCGGCTTCTATAAATATTAGAATAATGGCATAAGAAAACATGAGCACATCAGGTCAGCCTTGAAGCAGGAAGCCAGTCAGTCAGTCAAAACTACTTTATTCGGTAATTGAAAAACATAAAAGCGTTGACGATTCCTATTGTTAATAAAAAGAAATTTAAAAAAAAACATAAAAGTGCAAAATACATAGGCAGCCAGACTAGCTTCCAGTGGCCACCAGGGAGGACTTCTAAGATAAGAAGTGTACTTGCTACATCAAGCCTACTACATGTGGGGTCCTTTCCTCTAATTTAAAGATTACAACTCTACTTTTTCATGCAGATGTAAAGGTACTCTCAACTGGTGGAGATTTCAGAATCTAAGAAAAAGCACACGGTTGGCCGGTCACTCTCAGATTTTGCCCACACCCTCAGGGATACACACCTTTCTGTCTTGGAGCCACTCAAGACCATCTCCTCTTTATGAAGGACCCAAAGACTCTACCGTTCCGCGAATGAAAGGTTTAATCTCATCTGGTTCCACTGTGACTAGTGAAGTTACATTTGTGACATTGCAGCCAGCAAATACCTTAAAAGGTAAAATAAGACAGATTTCTCATAAAGGCTTAAAGGAACTTTTTGGGAACTTCTTAAACTCGAGTGTTGCAATAGGATTGAAACGGAGGAAGATGATTTTCTGAAAACCCTAGTCCTTTTCTACCCTTTTCTATCCTTCTCTCCAAACAAATGGCAAATTATTTTGATATAGTTCAGTAGGAACATCCTGCACAATAAATTGATAGAGAAATTAGCATAGCCGAACGGGCTGTGAACATTGTTTACAATTCTAGGTTTTGCCAGGGGTGTAGCTTAGTCAGTGAGATTCAGGGGGTGTGAATCTGAAATTTCCCCAAATAAACAAGCAGTGGTCATGTAAACCCTAAATGTGGCCTAGATTCTTATTATAGGTAGAGCAATGTTACAGTCTAATATATCAAACAGGTGCTTGTGCAGTGCACACCTGAGCTCAGGTATTTAAAGTGCGCTCACATGTAATAATGAAGAAAAAGGAGGCTCTCTATGATCCTAGGCAAATAAACTATTTGCCTAGGATCATACAATTTGGACAAGCAGGGAAGCTGGTGCTGAATCAAATGTAACTGTTTTGTCTTTTTTTCTTGGTTGACGCTAGATAACAGACCCAACTACAAAGCCAAGAATGCATTGATTTGGGGGTGTCATATCCCAACCCTGCCCCCATCCTCCCCACCTCCGAAGCTACGTCCCTGGGTTTTGCCCTTGTTTATTGCAACCTTGTTGTGTGATTAATTGTCAACACTGAGAAGACTTTGTATGTTGGCATATTGGAGTGTGAGTGGTCGGAATGAACGGTAGTTATGACATGTGTGAATGGGACTGAGAGAGAGGCTGAAAGTTGGAGTGTAAAGAGGTTATAATTATGAAGCGTATTATTGTCATGAAAAATAGGTTCTTCACTTTGTTGCTTTAAGATTTTTGAATTGTTCAAAATTCTCTCACTTGATTAAATTATGTGACTTTTGAATGAATTTGGATTAAAATCTATTGGAATTAAGTACATTGGCTTACATTGATTCAATTCTATGCACCAGTTGAAATACAGGGAAATAAGCATCAGTATTGGCATTGTGATTTGTTAGTTTGTTTAAATAAATCATGCCTCGGACCTTTATGGAGTGTCTGCATTCAATAGGCAGATAGTTCCAGGAAGTGGCGAAATGTGAAGATTAGAAGAGCTTGCATGCGTAAACCATTATTAAACAAAAATGAAAGGAGTAAATTTACGTTTCTGGTCTTCAAACTGAATCTCTTCTTGGCTCTTTGACAATTGAAACACAAGTGAGAACTGATTACAATGCATGTTCTTTTTCTTCGTACCTTCTTCTCTTAAATAAAATCTTGTTTTCCTCTAAAATTGAACGATTAAATGTAGACTCTATAAAGCAGCCCTATAATGCTAGGTAAGCCATGATATAGCAGGCATTGCCATGTATTCAAATAGTTTTATTATTGCGGCCTATTGGCTGCTGATGCTAACCCTTGCAGTACAACACTGACATTAGTCGAGCCACAGTTACAGCTATGTCATTCTGTGGAATAATTCATTAAACAGGTCCCTGTTGAAGTGTAGACACCTGAATTTTCACGTTTAAAAAGGGGGCGAATCCTCAGCAACTTCAAGCCCGGCCACCATTTGTTATGAATTTGCCAACCTTCTCTGGTACTGTTTTAGCAGAAATTTTGAACTCCTACAGAAGAACACAACTTTGAATTCAAAAGCTAAACATTTACTTCATGTCATAATAGAGGGAGTGTGTATGTACACGAGGATTGCATGCATGGATGGGATTCCATGGTTGTACTGACAAAGTAAATGTACATATTGCATGGATTTACTGCAATGCAAATACAAGAAACATTCAAAATACTTTTTTTGTCAAACTTAGAAAAACATATTGGGCCCGATTCACAGAACAAACTTAAGACAAAATCCTAAACTTAGTACCATTTTGGTATTCACAGAATGCACTTACTACTTCTGGTATTCACAGAATGAACTTACTACTTTTGCGATTCACAGAACAAACTTACTACTTTTGGTATTCACAGAATGGATTTACGACTACTAACTTTACGTCCGCACTCGGGCCGGAATTTCCGGCCCGGAGGCGGAGTTTCCGGCCCGGAGGCGGGGCTTCCGGGCCGGAGGCGGAGCTTCCGGCCCAGAGGTGGAGATTTTGGCCATGGCTTCCGCCACTGGCCAGAAGCCCCGCCTCCGGCCCGGAAGCCCCGCCTCCGGCCCGGAAGCCCCGCCTCCGGGCCAGAAGCCCCGCCTCCAGGCCGGAAGCTCCGCCTCCGGGCCGGAAATTCCGGCCCGAGTGCGGACGTAAAGTTAGTAGTCGTAAATCCATTCTGTGAATACCAAAAGTAGTAAGTTTATTCTGTGAATCGCAAAAGTAGTAAGCCCATTCTGTGAATACCAGAAGTAGTAAGTGCATTCTGTGAATACCAAAATGGTACTAAGTTTAGGATTTTGTCTTAAGTTAATTCTGTGAATCGGGCCCTTAGGGTGCCAGGTTCAGAATCCAGGTTCAAGTCACATGCTCTGTAGCTGCTGAGATCACACAAAGACACACGTGGTGGAAACTTACTGCAGATGTAAGGGTGAAAACAATATGCCATCTTATTCAAATGTCCATAAGAGCCACAAACTGGCAAGTTGGTATATGCTGTTGGTTGTCCTGCAACATGGCATCAGAAATCAGGCGATAAACGGCCTCGGATCATTCTTCACTGCTCAGAAATAAATAGTAAAGCTGAGCTTGCATTCAGCAGGAACATTGTATAAAGTATGCGGTGTCCCACAAGACTTTACTCTTGCTCCCACACTTTTAAAACTAGATAAGGAGCCACTAAGCTTATGTCTGGCAAATTTAGAAGTAAAGATTCATCTATATGCCGATAATATGCAGCAGTTTCTAGAGACATCATCTGTAAAAGGTATCTAAATACTACCATCTTACCTCATAAAAAATACAACAATGGGGAGTGTAGCTAAGATGAGGGTGGAGTTGGACACTCCTTGCCCCCCCCCCCCCCCCCCCTCCCCACCTGGCCTGTCAGAGAAACGAAGTGGAGGAACACACAAAATGGCAAGTTCAAACTAATCACACTTAACTTTAGAGGACTGAGCGCTCCTTCTAAAAGGCATAAATGTTGGCATTGCAAAGATCGGCATATTCCAGACCTCATTTTACTTCAAGAGACCCATCTAATGCGCCAAGAATTTCAGAATGAGGCACAAAGAATATACAAAGCAATACTGGGCAAGCAGTGCCTCTAAAACGGCTGAGGTTGGGATCTTCGGAAAGAGCAACTTAAAGGGAACAAAATAAAATTAGTAAGGTACCTGGAAGGGCATTTCCTTATGGTACTCATTCAGGGGGACCACCTTTCCACCAACTATATAAATACTTTTGCCCCAGGCACTGGTCAAGGGCAATTCCTCACAGCCACCATAGACATACGAAAGGAAGGGACTGAGAAGTTGTTATCCTGAGTGGAAACGTTGATCTAGCATGGGTTCCCAGCCTGGACAGAGGTACCGTGTGGAGCCTTATTACTTGGGTGGGCTCTAAAGGCCTGAGACAACTAGTGGTTGGATGGGGGCTGGAAGATACATAGTGTATATTCCATCAAAATGTCAAAGATTTTAAATTTTACTTGCATATTCCCAAAACGTACTCATGCATTGACTTTGTCTTTATGTCACCAACCCTGATTGATTATCTCAATCTTGGACCATGTGCATGTTGTGGTGACATTGAACCAGGGGGCTACAAGTTTCCCCCGGACATAAAAGGGGATTCACCCAGATTTACTTAGAGACCCAATGGCAAGAAGGGTATTGGCCCAGAAGATGAACAAAGAAGGGGGCACCACCCTAACTATCAAATGGGACACCTTTAACCCTACTAAGAAAGGTAAATCCACGGTAAAGAAGACAGTCAAACTTAGAGAATCTAGGCTGCAGAAGGATGAGTTAACCAGAGAATTGGTTGCCCTAGAACAATTGGATAAGAAGCTACCTGCTCTTAGTGACTGAAGGCAGCAGGCAATGCTGTGCAGCCCGCATAGTGTTCTCCAGACTAACAGAGTGTAGCAGCAGTTGCAGAGGTTAGAGTGAAAGTTCTATGACAATAGCAAACATATGTTTACCCTATTAGCGAAACAACTGCACGTATGGAAAGGTAGATGACTCATAGGAAGTATACTTGGGCAAGAAGAGAAGCGGATACCCACTGGAGCCCAACAAGAGGGAAACATGTAGACAATACTTTCAATAGCTGTACTCAAAAGAACCTCAAGATGAAGATGCACTAACAAATTACCTGCAGAATTGACCCATTACCAGACTACCCTCTCAACGGCGAGAAGTACTAAACCTGCCCATTCAGACGTGAAGCAGATGATTACGGACAAGATATCATAACCTGATGGCTTCACTGTACTATTTTATAACACCTAAATCTTGTACCTCGCTGAGCCACTAACTACGCCTTTTAATTTTATCATCTGTAATATGGGTGTCACCCATCAATGCAGGGAATATATATATCCCTTTTTTTTAAAACATATTTTTATTGGCATTTCGTTATAGAGTTAGCAATGCACATTCATGTTTCGACATAAATCTTTTACAGTCTCTTCCAAGTGGAGAATTTAAGAGTTTAGTACAGTTTCTAAACACTCAATGTCCTAAGTGTGTCTTCAAGATGTATTTCGTGCTAGTTAACAGTACACATTTTTAACCATTACAATATTATATTTTCCTGGTAACATCTCCCAATTCTACATGGCCTCAAGGGATATCTTGACATGTCTGCCACTTAGGTTAACTTTATCAGGGTACGTGGTGTTTATGCCGCATCAGGATCTTATTTACAGAAATGCTGTCAAACAGGGTAATAAAACATGGTAACAAGTTGCCTGTCTAGGCTCGGTGAAGCTCCATTTGTGAATAAATTGTTGTGTTTGTCGTTGGGCACCCGGGAGAGGGCCAAAGCGGGTAAGTGGACCGATGCAGGCAAGGGGGGAGCAGAAAAGAAGTAAAGAAAAGGAAGAGGGCTAAACTTCGTACCAGTGTGGTGCAGAGCTCCGTTAACGCCTAGCCTCGTCTCAGCCTAGGGCCTTCTGACAGCCGATCCTCGGGCTCCCGTCCTATCGTATAAGAGGGGGGTTCCCAAGAGTCTCAGCTGTATAGTCTAGTGGTCTGGAGCTTGGGCACTGCAGTATTCTGTATTAGGGTGGGGGATTTTTGCTTTTTCCATCTGTGCTACTTGAGAAAGGCAGGTATTCCCAAGCGTGTAAAATGTCCCTCCATTTGTCCGCCATAGGGCGTTGGCGTATTCCTCTCAACTTCCCCCTACGCAGTACTCTTTCTTCCGCGCCAGCCCAGGTAGACACCTCCCTTTGCCAGATATGCGCTTGCGGCCCCATGGGCGCCTTCCATGTGATTGCTGCACGCCTAATAGTCAACACCAGTGCCAGGTCTATAAACCTATTCCCGCCTTCCGTTTAGTTGATCTAGGGAAGAGTCCAAATAAACAGACGTCCGCGACGTGGCCAAGCGCCCACCCCAGTGTGGTATTAAGTTTGGAGAGGACTTCCTTTCAAAATGCTTGTGTGACCCTACACTCCCAGGTCATATGCAGGATCTCTACATCTTCTAGGTTGCATCCCGGGCAGCGCCTCGGCTCTCCTCCAAAGGTGACAAAGATTCTATGGGGTGTCAAGTAAGTCATGCGTACATAGTTGAATTGAATGTATTTCCATCTCGTGCTCTACGCTACTTTCTTAGGGGTTTCTGAGATCCTGCCCTACTCTGCATCTGTAAGAGCCCATACCAAATTTCTGTCCCATTTCTCACACAACCGTAGCAGGGGAGTCAGAGAGGCCTCGCTTAGCGACAAATAAAACCATTTAATTTGGTGTCTTGCTGTTTCCAGAGTAATTAGCGGGTGCAACACACCATGTGTCTCCGGTTCCTCTCTATTCTGACCCCAGAGTTGCGCAAACGTGCGGGGAATATATATATCTCTGATACATAAAATAGGAAAGGCCCCTGAACTCTGCACAACCTATAGGCCAATAGCCCATCTCAACACTGTCTTAAAGATTTAAACAAAGTTCTTAGCAAATAGACATATGGCATATATGGAGGATCTGATAGACACTGATAGTAGCGACTGCTACCGGATTCGGGTGGTGGGCGGGGGATGCGGGGGAAGGCATGGGATGAGGACAAATAAAAAATAAAAAATAAACCACTTACCTGAAACGTCTGCCAGCTGCCTCTCATCTGTTCTCAGTCTTCTTCCTTCTTCCTGTCCCAGCCAGCAGCAGGAAGCACCCGGTCTGCCAGGTTTCCCTGAGCCAAGTATTTAGGGAAGTGCCTGACAGGGTTTGCCTATTTGCGACTGATGTCTTACTGATGCTCTCAAATGCTGGAGAATCTTTGCCAGCAGCGACTGAGATTCTGCAGAATTTGAAAGGGCCTCTTGTTTTAATGCTAATCCTGCCAAGTCAGATCTCCTAAATCTCACCCCCCGGAAGAGGAGGTCAACGACCTGATGCCAAGCTGCCCTTTTAAATGGGCTAAATAATCACTCAGATCCATGGACCTGAATATCACTAGAAATGTAGACACATGCTGTAAAGCTAATTGGTCAGAATTGAGGAAACAGATTGAGAAAGACCTCAACACCTACAATTCTATGTCAGGACCGAAGGCGAGGATTATGGTATTCTTTCTTCACTTTATTGAATAGCAGCCATTGTGATGTCAGGCAGGGGCGGTGGGTGAGATTTGAAAGTGGTGGGGCGCAACCGAATTAGCATACAGCACCGTAGCGAGCGAGCCCAGCGAGCGAGCCCGAACCCCAAAAGGGGGGTTTGGGGGGGTTACCCCCCCCAAGAAAATTTTGGAAAAAAAGAAGAAAAATCGTGCATTTTCAAGCAAATTTGAGAAAGCAGGAAGGTTAAAGCAGCAATTGTGAAAGTGCAGTTATTACATTAATAGATGGCATAACATAGGTAGCTGCTTATTCAGTATTACCACAGAGCTTCATACTTTCTGTCCTATTTTGCTCAGGTGCTGAATTCAGACTATAAGACTCATGGAAATCTCAGCTCTAAGAGTAGAAGAAGTTGCACAGCAGTGTAATGGTTGCCAGGCTCGTTCCGCAGGAGCGTCAGGAACTTGAAGAAAAGTCCACAGTCTTCCCCTACGGCCTTCCGACTCTATTAGAATAGACTCTAGAGTAACGAATGGCACGCAAGGGGAAAACAGGGAAACAAAACAAGGAAAGGCGGGGGAAGAAAAACAGTCTTACAACATACTGAATATTAGACTCTAGAGTAACGAATGGCAAGCAAGGGGAAAACAGGGAAACAAAACAAGGAAAGGCGGGGGAAGAAAAACAGTCTTACAATATACTGAATATAAAAGAGGCAGCGCAATGCGCTGTTACCGTGATTCTGGTTGAGCTGAACTTTGTACACACACTTCACATAGGTCCACGCAAGTACCCCAAATATAAATGGTATAAAGCAGTGTTTCCCAAACTGTGGTCACATTCCCAGGGGGGTCCTCAGGCAGTAATTTTAAAAGCACAAAAAAGTTCCTTGTAGAATCAGCAGTTTTCCAGCAACAATAAAAGTGTCAAGATTACGTCGGTGATTAATGTACCTGCTGGAGAGAGATGAGAGTTGTGTCAAGTGGCAGCTTTGACTTATCTAATGTAGCACAGAGGGTTAATATGCCTACTGCAAAGAACGTGTACCATGCATTTTGAAAAACATTTTTTATGTGCCTAGGTTAGTGGGTTACTGCTTTAGTCACAGATTCTTTTGTTACTGTGCAGTTCATAAGTGACAATAGTAATCTAGCACAGTGACCTATAAACTGTCATCAAAGAGCTGCTTGCAAGCTGCATGATACAAGTTAGAAACATATGTTTGTTTCAAGTCTTTCATTATCCTAATCCTGCTAAAAAGGTTTATTTG
The DNA here is from genome assembly GCF_964204655.1 of Triturus cristatus. NCBI lineage: Eukaryota > Metazoa > Chordata > Amphibia > Caudata > Salamandridae > Triturus > Triturus cristatus. Next base: position 405,287,151 of record NC_140584.1, read on the forward strand.
GGTGGAAATACATTTTTATTGTTAAAGTCAATGCTAACCAGTGTTATGTTCTGAATCCTGAGTTTGTGCTTCTCCAGACCAAGCACTCTTTAAAAATGCCTACCAGTATGAATAACATGTGAATCCTACACCCTGTAGTCGCATTTGCCTTATGTAACATTTTCTATACACTGATTTACACGTATGAATCATTGTCTCCATGGGGCAGATTTGCAAGAAAATTGACTGTGTGTGTCGCAAGCCATTTGGCTGCGCCGCACTGAGTCACTTTCGAAGCACAGGGATGCGACATATTTACAACAATATGTTGCATCTCTGTGCTTCCCCCTGTGCTGGCGCACAAACTGCTGCCATACGCCTGCACAGGCACATTTGCACCATGGTGCAAGGATGCCTGTGTCGTGGGGAGATTGTTTATGTGCAGGAAGTAACCCTTCCTGCATGTAAACAATCAGAAATGGCGTTTTTCAACTTCTAAGTGTGCTGCATTAGCACACATAGAACTTGCAAAACGTCATTGTTTTACTGATTGTTTATGTGCAGGAAGGGACACCTTCCTGTACATAAACAATCACCAGAGGTAATATCCTGTTTCTATGCGTGCTGCAGAATGCAACATGCATAGAAAGAGGAGAAATTAATAAATTTCTCCAAGTTGCCCCTCCCTACGCCTCCCCTGGGGTGGCGTAGCATTCAGACACATTTCCAGATGTACGATTCCTCGTAAATCTGGAAATGTGTCTGGTTCCATGGGTTATGCGTGGGAACACCCACAGCAACACTCATGGAACGTCCCTTTCACGTAAAGTGCTGTGTGCAATTGGGCCATATTTACAAGACCAGTAAAAGTCACGCAGGGTTGCTTTTCCTGCCTTGGAAATATGGGGCACTAAAATGCGTCACTGGTGCATCACTTTTTGTGACGCACCTGTGGCGCAAGGGGCTTGTAAATCAGCCCCTATATGTGTGTGATTTAAGGTGCTCTGACATCCTTCAATGGTATGAGAGATGTTATAAAACAAATTAAATACATGTGACAGAGGGGCTATGGAGAGATGAGAGGCACTGTTGGAGGAGGATAATATGGGAATCATTGAAGAACCCCAACAAAGATTGTCATATCCTGGTGCATAGTAAGGTCATCATTTACTACTCTTTAAAAGCTGATACAATTCAATATATAATGATACATTTGTTGTAGACTGCACCATTATTTCCTAAATTGTCTTGGGGGGAGAGCCTCCCAAAGCCCCCTTTGTAGTGGTCAGGCGCACTCACTGCACTAGGTGTGCACTGTATGGGGACTGGTCTGAAAACATTTGCCTGGGCTGCTTTGGGTTTCCAGTCTGGCCCTGGCAGGAGTCTCATACTGCGAAATAAAACCAACCATTTAAAAGTTAGTCATGGAGATGCAGCGCTAACCCTCCTGTTTTTTGCAAATTCTTTCAATATAAAATACTAAAATCCTTAGTAATTCGAGTATCCGTTTTGTGTGCACACGTGTGTTTATTGTTTTCGAATTACTGTTTTAATGTTTGAAATTTAAGTCATACAAATTGCTTGGGGGTCCCCGGCTTCCAGTGGTGACTCAATTGGGGTCCTCAGGAGTAAACAGTTTGGGAACCACTGGTATAAAGGTTTTCGCAAATTGCCAAGGGGAAAGGTTTGATAGGCAACACAAGCAACGAATCGTCCACCCTGCGGGAGACAGGTCCGGCCAGTGAACAAAGGTGAGCAAATCTGTGTAGTCTCCAAATAGAACAAACACTACAAAACTTTTAAAAACAGAGATAACAATGCATTTCTTACCTCAATCAGAATTTTTGGTATTCAAACAAGTAGCAGCATTCACTTTTTGTAGATGAAATCCGCACGTCTCTCTTTCAGTGTAGCAAACTTGTCAATTACTTTCATGTTGAAGTCCGGTATCTTTTGGACTAGCTTGCTCTCTACAGATAGCATCGCCAAAGCATTTAGTCTTTCCTCTAGCATGGTGTTCCTGAGGAATGTCTTTATGCGCTTTAAGGCTGAAAAACATCGTTCAGCTTCTACTGTTGTCATTGGAGTCGTAATCACAATTTTTAGTAAAGTCACTGTCTCTGTAAGTGAGTTTTCCATATGCAGTTTATGAATTAAACTCAGCAAAGTCAAGGCGCTTGTGGCCTTCCGGTACACAGGCATTCCGTAGAGTACAGTTAACTCAGTTCTCAGCTGCTCTTTTTTGAGCATAGGATACGCTTCCACAGCCTGATTCAGAGCACGCTCAGGGAAGGATTCATCATAGTGTGCAAACTCTTTACCTTGCAATAAAGTCGCACTCACCAAATGTTTTGTGAACGAAAAGCGTTCTTTCGCCTGCACAATTACAATGTCACATATCTCCTTTCCAATTCGAACCAGAGAGGTGATGTTTTGTCTGCGGTTTGCAAAAACAGAATGCTGCGGCAGTTTGCTCTCTAAATCTTCAACCCCATCTCTCACTTTCATAATCTGTTGTACAAATGCAGATGTATTGGCTTTCACAGAGACAGTATCTAGGTCTTTTCTTTGCAACTGATCGTATAACACATCAACAGGAATCATTATGTCATGAAATAAAAACAGTAAGAACTGAAACTCTTTGTCTTGTAGTGTTCTAATAAAGCCATGGGCTTCATTCTGACTTGTGTGATCAAAGTCTGCTCTGGATGCTATGGCGACAAAACATTTCTCAAGGCCCTCCCTCTGTTCAAAGATTAAGTTGACTGTACGAATGTGAAAGTTCCAACGAGTTGAGGATCCCCTTGGTACGCTTTTGTCCACAATCTCATGAAGGGCTTCTGTTCTTTTGGGGGAACGTGTGAAGAATGCTGCTATGCCTCCGATATCCTGAAAGAAGACTCGTGTCTCTCTGATCTTTGATACCGCCTGTTGCATAATAAGATTGAGTTGGTGGGCGTAACAGTGCACAAAATGAGCATTAGGGTACACATCTCGAATTCTCTTCTGAACTCCACTAAGGCTCCCACTCATTACGGATGCACCGTCATAGCTTTGTGCGATAAGCTTTTGTTTTTGAGGCAGGTCCGGGAAAATTAAGTCCAGTTGACACAGTATTGCTTCAGTGATGGTTGCTGCACTAGAGTCACTTAAATGCGTGAAGCCATAAAATCTTTCCACAATGTTTCTGTCACTGTCAAGGTACCGAAACACTAACACGGACTGTGTTTGAGTGGACACATCAGTGGTGTCATCAGCCTGAATAGCCACAAAGTCTGTGTTTCGCAACTCTTGCACAATATGGCTTCTTATAATTTCGAGCATACAGTCAAGGAGTTCATTTTGTATTGTATTAGAGGTGCCCTTAAAGACTGTAGCATGTGCTAAATGTCTTTCCAAATCCTGGTCTATGGTTGACATTAAATCCACTAGGCCTCGGAAGATCCCAGGTTTTGAGGAAGTTTCCGATTCATCATGGCCTCGCAATGCCAGTTCGAAAGCACCACAGAAACGAATGCAATCAATGATCTTGGATAGATTTTGTCTGTTCTTATCCACAGCTTCATTGTGTTTTTGAATGGATTTGCGATACGCATCATTTATCTGCTGCTCAATTGGTGCGTCTTCCCCCAACATTCCCAGTCTTGTCAGGTTTTCCAGATGATTTCTTGTGAGCGCATGCTTCTTTATTTTTTCAGCGATGTGCTTCAGGTCGACCATTCCTTGCCGTGTCCAAGAAAAGTCACCGCCAAACAGCAAGCAGGGGAAGCAGAACAGAGAATTGCGTATAGGGCAGCCTGTAAGCCAATCAGCTTTTGTGTACCAGGCATTTGAGAATGTACGTTTTGACATTTTTCCTCTGTCCTGGGTAGTTTGCTGTAGGTTTATTTCAGGCTGATGAGGTCCCAATTCTTTTAACTTCAGTTTTTGTTCAAGTGGCCGTGACTGGAATGACTTTGTAATCAGCTCTTGTACTGTATTCATGATGGGGTGTCGGGTGTTGCTGGCCTTACCAATATATATATATATATATATATTAAAGAAACCTGTCAATAATCAAAGTACAACGTATAAGGTGCAGTGCAATAATATCAAATTTCAGTATAAATACATTATACATATATATTGTGCATTATCCTAATACATCTCAAATGACTGCTAAAAATAGAGCCGTACTGCCTCCTGCCTCTCTGTGCCATAGTGTTGCTGGAGGCACTGAAAGACACTGCTTGAGGGCCTTGAGAGTGACCACATGACATACATGCTCTAACTACGATGTAAAAAAATATATAGCATCAGTTGCCTTACCTTTAACACTGGTGTTTGCTGGGTTGTAGCCGGGGTCGGGTGAGAGAGCAGCAAAGGAGGTTGGGGTCCTCTTGTTGAGAGAGCAGCAAAGGAGGTTGGGGTCCTCTTGTTGTTTGCTGGAAAATTGCCCCAAAATGCGGTAATGTTTCAGGTTGTCAGGTGCTGAAAATGAAAAGATAACAATTTATTTTTGAAACAGTAGGGTAATGAAACAAAGACTGTGGGGAAAAAATATAACGCTCCAATAAGCATTAATATTAACAATACCCATTACAATTCACAAAACAATAAAGGCAGGCTCGCAACGCACTGGGAAATTCACAGATTTCATTTGAATCAGATTAAATATTCACCAGTGTACATTCAAAAGTTAAAACTTTTATTTAGCTATCCGCATGTTTTTGGACGTCAGCACACGGTGGTGAATTAATGAGCCTTGACATTTCCCTGCCTACGATCTGCTTGTTTGAAGTTTTGAGAGCGGCTCCTGAATTATTAATGAAAGAGCTGGTAAAAGGCACTTTGTGCCGTGTAAAAGTCGTGCTTGCGCTCTTCATCTCCTGCTCTATGAATTTGTCCTCGAATTGTTGGACACTTTCTAAAAGCCGCAGTCTCTATACGGGGCATACTAAGTTTGATGCATGTGGCCCCTAATGACTCAAATGGGACTTTCTGTAACATGGGAATGAGAAAAATAGGCTATCATTTAGGGTGAAAATCAAATGAAGACTTTTATAAAGGCGTTTGTGCAGGCCTTTTTTAATCCATTTCAAAGTCCACCTTCCCTTCTCGGCCCCATATTCACCTCCCTTCTACCAGACACTTAGCACAACTAACCTCTCCAACTAATGATTTATCTATATGCTGCATTTCAATTCACACCTCTTCCAAATGGAGACGGTTCAACTTCCCTGACACCTGCAGGCACTTAGAGCAGAGATACAGCCCGCTCTCGTCCTCTTGACAACTGCTTTGCATCTCAGTGGACGCCATATTGATCCCGTGGATGTCAGCTTCAATTCCATCAAACACTGCAACGCGAACCACAATGCAGTCATGCCTGCGGCAACATTATGTCATGTATGTGCTTTGGAGGTGTGCTGCTGCAGGATCAGAAATTTGAAACGCAAATCCACGTTTTTTTCTTACCTTTCAGAAGCATGGAGCGCAATGGCAGGCAGAGAGAGGGTGATGCAAGTGTTGTGCACTGGCCTGCCAGGTTGCTGGCAGTGCATACACCACCCCCGCCCCCCCTCCCCTGTGTGGCAGCCCGGGCTGAAATAGCTTCCAGGGCGCACACACACACACGCAGCCGCCCCCCCACCCCGTTAATTCGCCTGTTAATTGGGCTTTGTTGGTTTTTCACCCCTTCTGGAGCCCCTGCATCGCCACTGACTATTGCTGGAGGAATTAGCACGTTACACAATACCAAGCCCTGTCAGCTGAAACCCCCGAGGAATCGGGTTTTTGCTTGCAGGAATCGGGAGGCGGGAGACTAGCCTTGAAATCGGTAGTCTCCCGCCTGAATCGGGAGAGTTGGCATGTCTGCTTGAACCCCAATCCTTCATGGACACTGGAGGCCTGTGCTTGCTATGATAAAATATTCCCCGTCCCACCTGTATTCTTTAATGCTGTCTACGTGACCTCTCCCTCTGGTGCTCATGAGTGCAATGCTGGGGTTGCCTGGTTACCAGCCTTGTATACCACGTTCCATTCACAGGATTCTGCTTCTGGTGCCGCTGGGACGGCACGCGCCTTTCAAATCAATATAAAATGCAGGCTTTTCTAAGTCTTTATTTTAAATAAATGAAACTTTTTATCATAGGCCTCATTACCATCCCTTGCTCAAACAGCGCTCCTTCATTGTACAAATTAAATGATTTTTACTGGGCCACATCACCGTCTCCAAGAGGGGAGAGGATGTGGTTTAACGGCTAGAGCGGCCGACCTTGAAGTTCGGGACGAGGTTCCAGTCTGACAGGGGGCTCAAACGCCCTGTAAGTTTTGGGCAAATCTCCCCCTGCCTTAATAATTAATGTGTTCCTCTGTCATGTAACTGGTGTTCAAGTAAAGCGCTCTGATAGCTTCGGGTCGATTTAGCGCTATAAAAAACTGCAACAACAAAATCTCCCCGTCTGGCCTGCTCCCCCCCCTCGAGTACTGTCCAGTAATGCACTCTTTCCTGTGTTACGAGTTACTACAGCTGTTAGACACTTCTGAGAAATTACCTATTTCCATTTTATGAATTGTTTGAAGAATACTTACATTTGACACTTTCTACTGTTTTAAATCCGTTGTATACAAATTGAACGGGATTAAAAAGCCATTCCACTCATTAACACGTAGAGAAGCCCTTCCCGTCCCCCTGCATGTCCCGGCACATTAATACATTCGCCCTGAAAGTTTTGGGCAAATCTCCCCCTGCCTTAAGAATTAATGTGTTCCTCTGTCATGTAACTGGTGTTCAAGTAAAGCGCTCTGATAGCTTCGGGTCGATTTAGCGCTATAAAAAACTGCAACAACAAAATCTCCCCGTCTGCCCTGCTCCTCCCCTCGAGTGCTGTCCAGTTATCCACTCCTTCCTGTGTTACGAGTTACGACAGCTGTTAGACACTTCGGAGAAATTACCTATTTCCATTTAATGAATTGTTCGAAGAATACTTACATTTGACACTTTCTACTGTTTTAAATCCGTTCAGGCTGGGCTCAGGCAGCGACGCGCACGAGTCAGTCCTCAGTCGAGACAGAGTGAAGAAGTGAACCCGACCGTTACTTACGTCACGCGCTCGGCATCCAATATGGATTGCCCGCCCCTGCGGTGACCGGCCAATCCTGGCGCAGTGGCGCTGCATGCAGCACCAGGATTGGCTTGGAGGGCACAGTGACTCCTCGCCCTGTCGCCCTTTTGCTGCCAGCGCTGCCGCCAGCAGGTCCTGCACTCCCCCCCCCCCCTACTAGCTAATGGGGCCGGCCTGGGTGCTCATGCTCGGGCAAGTTGCTGCCCGAAGCATACATGCGGGGATAAACGTTTTTTTAAACACACAGACACCAGCCAGCCCGGCCCGCCCCCCCCCCCCCCCCCCTGCACACTCCCGATAAAGTCGGGTGCTGCCCGGCGCCGTGGAATAAGTAATTAAGGTAATTATTTCGAGTTTCTGTTTAACATTTATTTTAATTCTTTAGCGCGGGTCCAGGGCTGGTGGGGCTACGCCCCTACGCCCCAATGGACGCACCGCGGCTGATGTCAGGTAAACAAACTACGATTCCCATGAACCATAGGGAATAAAAAGACAAAAACAATAGAGAGAGTCCATAGCTAGAATGTCCCATCTGTGCACTAATCACAGGTCACCAAGGTGCTGATAGTCCTCTGTACCTGTCAACTCCTCCTCTTTCTTCGCTGCTTGCAGCCAAGATAAGTCCTATTTGTTTGTTCTCTTAATTTTGTTCTCTTAATAACCTGCAGCCTCATGCATCAAGCCAAAATCCAGTTGGTAAAATACCGATTCGCTAATAGCTCCCGGTATTGAGTTAAAAATACCCAATCCCAATGCATCAACCCAAAAGCAAAAATCGCTATTTAAGGAATCCTTAAATAGCGATTCCTTAAATAGCGATAGCATTTAAGGAATCCCAAATTGAGATTCCTTAATTTAAGGAATCTCAATTTGGGATTCCTTAAATGCAATGCATGAAAGTTAAAAAATTAGCGAATTCGCTAATAGGGGGAGCAAATTACCATGAAGATGAACTGCATGGTAATTTGCTAAAAGTTTGAAAAATGCACTTTTGTGCATTTTTCAAAGTTTCATGTTGCGCACACACATGCCCTTAGAGCATGTGTGTGTGCAACATATGTGCACATATCAATTTCAGGGGTGCAATAGGGTGTCATTTTGACACCCTTACACCCTTGAAATTGCATGAGCAATTTGCGAGAACCTACTGGTACTCGCTATTTGCTCATGCAATCTCCAATTCATTCCTATGGGCCTGGAGGCCCATAGGAATGATTGGGATGGCATTCCTTAATTGCTACTCGCAATTTGCTAGTAGCAATTAAGGAAAGTTAAGGAATCGCTATTTGAATAGCGATTCCTACATGCATAGCCTTTTGCTATTCCTTATTAGCGATTCCTTATTTTTCGCTAATAAGGAATCGCAAATGGCATTGTTGATGCATGTTCCCCCTGGTTATTTGCTTGTTTACTGGCTTTGTGTACTTCTCGGTGTCTCCGCCGGTGCTTAAGGTAGCGCACTGCGCTGTGCGGGGTTTTGTGTTCATTTTACCCGTGTTTTGCATCGGCGCTGTTTACCTCATGGCTCGTGTGCCTGTGGCGCGCGCCACTGTGCCTTGTGGCCACGCGCCCACCTTAATTGACAGTCTTGTTCAATAACTTTTGCTTCCTTTCCTTAACAGGTCTTTTTTTTATGCGAGTTCGCCGCTCCTCTGTGACTCGCTTCCAGCCGTGGGAGCGCCAGAGCTCCCTAGCGGCTGCGTATGTGGTGCCGACTGCGGTAACTCCCGCTTACCGCCAGAGGTCGCCAGAGTACACGCCAACCCGCGGCGTGCGTGCCGGACTCAGCACATTCAGCGTGCCGCAGAGTCCCGAGCCGCATCGCCACGGGGTTTCTCCTGGTCTTGTCTGCTCTTACGCCCCTGACCCGGGTCTGTTGTGTTGTCTGCCGTTAGGCAGTGTTTGTTCATTACGCCCCTGTTGAACACCCATTCTGTGGGTCTGTATTGCTGCCATTAGGCACCATGTGGTAGTTTTTCCCTGCCCTGGGTGGTCAGTATTTCTTTGGTATTATGACGCTCTAACGCTCTTGAGTCTGTACTGCGGACAGTGTCTGCTGGGACCCTTTGAGCAGACTGCCCTGTAGATTTATTGTTGGCTTCAGGCCCTACATTTATTGCGAGCATTGCCCGCCCATATCTTAGGCTGACACCCAGCCCCCACTTCACCGAGGCACTCCACCTCTGTTTAATTACCTGTGTGGTTCTATCCTCCCAGCATTAACAATATTTGCACTAGCTACTTACCTGTTTCCTACCTCCCTAAGTATTACCTACCTCTCACAGTATGGCGGAATTCCAAGAGGACCTCTCTCAGGACGTCCAGTGGGGGGAGGACTCTCTTTCTGCCCTCCAATCGTATGAGGATTTCTATGATGCCGTGGATGCCTTTATTTACAAGGCGATGGAGCAGGCTATGACACCCCTTGAGGAGAGGTTGTCCCACAAAATTGACCAAGCATGTGACAGGCTCTCAAGGGCCGTTCAGGCTCTTCCAGCTGTCCCTTCGACTAGTGGCTCGCACATAGATCTCCACCCTCCTCCAGCCAAACGCTCTAAAGATGCTGGGGTGGACTCCGGTGCGTTTGACCGCCTTAAACAGGCTTTCCTGGCCAGCACTACTCCTCCGGTGTCAGCCCCCACCACTGGTGATGGAGGCCAGGGTGATGATGGCGGTGATGCAGAGCCTTCGCGCCCTTGGCGCCCGTCTCGCCCTACTCCCGCCCCTGATGGGCAGACTGCTTCTTCCACCGAAGAGCATAACCTCTGTGCGGGCATGTTAAACCCGGATGACATTCTCCACCCACGGTCCTCCGACTGGGCCCCCTCGGACAAGGTTGCCCAATACGTGGCCAGTCGGACCCGTTGCCCCCTTGAGCCTTCAACCCATAATTGTCTTCGGGCGGAGTGCCCCTGCCCTTCCCTGGATGGGAAAGTGGCCGCCACGCCAGAGATTGACCCAAGAATGGCCACTTTCCTCCAGAAATTTGCCAAGGACCCGAAGAAGGGCATTGACAGGTCTTGGCGCGCTTGCCAAGACAAGTTGCTAGATATTTTGGGGCCTATCACCAAAATATTGGACATGGCGGAGGAAGCCAAAGCCTCCGGTTCCCTGATTTCCCCTGAGCATCTTTCCTCTTAGGCCCAGCGCTTAGTGGTCTAGGAAACACCAACTGTGCGATTTCTACAGAGTGGCGCAGGTCCCTGCTCATCAAAGTTGACCCCAAATTGGGGGACCTGGCCGACTCGGAGGCGAGCGCCGCCGCTCATGGTGGACTCTTTGGCGAGCCTTTTATTAAGGAGTTAGGGAGGTTTGTTGACACATTTACCTCCCTTGACAAGGTTCCATTAGGAAGGTGTTTCCCCTCGGGTTTTCCAAAAGGCCGGATGAGGACGCGGCTGCTTGTCCGGCTGCCCCAGCCAACATAGAGGTCAAGGCTCCTCTGGGCAGTATCAAGACCAGGCCTGATTCAGCAACTTCTACCCCACGTGTGGACGACGAGGCAAGAACAGAGATGGTAGAGGTGGTGAAGCCTCCAATCCCTCTGGTAAGTGTTCTCCCTTCTTCCCTTCTAAAGGTGGGGGGCCGTCTGGCGCATTTTTCCAGGTTTGGACTTCTGTCACGGGGGATGCCTGGGTTTTGCAGACTGTGTGAGGGTTTCATATAGAGTTTCATGGGGAACCTGCGCAACCAGTGCCACTGCGCACGCTCTGCTTCTCAGCGGCGGACGCCGCCTTAGTCGACCTCAAGGTTCAGTCTCTTCTGTTCAAGGAGGCGATTACCGGATCGCGACCGTATCCCAGAGGCTTTCTCATCAACCTCTTCATGGTGGACAAGCCAGACGGGGGTCAGTGTCCAGTCATCAACTCGCGCGAGTTCAACGAGTGGCTGGTTTACCGCTTCAAGATGGAGGGTATCCATCTGCTTCGCGATATTCTCCGCCCCAACGATTGGATGGTGCGGCTCCATCTCAAGGACGCCTACCTCGGATACCAATTTTCCAGCCTCACCGGTGGTGTCTACAGTTTTGCTGGAGGGACAGGATATACAAGTTTGCCACTCTTCTGTTCGACCTGTCCTCCGCCCCTTGGTGTTTCACTAAGGTTCTCCATCCGGTCATCGAGCGTCTACGGGCTTCGGGTATGAGACTCATCGTCTACCTTGACGATATCCTTCTGATGGTGCAGGATCCCAATACCCTCTCACGCCACCTTCAGACAGCCGTCAATCTCCTCCAGAGCCTCGGTTTTCATGATCAATGAGGTCACGTCCACTCTAGTTTCCTCTCAGAAAGTGGTTTTTATTGGGTTTTCCATCGACTCCGTAGAGTCCACCCTCAGCCTTCCCTCTCGCAAGATGAAGAAGATCCGTCACGAGATTCGGAGGGCTCTCGCCCAGCCTCAGATCTCGCTCAGACAACTTGCTTGCATAGTGGGCCTTCTTTTGGCTTCAATTTAGGCTATATTCCCGGGTCCGCTCTATTACAGAGCCCTTCAACGCCTCAAGGCTGTACACCTGCGCAAGGGCCTCTCTTATTCTCACAAGGTGAATCTTTCAGCGGACGCCAGGGAGGAGCTCCAGTGGTGGCTCTCCAACATGGAAGCCTGGAATGGACGGGCCATTTTCGGTTCCGTGCCAGATATCATCATCGAGTCTGACGCGTGCAGATCCGGCTGGGGCGCGAGGTGTGGCGACTTCACCACGGGAGGTGTGTGGTCTCCGTGAGAACAACAGTTGCATATCAACTGTCTGGAGCTCTTAGTGGGCTCGTTCGCGATCCAGTGCTGGACCAAGTATTCGATCCGGTCTTGTGTCCTCCTCAAGATGGACAATATCTCAGCGGTCCGATATATAAATCATCTCGGGGGCACGAGCTCGAAGGCCCTTTTGGACCTTGCGGCAAACCTCTGGCAGTATTGCCTGGACCGTCAGATCTCCGTTTCAGCGGAGTATCTCCCAGGTCAGGACAACCAGGTGGCAGACTTCCAGTCCCGTCAATTCCACGATGTGAGTCTTTGGAAACTGCAGCCGGGGTGTTTGCGGATCTCCAGAGCTGCTGGGGTCCCTTCTCAGTGGACCTCAATGTGTCCCGCCTGGATTACCAGCTTCACCGGTTCTTCAGTTGGAAACCGGATCCCCTTGCAGAGAAAATGGGTGCACTTCTGCAGAACTGGCAGGAGGAAGTGGTTTATGCCTTACCTCCGTTTGCCATGATCACCCGGGTCTCGGCTCAGGTAAGGCGGCAGAGAGCGGATGTGGTGCTCATTTCGCCGATATGGAGGTCGCAAGTTTGGTTCCCAGTTCTTCTGGAACTTTCTTGGGATTTTCCATTCCCTCTCCCCCACTTTCCTACGCTCCTTCTCAGTCCTGATGGAGTTCCTCACCCGTTGATCGAACAGGGGTCTCTAGCCCTGATGGCGTGGTGGATTACAGGGGACGATGAGCGGTCCCAGGCCTTTCGGGAGCGGCTGAGAACTTCATGTCTAAGGCCTGGGCTGACAGCACTGTCAAGCGATATTGTTCCTCCTTGAGAAAGTGGTGTCGTTGGTGTCTGCGACGGCGTATCGATCCCTTGGCAGCAGATGTGACTTCCATTCAGAATTTTTTAGCCGCCCTGGCGGAAGAAGGTTTGGCCTACAGAACCGTTAATACCTCTTGCTCCGCCATCTCAGCTGGCCACACCATGGTGGACAGCTCTCCCGTTGTGGAAAACCCTTTGGTTTGTCGCCTCCTTTGCGATATTCGCCTTTCTCTGCCCCCTGAACCGTGTTATTCCCAGTTATGGCATGTCAACCGTGTTTTGAACGTATTCCTGTCCTGGCAGCCGAACAGATTCCTCTCTAGGAAGGAACTTTCTGCGAAGTTGGCCATGCTCCTTTGCTTGGTCTCTTGCAGGCGAGTTTCGGATGTCAGTGCCCTGGATATGTCGGGGAGGATTTTCTCCCCTACAGGAGTTACCTTTACAATCCGCAGACGCACCAAGTGTGAGTCGACATCTGTCTCTTATCCCGCTTCCCTGGATTCCCCGAAGTTATGCGCGGTGGCTTGCCTCAAGGCATATGAAGAGATGTCTGAGGAATTTCGGACTCCTGGGGAGCGTCAGCTTCTCATTGTGCTTAAAAAGCCTCACAAGGCTGTGTCCTCTTCCACTATTGCCCGTTGGGTCAGGTGGGTGATGCAGGAGGCTGGGATAGACCTCCGTGCATTTGGAGCTCATTCTACTAGAGGGGCGATGGCCTCCATAGTGTTTACCCTGGGAGCTCGTCTGGAAGACATTCTGAATGCAGCAGATTGGTCTTCAGACTCTACCTTTAAACGGTTTTACTTTAAACCGGTTATTGATATGGCTCAGTTGGTGGTGAGCAAGATTTAAATGAGCATAATCCTCGCCTCCTGTCCTGACATAGAATGAAAAATTTCCTAGCTATCGTAACGGAAAGTTTCAATTCTATTATTGACTCGGAGGCGAGGATTATCCCACCCAGGGTACAAGTTCCTTGCTGTTTCCCTCCCTCGTACTAGAGTAAGTAAGGTTTTGCTTTCACCTACTTTGGTCTATTAACATGTTCTTGTGACTGTACCTGTGATGTTTTTCCCGCAGGGTTGTTCCTGAACCATTTATGTCGCTAACGCTATGAATTTGCTATTTGCAGGCGATTCCAACAAACAAGATTCTTGAAGCGCTTCCAACAAACAAGATTCTTGAATCGCTGACCGAGCGATGAAAGAGGAGGAGTTGAGAGGGACAGAGGGCTACCAGCACCTTGGTGACCTGTGATTGGTGCACAAGATGGGACATTCTAGCTATGGACTTTCTCGATTGTTTTTGTCTGTTTATTTCCTATGGTTCAGAGGAATAGTAGTTTGTTTACCTGACTTCACAATGGCTGCTATTCAATACAGTGAAGAAAGAATAGCATAAGCCTTGCCTCTGAGTCCTTAATAGAATTGAAACTTTCCGTTACGATAGCTAGGAAATTTTTCATTCCCTTTATGTATTCTGGATTGGCAGGATCAATGTTATCAAAAAGAATATCCTACCCCGACTCCTGTACCTATTTCTGCCTTGCCTGTTCCATTGCAGAGTGAAGGCTTCTTTCGCTTTTGCTTTCGCCTACTTTGGTCTATTAACATGTTCTTGTGACTGTTCCTGTGATGTTTTTCCCCCAGGGTTGTTCCTTAACCATTTATGTCGCTAACGCTATGAATTTGCTATTTGCAGGCGATTCCAACAAACAAGATTCTTGAAGCGTCTAGGATGGCTGACTGAGCGATGAAAGAGGAGGAGTTTACAGGGACAGAGGACTACCAGCACTTGGTGACCTGTGATTGGTGCACAAGATGGGACATTCTAGCTATGGACTCTCTCAATTGTTTTTGTCTGTTTATTTCCTATGGTTCATGGGAATAGTAGTTTGTTTACCTGACTTCACAATGGCTACTATTCAATACAGTGAAGAAAGAATAGCATAACCCTCGCCTCCGAGTCCTTAATAGAATTGAAACTTTCCCTTTATGTATCCTGGATTAGCAGGATCAATGTTATCAAAAAGAATATCCTACCCCGACTCCTGTACCTATTACTGCCTTGCCTGTTCCATTCCAGAGTGAGGGCTTCTTTCGCTCCAATGAGGTATAACTGCCTTCAACAGGGAGTGGAAAAGAGCTAAATTAACTACAAAATGCATAAGAGCTCTGCAGGAGAAGAGAGGTTTAGATTGCCCTGACACTGTGGCCTAGTACAGAGTTGCCCACCTGAGAGTGATTGTGGAATGGATGGATGTTAAAACAGGAACAAAATGTTTTTAATGGATAGGGCGGTGGGTAAATCACTTTGGGACCTACTGTGGCTAGTGTGACTCCAGAATGCTTATATATCCTTAACAGTTAAAACGGTTCTCAAGATCTGGGACATAGGGCCTGATTATGATGATGGTGGGACCTCCACCGACAGCCCGTTGGTGGGGATTCCACTGCCATCGTAATAATGTTTTCTGCCAGCCACATTAGGATGGCGGGCGGATGCGTGGCAGATCCGACGGGCTCACGGAGCCCGTCGGACCATCAGGGTGGAATCCCATCCCTACAATGTTTGGCGGTGCGTGCCAAGCACCGCCGTAGGAATTATGATGTGCCTCAATGAAAAAGCTGGCAGAAAGGGACATTGGGGGCCCGTAGCAGGCCCCTCTTCTACCCGGCCCTCAGCTGTGGGTTCTGGGTGGCATCCAATGGTGCCCCCCTACATATCCCTGGACCATGTGGCAGGCACCACATGGTGCCTGCTACGTAGTGCAGAGATATATGAAGTGTCCCCTTTTTGTACTACAATGTGTGCTGCATCCAGCAGCACCTGCCGCAATACAAAACATAGGCATTGCGACTGACGTGGTGGCAGTCACATCCTAATACCTATGGCGGGACTGCCGACAGCCTGTCGGACAGTCCCATTTAGGAAAGAATGTCAAACCCTCATTATAATCAGCCCCAGAGTTTCACGAGAGGGCAGAGGAATAATGTTCCTATTTCTGAAAACCTCAATACATGCTAACACAGAGTTCACCTCTGCTGTCATTGGAAAGACTTTTAAGCATTGCTTAATTTGAGCCGGTGGTTGCCGAGGGTTAAGGAGTGGGGGTGGGGTGCACTGGCACTCATTTATGGGAACTGGTATTTATATTTCCTCATAAGACACTGACTGCAAGCAAGATAAGGAGCAACACACAAATGGGAAAGAAGTCAAATAAAAGATTGAGAAACTGGCACACAAACAGAAGGAATAACCTGCAAGATTGAGATTAAGTGGCAGGAATTGTCTGGCAGCAGATCGAAGAGGACTGAGGTAGATTCAGAACTACGCAGCCTTGGTATTCGGCATGCTGACATTTAACAGCGCTGGCCTTGCTCCTGAGCAGTGCTTTGGTCACCAGCACTCATTATTTTACAATCTAAGCACTGCTTTTAAACATTGTGGCAAAGCAGGGAGTCAAGTTATATCTGACCTATTTCAATCAGGTAATACATCAAATCATTTGATCAATGCAAAAAAGGAATTTAATATCTCAGAAACCAAAAGTTTTAAATACTTTCCAATACAGCTCTGGGTAAAGCTTTCCTCCTTCAGGAACTTAGCTAGTAGTAAACTTACACAGATGGAAACATTTGTGAGTACTCACCTCAGCACTCGAGGGATGGTTTCAGGACTGTGTAAGATTCTAACTAATGTCTAGAATAAGACACTTTGGAACTTGCAGGCTGTGTGGGCAAAAGCCCAAAACAAAGAGATCTAAGAAGAGGCCTGGAAGGAAATGAAGCTAATATCTGCAAAACTTAGGAAATATAAGAATTTACCTCTCAGGGAGGCAGTCTACTTGATTATATATACCTCAATGGTATTTGACACCTGAGTGGCTCTACTTAGCCATGCCAGATACCTATTAGCAGTGCTCGAAGGAAAAGGGAACCATGAACCTTATTTGGTGGGAATGTTCAAGAATTACTCTTTACTGGAAGGCGATACTAAACCA
Organism: Triturus cristatus; assembly: GCF_964204655.1. NCBI lineage: Eukaryota > Metazoa > Chordata > Amphibia > Caudata > Salamandridae > Triturus > Triturus cristatus. Next base: position 405,303,760 of record NC_140584.1, read on the forward strand.
CATAAAGGGTGCTATGATATTTTAGCTGATTTTTACTGAGTCTAATGGAGGATGGCCATGTTGAGGCACATGTTGAGGGTAGCCAGGTCTTTGCTAGCTGTACACTGGAGGAAAAAGAACCCATCTAGCATTGTACAATGGCCTGGGCACCATTGCCAACTGATAGCTGTGAGAAACGTTTGCATGTCACAGAGAAGAAATTTAGTTGCATATGGTTACCCATGCTGCAATACATATATAACGGCTAGAGGTTAAAGGTTTTGAATTGCCATGGCTGAGAGTACTGCAGTTGTTCACATGATATGGTGGAGGGTCCCATGATGCCATACCACATCGATTACGGCAGTGGAGATCAATATTTGTCTCTCAATGTGCCTCCAGTAGCACTAGATGCTACTTTTGTGCAAGATTACATATTGTAAATCCTGTGAGAAGGGGACATTTTATATTGTTTTTGTTGCACCATAGCTGCATTTTGTAACCATTGCTTTAAAATATGCTATTACAAAAGATTAAAGAAAAAAAATTACAATGATGGATGTCTAACCATTTACTGAAGTTAAACCTTTGAAAGACCAAATTCCTCCCTTTATCACCAAAAAACCATAGCCTTTTCTATCTATCATTACTGTCTGAACTGAAACTCAATGGTTTCTATCCAAGCCTATTGCTTGAGCTAGCCTCTCTAGGCTTCCTCATAGACAACAGCTTATCCTTTTCTGCTCATGTTAGCAAAATCTGCAAATTACTTCCTTTCCTGCCTCTGAAAAAGAAAAAGTTATCTCACACAACGTCGATTGAAATGAGCAGCTCTCCCACAAATGATCTCTCGACGAAATCCAGGTAGCGCCCTACTCATAGGAGCACCTTAAACATCCATTGCACCTCTAAAAGCAACATATCACTTTGCCGATTGGTGTCATCAAATGGAAAATTTGACCACATCACACATATACTAAAAGGCTTTCATTTCTTACCATTAGAAGTGAGTTTGAAATTAAATTTATGCTGCCTGATCATCAAAACAATTCACCCCTTGTTAACCTACCAAATTTGTTGACTCTCTCCGAAGTATCAAGAGGTTCAAGGAGAAAGGACATTCCTTCTTGAAACCTAAATTCAAACTCAGCGTAGGCTGGCCCCCTGGATCTCGTCCCAAAAATCAGAGGATTTTGACAGCCTACGCCTCAGTTCCTGAAACTGTTGTATGGGTCAAGGGAATTAGACTAATCAGAAATAGACACCAATCTCCAATATAATAGTATTTCCCATGCTCCTTCATTTATACGTTGATCATAGTTGAACTTTATTAGTTGTTTATGTAATTACACTTGTTTCTTGTCAAGCGCACTAATACTACTTGGTGACGACAGCGCTACATAAAACTTTTGTAACAAATTGGGATTTTGATTGAAGGGGGTGAAAACCCTTCTCAATAAACAACCACAATCCTTGTCAGGGTGAACCACAAAAGTCACTAAATTAACCTGTGCTTAATCTTTTGGTAGCTTGGCACAAAAGCAGTCAGGCTTAACTTAGATATATTGAGTTAAGTATTTATGCAACACACAAGCAATGATAAAGTAGAAATACAACACAGGATGTTTCTCACACCAATTTAGAGAACTAGAGAAATATCTACTAAATAAAATGAGACCAAAATGACAAAAATCCAATCAGTAGAACCGGAGATTGCAATTTTAAACGGTTTAAGTAAAAATAGGGTCAAGAAGCAGAAAGCTCTAACTGTGGGTATCTGGTTGTGCTGGACTGGGGCAAAGTCACAAGTTCACTCCAACCAACCACGATGGAATGCGGGCCAGATACAGGGACAAGGTTAGTGTAGGAGAGTAGGGTCTGCTATCCTATGGTCACCCCAAATTTTTGCTTTTTGCTTCAATGGTTTTTGACATATTGAGGCTGTGGGCCTGCCAATCAGACCTCCAGCCTGCTGTTCTCTCTACTAAATTAAAACTATGCACCCTAGGTGCATAACCAATTGGAAGTGGATCACCCTGTCAGCCCCTGTACCAGTGTACACTAGGTACCCAGGGCATTGGTGTACCCAAGGCCTGCCAGGGGCTGAAGCATGTATTATGCCACCCCAGGCTTGGCCTAACAATCTGACACAACTGGCTGATCACTCAGCTGGGGTAAGTTGGTGTAATCACCTCTTACTTAGGTGTAGTATACCTATACCTAACCTTAAATGGGACACCTGGTAACCTATAAGTCACTCCTATGGCAGGCCTTAACAATCCTGAAGGCAGAGTGCTTGGTTCCATGTGAGATGGTGCTCTGGCATGAGCTGAGCCTGTCTGCAGTGGTCGGAACAACTTCCTTCTACTGTTTCCAGATATCGTCATACCATATACTCTTAAGTGCATTATGAACCTCGCGGTTAAATGCTATCTTTGGTTTGGCTTTATCAAAACATGTCGAGTAAGGTGTCATACGAATTGGAATACTAACCCCTCGCCAATTCTGGCGACGGGGTTAGCATTCCACCCTTCTAGAGGGACACGACATGTACAGTACCTGAAACCCGGGTAAAATCAGACATAGCCTCAGCTCCACAAAATGGATGCTGCCACCACAGACACAAGTCTGCCCTCCTGCTGCTGGGAGTCCTTCCAGCTTGGGAGGTGTGGACAAAGGGTTTCCTGCCAGGGGAGGTGCATGCACCACCCCAGACAGGATTTTGTGTATTGGTCAGGTAGGGCTTGAAAGAAACCAGACATGCCTGTGGCTCACAAGGAGCCTCGGTGCATATGCCAGTTCAAACCGGTCCTGGGGCACACCAGTCCCGGGCCTGGGGCGAGCTGGACAAAGGATTGGGGGTGTAACCACCCCCCTTCCTGGTCCCACCCATAGGGAGGGACCTAGCAGGTAGTCCGGCCCCTAGAATCCGCTTAAAGGTAGGAGCTGTGTCCTAAGACTTCAGACATCCTGGAATCAACTTGAAACTAAGAAGAAGACGGGAACTTCGACATTCTGCTGCACAGAAGACTGAAGGAAATCTCCCCTGTGGTCAGGGAGTGACCACCTTGCTAACGCAAGCACCATCCAGCGAATCAACGTCTGCTTTGCCGCCGCCTCCCGCCGGAGCCCGAGCCAAGAGACTGACAAGACCTGGACCTCCAGACCTCTCACCGCCCGATCCACAGTCCCTGAAAAGAGGAGACCCGTGGAGGCACCGAGACACGTGGAGCCAGCCATCTTGAAATGACCACAACAAGCTGACAAGTGCAACAACCGAGGCTCCCTCCAAGTTGTGCTTTGGGATCTGAGAAGCCCAACCCTCGAGCAGCATCTGCACCAAAGGTGAGCCCTCTAGCATCTCCACGATCTGCGTGGGGCCCTTCTGCATTTTGCCACTCGACGCGCCTAACCGGTTGCTGGCCCGCTGGCTAGTAGCCATCTTGGCGACGAACTTTACAAAATACACCGCTGGTCTGGTTGCTCCAGACAGGCCCTTGCTCCCCTCCAGAGGAGCAGTCCCTCTGACCTTGCTGGTCAGAACCATCAGCTTATTTCATCTCCTACAACAAATGCTTTTGCCAAGGCTTGTTTGCTTCGATCAAGTCGCCGACACCGCCGACAGCGAGAGCCTGCGTGGGACAGCTCGTGAACCGACTCCTGGATGTCGTCGACCTCCAGGGACCACGTGGCTGCAGAGACAAGCTACACCTTTCTTCCTGTTTGCACCCGACATTGCCTGGTACCCACCTGGTGCCACGCTGGTCACTGGCTAGTGACTGTGAACACTGTCCCCTCTGCTTACAGGTCTTCAACATCTCCGATCCACTCTTGGATCCACCGCATCTCTCCCGGACCGACCGCCTGCAGCATCTTTGTCCACAGGCTCCACGGAACAGATAGAAGAAACCCGACGCACTTCGAGGCCTATGCACCCGCTTCCTGTGGGTGAGGTAAAGCTGGCACTCCTGTGCCCAAGTGTAGTATTACATCTCTAGTGCCTGTGTTCCAAATCTTGAGTTCCTAGTCCATCCGGAAGATCCTCTTTGCAGTAACTTTGTACTTTTTACGCACCCATTGAAACCTATGGGAGCACGCGTGTGACTATTTGCTCTGCACACGCCACCCGTGGACCTCCTGGTCACTAACTGAATTTAGCTCCTTGTAGGCCCAGCGATTCTAGAGGCCCTAGGCCTTTTCCCTTTTCTGCTCGTGGTACTTATACCACTATTTTAGTATATGGTTCGAGCGGCCACCAGGGCCTATCCATATAAAGTGCAACTTCTGTGTATTCTACTGTAATCTTGTTTGACAATTTGTGCTCCTGTGCTCATAAAGAGACTAGGGGTTACTTTGAGAAATAAATACATATATATTTTGAATATATATCTGTGTGGTGTCCTTTCATTGGTATAAAAGGGGGTTGCATTTGGTAAAACAGCTGGCTTAACACGCTTCACGAGTTTAGCCTCAAAGACTGCTTAGCCTACGCTACCACTAGGGCAGCTAGTCCGAAAAGGTTGACTTACAACCACACCATAAGGGTTGCTTGGCATGGTACAAGGTGATCACTTTAACTAGTGAACATCATATACCAGGCCAACTTCTCACATTGGTGAGCAGCGGTTGGATTTGAGCTTGCTGTGTTTTACCATTGTAATCTCTTGGTTACCAATTGAAAGATCACATAGGTACCTATAGGTACATATAAAACAAGATTAGATATACATAAGTTCTACTGAACTTAGTTGTTGTAGAGCAAAGGGAGTAGCACACCCTGACTACAACTACTAGATAGGTTTAGTAGGTAAACCCAAGTGTAGGTAGATTGCAACACATCCACCCACACTTAAGAGCAATGGCTGGGGCAGAGGGGTCCACTGTACCCATCTCTGTTGAGAGTGACCCCCAGAGGGCACCATCCATCTTTGCTACCCTTAATCAGAATGAGCTCAGGCATTTGGCAACTCTTAGAGGCCTTAAACAGCCCAAGAACCCTACCTCTGCTGAGCTCAGAGAACTCTTGCAAAATGATGAAAATCAGAGAGAGCTCAAGAAAGCTTCCCAGTTAGCCCCCTTAGGGACAGGAACAGGAGGCCCCCCTTCTGAAGATGCTACAGAAGTACCCCTTTCCAATAGCCATCCCTTAGATGAGAACCATACTACAGAGGAGGAAAGTGGGGAGGATACAGAGAGTAGTGATGATGAAGGGAGAACTAGCCCAGTGCCAAGTGTTATACTTGGCCCAGCTAAACTAAGGCTATTGGGGACTGACAATGGGATCATCCCATTGGATCTCCCCAGTGGACTTAACCAGGGGCTTGGGAGGCAAAGGAATCGCTCAGGCGACTCTAATGCTTCTCATGCCTCTAGAGGCTCTCAAGGTCACTCCAGGAAAAGGATGACCACCCCTCAAAGGAGGGAACATGAGGCCAGAATGCAGGAAGCCCAGCTGAGGATCAGGAAGCAGGAGCTAGAAGTAGCCCTGATGGAAGAAAAACTGAACAAGGCTAGGCAACCTAGAGAGAGTTGGTCTATACCCACTGGTGGCAGCATTGTCCCTAAGGACAAAGATAGGGTCTTTGATAATAGGAACCTGTCTAAGGTTGTGCCCCCCTACAAAAGTGGGGATAACATCCACAAATGGATAACTGCTCTTGAGAGAGCCTGCAAAGTACAGCAGGTTCCTGAAGACCAGTGGGCAGCAATCCTCTGGCTCTCCTTTGAAGGAAGGGGCAGAGACAGACTCCTCACTGTTAGAGAAAAGGATGTCAGAAATTACAGAGTCCTGAAAAGTGTCCTAGTTGATGGGTTAGGCTTAACCACTGAACAGTGCAGGTTAATGTTCAGAGACACCCAAAAGACACCGACTCAGGACTGGTCTGAATACATTGAATGCGCCACTAAGGCTTTGGAGGGTTGGTTGCTGGGAAGTAAGGTATCTGATTTTACAGGATTGTATAATTTGATGATGAGAGAACAGATTTTAAATAACTGTCAAAACCAGCAACTGCATCAACACTTGGTTGACTCTGATCTGACCTCTCCCCAAGAATTGGGAAAGAAGGCAGACAAATGGGTCAGAACCAGGGTTAAGCAAAAGAACCAGACCCAGGGCCAAGGGGGTGATCAGAAGAAAACAGACCAAAAGGGTGGAGATCAGAAATCTAAAGACCAGAAGTCTTCAACAGGGCCCCAAACTACTGCTAAGGAGGGTGGGTCCCAACAACAATCTAAGGGAAAGAAGAAAGAAGGTCAAAAGAAACCCTGGTGCAATCATTGCAAGAATACAACTCACTGGACTAGTGATTGTAAGAAGGGTGGAGCCCCCAACACTGTTGCCCCTAAGGCACCTGCTCCCAGTACTACTGTTAGCAGTGTTGGTCCCCAGATAAAGGGTGTAGTGGGAATCACTATGGGAACTGAAGGAGATTCTGACTTAGACAGAACCCTGACACAGGCAGTCTTGATCTGTGATGGGAACATTGATTTGTCCCTGACTGTGAGCCCCAGTAACCTGGGCAAGTACAGAAAGACTCCTTTAATAAACGAAAAAGTGGCTCAAGCCTACAGGGACACCTGTGCCAGTGTCACTATGGTGACACCAGGCTTTGTGGACCCTGGACAGTACATACCAGGTGAGAATTACCTGGTGACCAATGCCAGCAATGCCACTACTTCACATAGTGTGGCAGTTGTTACCTTCTCATGGGGAGGGGTAACTGGCCTCAAAAGGGTTGTGGTTAGTGCAGACCTCCCAGTAGAATGTTTGTTGGGCAATGACCTAGAGGGTTCTCTATGGTCAGAAGTGGAGTACAGGACTCATGCAGAGATGTTAGGTATATCATCACATGTCCTTGCTGTGACCAGGTCACAGGCCAAAAAGTGCCTCACTGAACCTCAGGTCTTGGATCCTGGAACAATGGACCAAGCACCTACCAAGAAGAAGAACAGGAGGGTCAAGGCTGTGCCTTCCCCCCTGCCTCAGAGTGATGATCAGCCTTCCCAGGAAGCTGATCTAGAGGACCCTGAAGGAACTGTCCCTGAAGAGCTTGAACCTGATCAGGTTGAGTTTCTGGGGACAGGGGGACCTTCAAGGGCTGACTTGAGGCAGGCTCAGTTATCCTGTCCCTCTCTTGAACCCCTCAGACAGCTGGCTGCTGCTGAGGCTGCTGGGAATGCTCAAGGTACCCATAAAGTGTATTGGGATGAAGGGCTCCTTTATTCAGAGGCTAGAGACCCCAAGCCTGGTGCAACCAGGAGGTTGGTTATACCTCTGCAATTTAGGGGCTTCCTTCTTACCTTGGCCCATGATATTCCTTTAGCAGGACACTTAGGCCAGAACAAGACTTGGGACAGGCTTGTCCCTCACTTTCACTGGCCTCATATGAATGAAGATACAAAGGAGTTTTGTCGCTCCTGTGTGACCTGCCAAGCCAGTGGCAAATCAGGTGGCACAACAAAGGCCCCCCTGATACCACTACCTGTGGTGGGGGTCCCCTTTGAAAGAGTGGGAATAGATATAGTGGGTCCCATGGATCCTCCCACTGCATCTGGGCACAGATTTATACTGGTGGTAGTGGATCATGCCACCAGGTATCCAGAGGCAATTCCCCTTAGGACCACTACAGCACCTGTTGTGGCCAGGGCCCTGCTGGGAGTATTCTCCAGAGTGGGGTTTCCTAAGGAGGTAGTATCTGACAGAGGTACCAACTTTATGTCAGGATACTTGACAGCTATGTGGAAGGAATGTGGTGTCAACTACAAGTTCACCACCCCTTATCACCCACAATGCAATGGGCTTGTTGAGAGATTCAACAAGACCCTAAAGGGTATGATCAAAAGATTACCTGAAAAGCTCAGGCGAAGATGGGACATCCTTCTACCCTGCCTTCTGTTTGCTTACAGAGAGGTCCCACAAAAAGGAGTTGGCTACAGCCCCTTTGAATTGTTGTTTGGGCACCCTGTAAGAGGCCCACTGTGTTTAGTGAAGGAAGGATGGGAGTTACCTCTCAAAAAGCCTAAGCAAGACATAGTGGACTATGTACTTGGTCTCCGCTCCAGGATGGCTGAGTATATGGAGAAGGCATCCAAAAACCTTGAGGCAAGCCAGGCCTTACAGAAAGCTTGGCATGACCAAAAGGCTGTCTTGGTTGAGTTTCAGCCAGGACAGAAGGTATGGGTGTTGGAGCCAGTGGCCCCAGCAGCACTCCAAGACAAATGGTCTGGACCCCATACAATCCTGGAAAAGAAGGGAGAGGTCACCTACTTGGTGGACCTAGGAACTCCCAGGAGTCCCCACAGGGTACTCCATGTTAACAGGCTTAAAGCATATGTTGACAGGGCAGACATGGGCTTGCTCATGGCTACAGATGAGGGACAGGAGGAAGAGAGTGACCCTCTCCCAGACCTGTTGTCTCAGAACCCTGAAGATGGCTCAGTTGAAGGAGTGACCCTTGGAGGCAACCTCACTGCCCATCAGCAGACTGAATGTAGACAGGTTCTACAATCATTTTCACATATATTTTCCTTGATACCTAGTCAAACTGACTGGTGTACCCATGTGGTGGACACTGGTGACAGTCTGCCTGTAATGAACAAGCTTTACAGACAACCTGACCACGTCAGGGACTGTATAAAGGCTGAGGTACATAAAATGCTGGAATTAGGTGTCATTGAACCCTCAGAGAGCCCCTGGGCTAGCCCAGTGGTTCTGGTCCCCAAACCTCACACCAAAGATGGCAAGAGAGAGATGAGGTTCTGTGTGGACTACAGGGGTCTCAATGCTGTCACCAGGGCAGATGCACACCCTATTCCAAGGGCAGATGAGCTCATAGACAAACTAGCTTCTGCAAAGTTTTTGAGCACATTTGACTTGACAGCTGGCTATTGGCAAATCAGATTAGCTGAGGAGTCTAAGGCCAAAACAGCATTCTCAACCCCAGGTGGGCACTACCAGTTTGTGGTGATGCCCTTTGGTCTGAAGAATGCACCTGCCACCTTCCAAAGGCTGGTGAACCAAGTCCTTACTGGGTTGGATGACTTTTGCGCAGCATATCTTGATGACATTGCTGTCTTTAGCTCCACCTGGGAGGATCACCTGATCCACCTGAAGAAGGCTCTTGAGGCTCTGCAAAGGGCAGGCCTCACTATCAAGGCTACTAAGTGCCAGATAGGGCAGAGTAAGGTTGTATATTTGGGCCACCTTGTAGGTGGAGGCCAAGTTCAACCACTTGAGAGTAAGATACAATCCATCAAGGACTGGTCCCCTCCAACCACCCAGACTCAAGTTCGAGCTTTCTTGGGCTTGACTGGGTACTACAGGAAGTTTGTTAAGAACTATGGGTCCATTGTGACTCCTCTTAATGATCTGACATCCAAGAAGATGCCCAAAAAGGTTCAGTGGACAGTAAGCTGTCAAAAGGCATTTGATGACCTGAAGGAGGCCATGTGCTCTGCACCTATCCTGAAAGGTCCTGACTACTCCAAAGAGTTTATTGTCCAAACAGATGCTTCTGAGTTGGGTGTGGGAGCTGTGCTGTCACAACTTAATGTAGATGGTCAAGACCAACCCATTGCTTTTATTAGCAGAAGGTTGACCCCCAGAGAGAAGAATTGGTCAGCTATTGAGAGGGAGGCCTTTGCTGTGGTGTGGGCCCTGAAGAAGCTGAGGCCATACTTGTTTGGCACTCACTTCAAGATTCAGACCGACCATAGGCCCCTCTTGTGGCTAAATCAGATGAAGGGTGAAAACCCCAAACTGCTTAGGTGGTCCATTTCCCTACAGGGGATGGACTTGACAGTGGAGCACCGGCCAGGTACTGACCATGGGAATGCAGATGGTCTCTCCAGGTACTTCCACTTAGGACATGAAGACGAGACTGGTCAAGGCTAGTTTAATGTCCCAGCGTTTGGGGGGGGGGGGGGTTGTGTAGGAGAGTAGGGTCTGCTATCCTATGGTCACCCCAAATTTTTGCTTTTTGCTTCACTGGTTTTTGACATATTGAGGCTGTGGGCCTGCCAATCAGACCCCCAGCCTGCTGTTCTCTCTACTAAATTAAAACTATGCACCCTAGGTGCATAACCAATTGGAAGTGGATCACCCTGTCAGCCCCTGTACCAGTGTACACTAGGTACCCAGGGCATTGGTGTACCCAAGGCCTGCCAGGGGCTGAAGCATGTATTATGCCACCCCAGGCTTGGCCTAATAATCTGACACAACTGGCTGATCACTCAGCTGGGATAAGTTGGTGTAATCACCTCTTACTTAGGTGTAGTATACCTATACCTAACCTTAAATGGGACACCTGGTAACCTATAAGTCACTCCTATGGCAGGCCTTAACAATCCTGAAGGCAGAGTGCTTGGTTCCATGTGAGATGGTGCTCTGGCATGAGCTGAGCCTGTCTGCAGTGGTCGGAACAACTTCCTTCTACTGTTTCCAGATATCGTCATACCATATACTCTTAAGTGCATTATGAACCTCGCGGTTAAATGCTATCTTTGGTTTGGCTTTATCAAAACATGTCGAGTAAGGTGTCATACGAATTGGAATACTAACCCCTCGCCAATTCTGGCGACGGGGTTAGCATTCCACCCTTCTAGAGGGACACGACATGTACAGTACCTGAAACCCGGGTAAAATCAGACATAGCCTCAGCTCCACAAAATGGATGCTGCCACCACAGACACAAGTCTGCCCTCCTGCTGCTGGGAGTCCTTCCAGCTTGGGAGGTGTGGACAAAGGGTTTCCTGCCAGGGGAGGTGCATGCACCACCCCAGACAGGATTTTGTGTATTGGTCAAGTAGGGCTTGAAAGAAACCAGACATGCCTGTGGCTCACAAGGAGCCTCGGTGCATATACCAGTTCAAACCGGTCCTGGGGCACACCAGTCCCGGGCCTGGGGCGAGCTGGACAAAGGATTGGGGGTGTAACCACCCCCCTTCCTGGTCCCACCCATAGGGAGGGACCTAGCAGGTAGTCCGGCCCCTAGAATCCGCTTAAAGGTAGGAGCTGTGTCCTAAGACTTCAGACATCCTGGAATCAACTTGAAACTAAGAAGAAGACGGGAACTTCGACATTCTGCTGCACAGAAGACTGAAGGAAATCTCCCCTGTGGTCAGGGAGTGACCACCTTGCTAACGCAAGCACCATCCAGCGAATCAACGTCTGCTTTGCCGCCGCCTCCCGCCGGAGCCCGAGCCCAGAGACTGACAAGACCTGGACCTCCAGACCTCTCACCGCCCGATCCACAGTCCCTGAAAAGAGGAGACCCGTGGAGGCACCGAGACACGTGGAGCCAGCCATCTTGAAACGACCACGACAAGCTGACAAGTGCAACAACCGAGGCTCCCTCCAAGTTGTGCTTTGGGATCTGAGAAGCCCAACCCTCGAGCAGCATCTGCACCAAAGGTGAGCCCTCCAGCATCTCCACGATCTGCGTGGGGCCCTTCTGCATTTTGCCACTTGACGCACCTAACCGGTTGCTGGCCTGCTGGCTAGTAGCCATCTTTGCGACGAACTTTATGAAATACACTGCTGGTCTGGTTGCTCTAGACTGGCCCTTGCTCCCCTCCAGAGGAGCAGTCCCTCTGACCTTGCTGGTCAGAACCATCAGCTTATTTCATCTCCTACAACAATTGCTTTTGCCAAGGCTTGTTTGCTTTGATCAAGTCGCCGACACCGCCGACAGCGAGAGCCTGCGTGGGACAGCTCGTGAACCGACTCCTGGACGTCGTCGATCTCCAGGGACCACGTGGCTGCAGAGACAAGCTACACCTTTCTTCCTGTTTGCACCCGACATTGCCTGGTACCCACCTGGTGCCACGCTGGTCACTGGCTAGTGACTGTGAACACTGTCCCCTCTGCTTACAGGTCTTCAACATCTCCGATCCACTCTTGGATCCACCGCATCTCTCCCGGACCGACCGCCTGCAGCATCTTTGTCCACAGGCTCCACGGAACAGATAGAAGAAACCCGACGCACTTCGAAGCCTATGCACCCGCTTCCTGTGGGTGAGGTAAAGCTGGCACTCCTGTGCCCAAGTGTAGTATTACATCTCTAGTGCCTGTGTTCCAAATCTTGAGTTCCTAGTCCATCCGGAAGATCCTCTTTGCAGTAACTTTGTACTTTTTACGCACCCATTGAAACCTATGGGAGCACGCGTGTGACTATTTGCTCTGCACACGCCACCCGTGGACCTCCTGGTCACTAACTGAAGTTAGCTCCTTGTAGGCCCAGCGATTCTAGAGGCCCTAGGCCTTTTCCCTTTTCTGTTCGTGGTACTTATACCACTATTTTAGTATATGGTTCGAGCGGCCACCAGGGCCTATCCATATAAAGTGCAACTTCTGTGTATTCTACTGTAATCTTGTTTGACGATTTGTGCTCCTGTGCTCATAAAGAGACTAGGGGTTACTTTGAGAAATAAATACATATATATTTTGAATATATATCTGTGTGGTGTCCTTTCATTGGTATAAAAGGGGGTTGCATTTGGTAAAACAGCTGGCTTAACACGCTTCACGAGTTTAGCCTCAAAGACTGCTTAGCCTACGCTACCACTAGGGCAGCTAGTCCGAAAAGGTTGACTTACAACCACACCATAAGGGTTGCTTGGCATGGTACAAGGTGATCACTTTAGCTAGTGAACATCATATACCAGGCCAACTTCTCACAGTTAGTCACACTGAAAAAGTTACCTTCTCAAAGTCAGGCACGCAGATTTCACAGGAGGAGCACAACCTATGCCATCCAAGGGTCTGGGCCCTGGGGAGGCACCTCTTGTGGCTCAGGAACTCACTCCAGGAGAGGGCAGCAGGGCTCCAGCATGTCCAGCAGCAGGTCAAGTTGCAGGTCCAGGCAGTGCCAGTTGCAGCAGGTTAGCAGGGAGGTTGCAGGAATGCATCTGGAGTTGTTGTGCGCCTTCAGCTCAGAATAGGAGGTCAGTCAACTGACCGTTGGAGTCACTCTGGTTAGCCTGGGATGAAGGGAGCTGGTCCAGGCTTCATTTTCAGAGATCAGGGCAGGTCTCTTAGCAGCAGGGCAGTCCTCTGAAGAACAAGACCGGCCATAAGCACCAGGGCAATTCTTTAAGGAAGAAGGCAGTCTTTATTCTGTAATGCCCACAGGTCCAGGAAGGTACTGAAGAGTTTGTATGTGGCTCCAAGATGTATACCTGGTTCCAGCCTTTGAAGTGGGAGAAAATTCTAGACTAACCTCACATCTGGCTCTGGGAGTTCCTTCCTCCCCTGCCTGGTGGCAATTTATTTGTGAGTGTGCTGAGGCAGCCACTTTGAAATCACTGCCGGACTGGCCGTAGCGGGCACCATGTGTTTCCCCGGTAGGCCGCCAGGGTGGAGGCCGGTTTTAGGCCCGGGGGGGGGCGTTTTTGTTGCCGGGGGCCAGCAATATCGGCCCCCTGTAACAAAATTGGCCAAAATCGGCCATAGCAAACAGCTCGGCCGCACCCCCCTCCTCGCCCCCAGTGTGGCCAGCCGAGCAGTTTGCCAGGGCCCGTTTCGTCTCTCAGCCCTGCCCTGTTTGAAATGTAAGTAGGGCAGGGTAGAGCTTTGCCCCTCCAATCCCAGCAGCATGGCCCATCCTGCCAACATTTAGTCCCTCTTTGTCTCACTTTCTGGGAGGAATACACAAAGGGCAACTGCCAACTATTCACAGTCTTGTGACCCAGGATACAGGCACCAAATGGTTAGGACAGGAAAATGACAACTTTCTAAAATTGGCATTTTCAGGATTGTGACTTAATATCCGACTTTACCATAAAAGAGGATTTTAAATTGCACTTCTTTTTAGAACAAACATGATATTTCTACCTGTTCCCAAACAAACGTTATTACTTGTTAAATGTAATAAGGTAACCCATAGCTATCCTATAGGAGAGGAAGGCCTCATGGTAATAAAAATCGAATTTTGGAGTTATTCAATACCTGTTCACAAACAAAAGATTTCACTTATTAAATGTAATAAGAGAATTCAATGTTTTACTATGGGTGAGTTAGGCCTCACAGCAGTGAAAAAGAAATTTTGGACTTTTTTACAGACAGGACAAGTAAAATTTAAAAGTACAAGTCCAACTTTTTAAATACACTATATCCTGCCCTATGGACTGGTTAGGGCCTACCTTAAGGGTGACTTATATGTATTAAAAAGGGAGGTTTTAGTCTGGTTATAGTTTTATTTTTCCAGGTCGAATTGGTAGTTTTAAAAGTGCACACAGGCTGCAATAGGAGGCCTCAGACATATTTTAAAGGGCCACTTAAGAAGGAGGCACAATAGGCGAAGAAGGCTCACTAAATTATTACAGGCATTTCATTTAGAGGCCCTGTGTACATAGTACACCACTTTACTAGGGACTTATAAGTAAATTAAATGTGCTAATCAAGTGTAGGCCAATTTTGCCCTCTTTTCAGGAGTGAGCACAAGTACCTTTGCACTAATGAGCAGTGGTAAAGCCCACAAAGCCCTAAGACCAATATAAATGAATTTCAGCGACAGGAGGTGAGTAGGCAAAAGGTTTGGAAGAAGACCGCCCTAAGGACTGTCAGGTCTAAGAGCTGTTAAATAAATAAACACATTAAAATGTCACTTTGAGGTGTTAATGCCATCAGAGCTGGCGCAGTGTAGTATGGTGCATTGTGTTTTTTTTGTTGTAATTGCTTGTTATCTTTTTTCTTGATGCTATAAGAATTGTTTGCGTTCTTTCTATTGTGTTTTTCGTCGCATTTTAATAGCTTGTTCTTTCACTGGCAGGACATTGGTTTCTTGGCTTGTTTTCACTAGGCCATAGCAACGTTCTCTAGTGGCAAGGTCTACAACGATGGCTTAATATAAGTATTCGCTCAGACACTTAAACAGAACAGTTTTGCTTTCCTCTGTTTCTGTTTCCTTCCTCTGTTTTGGAAGTGTTTTGTCGGCCCCCTTCTGAAATGCCAGTACAATGAGACGGAGCAGTATCGTGTTGCCTGCCTGTATCCATTTTGTTTTTCTTGAGTGTCTACCAGAGCCGCGTGGCACGCGTGACAGCTGGCGCGGCCCCGCGCTCTCCTCTGGCATCATGGAAAGAGATGACCGACAAACCTCGCATTCAAAGAACTATGGTGGTGTTGATGACGAAGAATGCCGGGAGATTATTTGCTAATTCACCAAGAGCCCCGGAGCTCTTCTGCTACTGGGCACGGGCTTACCAGAAGTGTAACCCTTTGTCCATTGACATCTTCGGGTTTGTAGCGTTCGCATATTTACCCACATGTTGCCTTGCGACAAGATTAATGCGCAAAGACACTCCCTGGGCAATCTGACATTGAGAGCCCCTTTGCGATAAAATTCCGCCAGACTTTTGACCTGCTTTGTGCATATGGTAAAATTATGTCCATACGACATTGTGATGCACTTTATACCATATCTTTCTAAACCAATATAATGACCCGTTTTAAGATAAAAAAAATCTTTCAATCCCACATTGTGATCATCTTTACAATAAAATCCTGTCAATATGACATCGTAATGTATTTTAAAACTTCCACTCCATGATTGTGACGCATTTTGCAATAATATCCATCAAATTTGCTTATTATTTCACCCACTTCATGTTACTGTCCTGCATAGCAGATATTGTGACCCTCCTTAATGTAAAATCCTGCTGTTCCTATACTTCCTTTAAAAATGAAATTATTCCAATCAAACATTGTGACCCACCACTAAAAAAAATATATATATATACGAATTGATATTGGGACCCACTTTACAATAAAAATCACCCAATCTGGCATTTTGTGATGTACTTAACTAAAAAATCCTGCCAATTTAACACGGTGACCCGTGTTAAGGTGAATTGCTTCAAGTTCAACAGTGTGATTCCCCTTACGCCAAAAAAGATCAAATGTTTTCGGGACAAGCATTACCTTTAGATGCAAAGAAGGCTTTTCATGTAGTAGACTGGGCCTTCTTGACTTAAGTAGGCTGTTGCCCAGGGTTCAGGTTTACCTCGCTTCCAGACCATTGGCTAATTATATTAGTTCCTGAGGGAGAATTAACGTCAGTGGCCATATTTTCTCTTGTGATTAGGCAAAGTAGGTGAACAGACTAGGCTTCCTGCTGTGTGCTCTTCTTTCACTGGTACACATTAAACCCCTGGCAGGGAGATAAAGGAGAGGTAATAGTATTCTGGGGCAATTTTGGGGGGAGAAATGCACAAACCTACCATCTTTGCTAATGTCATATTGTGACACACGGTTGCCCAGCTTACTACCCCCAGCACTAGTAGAACAGCTAGACGCACTTGAGGAGTTTTTAGGTTTGAGGATCAATATGTGGAAGTCTAGTTTTATATTTGAACCTGCACCATCTCGTATTCAAGGTGAGAACCCCTTTCACTGTGCTTTGAACTCTATCACAGAGCTTGAAGTGAGATTGACAGCCTCCATCTCTGATCTATACAAAGCTACTTTCTACCCTCTCTTTTTGCTCGCAGTGATTCTTGTGAGTTAAATGCATCTATTTTTGTTGTAGTTGTGCAGGATACATACAGTTAAAATGAATATGTTACCTCAGTTGGCGTACCTGTTTCAGGCACTTACGAATAAAGTAGACCAAAACTTTTTCATTAGATGCAGATGATGGTCTGCAGGTTAATTTGACGTGATAAGAGGAGTAGACTGTTGCCTAAATTCTTTCAGAGATTCAAAACCCAGGGGACCATTTGATCCCCAACTTCAAGGTCTATTTACAGGTATCACAGTGAAGAATATTGGTGGAGTGTTGCAAGATTTAAAAACAAATGTGTGGGTCCGCATGGATCAAGCTGTGGTGGCTCTGCAAGAATGCCCGGCTTCCTAGGGCTGGGAGACTGGTTAGCTATTATTTCAACACTATGAAAATACAGTCAGTCAGTCATAAGCTTTTATTCGATATGCAAGATATCTTGTAAGCACATAAGAAATACAATAAGCACATTAAAAATCACAGATACAAGAAGCCAGTATGAAATTCATAAGAAGATAAAAAGGGCGTAAATTTCCCATAATAAATTATCTAAAAAAAGAATTAAACAGCTACTGACAATCTCTTACAACGAATAAGCCAGGACCACTTTAAAAATTTCGCAATTCCACACACTAAAAGGGGGGAAGTGTCCGTAGTTAAAATACGCAGGGCTTCGAGGGAACTACGTGTGCCCATATTGCGGCAAAGGGGTTTTAACCAGACACTCCTAGGCCTTGCATAGTCCGGGCAAACAAATAAGACATGTACAATAGTCTCGGCCTTGCTGGGGCAACACGCACAGTTGGGAGAAATGCGGGACACAGATGACCAACTCGATACCAATGCACCTAGGGGGAGGCATCCAACTCTAAATTTGAAATAAAGGGCTCGGTCATAAGGGAGAGTTATCAAGTCCAGGTAGGGTTCAAAAGCCACAGTGTCTTTAATTTGCAAAAAGGCGACAGTCGACTTACAGTGATTAGAGTTTGTATTTAACCGCTCCGCACACCAGTTCCAATAATGCGCCTTGGCAACTTCTTTTGTAGGGGCTGAACGTAATGACCAGCAATCTCCTAGACCGACATTCTCCAAAAGCTTTTTGGTATCTCTTAGCCACTTTATTTTGGCCCAACCCCCCAAGCTCATAATTTCCCGCAGGGCATCAGCATAAGATTTTAATTCTTCACCCCTCCAAATTCTTGTCCATAACAAAAGCGGGCGAAGCTGGGCCTGGTCTTTAATATTTTTGCAGCCCATATCCAGCCGGACAGGTACGGATGGGGTACTCAGGGGGACGGAGATGAGGGATTTCAATAACTTGCTCTCCGCTGTCTCTAGGTCGTTCAAACAACAGTGGCCCCACAATTCTGCCCCATACAAGGCTGATGACACTACTTTAGCCTTGTAAATTTCAACTACTGGGGTGAGTGATCTCCTTGGAGAGGCCCTGAACTCCCTCATAAGGGCACCTCCCACTCTCCTGTGGCTGAGGACCATTTTGTCAATATGACTAGCCCAGGACATCCTATCCGTGATCCGGATACCAAGATAGTCAAATTCGGCTACTTTCTCTAGGGGGGTCAAGTTTAGAGTCGGTGGGCGGCCCAGTTTCTTAGGAGGATTTAGGACTAGATATTTTGTTTTATCCACATTTATTGTTAATCCTCTTGCAGCACAGAACTCCTGAAATCGTGTTAATAATTTCTGGAGACCTTGAGGGGTCTTCGAAATCAGGAGCGTGTCGTCCGCAAATAGCAAGGTGGGGATCCGGACTCCTCCGAGACAGGGGGCGTCGGCCGGTTCTTGCTGGAGATGTTTTACCACCCCATTCACATAAAGTGAAAATAGGGTTGGCGCCAAGACACAGCCCTGCCTTACGCCCCTAGAGACTGGAATCTTCTCAGTAAGTTCACCGTTTTTACCCCAACGGACCTGGGCAAAGGTGTGGGCGTGAAGGCTGATAAGGAGTGACAAGATGTAAGGGGGTAAGCCCAGCTCGTAAAGTACCCTCCAAAGATCTTCTCGGGGGACTAGGTCAAAGGCAGTCTTCAGGTCTATAAAGGCCAAATAAAGACTGCCCTTGCCCAGTTCCACCACCTTCCACCCCAATAATACCAGCCTGAACACCTGCTCAATTGTCCCCATTCCAACCCGAAAACCTGCCTGGAAGTCTGAAAGAATTTTATTCTCCTCCACCCAGTGGAGAATCCTTCCAAGGATAGCTTTACCTGCTATCTTTTGGGTGGAGTCGATCAGACTTATGGGTCGGTAATTACCCGGTGCTTCCCTGCACCCTTTTTTATAAATTGGGACCACCACCGCCCCTTTCCAGGATTCAGGTACTGGCCCTCCCATCATGATGTCATTAAGTAGCGCTGATATGACCCGAGCCCATTCCGCTGGGTATGCCCTCATGAGGTCCCCCGGCAGGCCATCGGGACCCGCAGCCTTGCGTGGAGCTACCCACCCTATAACCCCCTCAAGTTCTAGTGGAGTAAAGAGATCGTAGGCATGGGGTTCAATTATTTGCGAAAGAGCCATCCCCACATTACAATCCCCATCTGGAGGGAGGTATAAGGACCCAAAGTGCTTTACCCAGCTTTGTGGCGAGATGTTACAGGGTCTCATAAGTGCATCGGGATTTTTCCGTGCACTTATAAGTTGCCAAAATGCCCTTGGGTCCCTACTTTTGCTGGCCTGGAGCAGGTCATCCCAATATTTGTCTTCCCACTCCCTCCTGGCTAGTTTGAGAGAGTTATTGTAGGCCTTCCTTGCTTCCTGTATCTCAGGACGGGACTTTGCTTTGATCGCCTCAACTAACTTAGCCTTAAAAACCCTACATGGTTGAGAATACCAACCATCGTGGGATTTTTTAGAGAGTTTGTTACCCAATTTATTGTGGTGAAGAGTAAAGACATTAGTTAAGGCTTCTATCAGGGAGACAAAGAGCCCACTCACTCTACCCACGCCTTCCGAGGATGTTCCAAGGTTTAATACCATGTGGTTTAGGTGAGATTGTATTTCTTCTACCTTCCCCTCTGATAAAACCAGTTTGGCCCATTTAATTCGCCTACCACAAGGGGAGACTTCCGAGATCTCAGGTGGTGCTGCTACCTGGTTTATAAAATCCTTACTTGAGTGGCGCCACCACTGGGCCATACTTAAAGAAAGCAGGTTGTGGTCGCTTTCAACCGAGGGGACCACCTGCATGTCCTTTACATAGGGCCACAGGCACACGTCTACTAAAAGATAATCTAACCTAGAGGTATGTCCGGGCCTATTATACGTGTGGGCGCCCAGCCTATCCGAGGGTGTCCTCCCATTAGCAGCCCTTAGATTGAATTCGAGGCACAGGGAGTATAACTGAAGCGCCACTTCTGACCACCTCTTGATCGGTGGAATTTCCAGAGCCGGAATCCCCCACCTAATGTCCTCCTCCTCTTGGTCGAGGGAAACGTCCGAGCCCAAAGGCTCGAACGAACAATTCATATCGCCTGCAACCAGTATACGAGTCTTATATGGGGTGTTGTTTAACAAAGTCTCGAGTAAAGATATTACAGGAGACTTTCTCCCGCCCACGGTTCCCCGGGCATAAACATTAAAAACGTTTAAAACAACTCTCCCCCTTTGGTCTATTAAGATGATGTTTTGTATATCAGGCGAACCTGTGGGGAAATCCATAATTCTGCAATCAAGAGATGCCGCAACCCAGATAAGGAGGCCACCGGCTGGGCGCCCCCTCCCTGAAGGCGAGACATGCGCAGGGGAGTAATAAGAGGAAAAACCCACCCTGTAGACCGGCACACAACTCCATGTCTCTTGAAAGAGGCACAGAGAGTGCTCATCAGCCTGAGTAATAAAGTCAGGCAGGGGCAGCTTTCCTGCAATCCCCGCGACATTCCAGCTGAAAACCTTGAAAGCAAGGTCCGTCACAGCTGGAGTGACGCAGGGCGCCGGAATGTCCCCGCCTGTAGAGCTCCTCGGGAAAACATGAGGACAGCAAGGGTCATGCATGGTGGGTATAAGATCACCTATCCCCCTTGTAGACTTACTATGAAAATACAGTCTTGCCCATAGGGGGACTTCACCGACCCTCCCAGAAACCTCCGCCACTGGGAGGAGACTTGCTGGCTGGTTTTCCTGCCATCACCGGCCTTATCCCGGAGCGCGGAGTCCCGCATAGCTGGACATCACCGATCCTTAAGCAGCATACACTCCCAGCAGCCACTGGGAGGAGACTTGCTGCCTGGTTTTCCCACAACCGCCAGCCCTATCTCTGAGCTGGTGAAGCCAGGGCCAAGGGCGGGCCCGTCCATGCCTGTCTGAGCCCAGAAGAGGCTGGGCTGGGCCACCCCTCTTACGCAGTGGTGGCACCTCCGCTAAGGCGGAGGAGCGTCGCCCTACTGCTCTAACAGCAGTGCAAAGGAAAAATCAAATGATAATAACCGAACGTTATTATAATTTTATTTTTAGTCTGGGGGCAAGCTCCATGTTAGGGTGGGGCAGGGCTGGGCTCCCCTGACCCAGATGGAGTAGGAGTGGCTGTAGCACCATCATGCACACTTTGCATGTTCTCCACTGGCTGTATTATACAGCCTGGGTGGAGAAAAGGCACAGCCTCCCAGCCTCCGTCTGAGCACCGAACCACGGCGCTCAGACCAATCACAACGCTGATGTAAGGTAGCGTTGTGATTGGCTAGGGCAGCCTAAGTGCTTCCGTGAGGCAGGATGAAGCGAGGACAGAGTAGAGACGGCGGCTGGTAACCCACAGGTAAGTTCTTCTTTTTTTTTTTTAACCCCCCTGCCCTCCCACCACCATCCCCTACCAGCTGCCACTGCTCTTTTGCCATAGTTTTCTTGTAAGTAGCCACGCCTTCCCCCCTTCTCAGCATCTGCCCTTCTGCATGTCCGGAACTGGTCAATTCACAGAGGCTAGCTGCCCTGCAGCGCTCCCCCCAGTTCCTAGCAGCCTTGGCCCGCTTCGCATGCCCTTCTGTGTCTGCCTGCCCTCAGTCTGGGCCAGCCTTGCCTGCTTCGCCCCCTGTCCTGTCTCCTTCCTCGCAGAACCACCAGTGCCCCCTTTTCAGCCAACCCCACGAGATTACTGCCGTGCCAGTTATCTCTCCCAACAGAGTTCCACCGCCACTCCCTCTCTCCCCCTCCCCAAGTACTCCAAATCACTACGGCATGGAGACCGCAGCACAACCATGCAGTGGATGTACGCAGAGGGCTTGCTGTACACGCCCCTGGACCACGCCCAGTGCTAGGACCCCAACCCCCACTGACCGCCACCGCTTCACCTCGGACGAACTTCGAGCCCTGAACCCCGGATACCAGGACAACAACTGCACCCATGCCTCCCCCAAGACCACCAAAGGCCTTTTTCCTGCAGAACTGCTGCTTCACCTGCATCACCAAGTATACCATCCATGCCAAGCCCATCAACCACATCATTTCATTCACTCCCACCAACAAGGCCTACAACAACACCTCAAGAAAGATCTACTGCTTGCTGATCTACGCATGCTCACATGCCACGGAAATCTGGGACACCATCACTACCCACCTCCTGGATGCCATCTTCATCACAGAGACTTGGCTGAACCTCGCGTCCCCCCCAGACATCGCCACAGTCACCCCGAAGGTTACAAGATCACACACCATGACTGATCCAACAGAAACGGCAGTTTCATCGCCATAATCTACCTTGAACCCTGAATACTCTAGCACTATAGATGACTCCACCTTCTTCATGGATCACCTCAACTTCCAGTTCAGAACAAACAACAAAACCACCATCAGAGGCACCCTTACCTACAGACCTCTGGAACCCCCGTTCTGCCTTCCACAATGCTATCCCTGACTTCATCGACCCAATCACCATTGACTCAAATCGGTACATCTTCCACCTTGAGAACACCGACGACGCCAACACGGCCAACTTCCTAAAAAGTATGGCCAACATTGGACTCAAACAGGTGATCACTGACCCCACCCACACCGCAGGACACACGCTTGACCCTATCTTCTCAGCCAGCAACAGAGTAAAATACACCCACACCGAGAAGCTCACCTGGACCGACCACCACTGTGTCCACTTTGTCATCTCGGAACCCCCCAACACACCCGCCTCCACTGCCAGCGAGATACAGCACAGCTGGGCAAAGGTATCAGAGCAACGATGGACCAACGCTCTCAACTCCTGCCTACTCACAACCATCGAAGACACAGAACAAGCAGCAGACAGCTTTGTGAACCGGGTCACATCAAGCGCTGACGAAGTCACACCGAAGAAACCCACCAACCCCAAGAAATGAACACAACACCCCAACTGGTTCACAGCAGAACTTAAAACCAGAAACGTGACTGCAGACAGAAGGAAAGAAGACGGCGAGCCAGTAAGACCCTCTAGGACTGAAAACACTTCAAAGACGCCCTCAACCGATGCTAGCACCTCCTGAAGAACACCAAGAAGACCGCTGTAGCCACCTGCATAAAGGGCAGCTCCAAGAACAGCAAGGAACATTTCAACATAGTCAAGAAGTTCACCAAGCCCTTGGCAACTGTAAACAACATCACACCCTCGCAAGCTCTCTGCGACAAAATCAACACCATATACCAAGACTTCGCACCCCAACCCCTTGCTGAGGACAACATAAATTGCATCACGCTGAGCGTCGCAGACCCACAACAGCTCACCTCGTGAAACACCATCAATAAAAAAGAAACAGCATCCATCATGAGAACCATTCACTCCCGAGCACGCGCAGACCCCTGCCTACATCATACATTCAACCTCGGCAATCAACCATCAGCAAAGAACTCACCAAGGTCCTCAACTCCTCAATCACCATGGCCCACTTCCCCTAGAAATGGAAACATGCCAAGGTGAAGCCGCAGCTGAAGAAGCTGTCTGCGAACTCAGTAGAACCTAAGAACTACTGACCCATCTCTCAGCTACCTTTCCCAGCCAAGGTCCTCGAGAAAGCCATCAACATCCAGCTCAATAGAAATCTGGAGAACCACAACCTTCTGGACCCCTCTCAATCCAGCTTCAGAGCAAACAACAGTACCTAGACAGCCGGAGTTGCAGCCACGGACGACATCAGAATACTGCTAGACCATGGAGAAATGACAGGCCTCATCCGCCTCGACCTCTCATCAGCTTTTGACACCGTATCCCACCACACACTGATCAACAGACTCCACCAGATCGGAATCTAAGGAGCAACCCTCAAGTGGATTGCATCCTACCTCACAGGAAGAACAAAGAAGGTCATCCTCCCTCCCTACTCCTCGCTCCCTAAGAACATCACCTGAGGTGTATCTCAAGGCTCATCTCTCAGCCCAACCCTCTTCAACTTACACATGACACCCCTGGCCAACATCGTCAAGAGCCACGGACTCAACATCATCTCCTACGATGACTACACCCACCTCATCCTCTCCCTGACTAACGACCCAAAGACCACCAAGGACAAGTTCCAAAGATGCATGAAAGATGTGGTCGCCTGGATGAACAGCAACTGTCTCACACTCAACACTGACATGCTAGAAGTACTAATCCTCAGGAAAGGCAAGGATGCCATCTCGAACAACGAATGGTGGCCACCTGAGCTGGGCTCCGAATATGCGCGCAACCATGGCATGATCCTCAACAGCCAACTGTCCATGAAGACGCAGGTCAGAGCCGTGTCCTCTGCTTGCTTCTTCCCCCTCCGAATGCTCAGGAAGGTCTTCAGATGGCTCCCACCCAACACCAGGCGAACAGCCACACAAGCTCTCATCACCAGCAGACGAGACTACGGCAACTCCCTCTACGTAGGAATCACTGCCTAACTCATGCCGAAAGACTATCCAGACTATCCAGAACACAGCAGCGAGACTCATCCTCGACCTCCCCAGATGGACGCACATCACCCCTCACCTCAGAAAACTTCACTGGCTACCAGTCGCAAAGAGATGCCAGTTCAAGCTGTTCGCCCGTGCTTATAAGACACTACACAGTAGAGGACCGGTGTACCTCAACAATCGAATGACCTTCCACCAACCCACCAGGAAACTTAGCTCCAAATCCCTCGCACTAGCAGCCACCCGACGCATCCGCCAGATGAATAGTGGAGGCCGTTTCTTCTCCTACCTGACGGCCAAAGCCTGGAACAACCTCCCCCTGCACCTTAGAGCCTCATCATCGCTACAGCAGTTCAGGAAGGACCTCAAGACCTGGATATTCAACCAATAGGAGAACAGGCAGCATGGCCTCCCAGCGATTCAAGACCTTCACGGGAGATGCAGCTGCGCTCTACAAATCCTGATTGAATGAATGATTGATTGATAGAGGACAAAGTACCAATAAGATGTGGAATGATTGCCTTTCCTTTGCTCTATGCTCATATCCTTCTTTAATGTGTTTGGTCCGGAAAATAACAGCCCCAGCGTCACTTTTGCGCCACCGGTGCGTCACTTTTTGTGACGCACCAGTGGCGTAAAACATGCGCCATGTCGCGCCATATTTACGAAGTGACACATCTAGGTAGATGCGTCACTTCGTAAACCCCTGTGCTACATTATACCTGCGCCAGGTATAATGTATGCAGGGTGGGCGTACCCCCGCAAGAAAGGGTCGTAGGAGTGACGCAGCAAAATCTATGAGATTTCGCTGCGCCACTACTAGGACGCCAATGCGTCAAAACCTTACGCCTGCCTCATGGCAGGCGTAAGGGTGACGCAGGTCATTTCACATGGGGCTTGCCCCATGTGAAAGGAACATTGCTGGAGTTGCGTCAGGCTTCCGACACAACTCCAGCAATGCGCCACTTTTTGCGCCGACAGATACGTCAGTTATACTGACGTATCTGTCCTTCCTTGCGACATGATGCGTCATATTATAAATATGACGCATCATTGATGTCGCAAGGAGGGCGCACTGAGAAGTGACGCATCGCTGCTTTTACGCAGCGATGCGTCACTTCTCATAAATGAGGCCCCCAGAATCTTTCGGTATTTTTAGTGTAGGTTGG
This sequence comes from Triturus cristatus, assembly GCF_964204655.1. Lineage (NCBI taxonomy): Eukaryota > Metazoa > Chordata > Amphibia > Caudata > Salamandridae > Triturus > Triturus cristatus. The sequence continues at coordinate 405,329,261 of NC_140584.1, forward strand.
AAAGTGTACATGAGTTGCAGGGAGAATGTTGTCATTTTTGTTACGGACACCATAAATTAATTCAAACCAAATAAGCAAGAATTTTCAAGTGAGAAACACAATTACATTATATGCAATAGATGCATTCAGTGGTGCACTCTTCCATAAAAACTGAGGCAAACATGAACATGCACTCAGTTTTAAAAGAGTTTGGCCTTGGAGCTGGCAACAAAACATATGATCTCATGCATATAAGCAAATCAAGTACACACCTCAATGGGCTCTGATGCGCCATTGGGAATCTTCTTTGGAAAGGGTGAAAAATGATGGAGCATGCAGTATTTTGTGGAAAGATGTAACCAAAACTAAAAGTCATATTTAGAAGGTGCACTATAAACTCTTTTATAATTGGTATTATCAAATTGCCACATTGCCATTTGCCCTCAGGAGATATAGTCTCTATTCTGATGCCTTACATATATGGTGGTGGCGTCCTACATTTTGGAAAGTAGTTCTGAGTGCCATAAAATCCATCACACAATACCATATTTCTGTCACTCTTAAAGTAGTAGTATATGGTCTGAGACCTCCAGCTTTTGGTGCTGCCCTGGCAATCCTCTCCCGACACAGTGAATGACAGGGTAGGTGCCGACTGTCTCAGCAAATGCTGTTAACTGATGCCTTAATTTAGCATCATCCCTCCACCGTTGACTCGAGGGAGCAATCAATTAGAGTACTTGTAAAGCGCGCTACTTACCCGTGAGAGTCCCAAGGCGCTGAAGGGATGGGGGGGGGTGCTGCTACTGCTTGAAGAGCCAGGTCTTGAGGAGTCTTCTGAAGGCCAGTAGGTCTTGTGTCTGCCGTAGGTGGGTGGGGAGGGTGTTCCAGGTCTTGGCGAGGTAGGAGAAGGATCTGCGGCCGGAGGTCATTCGTTGGATGCGGAGGACAGCGGCGAGGACGAGGCTGGCGAAGCGGAGCTGGCGGATGGGGGTTGAGAAGCTAAGTCTGCTGTTCAGGTAGGCTGGTCCGGTGTTGTGGAGTTCTTTGTGTGCGTGGGTGAGGAGCTTGAAGGTGATCCTCTTATCAATGGGGAGCCAGTGTAGGTCTCTCAGGTGGGGGGTGATGTGGCTGCGGCGGGGGACGTTGACGATCAGTCGGGCGGAGGCGTTTTGGATGCGTTGTAGTCGTCGTAGGTGTTTGGCTGGGATTCCTGCGTAGAGCGCGTTGCCATAGTCCAGTCTGCTGCTGACGAGGGCCTGTGTCACCGTTCTTCTTGTTTCGGTCGGGATCCACTTGTAGATCCTGCGGAGCATGTGGAGGGTGTTGTAGCAGGAGGAGGAGACGGCGTTGACCTGCTTAGACATGGAGAGGGAGGAGTCGAGGTTGAATCCTAGATTGCGTGCATGGTCGGTGGGTGTTGGTGCTGTTCCCAGTGTGGTCAGCCACCAGGAGTCGTCCCAGGCGGAGGGGGTGGGTCCGAGGATGAGGACTTCCGTCTTATCCGAGTTCATCTTCAGATGGCTGCACCTCATCCAGTCGGCGACGGCCTTCATTCCCTCGTGGAGGTTGGTTTTGGCGGTGTGTGGGTCCTTGGTGAGGGAGAGGATGAGCTGGGTGTCATCAGCATAGGAAATGATGTTGAGGTCGTGAAGGCGGGCCACTTGTGCGAGGGGGGCCATGTAGATGTTGAACAGCGTCGGGCTGAGGGATGAGCCCTGGGGGATGCCGCGAAGGATGTCGGTGGCTTCGGATCGGAAGGGTGGGAGGCGGACGCTCTGGGTTCTGCCAGAGAGGAAGGACGTGGTCCAGTCAAGAGACTTCTCTTGGATTCCGGCTGCTAGGAGGCGTGTCTTTAGAGTGCGATGGCAGACCGTGTCGAAGGCGGCTGACAGGTCCAGGGGGATGAGGGCTGATGTTTCGCCGTTGTCTAGTTGGTGCCTGATGTCGTCTGTGGCGGCGATGAGGGCTGTCTCGGTGGTGTGGTTTGCCATTCGCCTGCAATGGGTTGGTCTACATTCTATTAAAGTACCTCACTGTTAGGTCATTATATGTTTGTTGGACCAACAACGTAATTTTGCTAGTGGTCTAACTTTACTGTAGATAGAACACTTCCTATTGGTCCGGAAGAATTGCCACTTGATCAGTCTGACACATACAGGCAAGAAACATGTCGACCACATAGCCATTATTGGACATTACTCCTCATTATCTGTTTTTTTTAAAAAGGGACCAGTGGGCTCATCTGATTAAAAGTGTTACTCTGGAGCACCACTGGCTACCATCCTTATTCCCCACACCTCCACTACATCTTATCTACACCACCTGGCCCCTCACCCACACTGCACCAAACGGCTCGGGACAAAAGATCTCCGACAAAGAGCCCCTCATAGGGTGCCCGTCAGGCATTGCAGCTCTGGCCTGATGAGGAGCATGCCCTATGATGAAGCATGACACCCACCCGCGGTGTGTGAGGGCCCCACATCCCAAATTGGGAGACACCCTGTTTCCGCCTTTGGACCAGGGCACGACCTTCCAAGCCTCTTCATTATACTATCTTCCCTGTCCAGGCACAGCACACTCCTTTTGATAATAATGCCTCTCAGCTACCAAGCTGTTGATAGCTACCCTCTGAAACAAACCCATCTCCCCGACTGTAACGCACTAGCACAAGTGGAATTGCCTTATTATGGAGACTCATCTTGAACTTACATGGGGAGAGGTCTAGTTTCAATAACCATCCCTGGACCCGGTGGCTCGAGGCAGTGTAGGTTCCTAACGGGTGCCGAGCAGCGAGGGCGGTGTGCCATATTTGCTCGCACCTCCACCCCGGGATCCCTGAGGCGACGAACGGTCTTGCCTCTCAAGTAAACTCGTTTCTCTCCACCATCATATTTTTTGGCGGATTTTTCCTGTGTTTATATATTATTTTTCACACAGCAGCCCACGGGAGGGTGAACCTTAGCGCGTTCACACCACCGGGGCACCCACACTTCCACTCTGGTCCTGATGAAAGCCTGTAGATCACACATAAAGGCAGAAACATGTTGACCGCCATGGAGTGAACCCGGTCTGTTATTTTTTGACCATCACTCCTTTTTATTATGTTTTAATTTTCCAATTAGCAAAACGAATAAATTACTTTTTTGACTTAATTGGGAATTTTAAATTCACTGTCACCACACACAACCCCGCTCCGCAGTAACCTGGCGTTGCAGCACACTGGGATGGCATTCGGCCATGCCCGGTGGAGCCCGATGATGAAGCATGTCACCAACCAGGTTGGTGAGTGAGGGCTTTCCATACATAACTTGTATTACCTCCTTAGGTCTGTTTTCCTCCCTGTAATTTATTGGGTAGGTTCTGACCGTGGAGACCGGTGCTTCCTTGGATGGTTAGTGCATTCTTGAGACAACACTGACTTCGTTGGTTTATATACTTTCCCTTGAGGGGATTAGTCGTGTTATTACCCTTCCTCTTTTGTTGTTACTTTATACTAGTTTCAATAACTCCTGGAAACCAGTGATTGACTAGCTGTCACACAGTTCCCCAGAATTTTCGTGCCCATCCAAGACATTGATACTGCACTCCACTCCACTCAATACATTGGAGCATGTCTCTTTATTAATGTAGAACACTGTGGATGCTAGGGGTGTGGACATGTTCTTTAAAGGGTGAGATTGAAAATAGTCTTAAAATGCAGCACATGATTCCGGACGATGTTTCACATGTGCAAACTGTGTGTCGACTTGCTTTCCTGTCAATATGTTAAATAAAAATACAGTTTTATTATTTGAAATCCGGAGAAGGAAGGAAGCCCCGAAGGGTAACGACAGCAGTGGAGCACATCTCCCGAGATCATGCGGAACCTGAGAGGATGCCAGAGAAAGTACCCAGTGGGAGAGTGGTCGGCATATCGAGGTGATGCCTGCAGTGGCTTGTGAGTAGATGGAGGTGGTTTTCCAGGGGAGAGGCGCTTTAGAAGTGGCCACCGACAAATGATCAACAGGGTTTCGGGGAACGCGACGTAGTAGGAGGTGCTACGGGAGTCTTTCTTGGGCTCTATTAACAACTTTACACGTTTGGTCACGGAGAGGTGCTTTCTCAGTTGTGGCATTGTTTTTGCACTTGGGATCTGTCATGTTCTGAACAATGTTGGAGGGAGAACTGGACACAGCACAATCCTGGTTACAGTGTGTGGAAATGTTCCCCCTTATCTTTCATCACGAACCTGTCACCTTGTGGTGTGGTGAGCAAGACCACTGACCTGGTCAGTGTGACTGCTCTCCCCCATGCAGCTCCACCACTGAGGGTTGCCCCCTGAGCCCTGAGCTCATTCTTGCAGGGTGTTTGAGGCCCTCCTCCACCCACCGGCTCCTCAACCCTGGTGGTCCAATGGGAGAGCGCTCTTCTTTTCTGTTGTTCTGTCTCTCTTGCCTCTTTTTCATCTTTCTATTTTAATCTTCCTTCTCTTTCTGTTTCCTTTTCTTTCTGTTTCCTCTGTTGCTTCTTTTCCTGAGCTGTTTTTTCCCAGCTCTTTTGGCCTACCGCTGCTGCCCCTGCGCACCTCCCACTCCAGTGTGTTCTTCCCGTCTTCCAGCTGACCCACCCTCCCCGATCCCTACTTAATGGTGACCACTGACCTGGTCAGTGTGACTGCTCTCCCACCACGCAGCTCCACCACTGAGGGTTCCCCCTGAGGTCACTCTTGCAGGGTGTCCGAGGGCTTCCTCCACCCGCAGGCTCCTGCCTGTGCCTCATCCCTGGTGGTCCAGTGGGAGAGCACTCTGCTCTTCTGCTATTCTGCCTCGTTTTCTCTTTTTCAACTTTCTATTTTAATCGTCCTTCTCTTTCGGTTTCCTTTTATTTCTGTTATTTTCTTTTTCCTCTTTTCCTGAGCTGTTTTTTCACTGTGCTTTTCCTCCACCGCTGCTGGCCCCGCGGCCCCTTCCCCCTACAGTGTGTCCTTCCCGCCTCCCAGCTGACCCGCCTGCCCCCCCATCTCTACTTAATGGCGGCCGCTGCGCAGCAAGAAAAGAAAGACCGCTGACCTGTTCAGTGTGACTGCTCCCCCCCACGAAGCTTCACCACTGAGGGTTGTGCCCTCCTGGCCCCTGAGCTCACTCTTGCAGGGTGTTCGAGGCCCTCCTCCACCCGCAGGCTCCTGCCTGCGCCTCTTCCCTGGTGGTCCAGTGGGAGAGCACTCTGCTTTTCTGCCTCTTTTCCCCTTTTTCATCTTTCTACTTTAATCTTCCTTCACTTTCCGTTTCCTCTTTTCCTCTTTTCCTGAGCCATTTTTCCCCTGCGCTTTCCCCTGCTGGCCCTTCACCCCTCCAGTGTGTCCTTCCCTCCTCCCAGCTGACCCCCCTCCTTCCGAACCCTTCTTAATGCTGAACCGCTGGCGCGCCAAAGATGCGCCAAAGGCAAGTCAGTCTGCACCCGCCTGCAACCCGACCCCGACCAGTGCCAGGGACCCTGGTCCTCCGACTCACCTCTGCTACAACTCCAGCACCCTCCACACTCTCATCCCCGGACGCAGCAACAACTGCCAGCTTCTTGACACTGAGCAACACCCAAGGCCTGCTCTCCTGTCTACACTGCCGCTGCACCTTAATCCACCTCCGTATCCCAGCAGCAGTCCCCAGCCTTCCAAGCATCACCACTACCAAACCACTCAACTGCATCCTCCTCAACATGCACCCCATACACAAGCACGCAATAGAAATCTGGGACCTCCTCAACATCTACACGCCTGATGTCGCCTTCCTCACAGAAATCTGGTCCAACGCTAACTCCGCGCCCAGCATTGCCACAGCAATTCCTGACTGATACAAGATCTTGCGGAAGGACTGCCCCATCCAACCAGGAGGAGTCATTGCCATTGTCCACAAAAACACCCTCTGCATGACGACCACCGTCTCGGACGACACTACGACCTTCAGGGAGCACCTCCACTTCCAGATCCAGACCAAACCTCAAACGACTCTCTCTGAAACCCTCATCCCCACGCTCCTTTCACCGATACCATCACCGACCTAATTGCACTCCACGCACTTGCATCCACAGACTACATCCTACTCAGAGACCCAAACTTCCAACTGGAAACCCACAACGACCCTAACACCACCTCCCTCCTGGAGAACCTCACCAAAATAGGACTGAAGCAACTAGTCACTGCCCCCATGCACACAGCGGGACACACACTCAAACCCATCTTCGCAGAAGGAAACAGCATCTACTTCTGCCACACCACAAAACTCTGCTGGACCTACCATCACTGCATCCACTTCTCCTTCAAAAAACTCACCGTACACAAGCACGCCCACTGTATACAAGCACACCCACCAACCTCCCCCGTAGAAGCTGGAAAAAGTCACCAAAGACCAGCTCCCCTCCGCCCTCATCAGCATCCCACCACTGACTACGCCAGACACTAACACCACAGCACGCAACCTACACCGCTGGATCACGAACTATGCCGACACACTGGCCCACTCAAGAAAGCAACAGCAAGACACAGCAAGAAAGCAAGCTGGTTCAACCCTGTACTCCAACAATCCAAACGCTACTGCCGATGATTCAAAAAGACACGAAGGAACAACAAAACCTCGAAACGTGCTGCCTATAGAGCAGCCACCACAGCACACCACCAACTCATCAAATCCACAAAGAAGAAATCTCTCCAAGACAGAATCCTCACTAATGCTCATAATACCAAAGAACTCTTCTCCATCATCAAGGAATTTGCCAAACCCTACAGCGAAACAACAGATGTCCCACCCTCCCAAGACCTCTGCAACAGACTCAGCACCTTTTTTCACCTCAAGATTAAGATAATCTACGACAACTTTGATAACCAAGACCTCTGCACCGCTCCAGTTCCCCTCCCTAGCGACGCCACCCACCAGACCTGCTCAATTGCACCCCACTCATGACAGAAAACACCTTAAAGAACATGAAGAGCATCCACTCCGGAGCACTGTCAGCATCCTGCCAACCCCACATCTTCCACAGAGCCGCCAAGGCCATCGTACCCGAATTACGCTGGACGATCAACACCTACCTTGAGACGGCCACATTTCTCAATGAATGGAAACACGCCGAAGTCAACCTCCTCCTAAAGAAACCCTCCGCAGCCCGGCTGACCTCAAAAACGTCAGGCCAATAGTCCTGCTTCCATTCGCAGTCATCGAAAAGGTCGCCAACACCCAGCTAGCAAACGTCATCAAAGCTAAGAACATCCCGGACATCTCTCAATCTGGATTCTGCAGCAACCACAGCACTGAGACCGCCCTACCCGCCGCCACCGACGAGATCCGATCCCTCCTCAACCAGGGCCAACTGGCAGCCCTCATCCTCCTGGATCTGTCGACTGCCTTCGACACTGTGTTCCACCGCACACTAGCCACCAGGCTCCACGACGCCGGCATCCGTGGAAAGGCACTCAACTGCATATGCTAATTTATCACCAGAGGAACTCAGCGAGTTAGACTCCAGCCCTACTTTATCGGAACAAACGGCGACCAACTGTGGAGTGCCCCAGGGATCCTCGCTCAGCCCCACCCTCTTCAACATCTACATGGCCCCCACACAACCATTGTTAGAAACTACGTGCTCAACATCGTCTCCTATGCTGATGACACCAACGAACCCAGCATCACCAGACACAACTTCCAAGAAGGGATTGAAGCCGTCACCACCTGGATGAAGAATAGCTGCCTGAAACTCAACTCCGAGAAAACAGAAGTTCTTATCCTTGGCTGCACCCCCTCCACATGGAACGACTCCTGGTGGCAAACCCTGCCCTCGGAAAGCCTCCGACCCGACATACCATGCACGAAACCATGGCATCATACTAGACTTATCGCTCACAATGAACCCCCAGATCAATGCCGTATCCTCGGCCTGCTTAAACACCCTCCGCATACTCCGAAAGTTGTTCAGATGGATCTATCCGAATCCAGAAAAACGTTCACGCACGCTCTCATCAGTAGCAGACTGGACTACGGCAATGCTCTCTACACCGGAATCAACAAAAAACTACTTCTCAAACTCCAGACAGTCCAGAACCCGACAGCCAGACTGATCGTAGACATCCCCCGTCGCAGCCACATCACTCAACACCTCCGCGTTCTCCACCTGCTCTCTATCGAAAGATGAATAACCTTCAAACTTCCACGCATACAAGTCCCTCCACAACACCAGACCAACATACCTGAACAACCAACTCTCCTTTCACGGACCCAAAAGACACCTCTGATCAGCTGACCTCTCTGTGGCCATCTTACCACACATCTACAAGACCAGAACGGGAGGACAGTCCTTCTCCTACCTCACAGCCAAGGCCTGGAACGACCTCCCACTCCACCTCTGGCACACTCCCACACTGCTCCAGTTCAAAAAGGACCTCAAGACCTGGCTCTTCGGATGACCCCAGCACTCAAAGGAGACACCACCCTTCCCCACCAGTGCCTTGAGACTGTCGTGGGTGAGTAGTTGCGCTTTACCAACCCCTGATTGATTGATCGATTGTGTTGGGACCGGTATTGATACAGAAAAATCTGATTAGTAAGCCTTAAGTCCTTTTCTCTCCAAGGGTACAACACACCTGTGTTCAAGGAACAGAATCCATGAAGTCCCGTTGGCATAACTAGAAGAAGACCCCAACGTGTGTTGATTCACCCTTATTTGAGAACTACAAAACACTTTCTAAAGAAAATTAATTATGCTCATACATCCTCCATGGTCGCGTCCCGTCCATTCTCCCCAGAGGAGAAAGCTCTGATGTGGAGTGGGATGTTGCTGCATTCTATGGGGGCGATGTAAGAGAATGCCCGTCCTCCTGATCTAGTTCTGTGTATGGCCATGAAAACCATAATCTTTAACAAATTAGCACAAAAAAACACAATCTCAAATAAAACACTAAGAAAACCATCACTGTCATTTTTCTAGTGAGGGTTGGATCAGATGTGACCTAGGAATGTGTATGAGGAATGGGTGAGAGGAAGATTTGGCAGTGGTGGCTACCTCCAAATTGAAGGGAGCAATAGTGACAAACCTAATACACAAAGTGTGGCAATTGTTTCTCTGTAATACGTTTATTTATTTTCTGATAGATTAGTCGGATCCCCACCTCTAGCCTGCCCTTCTGCTACTGCTGACCTTGTTTGTGTAAAATCCACACCCAGCCCCTAATAATCCAGAGAGTGAGGCAGAGTGGTAAAAAGCCTTCTTTACTCCCCACCGGAGACAGCTTCCCAAGAACCAACTGTTTTTAAGCGCCGGTGAGCTAAGTGATGGTGATACATGGTGAGGCTTCTTCCCTGTGCCAACATTTTGCTTGTTGTCTTGTCCTGGAACCTACTTGCACCTAACTCGGTGTCAGCATAGACTGATCACATGACTAGGGGGCATATTTACAAGGCCCCTGCACCTCCGGAGCATCACTTTGTGATGCTTTGGTGGCACATAATGCTGAGCCATATTTACAAGGCCACTCAAAACAACTCTGCGTGGCTTTTCATGGCCTTGTAAATATGGCCCCATTTCATGCATAAGGAGCTTTCCATGGGTGTAGGTGTGGGTGTTCCTACGAAACACCCATGGATTCAGACGCATTCCCAGATTTATAAGGTTTCGTAAACCTGGGAATGTGTCAGATTCTAACGCCTCCCGCAGGGGAGGTGTTAAAGTGGTGCATCGAGGAGAAATACCTTTATTTCTCCTCGTTTTTTGCTCTTTCTATTTGTAGGAGAGTAGGATCTGCTTCACATGGGTACCCCCACTTTTTGCTGGTATTTCACTGTTTTTCGACCTTAGTCTGGCTGTGGCCCTGCTAATCAGGACCCCAGCCTAGCTGCTTCCTCTCTCAAGTGGTTTCAATGTACATTAGGTACATTTCTAATTGGATTCTGGAGTGCCTTATAAGCCCCTAGAATATGGTATACTATGTACCTAGGGCATAGGTACCTCAGAGGCCTACCAGAGGCTGAAGCATGTATTATGCCACCACGGGGAAGCATTCTACAATGACACCACAGGTCTGCTACTGCAGCCTCGGTAAGGTGGTGCTTGCACCCCTTACTGTGGTATAGGCTACCTATATCACTACCATTGCACACACATATAAAACCTATAAGTCACTCCTATGGCAGGCCTTAACAATCCTGAAGGCAGAGTGCTTGGTTTTTATGTGAGAGGGTGCCCCTGCATGAGCAGAGCTCCTCTGCAGCGTTCGGAGTATCTCCTCTGATGCTGTTTGTGGTGCAGCCTGACCATATACTCTTAAGTGCATTATAACCTCACGGTCAATGCTAACTTTGGGATGGCTGCACGGAAACATGTCGTGTTTGGTGTCGAACGTTTTGGAATACTACCCCCAGCCGCCACTTCTGGCGGCGGGGGTAGCATTTCACCCTTCTAGAGGGAGAGACATGTTCACACTAGTCTAACCCGGTAGGACTTTCTACAGCCCTGGCATCACAAAATGGATGCCTCTGCCACAGACACGGTTCTGGCTTCCTGCTGCTGACCGAAACTCCGGCAGGCGAGGCCTGGACAATAGGTTTGCTGTCCCAGGGAGGTGTAACCACCTCCCCAGACAGGCAGATGTGTATTGGGGCTGGGCGGGAGCACTCTCTGGTGCTTTGAAGTTCTGCACTGGGGGCCCACTTGGTGTCCCTGTGCATAGTCCAGTTCAAACCGGTTGCAGGGGCTACCTAGGTGGGTCCCTAGAGTATGTCCAACCCCCAAACTTTGTATAAGTATGGGAACCCAGACCTTGCGAATTTAGATTACCCTGTACGAAACTCTGCAATATATATCCTGGACCTTCGACGTTCTACTTTGCTTATAAGACTGAAGAAATCTCACTTGGGGTCAAGGAGTGACTCCCCCTGCTTGGCAGGTACCAAAGAAGCAACTGACCGGTCTGAATCGCTGAAGCTCCCACCGGACTCCGAAGTCTTTGCATCACCAGAGGTGGATTTCCAGACTTCCCCAAGGCTACCCTGAGTCCATAGCAAAGCTGAGGCCCGTGGCTATCGTGGGTGACGTGGAACCATGACCCCTGGACACCATGAACTTTTGCAGCAACATCATCTTCCTGGTCTTCCTCGAAGTTGTGCTTTGGGCTCCGAGTAGCCCCAGTCTTGAGCATCTCCTGCACTGGAGATTTCTGGCTTCAACTCCACGAGTGACCCGTGGGCTAGTTTCCAGTACGGCCGCTCAAGGCTTCTTCGCGATCGCTAGCCCGTTGGCTAGTAGGTCCCCACAAAGGCAACTCCTCTTCTGATTGGGCTTTCCTGATTGCTCCAGACGTGCCTTGACTTACCCTTGGTGGGTGAGTCCCCCAGACCTTGCTGGTCTGAACCGACGTCCTTTCTCTGATTTACAGTGACTTGCCGTTGCCAAGGCTTGTTGGGTCCAATCTGGTCACCGACACCGCAGCACTCGACAGAATTTGTGGGACAGCTCAAATTCAGCTCCTGGTCATCATCAGCACCTCCTGGACCTCATGGCTGAAGAGTCAAGACACTCATCAACTCACCTGAAGCTCCCAACATCTGTGGGCATTGGTCCATCCTGCCCTTGGTCACTGGTAAGTGACCCAGACTCCGTCCCCTCTTCTTTCAGGTTCATTCCATCCTAGATCCAGGCTTGGATCGCTTCGGACACTTCCCCTCTTCACGGCAGCAGCACTTCTTCGCCAGCTTCCATTGAAATCGATGACGCGACGCGACACCAAAAGACATCTATGTACCCGGCTTCCCTGGGTGAGGTAACACGAGTACTCCGGTGCTCCCGTAGGTGCTAGCCATAGAACTTCCTAAGTCCAAAAGGGTATGGTTCTGATTCGATTCTAAGTGTCCCTCATCTTTAAAATTCCAACTGCGACATTGCCCATAGAAGCTAACGGGAACCCGCGGTTGTGTTTACACACTGCACACGGCCCTGTGGGTCCCCTGCATCAAACCCTTGGGTGGTTACTTGGGGTCCCAGTGATTCTACAGGCTCTAGGCCTTGTGTCTAGCCCAGTCGTGGTTCTTATACCACTTTATTGGTATATGGTTTGGTACGCACCTAGGGCCCAAACGTGTATTTGTGCTATTACTGTTGATTGCTAACTTGTAAATTAAGTACTTCGCACTCCAGCCTCATAAAGAGACTAGAGGGGTGTGTTTTATCCTAAATACATATATTTGAAATATATACCTGGTGTGGTTGTCCTTTCATTTGCTCATTCAAGAGATTATAAACTGGTAAAACAAGCTGCTTTACATTCCTTCAAGACTTAGCCTGAAGGCTGCTCTCCATAGCTACCACTAGGATAGCTTTCAATAAAGGTTGTGTTTGACCTATTCACCATAAGGGGTTGTTTGGGCTGATACAGGGTACCCACTATAACTAGTGGACAGCATATATCAGGCCAACTTCTCACACTATTTGTGCTGTATTCTGCAACAGACAGAAGGAGGAAAACACCATCAATGATTGTTTTTGTGCAGGAAGTTGTCCCTTCCTGCACAAAAACAATAATTCCTGCAACGCAGGCATCCTTGCACCTTAGTGCAAGGGTGCCTGCATTGGCGCTAGGCAGCCAATTGTGTACCAACACAAAGGAAAGCCCAGGGATGCGCAGTGGGCGTAACGAAGGTTTAAGGGGCCCCCCTGCAATTTACATAGAGGGGCCCCTGCTTCGGATTTAATCCGGAGCGCTCAGGTCCGAGTACTCTGCTGAGGGGGCCTGCGGGGGATGCGGGGGCGTGTGTTACGCCCCTGGGGATGCGTTGTATTGCTGTAAAAGCAACGCATCCCGGCACTTTTCTAATGACGCAGCTCGGCGCAGCAAGATGGCTTGTAGTACTGCGCTGCCTCAGTTTCTAGTAAATAGGCTCCTAGGTGGCCTGAGTGTCAGATGAACTGCCATTGAGCCACACCTGGAAATCCCCTGACACTGCCTTGCAATACAGAGGCTGAGTACCCAACTGGCCACTTCACTCAAAGACGGCCTTATTGTACAGGCCCTCTCGGAAAACATGATGGTATGTCAGTGGGGTGCAAGGATCTTATATATGTGACGCACCTGGTCTGCGGAATGCAGACAATTTTCGCACTGAAAAGCAGTTCAGTGACACTTTGTAATAGGCAGTCTTACATCTTTTGTCAGTCATGCCTTGGCTGGGAGTGGCTATCAAACGTGGGGCATCCAATAATGGCTAGTGCCCACTCCCCTCAATTCTGATAAAGACTCAAACTATGGACGCTCTACAGGAGAAAGGTTTGCAAATAGCTTGTTTTATGTAGAGGAGTGTCCTTTTAAAAGGGATAACTGGACATAACTGCAATGCTCTGAATGTCAAATATGTACCTGCTGAGTGGCCCTATGACGTGTGCAAACTTCTTAATTCAGTCCTGATATTGTATCCAACAGCATTGCATTTTTGGACTTGTAGTTTCAGTGGCGGCCAGCATGGCTAGCTGGTGTCGGGGTGGGCGGGTCGTGATTCGCTCAGTGGTGGAGGGGGTCAAGCATATTTTTTTTTTTAAACATTAAAAAATAAACGTACCTTTGCACCGGGCCCCGCGTCTCCGCTCATGCTCTTCTCCGTCTTGGACGGAAGAACAGCCAAGTCCCACTGACCAGTCACAATGCTGCAATGCAGCATTGTGATTGGTAGGCACCCAGGCTCCCCCGACCAATCACAACGCTGCAATGCAGCTTGTGATTGGTTTTGAGCGTCCTAGTTCGACACTCAACCAGGGAATGGGGACCTGGCCTTGTTCTCCATGCAGGCTGTCATGCAGCCTGCATGGAGAATGGGAAAAGTGCGAATGATTGGTTTGGGCATTGTGGAGAGGTGTGGCTCACTGGTTAGAGGCGGCAGATCCGTAAGCAGAGAATCGGCCAGGGACCAGGGTTCAATTCCCGACGCGGCAGGGTCGTGGACCAGGGTCAAAAACGGACTCGATAATTCTCGCCTGGGTACCTCCTCTAACCAGGAACACACTCGGCAACTCTGGGCATTAGCTTGCCACATCTCCACAACGGCCCCCCACATTCGCTGGGGATGCCTGGTTTCACCTTGGAGATACCCTGGAGGGACCATCTCACAGGGATAGCCAGGACGGGTTCCCCAGCGGTCTACAGCGCCAGGACGCCTCAGGGCAGCAGTGCGCTTTACAAGACACATACATTACATTACATTACATTACATTACGAGAGGGCCGACCAATCAGTCATTGTGCACTTAAGAGTGGGCAAACCACTCCTCCCCTGCCCTGCTCCGAGAGTAGAGCAGCCCCACCCACCCGCCCGCAAAGCAGCACAAAGCATAACATGAAAATAACTTAAAGTTATCATCATTTTATGCTTCTTCTTCGCACTGCTTAAAAGCAGTGAGGCGACACTCCTCCACCATAGCGGAAGAGCCGCCACTGGTTGTTTAACTTTTAACATTGGGCTAAAAAGCAACCCAGTGTGCAAAATGCTTTTGACTGAAAAAGAGGATTGGCTGCACATATCACCCATGACATGGAGTTAATGAACATATAAAGACAAAAATAAACATTAATTGTTGCTAACAATTCTTGGAAAGCTTCTAAAGGCCCTCCCACATTTTGGCAACTTTGTTTACAATATATTTTTGATTTGACATGTGATATTTAAAAAGGCAAAAACATGACAGAGCATTGTTTTAGAACTCTACTTGAAATATTTGTCACATTGACTGTATTTTACATTACCGATTTTTACTGTGATAATATGAAAATCACTACGGTCAGTTTGGTCGAAATCTATTAGAAGATGTGCCCCGAAATCCCACTATAACCCTTCAGCTTGCCTGCAGTATTTCACACTTGATAAAATAATGTTCATAAAACATGTTTCGTTTTTAGGAGGCAAGATTAAATGATTCTACTTGAAGATAGTTTGTCATTACATAGTTATATGCTACTGCGTGCCAATGTGCCCCACTAATCAGTTGCTCCTGTGGGTGAGACAGCTGCCTGCGTCAATCAGTGCCCAGATCTGTCCCTTCTGAATCTGGGGTCGTTGACCCGGAGTTGCTTAATCCCAGGTCACGGGATATCCATTTTTAAGACCCTAACTATAAACCAAGGGCCCGATTCCCAGAACTAACTTAAGACAAAATCCTAAACTTACTACCATTTTGGTATTCACAGAAGGCACTTACTCATTTTGGTATTCACAGAAGGCACTTACTCATTTCGGTATTCACAGAAGTTAGGAGTCCTAACTTTAGGACTCCTAAATGCCTTCTGTGAATACCGAAAGTCTTAAAGTTAGGATTTTTCTCAGTTTAGGAGTAGTAAAGTTAGGACTCCTAACTTTAGGACTCCTCAATGCGTTCCGTGAATACCGAAAGTCTTAGAGTTAGGATTTTTCTCAATTTAGGAGTAGTAAAGTTAGGACGCCTAACTTTAGGACTCCTAAATGCCTTCTGTGAATACCAAAAGTCTTAAAGTAAGGATTTTTCTCAGTGTAGGAGTAGTAAAGTTAGGACTCCTAATTTTAGGACTCCTAAATGCCTTCTGTGAATACTGAAAGTCTTAAAGTAAGGATTTTTCTCAGTTTAGGAGTAGTAAAGTTAGGACTCCTAACTTTAGGACTCCTAAATGCCTTCTGTGAATACCGAAAGTCTTAAAGTTAGGCTTTTTCTCAGTTTAGGAGTAGTAAAGTTAGGACTCCTAACTTTAGGACTCCTAAATGCCTTCTGTGAATACCGAAAGTCTTAAAGTTAGGATTTTTCTCAGTTTAGGAGTCCTAACTTTACTACTCCTAAACTGAGAAAAATCCTAACTTTAAGACTTTCGGTATTCACAGAAGGCATTTAGGAGCCCTAAAGTTAGGACGCCTAACTTCTGTGAATACCGAAATGAGTAAGTGCCTTCTTTGAATACCAAAATGAGTAAGTGCCTTCTGTGAATACCAAAATGGTCTAAGTTTAGGATTTTGTCTTAAATTAGTTCTGTGAATTAAGCATTAGCACTTCTTCCCCCTTCCATAACCCCCGACTGTGAACACCGGTATTCTTGAATCCACCGTGTTAGAGTTTTGCTCTTTTCTCTTGATGTACAAACCTTTCTTTTAGTTTCGTACAATTTCTGGTATTCTTGAGTGCTGAGCGACTGCAGAAAGTCTTTCCTAAGTTGTCAGGTTCAGCCAGGAGGGTCCCGAGCACCTGTGCCCTGTTTGTAGCTCTTGTTACTACAACAGGACGACAGTAAAGACGGTGCCAGTAGCCGCTGAGTCACAACCTGCACCTCATTCTGGGAAAGTGTCCATTCAAAAAACAAATGACACTTTGACACTATTAAAGATATGTTTAAGAATAAACCTGCATCTATCATTCCAAGAGATCTGTCCTATGACAAGAAGAGGGATAGCTAATTTGATTTCACCACCCTCTAAAAAGTTATTTTCTATGGATTATAATCAATGTAAGACATGTGGAACACGTAATAGAGGCCTGAATTATGGATAAAGCAGCAATTCTAAAGGCCAGCCTTTGAGGCCTTGTATGGAGTATGTTGCAATTACTAAAGACCTTATCTGTAAGGTTACCGGTTGACACCTTTCATATCACCTGGGATACCATATCCGGTCTTAATGTTTACCTTAACCCCTTCAGTGCCCATGACGAGCTGGACTCGTCATGGGCTGCGGTGGCGCTGTGCCCATGACGAGTCCAGCTCGTCATGAACTCCGCCCGCTAATGAAAGGCGCGGCACTGGGCGGGGAAAGGGGCGGGCATGCAAGGGGTTAATTACCAGAATTGTTTTCATTTTTAATTTAAAGCTATTGTAATTTTGAATTTTCATCCAGATGATGCAATGGGTGAACCAAGGCTAGACCACGTAGAATGCATTGGGTTGTTGAATGAATGGCATTTCTGATGACATGGATTAATGTGGTAACTCAACGACCTCGGAAGCATCGTGCCCATTTCCGGAGGTCACATCTAGAGGATTTTGTCTAGTTCCGAATATTCCATCTGAATTATTGTGTCCAATTTTTGGTGCCCTCTCAGGAGTACTGAGTGGTGGCCTATAAGAGTCACCCAGAGCATTGTCTACAGTAGAGAAGCCACTTCCTCAATATTGTGTCTAGTTCTAAAAAACACAATCTAGACGACTGTTTGCTAAATCTCACCAAAAGTACTGTGACCAGATGTGAGGACCACATCTGGACCAATATATCCAGTTGTGGGGGCATCATCTGAAGTATTATGTTTTGTTTTGGAGAAAATGCCTGGCATAGGATCTACCGTTCTGGAGACCACGTCATCTGGAGCATAGTGTCTTATTCAGAACCACACCACATCTGGAGTATTATGAACGCATCTGCAAAATCTGGAGTATTTTGTGAATTTCTAGGGGCCACCTCTGGAGTACCCAGCCCTTCTCTTCAAACAACATCTGGAGCATTGTGTCGTTCCTTGTGATTGTATGCATAGTGAAATTAGATGACTCCTTCGTGCCAAAGGGAAACAATGTTCAAGTCCTATTTTCTTCCTTTAAGTCATTATAAACCTTTCATCTAGTTAGTTTAATTGCGGCAAACGAGCACTACACAATGCAGAAAGCTTAGGGTTGTAAAATTAATTTTCTCTCTCTCGATACAGAGTAATCTTGAAATCTTTCATACTCGCAGCGTTGAGCTGAATTTGGGATGCGGCAAGAACACATCAGGAGTATTCCAGAGGTCACTTCAGTTCCAGAGCTTTAGTTCCAATTGCCCCTTCTGGAATGTTGTGTCTTGCTGGGAACAGAACATCTAGAGTATTGTCTACAGTTTTGGAGACCTCATTTTGAGATTATGCCTTGTTATAAGGCCCAATCTTCAGTATTATTTACTGTTTAGAAACCCTCATTCTATCCATCTCTGAAGCAGAGCCAGCCAACATACCTCGTGTCTGAGGCACTACAGACAGTCCCGAAGGCCACATCTATAGCACTATTTTGGATTCCACATCTCCATAAGGGTAAAGCTAGATGAGATCAGAGGCTAATCAGCAGAGAACGGAAGGTCTGCTACCGGACTCTAAAGAAGTGCGATGGAGGGAATGACACTGGCGTAGTTTGGAGGAGCTGGGCGGTCGGATACAGAGACACTGGAATATCTAAGGGGTATGAATAAAATGGTTCTCCATCATAGGACCCAGGGCAGGATCAGGAGTAACACTAGCAAAATATTCTTTTAAAAGAGAGTAAGTACATGGGAACAACTTTGAGCAGGAGTGAATAAAATCCTTTAGCAGTGAAAACACGGACCAACAATTATTGCTTTTTCTATATAATGCATTTAGGAGATTAAGGGCCATATGTAGGTACCTAAATACCGGTCGGTAACGTCCGAAATTCGGTAAATATCCCGTTACCGACTGGTATTTAGGCATTTGAGATGTAGGAGGCATGATTTCAGGATTTGGTAATTTACCGAATCGGTAATGGATCGGTAAAATACCGATTCGGTAAAATACAGATTCGGTAAATTACCGAATCCTGAAATCATATGTAGGGAGCACTCAAAAGAGTGAATATTAGTATTAACCCCTTCCCTGCTCATGACGGAACCGTTCCGTCATGAGCCACGGTTGCCGTGTGCTCATGACGGAACGGTTCCGTCATGACAATCCTGTCGGCGGCCGCTCCGCCTGCGCGGCGCTGTTTCCCCGCCTGTGCGGGGCGACAACGCAAATGGGCGGAGTCATGACGGAACCGTTCCGTCATGAGCACAGCTCAACTGTGGCTCATGACGGAGCGGCTCCGTCATGAGCACAGGCCCGCCGCGCTGCCCCCCTGCCCCCCCCAGCGCTGCAGCGGAATGTCCGCAGCAGCGAAGGGGTTAAGAATTCGGTATTTACCACCAAATACAGGTTAGTGATAAATAACGAATGCCTTGCAAAAAGCTATACTTTGCAGATTTAAAAGTGCCATGTGGCAGACATACATGCCCTTAGGGCATGTATGTGCACCACATGTGCACACATGCACGAATCAGGGGTGCAACAGGGTGTCAATGTGACACCCTGCCACCCATGATAATGCCTCCCCTATTACTGATTCGGTATTTACCGAATCGGTAATAGTAAATGGCTTCCCATTCATTCCTATGGGCCTCCAGGCCCATAGGAATGAATGGGAAGGGATGCATTATTACCGATTCGGTAAATACCGATTCAAAAATACCGATATTTACCGAATCGGTAATAATTACTGATTATTTACCTACATAGTATTTACCGATTCATAAATACCGAATCGGTAAAATTCGGTATTTATGAATCGGTAAATAGTATGTTACCTACATATGGCCCAAAGAGTTTAATGTGTCATGATTCAGTGCACTTTTGAGATGTTAATTAGTCAGTCATGCATTACAAAGCAAGCCCTCAGTGGTGGAATGATACATCAAACAGCCAATAGCAAGAGGTCAGAGAGAAATGCCCCCCTTGGCAAAGCTAAAGCCCACTCTACCTATAGATGAAAGAACTGGTAACAATAGGTGTGTGTACAGCTATGCTGCCAGGCCTGACCTAAAAAATCGCCTTTGAGATGGGAGAAATAGCTGTGCAAGATAGAACTGAGCTGGAGACTATCATATCACATGAGGCAGGGACCAGGCAGACGTGCTGGCCATTATCTTTAGACAACTTCTGCATTATCTATGAAATGGCAGGGTCTGTCATGCACCCAACAGCCCGCTGCTGACTAGTCTAACGTGACCTATCCAGCATCCTGTCCGTGGTGTACTTGCTCAGTGCCACTCCGTTTTAATTTGCCATTGTGTCGTATTGAATAATACTCAGTTTTCGTTCCACCCCAGTACACATTGTCTACTGTGACAGAACAACAGCATAAAAAGACTGAATAACCTGGGATTTGCACTGAGCTTTAAACTGCTGGTAGAACCATCACATTATTTTAATTCGTACACCTCCATATGCAGTGTCTTGAACCCGGTAGCCACGCTACATTAACTATAACTCGTGCCTCATCCTTGCACTGTGTATATTCTTTTTATATTATGTTATTTATACTATCTAAAATAAAAGCATTTACAACATCACTTATGACATCGCAAACTACATCGTTTGCGAGAACAGAGTGCATGGTAGAGTGGTGAGTTACAGTTAATGTAGTGTGGCTACCGAGTTTAACACTGTGTGTGAAGGTACACAAATTAAAATAATTTGAAGGTGTTGCGTAAATTATAAATTAAAGGTATGAGTATAAGGTTAGAATTTATAATTTTTGGGTGCCTTAAGTTTGGTTTGTATCTAAAGAATAAATAAAGCTATAGTAATTTAAAGGTGGAGGGTAGATTATAAACTTAAGGTATAACTATAACTTTAGAACTTGTAATCTTTATAGTTTAATTTTGGTTTGTATAGAAAGAATAAATAAAGTGTTGCTAACTATAAAAAAATGTATTTTAATATTTCTCTATTTTAATAAAAATGTCTTTCAAAGTGTAATGTTCTGTGTCATCAAGAGGAGTTTATAAGTGTAGTACAGTACAGTGGAGGACAGTGTTGTACACTGTAGTGTTGAAGAGTGTAGTGTTGTATAGTGGAGTAGTGTGGTAAACGGGAGTGGCATACAGTGGAATAGCATACAGTAGAGTGGTGTAGAGTGGAGTGCCGTACAGTGCAGTGCTGTATAGTGGAATAGCATGCAGTAGAGTCGAGTGGCGTGGAGTGAAGTTTGGCATAGGGCAATGACGTACAGTGGAGCACAGTGGAGTGGTGTAGAGTGGAATAACATACAGTGTGTTAGCTTTCAGTGAAGTGGCATAATCTGGAGTTCCGTACAGTGGAATAGCATTCAGTAGAGTGTGTAGATTGGAGTGGCGTACAGTGGAGTGGCGTAGACTGGAGTGGTGAAGAGAGAATAGTGTAGAGTGAAATGGTGTAGAGTGGAGTGGTGTTGAGTGGAATGGCATATAGTGGAGTGGCATACAGTGGAGTGGTGAATAGTATAGTGGCGCAAACCAGAGTGGCATAAAGTGAAATAGGGTTGAGTGGAGTGGTGTACAGTAGAGTTGTGTACAATTGAATAGCGTAGAGTGGTGTAGGGTAGAGTGGAGTGTCACACAGTGGAGTGGCCTAGACTGGAGTGGGGTAGGTTGCATTGGCATAGAGTGGAATAGTGTAGAGTGGTGTGTTGTAGAGTGGAGTAGGGTAGAGTGTAATTGAGTACAGTCTCATAGTGTAGCAGCATACAGTGGAGTAATGTAGAGTGAAGTGCTGTAAAGTGAAATAGCGTTCAGTATAGTGGAGTGGCATACAGTGGAATAGTGTAGAGTGGAGCCGCGTACAGTGGACTGGTATACACTGGAGTGGTGGAGAGTGGAGTGGTGTAGAGTGCAATAGCATAGAGTGCAGTAGCGTAGAGTGGAGTAGTGTAGAGTGAAGTAGTGTATGTTGCATTGGCGTAGAGTGTAGTGAGGTAGACTGCAGTGGGGTAGAGTGGAGTGCCATACAGTGTGATAGTGAAGAGTGGTTGTATAAAGTGGAGAGTCATAGAGTGGAATAGCATAGAGGTTAGTGGCATAGAGTGGAGTGGCATACAGTGGAGTAGGGTAGAGTGGAGTGGCATATAGTGGAATAGTGTATACTGGAGTGGTGTAGAGTGGAGAGCCATATAGTGGTGTGGTGTACACTGGAATAGTGTATAGTGGAGTGTCATACACTGGAGTGGTGTAAAGTGGAGTGTCTACTGAGAAAGAGCTACAGTGGAGTGCCATACACTAATATAGCATACAGTGGATTAGCGTAGTGTTGAATGGCATGCAGTGGAATAGCAGAGTGGGGTGGCGTAGAGAGGATGGACTGGCCTTCAGCCTGTCCTGCACCTATTACAGGTTGGCCATACCCACTGTGCTCTCATACACTGCACTTAGCATCCCTACTCCGAACACTGACAATACTCAAGTGCAGTAGTGGCTGCTACCAGATTCGGGTGGCGAGGTGGGGAGGGATACAGGGGGCGAGCACGAAGAAAAAATAAAAAAAATAAACCACTTACCTGAAACGTACGGCAGCCACCTCTCTTCCTTTCTCCGTCCTCTTCCTTCTGCCTGTCCCAGACAGCAGCAGGAGGCACCCGGCTTCCAGGTTCCCCTGAGCCAATCATAATGCTGCAGTGCAGCGTTGTGATTGGTCTGAGCGCTGTGGATCGGCACTCAGATGGGGAATGGGAGGCTTTGCATGTTCCTCACCAGGCTGGGTGATGCATCCTGGTGGGGAAGATGCAAAATGCGCATGACTGTTTGACCGGCCCGAGAGGATCGGTCAAGCAGTCATGCCCACTTAAGGAGTGCCAATCACTCCTCTCCCCTGTTGTGCCCAGTCCCGCCCGAGAGCCACTGATTGCAAAGGAAAACTAAAACGATAATAACGATAGTTATTATCATTTTAGTTTTCCTTATGTTCAGTGAGGCGACGCTCCTCCGCCATAGCGGAATAGTGTAGAGTGGTGTGTTGTAGAGTGGAGTGGGGTAGACTGTAATTGAGTACAGTCTCATAGTGTAGCAGCATACAGTGGAGTAATGTAGAGTGAAGTGCTGTAAAGTGAAATAGCGTTCAGTATAGTGGAGTGGCATACAGTGGAATAGTGTAGAGTGGAGCCGCGTACAGTGGACTGGTATACACTGGAGTGCACTCTATGCTATTGCACTCTACACCACTCCGCCATAGCGGAGGAGCCGCCACTGCTCGAGGGGCATGGCCTGGTGTTTGAGTTGACCCTGCATTTAAAATCTCTGCCCTCATATCTAGATGGGCACGTCAGCCAACTGTGTCCAGTGATCTCTGCATTCAAGGTCCTACATTTAAAACCCCTTCCCCAGGAGCCCACTGGGCAAGATCTTCATCTGTGCCAAGTGAGCTCTGGGTACAGGCCATACACTTGATCTAAATGTTCAACACTCCTAACTCTATAGCTCTCTGTAATCCTTGTTTGGCAGTGCTCAGTATGTTTTGGGCTCAGGGTCTGGCTTTTAGCCAGGCCTTGCACTGAGTGTGTCAGCCCCTTGCAGCATCATTGCTATCGGTCATTTGTGATAATATCTGCCATCAAGCATTGTGTGTGGTTATAAGCAGTTTAGTGGGATGGAGTTACATTGCTTATCTAAGTAGGGCAACTTTTATTGTTTTTTTAAAGTCCAAAATGTTTTATTGAGTTTTCAGCCAAGTAATAACCAAAGGAAATAAAGCAAAAATGCCAGCGAAAATATATCAGAAATGTGTTGATAGTAATATAAGTACAGGCCTGTAAATGTCAATTTCAAAACGTACTCACTATATGTGCAATATGTCCAGTTTTTTCAAAGTTTTTTGCACAGGGATATTTAGCAAGGAGTGATATCTGAATTATTCACTGCAATGTCATCTGTGCTGCATGTTAAACAAAACAAAGCACACCAAGATCCTGATTTCAAGTTGCACAGTACTGTGGTAATGGTGAAATCGCTGGCGAGTTTACTGCTGCTGTGCAGTAAATCCACACCAGTAACTTGCAGTTGAGAGTTAAACACCAAGAAATTGGGAATTACTTGGACACTAATTTTCCCAGCCATAAACCACACAAAACCCCCCACTCCATGGGGTTTTAATGCATCTATTTAACACCTGTCCATGGTGATTGTATGCGGGGACCTGTGGGTGGGGTGGGGTTGAGGGAGTGGGATGGGGGGAATAGGAAGAATAAGGAGAAGGTGAAGAGTTGTTCTGTCAAAAAAACACAAGGAATGAGACTTGGCTGCCAGGGCAGTCCCGAATGTGTTAGGGTGACCAGGCGTCCAGGATTTGTCAGGACGGCCCCTGTTTTTCACCAGCTGTCTTGGCAAATTTCAAGAAAATTAGCTCATGTCCCGGTTTTTAAGGAGGGTCAACTGAAAAAGACTGGAGGTGTTTTTTTATGTTTTACAAAGCAGAGATAGTTAGAAGTTGTTTCAAGAAAGCAGTTTAATTAACAGGCAAGCTACTGGGTTTAGAAATTGCATTTTATATATGTTCTTACTGCCGCTTCTGTAAATCTCTGCTGAGGAGCGCTGTCATTCTGTGCGTTCGCTTGATGTAAAGTTGTAGTCCTTCTTCTATTTTTGTGAAATGTCCCGGTTTTTGTCTTCAAAATTCTAGTCACCCTAGAATGTGTGAAAGATGGAGCGTCTGCTTGAAACAGCAAGTTCGTCTTACACTGCTGTGGGCACCCACCTGCATTTCAAAGGGGGGGGAGCGGTCCCCCTGCAGGTGGGTGTAGTGAGTGACTGCACTTGCCTGCAGTTGCAGGGTGTTGTCGGAGGTGGCCCATGGGAAACCACTCCCCCCTCCAGAGAGGCACCCTCAAGAGGGGGGGGTTGCAGTAACTCTGTTGCTGGCCGAGGCACCCACAGGGGGCCACTAGAGAGGTCAGCACTCTAGTGTCGCCTGGGCACCCCACACCCTCGCCCCTTGGAGTCCCCCCCCTCTCCAGCCTGGTTGCGGCGCACGAGGGGCGTCACTTCCTGGGCACCCAGGACTTGGGGGAGGGTATATATCCCTCCCCCACCATTTTGGCAACCTCTTTTGATCGCCGCACACGCCATCTAAGGGTTGATCTGTCGTTGTTGCACACCGTGACCCCTTGCTGCACTCAGACCTCGTGATAAATCATAAGTCGCTGGCATCGTTGGCCATTGTCGTGGGGCAAGCCTTTGTTTATTTATTTATTTATTTTGCGAGGTGAGTGTTGTAACCCCCTCCCACCGCCTCGCTCCTAGCTGTGCCGACGGCGGCTAGTGTGTCCTGAGCTCTGCTGGGTGAGGCCGCCATGGGGGAGCTGCTGCTGTGGGGTAGCGTGGCCCGAGCGGCCTGGCTGGTGAGGGGGGGTTGGCCGGGCTGGTCTGTATATGAACAACACACTCTCGGCACCCACACCCGCCTCTGCGGGTGAGGAATAGTCCCTGGGCGGGAGCGCTTTGGTCCAGAGGGTAGATTGGCCGTGTGCTCTCCTGCAATAGAAGGGGCCGTTGAACACAAGTGATGGGATGCTTGGTGGAATGTTTTCCCGTTCCACACATGCAGGTCAGGGAAGCGCGTTTAAGGTATCTCATTCGCGCAGGCCACCCCGAGGCAGTAACACTTAGCGAGCCATTCGGGGATCAGGCCCGGGTCACCGCCTTGGTAGCACGTTGCCTCGAGAGCGGTGGTCATGCCTTGGCGGTCGTGGGCTTCTCCCAGGGTGGCCGGCGATGGGGGGCTGCCCCGCAGGGGTGAGGGGAGATCATGGGGCTGGTCGGTGCGGTGCCTTTTCCCGCTACCTGCTTTCTACCTCCACGCGACCCCTGCAGGATGGCTGTATACTCACGAGCGCTGCCACGGTCTCCTTTGACGCCACCCCCAGTTCGAAGCGATCTGGGGGTATGACCCTCCGCGACAGCGGTGGCCCAGGTCAGGAGGTGCGCGGGTGGGGGAGGGTCCACTCACCGGCGCCCTATTGTCGTCGGCTGTCGGTGCTCACACGGGTATACCTGCTGCCGCCCATTACCGGCCACTGTCCGCTGATCCTCAGCACCCCTTGTGGATATTTTGGTTGGTGAACGGGCTCGACCCTACCCGTGATGACTTCCTGGGTTTTGGGATGTGTGAGGAGGTCGTTGCCCTGGTGAGTGCGGGCCCCTGACATGCCTTGGGCGAGTCAGGGGAATGGGGGGGGAATGCAGGCCAGGTTAAGAACTGTTTTCTGGCAGCATGTCGAACCCGCAGGCTGCAGGAGCTCCGCCGGGATGGCCTCACTAAATATGGCTCACTTAGGGCGGAAGGTTGCTGTGTGCCCTCTCACTGCTTCAGGGCTTCAGAGCGATTTGTTGATCAATTTTACACGCAGCTGTCTCGCCACGGAGAGGAGCACCGCCGTCAGCTGGGGAAGAATCACACCACTGGCTGAGAGAGGCTGGGTTTCCAAACTGTTTGGGACATTATCAGTGCAACTTTCGATATGCGTATCAAGTCTGCGTTTTTCTCCATGACCTACTAAAGGAAAAAGTGAGCCATATTTAGAACTGTAGGATTGAACTTACCACAAGTTGTTAATAATAATCGCATTGGGGACCTCATGCCCCACAATGCATCAGGGACGCTGCACTCAGAACACGCCCCTTGAGGGAGACATTGGAGTAAATAAAGTCAGTAATTCGAATGCGATTCAGCTGTGCAGTTCTTGGCAGCCCAGGAAGAAGAGGCCGACGGCCTCTTAATGCATCGGCATTTAAAGGATGTATGGAGTGAAATGGCAGACTGCATTTTACAGAGCCGGAGGGCGGAAGGTTGCTGTGTGCCCTCTCGCTGCTTCAGGGCGATTTAGGTTGCCAGTAGGTAGTTATAGTTAGGACCAAGTTTCCATAGGAAGAGCATTCATTGTTTTGCTTATAACTTTGGTG
This sequence comes from Triturus cristatus, assembly GCF_964204655.1. Classification (NCBI taxonomy): domain Eukaryota; kingdom Metazoa; phylum Chordata; class Amphibia; order Caudata; family Salamandridae; genus Triturus; species Triturus cristatus. The sequence goes on from NC_140584.1 coordinate 405,355,686, forward strand.
TCGTTTGATGAATCTTCATGAAATTTTTCAAACTTTGTTCATAGCAGTTCCTATGTTGAAAGTTTGGTGGTGATTCGTCAAGGGGGGGCCGAGAAAAAAGGGGGGTCCCAAAACGTGTTTTCTCCATGGAATTTCCATAGGAAACTTTAGACAAGGCTACAGGTCGAACGGGTGAACGGAATTACCCCAAATTTGGCAGGGAGAAGGATCTTGGTGTAGAAAGCACACTTTTGTTTATTTGGTGTAAATCCGTACAGTAGTTTTGGAGAAGTATTGAAATGTACAGATATCGATATTTGGTAATTCTGCCATCTGATTGGCTGAGGCGTTACGAGCACGAGCTTGCTGGTTATTGGCTGCGAACAGTTGCAACTAGGAAGTGTTGGCAGCCATTTTGTGATTCCGTTGAAGTGAGTAAGGGGGAAAAAGGGCAAGAAAAGTAGGAAAGAGGAGGGTAGGAGCGCTTTGAGCTCTGTGGGGTGGTTAGGGTGTGCAATACAGGGAGTGTGAAGTGAAGTATTCACCACTACCGGTGTGAAAGTGCTGTTTTGCCCAGAGTGAGATGATGCTGAGGTGAGGTGCCGGTACACTCGGGGATGAAACCGTGCGACTAAACCGTGAGCTGATTGCTGTAAACTGATTTGCTCTGGGCGCTGTAGCATAGCTGTGCAAGTGGTGTTAGTATGCGTTTAGACCATAGCGGGAGTGGGAAGCAAACTACTCACTCCTGGAGACTTGGGGATCAAACCGTGAGCTTAAGCCATGAGCTGATTGCTGTAAAGTGATGTGCTGTGGGCGCTGTAGGATACTGGGCGCTGTAGCATACCTGTAAAAGTAGTGTTAGTATGCGTTTATACTATACAGGGAGTGGGAAGCAAACTACTCACTCCTACCGGTCTGAAGACTCGGGGATCAAACCGTGAGCCTAAGCCATGAGCTGATTGCTGTAAAGTGATGTGCTGTGGGCGCTGTAGGATACTGGGCGCTGTAGCATACCTGTAAAAGTAGTCTTAGTATGCGTTTATACTATACAGGGAGTGGGAAGCAAACTACTCACCCCTACCGGTGTGAAGACTCGAATGCAGTGTTTTAGCAAGCAGGAATAAAGAAATAATCGTGAAGAATATAATGCAGAATGTTGCAATGCCACAGAAGACAAATGGTGAAATCAGGTGTGTCTAAGAAAGTGGCTGTGTGTAATAAAGTGATGTAGTCTGCAAGTTATATAAAAAGTGTCTTTATTTAAGTGCCACAAATGGACCCACTGGTGAAAGAGCTAAGGCATCCAGCTGAGGCAAACTCCAACCGCTTCTGCTGTATTCAAACCTAAGCTCCTGCATCAGTAAATTCCACATTACATGTTACAGTTCCATGTGACATAAACAATACCTATTAGACATGAATGACTCTAAATTCTATAATGAAAATAAAGGTAGGATACGATTACCACATGTATCCTTTAAGAAAACAAAACAAAACAAAAATTCCAAAATGTAATCATCAAACTTCTTAGGTACCCTGGTACTCCTTTTTTGTAACACAAAATTATCAACAGCAGAACAGTCAGCAATCTCTTCTACAGTAGATTCAATCTGGTGCGTGTCAGTATTGGTAATAGTTCTACTCACATCGGAATTTTGAGGAGGAACACAAACATTGCGCTTCTCAGAAGCACATTTGGTACCCTTCTCGTCAAACCATACATTATTGTCTTCAGCCTTTTTAAAAAAAACATTCTTGTGCAAGAGCTAAGGCATCGAGCTGAGGCAAACTCCAACCGCTTCTGCTGTATTCATACCTAATGCAAAAACAACAGTTGATGGACAGAATGCAGAACAATGTCATACATTCACCCCAGTACAGAGATCTGGGCCTAAATCCATCGTTTTTTTGCTCACCATGCCATTCCAGTTTGAACCCAGCCATATGCAAATCAGTCTTGACCCTGTGCCTCATGTGAGCAGTCCAGCCTGAACTTCCAAGCCAGATCCTCCCTGGACTGGAAACAAGCATCCTAGGACCGGTTTCGGGGTTTCACCCCTCTTCAGCCAGGATATCTTGATTCCAGTGGCATGGATAGCACGGGACTCACGTCTGAGCATACCCGTCCCACTCGGGGTGACAAATGCAAAAACAACAGATGATGGACAGAATGCAGAACAATGTCATATATTCACCCCAGAACAGAGATCTGGGCCTAAATCCATTGTTTTTTTGCTCACCATGCCATTCCAGTTTGAACCCAGCCATATGCAAATCAGTCTTGACCCTGTGCCTCATGGGAACAGTCCAGCCCGAACTGCCAAGCCAGGTCCTCCCTGGACTGGAAACAAGCATCCAAGGACCGGTTTCGGGGTTTCACCCCGCTTCAGCCAGGATAGCTTGATTCCAGTGGCATGGAGTGCACAGGACTTACGTCTGAGCATACCCGTCCCACTCAGGGTGACAAATGCAAAAACAAGAGTTGATGGACAGAATGCAGAACAATGTTATACATTCACCCCAGTACAGAGATGGCATGGAGAGCACGGGAATCACGTATCGCTTTGTTCGCCCTTAGTTGGCAGGGTATGCCCAGACGTGGGTCCCTTGCTGACTTTGCCACTGGATTCAAGATAGCCTGGCTGATGAGGGTTATGAACCCGAAACCGGTCCCAGGATGCTTGCATCCGGTCACATGGCTTGGCAGTTCGGGCTGGACTGTTCCCATGAGGCACAAGGTCAGACTGATTTGTATATGGCCATGTCTGAACTGGGGTGGTGGAGTGAGCTAAAGAATGATGATGGATTAAACCCAGATCAGTTGACTGGGGTGAGTGTTTGATTTGCTCCACTTTGCCACTGGATCCAAGATAGCCTGGCTGGTGAGGGTTATGAACCCGAAACTGGTCCCAGGATGCTTGTTTCCGGTCCAGGGAAGCCATGGCTTGGCAGTTCGGGCTGGACTGTTCCCATGAGGCACAGGGTCAGACTGATTTGTATATGGCCATGTCTGAACTGGGGTGGTGGAGTGAGCTAAAGAATGATGATGGATTAAACCCAGATCAGTTGACTGGGGGTGAGTGTTTGATTTGCTCAAGCGCTCTGTCCATCATCCCCTTTGGTATCGCTGTATTCAAACCTAAGCTGCTGCATCAGTGAATTGCACATTACATGTTACAGTTCCATGTGACATAAACAATAGCTACTAGACATGAATGAGTAAATTCTATAATGAAAATAAAGGTAGGATACGATTACCAGACTGTGCCAACTAGTTCCTAAACAATGTCGTGTTTTTTGATCTTGATCGCCAGCTTGTGAGCAGAGGCTGAGGATGAGCTAATTTGTGTGAAAGGGCTTCATGGATAACAGGCAGGCAGAGAGACGTGTGCACAAAGAATAGACATGGTTTCAAAATGGATGTCGGGTTTAGGCTAATTTAGCAAGTAAATAGCGTATTTGCATAGGCCATACATCACCCATCCCTGGTTAGGCTGGAAACATAAGGGGCAATAATGAAAACAGAGTTAAAATGCCTGAGTATACTTAGAAAGTTATTATATGAAAATAGTTCCATTGAAGTGTATTAAAAATATTTATAGGAAAAAGTCAAAAAAGTTGGAAAAAATCAATCCAACGATAACGTGAATTTCTTACAAGTCTTGGAGATTGCAGTGCGGAAGTTCTTCAGCGGCTTGAGATGCGTAATGTTCCAAGAGGCGATTGTTGCCATCGTGTGAGAAAAGCGAAGCGATCCAATTCATATCCTCGAAGGGACAGTAATGTTCCTCGAATGTTGGAGCGGCAATTTGAATTGGCAGACAATCTGCGATGTTGTCAAAGGTCGCACGTTGCAGGAGATCTTTCGCGGCTGCGCAGAAATCCCATTCCGCCAGATACCTTTTTGCGTTGCATCCGCCATTGCTCCACTGCCCGAACAATCAAGTTCATGGTTTTCAAGATACTCCATTACCTGCTGGATATCGGGAGCGATTGTTGGGATGTTGGCAAGTCATAGATTCATTCGCCAGTCGAATGGCCAAGTTTTGCAATAAAAAGATGGTTGCACGCAGATTGCATATGTGTTAATAAATGTCATGTTGTAGCTGGCTCTGATAATAGATAGAGGCAGGCAGCCAAAAAGTTGTTCCATTTTTTCACGGTATTGATGTAGCTTCGCGTAGAGGCGTATTCTGTCGGACATGATTGTTACCACAGGGAGCGCAGCCATTTTTTACAAGAAAAAATAGTAGTAGTATGGCCGCAAACAGAGCGAGAATTATGGGCACTGTTCCTGTTAATCCAGAGATGATCGAATGAATAAAGTCTGGTATTATACCAAAAACAGTTTGAAAGCCTGTGACAAGGCCGGAGGAGACAGTGTTAAAAAAATGTGCCAGACCTTGAGTGTCAGATGTGTTGAAAATTGTGTAACAATTCACAAAGTGTAATGGGAGGTTCGTATTTAAAAGGGACTGTATTTTACTTGAAGTTCGTGCTATCTGCAGTCGATAAATTTATTTTGCAGAAGTGAGGGACACTTCTGTTTGAAACAAAAGCGCTTTCAGTTTGCTCAGTTTAATGCAATCTGTTTTCAAAGTAGGTATTAAAGGGCAAGTTGAACAGTGGGAGTTACTTTGTGTGGGTGGGAATAGACATTGCCACAGGAAGTCACTTGGTTTGAAACAGTAAGGACATACGGTATGCCAGCTCACATTCTGTTGCAGTCCATGTTATTAAGAACCAGATTACTGCTGTTAGAAAGCTGTGTGAATGTTGGTCTGATTGTGGGAGTTGGAGTGCTTTTAAGAAAGCACGCAAGATTGGGGGCTATAAGCTTAGAAGCGTCGTGCAGTTGGACATTCTTGCATAGTAATAAATAACTGCCATTGTGGTCGCACTTTTCACCTCTGAGAAAAACTTCTGTATCCTCTTTAAGACAGCAATATGTAAATGGGAGAAACCACTGCTCATGAATAAACGCGCTACCTTATATAATCACATACAACATGACAAACAACATGTACACCTAGCAGACACAATGACACTACGTACTGTGGGAACCGTGGCTAGCCATGTACACAAACCAAATATGGCATGGCACCTCTGCCACACAATGCAGAATGCGGGGAGAGATGGGAGCAAAGTATGTGCGAAGGTGGCAAGTGATTCTCGATTATAAAAGTATACAATGCAAAGTGTTAACGGGATGTGCTGGAGAGACTTGAGTATGCAGAGCACAGACATGTACACGTCAACATACACTGATGGTCTATTGAGTGAAGTGGACAGTGGACGCAACCATGATAGTGCAGTCAGTAGGGAAGATTACGAAAACATAGCGCGTACGTGCCCCCTCCCCCCCAAAATCTTTAGAATAGTGGGCTGTCTCGGCATACGCAAGGCTAGCGTAGGGGTATGAATAAAAGGCACGTTTCTCTGGGTGTGGTTCTCTTCCGGAATGGTGAGCGTGTCTGCCCGGTCTGCGCAGCTTACACCGCCACGAGGCTGACGCCGTGAGCGAAGGTGGGTGCGTGAATGATGCTCTCAGTCTGCTGGTACCCAGAAACCGTCATGGCCACTGCGACGCACATATGCCCCACAGTTCACCTTTTGACACCGTCGTATGTGAAAGAGGGCCCACCACGTGCCGGCGGAAGCTCCTGGGCCGAGGTCTGCAAGCTGGGAAGGCTCCTGAGATCAACACTGGCTACCGTGACACAGGCACACAGCGCTCAGCCTGAGGCCCAGCACCGTGGAGTGCTCTATATACTACTAACACAGTAGTCCAACAGGTACCAACAGTGGAACGGTGTCTTGATCCCACAATGGACGATGTTAGAACTGCATCTGAGAGTGGAGATGAAGGTACTCCCTTCGACCAGGTGCAACCAACTCTAGGTCCCAACAGTGGAACGGTGTCTTGATCCAACAATGGACGATGTCCGATATTACCTGCTGCTTGGTTTTCACAGAACTTCCTCCGTTGAGGTGCATCACACTCTGTCCTTCCAAAGCTAACTGCTGCACATGATTATTGGGTTTGGTTGACTGTAGTCGCTGGACTACACTACGGTACAGCAGGTCCGAACAGTGAAACGGGGTCTTGATTCTATGATTGAGGATGTCAGAAGTTAAAGTCTGTGAAGATTTCTGTGTACCCCCTCCGAACAGCTGCAACCAACTCCATGCTTCCGAATCCCACGGCACGTGGCTGTGAGGTGTTAATGACCACTGCCTCTGGCCTACACTGCGGTCAGCAGCGCTCACAATTCAGACAGAGTGGTGATTGTTAAATTACGGAATCCAGTAGGCAACTAACTACAATGTCTATTGAAATATACACAATATCCTTTTAGTATACTTGCTTGAAGAACTTTTTTTAGATGAGTTATAAGTTTAGTACAATGACCAAATTCTTCTTGGTAGTGGAAAAGAACACTGAATAACAGTCTACACTGTGGACAGCAGAGATCGCAGTTCGAATTTTTTTGATTTATTTATTGCAGAGTTTTTTGTAAGTTATGTTGTTGTATTTTGTGAAGAGGAAGTGAGAAAAAGTATTCATGGATGTCTGTGCTGACTACTGCCTTCAATTTACACTGCAGACAGCAGTGTTCACAATTCAGATCGAGTCGCTATTGTAGATGACACAGTCCTGTAGGCAAAAGACATTGCTCCAGTGAGCTCTGTCCGCACTACGCATACGCATCATCGCAGGCTCCGCATACGCTTTTTGTTGCTTCGTGTACTGCAAACAGGACATCTCAAGTCAACGCCACGTGGCTGTGGGCCCTTGATGACCGCTCTCTCTGGCCTACACTGTAGACAGCAGTGTTCACAATTCAGATCGAGTTGCTATTGCAGATGATACAGTCCTGTAGGCAACAGACATTGCTCCTAGTACGGCCCGCCCGCAGCACGGATCATCTCTGGCTGTGCACATGCTGAATGCTTTTGATGTGGCTATCTGAGTGCTAGAACTGATGGACCCTTTATGATACAATCTTTTTGTGTATTATTTTAGATCTACTGCCTGTATCTCAGTATACCACAAGTTATGGTTCTTTTACGATAGAATCTTTTGCATATTTTTTCACATCTACTGTCCCTACCTTACTGCAGCACAAACTATTGACCCTTTTATTATTGAATCTCTGTGTGTGATCCAATGATTCCTTTTGTAGTTGATGCTAACAGCAACCATTCCCTGAGGGCTGGTTTACACTCACCCCACACGCATTCAGCACAGACGTCACTGGATATGTGACCCTGGTAATAAAAAGGAGTCGAGCACACGTGCCCGTACCCACTTCCACTATCTATCTGTGTCTGTGTGTTCATTATCTATGCATGATACTGCCCCTGGGCCGTACCACATTACATTGTACTGTGGACAGCGTATGCAACCATGTTACCTCAGGCAGTGGGGAAAACTTTGGTTATGTGACTTTCAGGTGCATGGCTGTCACAGGTAGAAGGCTACTTTATAGAGCATGAATATTGATGAAGATGATGGTTGCATGTTGTGTGTAGTGTAAGATATGTGTACATAGCAAAAAGTTTTCAAAAAAGGTCTCTAAGCAGAAGAGGTGTATCAAATCAAATGCTGTAGAGAGAATGACTAAAATGGGTGGCTACAATGGGAAATGTTATGAACTAATCAAATGCTTTTTTTTAAGGTCACATGGCAATCGCGCACCCAGTGCGCAAGGAGACCACACCCGACGCAATTTTGAGAAAATATATTTACCATAATATAAGTTTATTACAGTTAGAAATATATAAATGTTTAAAATATTTTAGATTATCGCTTGCTCTCATATACACTTTAAAGTTATTTAGATAGAGTTTTGAGACATAAAGAAACTAGCACACTGTCAGCGTTTAGGACGTATTTCTTAAAAGAAAGGCAAAACTGATTTCAACTGCATTAGGAGCGTGTTTACAGCAATCAATAAATGGTTGACCGCCCGTGTTTAAGAGTGCGTCGTACTGTGCTATGAAGCCCCGCAGGGTCGACTCGATGCTACATAAGATATTACATAAATAAATATAAAGGGGTTGTTACCTTTGTTATTCTGTTCAGAGGTGGGGGTCTGTCCTTTAACTGAAGACCCAATAAGAGATGGCAGCTAACACTTGTTTGAAGAGGCGACCCCTTTCACTGGACCTATTTACCTCTCTTATCACAAGAGCCGGGCACCGCTGTCCCCAAACTAACCCCTCCAGCCACCTTTTCAGATCTCTTATCCGTCACCAGCGGCCTCCGCCCATGCGAGAGACATTAAACCTCTGTTTGCACAGTCGGGCCGAGTGTCTGGTGTCAAAGGATGGCTGTTTATACAGGGGCTCGTTCACAGGGCCTCGGCACCCGCTTTGAAAAGAAGTGAGGCAAACGCGCCTGCATCCTGCAGCCAGCCAGCCAGCCGAGCGTGGTTCGAGTCACTGCGTGCCGAGCCGGAGGCAGCCGCTGCACTACAGAGTCACACTTTTGGCGCGCATGCGCACGATGTAAAGTATTGTGCGCATGTGAGAGTCTGGACAGGTCAGGCAAAAGAAAGTGGGACTGCAGGTAGCCAATCATATGAAAAAAAGCATTTACAAATGCAATAGGACTCATATTTACGCGAGTCCTATTGCATTGTAAACAAAAATGCGGGCACCGAAGAAGGCAGTAACTGGAGTGGGTGTGGGGGTGGTGGTGGTCAGAGAAGTCACAGACTTTGGGAGGTAACAGGGGGAGGCAGGGGAACAAAAGAGTCGCTGAAGTAAAGGGGCTGATAGCCATGGAAGGATAAAAATAATGTCATGGCAGTAAGGAGGCGGGACTAATATGCAGGCAACCAATGAGAATGCAGCATTTCAGATTTGAGCCAATGAAAAGCATAGGCGGAGCTTCCCCCACAATACTGCATACAGCATCTCTCGCCGAGACAGAGCATGCCCTGCCTAGGCGAAACCTAAAAATGAGGGAATGGCATACCCGGCGTGACTATTAGACAATGGCAATCCCCTCGCTAGCACACAATGATAAAATGCTATTGCACAATATCACACAATTATATTAAACAATTAGATATCCCAATTTTTGTCACCTTTATTGTATTTAAAAAGCATACATGTATCACATTAAAAATCAATTATACATTTCCCTCGAAACATATTAACCATATCATTACAGAATTGTAAGTTCATCTACAAATAACAACCTGTTATGAGCCTGCATAACAGAAAAACACAAAAGACAATGCACTTTGTCATGTATTACACATCCTATTGGGCCATCAATCTATGTACGCAGTTTGTGATATATTTCACACGATTATATCTCCAAAAAGCTGCGGTGATCCGTTGGATTGTGTTTTTAATTGCGTTGACGCGTTTCGATGGAATCTCTTATAAGGCCATCTTTTTCAAGACAAATCATAGGCTTAAATCGTTGTCTGTTTTATTCAATCCTATTGGGAGATAAATATTTTTAGTGAACTTAATTGGAGTTCTACTGGCAATAGAGTTAGCGACTTGACTTCTGTTGCAATGTTTTTCCTTTTATATCTATTCTATCACATTCCATCTCCCTTGTTCTTTTTATAAAAATAAAAAAACCTGTAATATACCTTGTTCTAACTCATTTGTGTAAATACATCTTATTGCTGTCAATTCCCACATTTATAGTCCGACCCTCACTCTTATGCAACGATGATTACACCCATTCAAACCACCACTTGATATTATCGTTGTTCATCACAACCCCAATTCATTTAAAAGGGCCCTTGATGTGGTATATCAGCATGGTTGCTAATTATGTGTTTGCATCTGTGTCTACACACGATACTCTTGCCTCTCGTGGGTATCCCCGTATACGCTAGTATTCATTTTACATTCTAACTCTTACTGTTTGGGTACGTATGGTCTCGTCCTCACCTTTATATCTAATATCTGTTGACTCAACCATTACTCCATATTTTCTTATTGAATCACGTCCTCTGATGCTGTGTATTATCGTCCGTGATACGCAGGATTGAGAAATGCTTATTACTGTAATATAAGCAACATAGTGTTACCTCTTTAAAATCTTAATCTTGCTGTACGACTAATAAACTCGCACTTATTTAGATGTCTACCGTTATAGTAAAATCGCTTCCTTAGCTTTTAGAGAGATGAATTGCTCGATTTTCACTTTCAAACGGCGGCGGGGGTCCCTTGTTTAACGCCACCTATTTGCAAAATATAGATGCGCATCAGCGTAGTTCAGCTATAAACTAATTCAATCTCGCAGATACCTAAAAAGGTGCCCAATACGAGAAAAACTACCAAAATCACTGTTTCACCCTCCAAAAGCTCACGCTAAAATCTCACCTTACGACATGTGTTGTCTGGCGTCAATGCGGAAGTACTCCTGCAAAGTCTTCCCTGTTTTTCTCTACCCCGTCTGCCTATTTGTTGTTGTAGACCTAGTCCGTTATTGGTTGAATTCTACACGTGCTACATACCACGTGGTTCTCCTACTGAGTGTGAGAATGTGTGTGTATTATTGTCGATTTCTCACACAAATTAAAGTAGCCTGCCAACACATTCACTCCCTCACATCTTTTTCGTATTTTATTTGGGAGACTGTATACTAATTCTACTTTATTTATATTGCTTAATTTCAGCGTATCTGAAAATATTACTAATCCGAGTATAGCGTATATTTGTGTGCCGGTAAAGCTTAGACACGCTATCTGACACCACTCGTCATACTATTCTCGGTTTTATTTCTTTTTTATTGTCTCTCTTATCCTCAAATATATTCAAACACTGACCAACTTTATTGTTCCCATCATTGCCTAATCCCAGGAACATAATATCATATCACATAACGTCACAGTGCATTTCGAGTCATATGTGTTCTGCAATGGTAAGCCTTAGTGTGTGGAATTGAAATGATAGAATACTGTACTCCAAAACCGAGGAATTTGGGAGATATAATTTCCATATTCTTTCACCATTCAACATCATTTGTTCAAATGAAAACCCCAATATGGCTTTCCCATAAAAATGGTACCATCTTAATCTTCTCAACCCCGTTCTCCAACAATATTACAAAATACAACGTCTATGGAAATACATGATTACAGAAGGGAATGTACAACAACCATATCTTTAAAGCTTCAAGTATCCCCATTCGGTTCATGTGGCAGTTATACTCATCCAATCTTCTTTTGAGTTTAATCCCCTATCTACTGTGTTCAAATGGCATATATACCATTGTTCTCTCTTTTTTCTTTTTATATTGAGATTGCCTCCTCTTTTATTTACTACCACTTTCTCCAAAATGAACCATTGAAATTGATCACAATTGTGGTTCATTTTTGAAAAGTGGTCAGTCAGAGGAGCATTCTCTTTCTTAGTTTTGATTGCCGATTTATGTTCTAAAAGACGGATACGTAGTTCCCTGCTAGTCTCCCCTACGTACCCGAGACCGCATGGGCAAGTTAAGAAGTAAACAACATTCTTACTCCGGCAGTTGTTTAAACTTTTAGCCCAGATCTTTTTGTTGTTGTAAAGCAAATTTTTGCCTTCAAGGCATAGGGGACAAATAGAACAAGTTCCACATTTGTAATTGCCCTTAGCTCTCTCTCCGATTAAAGTGGTTTGAGTTTCATATTTGTAATCATATGTTCTCACCAATGAATTACGTATGGTTTTATTCCGTCTAAACGAGAAAAGTGGCTTTTCTAATGAGGTCTCGGATCCATAATTCAAAATCTTCCAGTTTTTATTAACTATATTTTTATCCGATTGCTCAAATTAGAGAACTGAGAAACAAAGACGATACGTCCTGTTGTTTTGTCATTATTTTTTTCTTTGTTGGTCTCAAGAAGATGATCACGATTATAAAATCTAGCTCTTTTAAAAGAATGTTTAATAAGTTTGCCTGGATATCCTCTGGCTTTTAATTTCTTCTTTAAGAGCTCTGAGTGATGGTAAAAATCAGAAAGTGTTGTGCAATTGCGTCTTAACCTTAAGAATTCCCCAAAAGGAATATTATCCTTCTGGGAACGCGGATGATTGCTCCCATACAGAAGGAGTGTATTTTTGTCAGTTGGTTTCGAAAATAACTCCACCTGGAGGACATCTGTCACATTCTTAATTCTTATGTCTAGAAATTCTACCTCAGAATCACTGTAATGCGCTGTGAATTTTAAATTGGGGTCTCCCAAATTAATCCATTTAAAAAAAGACTCTAAATCCTGGCTGGCACCGTTCCAGATAAAGATAATATCATCTATGTAACGGTGCCAGCAGGTGATATTTTCAAAATACGGGGCCATCTCGTTGTACACATGTCTAGATTCAAAGTTACCAACATAGAGACATGCTAGGCTGGGAGCACAGGTAGCCCCCATGCTGGTCCCTTTGATTTGGATATAGGCTTCATCCTTGAATAGAAAAATATTGTTTTTGAATATCATTTCTATGCATGACATGATAAACCCCTTATTGGCCCCATCCAGATCCTCATGGTCCAAAATAGTCGAAATGACTTTTATGGTGTCATCTTGGGGGATATTCGTGTACAGGGCTTCAATATCCAAGGTGACCAACATTTGGGTCACCCTGTTAAAGCCCTGTCCCTCGAATATAGAAATAGCATGCGCCGTGTCTTGGGTTTTAAAAAGTAATCAACATATCTGCTGAGAGGCTCCAACATGGAACCTACACTACTTACAATTGGCCTCATGGGTGGATCAATGATATTTTTATGGATTTTAGGGAGTCCATAAATGGCCGGTATCACAGGGTGTGTATTTAGTAAAAATCTATATTCATTCTCACATATCCATCCCTGTTCTCTCCCTAGGTTTAAGAGAGATGCCACTTCTCTTTTTAGGACATCAATAGCCGTAAGGCAGATAGATTGATAATGTTCTTTAACATTAAGAAGATCCCTCATTCTTCTCTCATAGTCTGTGGCATCAAAGACGACCACACCTCCGCCTTTATCGGCAGGTTTAATAGTTATGAGGTCGCAATCCTGTAAAGATTTTAATGCTTTCTTCTGATCTAAAGAGAGATTGTATTTATGATATTTAGAAACCGCCAGCCTCATGTTTTTAATTTCCATCTGCACAACTCTCTCAAATATTTCAACATTTTTGTCAATTTGGCCTAAGTTTGGGGTAAATGTGGATTTGGGTTTAAAACCTGATACATTCGGCGGGGTTCATAATGTTTATCTTCAAAAAATCTGTTCAGCCTAATTTTCCTGAAAAAACTTTTTAAGTCACTCTCCAATTCATACAGGTTGTGGGGAGTAGTAGGTGCAAAACTGAAGCCTTTTTTTAAAATCTCATTTTCGTCTTTTGTTAAAATCTTATTGGATACATTTATTATGGGAAGTTCTTCTACCTCCAATACTGTCTGCTTCTGGTCGTTAAGTATTCCTGTCCCGTGTTTTGAGGTTGATGGTTTCTCGGGGGTTCCTGTCGATTGTAACCTCTGTAACCCGCGAGTCCTATTGCATTGTAAACAAAAATGCGGGCACCGAAGAAGGCAGGAACTGGAGTGGGTGTGGGGGTGGGGGTGGTGGTGGTCAGAAAAGTCACAGACTTTGGGAGGTAACAGGGGGAGGCAGGGGAACAAAAGAGTCGCTGAAGTAAAGGGGCTGATAGCCATGGAAGGATAAAAATAATGTCATGGCAGTAAGGAGGCGGGACTAATATGCCGGCAACCAATGAGAATGCAGCATTTCAGATTTGAGCCAATCAAAAGCATGGGCGGAGCTTCCCCCACAATACTGCATACAGCATCTCTCGCCGAGACAGAGCATGCCCTGCCTAGGTGAAACCTAAAAATGAGGGAATGGCATACCCGGCATGACACCACACGTCTATGACGTAACACAGGTCCTGGCACCGTGCACTCGTCGCATACGGAACGCGCAGCCAGCGCACCCCACACGTATATGACGTAACACGCGGTTTGGTACCATGCACCCGTCGCATACCAAACTAGCAGCTGGCGTGACCTCATATGTATATGATGTTAGGCGGGACCTGGTGCTACGAACCCGTTGGATACGAAATGCGCATCCTTTACGAGTTTAGCAATATGGCATATAGGATTCACGTGCTGATGGAGCTAGGTACACTACCGGTACGGGACTCCAGTTTAAAAAAAAATATATATATGTATATATACATACTTTTATTTATAAAACATTACATAATTTATAAATTTTTTAAAGTGATGTCATCAGTGATGTCACTGACCATGTCATGAGTGATGTAATATGTGACATCATCACCAGTGCATTGCGGGTGCGCGAAGTATAGTTAGCTCAACTAACTATAACGGGCAAATTTCTCTGGTTTTATATGAGTCAAATGTCCAACTAACTATAACGTCCCTGAAACCTATGGTTTTTTAGTGAATTTCAGACGTTTTTAAATGCTAATTCCTAACTATAACATCTGTAAAACATATGGTTCATATTTTAATCAAGTATGCCGTGATCGACAGAGATAGAATCTTGAAGGAAATCGATGAATTAAACAAAGCTCTCGATGCGCATGAACAAAAGGACATCATAGCTAAGGGGAGAGTTGCGATTGCCAACAAACTGAAACAATATGAAGACACCATCAAAACTCGCAAAGCTTTCAAATTTGTCAGAGATCGGGACGACTATCTTGCGGGAAGGGTTTTTACCTTTTCCCGCAAATTCGATAACGTGAAGAGAAAAGCTCTTACAGATCAAGTTCCACTCGCCCACGACAGTGATGGCACTGACAACATTACTCCTCAAATAGACTCTGATACCAACTCCCTAACCAGCGGTGATTCGGATGAAGGCCCAAGCACTTCTGTAACACCAGCTCATTTGCAATCAAACACACTTTAGGGGAGGAACTTAATTTTTTAACCATGGACAGGCGAGCTACCCTCCGCCCCAGAAATCCCCAAAATCAAATGAATGTAGCACCGGCAGGCGTCGGAGAGAGAGGCGCAGGCAACGCCTCAAGACCATCAAACAGGGGCAGAGGGGGACGGAAATGGAAACGTTAGGCTCCCAGGACAATACCATCATCAATTTAACGGACACGGTTTTGACTGAAGCAGAAAACAACTGTTAACTTTGGGTCTGTCCTTTTGTCCTGAGTCCAACTTCTCTTACAAACAGTCTCGCATTGACATTTATAAGTTCATCCGCAAAATCAAACTAAAAAAGTTTTTCCAATTGAATAAATCTACCAATGTGGTTACTACATCTGATACTATGTTGGATACGTTACAAGTCTGGGACTTAAATATGCTTCAAACTATGCAATCTTTGGCTAAAGAAAACTCGGACTGTACGATATACGACAATAATTCAGAACAACTTGAAGGAATCAACACGGGAATGGCGGCTGCCAGTCTGTTTCGTCCACCTTCTAGCTTCTCTCCAGACTCTGTAGATGTTTTCAGTGATATGGTTATTGATGATCTGAAAAAAACTCAGTCTGTCTACTTACTCTCAATGTGGCAAAATAAATTTGAAATTGAGAAACTACTGGGCTTTGATCAAGAAAATTCGTGAGAACAGCCAAATAGTGGTCATGGGTGCCGATAAGGGTGGTAATATAGTTCTATGGCCTAAAAGTGATTATCTTCAGGAGGCTCAACGCCACCTATCTGACATCAACTGCTACTGTACAGTAGGCCGTGATCACCTAGCACAAATCAAAAAATCTGTATCCTCCCTTTTGGCACAATGGAAAAGAACGGGTCTCCTTTCCAAAAACGAGTATTTGTTCCTTAAAAATGACTTTCCCACAACTGCCACCCTTTACTTTATTCCTAAAGTTCACAAGGGTATCCACCCTATACCTGGCAGACCTATCATCTCTGCCAGGAATAACCTTTTGGAAGCTATGTCCAAATATGTTGATTATTTTCTCCAACCTCACATGATTGCTTTGCCATCCTTTATCAAGGATACTGGCGATTTCTTGAAGAAGATACAAGCAATTCATTGGCAACCTGATTTTGCACTGATAACGCTCGACATAGCTTCCCTTTATACTAGCATCTTACATCCTCAAGGGTTGACAGCTGTAAAACATTTTTTGGACTCTCGCTCAATTAATTTCAATGACCACAATGCCATGCTTCTCCAAATGATTGATCTTTGCCTCAATAACAATGTGTTTCTCTTCAATAAAGTTTTGTATAAACAATTGAGGGGGTGGCTGTGGGGGCATGTTTTTCCCCAACCTATGCCTGCCTGTTGGTTGGTTGGTGGGAGGAGCATGTCCTCAGGGTCACCCATAAGACTATGTGGGACACACACATCCGCTTTTACGGCAGATATATTGACGATATTTTTATCGTTTGGGAGGGATCTAAAGAGGAAGCTTCTTTGTTTGTAACATCTATCAACACCAACACTATGAACTTGCAATTCACGGCTACCATCAGCACTGAGAGGGTTGAATTTCTAGATGTGGAGGTTTTCATTTCAGACAATCACATTGAAACCAAATTACATAGAAAAATCACTGCTGGGAATTCCATTTTACATGCCAGCAGTGCCCATCCACCCCATCTCATACACAGTATACCCTATGGGGAATTTCTCCGCTTACGGCGTATATGTAGCCGGCAATCTGATTTAGAACAATGTCAGAAAGAAGCATCAGACCGATTCCTTGCTCGAGGTTACAAACCATCAAACCTCAAAAAAGCCCTTGACAAAGCTAATCTTTGTCCTCGGGAAATCTGCCTTTCATCTAAACAACATCAGGCCACACCCAATAGTTGTGAAGTGACTAATGAGGTCATGCAACCCATCAGATTAATCACTACATTTTGTAAACAAAACAAAACTTTCCGCAGAATAATTTACAAACATTGACCAATTGTTCTGACTGATATGACTCTGATATTTTTGCTGCCCAGTTTACCAAATATTACTTTCAGGAGATCTCCCGCTATGAGGGATGCGTTGGTTAAATCCAGCCCTGAATCCATGACCAAAACCACCTGGCTGTCACGATCTGGCTTTTTTAAATGTTCATCGTGTCGTGCCTGCAAATTTGGAACCAATGTTTCTGAGTACTACACAGCATTCTGTAACATTCCGGTCCAAATAAAAAATCACTTTACATGTCATACTGACTTTGCAGTGTATGTGCTTGAATGCACGTGTCACCTCAAATATGTTGGCAGCACCAAATTACCGGTTTTCAATCGCATTTTGCAACATCTACGTGCGATTGTTAACTCGGATTCCACGTACCCTGTTGCCCGATATTTCAAAGCCATCCATGATAACAAAATCTGTGACCTCAAATATTTTGTCATTGGGGCAGTCCCCCACTCAATTTGTGGGGGCAACAGAGAGAAACAACTTCGGCAGTTAGAATCTTCTTTCATTCTATTACTCGACACTAAAATGCCTAATGGAATGAATACGAGTGAAGATCTTCACAACTTTTTGTGAATATCTGTATGTGTAAGGTCTGTTGTTTAAGTAATCTGTTAATGTATCACTCAACTTCCTTTGTCTTTACTTTACACTGGCGGCCCTATAACAAAAACACAGCATCAACATTGCACTTAACTTTGTTTATCTGTTGAACAGAAACTTACTTTTCTGTTACGCCCTCTCTCCTCCTTTTACTTTATTCCTTTTTCCCCCCTCTTTGTTCAAGTATTTTTATCTCTTTTTTCCCTTTTAAACGAAATTATATCGTTTTTTGGTTAACTTTATTAACTTGTTATTTTGGGAGCATTAATGTGAATATTCATTGGAATTAATTAATGGATTTTAGATCTATTCGTTACATCTAATCATGTTAGTGATCAAATGTTAGTATTACGGCATTATGGGGCACTTGCTATGAATTCTCATTTGCTGTTTAGCACTTAACCTTTGATCTTTATAAATTGTAGGTATATTTATATCGTTGACTAATTAATTTGGATTTAACCGCAGTAATCTATTTGCAACAGTGATTACGATGTTACACTCCCATAATCGAAGTATTTTGTTTATGTTTATTCTGAGTCAACTCTTTGATTGGGTGAAACTGTCTTTTTAATGGGAGGTCCGGCATCAGCGCGTCAGGTGATCAAGATCGCGGAGGCGATCGAAACGCATCTGAGGCGGACACTTGTCTAATGAACTGAAAATAAAAGTGTCAGGATTGAATCTTTGAAGCCGCTTGGTACAATTTTTTGGAATGGCAGTTTTTGAACATTAACTGAGGTCCGTACCTGCGTTCAAACTCCCTTTGGGAAATCGGGAGGTCAGGACTTTGTCTGTATATATATATTCACTGAAAAACCCATAGGTTTCAGGCACGTTATAGTTAGAAATTAGCATTTAAAAAACCTTAGAAATTCACTGAAAAAACCATAGGTTTCAGGGGCGTTATAATTAGCTGGACTTTTCACTCATACAAAACCATTGAAATTCCCCTGTTATAGTTAGTTCAGCTAACTATAACTCGCGCGCCCGCAATGCACTGCTGATGACGTCACATATTACATCACTCATGACATGGTCAGTGACATCACTCATGACATCACTGATGACATCTCAAATTACATCACTGATGACATCACTGATGACATCATCAAGTGAATGTGTGTTTTTCTGAAAATTACATATGTTTTATATATGTATATCTCAAGGTCGATGGAAGAATAAATGGGTATATAAGTGTCTAAATCAGAGGTCTTCAAACTTTTGGGTGCCGAGACCCCCCTGTCAACATTTTCAGTCGTAAGGACCCCCTCCTGTTAAACATTTCTAAACCTGTAGGCAGGGCTTCTGGAATTACGAGGCCGGTGAGGACCAAATTACACGACAGGCTTGACTAAATTGTGTGGGAAGAAAATTTAAATAATGTTATGTGATGCAGCGTTATTTTGGGATAGAATTGCTTCATTATTTTGAATTCTTTTGCACACAGTAACACTGAGGAAAGATTTCACCCCATCAGTACCAGTTTATAACCAAAATACAGCAATTAACATCAGAAAGATGTCTAGTCAACCTTTGTGAAGGGGCCTTCCACTCCGCAGGAATACGTGCTGCCACATTAGAAGCTCACCTGGCCCTGGCCGGGAGCAGCAGGGGTCCCTTAAAACCCTGGCGGTCTTGTGCAGAGTTAAGCAATTTACCCATGCCACTTTCCTCTCACCCCTCCCTTCTATCCATCTCTCCTCTTCTCTCCTCTCCCAATCCTGGATCCCTCTCTCACTTTGCAGGCCATTTTCTTTCACCCCTTCTTACAACTTCTAAACTCTCCCCATTCAACTTCTCACTTCACCCTTAATCACCTCTTGCCATTCTGCCTTTTCACTGCCCTCATCTCTAACAGTTTCTCGCATTTATCTCATGGCCTCTCTGGCCCTGTCACCTCCCGTGCCCATCTGCACTTCTCATTCATCTCAAGTCTCTCCGTTCAAATTGTTGTCTATTTGTATCTTACACCTCTCCAGTGGCTCTGTCTGTGTAATTTAGAGATGAGCAGAACAGCTGTTTATTAATTCAATATACATTAAAAACGATAAACTCCTGACATCCATGCCATTCTTATAGCTTTGGGGGCTTGGAATAGTCACCAATGTCGCATCAAATTACTTTTTAGGTCACAGATCATCTCTCAGCTATCTTCTCTCACAGTTTGACAGTAGCCCTCCTCTGTGCCCTCAACTTTCCCTCACACTCACTTCTTGCGTGTCCGCACTTCCCTTCGGCACTTCACATTTATCCTCATCCCTGACCTCTTCAATCAAATTCCCTCACTCCCTTGCTGTCCTTTCTCATCCTCTCATCTCTCCTCACCGAGCACACGGGTTGAACCCGTATGCTCCTTTTGGCCTGTGCCACTCTGCTTATTGTTCCCTAATTCAGGAAGGCACGAATTGTCTGTCTTGCTGTTTTGGTGCAGGCCACACAGTTATGGAACGTCCACCCTCCTTTGCTTCGCTCCACCAATACTCTATTATCCTTTAGGAAGATATAAAAACCTGGCTCTATGCTCTGTAGGTCACCCCATTTGGCTGGTTCTCCTTCCCCTTCTGTATGTTTCTCATTTGCCTTCAGGCAGCAGATGGCTATTAGCCCCAGGACACCTTTTGGTTATAGCAGCACACTCCAAATGTATAAATAATAATAGTAGTAGGCAGAAGCATGGGAGCGACTAGACCCAAACTTCGCGAGGGGGCCTACACTCCCAGGCAGGGCTGGCCATAGCACTGGCCACACACGGCGCAACAGTCTTTGTTGGTGCCCCATCCCCGTTTCCTCCTTCTCCATAAATTCCCTCACAGCCACTCACCAACAAAGCACCTCATCTCTCTGTAGCACCTTTCTGACAATTTTTTTTTTTATAGTGCTACTCAGTTTACTCACAGTTCTGTGATCTGCCTAGTACATGTTCTTTGTAGCAGGCACATTAACCCTCTGCACTCTGTGGATGAGAAGTGTGCCCATGTGAGTGCATGGTGAGTGATGCAACAGTGTGAGAGTAGGGAAAGAGGAGTGACTGCAGGGTGAGTGAGGTGACCATGAATTTGGGTGCGGATGTAAGTGCAGAGTGGGACGAATGAATGCATGGTTAATGATGGGCTTGTTTGAGCAAGTTGCAAATTGAGCAGTGAGGTCACATGAGTGCAGATGAGTGGTGTGACTGCAGGCTGAGGTACAGGGTGAACAACGCAAGTGCATTGTGATTGCAGAGTGATCACTGTACTGTGAGTGCAGTGTGAGAAGGTGAATGATGTGAGTGCATGGTAATCAGTGTGAGTGCATTGCGATTGCTGTGAGTGCAGGGTGAGCGTGAAAGTTAAGTGTGAGAATGAGAAGTGAGTTCTCTGAATGCAGGGTGCATTCTCAAACACTTGAAGTAACTCAGCATATTATTGACGGCAGCGTAGGGTGTAAGATATAAGTTAAACTATTGCTATTATGACATTAATCAGGCATCGAGGGTGGAGAAAATAAATAATATGCTGATCCTGCAACACACTTCCAGTCCTATGGTTAGGGTTGCCTGCTTATTATTTTGATGTCCCAGGCGGTACAAAAATAAGCAGTCACCTAAAGCTGTATATTTCAGCACTCATCTGTGCGTACTTGGAACAGCAAATATAAATAGAAAGCACTTTTAACCCCTTGCGTGCACATGACGGAACCACGCCGTCATGAGCCACGGGCGGCATGTGCCCACGCGTCGCTGATTCCCCGCCTGTACGGGCGAAATGAAGAGTGGGCGGAGTCGTGACGGAACTACGCCGTCATGAGCACAGCTCGCCTGTGACTCATGACGGCGTGGTTCCTTCAGGAGCATGGTGGCGCCGCGCTCACCCCGCACCCCCCAGCGCCGCGGCAGAATTTGCGCCGCGGTGAAGGGGTTAATTGTGTTCTAGGGCTGCCTCAATGATCAATGACTGATAATTAAAGGGAACAAAGACAGAAAAGTCACATTACGAATGAATGCATATGATTTTATTTACAATCCCATTTAGTGTCAAGAGGAGGCCTGTGCAGGCTCTTTAAACATCAAATGGTTGGTATTTTTCTTCTTGCAACCCTACTTTATATTTATTTTCATGAAATGCATTCTCACACTACTGCAGTAACTGTAAAATACAAATGTAAGGAAAAGACAGAGTTGGGGCCCAGGGGGTACTGGAACTAGAATAAAAAACTAAGCCTCGGAGGGGCGTGGCCAGGCGCCGACGAAGATGGCCGCCTAGGTGCCGAGCTCCGCCGGGACCGCTGTTGTCCCCGTGAAATCCGCCAAGAAATCCTAGCTGCGGTATTACTGGGCCTCCCAGCTGGCTGCTATAAACCACGGCCTTTATGGGCCCGCCCTTAACCCGGCTTTTGAAATGGACAAATTGTTGCTGCCGGGTGGCGACTATAATCGTGCGCTCTACTCTAGATCGCTCGACGCACGTCTGACGGGTCCTACGTGGGTCGCGGTACGGGTGTGGCACGCGGCAAACTTGGCGATGGGGTGGAAGGATCGGTTGACCCGGGCGACGCCATTGTATGCATCTGAGTGATTGGGCTGCTTGTGGACCTCGAAAGGCTTTGAGAAGTGGGACACGATAGGCATCAGCAGGGTGGGCGATCTCTGGACGAGGGGGGGATTCAAAACGTTTGATGTGCTGCAGACGGAATTCCAGTTGCAGGACAGGGAGTACTTCCGGTATGTACAGGTTCGTCACGCGCTGTGTTCTGTATTCCCGGATGTGGCGTCCATCCCGGAGTGCTCCCCTCTGGAGTGCTAGATGGGCATGTACCGGATGGCACTATCTCATTGATTTATAAAAAGCTCATCAACGATCGCTCGGGACTGCTGACTGGCCTTCGTGAGGCATGGGTTGCCGATGGATTGGAGCTGGATGACGGGGACTGGGTATCTGCGGTGGCCTCCCCGAAAGAGGTGGCCATACCGGCCCACCTTCGTTTCGTCCAGCTCAAAATACTCCACAGGGTCTACGTTACGGGGCCGGGTCTGATGCATATGGGATATGCCGTGGATGGGATGTGTAAGCGTGGGTGTGGTTTGTTAGGGACCTTCTTCCATACTTTGTGGGAATGCCCGGAGGTGGCGCGATTCTGGCGTGGTGTACATGCGGTGTTGCAAGCGGTCACGCATGTGACGCTGTTTCCCGAGGCTAGGAGATGTCTGCTAAATGTGTGGGAGCCGACTGATTACACGGTGCCGCAGACGTGGTGGGTGACACTGGGATATATGGTGGCCAAGCGTGACATAGCACAATTGTGGGGCTCCCAGAGGTCACCAACGGTCTCGGTGTGGAAGAACAACATGGATTGGTGTATGTTTCGGGAGAAGGTAGTGTATGTGGCGAGAGGTAAGCCTGGGAAATGGGTGAAAGTGTGGGGCCCCTCGAACTCCTATCGTGGCGGGATTTGTGCCCCGCCGCTGACGCCTGATTTGGCAGTGGCCCAGTCTCCCTAGTCTGCTTGTTACCTTGGTTCTGTGTATCGTGTTCACTTTGTTTCTGTCCCGGCCCGTCCCCCCCCCCCCTATTCCTGTGGATCGGTAGGGTCCTCCCCAGGGGAGCTCATAATGCTGCTTTGACTTTTGCTGCCTTGTGGATTTGTTTGTAGTTTTTCATTAAAAAATGGAACCGCCATTTGGGGGGTCTGGACGGTGTGGCCGCCAACGCTTCCTTCGACTTCTGGGACCTTTATCACTTGCCGCTTGTGTTTTATAACTGTGTTTTATGTTCCCACTGATTGCTAGCGGCCGGCCTGAAGGTTGTAGGCCCATCTTTGTATATCTATTGCATTCTGTAATAAAGGTTTCAAAAAAAAAAAAAAAAAAAAAGCTGCCAATAGACAAAACTACCATCTCTCTCACCAGCAGGTACATTAATCACCGGATTTATCTTGAAATTTTTATTGTTGCTTTGAAAACTGTTGATTATACAAGGAACTTTGCAGTGCTTTTAAAACTGCTGCCTGGGGACCCCCTGGGAATGTGTCACGGACCCCTAGGGGTCCAGGGACCCCAGTTTGGGAACCACTACTGTACATAATATATCTCGCGTGCAGTCTTACGATTGTAACAGCTCATATGTCTTACACAAGAAACAAGACTGTTTATTAAATCCTTTTATTGAAAAAAAAAAAAAAAAAAAAAAAGAAATCCTAGCTGCAGTATACTCCTACTGCAGAGTCAGCTTCCGGTGGTGCTGCGCTCTTGACCACCGGGCCGAGTGGCGTCGGGACGCCCGGCGGGGACTGATCGCCACGCTCTGCTTTGCGGCGGCTGGCCCGCGGCGGCGGCCTGGAGCCTGGGGGCCGGACGAGCCATAAAGCAAGGCCCCGGCTTGCGGCCTACACCGCGGGCGGTGCCGGAGCGAGGCCTGGACACCGCCGCTGAGCCGCGTTCAGCACCGCACCGCGCTGCGGCTTCATATCCTCCTGGTGGGAGACAAGTGGGAGCGCGAAGCGGCCCAGGGAGCCCTGGACTGGATAGGAGAGAGTGGCCTTGTGGCGCAGTGACTCTCGATTGCATCACAAACTCCAGGGACTTAAAGTTTAGGGGTAACACAGGTTTGGTGGCTGGAGGTGGGGCCGGCTCACGTTTCCTCCTAACAGAGGTTTCTCCAGGGGAGGGACAGGCGCTCTACTAATTGGGGGAGTGGGTAGTTTGGAACCTACAGAGCAGGGGGAAGGGTAGGGGGGGGAGTTCTTGGTCAAAGGGGTAGGAGGGGCATTCCGTACAATTAGCACTACAGGCGATAACGGGCCCGTGGTTCGGGGGTCCAATGCACTCTAAGTCTGGTTGTGGAATGTTGGGGGGGCGGGTGGGAGGGAGGGGAGTTGGGAAGGTTTTGTGGTCTTCTATTGGCATTATGATTAGAGTCAACGGCTACGCCGGTGCGCATGGACAGTCCAGCTCACACTGTAGCGGATATGGCTAGTAAGTGGGAGAGAAGTCTGAAGGTCCTCAGTTGGAATGTCAACAGGCTGGGTGATGGGCTCAAGCGTACTATTGTCCTACAGTTTGTTAAACGACACCTCCCTGATGTAGTATTATTGCAGGAAACGCACCTACTGGGAAATGCCTGTCAGGCCCTAAATAGATGGGGATATACCTTGGCGGTTCACTCCGGCTTCACCTCTGGCTCCAGAGGAGTGGGGATCCTGCTGCGCCGCTCCCTGCCCCTCCACATTGACCGCTCGGAGACGGACCCTTTGGGCCGCTTCGCGGTGCTGTCGGGGAGATGGGAGGGCCGTAGATTAAACCTCCTCTCTGCATATGTACCCCCTGGCCTACAAAATCAATCCTATACAGACCTCTTACTCTCCCTCGCGGAGGGTCAGTTGATCATTGGGGGAGACTTCAACGCGGTAGTTTCGGGCACCCAGGAAAGGCATCCCCCCAGGGACACACCTCCGGGGCAGAGGTGGTTGGCTGATTTCCTCGAGGCCTTTGGGCTCACAGACTTGTGGCGGCTGATGCACCCCACGAGCAGGCACTTCACATTCTACTCTGGGTCACATCATTCCTTCTCCCGCCTCGACTATATACTTACTCCATTGCAGCACAACATGGTAATTCGGGAGGCCCCACACCTGGCACGCGGCATCTCCGATCACTCGCCGGTTTGGACACACATCATGCTGGGTAATGGGCGAGAGGGTTGTGTGCTGCCAATCAATGCCTGGTATTTTAAAAATGAGGACCTCAGGAAAAACTGACCCGTTCCATTACTCAGTACTTCGACCAAAATGTCGGATCGGTTGGCTCCTCCATAACTCTTTGGGAAGCCTTTAAAACAGTGCTTAGGGGAGAGGCCCTATCAGCCATTTCGGGCAGCCGTAAAGAACGGGCGGCACAGATAAACTCTGTTGAATCGGACCTCCGGGTGCTGGAGGAGGCGGCGGTCGTGAATCAGGAACCGGAGGGGCAGCATAGGTTGCGACTTAAAACTGCGGAAAATAGGGAGCTGGTCACGCAGACTGCCCAAACAGTGTCTATGCACAAGGCGGGCAGGATCTATGACCAAGGCGACAAGGCGGGCAATCTTATAGCCTGGCTCGAGAAAAAACAGAGGGCCCATAAAGTGGTACCAGAAATACAAACTGCCTCGGGGGTAATGGTTACAGAGCCCCGGGAGATCACCGCAGAATTTGCGCGGCACTTCCGACAAGTGTACAGTAGGGGGTCGGACCGGCCTGAGGAGGACTCGATGGCCCTGCTAACAGATATCCGTATGCCATGCCTTTCGGAGGTTGACAGGGAGGCCCTTGAGGCTCCACTAACCGTAGCAGAACTAGAGCGTGCGATAGTCGACCTTCGCCCGGGGAAGGCTCTTGGACCCAATGGTCTCCCAACAAAACCGGACACCCTTAGTTCACACCTTCAGCGAATGTTCGAAGAGAGCAAAGCCACAGGACTACTGCCGCGCGACCAGCGCATAGCGACAATAGTGGCCATCCCAAAGGAAGGGAAACCGAGGGAGTTATGTTCCTCCTACCGACCCATCTCACTGCTCAATGCGGAACCAAAAATATTGGCGAAAACTCTCGCCAATCGGCTCCACTCTGTTTTACCCGCACTGGTCCACCCGGACCAGTCCGGATTCATGCCACATCGTAATACGGCTCTTAACATACGACGCCTGAATGGTGTGCTGGGGAGATGCCACACAATACAAGAGGACGCGGTGGTGGTGTCGCTGTACGCCACCATGGCGTTTGACACCCTCGAATGGCCCTACATGATGACGGTGCTCCGTAAATTGGGCTTTGGCCCTCACTTTATAGCGTGGGTTCGTCTTCTTTATTCGGAGCCCCTGGCCCAGGTGGTGGTTAACAATAGGGTTTCGGAGGTCTTCGCCCTGGAGAGGGGCACCAGACAGGGCTGCCCGCTCTCACCCCTCCTATTTGCGCTCTCCCTTGAGCCACTGGCGGCGTGGATTAGGCAAGACATCTACCTCACGGGAATACGCTGGGCGGACGGTTGGGAGGACAAAATCTCCCTATATGCCGATGACATACTCCTTTATCTGTCCCGGCCACAGAGGTCTATTGTAGCAGCCATGGATATTTTTGCGAGCTTCAGGAAAAACTCGGGGTTCCGCATCAACTGGGGCAAGTCCCCACTCTATGTCCTCCATGGAAGCCCCCCTAGACTTCCCAGCAACTGCCTACTCACAATTGCAGAGGGCGGATTCCGTTACCTCGGAGTCTTTGTCTCTCTGGACAAGACGCTTACCTATGAACAAAATCTACTGCCGCCCTTGAGACGGCTCCAACGGGACTCCGCCACTTGGCAGACACTTCCATTGTCCCTGCTGGGCCACGCAGCCCTTTTCAAAATGATGGCCCTTCCCCGGTTTCTCTATGCCCTGCAAAACTACCCGGACTTAGTACAGAATTCTTATTTTGTGGCTATAGAGGCGGCGCAGCGATCCCTCCTATGGGCAGGTACTTCTCGGATAGCGCTGCACAAGCTCACACTGGGATGGTGTGACGGAGGGATAGCCCTCCCTGATATCCGCAAATACTACTGGGCCGCCCACTTGGCGGCAATCAACCAGGGGACGTATAGGGACGGTAATGACCCAGGTTACGGGATGGATAGGTGGTTACTCCCGGGTGGGAACTACGAAGTCGCACTCTACTCTAAACCGGGGAAACATCAGCTCACGGGGCCGACTAAACACTCGGTGCAAATATGGCACGTGGCCCACCGACAGCTCGGTTGGTCCAACACTTGGACGATGGCCACTCCACTGTGGGCGTCGGAGAGACTGGGCAGCCTGGGTCGCACGAGGGGATTTCGTAGTTGGGACCTTATTGGTATCTCCCAGGTCAAGGACTTGTGGGGGCCCAAGGGGGTCAGATCATTTGCTTACCTGCAGGAAACTTATGATTTAGCGCACACAGAATATTTCCGATATCTGCAGATTAGGCACTCCCTTCAAGCCAACATCCCACCGGGGACCAAGCCCCCCCAGGCCTCCCCTCTGGAGGACAGGTTGCTCGACGGATACTTGCCCGAACACGCCATTTCACTTACATATAAGAAGCTTATCAATAATCCCCCTGATCCCCTTGAAGCCCTTAAAGAGAAATGGATGGCGGATGGACTGGAGATCGATGAGGAGGAGTGGGTGGAAGCGCTGGCTTCCCCGAGAGAGGTGGCGATTTCGGCCAGACTCCGGCTCATACAACTCAAAATACTGCATAGAGTGTATATCTCTTGCACTAGACTGCAGGCGATGGGACGGGGGGGGGAGGGGCTCTGAATACTGGGATGCGGTTGTAGCTGGCTCTTTCTTCCATATATTGTGGGAGTGCCCGAGGGTGCAGAGGTATTGGAGGCGTGTGGTGTCTTGCATGCAAGAGGTATGGGAGGTGAACTTACGCCCAGAGGCCAAAAGATGCCTCCTGAACATCTGGGAACCCACGGACTTACCTGCGAAAGGGCAACTGTGGGTCACTCTTGGGCAAATGGTAGCAAAACGAAACATAGCCCGCTTTTGGGGTGCATCCGCACTGCCGAAACTGGCCGAATGGCAAAGGGACATGGACTGGTGTATGCTGCAAGAGAAAACTGTATACACGGCGCGGGGGTGCCCCCGAAAGTGGGGGGAGGTGTGGTCAAAGTGGAACGAATACAGGGGGGACATATGTGAGCCTCCACAGGCCCGCCGCTCCGTCTTGGAAAACATGGACTGAACGGACTCTAATGTCAAATAATATGCACGCTTTACTGATTTATGCTGTTCATATCTGTAACCGGTGCTATAGTGACTCTAATGCCTAATAACAGACCATATTGTTCCTTTGTTTTTTCTTTTTTGCAAATAAAAAACAGAAATTTAAAAAAAAACAAAAAAAACTAAGCCTCAGTAACCACTTTACAAAAGGTATGTAGATCTGCAAATGGTCCTTAAGGACCTGTGAAAAACTCAGGAGATAAGACTGCAGACAGCCCAGCGCAGCCCACAGCAGCTCGAGCTGAGACACACTATGGGGGAGGAGGGGGGCTGAATCCCTTGTTGTGCCTGGGCAGAAGTGTGACCGGGAATGCGCGACCCCCTTTCCATCACTTCATGGCCCCCCTGGGGGTCGCGCCCCACACTTTGAAGACCCCTGGTCTAAATGGATGATTTGTTTTTGAAAAATTGATTGTATAACTGACTGATTAAGTGTATCTTAGTGAATACATGGCTTAGTGAGTAATGTTTAAATATGTAAATATCTGTATCAGTCTCTCACTTTGTGTATAAGTGGCTGCATGGGTTGGTGAGTAGCTGCATGAGTGTCTATATAGGTTATTAGTTGGTTTTTTGAGTATCAGTATGAGTGTCTGAGTGTCTGTATGGTTTGTTGGGGGTATTACGTAGTGCATAGGTGCATGAATGAGTGACTCACTGTTTGTATGTGTTGAAGACAGCATGTGTGCAGGACTGTATGGGTGGATGAGTGTGTGCATGGGTGTGTTAGTGAGTGAATGACTGTCTCAATGGTGTGTTTATGAGTAACTACATATGTTTTAAACTAGTATATGTGACTATTGGTGTATATAAGTGAGTATATGTGAGAGTGAGAGATTGAAAGAGTTCCTGTATGAATAAGTATGTGTTTCTATAAGTGATTGTTTAAAAGACTAAGTATGTGTAAGTTTCTGTAGAAGTAAGTGTGGTGGTGTGTATAACTGTATATGCAAGTAAATGGATGTTTGATTCTTTATTAGCATGAGTGACTATGTGTGTGAGTAACTCTATGGATGAGTGGCATTGTGTAACAGGATGTATAGGTGTATGAGTACATATGATGAGTGAGTACATGTATGAGTGACTGTATAGGACTGTTGGTGAATGAGTGGATGTGTATGTGGATCTTGGAATTACTGAATAGGTTGTTGTAACTGATATTGGTATGTCCATTGTTTTGACATTTTTAGTTTCTATTTTTGAATGTGTGTATCAAAGGTTATATCCACTCTATCACAAGGATTATGTCATGAGTGATGTCATTTGAGATGTCATGAGTGATGTCATGAGTGATGTCACTGACCATGTCATGAGTGATGTAATATGTGGCGTCATCAGCAGTGCATTGCAGGCGCGCGAGTTATAGTTAGCTGAACTAACTATAACGGGGGAATTTCAATGGTTTTGTACGAGTGAAAAGTCCAGCTAACTATAACGCCCCTGAAACCTATGGTTTTTTCAGTGAATTTCTAAGGTTTTTTAAATGCTAATTCCTAACTATAACGTGCCTGAAACCTATGGTTTTTTCAGTGAATTTCAAAGGTTTTTTAAATGCTAATTTCTAACTATGCCTACAGAGATAGGACATGTGAAGAAAGAAGAAAAAACGCACAGAAAGAAAAAAAAGAAATGCAGAAAGAAGCAACAGAAGTCCTCAAAGACGAAGAAAAGTGCAGGAAGAAGGATAACGTGCAGAAAGAACAAACAGAAGAGCAGAAAGAAGCCTTGTTGCAAAATCATCCTGTACCCTCAACTTTTTCAGACGGATACTGGTGGTAACTGAGTCTGCCTAACCAGTCCTAGAGCCAGTGCTATGTTAAAAGACACTCAGAATACAGTGAAAACACCTACATACACTAGGGAACACTGTGCGTTGGGGTCCCCCTGTGATCAGCATGACCTCCTCTGTAAGCCCCTAGTATTTAATAGGGCAGGGGATTAAAACTACCTCTTAAAACGCTCCACAGGGCATGTTTGCACACGTCACCTCATGCCCCGTCCCCTCACTTCCCCACTGTGTAAACACGTCCTGTGGCTGTTTTAAGTTAGGAGATTAAGTCCCCTTGAATCCTGAGGGTCCCTAGGGTCCAACTAGACCACTAGGTACCTCCTGTAAGCACCACAGACCTGTGTTGCAGAGAAATGTAAAAAGGGGCACGCCCTAGACCACCTCTCTGCAACGCAGCGCAGTGGCGCTTACTGGAAGCACCTGGTGGGCTAGTTGGCCCCCAGGGTCCCTCAGGATTGAAGGGGAATTATTTCCCCAACTTAAAACGAGCCACAGGGCTTGTTTGCACACGTTAACTCAGGCTCCGTCCCCTCCCTTCACCACTGTGTAAACACGCCCTGTGGCCATTTTTAGTTGGGAGATTAAGTTCATTTGAATCCTGAGGGTCCCTAGGGTCCAACTAGCCCACTAGGTACCTCCAGTAAGCACCACAGAGCTGCGTTGCAGAGAGGTGCAAAAAGTGGCACGGCCTGGACCACCTCTCTGCAACGCAGCTCAGTGGCGCTTACTGGAAGCACCTGGTGGGCTAGTTAGCCCCCAGGGGCCCTCAGGATTGAAGGGGAATTATTTCCCCAACTTAAAACGCGCCATAGGGCGTGTTTGCACACGTCACCTCAGGCCCCGTCCCCTCCCTTCCGCACCGTGTAAACACGCCCAGTGGCCATTTTTTAAGTTGGGAGATTAAGTCCCCTTGAATCCTGAGGATCCCTAGGGGCAAAATAGCCCACTAGGTACGTCCAGTAAGCGCCATTGCAGAGAGGTGTAAAAAGGGGCACGGCCATAAACCCATCTCTCTGCAATGCAGAGCAGTGGCGCTTACTGGAAGCACCTGGTGGGCTAGTTGGCCCCCGGGGTCCCTCAGGATTGAAAGGGAATTATTTCCCCAACTTAAAACGCACCACAGGGCGTGTTTGCACACGTCACCTCAGGCCCCGTCCCCTCCCTTCACCACTGTGTAAACGCGCCCTGTGGCCGTTCTAAGTTGAGAGATTAAGTCCCCTTGAAACATAAGGGTCCCTAGGGTCAAACTAGCCCACTAGGTTCCTCCAGTAAGTGCCACAGAGCTGCGTTGCATAGAGGTGTAAAAAGGGGCATGGCCTTAGAACACCTGTCTGTAACGCAGCTCCCTGGCGCATACTGGAGATACCTGTTGGGCTAGTTGGCCATCAGGGACCCTCAGTATTGAAGGGGAATTAATTCCCCAACTTACAACTGGCCAGGGGGCGCGTTTGCAGAGTGCTGCAAGGAAGGGGCGTGGCCTCCAGCGGGATGCCGGTCTTTTATTTATTTTATTTTTTTAAGAAGGAGGGCTGTGTGGCCCCCTTCTTTTCCTAATTTACTGGCTCTGGGGACCCCATCCCCCAGGGCCTGCACCCTAATTTTTTTTGTTGAAAAAAATTAATTTGGCCCTCCCAAGGTCTTAATCGGCCCCGGGGACCCCAACCCCCGGGTCATGGCCTTTTTAAAAAAAAAATCTTTAGGAGGGGGCTGCGTTGCCCCCCTCTTCAGGCCACTTATGGCCCCGGGGATCCCATCCCCCGGGGCCGGCCTTTGTTTTTTATTATTTAAAAAATATATATATATTTATAGAAACACCTAGGACATGCTGGCCAAACCGTATGTACCGTTCACCATGACGATTTGCGTGATATTCATTAAAAGGCGACTATGCATAGAATGAATCCACATGGAATGTATTTACACCGCTAGTGAAGCTCTGACGTGTCTGGCGCCCTACCGTGCCTAATCCCGTTGCCCCCGCCGGTGGGTACTCTCCAAGTAGACATCCTTGTCGTTTATTTATACAAACATGGGTAGCTATTGACGGGCACATTTAATATACACGCACACCAAGCCATTCAAAGGGGATTCGACAAAAATTCGACCAAACTATGCAAGAAACCCCCCTCACGGTTAATAAAACACACATCCACCGCCGGATGTGTAATACTTTTTATTTTACTCTCTGGAAAGGAGATGAACCTCACTTGAGAGTCACAGCGTGCTCCTGGCTGAGCCCAATGCTGTGTTACACCCACCAGTGCCCGCCGATTGCCTCACACCTCTGTGTTGTATTCCACCAGCTAGTGCGTATGCTATGACACTCTCTAGCCCATGTGTACTGTAACACCACCCCGTGAATATGTCATGCCACACTTGCCTTCGCATGGGTTATATTGCCCCATCTAACGTGCCTTCCTCGGTGCCTATGTTATAACGCACAGCGCTATGCCATACATATTACAATCTGGGATCCATATCTTTGTCACAGTGCATATGCAACGTTACACTCCCCAGCACATATTTTATATTACAACTTTAGAGACTAGTTAGGTTACACAACACTGCCCTGTGCATATTACACTCCAAGGCGCATATCGCATAGCACGCGCTAGTGCCTGTGCTATCTCGCGCTCTCCAATGAATCTGTCATTGCGCACAATGTATGACATATTATATTTCACGCCCCGGTTCATCTTATATCACACTTTTTGGTGCATAGTTTATACCATATACTATATCTAGTTTTCATTTTCAATCGTGCTCTCAGGACTATGTTCTATATACCACTGCGTCCACCTACCCTTTTCACGGGCATTACATTTTGCGATGGGGGGTGGAGGGTCAGGGGGTGTTTCTGCCAAGTGAGCCCGGAGTCACAGTCACAAACGTCCTCTTCTTCCTGAATAAAAGTGAGATTATGCTGCATACTTGTTCATATTTTAAGTAGTTCGCACAGACACACATTTTAAAAACAATAACGTTCCTAATACCCACCTTCTCCGAACAGTTAGCTTGCTGCCCCATCCACCTCCTCCCTATCCTCTGTTGTCTGAATCCATGGACTAGCCTCCTCCCTCCTGCCATGCATGGTCTGATGTGCTGCCACTGCCCTCCATTTAGCATGATGTACCAGTCCACTCCTCCTGCCCTCCATTGCCCAATTCTATGGCCCATCATTGACCTCCTGCTTAGCCTCTGTGCATAGCTTGCTGCCCCTATTCTCCTTCCAGCTGCCCTCCGATGTCTTTGTGCATGCCCCTGCTCCATCCTTTTTGCCCACCATGTTCCATGGACCTGCCACTCCTATCTACTCTGAGTGTTCTGTTGAGCTGCCACACCCCTGCCACCTGCCTAGCATTGTCAGATGACTGTAACCTGACCCTGCCACCTCCACCCTGCCTGTCCACATGCCATGCCCCTATCCCCTTCCTCCTGTCCTCCATGGTCCATTTTACTCCCACACCCTTCTGCCCTCCCTGGTCTGTTGTGCTGCAACTGCTCCTCCTGCCTGCCCCACGTGGTCTGTTGTGAGGCCCCTTCCCCTGAACTCTCTTGTCTGTGCCCAGGTCCTGACCCTTCCTTCTATCCTCCATGGTCCTTTGTGCATGCCCCTGCACCCTCCTTCTTGCCCATCATAGCCATTGTGCTGCCACTAACCCTCCCGCTTGCCATGCATGGTCGTCTGTGCTGCCATGGCCCCTCCCACCTTCCCTGTGTGGTCAGCTAGCTGCCCCTGAACCCCTCCCACCTTCCCTCCATGGTCTGTGTGTATGCCATCATAGTTTCTTTGTTGCTCTCCATGGTATGTCTTGTTTCTAGTGCCCATCCTGCCTGACCTCCATGGTCATCTTGCTGCTCCTGCCCTGCCCTGCCCTGCCCCCTTGCCCCCAGCCCTCTGTTTCCATGTGCAGACCCCTATTCCCTCCCTCCTGGCTTGTCTGTTCCATTGTAATGCCCCTGATCCGTCCCTCCTGCCCTTTATGGTCTGTTATGCTGCAGCTTTCTCTCTTGTCTGTCCATTATGGTCAGCTAGCTACCATTGCCTCTTTCCCCTCTGTTCTCTGTTGTCCATGTGCATGGTCCTGTCCCCTCCCTATTGCTTTCTATGGATTGTTGTGCTGCACTCCCGTCCCACATGCGCTGTGTGGTGTATTGTGCTGCTGCAAACACTGATGCCTGCCCTGTAGGGTCAGTTTGGTGCACCTCTCCATGTCCCTCCTGTCCTCTGTTATCCGAGTCCATGCCCCTACCCCAATTCCTCCTGCCTACCATGATCCAATGTACCATACTTGCGAACATTTTGAACTTGGTAAGAGAGAGATTTTGAAAAAAAACTGGGGTATTGATTTTCCCCTTTGAGTTACATTGAAAAAGAGGAGATTGTAGAAAGGACACAGATCAAATAAAGCCCATTTGAGCTTAAAAACATTGGACGTTTCCTGGCTGAAACGGGTCTGTTGGCATGTATGGTTGTACTACCACTGCCTCTTCCTTCTGCCACAATGGTCTATTATATTGCCACAGCCTCTCTTGCCAGTCCTGTATTGTTGGTTTGTTGCCCCTGCCCCCCTTTCCACTGCCCTCCATAGTCTGTTGTGCTGCCACTGCCCTTCCTGCCTGCCCAGTGTGGTCAAATTGTTGCCTCTGCACTCTCCTACCTGCCTTCAATTTTCAGAGTCCGTGCCCCTGGCCTCTGCCTCTCAACAGTATCCCAATGAACAACTAGATTGCTAACATTCTATATTTATTACAAAAGTGTGGAACGCCTGACGTCATCTTGATGTAATCAAAACTGTAATACCTAGAGTATTTCCTTTAGAAATTACATATATGAGAGGGTCTTATTTGCATCAAAATTATGGTTAGTGCTCTAAAAAACTAAAATGAGGACATATATTCTGAGTTTTCAAATAGCGACAGAGAACTTTTACATTATTTGTAATCTTTATGTTTTTTTATCCAGTTGACCACTTGATTAAATGTTGCACCTAGGGGAGAGGATGTGGTGTTACTTCCAGAGCTGCAGACTTTGCATCTGGGGAACCGGGTTGGAGTTTCTGCT
This sequence comes from Triturus cristatus, assembly GCF_964204655.1. Classification (NCBI taxonomy): domain Eukaryota; kingdom Metazoa; phylum Chordata; class Amphibia; order Caudata; family Salamandridae; genus Triturus; species Triturus cristatus. Next base: position 405,390,788 of record NC_140584.1, read on the forward strand.
ACAGCTCAACATTCTGTGATTCTGGTCAAATCACTTAATCTCCCCATGTCTACAACCAAAATGAATTTGATCTTGTGTGATGTAACCAATGCGCATGTAAAACACTCCAATACCTGACAAGTCTGCACTATATAAAACTGCAAATACACAAAAAATAAGTGTTTTGCATTCTTCTGTCATTGGGCTACATGTGGGATACATCTGGGTGATATTTGTGCTGCATTTGGGCTCTTTTGTCTCTGGTGGCCATCTTGGGAGATTTATTTGTTATGATGTTTCCTAATTTCCTCATTTACTGCAGTCTCCTCAGTAGGAAATGCTTTCAGTTTTTTACTTTGATTCCATCAAGAAGGTATTCATATGTCACACATTTGCAATAAATTCTGAATGTTAGCACTCTAGTTGCTCATTAGATCACTGTAGTAAAGCTACTGCTCACCAGGGAAGTCTGCTGCTGGTATTCAAAGTACATGTTTCAGTCTGCATGTCAGAAATGTTTTATGAAATAGAAGAGGATTTGAGAAGTCAAAATGTGCCCTAATTTTTCTTTCTGCAGCACTAATCATAATTTCTATGGCAAAATGAACCCCCTCATTTTGTTCCTTTGTAAATTAAATGTTTTAAGTGTTACCACTTTATTCCATTCAAGATGGCTTCAGGTGTGCCATACTTTTGTCATAAGTAAGACTGTTAGTGCTCTAGTTGTTCGTTAGAACACTCTGGGACATTCTGTCATTGGGCTATACTTGGGCTACATCTGGGTGATATTTGGGCTACATTTGGGCTCTTTTGTCTCTGGTAGCCATTTTGGGAGACTTATTTGTTATGATGTTTCCTAATTTCCTCATTTACTACAGTCTCCTCAGTAGGAAATACTTTCAGTTTTTTACTTTTATTCCATCAAGAAGGCATTCAGATGTGTCACACATTTGCCATAAATTCAGAATGTTAGCACTCTAGTTGCTTATTAGATCACTGTAGTAAAGCTACTGCTCACCAGGGAAGTCTGCTGCTGGTATTGAAAGTGCATGTTTTAGTCTGCATGTCAGAATTGTTTAATGAAATAGAAGAGGATTTGAGAAGTCACTCAAAATGTGCCCTAATTTTTCTTTCTGCAGCACTAATCATACTTTCTATGGCAAAATGAAACTCCTCATTTTGTTTCTTTTTAAATTAAATGTTTTAAGAGTTACCACTTTATTACAACCAAGGTGGCTTCAGGTGTGCCATACGTTTGTCATAAGTAGGACTGTTAGCACTCTAGTTGTTCTTTAGAACACTCTGGGAAGCTGCAGTAGAACACAAAGGAATCAACTGACAGTCTCTGCCCTTGTTGGATGTACATGTTTTACTGAAAATGTCAGACTTCATTCTCACATGACTGAGAAAGATAATGTGAATTTACAGAAAATATGCTCTCAGTTTAGCTTATAGATCACCTTCCAAACCTCTGTGGGAAAAGCATGAGAAAATAGTTTTCTCTCAAACATGATTCATGATATCACAGCAGAAGGCTTTTTCACATGATAAAATCACCTTAGAACACACCACAATTCCTAAAATGAGTATGGTACCATCAACAAATGATTTATAATGTAACTAAAGTCTTAAAACCTTCTATTAACTGCAATGCTTTTTAATGAGGTGCTATCATGTATATTGGTCCCAAGATGGCTGCCAACACTTCTTGGATGAAGTGCTGACAGCCAATCAGATCTCACGATGAGATGTGTGGTTAGGCTCCGCCCAGATATATATGTGATTTTACTTTTGATTTTCTCAGGAACTACTGAACGAATTTACACCATTTAAGCAAAAGGCACGAGTCTGAACTGAGGACTACCTCTTTGCCAAATTTGGTGTAATTCCGTTCAGCACTTCGGGCTGTAGCTGCGTCAACAGGTCCTATGGGAAAATGCATGGGTAATATGCGTTTTGGGACCCCCCTTTTTTCTCCGCCCCCGCTTGACGAAACGCCGTGAAATGTTCAGGATAGGAGCGGACCGGAGCTGGCCAAACGTTTGGAAAATTTCGCGAAGATTCATCAATCGACGCCAACGTTATTCCAAATAGAATGTTGCGGATTTCCTATGGAATATAGGTCCTAACTATAACTACCTACTGGCGTCTGCCAGTAGGTAATATATATATATATATATATATCTATAATAATTCAGTGCAAGTAAGTTTTTTAATCCAAAAGTGTGTCGTGCACTGCCATGACGCGTTTCGGCCTCAGAAAGGCTTTGATCACATGACGCTAGTACAGGCAGCCAATGAATTTAAAGTGACATAGTGCAAACCACGTGACCAATGGGCCAATAGACATAGAAACCATGTTTCCAATAGCAACTTAAAATGCTAAAATACACGGATCTCAATTTCAGACTGGTTAAAATACATTTACAATAAATTGCATTAGTGCAAATACCACGCGAGAGTGCAAAATCTGAAATTGTGCAAACTTTAGCAAAAGAACGATATTCGCCATAAATGGGCAATGAGCATTGAAAGTACAGCAGATGCAGGAATTCCCCTGCCAATAAATACAGGGTAATTCATAAGTGTCTACCCCTGTACTGGCGCAGAGCTTCATAAATGTGCAAATTATGCAAGTGCAAAATTAAGCAAAACCATTCATAAATATCCCAGTCAGGACTGTCAAACGGACCCATCTTAGCTTTTAATCCGAAAGTGCGATTCACGCCACAATAGTATGTTACCACAACTGCTCATCATCGGTTTAATTCAACTGCTAACTACAATATTATATTGCACCCGCCCGCCTAAACTAAATGCTAAGTCTAACCCATGAGAATCCTGTAGATAAATGCAAATTATTGTTGAAAATTAGTCTTGTCTGCCCTGATTGGTCACCATCATAAAGTGCAAGAGGAGGAGTGTGGTCAAAAAGAGGGAAAAAGAATGAAAGGTTTGTTTAAAACCTAAAAATACATATATAAATATGATAAGACCCTAATTAGGGCTCAGATTGTCATATGAGGTCTAATTTATAGGTGTTATTATTAACCTGGCAATAATCAACCCTGTTATATTACTATCTACAGACATGTAAAGAGATCTTCACTCGAGTTCAATCCATTTGGGGCTTTGGAATCTAGCTCGAGAATGTACTTCGTTTCAAGCTGTCTAAGCAGCGCTTCGCGGTCACCCCCGCGGCGCAATTGTGGGACCATGTCCACCACAAAAAAGCTTAAAAAATCTAGACAGCTGCCATGCGTCTCTTTAAAATGTCTTGCGACTGGATAGGCGGCATTATTGTTGTTGATGGCCCTCATGTGCTGGAGTATACGTTTGTGAACCTGCAACTTGGTACTACCAACATATTGCAGGCCACACGTACACTTCAGCACATATACCGCAAAGTCAGATTTACATGTCAATTTTTGGGAAATTAGCACAGGAACATCGCTGAAAGGTGTTTTATACGTTGTCCTGTACCTATCTAGTTTGCGGGCGCGCAAGTTATAGTTATCTCAACTAACTATAACGGGCAAATTTCTCTGGTTTTATATGAGTCAAATGTCCAGCTAACTATAACGTCCCTGAAACCTCTGGTTTTTTAGTGAATTTCAGACGTTTTTTAAATGCTAATTCCTAACTATAACGTCTGTAAAACCTATGGTTTTTTCCAGTGAATATATATATATATATATATATATATATATATATATATATATATTACCTACTGGCGGTCGCCAGTAGGTAGTTATAGTTAGGACCCCTTTTCCATAGGAAAACCTCAACATTCTATTTTGAATAACTTTGGCGCCGGTCGACGAATCCTCGCGAATTTCTCAAAATAGGTGGGGCGCTACGCTCCGCTCCTACCCTGAAAGTCTCGGGGGGATTCGTCAAGCGGGGGCTGAGATAAAAGGGGGGTCCCAAAACGCGTTTTTCCCATGCATTTTTCCATAGGACCTTTAGAACGAGCTACAGCCCGAACGGCTGAACAGAATTACTAGAAATTTGGCAGAGAGGTAGTCCCTAGGTCAAGGAAGTGCCTTTTGTAGGTTTGGTGTAAATCTGTTCAGTAGATTCTGAGAAAATAGCCTTTAAATCAATATATATATCTGAGCCCGCTTACGGTACGCTTACCGTACGCTTACCGTACGCTTACCGTAAGCGTACGGTGGCGTGCGCGAGCGCGATTCTGATTGGCTCTTAGATCTTAGTAAACATTCGAATCGGCCGAAACCAGGAAGCGGCGTCCGCCATTTTGTCTCTCGCACTGAGTGTTGTTTATCAAACATGATGGCCAAAAACATGTTACGGGGCTGTTTTGACAACTCCCTCCCACATAGTCATGTTGAGGGAGTCTCCAAACATCCCCCAAGAGCAAAAACGGTTTTATTTTTTTTTCGGCAATTTCGCGGGGTACGCTTACCGTACGCTTACCGTACGCTTACGGTAAAAAAATAAAAATAAAAAAAACACTATCCACACTTACCCTACCCCCTGTGCTTTTGGTGGCCGCAGGCCACCAAATGTGCAGGGCTTATTAATAGAGAAAAAAAACGTAATTTTGGCAACATGAAATTATAAAATCGAAATAAAAAAAACACTATCCACATTGACCTCACCCCCTGTGCTTTTGGTGGCCGAAGGCCACCAAATGTACAGGGCTTATTAAAGTTGATAAAAACCGTGCACGGAACGAACTGCGTTAAGTGGGCGCGCACGCCACAAATGGCGTAAAGTAACTTAGCATTTAAAAAACCGTACAAATTCACTGAAAAAACCATAGGTTTCACACACGTTATAGTTAGGAAATAGCATTTAAAAAACCTTGCTAATTCACTGAAAAAACCATAGGTTTCACACATGTTATAGTTAGCTGGACATTTTACTGATAAAAAACCAATGAAATTCCCCCGTTATAGTTACTGTAGGCAACTATAACTCACGCGACCGTAATCCTCTGCTGATGACATATGTGTCTTTATGAAAAAAAAATATTTGTAATATATGTATAGCTAAAATTTAATGGAAGAAGACATGGGCAAATAAGTGTCTAAATACAGTATTAGCATCAGCAGAGGATTGCGGTCGCGTGAGTTATAGTTGCCTACAGTAACTATAACGGGGGAATTTCATTGGTTTTTTATCAGTAAAATGTCCAGCTAACTATAACATGTGTGAAACCTATGGTTTTTTCAGTGAATATATATATATACATATATATTTATGCATATATATATATACATATATATATATACACATATATATATTCACTGAAAATCCTCTGCTGATGACATATGTGTCTTTATGAAAAACAAATATTTGTAATATATGTATAGCTAAAATTTAATGGAAGAAGACATGGGCAAATAAGTGTCTAAATACAGTATTAGCATCAGCAGAGGATTGCGGTCACGTGAGTTATAGTTGCCTGCACTAACTATAACGGGGGAATTTCATTGGTTTTTTATCAGTAAAATGTCCAGCTAACTATAACATGTGTGAAACCTATGGTTTTTTCAGTGAATTTGCAAGGTTTTTTAAATGCTAATTCCTAACTATAACGTGTGTGAAACCTATGGTTTTTTCAGTGAATTTGTACGTTTTTTTAAATGCTAAGTTACTTTACGCCATTCGTGGCGTGCGCGCCCACTTAACGCAGTTCGATCCGTGCGCGCACGCACAGTGGGCACGCGGTGCGCTTCGCGCCCACTTTACGCAGTTAGTGCCGTGCACGCAGGGTGGGCACGCGGTGCGCTACGCGCACCGCATTGCCACGTTACGCTGGATGGGCCATGTACGCACGATGCGCTTCGCGCACCGTGCGCACATGGAGGACATATTATGCACCTTCGTTGTGAAAGGTAATGTTTGATTTTTTGAAGTGCAGTGGTTACTACATATGCCATGCACAAATGTTGTACCTTCGGGCACCATTTGCACACGGGGTGTGGGGAATATGGATAATTTTTTTTTTTCAATTTTTTTACCGTACGCGTACGGTAAGCGTAATCGGCGATTTTTCGAAAAAAATTAAAATTGATTTTTTGGCCTTGGGGGTTCTTTGAGGACACCTTCATCAAGGGTAGGTGGTTGGGAGCAGTCTAAACAACCCCTTTATATGTTTTTTGTCTTTGTTTTTCTTCCACCCCCTCAGAGTGCGAGATAGAAAATGGCGGACGCCGCTTCCTGGTTTCGACCGATTCGAATGTTTACTAAGATCTAACAGCCAATCAGAATCGCGCTCGCGCACGGCACCGTACGCGTACGGTAAGCGCACGGTAAGCGCACCGTAAGCTGCCACAGATATATATATTGGTTTAAAGGCTATTTTCTCAGGATCTACTGAACAAATTTACACAAAAACTACAAAAGGCACTTCCTTGACCTGTAGACAACCTCTCTGCCAAATTTCAGGTAACTCTGTTCAGCCGTTCGGTCTGTAGCTGTGTCTAAAGGTCCTATGGAAAAATGCATGGGAAAAACGCGTTTTGGGACCCCCTTTTATCTCAGCCCCCGCTTGACGAATCCCCCCGAGACTTTCAGGGTAGGAGCGGAGCATAGCGCCCCACCTATTTTGAAAATTTCGTGAGGATTCGTCGACCGGCTCCAAAGTTATTCCAAATAGAATGTTGCGGATTTCCTATGGAAACGTGGTCCTAACTATAACTACCTACTGGCGACCGCCAGTAGGTAATATACACATATATATATATACACATATATTATCTACTGGCGGTCGCCAGTAGATAGTTATAGTTAGGACCGAGTTCCCATAGGAAATCTGAAAATTCTATTTTGAATAACTTTGGCGCCGGTTGACTTATGTTCGTGAAATTTTCAAAACGAATGGGGCCCTCCGCTCAGCTCCTACCCTGAAAGTCTCGGGGTGATTCGTCAAGCGGGGGCTGAGAAAAAAGGGGGGTCCCAAAACACGTTTTCCCCATGCATTTTCCCATAGGACCTTTAGTCGAAGGTACAGCCCGAACGGCTGAACAGAATTACTTGAAATTTGGCAAAGAGGTAGTCCTCAGGTCAGGCATGTGCCTTTTGCATATATGGTGTAAATCCGTTCAGTCGTTCCTGAGAAAATCAAAAGTAAAATCATATACATATCTGGGCGGAGCCTAACCACACATCTCATTGTGAGATCTGATTGGCTGTCAGCACTTCATCCAAGAAGTGTTGGCAGCCATCTTGGGACCAATATACATGATAGCACCTCATTAAAAAGCATTGCAGTTAATAGAAGGTTTTAAGACTTTAGTTACATTATAAATCATTTGTTGATGGTACCATACTAATTTTAGGAATTGTGGTATGTTCTAAGGTGATTTTGCCATGTGAAAAAGCCTTCTGCTGGGATATCATGAATCATCTTTGAGAGAAAACTATTTTCTCATGCTTTTCCCACAGAGGTTTGGAAGGTAATCTATAAGCAAAACTGAGAGCATATTTTCTGTAAATTCACATTATCTTTCTCAGTCATGTGAGAATGAAGTCTGACATTCTCAGTAAAACATGTACATCCAACAAGGGCAAAGACTGTCAGTTGATTCCTTTGTGTTCTACTGCAGCTTCCCAGAGTGTTCCAAAGAACAGCCAGAGCGCTAACAGTCTTACTTATGCCAAAGGTATGGCCCACCTGAAGCCATCTTGATTGGAATAAAGTGGTAACATTTAAAACATTTAATTTAAAAAGGAACAAAATGAGAGGGTTCATTTTGCCATAGAATGTATGATTAGTGCTGCAGAAAGAAAAATTAGGGCACATTTTGAGTGACTTCTCAAATCCTCTTCTATTTCATTAAAGAATTCTGACATGCAGACTGAAACATGCACTTTCAATACCAGCAGCAGACTTCCCTGGTGAGCAGTAGCTTTACTACAGTGATCTAATGAGCAACTAGAGTGCTAACATTCTGAATTTATGGCAAATGTGTGACATCTGAATGCCTTCTTCGTTGAATCAAAGTAAAAAACTGACAGTATGCCTACTGGAGACTGCAGTAACTGAGGAAATTATGAAACTTCATAACAAATCTCCCGATATGGCCACCAGAGACAAAAGAGCCCAAATGTAGCACAAACATCACCGAGATGTAGCCCAAGTATAGCCCAATGACAGAAATCCCAGAGTGTTTTAAAGAACAACTAGAGCACTAACAGCCTTACTTATGACAAAGGTATGGCACACCTGAAGCCATCTTGATTGGAATAAAGTGGTAACATTTAAAACATTTAATTTGCACAGGAACAAAATGAGGGGGTTCATTTTGCCATAGAAATTATGATTAGTGCTGCAGAAAGAAAACTTAGGGCACATTTTGACTTCTCAAATCCTCTTCTATTTCATTAAAAAGTTCTGACATGCAGACTGAAACATGCACTTTGAATACCAGCAGCAGACTTCCCTGGTGAGCAGTAGCTTTGCTACAGCGATCCAATGAGGAACTAGAGTGCTACCATTCAGAATTTATGGCAAATGTGTCACATCTGAATGCCTTCTTGATGGAACCAAAGTAAACAAGCATTGAAAATGCAATAGGTCTCGCCCTCGTTTAAGTTAAAGCAATTCTGTTTGTAATTAGGTGGCTTTTTAGCTTTGCTTTTATTAGTGTTTTGCAAAATTTCATGTACATAACATGCATATATGTATATATATGCACGCATTTATATTTGTATTTATATAGATATGCAGATTATATATAGGTTTATATATGTATGTATATATATATATACACATACATATATATAAATGCATATGCATATATGTGCATATGTGTGCGTGTAGAGAGAGGTAGAGAGAGGTAGAGAGGTAGAGAGTAGTAGAGAGAGAGGTAGAGAAAGGTAGAGAGGTAGAGAGTAGAGGATGAGTAATAGAGAGTAGAGAGAGAGTAGTAGAGAGTAGTAGAGAGAGTAGCAGGAGTGAGTAGGAGAGAGTAGTACAGTGAGTAGTGGAGAGTGAGTAGTAGAGAATAGTAGAGAGTGAGAAGTAAAGAGTAGTAGAGAGTAGTAGAGAGTGAGTAGTAGAGGGAGTAGTAGAGAGGAGTAGAGAGTGAGTAGTAGAGAGTAGTAGAGAGTGAGTATTGGAGAGTGAGTAGCAGAGAGTGAGTAGTGGAGACTGAGTAGCAGAGAGAGAGTAGTAGAGAATGTGTAGTAGAGAATGAGTAGTAGAGTGAGTAGTAGAGAGTAGTAGGGAGAGTAGTAGAGAGTGAGTAATAGAGAGTAGTAGAGAATGAGTAGTATAGAGTAGTAGAGAGAGAGTAGTAGAGAGTGAGTAGTAGAGAGTGAGTAGTAGAGGGTGAGTAGTAGAGAGAGAGTAGTAGAGAGTGAGTTGTAGAGAGTAGTAGAGAGAGAGGTAGAGAAAGGTAGAGAGGTAGAGAGTAGAGGATGAGTAATAGAGAGTAGAGAGAGAGTAGTAGAGAGTAGTAGAGAGAGTAGCAGAGAGTGAGTAGGAGAGAGTAGTACAGTGAGTAGTGGAGAGTGAGTAGTAGAGAATAGTAGAGAGTGAGAAGTAAAGAGTAGTAGAGAGTAGTAGAGAGAGAGTAGTAGAGGGAGTAGTAGAGAGTAGTAGAGAGTGAGTAGTAGAGAGTAGTAGAGAGTGAGTATTAGAGAGTGAGTAGCAGAGAGTGAGTAGTGGAGACTGAGTAGCAGAGAGAGAGTAGTAGAGAATGTGTAGTAGAGAATGAGTAGTAGAGTGAGTAGTAGAGAGTAGTAGGGAGAGTAGTAGAGAGTGAGTAATAGAGAGTAGTAGAGAGTGAGTAGTAGAGAGAGAGTAGTAGAGAGTGAGTAGTAGAGAGTGAGTAGTAGAGGGTGAGTAGTAGAGAGAGAGTAGTAGAGAGAGAGTAGTAGAGAGTAGTAGAGAGTGAGTAGTAGAGAGTAGTAGAGAGTGAGTAGTAGAGAGTGATTAGTAGAGAGTAGTGGAGTAGTAGAGAGTGAGTAGTAGAGAGTAGTAGAGAGTGAGTAGTAGAGTGAGTAGTAGAGTGAGTAGTAGAGAGCAAGTAGTAAAGAGTGTGTAGTAGAGAGTGAGTAGTAGAGAGTAGTAGAGAGTGAGTAGTAGAGAGTGAGTAGTAGAGAGTGAGTAGTAGAGAGTGAGTAGCAGAGAGAGTAGTAGAGAGTAGTAGAGTGAGTAGTAGAGAGTGAGTAGTAGTCTGTCAGTGTCAGTCAATCAGTGTCAGTCAGTGTCAGTCAATCAGTGTCAGTCAGTCAGTGTCAGTCAATCAGTGTCAGTCAGTCAGTGTCAGTCAGTGTCAATCAGTGTCAGTCAGTGTCAATCAGTCAGTGTCAGTCAGTCAGTGTCAGTCAGTCAGTGTCAGTCAGTCAGTGTCAGCTAGAGCATCTCTGCTGACCTGGTTCTCTGGCTCTAAAGCAGCTCTGCTGACCTGGTTCTCTGGCTCTAAAGCAGCTCTGCTGACCTGTTTTGTCAGGCTCTACAGCAGGTCTGCTGACCTGGTTCTCTGGCTCTAGAGCAGCTCTGCTGACCTAGTTCTTATGCTACAGAGCAGCTCTGCTGATCTAGTTCTCTGGCTCTACAACAGCTCTGCAGACCTGGTTCTCTGGCTCTAAAGCAGCTCCGTTGACCCAGTTCTATGGCTCTGAAACAGTTCTGCTGACATGGTTCACTGGCTCTATAGAAGCTCCGCTGACCTGGTTCTCTGGCTCTAGAGCAGCTCTGTTGACCTGGTTCTTAGGCTCTAGACCAGCTCTACTGACCTGGTTCTCTGGCTCTAAAGCAGCTCTGCTGACCTGGTTCTATGGCTCTAAAGCAGCTCTGTTGACCTGGTTCTTAGGCTCTAGACCAGCTCTACTGACCTGGTTCTCTGGCTCTAAAGCAGCTCTGCTGACCTGGTTCTATGGCTCTAAAGCAGCTCTGCTAACCTGGTTCTCTGGCTCTAAAGCAGCTCTGCTGGCCTGGTTCTCTGGCTCTAAAGCAGCTCTGCTGACCTGGTTCTCTCCCTCTAAAGCAGCTCTGCTGACCTGGTTTCTCTGGCTCTACAGCATCTCTGCTGACATGGTTTTCTGACTCTAGAGCAGCTCTGCTGACCTAGTTCTTAGGCTCTAGAGCAGCTCTGCTGACCTGGTTCTCTGGCTCTGCAGCAGCTCTGCTGACCTGGTTTTCTGCACTCACGACGCATGCACCCGACTTCGCGAAAATATATTTAAAAATAATATAAGTTTCTTATAAGTACAAATATATTATTTTGATGAATATCTTACATAATCTCTTGCCTTAATATGTATATTAAAGACACATACATATCATTTTGGAACATAAATTTTTTTTGCGGGAGTCGCGCACCCAGCGCGCCCCAGCACGTATATGATGTCACGCGGGACCCGCAAACGTGCAAACATCTCGTACCGTAATAAATTATGCAAAAGTTGGTCGCACACTGCTCGTCACACCAGCAAGTTGCCCCAAAGGACTGTGGTAAATGTGGTGGCGACGGCGGGTACGCCTATGCCACGATGTGTAAAAAGAACAGTATGTGTTGCGTTAGCCATCCCTGGACACGTCTTTCGAGGTAGTTGCCTCTCGTCAGCAGGGAGCAGGTCAGTGTGAAGGGGTGCCGTGTGGACTGCCAAAATGTAATTAAAACAGGTCAAGTACCTCTCATGGCGCGCGCGCAGGTGCAGATCCAAGGCTCGTCAGCCCGTTGGCTCAAGGGAGCCGTAATAAATTATGCAAAAGTTGGTCGCACACTGCTCGTCACACCAGCAAGTTGCCCCAAAGGACTGTGGTAAATGTGGTGGCGACGGCGGGTACGCCTATGCCACGATGTGTAAAAAGAACAGTATGTGTTGCGTTAGCCATCCCTGGACACGTGTTTCGAGGTAGTTGCCTCTCGTCAGCAGGGAGCAGGTCAGTATGAAGGGGTGCCGTGTGGACTGCCAAAATGTAATTAAAACAGGTCAAGTACCTCTCATGGCGCGCAGGTGCAGATCCAAGGCTCTTCAGCCCGTTGGCTCAAGGGAGCCGTAATAAATTATGCAAAAGTTGGTCGCACACTGCTCGTCACACCAGCAAGTTGCCCCAAAGGACTGTGGTAAATGTGGTGGCGACGGCGGGTACGCCTATGCCACGATGTGTAAAAAGAACAGTATGTGTTGCGTTAGCCATCCCTGGACACGTGTTTCGAGGTAGTTGCCTCTCGTCAGCAGGGAGCAGGTCAGTGTGAAGGGGTGCCGTGTGGACTGCCAAAATGTAATTAAAACAGGTCAAGTACCTCTCATGGCGCGCAGGTGCAGATCCAAGGCTCGTCAGCCCGTTGGCTCAAGGGAGCCGTAATAAATTATGCAAAAGTTGGTCGCACACTGCTCGTCACACCAGCAAGTTGCCCCAAAGGACTGTGGTAAATGTGGTGGCGACGGCGGGTACGCCTATGCCACGATGTGTAAAAAGAACAGTATGTGTTGCGTTAGCCATCCCTGGACACGTGTTTCGAGGTAGTTGCCTCTCGTCAGCAGGGAGCAGGTCAGTGTGAAGGGGTGCCGTGTGGACTGCCAAAATGTAATTAAAACAGGTCAAGTACCTCTCATGGCGCGCAGGTGCAGATCCAAGGCTCGTCAGCCCGTTGGCTCAAGGGAGCCGTAATAAATTATGCAAAAGTTGGTCGCACACTGCTCGTCACACCAGCAAGTTGCCCCAAAGGACTGTGGTAAATGTGGTGGCGACGGCGGGTACGCCTATGCCACGATGTGTAAAAAGAACAGTATGTGTTGCGTTAGCCATCCCTGGACACGTGTTTCGAGGTAGTTGCCTCTCGTCAGCAGGGAGCAGGTCAGTGTGAAGGGGTGCCGTGTGGACTGCCAAAATGTAATTAAAACAGGTCAAGTACCTCTCATGGTGCGCAGGTGCAGATCCAAGGCTCGTCAGCCCGTTGGCTCAAGGGAGCCGTAATAAATTATGCAAAAGTTGGTCGCACACTGCTCGTCACACCAGCAAGTTGCCCCAAAGGACTGTGGTAAATGTGGTGGCGACGGCGGGTACGCCTATGCCACGATGTGTAAAAAGAACAGTATGTGTTGCGTTAGCCATCCCTGGACACGTGTTTCGAGGTAGTTGCCTCTCGTCAGCAGGGAGCAGGTCAGTGTGAAGGGGTGCCGTGTGGACTGCCAAAATGTAATTAAAACAGGTCAAGTACCTCTCATGGCGCGCAGGTGCAGATCCAAGGCTCGTCAGCCCGTTGGCTCAAGGGAGCCGTAATAAATTATGCAAAAGTTGGTCGCACACTGCTCGTCACACCAGCAAGTTGCCGTAATGCGCATGTGTCGCGAATGCGCGGGAGCAGGAGTCGCAGACTGGTTGCATACCAATCGCGCATATCACGTGATATTAAATGTATATGATGTAACTGAAAAACACGCAGCCATCGCACACCATACACGGATCCTTCATGACTTTTCTAAAATGGCGGCTAGAATGCGCGCACCCACCGTGATGTGTACACTTTGAGTGCGCGGCTGCGAAAAAAATTGGATTTTTTTTTTAAAGAAAATGATATAAATATATTAAAATAAAAAATGAAAACAAGAAAATTAATCAATATTTCAGTTTTAATTAAAAAATGTTTTTTGCAATTTTCAGAAAAATATATAATGTTATTTAATGAATAAAATATTTATAAATAAAAAGTTAAAAAACTGTAGAAAATAAGTACAAAAAATAGATATAACTACTATCACACTTAAAAGTTAGCATTTAAAAAACCTTTGAAATTCACTGAAAAAAACATAGGTTTCAGAGACGTTATAGTTAGAAATGAGCATTTAAAAAACCTTAGAAATTCACAGAAAAAAACATAGGCTTCAGAGGTGTTATAGTTAGCTGCCCATTTCACTCGTACAAAACCATAGAAATTCCTCTGTTATAGTTAGTTCTGCTAACTATAACTCACGCGCCCGCAATGCACTGCTGATGATGTCACATATTGCATCATTCATGACATGGTCAGTGACATCACTGATGACATCACTGATGACATCTCAAATGACATCACTGATGACATCATCCACTTGACAATCCGATACACCACATCATACACTACACTATAACTGTCTGGATGGAGGATTTAGTAGCTGTCTGACTGTCTTTTTAAGTGAGTAATTAAAAGTGTCTCACTTAATACATGGATTAGTAACTAAACTATGTGAATGTGTGCAGCACTGTCTCTGTTGTTGTATAACATGCTGCCTCAGTTGGTCACTAACTACATGAGTGTGTATATTAGTTATTGATTAGTTGGGTGAGTATTTGTATGGGACACTGAGTTTGTGTGTGGTTGGATGGGGTGTGTGTAACTCTATGCATAGACGTGTGAATGGTTGATTGACTAGGTGTATGGGTTTAAGAGTGCATGTGGAAACAGTTGTTTGGGTGACTGAGTGTATTTATTTGTGTGTTGGTGAGCGAATATATGTTTTAGTTGTACATCTTCAACAAAGTAAAAAAATAAAAGGCATTGTATGTGAGAGTTGGTGTATATAAATAAGTTTGTGTAAGAGTCAGTGATTGTGAGAGTAAATATATGAATGAGTGTATAATTGTAATGGTGCTTTTTTAACATATTAACAATGAGTTACTATGTGTTTGAATAAATGAGGTGTCGTTGGATAATTGTGTAAGTGAGTAAATTTAAGTGCGATACATTTTTTTCATGAGTGAGTAGGATGACTGCATAACCGACTAAGATGACTGCTGATGTGTCAATGTCTATATATGTGTATAAGTGCATTTGATAGTGTTCTATTAATTAATGACTGCATGTATAGATGAGTCTGTTGTTGAATGGGTAGTTGTGTGTGTAGACTTAGGAATCAGTGAGTGAGTATGTAGTAACTGGTATTGGTGTGTCAATGGTTTCAAATATGGTACTCTGTATTTTACAGTGAGTGATGAAAGGTTATACTAGTGTATGATGTGGTGTATCGGACCATTTGTGCATGGCTTATAAAATATACGAAAAATTAAAATATTACCTTTCAAAACGAAGTGCATCATATGTCCTCCATGTGCGCACGGTGCGCGAAGCGCATCGTGCGTACATGGCCCATCTAGCGTAACGTGGGCACGCGGTGCGCGTAGCGCACCGCGTGCCCACCGTGCGTGCATGGCACTAACTGCGTAAAGTGGGCGCGCGGTGCGCGAAGCGCACCGTGCGCGCACGGAACGAACTGCGTTAAGTGGGTGCGCACGCCACGAATGGCGTAAAGTAACTTAGCATTTAAAAAAACGTACAAATTCACTGAAAAAACCATAGGTTTCACACACGTT
Source organism: Triturus cristatus (assembly GCF_964204655.1). Classification (NCBI taxonomy): domain Eukaryota; kingdom Metazoa; phylum Chordata; class Amphibia; order Caudata; family Salamandridae; genus Triturus; species Triturus cristatus. Next base: position 405,406,047 of record NC_140584.1, read on the forward strand.
ATAGTTAGGAATTAGCATTTAAAAAACCTTGCAAATTCACTGAAAAAACCATAGGTTTCACACATGTTATAGTTAGCGGAAATTTTACTGATAAAAAACCAATGAAATTCCCCCGTTATAGTTAGTGCAGGCAACTATAACTCACGCGACCGCAATCTTCTGCTGATGACATATGTGTCTTTATGAAAAAAAAATATTTGTAATATATGTATAGCTAAAAATGTATGGAAGAAGACATGGGCAAATAAGTGTCTAAATACAGTATTAGCATCAGCAGAGGATTGCGGTCGAAGATCTACAAGTGTTACAGACACTTACAAGTCAAAAGACTTTAAGTACACAAGAACAAGAAATAAGCGCAATAGCATCTGCTGAAAGCTTTGGCATCGCTCAGACAAGAGCCGAAACTCAGTTTAAGCCACGCTCAACATTTGTACTAAATTTACCCCACGACGCCATAGACACATTTGAGGAAACAGTCAAAAGTGACCTATTGAAAATGAGAACTAATCCACCTAAATTGAAAGAGAAGAAACCGAATCTCTCAAGAGATCAACAACTAGCGCTAGAAAGGTTAAGAACTGATACAAATTTAGTATGTAAACCTTCTGATAAAGGAGGGAATATCGTACTTATCACCTGCTACAATAAAATAACTAAAGATGAATATGTCAAAAGTATTGCGGAATATCATGAGCTGTTAGAGGAATGGTCCGCATTAGGAATGTTGGATAAGGCAAGATGGCGGCGTCAGGCTAGACGCCGGTAGCAGCTCCTGACCAGCTCTACGGGGGGTGTAGTTATGGACACTTCAATCGTAACGGAAGAATGAAACCCAAATGCTGACACCCGGTTCGAACTATGCAGCCTTGTGAACTTACTGAATTTGCCGAACTTGTAGTCGTTCCTTATGGGTATGTGATCCCGAAGACGCCGCTCTCACTGCTTGCCTCGATCATCGGTTATGCCGCACTACGGATGCTAGCCGGTGGCCGCCCCTCTCTACACTCTCCAGGTGTGCAACCTTCCTCCTCGCCGCTGTGTCCCGGGGGCAGTGCTGAGAGCATTGAGCTGGCCGGACGAACTGCTATCCAGGGCATAATGGCCCCAAAGAACGCTGCAGCGGCTAAGACAAGGGCAACTCGTCAAGCTCTCCGCGAGCAAGATATGATTCGCAAGTATCCTCCCAGCGTCTCGGCAAAGAAAACATCGGCGCTGAGAACCTCGACTCTCAGCAAGACTTCTTCTGATTCTGCCCCCGTTCCTGTTCCCACTGTGATCTCACTAATGCAGTACGCCGCTAACCAGAGATCTCACGGAAACCCAGCACAGCAACTCCTCCTGAAGGAGCAGCTTGCACCCAATGCCGTAGCAACTCCTGAACCTGAACCTGTACCTGTACCTCTAGCTGGAAGTGAGCTCGAGAAATCGGACGGGTCAGATGGCTCAACTCTCATCACAGAGCAGACTGAGGCAGCGTTCAATTTGATTCCACCGGAATACACGGAGAGGCGAGAGGCTGCGGCTGCTTTCACTCCCGAGGGGTCTGATACTACGGATAACGCGGTAAGACAACTGGCTCATTCTCCCCTTGCCTCTGCTCCTTGCGTTAGTGCTTCCCTGGGGGGGGTGAGAGATATTGTCACAAATGCCACAGAGATATTAGACCCCTCAGAGGCTTTGGCACAAACTTCCAACTTTACCGCTGGCTCAAGTGGCTTAATTGGACCTTCCGGCACACACAGTAATAACAAGGATTGCAATCACTCATCTGTGCCCCCCAAGCTGCTACATGTAAAAACTAGTATTAATCTTCCAAGCACGGGTCCAACTACTGACTCAAATCGAGCGCAGTGCAATAATACGCTTCAAACGACGAATGAGGGCAAGGAGATTGTGGCGGAGGGCGCAGACTCAACCTGGAATAGAGGCACAAAAATACCAAGTGGTGCAATAAACGACCAGGTAACTCACTCTATTGAGACACTGGAAGCTGATAAGGACATTACTGATTTTTATTCCTTTTCAGAGGATATCAGCCTATCAGGTCTTACAGATGATGAGACTGATGAAGATGAGAATGATCACGACTCAAATATAAGCACAGAATCAGATCCTAATCCCCCTAAAGAAAAACGAGATAGAAGGCGGACGATACTCAAAAAGAAAAGGGGAGACCAACAAGGGACAAATGAACTGACATGGGACTATAGTCCGACCGTTCTGACTTTAAATCAAAATCAGAATGGGAACAAAACGCCTCAAGCTTCATCTTCAGCCCAAGCCACTGACAGTGAACACCCTGGTTCTTTTGGGGCTTCCGGGGCTACACTGACTCAAGTTATGGACACTGTGCTACAAGCTATTGCTTCTCATCGGGAGGAGACATCAAAAGACAGTCGTAAGGCACGAGTAGCGCTACAGAAAGTTCAAGGCGTAGTTCGCAAGCTGTCTAAAACTATGGGTGCCTTTACTGAAAGACTAAACGATATAGAAGACCGGATTGTGCTGAATGAAACTGAAACTGCTACAACAAATGAGCGAGTGGGTGCACATGAAACTGATCTTCAGGACATCAGGTGGAAACTGGAAGATTATGAAAACCGGCTTCGAAGAAATAACCTTCGTATCCTTGGTGTCCCTGAAAAAGCAGAAGGAGCAGACTGTCGATCTTTTGTCATACAGCTCTTACGTGATACCCTTCCCGAACTTTCAACCTGGGATTGGAACAATGAGATACAGCGCGCGCATAGAGTCCCCCTAACCTCTAAACCAACAGCAGCTGTCGGCAAATATCCACGTGCAATCCTAGTCTACTTTGGAAATTTTTTACTTCGACAAGCTATATCTGACAAAGTTACGCCCGATAAACATCGTAGTAAGGACTCTATCTCATATTTCGTACGCCCCGACTTCTGCCACTCCACAGTCGAAAGAAGGTGGCGACTCAGACAGTTGATTAAACCCTTTCAAGAAAAGAAAGCAGTGGTATACCTGAACAATCCGGCCAAACTAAAAGTAATTTACGGTGGTCAAATAAAGTTTTTCACATCTGAGATCAAGGCAGAAGAATATCTAAAGACTTTAAAATGATTTACTAAACTGTGTATTACGCTACAATAGGCTATGTCATAGAGAACTACTTGATCTTTTTTCTTTTCTACATCCTCTGCTAGTCCTGGTCAGTCAATGCTAATCCATCCTCATAGTCTCTCATCGAGTCTTGTTGCCTTTTCTGGGGGGGTGCGGGGGTGTTGGGAGGGCGGTGGGTTGGTGCACGGGGGCTGACGGAGGGAAGGGAGGGGGGAGGGTAAAAATGCATTGTAAAATGAGCAGACGAACGAGTACTAAAGGAACTTTGAGAAACAGTGGAACTCTTCTCTTATTGATATTTGAATACTATCTAAAACTTAGAATAATAAAATGGGGAAGCTAAAAATAGGATGCTGGAATGTGGCTGGACTCAATGATAAGGGAAAGAGGGCTCAATTTACTCAATTAATGACTCAAAACGCATGGGATATTATATGTCTACAGGAAACCCATATTCCTATAGGAGAGATTAATCAAATAAAAATTCCAGGCTTTAATATTTTGGTTTCAACCACTCAAACCTCTAAAACAAGGGGAGTTACAATTCTAGCAAAAACTAGACTGGGTACCTCAACTCGTAAAAAAGCTGACCCCCTTGGGAGATGGGCCATTGTCCAACTTAATATAGGAATCACTATTTGTTCTATCTATGGTCCTAACCTCGATGACCCTATGCTATTCATTGAACTAGAACTAGAACTTGCATCATGGGCAGGTACCTTAATTCTATGTGGTGACCTAAATTTAACGATAGGCCAACCACAATTCAATCACTACAACCAACCAACCCAATACACCCACAACGGCCGAAAACCCAGGGTATTTAGGGCTGTGCAAAATTTGATTCTCAGCCACAATCTTCGAGACATATGGCCTCTTAAGAACAGAACAGATCCTGGATATACATATTTTTCCTATCCTCACAGAAAATATGTACGTATAGATTACATTTTCACAACTATGGATATTGCTTCAAACGCCGTCATTTTAAAATCCCCTAAAACAATATCAGATCATAATGCACTCTGTATAATATTCGAGGCCCCCAGCTACAAGAAAGTTTATCGACAATGGACATTTGACCGTAAACATCTTGTTAATCAAGAATACATAACTTATATTAGACAATGGACCAAAGAATTTTTCGACATCAACCGATATAGTGCATCTCGGAATAATGTATGGGACAGCTTTAAGGCTGCATTAAGGGGCGAGACTGCTACTTTTGTAGCTAGCCGCAAAAGAGAACGAGACAATATTCATACACAACTTACAAATAGGCTTACAGATCTCGAATATCTACACGCTCACCAGCTACATTACGGGGGTCAGGCTGAAGACACCCTTAGTAAGATCCTAGTGCTTAAAGCCGAGATCAATAATGATTTAACGCAAAAAGCAGCCGAAATCCTCCAAGCAAACCGAAATAAAATTTATGAGACTGGAGAAAATGTAGGAAGACACCTTGCCCTCAGAACTCGGCAATCGCAGTCTCGCAATTCCATCCAAACCATTGAATATGGCGGCCAGAAATATACTACCCAAGAGAATATAGCCTCATGTTTTCAGGACTATTACCAAAAACTATATCAGAATGAAGATAAGCGGACAACTGCTGATACTAAGAAGTTCCTAGATGACTGGATCAGAGAGACAAACTTGGCTAGAATTATAGACGAGGACATGAAAAAAGAACTCGATAGCGAAAACAGATAACAGAAGTAGAACTAGCTCTAGCCGAATTAGCGCTAGGAAAAGCAGCTGGACCAGATAAAATCCCCCTAGATCTCTATAAAATTCTGGGTAATCTAATTATTCCACTTCTGCATGATCTTTTTCTCGGGATACAATGGCATGGCAAACCTCCCGAATCCTGGAAACAAACGAATATAGCCATATTTCTAAAAAAAGATAAACCGCCAGAATTAACAACTTCATACCGTCCAATATCACTGATCAACACAGATTCAAAAACATATGCCAAGATTTTTGCTACTCGTCTTAATAGGATCATTGAACATTTGGTCTCTCCCTGGCAACACAGCTTCATACCAAATAAGAGTACTACAGATCATACCCGCCGAGTTATCACCCTTTTTGACGCCGTGGGAATAGGGGGCGGCCAGATGTCGATGATACTATTGGACGCTGAGAAAGCCTTTGACCGGGTCTCTTGGCAGTTTCTCTGGGAAATATTAGCTACTAACAACATCGGACCTGTATTCATAAAATCTATCAAAGCCCTCTATGTTGACCCCACTGCAAGAGTAATGACTGGTGGCTGTGAGTCTAGCAACATAAACATTCAGAGAGGTACGCGACAAGGCTGTCCGTGCTCCCCATTATTATTTGCTTTATATATTAATCCTTTAATTCTCAAACTAATAACATCACCCGTGATCAAACCCATTAAAACAGGCATTTATAGCACCAAAGTTCTCGCATACGCCGATGACATAGCGGTTGTAACAACTAATCCTACACAGGCTATAACTGAAATTGAAGAAATCACACAATCCTTTGGACTATACTCTGGCTACTCATTAAACCAAGATAAAACCATGGTCATATGCACCGATAATACACCCTTTATAAGTCAATATAGAGTTAGTAATGCTAAATATCTAGGAGTCAACATCTCGCCAAAAATCAATGAAATTAATCAACTTAACTATGACCCTCTCATTAAAAAAATCAAAACAGATCTACTCAGAGTAAATAATCTTCATCTTTCCATAATCGGCAGAGGAAACTATGTTAAAATGACTATTCTACCAAAGATTTTATATCTGTTTCGAGCAATTCCTCTCCTCACTTGTAATGATACAATGAAAACATTAGACAGAGTAATATCCTCGTTCATCTGGAATTACGGGAAGATTAGAAGAGCCCTTACTAAGCTAACATTACCACCCTCTAGAGGTGGCTTAGCTATTCCTAATTTAACATATTACTTATGGGCAACCATTTTACAACAAATGGCGACCTTACTCACATCTTGTCCCAATAATAGTATCGACCAAGGGCAATCCCCACCATCCTTACCATCCATCTACGAACTAATGATGGGTCGCCAAGTCAGAGGCCTGTTATTGAAACAAGTAGAACCTTCTTATTTTAAAAAGGTAAAATTTAAAGTTATCACAGACGCCTATTAAACCTGGAGTCGAATTATAAAAACACTGAAAATCTCAAAGTATACCAAATATACACCTCTATGGGATAGTGCAATAATACCACTCTACCTTAACGATAATATAACGAGACGCTGGGAGACTTTGGGTATCACAACTATTGGCGATCTGCTCGATAGTGACGGGAAAACAACCTTTGATAGAATATATGCCAAATATCAAATCCATCCTTCAGACTACTTAAAATGTATTCAAATTTATACAACTCTTAGGCACACCGAACTATATGTGGATCTTAAGCCCATACTACTCTTAGATCTTATAGGTAAACAATCAACTAGAATCTGTAATATATATGATATTTTCATAAGGAACCACCCTGATGACCTTGAATATACAGAAACCCGGTGGGCTAATGAACTGAATAATGCCAATGTCGATATAGATATGAGTCTACACTTATCATCCAAAGTCCTACTTGCTTCCAACCTTAAGGCCCAAGTATATAAAACCATATTCAATCTGTACTACACACCCTTCAAATTATTTACCTGGGGTAAGATAACTCATGATAAATGCCCCAGATGTACACTCGGTCCTGCTAACCTTATACATATGTTCTCGGAATGTCCCAAATTGGATCAGATTAAAAAAAGCATTACAGAGTATTGGGCCGAAATCTTTGGACACGAAATTAAAACATCAACCACTATGTATTTGTTAGGGTATGATGAGTCCCTAGGCTATAACAACTCTGAAATTTCCGCCATCTACATCGGCACTGCTGTTTACAGAATTATTCTCGCAGCAAGATGGAAAGATCCTGATGCTCCAACTTTCCAGGGATGGCTTAACAGGCTATTAGCAATATACAAACAAGAACTTGCCATCTACAAAACTAGAGGCAAAAAATCACGGTCATATGGGGAGCAAATTTGGGCACCAATAGCAAATTGGTATGAGCAGCAAAGGGCCTAAATAAACACTCAGTCAATATATTACGGTCTATATATATACAACTCTCTTGCTTTGACTTTTCCTACCTTAAAGAGTCTTCTTCTTCTTTTATTATCCTCCTTTCTATGTTAATGTTCTAAAGGAACTAAAGCTGAATTTATGTTCCGTCGACTTTATTGTTTGATCTCAATGTTTTGCTCTACTATCTCGAATCTTGTAATATATGTTACTTTTGTATCTCTCGAATCTGCTCAAATAAAAAGTTTAAAAAAAAAAAAAAAAAAAAAAAGGAATGTTGGATGACAACGAACATAAATTTTTAAGCTGCCAACAAGCAGTAACTCGTACATTCTATCATCTGCCTAAAGTACATACAAATTCACTATAACCACCAGGAAGACCCATAATCTCATCTAAAGGCAGCCTCACAGAATCAATGTCTCAGTATTTGGACTTTTTTTTAATTGATTTTGTTAAAACATTACCATCATACATCCGAGATACCACAGACTTTATAAGGACCATCTCTCACATTAACTGGGAAACTGATATGCTCATGATTGTTTTAGATGTCACAGGTCTTTACACATGTATCTCGCATCAGGATGGAATCAATGCAGTCAAATATTTCCTTAAGAGTCGATCTTTGAAATATCTGCAACATAATATCATGCTCATTGAATTTCTAAGTTTCTGCTTAACTAACAATATTTTTCTTTTTCAAAAACAGTATCACAGACAGATTAAAGGCACGGCAATGGGCACCTGCTTCGCCCCTAGCTATGCAAACTTGTTCGTAGGCTGGTGGGAGAAGCAGGTGGCCTGGGCCGATGAGAATAACCAGTGGGTCACTTCGATTATCGGATGGCACCGAAATATCGATGACCTTTTCATTTTTTGGAAAGGAACCAAAACAGATGCCGAAACATATATTGCAAATCTTAATCGCAATGTAGTGAATTTGCACGTTAGTGGCCACATAAGTGACAAAGAGGTTGATTTTCTAGATCTCAAAGTCTTCATAAATGAAGGAAAAATTTGCACTTCCTTATTTCGTAAAACCACAGCTGGGAATTCCATTTTAGAAGCCAATAGTAGCCATCCTAAATCTCTTAAAAATAGTATCCCATATGGGGAATTACTAAGACTCAAGAGAAATTGTTCAAATGATGAGGATTTTTTAACAGCAGCCTATGAATCCATTGAAAGGTTTAAAGTAAGAGGCTATAAAAACCAACTGTTAATGAAAAATCTTGAAAAAGTCAGAAAGATCCCCAGGTCATGTCTTGTCAAAGATAAAATAAAACCTTTGGAAAAAACTGAGAATATTTTTCGTTTCATAACCACTTTCACCAGAGATTCGGAAAGACTGCAACATATTCTATCTAGAAATTGGCACATTCTAAAATCTGATATTGTTATTGGTACTGATATACCAGATCATCCCAGCATAACATATAAGCGTAATCATTCACTAAAAGACCTCCTAGTCCAAAGCCACTATGAAACAATATCACGCCATCCCAGATTAGGTAATCTATCTGGGTTTTTTCTGTGTAACAGGTGCAAAGCTTGTAAAAACAGTAGTAAAGCATCTACATACCATATACCAGGCATATTGAAGGGCAAGAAAATTACAACATTTCTGACATGCACTACACCATACTGTGTATACTGCTTAGTTTGCCCTTGCAGTTTGCAGTATATCGGCAGCACAATACATCCAGTAAAACGCTGAATACTTGAAAATGCAAGGGCAATTGAACATAGAGACCCAGCCTATCCGGTTGCGAGGTATTTTGCCGATAAGCACCAAAGTAATCGCAATTTGCTGAGATTTTTCTGCCTGCATCATGTCCCAGCGAAAGAACGTGGGGGAGCGAGAGAGATTCATTCGCGCAAATTGGAATCTAGATATATTATTGAATTACAAACTAGGAATCCATTGGGCCTTAACACCGAGGAGGAATTGGCCATTCATTTGCGCTAATTCCTCTATCTTGACAATGCTTATCCCCCCATTATTATAAGATCAAGTACTTTCTTGTAGATCCATATATGAGTGTTTACACAGCCATCACCACTTTATTTGAGTCCAGTTTGGACCTATAATATTTAACTGAACAAATTAATGTTTTCATGAATTGTCATTGTGATCACAAATCAATGAATCAAGATAATAATTGTTGCTTAAAGAATCATTGAATATAATTATGTATTAAGCATTATGATTTGCGTTGCCCATCCAGGGCTTAATTTGCTTGTTTTATTTGACATCAGTATTCATTGCAATTATTGCAACTAGTGGTATATGTATTTTCATCACTAGCTTAAGATGGCCGCCAAGTGCGAATGAAATTTGTGTTTCTCGAGGTACTTCTTTTATGTTTATGGTACGGCCGGAAATTGCGTAATTTTTCACCCGGAAAAAATCCAAGTATGAAATGGTTAAATATGGTGATTGATTTTTGTGTGCGTTTGATTAGTAAGAAAAAGGCGCAAAGCCGAAACGCGTCCTGTTGATTTTTATACTGAAATAAACACCGTATACCACTTCAACCTGAGTGCGGTCTATTCCATTGCCAGACGAGGGAATTTCTTTGAGCCTAACATATGTATATATATACACTGAAAAAACATAGGTTTCAGGGACGTTATAGTTAGTTGGACATTTCACTCGTACAACACCATAGAAATTCCCCCGTTATAGTTAGTTCAGCTAACTATAACTCGCGCACCCGCAATGCACTGCTGATGATGTCACATATTACATCATTCATGACATGGTCAATGACATCACTATTGACATCTCAAATGACATCACTGATGACATCATCCAGTGACAGTGTTTTTCTTTAAAGTGTAAATATGTATTATATATATGCCAAGGTGTATTGAAAAATGAGTGGGTGTATAAGTGTTTAGATGGAGGATTTAGTGTTTAAGCGAGTTATTACATGTGTCTTACTGAATGCATGGGTTAGTGACTAAACTGTGAGAATGTCTGTATTAGTCTGTCTGTTGTTGGATAAGCTGCTGCATGGGTTGCTCAGTAGCTACATGAGTGTCTATATGGGTTATCGATTGGTTGCCTGAGTATTTGTATGGGTGCCTGAGTGTGTGTGTGGGTGGGTGGAAGGTGTGTGACTCTGTGCATAGATGTTTGAGTAGTTGATTCACTGTGTATATGGGTTCAAGAGTGCATGTGGAAACAGCTGTATGGGTGAGTGAGTGTGTGTATGGGTGTGTTGGTGAGTGAATGGATGTTTCAATGGTACACGTCCAAGTAACTACATATGTAAAAGGCAGAGTATGTGCGAGTTGAAGTATATGAATGACTATACATGAGAGTCGGTGATTGTGAGAGTGGCTGTATGGATGAGTGTGTACTTGTATAAGTGACTGCATAAGAGAGTAAGTATGTGCTTGTTTCTGTTTGAATAAGTGATGTGGTGTGTGTATAACTGTATAGGTCAGTAAATGGAAGTGTGATTGATTCTTTGAATGACTGACTACGTGTGTGAGTAACTCAGGATGAGTGGTGGTGTGTGAGTGCATGTAGAGGTGTATGAGTGCTAATGATAGTGTTGTATTGATGAGTGACTGCATGTATCTGTGATTGTATGGGTGAATGAGTGGATGTGTGTGTAGACCTAGGAATCAGTGAGCACGTATGTAGTAACTGGTATTGTTGTGTCAATGGTTTCGAAAATGGTAGTCTGTATTTTACAGTGAGTGTATCAAAGGTTATATTAGAGTGTGAAGATGTGCATCAGATTTTACGTGGATGATGTAATCAGTGATGTCATTTGAGATGTCATCAGTAATGTCATCAGTGATGTCACTGACCATGTCATGAATGATGTAATATGTGACATCATTAGCAGTGCTTTGTGAGTGTGCGAGTTATAGTTAGCTGAACTAACTACAACGGGGGAATTTCTATGGCTTTGTACGAGTGAAATGTCCAACTAATTACAACGTCCCTGAAACCTATGGTTTTTTCAGTGAATTTCTAAGGTTTTTTAAATGCTAATTTCTAACTATATCGTGCCTGAAAACCTATGTTTTTTTCAGTGTATTTCAAAGGTTTTTTAGATGCTAATTTATTATTTTAATGGTCATTAAACCCATGCTTATTTCTGTGATTTTAAATTATCATCCCATTCTCAACCTGGTAAAATATGCCGATATCGTCAGTTTTCCAGCGATAGCTTCCGCCAAAGAAATCGCCACAAATGAGAGCGACAACTAACGCTAATGATATTCAGAGTAGGCGTTCCCGTGCAAAATCAACTCGAAAACACCACTTCCCGATATTTTCTTTTTTTTTTTTTTTTTTTTTTTTTTGAAACCGTTTATTACAGGTCTTAAAAGTATACAAGTATGGGCCCACAACCTTCCGGCCGGCCGCTAGCAATGGTAGGAACATACGACATACATTTATGGAACACGTGGTATTACAGGAGGAGCATTTCTCAGTAGATAACAATGTCAAAAACCACATCATCCAGGCCCCATTATGCGGTTTCATTTTAAATTAAGAACAACGAAAATTAAAACCACACCCACAAGGCAACCCACAATCAAAAATAGCAGCACGTGCTCCCCAAGAGGGGGGATCCCAACTATACACAGAAGTGTGAAGAGGGGGAAGAGAGCAAAGCGAGGACTGGGGGAACCCAATGCCCGGCAGCGGGGGAATGAGTCGGCTAAGGGGATGGGGCTGGCGAGGGATCAGGCAGCAGCGGTGGCGCGCAGATACCCCCTCGGTAGGCGTTCCAGGGGCCCCATACTTTCACCCATGTCCCAGGCTTACCCCTCGCCACATACACCACTTTTTCGCGAAACATGCACCAGTCCATGTGTTCTTTCCAGGCCGAGACCGTCGGGGGCCTCTGGGATCCCCACAGTTGAGCAATATCACGCTTGGCTACCATATATCCCAGAGTCACCCACCACGTCTGCGGCGCTGAGTAATCAGTCGGTTCCCACACATTCAACAGGCATCTCCTCGCTTCAGGCAACAGCGCCACATGCGTAACCAGTCGCAGCACCTCATGTACACCACGCTAGAACCCCTCTACCTCCGGGAACTCCCACAAAATATGCATAAAGGTCCCCAAAGCACCACACCCACGCTTACACAACCCATCTCCGGCATAGCCCATACGCAGAAGCTTTGGCCCCGTCATGTAGACCCGGTGGAGTATCTTGAGCTGGACGAAGCGAAGGCGAGCCGGTATGGCCACCTCCTTCGGGGAGGCCACCGCGGAGGTCCAGTCCTCGTCGTCCAACTCCAGCCCGTCGGCAACCCAAGCCGCACGAAGGGCAGTCAACAGGCCCGAGCGGTCGTTTATCAGCTTTTTGTATATAAGTGAGATCGTGCTGTCCGGGACGTGCCCATCCAGCACTCTATCTTCCAGGGGGGAATATTCCGGGATGGAGGCAACGTCCGAGAAGACGGAGCCCAGCGCATGACGGACCTGCAAATACCGGAAGTATTCAGTGCCCTGCAACTGGAATTCCGTCTGCAGCATATCGAACGTTTTAAATCCTCCCCTCGTCCAAAGATCCCCCACTTTACTGATACCTATTATGTCCCACTTCTCGAAGCCCTTAGAGGTCCACAGGGAACCTAACCGCTCAGACGCGTATAGTGGTGACGCCCGGGTCAAACGGTCCTTCCACCCCATAGCTGCATTGGCCGCGTGCCAGACTTGCACCATGACACGCGTGGGGCCCGTCAGACGAGCGTCGGGCGCGCTAGAGTAGAGCGCTCGATTGTAATCGCCACCTGGCAGGAGCATCTTGTCCATTTCAAATGGCGGGTTTAAGGCGGGCCCGTAGAGGCCATGGTTAATGGCAGCGAGCTGGGAGGCCCAATAGTACCGTTTCATATCCGGGAGGGCAATCCCCCCGTCAAACCATGGGAGCGTCAGCTTAGCCAGAGCAATACGCGGCCTCCCGTCCCAGAACAGGCGGCGTTGCAGACTCTCCACCTCACGGAAGTAGCGCGCCGGGACCAAGTCCATAGTGTTCTGCAGAGCGTACAGAAAACGCGGCAGAGACATCATCTTGAACAGTGCCGCCCGGCCGAGCGGCGAAAGCGGCAGGCGCCGCCAGCGTGCGACATCTACCCGCAAACGCTGGAGGGGGGGAAGCAGATTCCGTTCATACCGGGCCTCCGGGTCCAGAGTAATGAAGACACCCAGGTACCGAAATCCCTGCGGGGCGATCTGGATCGGACAGCCCCGCGGGAGAATAGGAGCCTCCCCAGAGAGAACATACACACACGATTTAGCCCAGTTGATGACGAGACCGGAGTTACGACCAAACGAGTGTAAAACATCAACTAGGACTATAAGTGATTTACGTGGGGAGGCTAGGTACAGAAGGATGTCATCAGCGTATAGGGATACGCGGTCCTCATACTCGGGGGTCCAACGGAGACCACGGATGGAAGGCTCCCACCGCAGCCACTCCGCCAGGGGCTCCAAGGCAAGCGCAAAAAGAAGCGGCGACAGGGCACAGCCCTGCCGCGTGCCCCAGCCCAGCTCAAACGGGGCCGATACTCTTCCGTTCACGACCACCTGTGCCAATGGGCCCGCATACAACAATTTGACCCAACTGATGAATCCTGGGCCAAACCCGAACTTAGCAAGCATCGCCCAGATGTATGGCCACTCAAGCGTGTCAAACGCCATGGTGGCGTCTAAGGACGCCAAAATGGCCGGTTCCCGTATAAATGGGACGCGCGCGAGCACCCCATGCAAACGCCGCAGGTTAAGGGCTGTGTTGCGATGGGGAATAAAGCCGGACTGGTCCTGATGAACCAGATCGCCCACCACACCGACCAGCCGATTGGCCAGTACCTTGGCGAGAATTTTGGGCTCCGCATTCAGTAGTGAGATAGGCCGATAGGAAGTAACCCGGTCCCGAGGCCTCCCCTCCTTGTGGATCACCACGATTGTAGCCAGACGCTGGTCAAGCGGGAGGGAACCCAGCGAGTGGGCCGCCAGGAACATTGCGCGGAGGTGAGGCGCCAATGTATCCGGTCGCAGCCTATACAGCTCGATAGGGATACCATTTGGGCCCATGGCCTTGCCAGAAGCGACCGAGCGTATGGCGAGGGCGATTTCGTCGGAGGTGGGAGCGGCGTCCAGCGACACCCTGTCCTCCCCGGACAGGGAAGGCAGCGCGATATCCCTGAGCAGAGCACGGGAATCCTCTTCCGAGCAAGAAGAGACCGGGGAATACACCTCGCGGAAATACTCCGCGAAACAGGAGACAATTTCTTCTGGCTCAGTTACACACACACCATTCGTTTTCTCAATCAGCGGGACCACACGATTCGCTCTCTCCTTTTTATCCAACCACGCTATCAATTTACCAGCCTTATCACCCACATCATACAGTCGCCCCTGTTGCTCTCTACTGAGGCCCCTGGCCGCCTCCGTAAAGAGGGCCCTATAAGCCGCCTGCTTGAGCTGGAGGACATGTAATGCAGCATCCGTCACCCCATCACCTAGATTACCCTCCAGCTCAGCTATTTCAGCCTCCACCCGGGTTACCTCCTCCCGCTCGCGCCTCCGGGCGTGGGAAATAAGGGATAGGGCCTCCCCTCTAAGTACTGTTTTGAAGGCCTCCCACAGGGAGATAGCTGTAGGCACTGACCCCACATTCTCCTCAAAATAGCGCTGGAGGGATTTAATCAAGTCAGCGCGAATGGTGGGGTCGCGCAGGTACCAGGAATTGATTGGGACCACCCTGCTCTCAGCCCTCGGAAAGACATCAAAATGCAACAATAGCGGGGAGTGGTCTGAGATACCCCGTGCCAAATGGCGCACCTCCCCCACCCTCCCGACATGGGCCGCCGGGACAAGGACATAATCAAGCCGTGAGAGACTACCATGGGCCCCCGAGTGGAAAGTGTATTGCAGCTGCGTGGGATGTTTTAAGCGCCAGCAGTCCACCAATCCCAGTGTATCCAAGAGGCCGGATAGCCACGCCTGTGCCCGGGGGAGGTCCCTAGGGGGGTGACGATCCACAGTCCCAGAAACCACCGCGTTGAAATCCCCCCCACCACCAGAAGCCCCCCCGGAAGGCCAAGGAGGAGGCGCCCCAGATCTGCAAAGGTGGTCGACTGCAGCCCCGGTGGGACGTACACTGACACAAAGACAACCACTGTGCCCTCCATTCTCCCCACCAAGACAGTGTAACTCCCCTGTCGTCGTGGAGCACCTCATCAATTTCTAACGGGAGCGAGTTCTTTACCATGATACCCACACCCCTCGAGCCTGACGTGAAGCCCGAATGGGCCACGAGGCGGTAGCCACGCCGATTCATGGCGCAGAAGGAATTGCCAATAAGGTGTGTCTCCTGCAGGAAGACCACATCAGGCGAGAGTCGCTTCAGATACTGTAGGACCACACCTCGTTTGATCCTGTCCCCCAGTCCATTGACGTTCCAAGACAACAAAGTTAATTCCCTACCCCCCATCATACACAAAAACCATCATTCGTCCCCCCGAGAGCACAGTAGAGCCTACACAAAAAAAGGGTTGCCTTGTGATAATAACGAACAACGCCCCATCCCTGCCCACCCACCCCAACAAAACTCCCCCCTCCCTGCACCCCTGCATGAGCCCAGACAGCCCCCCCAACGTGCAGTGTGCCTGTCGCCCCATAGATAGTTAAACTAACTAGACCCCCAGAGGAGGAGGGAGAACCCCCAAGAGACCCCACACAACCTCAATAGGAGGGGAACTTAAGCAATCCGACGTATAGTCAAAAGTGGCATCATTTTTGTCCCGAGCGAGGCCTAATATTAGTCCCTCAGTCTTGATCCGGCGAGCCCTCTCCCCCGGCCGCTCCCCCCCCGCCACCCCGATCCCGATCTCCAGACAGAGTATCCAGCCAGTCCCCAGCCGCTTCGGGACGATCAAAAAAGTGTGTGCGACCTTCCACCTCCACTCGCAGCTTAGCTGGGAAGAGCATGGCGTATTTGAGATTTAGGTCCCGAAGACGGCGCTTGACACCAAGGAAGCTCAGTCTCTGCTTTTGGACCGCAGGGGTGAAATCAGGATAGAAATTAATGTCCATATTATCAAGTCTAATCGGTCCCTGTAGTCTGGAGGATTGCAGGATAGCGTCTCTGTCCCGAAAATTAAAAATCCGGGCGATGAGAGGTCTCGGAGCGGCTCCGACCTTAGGCCTTCCCCCGGGAACCCTGTGGGCCCTCTCCACAGCAAAGAATTTACTCAGCCCCCGTGGCTGGAGATGGGTAACAATCAGGTCTTCCACGAAAAGGTCCGCCGCCGCTTCCTCACGTCCCTCAGGCACCCCGATGATACGGATGTTGTTACGCCGGGCCCGACTCTCGGAGTCCTCCAGGCGACGATCCATCAGCGCACTCGCCCGAGCAAGCCGGCGCACCTCCGTTTGCAGGGCCGCCACATCTGTCGTAAGGCCCGATGCGGTGTGGGCCAAAGAATCGACTCGGTCGTTGGTCTTGGAGAGATCGGCCCTTATCAGGCCAACATCTACGAGGACCGAGTTGATCTTCTGCGCCAGAGTGTCAAAACGCTGGCCCACAGAGGCCTTCATCTCGGCGATGGCGCCCATGACATCCCGCAGAGTCAGATCCGTGGGCAGATCGGGGACATCAGTAGGGCCCTCAGGGGACTTGCGTGGCACCTCAGGAGATCCCTTCTGGAGGGTATAGCGATCCATGCTGTTGGACTGATGGGCTGCGCCACGCCGGGACGATTTTACCTTTGCCCGATCGCCATCTTGTTTCGTGGCCATGGTCCCAGTCTCCCGATCGCACCAGCCACGTCGTGAAGGGCGGGCAAGCCGGTCCACGGGCTCCGGGGGGGTGCCACCCCAGATCTGCGGGGCGGATCACAGCCGGCGGGCAGGCAGGGTCCCCCAGCGAGGCCACACCAACACACAAAGCCCCGTGACTCAACCTCGCATAGACAGCAAGGAGGGTACGAAAGCGAAAGTGAAAGTGCGGGTTACGCGAGCCACCAAGCCCTGTCCGCCGCTGTTATTCACTTCGTCACTGGATCGCCCCACAACGCAAATCCGGGGTTCGGCTAGGAGAAGGCCGCAAACCTCAATCGGTGTTAAAGTCGGTGTCCGAGGTCCGATTTGGAAGCGGAAAACGGGCGCCACCTCAGCTCGGGCTCACCAACACAGTCCCCTCATCTGGGACAGGATATGTTCAGGATAGTGATAGGAGGTCGCGGAGGTCCTCGGGAGCCTCGCACCTACGCGGCCATCTTGGTTGCGCGCTAGGCTCCTCCTCACTTCCCGATATTTTCAACGACCAGCTAAATCTGCGATGCGATCCAAAAACAGTCAAAAAGCCGCGTTAGCAGTAAGAATTTAACACCTGCCTTTTACTGGTGTAAAGCAGGACGACTACCTACAGTATGAAAGGGAGCCCAGCCCAGAGCCACATCTGAAGACCAACACATGTCATAGAGCTACTGATCATACATCTCTGACACCCAAGAAGGCCAAAACACACACCGCCACCACCCCAGGACCTCCCCCCGGACCCCCCCTCACTACCACCGAGGCAGCGCAGAACAGAACAGCGTACCTTCTCAAAACGGCATGGCTCCTCAGCCACACAATAGCTGAATGTTGGGAGATGTGGCAACCAAGTATGTGTGAAGGACGCAAGTCACCCATCAATAACAATGCACACAATGCCAAGTGTAGCGGTTATGTGCTAGACAGACCTCACTATGCAGAGCACAGACCGCTCCATGTGTATATATACTGCTGGTGTTTGTAGTGTTGTGGACAGTGGGCGCAACCATGTTATCTCAGGCAGTAGAAAAGATCTTGGTCATGTAGCTGTGTTGTCCCCCCTGTAAGCGGAAGTGGAGTGGGCTGGTCCAACGTACGCCACTCCAGCGTAGGAGTGTGAATAAATAGGCCGGGACTCTGGGTGTGGTTCACTCCTGGGAAGGCCAACATGTCTGCCACAGCGGCGGCGCTCACCCTGCCACGAGGCAGCCGCCAAGACTGCCGCCCTCCTCGACACAGGCCCCCTGGAACCAAGCGGCACAGCACCACAGAGTTATGTCTGTACAGACTACTGCCTTCGATGTACAATGCGGACAGAAGGGCTAACAATTCAGATCGAGTCGCGATTCCAGATGACGCAGTCCAGTAGGCAAGAGACATTGCTCCCAGTGTGGCCTGCCTGGACCACGCATCATCGCAGACTGCGCACACGCTAAGTGCTTCAGGTGCCACTAACTCACTGCACCACAAGTCATCTCCACGTATCCTTATCAAGGCAGAATTCATTAGGCAAAAGACATTGCTACTAGTTCGGCCCGCCCGGACGACGCATCATCGCTGGCAGGGCACACGCTGAATGCTTCTGATGCCACTAACTCAGTGCACCGACACGTGGCCTTACTGAGGCAGAATTCATTAGACAAAAGACATTTCTCCCAGTGCGGCCTGCCCGGACCACGCATCATCGCTGGCTGCACACACGCTGAATGCTTCAGGTACCACTAACTCTGTGCACCACAATTCACCGCCACGTGCCCTTATTGAGGCAGAAATAATTAGGCAAAAGACTTTGCTACCAGTGCGGCCCGTCCAGACCACGCATCATCGCTGACTGTGCACATGATGAATGCTTCAGGGGCCACTAACTCTGTGCAGCTCAAGTCAACGTATTTATATTGAGAGGGTAGCTGTTCCTAAAGATAGAAGTAGAAAGATCTGCTGTGTGTGCTCTGAGAATGGTTGGGCCGGAATGAGTGTGGGGAATTTCTCCTTTGAAATTTAGTGCCCTCACACACCCTTTCAGGTGTCCTGCTTCATCATAGGGCGTTGCTCCTCGTGGGGGTGGCGCTGCAGTCCCCCACGGGCCCCGCAAGAGGGCTCTTTGTCGGAGTTCTTTTAGGAGACGCCGCAGTTGTGCATGGGGGTGTGTGGGTATGACTATGAGGGATGTGAGTGGTGCGTTAAAACTACTAGGTAGAAACCAAGACCATTATTCACGGCTCTATCTAGCATTGATTAAAAATGATCCTGGAGGTCCTCAAAGAACAATATAATGAAGGCAGATATAACATTTACTGCAACTCTCAGGATAGGTGAGTGAATAGGGAGTGAAAGTTCTAGAAAAATAAGGTCAACATGTTTCGCGCTTCAGAGTAGGTCCTTAAGGGATCCGATCGCGCTTCGTCAGGACCAAATCAGACAGGTGAATCTAAAAAGTATATGAATGAGAAGGAATAGGCTCCAGTGAAAATGAAGTACTGTGAACCTATAGTACCTTGATAGTAAGGGGAAATTGCGTCCTCGCGCTGGTAGGTGCTCCTTCTTATTGGAAAACCTACACCCAACCTATTAAAATAAAGACAAGGACAAACACACACATAAACAGAGAAGGAAAATACAACATCTATCATATTTTTGTGCCAAGAGATGTCGTGAATTCATTGCACAGTGGCAGGATAAGTGTTCATTCACAATCCACATGCTTCTAATGTACACATGCAGATTGAGTGAAATAATCACAGAAACAATTTCTATAAGATAGAGTGAATCGGGCCGCTACCTGCAGTGCATGTGTGACTTTGTTAAGCTAATCAAATACGACCATGTGCCATAACAAAAACCAGATTGAAGGTCTCTTCTCAAGCGGCTATTAGATTTAAAAGCAACACCCGGTGTACGTTGGGGTGTCATTGCATATAGAAAAATACCTAAGGACAAGCCAGGCCTACCCTATGAGATGAAAGGGAAGGGCTCCGTCAGCGGTTCGGATTAGGCGACAGAGAAACTGAGGAAAATCAATCAAAGAATTAGTCTACCTCGTCTCAGTCGTTCCGCCGCCGATCGTCTTCCCATGATTGAGGAATACTCACATGTGCTCAGTCGCCTATGGAGTGGAAACCTACCCCTCCTCCGTTATGCGCCGGGATTGTAGACGGGGGTGGGGGGAGATGTCTTATATGTGTTCCATAAAGACGCTGAGTGAAGTGTCCGCGCGGTCAAATGACGCCAAAATGTGTCGTAATGACGTTGCGTGGACAGAGAGTCACGGTGATCACCAATCGCTTCCCGAAGCTGAGAGGTGACGTAGTGACGATCTCTGTGAAGTTGCCATGACGATTGTGTCCATTACGGGAGCGTCAGACTACGCAAAGATTATTCGGCAGGGTAGTTTAAGACGTTGCCATGACGATCACGTTGGTTATAGGAGCGTCAGAATTTGGGGCTGGTTTACGGAAGGTTAAAAAATGTGAAACCAGGTGACCTTAAAAAGAGTTTTTTCTTTTTATGAAAAAAACTTTATGTGTAAATATAGTGCGCACAGTCACTGGGTATGTGTTATCTCATAAGAATTCTATCTAAGGTGCTAATGATACATGAGACGTAGGCGTGGTGTACATAATAAATATAACAATAATAGAAGGATGGTACATGACGCTAGGGCCGTTAGCAAGCAGCAATAAACAAGCTTAAAAGTGGTATAAACTAGTAAACTAATCCTGATGCTGCATGTTAAAAATAGAAATCACATACCTGATGTTATAAGAGGTATTTACATTAATTTCGAAGTTCTCGTCATAGTGTAGTAGCGAGTCAGGATAGAACTCGTTACACGGTGTTAATTACAGACTCCGAGTGCATCTTGCATAAGCCCATACTTCAGGACAGTGTGGGTGATCCTAAATCTGAGGGTTTACGATCTGATGTGAAATATTGCAAACAGATATCTGCTTGTCATCGCAAAATTCATTAAGAGTTTCTCTGGGGGGAATCAGGTTAGCTCGACCCACGGGATTTCGTCATTTAAACCTGTGGTGTCACATCTCAGTTTATGGACCCATCGTTGTTCTTGTATGAACAAAGTGCGTTTGTTCCAATAGGGATTGGAAACTATGATGGTCCATCGAAGACTTTCTGCTGGATGTCCTAGTTCAGAAAAGTGTGTTAATAATTTGGTATTAGTCTTCTTGCGTCTTATAGTGCTCTTATGCTCCCCTATGCGTATCTTGACTGCTCGTGTGGTCATCCCCACATACCTCTTATTACATGGGCAGACTATGGTGTAAACACAATTAGTCGTGTTGCAATTCGTGTGTCTAGTTTGGCGCCAAGGTGTCATTAGACCCAGGTCGATTTCTTTTGAGATCGCAGTTTCTGCACAAGTTGAGCATGAGCCACAAGGATAATGTCCCACTACTGGTGGCAAAGACCATAATGTTTTTTTTTTTTTTTTGAAACCGTTTATTACAAGTCTTAAAAGTATACAAGTATGGGCCCACAACCTTCCGGCCGGCCGCTAGCAATGGTAGGAACATACGACATACATTTATGGAACACGTGGTATTACAGGAGGAGCATTTCTCAGTAAGTAACAATGTCAAAAGCCACATCATCCAGGCCCCATTATGCGGTTTCATTTTAAATTAAGAACAACAAAAAAAAAAAAAAAAACACACCCACAAGGCAACCCACAATCAAAAATAGCAGCACGTGCTCCCCAAGAGGGGGGATCCCAACTATACACAGAAGTGTGAGGAGGGGGAAGAGAACAAAGCGAGGACTGGGGGAACCCAATGCCCGGCAGCGGGGGAATGAGTCGGCTAAGGGGATGGGGCTGGCGAGGCATCAGGCAGCAGCGGTGGTGCGCAGATACCCCCTCGGTAGGCGTTCCAGGGGCCCCATACTTTCACCCATGTCCCAGGCTTACCCCTCGCCACATACACCACCTTTTCGCGAAACATGCACCAGTCCATGTGTTCTTTCCAGGCCGAGACCGTCGGGGGCCTCTGGGATCCCCACAGTTGAGCAATATCACGCTTGGCTATCATATATCCCAGAGTCACCCACCACGTCTGCGGTGCCGAGTAATCAGTCGGTTCCCACACATTCAACAGGCATCTCCTCGCTTCAGGCAACAGCGCCACATGCGTAACCAGTCGCAGCACCTCATGTACACCACGCCAGAACCCCTCTACCTCCGGGCACTCCCACAAAATATGCATAAAGGTCCCCAAAGCACCACACCCATGCTTACACAACCCATCTCCAGCATAGCCCATACGCAGAAGCTTTGGCCCCGTCATGTAGACCCGGTGGAGTATCTTGAGCTGGACGAAACGAAGGCGAGCCGGTATGGCCACCTCCTTCGGGGAGGCCACCGCGGAGGTCCAGTCCTCGTCGTCCAACTCCAGCCCGTCGGCAACCCAAGCCGCACGAAGGGCAGTCAAAAGGCCCGAGCGGTCGTTTATGAGCTTTTTGTATATAAGTGAGATCGTGCTGTCCGGGACGTGCCCATCCAGCATTCTATCCTCCAGGGGGGAATATTCCAGGATGGAGGCAACGTCCGAGAAGACGGAGCCCAGCGCATGACGGACCTGCAAATACCGAAAGTATTCACTGCCCTGCAACTGAAATTCCGTCTGCAGCATATCGAACGTTTTAAATCCTCCCCTCGTCCAAAGATCCCCCACTTTACTGATACCTATTATGTCCCACTTCTCGAAGCCCTTAGAGGTCCACAGGGAACCTAACCGCTCAGACGCGTATAGTGGTGTTGCCCGGGTCAAACGGTCCTTCCACCCCATAGCTGCATTGGCCGCGTGCCAGACTTGCACCATGACACGCGTGGGGCCCGTCAGACGAGCGTCGGGCGCGCTAGAGTAGAGCGCTCGATTGTAGTCGCCACCTGGCAGGAGCATCTTGTCCATTTCAAATGCCGGGTTTAAGGCGAAAAAGACCATAATGTTGATTGGTATGTGGGTTGTGGTTTCGGTCTCGTATGTACCAGGTGGTCTTTTAAGTTCTGCGTACGTTTGAATGCAAACAACGGTGGGGGACCAGGTTCGAAGGCTCCTGAGTTCAATATTGTCCAGTGTTTTTTGATTACCTTCTGTACACTGTTAGAGCCTGGAGTGAACGTGGTGACACATGTGATAGTCTCCAAATCAGGTTTTGCTTTTATTTCCAAAAGGGCTGTCCTGGGGCTGTTTCTTGCTCTTTTGTGAGCTTGACGGATAATGTTCTTGGGGTAGTGTCGTGCCTCCAGATTGTGCTTAAGTAGAGCTGATTGTATCTCGAACTCCTTGGTAGTATCACAATTTCTTCGTAGACGCAAGAACTGGCCAACCGGGAGGTTATTCCTCAGAGCACGGGGATGGTGGCTATCATAGATCAGAAGATTGTTCCTGTCTGTAGGTTTTTTGTAGTTCGTAGTGTGCAGACAACCGTTCTCCAGTGAAATGAGAAGGTCCAAAAAGGGGATACTCTGTTGAGATCTTGTGCTCGTAAACTTCAAATATGGGTTTAAAGTGTTAACCCAATTACAAAATGAAATACATTGTTCTTCATTTCCTTGCCAAAACAAAACCACATCGTCAATGTAGCGACGCCAAAGAAGAATGTGTTTGATGTAGGGGTTGGTAGCTCCTAGAATGTGCCTATCTTCGAAATGGGCCATGTAAAGGCATGCCAGGCTCGGCGCGAATGTGCTTCCCATGCTCGTGCCTTGTATTTGATGGAACAGCTGTGATTTAAAGGCAAAGAAATTTTCTTTCAGAGCAAGGGAAGCACAGTCGCAAATGAATGTGATCGGCGTTTCGAAGGGCCATGGTTCAATGTTCCGGAGCGTATTCTCCAAAACTTCTAATGTGGCGTCCTGTGGTATATTCGTGTAAAGGGCTTCCACGTCCATAGTCACCAGGAAATCAATCTTATCCGCATCAGGGAAGAGTTCTATCAGATTTAGGACTTCGGTAGTATCTCTAAGATAGGTCGGAGTTTTGCTGACCAAGGGACGTAGATAGAAGTCGCAGAACTTACTCAGAGGTTCTAGTACAGAGTTAATACCGGAGACGATTGGACGGCCTGGTGGAGGGGTAAGCCCCTTGTGGATCTTCGGTAATGTGTAGAAGTATGGAGTGCGGGGTTCTTCTGTCGTAAGGAAATTTCCTTCCTGTGGTGAGATCCAGCCTTCCGCTAATGCTTCGTTGGTCATGCTCTTGATCTGAGTCTGAAGACGTTCGGTAGGGTCCACCGTGATCAATTCATAATATGTGGTGTTCGCCAACTGACGGTCACATTCTCTATCATATGCCTCTTGGTCTTGGATGACAATGGCCCCGCCCTTGTCAGCTGGCTTGATTATTATATTGCGATCTTCAGTGATGGTTCGAAGAACAGATCTTTCTTCTTTTGATAGGTTGTCATAAGGCCGTTTCTGGTTCAGAGCTCCTACATCTTTAAGGACAGCTTGCTCAAACGTCAGGACCTCATGTGGAGTCATTGCTGCTGTCGGAGTAAATTTCGAAGGTTTTTTCAGACCTGTCTCAGTAGAGGGGTTGTCAGGTTTTCCTTGAAAGAAGGCCTTCAGTCTGATTTTTCTGAAGAACTGTTGAAGTTCTTGGTGTAACCGAAAAGGATCTTCTTTTGGTGTGGGGACAAATCCCAAGCCTTTCTCCAGGAGTGTGGTTTCTTTTTCTGTCAGTTGTCTAGATGACAAATTTACCACTAGGGTCTCTGTCCTCTTGCCTGGCTCCGTAGCGTCATTGGTTCCTGATCTTGCCACTGTACCTTCTTGAAGCCTCCTCTTCTTCTGCCTCTTCCTTTGCCCCTCCCTCTGTTCTGAAAAGGGGGGTTCGGGTATTGTTGGAAGTGAGGCGGTTGGAGATGATGTGTTGGAGGTACATGCCACATCGGAGGTGGTCCCATCCATTGTCCTGGGTAGGCTGGTGGTTGGAAGGATGGGTGTGAGAATGGAGGTGGGGGATTATGGAATAACGGAGGGCGTGTCGGTTGTTGTATTCCTCTTGCATATGGTGAATACTGTTGCCCTTCATAACTGGAATCACTCCCCACAGATCCTGTCCTACTAGATCTATTGCTACTCCCTTCATCGGAAGTTGTTTCGTAATTTGGGAATACGTAGTCTTCTTATGTGTAGGGATACACCTTCTCCTTATTGAATCGTTTCAGGTCTTTCTGTAACTTTGTGATCTTTTGTTTTGTCAGAAAGTCTTTATGTTCACTCATTTCTTCGTTAATTTCAGCTAGTCTTGACTTAAATGAGGTAATGGAGATCCCTGTTTTCAAACCGTTTTCAGCCATGGTAATCTGAATAAGGAGTTCATCCGAGAGGCGCTTAGCTGTGTTAATTATTAAAACAAGCCAGTCTCGTGTGCACTTCCATGCGATTTGTGACCATTCTGTGCGAAATGTCAAGTCTTCTAAGAAGATCCTTGGAGGTATGGTGACTAGGAGACCGTTGGGTGCGACATTAGCTCTCAGGTATTCGGTCATCATCAACCCATGGAGAGCTGTCTTAATCTGTAGTTTCCTCAGTGATAGTAGGGATTTCCAATCGTCTGCTTTGCTGCCTGTTGCTGCACTTCCATCTTCTCCTAAGAGTGACGGTGCCCGAAGGATCTCTGCTATAGTTTCGTCATCGAAACTCAGACCTACGTTGTCCATAATAGGTATCCGTTTGTATTGAGAGAGTACTCTCAAGAAGTCAGAAAAAA
Organism: Triturus cristatus; assembly: GCF_964204655.1. NCBI lineage: Eukaryota > Metazoa > Chordata > Amphibia > Caudata > Salamandridae > Triturus > Triturus cristatus. The sequence continues at coordinate 405,431,790 of NC_140584.1, forward strand.
TAGGGGAGTAAAGAAAAAGGGGTCCCACGGCTAGCTGCCGTTCATTAAGTCATTAACAAAAAGAGGGGGGGGACCGGGAGCATAATTAGAAAATAGGTCCAGTACCCATGCTCCCTCAAAATCACGTATTTATATTGAGAGGGTAGCTGTTCCTAAAGATAGAAGTAGAAAGATCTGCTGTGTGTGCTCTGAGAATGGTTGGGCCGGAATGAGTGTGGGGAATTTCTCCTTTGAAATTTAGTGCCCTCACACACCCTTTCAGGTGTCCTGCTTCATCATAGGGTGTTGCTCCTCGTGGGGGTGGCGCTGCAGTCCCCCACGGGCCCCGCAAGAGGGCTCTTTGTCAGAGTTCTTTTAGGAGACGTCGCAGTTGTGCATGGGGGTGTGTGGGTATGACTATGAGGGATGTGAGTGGTGCGTTAAAACTACTAGGTAGAAACCAAGACCTTTATTCACGGCTCTATCTAGCATTGATTAAAAATGATCCTGGAGGTCCTCAAAGAACAATATAATGAGGGCAGATATAAAATTTACTGCAACTCTCAGGATAGGTGAGTGAATAGGGAGTGAAAGTTCTAGAAAAATAAGGTCAACATGTTTCGCGCTTCAGAGTAGGTCCTTAAAGGATCCGATCGCGCTTCGTCAGGACCAAATCAGACAGGTGAATCTAAAAAGTATATGAATGAGAAGGAATAGGCTCCAGTGAAAATGAAGTACTGGGAACCTATAGTACCTTGATAGTAAGGGGAAATTGCGTCCTCGCGCTGGTAGGTGCTCCTTCTTATTGGAAAACCTACACCCAACCTATTAAAATAAAGACAAGGACAAACACACACATAAACAGAGAAGGAAAATACAACATCTATCATATTTTTGTGCCAAGAGATGTCGTGAATTCATTGCACAGTGGCATGATAAGTGTTCATTCACAATCCACATGCTTCTAATGTACACATGCAGATTGAGTGAAATAATCACAGAAACAATTTCTATAAGATAGAGTGAATCGGGCCGCTACCTGCAGTGCATGTGTGACTTTGTTAAGCTAATTAAATACGACCATGTGCCATAACAAAAACCAGATTGAAGGTCTCTTCTCAAGCGGCTATTAGATTTAAAAGCAACACCCGGTGTACGTTGGGGTGTCATTGCATATAGAAAAATACCTAAGGACAAGCCAGGCCTACCCTATGAGATGAAAGGGAAGGGCTCCGTCAGCGGTTCGGATTAGGCGACAGAGAAACTGAGGAAAATCAATCAAAGAATTAGTCTACATCGTCTCAGTCGTTCCGCCGCCGATCGTCTTCCCATGATTGAGGAATACTCACATGTGCTCAGTCGCCTATGGAGTGGAAACCTACCCCTCCTCCGTTACGCGCCGGGATTGTAGACGGGGGTGGGGGGAGATGTCTTATATGTGTTCCATAAAGACGCTGAGTGAAGTGTCCGCGCGGTCAAATGACGCCAAAATGTGACGTAATGACGTTGCGTGGACAGAGAGTCACGGTGATCACCAATCGCTTCCCGAAGCTGAGAGGTGACGTAGTGACGATCTCTGTGAAGTTGCCATGACGATTGTGTCCATTACGGGAGCGTCAGACTACGCAAAGGTTATTCGGCAGGGTAGTTTAAGACGTTGCCATGACGATCACGTTGGTCATAGGAGCGTCAGAATTTGGGGCTGGTTTACGGAAGGTTAAAAAATGTGAAACTAGGTGACCTTAAAAAGAGTTTTTTCTTTTTATGAAAAAAACTTTATGTGTAAATATAGTGCGCACAGTCACTGGGTATGTGTTATCTCATAAGAATTCTATCTAAGGTGCTAATGATACATGAGACGTAGGCGTGGTGTACATAATAAATATAACAATAATAGAAGGATGGTACATGATGCTAGGGCCGTTAGCAAGCAGCAATAAACAAGCTTAAAAGTGGTATAAACTAGTAAACTAATCCTGATGCTGCATGTTAAAAATAGAAATCACATACCTGATGTTATAAGAGGTATTTACATTAATTTCAAAGTTCTCGTCATAGTGTAGTAGCGAGTCAGGATAGAACTCGTTACACGATGTTAATTACAGACTCCGAGTGCATCTTGCATAAGCCCATACTTCAGGACAGTGTGGGTGATCCTAAATCTGAGGGGTTACGATCTGATGTGAAATATTGCAAACAGATATCTGCTTGTCATCGCAAAATTCATTAAGAGTTTCTCTGGGGGGAATCAGGTTAGCTCGACCCACGGGATTTCGTCATTTAAACCTGTGGTGTCACATCTCAGTTTATGGACCCATCGTTGTTCTTGTATGAACAAAGTGCGTTTGTTCCAATAGGGATTGGAAACTATGATGGTCCATCGAAGACTTTCTGCTGGATGTCCTAGTTCAGAAAAGTGTGTTAATAATTTGGTATTAGTCTTCTTGCGTCTTATAGTGCTCTTATGCTCCCCTATGCGTATCTTGACTGCTCGTGTGGTCATCCCCACATACCTCTTATTACATGGGCAGACTATGGTGTAAACACAATTAGTCGTGTTGCAATTCGTGTGTCTAGTTTGGCGCCAAGGTGTCATTAGACCCAGGTCGATTTCTTTTGAGACGGCAGTTTCTGCACAAGTTGAGCATGAGCCACAAGGATAATGTCCCACTACTGGTGGCAAAGACCATAATGTTGATTGGTATGTGGGTTGTGGTTTCGGTCTCGTATGTACCAGGTGGTCTTTTAAGTTCTGCGTACGTTTGAATGCAAACAACGGTGGGGTACCAGGTTCGAAGGCTCCTGAGTTCAATATTGTCCAGTGTTTTTTGATTACCTTCTGTACACTGTTAGAGCCTGGTGTGAACGTGGTGACACATGTGATAGTCTCCAAATCAGGTTTTGCTTTTATTTCCAAAAGGGCTGTCCTGGGGCTGTTTCTTGCTCTTTTGTGAGCTTGACGGATAATGTTCTTGGGCTCAAGTCAACGCCACGTGGCTTTGGACCCTTCCTGACCGCTGCCTCCGGCCTACACTGTGGTCAGCAGGGCTCACAATTCAAAATTAGTATCGATGCAAATTGTGTAAGAGACTACAATCAGTTAAGAAGACCAAATGCTCCCAATCTGTGCAGCTAAAGTCAACGCCACATGTCTGTGCGCCTTTGCTGACCACTGCCTCCGGCCTACACTGTTGTCAGCAGGGCTCACAATTCAAATTCAGTCTTAATTCATCAATTTCAGAGTCCAGTAGGCAGCTAACTGTACCATCCCTGAAACATACATATTTCGACAATGTAGACCATACAAATTTCATCCTTTGTTCCATATGCCCACACTGCAGTCAGCAGAGCTCACAATTTACTTTGAGACTTGATTTATTAATTGCAGACAGAATTATACTCTATGTCCTCAGATTTTGTCAAGAGTAAGTGACAAAAAGCATTCCTCGATGTCTGTGCTGACTACTGCCTTCAATCTACAGATCGAGTTGCAATTTCAGATGAAGCAGACCAGTAGGCAACAGACATTGCTACCAGTGCAGCCCTCCCGGACCACGCATCATCGCTAGCTGTGCACACGCGGAATGCTTCTGATGCCCCTACCTCAGTGCACCACAACTCATGGACCCTTTACGATAGAATATTTTGTGTATTATTTCACATCTGGTGCCACTACCTTAGGGCAGCACAAGTCATGGACCCTTTATGATTGAATCTCTGTGTGTGATCCGATGATTATTGTTGAACTTGTTGCCAGCACCAACCATTCCCTGAGGGCTGGCTTACACTCACCCCACATGCATCCAGCACAGACGCCACTGAACATGTGACCCTGGTAATAAAAAGGGGCTGAGCGCACGTGCCTGTACCCAGTTCCACTATCTATCTAACTGTGTGTTAATTATGTATGCATGATGCTGCCCCTGGGCCATACAACGTTACATTCTGCTGTGGACAGCGCTCGCAACCATGTTACCTCTGGCAGTGGGGAAAACTTTGGTTATGTAACTTTGTCTCGATCATTGTATAAGTACATAGGTAGAGACTGGATCATTAGAGTACTGCAAGGAGAGTGTATAGTGAATTTATAAGTGCTTCTGAAATGGCAGAGTGATTGGATAAGTATTTATGTTGGCGGAGCCTAACCCCCGAGCACGAGCTTGGCTCTAATTGGCTGCCCTCCATGTGCCAAAAACGGAAATTTGGGCTTTGCATGGCCCTGTATTGCTACAGCTGCAATACTCCACTGAATGGGCAATAAACATTCATATCCACACAGATATGTCATGTGCACGATCTTTCATGTGTGGAAGTATGGATAAATGTAGTGTCAGTGATTCCCCCTACCTTACATGTTGACCATGTTTTGGGACTTGGGTCACAGGGTGACAGATTTGCGCTTGAGGCCCGGGTGGTGGCAGCACTACAACAGGGACACCCGCATCAGTTGATTCCTCATACAGCCCAGGACGGAACCACGCCCAGAGCTCCGGAGTCATTGTTCACAGCCTCACGCAGGACTGGCATACGCCAGGCCAGCCCACTCTGCTTATGCATACAGGGAGGGACAACAATGCTACATGTCCCAGATTTTCATTGTAGTGATCTGCTGCTCACAGGTCTAGTTGTCAGTACGCCACAGCCACTCCCTGACGGCTGGTTTACCACCACACCCATCAAGCACAGGCATCACAGGACACGTGACCCTGCCAATAAAAAGGACCAGGCGCACGTGCTCCACGCCATTTCCATTTCAGACTTGGTGGCACCGGGTGCACTGAGGCCGCTACAGGCACACCGCCATGGGACGGTGGCTTTCGGTGCAGTGAGGCACTGTAAGTGCTGAGCGGGTGTGCAGACTGCGATGATGCCCTGTCCTGGTGGTCCGGATAGGTCAGGTTTTGTGTGCCCTACTAGACCGCAGTTTAGGCCTGAGCCATCGAACAGCAGGGGCCTACCGCCACGTGGCGTGGCCTCACTGGTCACAGAGTTAGTGGCACCGCAAGGGCTGAGCGGGTGTGCAACCTGCGATGATGGCAGGTGCACTGGTATGTCCTCTGCCATGGTAGAATCAGGATGCAGCACCAATTGTGAGACCTGGTGGCCTGCAGAGCGGGGCTGCATGATGTGGAGGGTGCCCTGTCTGCGGGCCCCGGGCTTGGGGCTTGCAGTGGCACGTGGTGGGCCCTCTTTTCTACACGCAGGTGGCGGAAGGTGATCAGTGAGGCCTGGGTGCGCAGGGGCAGGCAGACATCTCTGGGCGGTGGGAGTGGATGGTGTGCAGCAGCCTGGGTGTGCAGGGGCGGGTAGTCACCTCTGGGCGGTGGGAGTGGACGGTGCGCAGCAGCCTGGGTGCGCACAGACACCTCTGGGTGGCAGGAGTGGATGGGGTGCAGCAGCCTGGGTGTGCAGGGGGGCAGTCACCTCTGGGCGGTGGGAGTGGATTGGGTGCAGCAGCCTGGGTGCGCAGGGCCGGGCAGACACTTCTGAGCGGCGGGAGTGGATGGAGTGCAGCAACCTGGGTGCGCAGGGACGGGACAGCGATGAAGGCGTGTGCAGTTGTATGTACTCTGCCATTACTGATTCCATACTATATTTCAGATGAGTGAGTTTGAGGGCTGCAGTATGTACCGGCACTTGGTTGGAGACACACCGGTAGCAGAAAGGTGAGCTGTGAGGGTTTTGTCCGCAGTGTCAGCACTCACTCTCCCTCTCCATCTCTTCCTTTCTCTCACACTCTTTCTCTCTCTCTTCATCTCTGTCTCTCACTCCTTCTTCCTCTCTCTCACACTGTTTCTCTCTTTCTCTCTCTTCCTCTATCTCTCACTCTTTCTCTCTTCCACTCTCTCTCACTCACTCTGTCTTTCTCTCTGTCTTCCTCTCACTCTTTCTCTCTCTCACTCTTTCTCTCTCTCTCTCTCTCTCTTCTTTGATGGGCACATGACGCACAGTCTTATCTTGCTTTTTGTCTTGCAGGCTCTTATGTTATGTTATGTTATGTTAGGTTAGTTTTGTAGAGCGCACAGCTACCCACCTAGGGTTTCCCAGCGCTAACCAGACAGGGGATCAAAAGCAGTAAAATCGAGTCAAGGAATTAGAATTATTGATTAAATAACCATGCTTTTAAAAGTTTACGAAAATTCAGGAATGAAGTTTCATTGCGAATGGCGGTGGGGAGAGAATTCCAGAGCACAGGGCCTAGATAGGCAAAGGAACGACCACCCATTCTTTTAAGTTTGACACTAGGCACAACGAATTTGCCCTGAGTGGCTGAGCAAAGCACCCGAGAGGGCAGATAGGGGTGAACCAGAGTTTGTAAATATTTTGGAGAAGAGCCACTTTTAATTTTATGCATATAACTCAAGGCTTTAAACTTCACACGGCTTTCAACCTTAAGCCAATGAAGTTTATGTAGAGCACTGGAGGTAGAAGAGTTTTTGGGGAGCCAGCAAAGTAACCTAGCCGCAGAATTTTGGACCACTTGCAGTTTCCGTATAACATCTTTATTAGAGCCCAGATAAAGAATGTTTCCATAGTCCATTCTGGAGGTCACAAGTGCCTGGACTATGGTTTTCTGGACGGAAACCGGAAGCATCCAAATGATTTATTTTAACCATTTTAAGATGGTGAAGCAGGTGGCAGCCACTTTTACAGCCTGATGCTTCATAGAAAGATTATCGTCAATCAGGACTCCCAAATTGCGGACGTAGGCAGAGGGCTGAGGGAGAGCGCCCATTTCACATGGCCAGTGCTGAGGGGCCCAGAGATTTTTATTTTTCCCCAAAAAAAGGACCTCGGTCTTTTCGCCGTTAAGCTTAAGGAGATTACCTTGCATCCACGATGCAATGTTTCTTAGACCGGTCTGAAGCACTGAAGGTCTGCATAGCTGTCCCGTAGAAAGTGAAAAACTGATCTGGGTGTCATCAGCATAAGAAAACAGGTACAACCCTGATTCCTCAGCTATCGTTGCCAAGGGTTTAATGTACAAATTAAACAAAAGGGGACTCAAAATAGAGCCCTGAGGCACCCCATAGGCGGAGGGGTAAATTTTGGAGGTGGCTCTGGATGAAAAAACTTGAAACGTCCACTTGGTAAGAAAAGACGCGAGCCAGCCAAGTGCTGTACCCGTAATGCCAAAGGATTACAGGGAATTTAATAATACAGTGTGAGACACCGTATCAAATGCAGCGCTCAAATCGAGCAATATAAGGGCGAAGGTATCACCAGCATCCAATCGCTGACGTAGCACCTCTGATACTCCAAGCAGAGTTGTCTCAGTAGAAAAGCCTGCCCTGAATCCAGACTGAGAGGGATGTAAAAGGTTAGTAGAATCCACAAAACAAGTAAGTTTCTGATTAATATGTTTTTCCAAGATTTTGGAGTAAGTAGGAAGCAGGGAAATAGGTCTAAAATTAGACAACTGGGAAGGATCAGCGTTGGCCTTTTTCAACAGAGGAAGGACCATCGCGTGCTTCCAATCTAAGGGGACAGCAGCTTCTTGGATAGAGGCATTTAGTAGCTGCATAATGGGCGTCAAAGAGGGTAGATCCAACTGCTGCAGTACAGAAGCAGGGATGAGATCACGAGGAGAGCCAGATTTAATACTATTAATGATTTTTTTGAAAGAATTAAAATCAAATAATGTCCAGGTTTCAAGTTTCGTGGAATCACTTGCTCTGTGGTCAGACTCAAACGTGGGAGATGATGTATCAGATGTCACTGTCTGAGTAGTTTGCAATGCAGAGTATATTTGTTCAACTTTGTTAACAAAATAGATTGCTAGGTTGTCGCACTGTTGTTCATTAAGAATAGGTGGCAATGACTGTGTGTCTGAACCTGCAAGTTTTTTTACCATGCTAAACAAAGTACGTGAGCAGTTCTGAGCATTGGAGATAGTGGAAGATACATATTCCTTTCTGGCTAATTTACAAAGTGATTGATACTGTTTTAAGGCTAACTTATAGTTGGATTTAGAGTCTTGTGAGTAATTCCTTCTCCAGCTCCTTTCCAGAGTTTTACATTTGGTTTTCTCAACCCTTAATTGTTCCGTAAACCAGGGAGCCGGGGGATGATGGTTATATTTCTTTTTTGTAACCAATGGAAGACAATATTCGACTGTAGTCAAAATCCATTCATGAATCAGACCAGATGAATCAGTTGATATATGTTCAACAGTAGGGATATTGTTAGTAAGAGTCCTATTAAAGAAATCAAGGTCCAGTTTACTCCAATTCCAAATTCCTTGAGGGCTACTCAAAGGAGCTATGATAGGAGTCAGTAAAAAAGTGCACTGAAATTTGGTAGCAAAATGATCAGACCAGCATAAGGGAAGAGCAGGATCACAGTGAAGACAAGTCAGATTAGAGAAAATAGGATCCAACAAATGTCCAGCCACATGCGTGGGGCCGCTATTACTAAGTAAAAGATTTAGAGCTGCAAGATCCGCAATCAGTGTGCTACTAATCGTACAGTTCAAATTTTCAAGATGTAAGTTGAAATCACCCAGTATGGTGATATTTGATGCTTTGAGAAGATATGGTGCAACTAGCTCTGGCAGAGACAAAGTCCAGGCATTAGAAGGTCCAGGGGGGCGATAAACAAGAATACCTGAAAAAGTAATTTGCGGTGTCAGTGTATTTTTAAATAAAGCTGCCTCAGAATTTGAAATAGCTAAATCTTCCAGTTTACATTGATAAGATTTATCAGAAATGATCGCAATTCCTCCACTCTTTCCGCTGATCCTGTCCCTTCTGGCTATGGCAAAATTAGATGATATAGCCAAGGCCACATCAGGACCTGAACTGGAATGTAGCCAGGTTTCAGTAAGAAAGATTGCATCAGGATGTTCGCTATTTAAGAGGTCGAATATGTCCATCTTATGTTTAGGCAGTGAGCGACAATTCACATGCCAGAATGTAAAAGCTTTACTAACAGAATTCTTACCAGGCAACAAAACAGTCTTTCTTAAAGAGGAGAAGGGGGAGAACTGGTCAAAATTACGTAGCTCTTATCTGTAGGAAGTGTTGTGCAAAATGAGAAATTGCAACAAGAGCAGCAGAAAACATCATTAAAAACAGAGCTAATGTTGCAGTTTAGATCAATGCATGGGCGATATTTCAATAACTGTTTGGGTGAGTACCTCAATGAAGCAGTGAGGTTAGGTAATAATTGGCCAGGGTTCATGGCCCCTGGTCCCGGACGAAGGAGGTGAGGCAGGCTGTGATTCACAGATTGTCGCCCAGCCCCGACACAGGCCTCCTGACACGTGGCGATGACTTGAGTTCCACTGAGTTAGTGCCACCAGAGCTGAGCGGGTGTGCAGCCTGCGATGATGCGTGGTCTTGATACACCATCCTGGCAATCAAGACCCGATCTGAATTGTGAACTCGGCTGGACTGCGTGTATACCACGACTGAGGAGGTTGCTTTGGCATGTGGTGGGCCCTCTTGGACACACGCCGGTGGCGGAAGGTGAACAGAGAGGCTTGTTTGCGCAGCGGCGGACAGTCACCTCTGAGCAGTGGGAGTGGATAGTATGCAGCAGCCTGGGTGCGCAGGAGCAGGCAGACACCTCTGGGCAGTGAGAGTGGATGGGGTGCAGCAGCCTGGGTGCGCAGGAGCAGACAGACACCTCTGGCCAGTGGAAGTGGATGGGGTGCAGCAGCGATTCAGGCGTGAGCAGTTGTATGTACTCTGCCATTACTGGTTCTATTCTATGTTTCAGATAAGTGAGCTTGAGGGCTGCACTATGTCCCGGCACGTGGTTTGAGACACACCGGTGGCGGAAAGGTGAGCTGTAAGGGTTTTGTCCGCAGTGTCGGCACTCACTCTCCCTCTCCATCTTTTCCTTTCTGTCTCTCACACTATTTCTCTCTCTCTCACTCTTTCTCTCTCTCTACGTCTCTCTCACACCGTTTCTCTTTCTCTCTTCCTCTCTCTCGCACTCTTTCTTTCTTTCTCTCTCTCTTCCTCTCTCTCACTCTTTCTCTCTTTCTCTCGCTATCTCACCTTTGATGGGTGCATGAAACACAATCTTATCTTGCTTTTTGTCTTGCGGGCTGTGATTCACAGATTGTCGAGGGATGACACGCCCTGGCTGTACCTACTTTTATTTTGTTGTTTTGTTTAAATAAAATGTTTTATATGTAAATCCATAGATGACTGAGATTCTCATTTGTCCAACCTCATGCATCTTTTTTATTATAATTGTGCGACATCACCCAATTTGTTACATTCCAGATTTCAGAAGGTTGCTGTCACATTTGTTTGTCGGGGCGGTCAGGGGGGGGAAGGGGGACAAGGGGCTGGTGGCGGTGGGTGTCGGGGCACTGTTGGGTGTCCGAGCTGCACGATCATTGGCTCCATTGCATCTGTTGTCATTCAGGTGTGGCTGTGGGCTGGGCTCCCTTTCATGTTGCAGGTTGTAGTCTGACTTTACACCAGGTCAGAGCACGTTTAAATTTCCTGGTGCTAATGATTCTTATCGCCTGTTTTGTACTCTCTTCGACAATCTTGCTGGTGGTTGAGAAAGTTGCAAAGTGGTGTGTTTGCTGCTTTTTGCACGGGAACGCCTTCTATGCATCTCATTAGCAATATTTGCCGGGGTCATCCGTGACAATGCTTTTTGAGGCTGTTATCGCTGGTAAACTGGTGATATGGGCTGTTTGCACCAGCTTGTGAATGGTGCGCTAAATGTATCACCATTTTGGCTGCGATAAAGTGCTGTTAACTCGGCGATGTGTCCTTGAGAATATGTTTCTCTGTGTTTTAAAGACCTGAGAAGTACATGAGTGCCGTGCTGAGAGCCGTGCACCCAGCGGGTTCACACTAGAGGGCCGCGCTGAGAGCCATGCACTCTTCGTATTCACACTAGGGGGCCGCGCTCTAGGGTCCGGACTCCAAACTTTTTTGAAAAATAAAAAGCGTTCACTTTCATTAATTTACATTCACCTCTGGGACCCCATCCCCCGAGGCATGCCCGCATCTACACTTTTGTTTTTTTCCAAGGGGAGGAGAGCCGCGTGACCCCACCTCCCAGGCCACTTCTGGCCCCGGGGACCCATCCCCTGGGGCCTGGCCTCTCTGTTGGTGACAGTGGGGGGAGCCCCAATGCCCCCACGGTCCCGCCAGCTCCCCGCCTCCTGCGGTAGACGGCATTCCTTTTGGGCAATGGGACCTGCTAACATATAGATCCCCTTGCCCAAAAGCAATCCTGCTTTGCTTCATTGAACCAAGAGCAGGTTTTCCTCCTCTCGCTTCAACAAAGCAACCAGGGTTTGCTATGACAGTGTGCGAGACATGCTTCCACCCTCTCATGCCAAACAACAACGTCCTGGGGGTGAGCTCCCTGGGACATTGCAAGCACCGGCCCTGGGGAGTGGCGGTCCCCAGGGCCATCAAGGGCTTCATATGGGAGCCGCACAGCCCCCCTCCCTCTATTTTCAAAACCCCGCTGAGGTGGTGTTCCCCGGGGCTTCGGGGAGCCCGCGAACCCCCCTGCATATTTAATTAAAGCCCCGGGGGGCCTCGGACGCCCCCCAAAAATTACAAAACAAGCCCCGGGAAGGTGGCGGTCCCCGGGACTGCGGAAGGGCCATGTGCCCTCCTGCTCCTAATTTACATCGCTCCAGGGAGGTGGAGGTCCCCTGGGCTGCGGAGGCCCCGCAGGCCTCTGCAATATAATTATAGGATTGCCCCCAGAACCTGACCCACCCGGGGGCTCATTTAAATGAAGTGGGGCAGCCTCCGCGTCATTTATTTTTTTCCGTCTGGATTTGCGCACCCAGCGCGCATTGATGTTTTTATTTTTAAATAAAAAAACATTTTTGGTCCTGGGGTCCTTGTGGGACCCCTGTGAGCAGAACTAGGGGGTCAGGGTGTTTCTACCCTGCCCCCTTTTCTTCTATTTTAATCTTTTTTCAACTGTTTTCTTCTGACTCGGTTCTCCCGAGTCACAAGATGGCTGCCAATACTTCCTGGTTTGGAGTGTTGGTAGCCAATTACAGTGAAGCGCGTGTCGGGAGGGTGCACGAACCCACCGCTACCCCAGATATTTTTTTTAATTCTCAGCAACTACTGAACGGATTTACACCATTTAAAAAAAAAAGTCGCTTTCTAAATCAAGCACTGTCTTTTTGCCAAATTTGGTGTAATTCCGTTAAGCAGTTCAGGCTGTAGCCTTGGCTAAAGTTTCCTATGGGAAATTGATTTTTTAATTTCTCAGCAACTACTGAACGGATTTACATCATTTAAAAAAAAGTGTGCTCTCTGTACCAAGAGCTACCTTTCTACCTAATTTGGTGTAATTCCGTTCAGCACTTCAGGCTGTAGCCTGTCTCAAACTTTCCTATGGAAATTAACGCACAAAAAACGTGTTTTGGAACCCCCCTTTTTTCTCAGCCCCCGCTTGATGAATCACCCCCAAACTTTCAGGATAGGACTTTATTTTGGATAAGTTTGCGAAGATTCGTCATATGATGCCAAAGTTATTAGCAAATCAAAACCGCTTTGCCTATGGAAACTAGGTTCTAACTATAACTACCTACTGGTGATTGCCAGTAGGTAATAGATAGATATATATATCCACCCAACAAAGTCGCGTTAACTCCCGCCTCTTAAACGTGAGGAGTGTACGGCGAGGTAGCGAGCCTCATATATCCAACAAAGAGCAGCAATAATCCTCATTACCAGTATTCCTGAGACGATCAATCACAGAGCCGGCACTCTATCCAGCGTATGTTTATTCACACACGGCAACAAAATAACACCCAACGCGTTTCGGAGTTAACGCACACCTTGCTCACGGGTTATATATATATGCAAAAAAGAAGCAGAGAACTCTGGGTAGTTCTCAAGTTTAGGTGGGAAACAGCTCCTGTATAGAGCACTCTCAACACCAGTGACACTCTAGATCTGCTCACCTCAAATGACTGCTTTTCTATCAGTCTTTAAGCCTAGGATTAGCACAATGCCATCCACGCTGAGATAGAAAGAGACAACATCTTTTGCCATTCCTACAGCAAAGTCTTTAAGCATAGGACTAGCACAGTGCTGTCAATGCCAAGCTTCAAAATGACAAAAGCCATTTATCCAAGCACAGTATTACAGCTTTGAATTGGTAAAATACCAACCAAGCCAACCTGAAATGAGTAAAAGCAACCCCTGACACAGTGCCTCGCACTACCTAGAGCTCTCCAGAGAGGTACAGCTTTGCCCAGACACAAGGGAGCACCCAGTATAAGTCAAAACAATACCCTTTCAGGCATAGAGTGGCGCATACATTATGCAAAAAAGAAGCAGAGGACTGTGGGTAGGTCTCAAGCTTAGGTGGAAAGCGGCTCCTGTGAGCACTCTCAACATCAGCGACACTCTAGATCTGCTCACCTCAAATGTGTGCTTTTCTATCAAAGTCTTTAAGCATAGGATAAGCACAAAGCTTTCCACCTAAACTTGAGAACTACCCAGAGTTCATTGCTTCTTTTTTGCATAATTTATGCATCACTCTCTCCAAACAAATCACACACCAGTGCGACGAAAGAAGGAGACTTGCCGCCATTCCAATGAGGTCATCAGCATGATATTTTAATGATTCACCATCAAGGCACCAAACAGCCCAACGTGTTTCAGAACAACAGGCTCCTTGTTCACAGGTCAAGATATGTTCACTTTCCCATATTATGAGTACACCCATGTGATTCATTACAAATTAACATTGAAAAAGGACTCTTCTGCTGAACCCGGGACGGTGTACACAATTCAGCTATCTTAACACAGTGTTTGGGTATTAAATCAACCTTCTATACATCGTGTTGGGGCATAAAAATGACCAAATATTACATTCATATTTTTAACATCTATTTACTTATTGAAAGCTCCTATGCAAACCTGCTGACCCTCGCTAAAATTGCAAAGCACTGTTTGAAACCGCACGTTGTATGTAATACATAAACTTATTGAAATGGCCCTCCATGCGAGTCCCATACTACCGCTGTGGATTGCCCCCAATGGGAACAAACAATTTTTTACCTATGTGTTGCATGTCTCGCAACTGCGTATGTGTGTCTAGAGAAAATCCTTTACATGGAACCAAATTTCATACAAACCAATACTATTTCATTTATATTCGTGTGGTAATTCCTCTTATTATACATACATTGAAAATATAATGTTCCTATTTTCACCAATCAAACCCTAGTGGGCTAATTAACCCTCTCAATGTTAATTCTATTGTCTAGTCACTTATTTTATGTGCATGCATTCAATAATACTGTGCTCTATTCATTAATCCAGCTGACGTGGTTTACTTCTCTCCCTCATTGCAACACTAAAGGGGCTTCTCCCACTAAGAATTCAAGGGAATTATTTCCCATACCATATTCCAAATCAACAGAGACAAGCTGTGCCCCATACTTAGATAAATAAATCTGGCTGTTGTGCGTTTCACACCGGGGTTCCTAGAGAGTTACAGGAGACCCTAAACAATACACAAAATAAAATAAATGATAAACATTGTTAAAATCTATAAAACCACTAGCAATGCAGTGATTTCAATTGAGATGTCATCAGTGATGTCACTGACTATGTCATGGGTGATATAATATATGAGGTCATAAGCAGTACATTGAGGGGGCGTTATAGTTAGCTCAGTTAACTATTACTGCTGAATTTTTATGGTTTTGTATAAGTGAGTCAAATCTGAGCCTAAATATAACATCCCAGTAACCTTTGTTTTTTTTTCAGTGAATTTTTCAGTTTTTTTGTATTCTATTTCCTAAGTACAACGTCCCTGCAACCTTTGATTTTTTCAGGGAGTTTCAAGGTTTTTAAATTTTGTATTTCCTAACTGTAACCTGTAAACTTTGAGATTGGGTGTAGGAGTGGCTATGACGGTCAGTGAGTAGGTGTATGCGTGACTGTATGGGTCTGTGAGTGGCTGTGTGAGTGGCTGTGTGGATCTTTGAGTAGGTGTGTGAGTGCATGTGTCAGTGACTGGGTGTGTGAGTGGCGCTATTGGTCTGTTAGTGTGTGAGTGCCTGCGTGGGTCTGTGAGTGGGTGAGTGTGAGTGGTTCTAGCAGTCTGTTAGTGGGTGTGTGAGTGTCTGTGTGGGTGTGTGAGTCGATGAATGAGTGTCTGTGTGTATCTGTGAGTGGGTGTGTGAGTGCCTGTGTGGGTCTGTGACTGGGTTTGTGAGTGGTGCTATGGGTCTGTGAGTGGCTATGTGGGTCTGTGAGTGGGTGTGTGAGTGATGCTATAGATTTTGGGCATTTGCATACTTAGGGTATTTAAAAGGGAGAATCATGGACTCTGCTCTCACCAGGAGACAGCAAGAAAGAAACCACTCATTACGGTCACTACAGATCAGATTGCGCTCCATTAGATAAATGATGCATTTACCTCCATTAAGGGTTTCAGATTGTTTCTCAATGTGGAATTGGAATGGAAATACATTTGATTTGCCTTCATCAAGCCCAAGAAGTTATCAACATTTGTGCTTTACTGAAGTGGAGCTTCAACTGGGGCACATCCTATGTTTATATTTGTAAGTGCTTCCCATTGAGGTTTAATTTCGGTGAAATGTGCACCTGGGCCAGACAGGAATCCAGTGGCGGTGCCTCCAAAAGGGCAAAGGAGCATTGCTCCTCCACTGAAAGTGAAAGGAAACATGAAAAACAAAATGCTAATCAAACAAATATATTACCATTATATTTTTTATCCTGGCCGCAGAGGAGTCTGTGAGGGTGGGGTGGGCAGCAGAGAGAATCAGTGGACACAGTGCACTTCAGTTTAAAGTGTGCATGTCACTTTGGCCGGCTGTCTTGCGATGGCCACCCTGACATGCGCACTGTAATCACTCCAATCTGAGCTGTCTTAGACAGCTGGGAGGAGAGCCAGCACAGGCCTCCAGGGTCTGAAGGAGCATTGGACCAGGAGGCACCAGACAATCCCGGTACTGCTCTCATGCTGCCTGAGTAGCATGAGAGCAGCAGTGCCAAAATTGGTAGAGGGGAGTTGGACGAGGCTCTGGAAGCCTGCTTCCTGTGCTGAAGGAGCCACCGGCTGCCGAGATGAAGAGGCACAGTCGGTAAGTAAATCTTTGTATATTTTAATAATCATTTGATTTAACTCCCTGACGGTACTGTGGGAATCTCTCAGTACCGTCAGCCTCAACTCCTGAGCTCTCAATCGTGGCCAGTTATAAACACTGTTTAAAACAGACCACGATTGAGAGCTTTGGGCCTGAGCCGAAGGACACTGCTATTTTTTTCACCGGTGCTAGAAACTGGGTTAAATATTCACTGCACCAGTTTTGTTTGCCGCTGGCACCTAATTTTTTCTCAGAAGAGTACCCAGTTTTTCTGAAAAAGTCTACCCAACTGGAGTATTTTCATCTAGAAAATTAGTCAGTGTTACCTCGTTTGGTAAATGCCTCGTGCATATTCTACACTACAGCTGTGTAAATAGGTAATGTTTCCAGTGACCTTGTGTGCATGTAATTTCGGCAATGTGATTGTTCCTTAAGTGTCTTCATCCACAAATCTGTGATAACATGAATCCTCTTCAAGAGAAGTTGACGAGATGAAACCAGATTTTTGGTTGATTGGCTCTCCACCCATCAGAGGTGTTTCCTCTTAACTGAATGAAGTAAGTGCTTCTTTGTTTGGGGGATATGTCCTTGTATTCCTCTGCATCAATATCATGTCACCAAATTGGCTGGAAACACGCTTGAGGACCATTTGTTAAGCTGTCCATCAACGTAAGAAAGGGGGAAGACCTTTGCATACTATTAACGAAAACAGGGAGGGCGGGGCTGCATGCCGCCCTCCTCATAACCAGGCCGATTTCAGCCCCGGGGTACCCATCCCTAAGGGCCCCAGGCACAATTCAATGGGGGAGGGGAGAGGCGCTGCCCCATTCCCCGGGGAAATTTCTGCCCCAGGGACCCCATCCCCCTGGATTACGGCCATGTGTCACTGGGTGTCTTGGTCCCATCCATATAATTTTTTTATTTACAGCCCAGGGGAGGTGGTGGCCCCAGAGGGGTCCGCGCATCCCCCACTAAGTATTATCATTAGCGCCATGGAAGTGGAGGTCCCCGGGGCATTATTAAGCCCCTAGAGGAGGCATCATAGACCCCCCTCCATTTTTTAAATATTATATATATATGCCCCCAGGACCTGGCCCACTCGGGGGCCTCAGTTATAATAAGCGCGGGAGACCACCCTTGTTTTTTTAATTCACTGTGATATTCACAAATTTAGCCATGAATTTAAAAAAACTGCTTTTTAGCCCTGCCGAGGTCCCTGTGGGACCCTAAGACTAAGGGTAGGGAGTTAGGGTATTTGTACCCTGCCCCCTTTCCATTTGTTTTTTTTTTGTGTGACTCTGGCTGCCACCACCTCTGGTTGAAGTGTTGGTAGCCAATCAGAGCTCTGCAGATCTCTGCACAAGCTTGTCATTATTTGTGAAGGATTCG
Source organism: Triturus cristatus (assembly GCF_964204655.1). Lineage (NCBI taxonomy): Eukaryota > Metazoa > Chordata > Amphibia > Caudata > Salamandridae > Triturus > Triturus cristatus. The sequence goes on from NC_140584.1 coordinate 405,449,242, forward strand.
TACCTCTAGATTTCCAAATTTGGATATCCTTTAACATCTTCAAAACTAATGAATGGAATTACACCAAATAACCAAAAGCATGTTCTCTGGAACAAAATCTACCTTTCTGCCAAATTTGGTGTAATTCCGTCCAGCAATTTGGGCTGTAGTCGTGTTCAAAACCATCATGGGAATTAACATAGAAAACACACTTTTTTTTACCCGCCCCCCCCTTTTTTTCTCAGCCCGCGCTTCATGGAGCACCCCAAAACTTTCCATGAACAACTAGAATCAGCGATACACTTTTTTGGGAACATTTCGTACAGATTCGTCAAACAGCGCCAAAGTTATAAAAAAGTCAAAAAACGCTTTTACTATGGAAACATTGTCCTACCTATAACTACCTATTGGCAACCGCCAGTAGGTAATAAATAAAAAGATAAATAAAGATACCAATGAAAAAACCAAATGTTAAACCTTTTTTTTTATAGTTAAGAAAACTTTATTTAATCTTTCAATACAAACCAAACTTAAAATACAAAAACATTAAAAATTCTCAATTCATAATTATAGCTTAAATGTATAATTTATGCACCACCTTTACATTAATTTTAATTGATTTATTCTTTATCTACAAACAGAAGTTAAAGTATACAAAATTTAAATTTCTAAACTTATACCTCTAATTTATAATTCATGCAACACCTTCAAATTATTATAACTTGCACACCTTCATATACAGAGTATTGAACTCGGTAGCCACACTCTATCTGAAGTCATGCCTTCTTCACGCACTGCTTTTACCATTTCATAAAATCTCACCTATAACATGCAAATTATTAGTATTTACAAGAACAGTTATGACATCGCAAATCAAATCTTTTGTGGGAACACAGTGCATGGTAGAGTGGCGAGTTATAGTTAATATAGTGTGGCTACTGTGTTGAATATACTGTGTTTGGAGTTGCGCGAGATACAATAATTTGACGTTTTGCATAACTTAAAAATTGAAGGTATAAGTATAAGTTTAAAAATTTAACTTTTTGTGTACTTTAACTTTTTTGTAGATGAAGAATAAATAAAGTCATATTAATGTAAAGGTGCTGCATACATTTTAAAATTAAGGTATAAGTATAACTTGAGACTTTCTAATGTTTGTGTCTCTTAAGTTTGGTTTGTATAGAAAGAATAAATTGAGTTCCTAACTTTTTGTTTTTTCATTGAATTTCAATGTTTTGTTAATTTAACAAACTAAAAATCGTAGAGTTTACTGTTGTTGAGTGGAGTGTCATTAAGGGGTGTGGTAGAGTAGAGTGGAGGACAGTGTCGTAAAGTGTACTGTCATATAGTAGGGCCTAGTAGAGAGGAGTGAAGTGGAATGTAGTACAGTGGAATAGCGTACAGTGGAGTGATGTACAGTGGAGTGACGTAGAGTGGAGTGTAGTACAGTGGAGTGGGGTAGAGTGGAGTGGAGTGGGGTGGAATGGAGTGGATTAGAGTATCGTAGAGTAGAGCAGAGTGCAGTGGAGTAGAGCAGATTGGAGTGGTGTAGTGTAGAGTAAATTGTCATATAGTGTAGTGGCATATTGTATAGTACAGTGGTGTGGAGTGCACTAGAGTGGGCAGGTGTAGTGTAGTGTAAATTGTTATAAATAGGTGTGGCGTCTTGTACGGTACAATGGAGGTGTGTCATAGAGTGTTAGAAAGTGTTGCCGAATGCAGTAGAGTGTTGTTCACTGGGGTGTAGGGGCATAAAGTGTAGTAGAGGGTTGTAAGGTGGCACAGAGTGTAGTAGAGTTTTAGAAATTGGAGTTGCATAGAGTTGAGTAGAGTGTGATAGAGTGGAGCAGTGTAAAGAGGAGTGTTGTACAATGCCATAGAGTGGGGAAAAGTGTTGTGCAGTGGAGTAGAGTGCAGTGTTGTCCAGTGAAGTGGCGTAGCATAGAGTGGAGTAGCATGTTTTAGAGCACAGTGACGTGGAATCGAGTAGAGTGGAATAGCATACTATACAATGGAGTAAAGTGTTGTACAGTGGTGTGTTGTGTCATACAGTGGGCTGGACTGCTCTGTTGTCTGAAAGTGTTGTAGAGTGGAGTAGCGTGTCATAGAATGGATTAAAATGTTGTACAATGTAGTGGAGCAGTAGAGTAGAGTGCGGTTCAGTATGGTAGAGTGGAGTGGGATAGACTGCTGTACAGTTGAGTGGCATACAGTAGCGTAAAGTGGAGTGCCATGAAGTGTAGTAGTGGAGTACAGTGGAGAAATGTACGATAGATTAGAGTAGATTAACTCGGAGAAGTGGCTTACAACGAATTGCGCAGAGTGTTACAGAGTGGCGTAATGTGCTATGGAGTAGAGTGTTGTACAGTTGAATTGAGAGGAGAACCTTGTTGTAATGTGTAGTGCTATGCAGTGGAGTATAGTCTGGTGCTGTGGAGGGGGGTAGACTTACTGAGTGGAGTATAGTGTTGTCGAGCGGAGCATAATGGAGTGCCGTGGAGTTGGGTAGAGTAAGTGGCATAGAATGGAGTAGCGTACAGTGGAGTGGGATAGAGTGGAGTTACAAACAGTGGAAGAGCCTTAAAGTGGAGTGGCGTAGAGTGGAGTGAAGTGGGGTAGAGTGAAGTGGCATACACTGGAAAAGCATTAAGTGGAGTAGCGTAGAGTAGAATGCCATAGGGTGGAGTGGCGTACAGTGGAATAGCGAACACTATAGTATCATTTGCTGAAATAGAGTACAAGTAAGTAGCGTAGAGGGGAGAGGCACACTGTGAAGTGGCATACACTGGAGTGCCATGAAGTGGCATTTTTTGTAATAGCATATAGTAGAGTGACAGAGTGGAGTGGCATAGAGTGCAGTGGGGTATAGTGGATTAGCATACAGTGGAATAGTGTACATTGTAGTGGCATACAGTGGAGTGGCATAGAGTGGAGTGAAGTGGAGTAGAGTGGAGTGGAGTGGAGTGGAGTGTCATAGAGTAACATTGGTTAAAGTTGAGTGGAGTGGCGTTCAATAGAATAGCGTAGAGTGACGAAGTTGTGTAGGGTACGAGAGTGTAATTGCGTACAATTGAGTAGTATAGAGTGCAGTGACGTAGAGTGGAGCAGCGTACTGTGAAGTGAGGTACAGTGTAGTGACATACAGTACAATAGCATAGATTGGAGTGTCATAGATGGTAGTGTTGTAGAGAGGAATAGTGTATAGTGGAGTGGCGTAGAGCGGAATAGCGTAGAGTGAAGTGGTGACAGTGGTGTTACGTGCAATGGAATAGCGTAGACTGGAGTTGCCCACAGTGGACTAGCATAGAGTGCAGTGGTGTAGGCTGGAGTGGCATAGACTGGAGTGGGGTAGAGTGCAGTGTACAGTGGAGGAGGTACAGTGGAATACCACATATTAGAGGGGTGTGCAGTGGTGTGGCATAATAGCATAGTGTGGAATGCTGCACAGTGCAGCGGATTACAGTGGAATAGACTAGATTGAATTGGCTTACAGTGTAGTGGCGTACAGAGCAGTGGCTTAGACTGGAATGTGCTTGAGTGGAATAGTGTACAGTGGAATAGCATAGAGTAGAGTGGCGCACAGTGGAGTGGCATAGAGTTGAGTGGTGTTAGGGGAGAATTCTAGAGTGGATTGTCATTGGGCAGGGTGAGGTATAGCACAGAGTGGAGTGGCGTAGAGTGAGTGCAAACACTGGAGTTGTATACAGTGGAATATTTTTCACTGTAGTGGGGGAGGGTGGAGTGGCTTGGGGTTGGAATAACGTAGAGTAGAGTGGCATAGAGTGGAGTGGCATATAGTGGAGTAGAATACAGTAGAGTGGCATAGAGTGGAGTGAGGTACAGTTTAGTGGCATACAGTGGATTAGCATAGACTGGAGTGGCAGAGAGTGGAGTGGCGTACAGTGGAGTGTTGTAGAGTGGAATACTGTAGAGTGGAGTGTTGTAGAGTGAACTGTGGTAGGCTGTAGTGCTATACAGTGTAATAGCGAACTGTTGAGTGGCGTAGAGTGTTGTTGAGGGGAGTGATGTACGGTGGAATAGCGTAGGCTGGAGTGGCGTAGAGTGGAGCAGCATACAGTGGAGCGGTGTAGAGTGGAATAACGTTGAGTGTTACTAGTGTACAGTTTAGTGAAAGAGTGGAGTGGCATATAGTGGAACAGCATACTGCAGAGTGCGGTAGAATGGATTGTTGTACAGTGGAATAGAGTAGAGTGTAGTAATGTTTAGTAGGGTAGAGCGGATTGGCATAGAGTGGAGTGGCATAGAATGAAGTGATGTGCAGTGTAATAGCGTACAATGGATTGTCATTGAGTGGAGTGGCGAGCAGAGAAAAAGCGTACAGTGCAGTGGTGTATGCTGAAGTGGTGTATAGTGGAGTGGCATAGAGTAGAGCCGTGGTACTCATAGTACGGCCTGCGAGCCGCCAGTGGCCCGGCAGGCCTTAATTGGTGGCCCGCAGACCTTGCCGGTAACATACCTACGTTTCAAATGAGTAAACCTTGAAGAGTGCTGCGGGGACATGCGCAAAGGCACAGTGGATACTTATTCACTACGTGTGCTCCTGCGGCCATCTTCTGTGTTTACTGCCTGCTTCTGTAGCTGCCTCTGTGACGTCACACACTGCATTGGCGGGAAACAAAGGCTCTTTAAAAGTCCGCTGTAAGCACTTTCACAGCTGCCTTTTACAGTGCCTTTTGGGAAGCTTCCTGTTTCCTTGTTGCCAATGAAGTCCTCTTCACCCGCAGCTAATTTCTGCCCACAGCCCCTTCTCCGCGACTTGGCCAGCAGCAGCTCCATCTCCACCCACAGGTTGGACTCCATCTGCCTGCTGCTCCATCTCCACTCGCAGCTTGATTTCCTTCACCCTGCAGCTCCATCTCTGCCCGCAGGTTGATCTCTATCGGCCTGCAGCTTGTCTTCACACCCTGGGATGTGAGCACAGGATCCTATGTAAGGGTCTCTCGTCTGTTTCTCCATTAGTCTCTCCCTTACTTTCCCCATGTGAGCCTTCTCTCTGGCTCAAGGCTCGCATCATCTCTCTCTTCCTTTTTCTCCTCACCTGTCTCACATTGTCCCCCTCCCCCCCCCCCCCCGACCCCCTTCTGGGTGTCTGCCATGCTGATCTCTCTCCGCTGTTTTATATTTATTTCTCCACTCCTGCTGTCCACCCTCTGCATATTTCTCTCTACTCTGCCTTCCTTCCTTCTGTGTTGCTCATGTCCGCACCCCCCTCCTCTATGCCACCTCTGTATATTTCTTCATAACTTGCTGTGACCAGGTACAATAGATGTCCTAACACTGGTTCTGGTCCTGCAGAGGGTGGTAGGATAGGGGAGGGTGAGATCAGTGGAGGGGTGGCAGTAAATGGTAAACATACAGGAAGTGGTTATTTTCCTGACAGGCCAAACGATGTGTGTATGTGTGTGTGTATGTATACATACACACACACACACATATATGTGTTTATATATATATATATATATATATATATATATATATATATATATATATATGTGTGTATATATATATACACACACATACATACACATATATATATATATGTGTGTGTTTATATATATATATATATATGTGTGTGTGTTTAGCAAGAGAGCAATCCTGCAAAATGAGCGGTCACATCCACACTGGTGAGGGCACACGGGTGCGGGACCCGTAATAATCCCAACACAAAGGTCCTGAGAGAAGATAATCTCAGGACAGCTCGCACTCCACAGTTTCCGTTTTCCAAACAAACTTTATTGGCAACGTGTTTCACCCGATCCAAGATTTCCTCACAGCCACAACAACAGAATCTTGGTGCCCTGTCACCCTTAAAAAGCAAAAGCAGGGTGGGCACTCATCATAAATACAGAAGAAATACTGCATCTTTTTGCTATGGCTCATCCATTTAACAACCAATATTAAATTAATTTCTAACGTTATTAGTAAATCCTACATATAGTTGTTAACATCAACATTTGGCTGCAGCATTAAACCACATTTGTGGTGAGCAAAGTACATTCAGTACAAAAAAATAAAATTAAATAAGAGAAACATAAATAAATATAGGAAGGCCAAGTGGCTTCAGTGCATATTCATATTTCATGAGATTACCCACGTGATCCCATTCGCTGTGTGCCTGCCAAGTGGCAAATAAATCACCACACCCATCATGTCTACTGAATTGCACATAAGCAGGCAATTATCAGGCATAAAGTTTTAAAATTACAAATATGTACAAAATTACAGCTGGTACAGCAATAAACAGCGCCTCTCAAAATGGCCTACAAGGATTAGCACAATTAAGATCCTCTAACCCCACTGTTTGTTAAAGGAAGTGACCAATACCAAAAACCCTTGCACATGCGGTAATCTATAAGATTTCATAGACTGCATATCTGGGTATATCCTGCAACATAGTCTAATTACAGTATACTGTTAAAGGCCTGTTGGCTTTACCAAATGCTCTTCACAATAAATAGTGCAAGCCTACCGACTTTGTCATAACTCAAAATAAACAGATCAAACCTATGGCATTGATCATAACTTTGCCCAGTGAACAATCAGACTTGCAGCCTTGATGATTGGCTTGTCACATAATCAGCTCAAGTCTACTGTACTGAGTGTAAACTTGCCCACAAGGCTACCATCAGGCTCAGTCATAAAACGGTGGTTGGCAAAACAAAATATTATCTATCCTATAAAGGTTTAACATGGATTATCAATGCACAGATTCTATTCCCTGGTCACCAGCACTGAAACCCTAATCTACTATGGTAGACTGAGACAATGTGCCACTATCACCAGGGCGCCTTATTTTGCGTTTCAGAAGCACAGGCCCTGCATCCGAGTAATGTGCCATCTATATTCGCATTTCTGTATATTTGGGGTTAATGGTATACTTTATTCCCTCACCTGCGTGCCTCGTGCCTATCTCCAGTAATTACTGAAGTCACTGAACATTTTGAAAGATGATCTGCAATAAGCACTTAGTGTGGGTAGTGCCAGTGCTTTAGATAGAAATGTAAAAGTGCGGGTACTCTCTAGATAGAGTACCTGTTTGCTCTCAAGAAGTGCTGGTACTCTTCCATTAAATGTATTGCATCAGTGCTGAGAAGTGCAGGTACTCTCCCTTTCCAATTAAAGAAGTGAAGGTACTCAGTACCGGACAGTACCTGCCCATTTAAAGCATTGGGGAGTGCCCGATGTAACGGTCTAGTTGTCCCTGCAGCCAAGAACCCTTAGCCAGAAGAGCACGCACATATTGTATCACTCTCTGGCCAGGCGTGACCAGAGAGCTTAAATAAACGGGTGGAGGTCGCTCGTGACTTCTGGCCCACACTACCATCCAAGTGTGTATATGTCCCACTGTGGGTATCGTTACTGGGATAAGGCCGTGGCGTGGGGCCATGTTACACTGGCGACGAGGATGGGATCTGTGCCCATATGCCGATGTTTTCCGACCTCGGCCTGGAGTCTAGCGCCTGCTGAGGGTCATCGTCGTGGCGCCATCAGATCGCGCCGACTGGCTGCACGATCCTGCTGTTTCCCGAAGCCTGCTGCCGCACAGGAGCGGCGAGAATCTCAGGCAGCGCTTCCCACATAACGGCTAGGAAGCTGGGCACCTCCGCTGGCTTCCTCCCTTCATATCCTGCATGGCACGGGGTGAGTCCTGACTCCTACGCAGCTCTGACATTGCGCGCATGCGCATCTCAATCGGCTGCTCTTAGTGCCTGCCGCGGCATTCTGGCCCCCACACAACGCCGCATTTTGACACGCTGACTCACCTGCTGGCCCAGGAGGGTACCTGCGCCCTGGAAAAGCACCACGTGTGCTTGTTGTCTCTCTCCAGCTGAGCCCTCTGCAAGTGCTCCTCTGTGTGGCTGCTGTGCCCACCAACACCAACCCCAGAGAGAGTGAAGAGGGAACCATACCCAGTTTGCCAAGCAGGGATAGAACGCACCAGGTAACATCCCGGTGAGGGGAAAGACGTCCCCTACTCAGGGAGTTACGTCGCTGCCGCCACGAAGGTACTGCTATGTCAGTCCCGGCAGCAGCTGTGCCGGCGGCCCAGCAAAACACGCCACCTGCACAACACGTGGCGCAGCCCACGTCACAGCATTCGCAGATAACCGCGCTGCCCCGTTCAGCGAGCTGATTGATCCAGCCACAGTTTCTTCTCCCAGGTGGACAGTCTGGATTGGCAGGCTCAATAACTACTTCACAGCCACTCAAGAAACAGACGGCGAGGTCAAGAGGTCGCTACTGCTACATTTTGGAGGGGAAGAGACATACAAGCTGTTTGCTCACCTCCCGAACACCGGCGCTCCCACTGATTACGAAGTGGCAGTCAGGGCCCTAAATGCTGACTTCGACCCGCAACTCAACCCTGACTACGAGCGCTTCAGGCTCCAACAACCTCGTCAAAGGGAAGGTAAATCAATGGACGCCTTCCACGCTCGCCTGAGAGAGCTGGCCAGTACTTGCACGGACGACGACCAGAACAAAGAAGTAAAAGCCCAAGCAATCCAAGGGTGCCACAACAAACACCTTCGGACCCTCATCCTGCGACAGCCAGGGATCACCCTGGAAGACATTCTTATCTTGGCACAATCGCATGAACTATCTGATGCCAGAGCAACGGTAATGGACACCACACTCGCCCAACAGATGGAGAAGCCAGCAACGATCAAAACAAAGAGCGGATGCAGGACTGACCACATCCAGAGGCACCAGGTGGCGATGGCCAGCCAAAAACCCGCAAGGACCGCGCTGTGGCTACTGCAGGAATGAGGTACACCCACCACAAGAATGCCCAGCACAGGGTCGGATGTGCTCCAAGTGCGGCATTCCCAATCACTAGGCGAGTGTCTGCAGAGGAGGGGCCCAGAGCTGGGGGGCTCACGGAAGACGACCACCGTCCAAAGCGGTACAACACTTATCACTCAAAGTGGCAGACAGCCTGAAAATGACGAAAGCACCAATAAATGGAAGGCAGTATTTGGAAGATTCCTCCACGGAAGATGACGCAGAGGTTAATCTCATATTATTTGCCTGTGACCTCAAAAGACAACGGCGACCACAACCCACGTGCGCCATCGAGATTGCAGGAACACCAGTCAAAGCCCTAATTGACACAGGGGCGTCTGTGAACGTAATGGGGTGCCAGCAGTACAAACAGTTGAAGCCAAAGCCAGCCCTAACCCCTTCACACATGAAAATCCTGACGTATAGTAGCCAGACGCCGTTACCTCTCAAAGGCAAGACGACGCTGCAAGTCAAGTCGGACATTCAAGAAGTCACCACGACGATCCACGTAATAGACCGAGAGGCAGACATTTTAGTAGGAAGCCACACGGCTGAAGATCTTAGGCTGGTGATGTTCGCCAACCCAGTCAAGACACCACAGACCGACGACATCCTCGAGTTGTTCTCACAACTCTTCAAAGGTCTTGGGAGCATGAAGAGGCAACCGGTAAAGCTACACATTGATAAGGCGGTGAAACCAGTTGCCTTGCGACACCGCCGCATACCATTTCATCTCCGGCCACTCGTGGAGCAAGAGCTGCATAGCCTAGAGCAGCAAGGAGTATTAGAAAAGGTCACGGGACCGACACCGTGGGTGTCGCCTATGGTCATAGCTGAAAAACCGAAGCAGCCAGGGAAGATTAGACTCTGTATCGACATGCGCATGCCCAATCAAGCAATAAAGCGGGAAAGACATCTAACACCAACGACCGATGACATCCTGGCTGATCTCAACGATGGTTTTCCAAGCTTGACCTAAACGCTGCCTACCACCAGCTGAAGTTGGTGGAAGAAAGTAGATACATTACGACGTTTTCAACCCATCTGGGGCTACGCCGCTACAAAAGGTTGAACTTTGGTATTTCCTCAGCAACGGAGATATTCCAAAATGCAGTCAGAGAGGTGTTGTCGGGACTTCAGGGAGTCCTCAACGTCAGTGACGATATACTCATACATTTGGCAACTCTCGAGGACCATCATTGTCACCTCTAAGCCACTCACCAACGCCTAGCCGATCATGGGGTAACCTTTCACCGGGACAAATGTCTATTCTTCCAAAAGTCCATTGAGTTCTTTGGCTACGTGTCCAGCCAGGACGGAGTGCAGGTAGATGCCAGGAAATCGCAGGCTATTCAACAAGCCCCGGCGCCCACCACAGCATCGGAAGTTCGGAGCTTCATGGGCATGGCCACCTACTGTAGGTGGTTCATACCAAACCTTGCCACAGTTGCCGAACCTCTAAGGACCCTAACTAAGAAAGATACAGTCTGGAAATGGGGAAAGGAAGAAGAAGAGGCATTCCAAAGAGTAAAGTCGACCCTATTGAGTAAAACTACCATGGCCTACTTCGACACCACCCAGCGTACAGAGGTGATAGTGGACGCTAGCCCCGTGGGGTTGGGAGCACTCCACGCCCAAGAGACAGAGCCAGGGAAGTGGGCACCACTAGCATTCACGAGTAAGGCTCTCACACCAACGGAAGCCCATTACTCACAAATCGAACGAGAAGCGTTGGCTATCAAATGGGCGTGTAACCACTTTCACCTCTACATCAGCGGGCATCCCTTAATGGGCGTGACTGACCACCAGCCACTGCTCCCGTTATTTAGAGGCACCGCTCTGCATCCGCCTTCCAGAATCAAAAGGTGGGCGATGCAACTGCAGCAGTACCAGATGGAGCTAGAATACAGACCCGGAGCTAAGAATCCAGCCGATTTCCTGTTGCGGCAACCCCCGGACCTACCACCAGGAGACACTGAACAGGAACAACAAACAAGAGTATGTTCACATGCTGTCGCAATGGCCCTGTCCACGAGCCCTCACAGTGGAAGAAATAAAAGCGGAGACCAACAATGACGTTGTACTTCAGAAAGTGCTGGAAGCCCTGCACAGAGGATCGTGGGAAGGTTTCGTCCAGAACATCATTGGATGGAACGAACCAGACCGGACCCGGCTGGGGAAATCTGGAGAGTCCACGATGAACTAAGCACTACCGATAGTGGCATGGTGCTAAGTTGGTCACGGATCGTCATCCCAGTAGGTCTCAGAGACTGGGCGACAGTTCTAGCACAATGAAGGCCATCAAAGGACAGTGAGAATGAAGTCATGGATGAGAGAGAAGGTGTGGTTCCCTGGCCTAGAGGCGGCCGTAGACACTGTAGTCAGGAACTGTCGCGCCTGCCAACTCACCAGCAGCCCAGAAGCACCGGCGCCTGTGATAACAGATGACCCTGCACCCTCTCTGTGGTCGTGGGTGAGCTTAGACTTTGGGAGCTTCCCGGACGGACGAGTGACCGCCGTACTGGTCGACAGTTACACGAAGTACCCTATCGTCGAAATCATACCATCCATATCATTCAACCATCTGCAGCCAGTGTTGGAGAAGACGCTCGCCCTCTTCAGACTGCCACAAGTCGTCAAAACCGACAACGGGCCACCGTTCCAAGGAGGAGAATTCAAGGAGCTATTAACACAGATGGGAGTCAAGCACCACCGCATCACCCTACAATGGCCGCAGGCTAACAGCGAAGCGGAACGCTTCATGCGGACACTAAATAAGATCCTTCGGATAGCAGTAGTGGAACAGTCCGATCCAGAAGTGCCTCTCCAACGATTCCTAAGAGAGTATCGCAGTACCCCCCACTGCACTACCCAATGATCACCGTGGGCGCTAATCCTAGCTAGTCCCCGGCGGGACACTATTCCAGTGACAGATAACTGGGGGCCTGAACCATACAATCCGGTCGACACGCAAGCTCAACGAACAGTAACCAACGACAAAGCTAGCAACCAAAGAAGAGCAAGGCCCAGAGTCATAGCACCAGGGTGCACCATCCTAGTACGGCACCGCCGCAGCGGGGGGAAGTTCCGCACAATGTATGAACCAGGACTGTGGACAGTACTGAAGCTCAAGGGGACTGCCCTTACAGCCAAGAAAGGAGGAGAGACCTTCACCTGAAACATCTCCTGGTTCAAAAGAGTGCAACCGGACGATGCAGAGCCGTCGCATCCCAGTGGGCTGACAGACGGGGAGATCTCAAGTGGAGGGCCATTGCCGCGCTCAGCCAAAGCTCAGACCAGAGATCACGGAACTCTCACACCAGCCATGGATGTTGACCAATGTAACAACACTAAGACTCCGGTGGCAGTCAGCCCGGTGAGAAGTCAACGAGATTCGCAGCACAGATACAATTTAAGACCAAATCCCAGACCAAGTCAGAGACTGGCAGATTTTGCATGTTAGTCAGTTGTCAATGTTTTGAACACTAACTTGGGATGAGATGTAACGGTCTAGTTGTCCCTGCAGCCAAGAACCCTTAGCCGGAAGGGCAAGTACATATTGTATCACTCTCTGGCCAGGCGTGGCCAGAGAGCTTAAATAAACGGGTGGAGGTCACTCGTGACTTCCGGCCCACACTACCATCCAAGTGTGTACATGTCCCACTGTGGGTATCGTTAATGGGATAAGGCCGTGCGTGGGGCCATGTTACACCCTCCATCAACGCCGTCCGCTGAGCCCCACTCCCCTTCAAACCTGCTGCCTGCAGCCAAAGGTCACACCCTGCATATAGCACCGGCAGTAGGCAACATTCCCCCCCACCACAATAGCATGCATGTACTACGCATAAATAAAACACCACACAAATTTTGTTTGGGAAATAACTGCTGCAGGTTTATTACATACACCGGTATGTAATATGGTGGGTTATCTTATGGGCGATCCAAGTGCAGGCAACCATCTGGGCCGCCTGTCCGCCTGATGAGCCAAGCAACACTGGGGCGAACCCCATCTGTGCTGCCCCTTCAGTGATCCTCTTCCTGGATCACGGTCCCTTATTACTCACGCCCCTTTCAGGGCGGAGCGTAGCAAGGCAAGCCCCCGGTTGTTCAGGCCCACAACCGCCCGAAGGACTAATGGGGCGCTGACACGGTTTTCCAGGAACCTCCCATGAGGCTCCTGGGGTCTGGCACCCCCTATGGTGCCGCGCTGAGGTACCCTTCGGTACCCATTTGCTTCCAGATCGCCCTGTAACTACCCCTGCAACAAAAAAGAACAACATTACAACATTCTATGCCTCCCCCGCTGCTTCCACGCCTGGTAAGCGGTAGGGTGGGAGACGGCGTGTCCAGGGTGCAAAGAGGAAGGCCAGTGGCTGGGGGAAGCCTACATACCCCCTGTTCCTCACGCCCCGGAAATGACACTCCCTCCGCACCGCAGCTCCTGGTTCCAGAGTAGGGGGACTCCTCCCCGAGGGGTCCCCACACTTAGAAGAAAGGGGGTGGGCTGGTGCCTTGCTGGCACTAGAGGCCTGCCCTCCTTAGGGCCCCCTGCGGGCGCCAGGGCAGCCGCAAATCACCGTCTTTCAAGGCGCCGCTGCTTTCGGCAGAAAAATAAAATAATGTAGGGGGAAATAACAGGATGTACACGGGCCCCGATCCACTGTCGCCCCTCTCGCTAGAGTACAAAACACAAACCACCTCTCCCCCCATCCCCCCGCCATAAGGGTATAATAGGAGAAAAAACACATGTTCTTAAAGCTATTTAGAGCAGAAAATGGCCTTCGAACACAGGACCCCGAACCAACCTCGTAAGGTTGATAATGAAGTTATTGGCCAGACCCACTGCCCCGAATCCCTTGAGCCGGGCATTTTTGCCCACCCCCTCCCCTCACGAGCAGGGTAGCGTGCCAGCTGCCCGCGAAGCGGGGGATTAATCCGGAGTCAAATTCTCACAAATCTTCGGAGGGCCCATCACAATGAGACTTCCCAGGAAAAGTTACCCAGACGCCCCTACAACAAACATAACCAGACCCGAAATAGAGCCCGGGTGTCATCAGGAGATTTAGGCCAGGTGACGGATGGGCTCGAAGCAGTTGGCAGCGGAAAGCTCTGACTGCTGAAAACGTGAATCTCAGCTTGGATGTCGCGGTGGGCACTCCCCTCCTGGGGGGAGAGGGCCGAGGGGTCTTAGCAGCTTGGAAAGTTGGCACACAGTCTCTTTACAGCATGTCTCAAAAAGCTTCTTGCAGCTCAAGCTTTAGAAAACGGTGATGTTTTACTTGTTTGGTATTCTAAATACTGCGAGGTGGCCTAGTTAACAGGAGAGTGCATCTGAATGAGTGGTAGGGCTGGGGAAGAGTCAGCCACATGAAGTGTGTGCACTAGACTTGTGAATGACTCTACACCGGCCCTGTTGGACTTTCAAAGGCACCACCATTCAGAAACATCCTGTAGCCAATCTCGCCTCTCCCAGTGCAGCAGCATGCAGAAACCAGTGTCTACTTCTAGAGCACGCTGGCCTGGGAGAGATAACCTGCCCACAGTGATGCTCTGCAGACACCTGCTAGCACCCTGATGCCCAGTGTGTCATACGGTAGGAGGCTTTACGGGTGAAGGCCATGCCTCCCGCCTTCCCAGGCTCACTGATTTGGAATTAGGCCCGCAGAGTGGATCTGTGCCCACGAGGCTGAGGTTATTATGTATCACAGGCAGGTAGACTCTAGGTAGCATATTTATGAAATAATCACGCAGCGCAGCAAGTCACCTCGCTGCGCTGCGTGATAGGAATGCACCTTACTTAACAATATACCGCACAATTCTGTCTTCTCTCAGCGCTGGTGCACGATGGGCTGCCTAGTGGGAACACAGTCACCCTTGCACCCAGTCTTGCACCCAGGTGCAAGACTGCCTGTGTTGTAAGCAGGATTGTTTTTGTGCAGGAAGGAACCTTCCTGCACAAAAACAATCTCTGAGGCATTACAACACAGGCACCCTTGCACCAGGGTGCAAAGGTGCCTGTGTTGCCACTAGGCAGCACTGGGCAGCGCGTTGTGCAACAGTGCTGGGGGAAGACAGAAGTGTGCTGTATATTGTTAAGTAAGGTGCATTCCTGCTCTTTCCCTATCACGCAGCGCAGCAAGGTGACTTGCTGCGGCATTTTCCTCTTTTTATGAGTGCCGCAGGAGGAATTAATTAACAAGGAGAAATAAAGATATTTCTCCTCATTACACCTCACCTGGGAAGTCAAAGTGTTTTGAAGCCTTCCCAGTTCTGCCACTGATGGTAAATCTGGGAATGCACCAAAATCCATAGATGGATGCGTGAGACACACAAACACCACCCATGAAACCCCTCCATGGGGCAGGGTAACACAACGCAGTGATTTGCGTTGCGTCACTCTAGATTTATCAAGCCATACAAGGTGGGCTTGCGTGGCGCAAGGGTGACTCAAATCTTTAATAAATATGCCCCTTGGCGGATAACTATTTTTGACTCAAACACAGACACCTCACGAGTTTCTATTGAGAAGACCAGAGAACCAGAATATACCCCCAGCTTAGGCAGCCCCATACCTATTTGATTAAATAAATTAAATGAAGTCATTTGGAGCTGAGAAACTTACATGGTACACATTTAAAAAGTTTACACAATTAAAAAGAGGCTTCCCTTCTTAGCCACCATAATCAAGAGCTATTAATCACAGAAAGGTGCATCTTAGAGTCAAAAACTCACAAAGAACAGAAGGCAATTGGCATACGTGTTTTATTCCTTGAGAAGAAGTAGAGGTCTTGCCGTCCCAGAATACTTTGGTGCATGTACTGCATGGCACAATGGAAATTCCGAGCCTAGTGCTAGACTTAGGTATGGGATCCAAGTGCCTTGAGCTGAAATTCTGCATTAAGTCCAACTTATCTTCAACAAAGATTTATTTCTTGACTGAACTCACCATTGTTTATTCAACCTACACAGGATTTCTGAAGGGCTCCCAGAAGTACTGCAGTTAAAAACAAGCATTGGCGTAATTTATAGCAAAAACCATTCCAAAATAGTCATCTGTGCATGTGCATGCCTGTGCAAACATGGTTTTAGATATACTGTATGACAAAAATCATACCAAGATGGCTGCCCTTGTGTAAATGAGCACAGATGGCCATTTGTGAATGGCTTTTGTTATGCTTTTGGGGAGAAAAACTATCAAAGATGGTGGTCTGTGCAAGCGCACCTTCTGCTCTCATGTCCATAAATGGGGTCATTCCTGTCACACAAGAGAGCCAATGCCAGAACTGGGCCGAGCCTCTACACAATAAATGATTACAACTGACCAAAAGTCTCTGTTAGTATGTATTTTAGACTTCAAGTTTTTTGAAGAAACAGTAGTTTGGTGACACATTACAGCTATCTCAAAGTCCAGACCTAAAAATGTCAGATCACAGAGGTGAGTGCCACAGTTATGTCAAAGCTGAAACTTGCTGATTAGGGAGCAGGACACCCAGGTATGTTGACTGACGACATGTCAGTGTGCCATTCATATAGAGGCAGGGCACACCATTTCAAGTGGCAATGGTTCTTACAGTGGTGTATGAAGACACTGAAATGTATCAAGATTACAAAAAGACTGTATTGGTCAAGTAAGTGTAAGACCTCAAGGTCTGTGGATGGAAGATGTGGCAGTCTGCCATTCCCGCAGAGACGACTCTTTCTGTTTCTTGAGTGTGGTGCTGTATGAGAGGGCAGCGCAGTCATGCTCTACTACCTTGTTAGAAATGGGATTTCTGGTTGGCTAGGGCTTGCGCCAAAGCCAGGCAGAAACCACCACTCTAAGTCAGGGCTAGGGAGTTACACGCCAAAGATAACCCCTGCTCACCCCCTTGGTAGCTTGGCACGAGCAGTCAGGCTTATCCCGGAGGCAATGTGTAAAGCGTTTGCGCGCGCACACAGCAACAACACCCTAGGCCCACCACAAAAGAAACTCCACACAAGGTTATATATAAAAAATATCCTTTGTATTATACCAAAACACATTAGATAATATTCACACAATTTACACTGTGCCAACTGGCACTGGGCAGAATTTACAGGGGACTATTTACACAAGACAGGGCCACATGGTCCACTGTCAGAATTAGCACAAATCACCAATTTTAAATGTAGAACAATTAATAAATGTAGCGCACAACCAGTAACCACTGGTAAAAGGTAAGTACACCCTACGCAATCCTAAACACCTTAGGCATATCACGCAGGGAACCATGAACTCATTAGCACAACCTATACTAGGAAAAACCACCTCCTACGCATAGACACAGTTAGGAATAAAAATTAGTATAAAGGCAATGCACATTGCGCAAACGTACACAGATAAAAATAATCATGTACCCTAGGTGAGGGCACAACACAGGAAACTGTCCCCAGGCCAACTTGGCCTCTCAGGGGCTCAAACGCCCTTTGTCCAAAATGTCAGGGCTGGGCTGCGCAGGCAGCGTAAGTAAAAGCGCACAGGGGCACAACCTAAATGTTGCAGCTGCCCACTAAGTGCTGGGCAGCTGGGAAAATGAGCCTGGGCACTAGCGTGCCTCCTGAGCCCCTCTCTGGGACACTTAATGACAAATGCCCCCAAGTCCCACTCAGGGACTGCTAAATATCAAATGGCCCCCTCGTTGCAGTTGCCTGCGCTCTCGCAGGGCAGCTGGCGAACATGCATCAAGGAAGCCTGGCACTCCCGGTGCCTGTTGGGCCCCCACTGGGGATGAACTAGTTCTAAATGTTGGAGTCCCACTCTGGGACTCGGAAAACAAATATGCCACCGTTGGAGCGGGCCGCAGTCAGGTGCGGGCCGCGCAGTCAGCAAGAAGAGAAGCCCCTACTCACCAGGCTCCTTCGGCTGATTTAGCACGTCGCGGTTTGCTCTCCTCGTGGTTGCGGGGGCTTCTGGCCTGGAGCCTGCACTGCTACAACGTCGGTGTAACTGCGGGGCTCTCTCTCCGGCACGGGAGCCCCACGCAGTCATGCGCGGTCCCTTCTCCACCTCGCCTCTTCACCCGGGCCCCCTCCTGGGACCCGGGACTTCCTCACTCGAGCGCGTGGAGGCGGGGTAGGCTCCCGTCCTCCTCCGAACGTCCCGGCGCGGGGTAGGCTCCCGTCCGCGTTGTTTATGAACTCCCACTCTCCTGGCCTCTTCCGCTTCCGTCCACCGGCCACGCCCACAACCAGGCGGGCCGTGGATCGCGGCGGCAGGGGGGTCTTTTCTTGGCGGCCACGAGGGATAGGCTCCCTCAGATTAGATATACAAAAGCGGGGTGGGCACCCGCGTTTTCGCTAGGTATAAAGCGGGGTGGGCACCCGCGTACCAAAGTAATTAAATAAGCGGGGTAGGCTCCCGCGTAGTGCACAGCACAATCAGCGGGGTGGGCTCCCGCTCGGAAGGCACGAAGCGGGGGAATCCCTACGTCGGGATTCCCTCGGAATTTATCGCAGCTCAGCGCTGCTGCTCCCAACGAAGGCGCTCTTCAGCTAATAAAAATAAAGCGCTCCTTGGCCATGGAAGACAGAGCTCTCCTCCAAGGACGGCAAAGTTCAGGGAGAGTCTTTCAGGAGGCAGGGGGGCAAGGGCTGGGCCCAGGGGCTAGCTCACAGGGCCCTCCAGGCAGGGAGGCAGTCCCCAGTGGCGGTCTCTCCTGGCGACCAGCAGCAGCAGCAGGCCCTCCTTCCAGTTAGGATCAGAAGAAGAACATTTTACTTGGGGTCACAGCCCCTTTTTATGTACACATTTCCTTTGTTCCCAAGGTACAGGGAAGGGGCGAACCAGATGCAACTGGTTCCTGAGCACTTTGTTTTGCTAAGCCCCTCTCCCTATTCACAGGACAGGCCAGGGACATCAGTCGCACCACAGGGGGTGGAGCCAGCATTGTGTGGGGAAAGCCCAGCCCTATTCAGGTCCCAGGTGTTCTCCTCCCTGCCATCAGCATGCAGATCTCTCCATTCACCACTGGGGCAGACCCATCCTGACTCCTGGAGCCAGGCACACCAGCCAATCACAAGCCAGATAGTCACTTCACATTTCTTACACAGACATGCCAGCTTCTAGAAGTGGCACTTCTACACAAGACACATTAACGCCGCACACATCATCGCGCAGCATTCAATCTCACGTGTTCGCACATAACAAATTCGGCCCTGCACTCCCCACGAGTCAGGAACTACCATGGACACACACATTCCCCATGCATTCCTATGGGAGGGCAGGTCAGTCTCACTAAATGTAACACAGGGCGCACGCACTTTCCACTGGGACACAGTGTAAAAGCGCCTAGAGGCCTAAAACCACTTACACAACATAGGGAAAATCTAGGATAATTACAAAAAGTTTTGGGGGTGAACCCGCCAGAAGGGCCAAGTCCAACATACCTCATACTACAACATACCATAAATTTGTACCCCAAAAACTTAGAAAGTGCAATGTTAGTCAGCCTTTATGCCACAGTGTGGTAGATGCAACTAAACCTGTGGCATCTTCGCCAGAGTAGGAAGAGGGAAAAGCAGTCGAACTGGTCTCGCAACCGGCTGCCGGATCTGCAAGTTACGGAAAAGAAACAGTGTGTACAGGATCCCTGCTCTTCTCGGTACTTAGTGGAGGTAATATTCTTTTCGATTGGCTTGGATGGCTGTAGAGAAGGCACTCAGTGGGTACAGCCAGTTATCCGCTGGTTTAAGGTTTCCTTCCTGCTTTCGTCACATGCGACAATATGATACCCAGGCCATACCTGGTTAAACTATCCATACTTTTAGTCAACATGCGGGATGGCTTACAGTGTACACATGTGTCACTTTATCAGTTGTTTGCAGTACTGTTGAAACTCATGCCAGCACTCCACTCTCCAGCCCTGCACAAGCTATTTTCCTAATAGTCCCTGCCTGTTCCTTCTGCCTCCAAACTCACCACAACTACCCCACTCGTATCCCTCCCTCGAGGGACCATTGGATGCCCATGAACCAAGATACAATCAGGCTGCAGTCACGACAAGCCTTCCGCCATTTCCCCTATCTTATTTAAAAGCAAATGTCATTGTGAAAGCAGTTGTATAGCATGCCCAGAGCACTATGAAGCTTTCATGGCACAAGGGGCAAATATTAGCTGCAGGGCCCTGATCTAGAGACCCTAATTTCAATCTTGGATTCCCAGCTTGTCAAACTGTGTGAACCTGGGCAATTACTTTTCTTCGCTGTGCCTCCTTTCCTGTCATCATCATTGTGTTTGAGAGCACGAATTAATAACTCAGTTCAGGATACGCGCTGTACAAAACCCTCTGTTATGTTCTAATAGACCATAATATTGCCCCATCTGTAACAATACAGGCTTGTATAGGAGACTGACTTGTTATCACCAGGGCAGAAGCGGGAAAGCATGAGATACCCATCCAGGATCTGGATTGCACAATATCCAACCAGCTTAGCCAAGCTGCATGATACTCGCCAGTTATTTTTTTCTCTCTACCTCCTGTTCCGTGAACATCACACTTAAGAGCACCTTGAAATAATTCAGATCAGGAAACACAATGTACAAAAATCTTTATTGTATACGGTTTAATAGACTATCATGTTGCTCAGTCTAATAAAAAAAAAGGCTTAGAGAGGAAAAATAAGACAGGCGCTGCTAGCCTTTCAAATGCAGAGGCCAGCATCTTGCTGCTGGTGGGCTAACAAAAACAGGCCCTGGAATAACAAACCAGAATGCTGAAAAGCTGTTATTTGCCAGAGCAATGCGTGCAGCAGCTGTCAGTGTCTTAAGAGGCCCCGGGAAAGGAAAACAATGCGCTGGCACTCCTGTGCCTGAGCTGGTTGAGTTTGATTGGGTAGAGCATCTGCATCGTCACTGTGACGTGCCTGCCTTGAACAGGTGCGCCATGTCTTGCAGGCGCGCGCTCAATGATGCATGGTCCCTGCCAGCCGTAGGCTCCGCTCCCCCACCCAGAATCCCGGTAGTAATTCCTGGTGATGGGGCAAGCACTTGATTGAGTGGGAGACTGTCGAAGGGAGGTGCTGCTGCCCAGCTGCCAGTACTTGTATCTTTAACCTATTAGGCCGGGTGTTGTCTCTGTTGAGGGATCCCACGGGTGGGTGTCCATGTTAGGAAAGAGCAGCGAACACAAGTAGTGAACCAGCCCCAAGTCAGCAAGGATTCAAAAACGTCTGATTGTGGATGCACTCCAACAAGCCAGCATTCACGGCCATTAGGTCCGTCATTTTGCTGTAATAATTCCTCCTCTGTTTCAGGTACCCCGTGACATTGTGGGCCTTGTCGTGGTGTAGTTGTATTTCTCAGTTCATCTCTTACAGCGCAGTTGCAGGCCTCAGAACTGCGTATTTTATTTCCAAATGCGTCATGGCTGTAGTTTATTCATGAAGGAAACTTGCTGCCGCCTTCTCCTCCATTGCAACTACTTGATCTCGAGTTACTACTCCTTGTCGCTTCTGGGTGGACGCTCGATACGACTGACAATGGCTGCTGTAGGCACTGCAGGTTACTGAGACTAGCCAGTGCTCTTCATCAAGGCATCAGTGACTGTAATTTAGCGTCAGTAGTCCTACTTCTGTTTCGGGCATCGGTTGAATTGTGGCGCTCGTAGTTGTATACCTCTCTGCTCATCTGCTACAGCAAAATGCAGGTTTCAAAAGCACACTTGTTCATCTTGAAATGCATTGTGGTCACTGTAGTTACTCCTAAGGCCCTTATTGCATAAGTGTTTTGCTGAGTTTTAGCATTCATCAAAGGAGTGTAGCCGTGCCGTTTTGTAAGCAGGTAACTATTCATATTGTACAATGCTTCCGTGTTTGCCCAAAGAGCAGTCTGTTCTTCAAGTGAATAAATGATTCTCAAAATGTGTGTTTTGGCCCCACTCCTGCATTCGCGACCAGCAACGTGTATCTTGGCTTCTGTGGACCAAGAGAGAAAGTTTGCCCGAGCCAAGGCACATGGCGGATATAGCCATAGATGCTGAACCGGAACTGAACCATAGTGCATGCCAACATTTAACTTCTCGCAAAGCAGCACGCAATGCTCCTCCAATGAGCAGTAAATAAGACCCAGTAGATATCTAAGCAAAATGGGATGCAATGTCGACCACATGAATAACAACAAGGATCACACACGACCCTGCTTTTTCAGAACTTTGTAAAATATGCGACAACAAGGTGCACGATGCAATTTTCGCTCAGAGACAAAGGGCTATTAAAGTCAAGGGCAGCACTGCATAGACAGAGATGATGCTGCTGCATTGGCTGCTGCCGTGACACACAGTTCTGGACCAAAATCAGCAGGGAACCAGCCCTGCAGACTTTGATAAACTAGATGTTCGGCCATTTGGTCCATAAGGATATAGGCCAGTTTGCTCGCCTACAGTCAAACTCTATATGGAAGGGACACATCGACCGGGTTACCTCTTACCCTTTCTTGCGCCTACTACCATCAAATGACAACCTGAGACCAGAGTTATTGATTTTCGGTTAGAGAATATCATCTCTGGCCTTATTTATTAATCTATAACTATAAGTTAACTCATCAGCTTCTTATCATCGCACAGCACACCTATTTACAGGATTGTGACACACATTCCATTCCCAAAACAGCTAGGCGGGGATGGGCCTCAGAATCTTTCTGTCCAAGTGTTTTGCCTACTCATTATGAGTCATTTTAAAAAATAATAATTTTTATTGGGTTTTCCAAAACGAGAACAAAAGGGAAAATGAAAGGAAACAACAAGCTGGCATGGGATGAAATGCAGTTTCAAATGAGATTATAAATGAAAATTACAAACGAATTACAAAAGAAAATTACAAATGAAGTGACATAAATGAGATTCCAGGTAAATTAAAGTAACAGATTATTACTCATTATGAGTCTTAACAGAAATATCGCCTCACCACACCCGCGTTGGAGCGATATGTCACCTTGCTATTATTGCATCACTAAAACACCTAGTCAACCATGACAGTTCGGTGACCAATGTTTCAACCAGGTCCTGCGACCACGTACTACTAAATCATTATCACCCAAATGAAGAATAAGCAGCACCAGAGATAGGTGCTCCCTCGGTACCCTCTTATCGACAACTGCACTCAGCTTCTCGTTGCACAAACCTCCGTGTCCATATCACCTCATATTGAAGCCAACTTCTCTGCCTTGTTCAGCAAAATTACCAACCAGTCCGATAAGTTTTCCAGGCACTCCTGAGGTAAAAGTGACCCAGCACCAACACATCTTGCAGAGACATAGCACCTCGATGCACAGACAAGAGGTAGGTAGAGGGGTAAAAAACTTAAAACGCTCAGCTGTCAAGGGTTAAACCATGTTGAGGTGAATGAACATACCTCTTGAAACAATCAGATTTCCAACTCTCAATATTCTGAACTATATGATCATTAAAACCAGAACCGGCAGCTGATGAGGCTGCACCAATGGTAGCCAGGTCAAGTCCCACTGCCCCCAAAACCAACTTCAGAACTTTTGTGAGCTGAAACCTGGAGGGGAGACCTCCGTCAGCATGGAGGAATAGTGTCCTTGTCAATCTCCGTGATCTAACCGCCACATAATCCCTCACTGCTTGGAACAAGGAACATTGACCCAGAGGCCCCATTAAGAATCGTGTGCTTGCCCAACCCACCATGAGCAGTCTTAGAAAAGGGCAATTATACAACCAAAAAACACCTGGCCATTTAATTTGTTCCAATTGCAGACCACCAGGGATGTCAGCTTTTGACCTAGCAACAAGCTCCCTTACCCTGAAAGCCCTGTAAGAGGCCACCCCAAAGGCAGCATTGAATACTGGGCCTAAAATACTGAAGAACACACACACGGAAGCCCTGCAACAATGATGCAAAGTTGTCCCATATCTATAGATTGTCTATTATCTGGCCTCATCCCATCAAGCTTTTGTCAACCTTTCATAGCTCTCTGAATGAGAAGGAAGTTAGCCAAATTCCTAGCTCCTGTCAACTAAGCAAAGAAGGACATTGCTGACATATGCTGCCTTGCATAAGCCGCTAACCTACCTTCCTGTTTCAGTAATATGGAGTATGCATCGGGGATGTCTCAGAAAACAACTTCCCCTGCTCGTCTGCCCCACAAAATACAAATAAAATGCTCCTACAGAGGTGTTTTTAGATTTCGGCGCCAAACTGGCTGCCACAAGGTCTGGTAGCGCAGGGCACCAAACCCCCATTGTTGGTTGGGAAAAGGTGTAGGTAAGTCCACTGTTGAAAATGTATGGATTCCTGTAGCTTAAAGCAAGACTGAGCATCAGCACCATCATTCATCATCCCTCCTATATGCTTGGACCTAAATGCGACATTATCCTTTAAACAGAACAGAATGGTCTCTTTTAGCACCCTGAGCACCATCCTGCAACTCATACCCTGCTGTTTTTTAGGCTCCACTACTGCCATGTTGTCTGTCCAGAATATCACAGACTGATCACGAAACTGAGTTGGCCTTAAAGTCAGGGCTGCCAAAATGGGGAACAATTCAAGAGAAGCCACATCCTTCACCAAACCATACCAACCATCCAGAAGGCCACCTCTACACACACAATTCATGGCCCAAGATCGCTCCAAAACCCACACTTCCAGTAGCATTTATGAATAAGTCCAACTCGGCTGATTCTAGGAGGAGCGGTCTAGGCCACTGATCATCTGAAAAGGCTACATCCAGACATTGCCTGTGCAATAGATTTGGATAAGGGGCGACCCATGGGTATGATACCCCAATAACACCTGGAAGTAATGCAATGGTACCTTACTTGCCTCCAAACACACATATATAAACTCCTTGAAAGCAGCTGCCTTCTCCAGGGGAAGCCTGCATATGCCTGCAACATAGTCCAACTCAATCCCTAAAAAAGTGCCTGTTGTCACAGGCCCACATGTTTAGGTCTCGCCTGACCCAGCGCATGCTCTGGTCGGGCCAGACTTATTGAGAGGGCTCCAAAAAGTGCTACCAGGCCAGCCTGGAGCTACAGTGCATGTCTGCGGGCAAGCGCGCCGCGCTTTACCGCGATTACTTTCACTTTAGCGGCCGCTTTGATGTTTGATCGCGATCACTTTTACTTTCGCGGCCGCACGGCCGCTTTGCATAGCCAATAGGTCTTGCTTTTGGGACCTTATAAGTATTTAGTTATGCAACTGTTGCATGGCTAAACACTTATAAGGTCCCAAAGGCGAGACCTATTGGCTATGCCAATGCTTGTTTTCCTTGTGTCAGTGGCACACCAAACTGTCCCAGTAGCTCAACAAATGCCATCAGTGATTCATCACAATACCCAACACTTGTGGCCTAAGGAATAGAAAATCCCACAGGTAGTGGAAGACCAATGGCAAACCTGTTGCCTCTTTGAAAACACACTCCAAAAAATGAGCGGAACTTCTCAAAATAGAACACGATACCGAACAGCCCAACCTCATGCATTTATCAAAGTAATACAACCCCCTTAAACTGGAAACTCAAAGGTGCAAGTCTTCTGGGTGGACTGGTAAAAGCCTGCAGGCTGATTCAATCATGGCCTTAGCCAATAGTGCCCCTGGAACCAAAGACTGCAGCATGGTGCTGATGTGGGCGCAAATTGCAAATGTAATAATTCAGTGACTGAAATTAATATAGGATAGACACAAAGGTAATGTTTGTAATGTATTAAGAATAGCAAGGTTCTTCAGTTCACATGAGTGAGCCTAGTCGAGTTTCAAATGCAGTAAATGTTCAAAGTAAAACACTCATGTTTTCTCTTTCCCTTCCTGTGCACCGAAAGGCTCAAACACGATCTTCATAATTTAAGAAATTTTGCTCTTCAGTATTGCTTGCATTGTGTCAATGAAATGTTTTTTATTATGCGCTCATGATGCCCTTGAAGGAAGAAAAAATTGACTGTATACAACTGAAGGCCATTACCTTTGGTCGGACGGAGATGTTTTTTACATTTTGAATGTGATTTTGTTTTCTGTTGTAGGACATAAAGCAGTGTAATTCAATTGTAGTAGAGCAAATGTAATGTTCATGTGATATGTGTTCTGCTTTACTACTGATTGCATCTTTTGCATCATAGCACACTGACTTTACAATGTCTCCGTCTAAAAGTGTATAAAAACTCTTCATTTGGGATGCAAGACAGGTCCTTTTCTGGCTCCTTTAGAGAGCAGACTCCACATTAGTCTGTTTATTGAACTGTACTTTTTCATGTTCTTCCCTCCTGCTTTATTTGAGCAGTCTTCATTACAAGTGCTCTTGGGCTCATTATTTGCTTTAAGCCAGACCTATTCTGTATTGACTTATTGAGAGATTAGGGCTCAGCTTCCACTGCCAATGATATTATGCATTTATGTGCATTATGAATATTTTGAATTGAATTGACTAACCATATACCCTTTTGCCTTACGTAATGGTTCTTAATTTTTAAAATAAACCTCCATGGTTGGGAATTTGAACCTTGTCCTGGGCGAATTTTTCTGTGTTAATTTTTCTTTGTGTATTCTTTGGGTGAAATTTTGTATTTATGCTTAGCACTCTCGTTTTTAAAGACTCATGCATAGCCCAGATCCATCAATCGTCCCTTTTAATGGTAAAAAGAGACAACAATAGCCTGGTCAAGAGAATCACGTTTTGCACAGCGCATGGTAAACGGCCTCATTAATAGAGTTCCCTCATGGAGGGTGGGGGGGGGGGTTGGGAATGAGGTGAAACCTAGCTCTTTCTTGGGTACTATGCCTAACAGAGAACACACATTCTCAAGTAGTATGCCAATAAAGTAAAGTGACCCGCTTCACACCTCAACCTCTTCTTCCTTTCAATCTTCTGGTTGGCCACCTCCATGTCAACCTTCAAAGATTGCGTATTCTTGCACATTGGTACCCGGCTGTGCCCTGCACTGGAATCTTGAAGTCAAATCTAAAAACACTCCATAGAAATTGTGCTGCATGGACATATATCTATTCAACCAAGGGATTAGAACCTGTAAATCAAAAGGGGAAGGAACCTTTTTGAAGAGAAGTTATCCCTCACTGATTTTGAGTACACACATGCCTTTCATTTTTAAAACATTTAGAGTGGGTGGTAGGGCATGTGTCAGAAGGAACAATTGTGCTTGAACTTGCAGGCACCTGTAGACCCTCTACATATCTTTTTGTTTTATGCTCAACATGCCCCTCTCCTCACCCCCTCTCCCACTCTACGAAGTCCGAACAGATTGGTGCGATGATCTCTGGTTTCTTCAGCATCAGGTGGTGTAATCATGCATTCACTTTAGTCTGATCCCAAAATAAATGATGACGTGATCTTCTTCCTACAAGCCCAATGATACTATTTCCAGCGATTGCCCACATATTCCTCATGTACACACACAATTTTGCTTTGATAAAAGGCTAGCTGAGTCCCCAAATCAGGGAACTTGTCTACCAATACTCCCTGAAAAGTTGTGAAACCTCTCACCCAAATCTCTAACGTTTGATGCACCTTGGTTTTGGCGCTGCCTTTGTGAGCAATCCCTAGAATGAGAGCACTCGTTACAGTGCTTGGCCTTGTCCTCCACCGAGGACTCTAAAATCGAGCCAAAATTCTCAACATTGGCGGCGCCTCCGCTAAAGCGGAGGAGCGTCGCCCCACTGCTCTGCAGCAGTAAAAGAGAGGAAAAAATAAAATGATAATGACGTACTGTTAGTATCATTTCATTTTGTCCTCCTGCTGCGGCAACTTTGAGTGAGGGGGCGGGGGTCGCCCAAAACAGTCATGCGCACTTTCACTGTTTTCCATGCAGGCTGCATTACATCCTGTGTGGCGAACATGCCCAACCCTTGGCTGAGTGCCGTGTTCTGGCGCTCAGACCAATGACAATGCTGCATTGCAGCGTTAGTATTAATCAGAGGAGCCTGGCCTGTGCTTCCTGTTCCTGGAGTTGGGTCGCAGGAGAGCAGGAGCCAAGACGCGGGACCCAGCGGCAAGGTAAGTGTTTTTTGTAAAAAAATTTTTTTAACTCTTTATTTAGAATTTATGCAGCACAGAACAAGAAAAATGCAACACACTTGTCCATACATGGAGGCAGTAGAAGAGTAGCACACTTTGCGACCCGCACCCCCGTGCCTCCCTCCAAACCTCCCCATGTGCCCACCTCACCACCCGCAAGCCTTGCCGGCCGCCACTGAATCTCCAAAAAGGAGCCCTTAGTATTTCTTTCTTATATTTCTGTAAAAAATTTACACCCAATTGTTCCTGCTCAGATTGGACTGAGTCCAATCCCATAGTAAGCAAAGGAGTTCCTGTACCTTTTGAGCCTGCCTCCTTGGCCACAATCTTCTGAACTCCACCTGCCCCGAGGGCAGTGTGCTCACTAGAAGCATACCTATCACCTGCCTCTGTTACCTGGGAGGCCTGTTGGCGTGTGCGTGCAGGTGCACCCCCCATCTTGGACATAGTGCTCCGCTAGGACAGTTGCTGCACCGCTTCCACCGGTCCCTGGTCCCAGTTACCGAAAAGAGACACCAGTCTCCTTGACCAAGCTGTCCTCTACAGGCATCCCTTATGACCTGCCTCCTGTGAGCACCATAGACAAGCCTCCACCACCGTGGAGAGCCAAGGAAGAACACTCCACAAGCTGAATCCTGAGCCAGGCTGTGATGCTAAGGGTGACGTTACTAGTAGACCACTATCATTTAGTATCATGAGGAGGAACAGTTCCACTCATGGACGTTCAATTATTGCTGCTCTGCACAATGCTATTATTAACTGATGACCCCCCCCCCACCCTCTATAGCACTGACCACTGACACTGTGGGGAGCACTACCCCGCACTCCCGTCCCCTTCTGTTACTGTGCTAGCACTTGTTCCACTGCCACCGATCACAAGCCATGCAGGAGTAGAGCTCGCCCCCCACTCCACCCCCTGGCCACTTCTTCAGCCTCTTTGCTGCAGGTGGAAAAGCAGCTTCAAGGACACCCCTGTCTTCCTGAGCCGCTCTGCCTCTTCCACTGTTGTGGGCAGTGCACCAGCCTTGCTACCAACGATTGTTGGCCTCAGAAATGCCAAACAACTCCTCCGAGGAGTCTAGCCTAGCCGACCCACATGATGTAAGCACATTGTAACCCCAGTGGAAACACTCCCGCATCAAGCAGTTCAATCTTCCGCTCTTCTCCTTACCCCCTCTGTCCAGACGCAAGCCAGGCCCTAGCGGACGCCAACAATGGCGAAGTGGGGGTTTCCAAAGTAGTGAGGTTCCTCAAGGGAAATAGTTGCAACCCACAACCAGGCACTGCACAGAAAGAAGAAGGGGAGGGTGAAAAGAATTGCACAAGTCAAATGAGGTAGGTGGCTGCTGGGAAACGGCACAGTAGTGCATCTCCAAAAGCATTTTTCCGCCCAAAACTTAACATTGAGCTCTTCTTAAAATGCACAAACAACGCATGTGAACATTAAATGTCAAAGCACTTTACAGTGCGCAACTTCTATGTGCAGTCGCACTTTCAAATGACCCCGTACTGCACCAATACCCATGGGGTAGAGGCACTGTACCATGAGCAAAATGGTGCCCAATTCCCACGGGAGTCACTGCCCACCTACGGGAAATGGCCCAACCTAGAAAACAATGGCTGAGTCCACATCCCCACTGCCCCCAGCTGTCGCAAGATCCTACACCCAACACTAGGCACGGGAAGTGAGGTGGCAGGCCAGCTCAGAAACATGGCTACTGCCCACTAGTAATCCATCTCTCACTTACCGTCCCCGCCTCCATAATGTTGGCTTTTCCCATTGTGGGGTAGAGCCTTAGGGCACTCCCTGCATCACTTCGGGAGTCACTACCTTTTCCCACCAGTGTCCAATCACAGGTACACAACCTATCTGCTTAAGATCGGCTCCAATAGGTAATTACAAAAAGACACTTAAAAATCACCTCCTCGTACTTGAGCACGCCAATTTCTTCACTCAACCCCAGTGGTGCTGGAACAACTTTTAGAATGGGGATGATGGCATCAATGTTATATCATTGAAGTCATAGGGATTGTGAAAAATGGAAGCATCACACAAAGAACCAGTAAAGCAAATGAGCCATGCCAATTCAGCAGAAGATTGCTATGGGTGTGGCATGTAGCTGGAAGTACATTTTAAGCACACTGTCGCAAATATACTAATAAAGTATGGTGTGGTCGCTCACTGTCATTTACAGACAGCACATTTTCCATTGAAATTGCAAAAAATTCGCACTGACCTACACTAAGTGATAAAACAATATAATACATGGGATTCTGCAATCTCTGTATAAAAACCTGTGTCTAATTTATTTATAATTTACGGTGTGTGGCCCATCCAGTCGCTTATAATAAGGAAGTGACCTCAGAACTCAACTGTAATACCTTATTACAGTTGAGTTCTGATGCCACAGCACCTGCTGCCAGAACCAACAGCCAGGAGAAGGGGGTCAGACCACAAAGCATAATTAAAGCAGCTGTTTAAAGAAGGAAAAACTAAGCATTGCTTTTCCTTCTGCTCTGTTTTTCTAGCTGTCCATTGACAAGAAGAAAGGAGAGATTTATGGCAGTGTGCATATTTTTTGCTCTCTTTGGATAATTAAGGAATAGTTAGAGTATGTCTGCATGTTTGTACTGCACCTTTAAAAACAAACAAAAAAACTAACTTGTATCAAACTGCTCCGAATATCTTCTTACAACAGATAATGGATAGCTTTTCTGACATGCTTCAAATTGCAGTAGTGATTCTATTTTTATTCTTCATGTTTGCAAATATGCTCTGTCTTTCATATGAAAGAGCTATGCACCAAGGATTTAAGTGGTTTGGGGGAAAGGTGATTGGTTGACCATGTATTGAAAAGGAATAAAATACCCCTTGCTGTACATAATAAGGATATTGCAATTCACCTCTGAGTTCCATAACCTTATAAGGGAACTTGGCCTTCAGCCCCGTTCCTCTATATGGTCGTGGAACTCCTCAGTCACTTGCAATATCCTTATAATCTACGGCAAGGGGTACTTCCTCCCACATATACCGCACAAACAATAATGTGTGGAAATCGGGTTTCTACAAATACTTAGAATTTGCACATCACCAAGTATAGCGTCTTGATTTGTTTTGATCCTATTAAAAAATGTTTCCATGACAATTCAGAATTACAAAAAAATGTGCATCATTTGTGCTTACCTAACTGTTGATATGTTTTGAAATATTTACAAGTTTTTGAATGGTATTTATATATTGTTTTGTGTTATAAAAATACGGACATCCTTACAGCCTTTCCTTTCACAATCCCAGTTACAGGGCAGAGAGAGGGACAATCTTGAAGAGCAGCCAACTTATTGCCGATTCAGAGTTTTTGCTCATTACCAATAAAACAAAGAATATTAGGGAAAATTTGAACATACAGTGCAGCGACTCCAGGATGAACTTATTTCAAAGAGATGTGAGCCGGGTAAAATGGCTTGTAGATATTTTTCTTTTATATTACATATTTCGGTAGGTGGTGTTTAGTTTATCCTGGCTTCATTCACACTGAAAAAATGTAGAAAAATAAAAGAATAATGAAAAATATATATATATAATTTTTTTTTTATCCAACAAACGCCGAAGCTTCTCAATGTATATTTATTGCTACATATATATATATAGGAGATTAATATGAATTGGCGTCAGCTTCAAGGCCCACTGAAGGGCAACAATGGATTAAAATGAAGCATATAACAGCGGAGCCTACCAAGGTTTGAATTAAGTGACTCTGTTTAAGGACTACAAGTCCCAGCATGATAACGACATACTAGTGCACTGCGCAAAGCCCACTGGGGGTATTTAAATGAGGCATGCTGTGAGAGAAAGTTTCAGAGTCAATCTGCTGCATCTGCTTATCACCCATGATTAAGAGGCAGGAGCCTCGAAACACGTTGGGACATTTACCTTTGAAAACTGATGCCTGTTCTTTGTAAAAATAAACCGGAAGGTTTTCCTCTCAAGTCGTGTGCGCTCTCGTTGCTTTGGGGCATCTTTGGTTCGGATATATATATATATATATATATATATATACACAAACACCATCAGGTCCTTCCGGGAAGAAAACCCTTGCCAGGTGGTGCGTTGTCCGGCGAACCTGCGGCCGGATAATCCAACAAAGTTCAAGGAACAAGAAAAACGCACACTCGGAGGTTCCACTCGTATTTTTTACTGAGTTATCGCTACGCGTTTCGACACCGCAGTGTCTTGGTCACACGATATCAACAAAGTTTCCAAACAAACATTTAAGCACACAAAAATAGAAGAAGTACTACCATTTCCTGTGAATTACAAATTGTAAATGGTCGCCATTTTGGAACGGGTTTGAAGCTCAATCTCATAACTAGATAAATGCGTGATATTGAGTTCATCAACCAAAAGATCTGTACAAAACATGATATGAAAAAAATGTATCAAAGTAAAGGTACATACATAATTGCATATATCCAAAAAATATTGTCTCAAGGTCTAAAGCTTCAATATAATTGAATTTGCCAATCTTTATCGATATCACCCATGCTGACAGACCAAAGCTATACATGCAGGTACAGATTCTACTCGGGCTAGTGCCATGAAGCGAACGTCCACAAAAGTGTCGAGTGGGCATGTCCAGCGATTGCGGAGATACCCAGGCTCTATGTAAAATTACAGAATGCCTACACGACTAGTGCTGCGTCCTTTCTTTGCATACTGTTGATGCAAAAGAGTGTCATGTGAACTCTCCCAGTCTCGGTGCTTAATGTTATTAGAGAGGACTAGTGCCCATACACAAGAAGCTCTGTACCAAGATACAGCCTAATACCCAGGTCAAGGTTGAAGACAGTAGTACTTCTATTCAAAAGCTACAAGGTGCTGCGAGTGAGAGAACCGGCAGTGTTGGCAGTTCCATAAGTCAATATATGTAAGACTATTTGTGACAGTATTGTGCAAAAAACAGAGATACAGAACAGTGGATAAGGCAAGTGCAGTTCTTATCTTATTGGGCGTGTTGTGGCATTCACGTGAAGAAAAGGGTAGGGAACCGGTGCAGTATCCATAAGACGTGAGTGGTCCCTTCCTTCCCTCCTAGGAAAATTAAAAGAACAAATTAGTGATGGCCCAATATTACATGTTTACATATTTACACAGTACATATTACACTCTCAATTGTCTAAAATTATTATGATCGCCAATATTTAGCATGAAGAGCCACAGCAAAGAAACAGCAAACAAGGACAAGAAAAAGTAGGCATACAAAATCAGTCAACATGTAGGTGCGTTGCCAGTTCCTCGTCCAGATTATGCCCTCCCGGGAACTTGGTCTCTAATTCCATGATCCATTTGGATTCCCTTTTCCTGAGGGCTAGCTCTCTGTTTCCCCCTCTTCTTGACGTGTTGACCTGTTCTATCGCAAAATACTTAAGAAGAGACTGATTGGATTGGTGCTTGTCTTGGAAATGTCGTGCAATCGGATAGTTGTGATCCAAGTGGGAGATGGCTCTAAGGTGTTCCAGTATACGCTTTTTAACCATACATGTGGTACTCCCTACATACCGGAGTTTGCACGGACATTCTAAGATATACACAACAAAATTGGTGCTACATGTAAGGAACTGTGTTATGATTTTCTTATGACCAAATTTTGTAGTCTCAAATTCTTTCATCATGTGACTGAACTTGCATGCCTTGCAATGGCCACATGGATAGAAACCCTTCAAATTGAATGGGTTTCTATTGGGGTTTTCCGTGATGTCTCCTCTGACTAGGGTATCCTTCAAGTTTCTCCCTCTCTTGTAGGTAATCAGGGGTCTGTCGCTGATGTTATTGCCAATTGTAGAATCTGCTTTCAAGATTATTCTACAATTGGCAATAACATCAGCGACAGACCCCTGATTACCTACAAGAGAGGGAGAAACTTGAAGGATACCCTAGTCAGAGGAGACATCACGGAAAACCCCAATAGAAACCCATTCAATTTGAAGGGTTTCTATCCATGTGGCCATTGCAAGGCATGCAAGTTCAGTCACATGATGAAAGAATTTGAGACTACAAAATTTGGTCATAAGAAAATCATAACACAGTTCCTTACATGTAGCACCAATTTTGTTGTGTATATCTTAGAATGTCCGTGCAAACTCCGGTATGTAGGGAGTACCACATGTATGGTTAAAAAGCGTATACTGGAACACCTTAGAGCCATCTCCCACTTGGATCACAACTATCCGATTGCACGACATTTCCAAGACAAGCACCAATCCAATCAGTCTCTTCTTAAGTATTTTGCGATAGAACAGGTCAACACGTCAAGAAGAGGGGGAAACAGAGAGCTAGCCCTCAGGAAAAGGGAATCCAAATGGATCATGGAATTAGAGACCAAGTTCCCGGGAGGGCATAATCTGGACGAGGAACTGGCAACGCACCTACATGTTGACTGATTTTGTATGCCTACTTTTTCTTGTCCTTGTTTGCTGTTTCTTTGCTGTGGCTCTTCATGCTAAATATTGGCGATCATAATAATTTTAGACAATTGAGAGTGTAATATGTACTGTGTAAATATGTAAACATGTAATATTGGGCCATCACTAATTTGTTCTTTTAATTTTCCTAGGAGGGAAGGAAGGGACCACTCACGTCTTATGGATACTGCACCGGTTCCCTACCCTTTTCTTCACGTGAATGCCACAACACGCCCAATAAGATAAGAACTGCACTTGCCTTATCCACTGTTCTGTATCTCTGTTTTTTGCACAATACTGTCACAAATAGTCTTACATATATTGACTTATGGAACTGCCAACACTGCCGGTTCTCTCACTCGCAGCACCTTGTAGCTTTTGAATAGAAGTACTACTGTCTTCAACCTTGACCTGGGTATTAGGCTGTATCTTGGTACAGAGCTTCTTGTGTATGGGCACTAGTCCTCTCTAATAACATTAAGCACCGAGACTGGGAGAGTTCACATGACACTCTTTTGCATCAACAGTATGCAAAGAAAGGACGCAGCACTAGTCGTGTAGGCATTCTGTAATTTTACATAGAGCCTGGGTATCTCCGCAATCGCTGGACATGCCCACTCGACACTTTTGTGGACGTTCGCTTCATGGCACTAGCCCGAGTAGAATCTGTACCTGCATGTATAGCTTTGGTCTGTCAGCATGGGTGATATCGATAAAGATTGGCAAATTCAATTATATTGAAGCTTTAGACCTTGAGACAATATTTTTTGGATATATGCAATTATGTATGTACCTTTACTTTGATACATTTTTTTCATATCATGTTTTGTACAGATCTTTTGGTTGATGAACTCAATATCACGCATTTATCTAGTTATGAGATTGAGCTTCAAACCCGTTCCAAAATGGCGACCATTTACAATTTGTAATTCACAGGAAATGGTAGTACTTCTTCTAATTTTGTGTGCTTAAATGTTTGTTTGGAAACTTTGTTGATATCGTGTGACCAAGACACTGCGGTGTCGAAACGCGTAGCGATAACTCAGTAAAAAATACGAGTGGAACCTCCGAGTGTGCGTTTTTCTTGTTCCTTGAACTTTTTTTTATATATATATATATATATATATCTTTATATATATATATTGCTACAAAGTTACCCACAGGTTGAGGAAGCACTCGGGCAGCAGCAATGCACGGCAGACCACACACGCAGCAGGAGCAGCCTGACGCGTTTCGGAAACCTCCTTCCTCATAGGCTCAATCCCGCAGATTAAAACAGCATTTGGGCCACACTACATTTATTGCCTAAACTGCCTTCTGATAGGCTGCTTCATAAGCC
The DNA here is from genome assembly GCF_964204655.1 of Triturus cristatus. Classification (NCBI taxonomy): domain Eukaryota; kingdom Metazoa; phylum Chordata; class Amphibia; order Caudata; family Salamandridae; genus Triturus; species Triturus cristatus. The sequence continues at coordinate 405,484,821 of NC_140584.1, forward strand.
ACAACATGATTGGTTCACAGGCCCCTCTGGAATTCTGGGACATGTAGTGCGGCAGTCTCACCCTGATGGGTGCTGTGTCCTTTGGGTCCTTATTGCATAGCCCTCCAATGGGCCCAGCTGTGCGCGCAGTCGGAATTCCTGGCGCTGCTTGCCCCATGTGGAACTGGAAGTATTTTCAGCCCCTAGCCCGCTTTGCCAATCCTAGCAGTGGTGCTCCATCCACGGCTGGGTAGCCACGAAAATATGTTGCTCCAAAGTTACCCACAGGTTGAGGAAGCACTCGGGCAGCAGCAAAGCACGGCAGACCACACAAGCAGCAGGAGCAGCCTGACGCATTTCGGACACCTCCTTCCTCATAGGCTCAGTCCCACAGATTAAAACCGCATTTGGGCCACACTACATTTATTGCCTAAACTGCCTTCTGATAGGCTGCTTCATAAGCCACAACATGATTGGCTCACAGGCCCCTCTGGAATTCTGGGTCATGTAGTGCGGCAGTCTCACCCTGATGGGTGCCGTGTCCTCTGGGTCCTAAATGCACAGTCCTCCAATGGGCCCCGCTGTGCGCACAGTCTGAATTCCTGGCGCTGCGCTTGCCCCATGTGGAACTGGACGTATTTCCAGCCCCTAGCTGGCTTTGCCTGTGTGTAACTTTGTAGCAATATATATATATATATATAGGCGGCATTTTTGCACTAAATAAACAGCAACCGCACCGAATTAATGGGTGTCCGTTTCCTGCTTGTAAGCTTCGTTTCATTTCGAGACTTTCCTAAAGCTGGAGTTTGTTTTTATATATATATATATGTGTATATATATATATATATATATCCACACCAAGCTCCCTCAGTGATCGCCTGAAATGGGACACAGACACCAGTTAATTGCTTCCTTTTCTTCTTCATTAGAGCACGCTGTACACGGCAAGATGACGCGTTTCGCCCACCTTCTGGGCTTGTTCACATAACGAGAAGGACGATTAAGAAAGCCTTTATGCAGCATGCACCTTGTGACTTCTTCAGTGGCACAATGAAAATAGTAAACAGACTATACATACATTGTAAATACTAGCTTTGTTCAAATACTAATTTAACTGAAGTGATTGATACTATACAAAATATCATGAGGTGCAAATACTGCAATCCCAGATTTATAAATTCGGCACAATCATCATTTAAACCATTACTGCTGAATCTCTTAAGACTAGCAACGTACAGGTGCAGAAATAAAATTGGTACTTTGATTGAGCTATTATTGATAATTTGAGACGTGGTTCATGGGCTGAAACCTTACAATGTTTTGGTGTGAAATGTGCAAATAACGCAAATAGCTAGACCTAAAGATAAATATAGAACGTTCTAATACAGGGCGATACTGGGTTCAAATACCACTGGGTCCTTGATATCCCAAAGGCGCACAGTGCATTTACAATGAAATAAATGCATAGCATTATTAATGGGATAAGACCAAACAGTGCAATGATACATTATGTGCACAACCTATATATATATATATATATTCTGCTTCGATGCACCGTTAGACAGCGCGTCACTCCTCAGGCGGGTGCTCCATCGCGGCGATGCTCCGCGATACAATTTATCCGCTACCGATTCCTGCTTTATACAAGGAAACCAGCACTCGCGGGGTCAGATTGCAGCAAGTATCCTTTATTCGGAACGCGCAACAAACAAACGCGTTTCAGAACTTGTCCTTCGTCAGTGTTTGCAATTCTCAATCTTCAGCCACATGTTTTAAAGCATCATGGTTATAGGCATAGACAAAAAGGATGGGTAGTGCTTGTAAAATACAAGCGCCATTTTGTAGTAGTGTTTCAATAGTAACATTAATACCCGAATTTCATGTTAATATAAACCTTTAGCAATTCATGGTATGTACAATGAAATCACTTATCATATTGATATTCGTGAACATGATTAATGTACAATTGAAATCAATTGATCTCGCCGTGTATCGGCCTAAGGCAACCACTTTCCAGTGATTGCCTAATCCCCCTCTGAGCATTACGCCGTATATCGGCTTGTTTTCCAAATAAACATATTATAGTACAGATAATAGAAATGTCCTTCAGTTATATATTTAAAAATCATGGAATTCACTTAAAATGTTTTAGGTCACCCTGCTGTCTAAGTCCCCAGATGTACTATCAATTCTTCCCCACTATTTAACCCATATGGGGTCTTTGTTTGGAGGTCAATGATGTAACGTGACTCTAGTCTTCTTAACCTTAACACCCTATCTCCCCCTCTGATGTTCAATGGGACACAATCAATGCTAAAAAAACTGTAATAGATCCCTATTACTCTTATGTTTAATAGCAAAGTGCCTCGCAACTGGATAATTAAAATCCTTTTTTGCTATGGCACGCATATGTTCCAAAACCCGCACTTTCACACAGTGTATGGTGCTGCCTATATACCTAAGGCCACATGGGCACTTTAGGTCAATAGACAGCATGAGTTGTTTGACAGGTCACGAATTTGTTAATTCTCTTTCCTGTTTTTAGTCCTTGCACTTCATAAGCGAACACCCGTTTGCTGAAAGCACAGGCCTTACACTTACCACATGGGTCAAACCCCTTTAACTCATTTAATGTTCCCTTTCTTGTAGGTAAGTCTTCTAGATGGCTATGAACCAGATTGTCTTTTAATGAGCGAGCTCTTTTAAAGTTGATTAATGGATTTCTTGGAATATCCGCTCCAATTATTAAATCAGTCTTAAGTACATGCTAATTCCGTTTCATAATCTTTTTGAGACTGTCTGCATCTTCTGAATAAGCTGTTACCATGCGAAATTTGTTTTCTTCTTGTTTTTTCAGCATCGTTTTATTGAATAAACCCTCTCTTGGTAGTTGTTTTACTTTGTTTAAAGTGTTTTCCAAGAGATCCTTTGGATACTCTCTGACTAGAAACCGATTAAGACTTTCTTCTGCTGCCAAGTTGAAATCGCATTCTCTTGAACAGTTGCGTATCAACCTAAGAAATTCCCCATAAGGGATGCTATTTTTGAGTTGAGATGGGTGACTACTTGTAGCATGCAATATACTGTTGCCTGCTGTGGGTTTTATATAAAGGGCTGTTGTTAATTTACCTTCCTGTATTGTCACCCTAAGGTCAAGATAGTTCACTGCCACTGAACTTATCTCGCCTGTAAATCGTAAATTGACATTATTGCTGTTCAAATGTGTCACAAACTCTTCTGCTTTAATCTGCGATCCCTTCCAAATTAGGAAGAGATCGTCGATGTATCGGTACCATGCCACTATTTCATTTGTCCAATTTTCATTGGTCAATGACCAGGCCACCTACTCCTCCCACCAGCCTACGAATAAATTTGCATAGCTGGGAGCGAAGCAGGTGCCCATCGCGGACCCAGATATCTGCCTATATAGATCTCCCTGAAAGAGAAATGTATTGTTCGACAAACAGAACTCAATTAATTCAAGTAGCATCCCATTATGTTCCACAAATTTCAATGGTCTTTTCTGTAGGAAATATTTTACAGCATTCAAACCTTGCACATGATTTATACAGGTGTACAAGCTTGTAATATCCAATACAATAAGCAAATATGATGGATGCCACTGTATTCCTTCAATGTGCTTAATAAATTCAGTGGTATCCTTAATGTAAGAAGACAATTGTAAGACTGACTGAAAAAGAAAATGATCTATAAATCTCAAAAGATTTTCTGTTAGACTCCCTAAAGAGGAGACAATAGGTCTCCCTGGTGGTCTCAAACAGTCCTTATGCACTTTCGGAAGATGGTAGAATGTTGGCAATATAGGGTTCTTAGATCTTAAAAATAAGTACTCATCTAGGTCCAACATAGATTTTTAATGCCATTTATTTATTAACGTTTGATAATTCAGGATACTATTTTGATATTCTTCTTTCGTTGTTAATTCATAACAATCGTGATTTTTCAACTGCCGGAGGGCTTCTTCCACATATTGTTCTCTAGGCATGAGAACTATATTCCCCCCCTTGTCTGAGGGCTTGCAAATTATAGTCTCATCCTTTGCCAAATTCATGATTGCCGCTTACTGCAAATCAGTCAAGTTCCTCTTTAAATTCGAAGCTTTTTTATTATTCTCACGAAATTTCATTAAATCCTTTATTACTGCGTCTGAGAACGTGTCTATTGCGTCCAACGGCATTTGGGGTAGAAAGTGTGATGGTGGTTTAAACACACTTTTTGGTGCCTCTTGTTCATTGCCCAAACACCTAGTTCTCTGTGTCATTGTTCCGCTTTCATTAGTGTTTTCCAGTGATATTTCTTGGCGCAGCTCTTCCAATACCTCGAAGGTGGTCAGATCATTGACTGTCAATAGGTCAGTTTCTCTACTTTGGGATTTAAGCTGTCTTGCTTCCTTGATGGTAGGCTTCAATATAAAATACTTGTGTAGTTTTAATTTTTGCACGAACTTAAAGAGATCTATCCGTGTTTGTGTGAATTCTAGATGGTTAGGCGGGCAAAAAGTTAGCCCGAATTGTAGGACCGATTCTTCCATGGTGGTCAAGATTTTGGGGGTCAGATTGATAATAGTTAGCCGATCTGCTTCTACTACCATCAGCCTCCTCTCTTGCTCCTTGTCGCTCTTGATGTTTTGTTGCCTCTGCCCCTTCCTCTTCCAGCCGTCCCTTCTGGTTTGCCTTCTCCTTCCGGGGGTTTGCTCTTTCCTCCCCTCAGCCACGACTGGCGGATGATATTGAACTCCATCTGAAAAGGGGTCTTTTGCTGTATTCCGGATGGGCCTGCAACCTCATCCTCCGATTGTTCATTTCCGTTACCTCCGATTCAGATGTTTCTACTCTGACTGGTGGTACAGTTGTGGTTATTTTCTTTTTAGATATTTCTCTTCCTGGTTCCTCAAATTTTTGTGCAAAAGTTAGTATTCTACCCATGGCATAGTCTCTCTCGCCGCGCTCAAATTTTTCTTGTTTTCTCTATTTAATTTTTATTTCATATTGCATGAGCCGCTTCTTCATTATTTCTCTCGGTTGGTCTTTTTGGTTCTTATCTGTATTTGTTGGTAATTCCTCCTCTAGAGTTTCAATCTCTTTTAACGCCTTATTTCTGTCGCTCCACGCGAATTTCACAAGTATATAAGCATCCCTTTGCATGACAGGGCTGTGTGTACCGCCCACTCCTCAAGGAGGAGTGGATCTGGATTTTCATATGCAGGTACTGTGTAGATACGTAGCCCTCTGGGCACTCTCTCCACCTCAATGTAATTCTGGAGTGAGGTGGCCTCGCACCATTTACGTATCTCTCTTTCATATAGTCTCTCGAGCTTATTAAATTGTGCTTGTAGGGTGTTAGTCACATGACTTGTCTCTGTTGTTCCCAGACTTATGGTGACCAACTTATTCTTTTTAAACATTCCAGCTGCCGCCTCCCTGCGCGCTGTCTCGCTAAACATATCCATTATGTCCTGGTGTTTAGCTGGAGCTACGACCCCGTGCCCCCTCACAAATGAAAGTGTTCAATGCTGCTAATCGCCCCTCGCCTTGTCCTGGATTAGAGTCTATATGTTAGATATTGCACGCTTGGCTTACCTGTATATCCGTGGTTCGCCATGTGCATTAATAACGTCCAAATATGGAAAAAGTCCTTTGCCCACGTTGGAAATCAAGGACGGTGCCTTCGCTTTATAAATTCTGCTTCGATGCACCGTTAGACAGCGCGTCACTCCTCAGGCGGGTGCTCCATCGCGGCGATGCTCCGCGATTCAATTTTTCCGCTACCGATTCCTGCTTTATACAAGGAAACCAGCACTCACTGGATCAGATTGCAGCAAGTATCCTTTATTCGGATCGCGCAACAAACAAACGCGTTTCGGAACTTGTCCTTCGTCAGTGTTTGCAATTCTCAATCGTCAGCCACATGTTTTAAAGCATCATGGTTATAGGCATAGACACAAAGGAGGGGTAATGCCCGTAAAATACAAGCGCCATTTTGTAGTAGTGTTTCAATAGTAACCTTAATACCCAAATTTCATGTTTATATAAACCTTTAGCAATTCATGGTATGTACAACGAAATCGCTTATCATATTGATATTCGTGAACATGATTAATGTACAATTGAAATCAAATGATCTCGCTGTGTATCGGCCTAAGGCAACCACTTTCCAGTGATTGTCTAATCCCCCTCAGAGGCGGCAGCTGGAATGTTTAAAAAGAATAAGTTGGTCACCATAAGTCTGGGACCAACAGAGACAGGTCATGTGACTAACACCCTACAAGCACAATTTAATAAGCTCGAGAGACTATATGAAAGAGAGATACGTAAATGGTGGGAGGCCACCTCACTCCAGAATTACATTGAGGTGGAGAGAGTGCCCAGAGGGCTACGTATCTACACAGTACCTGCATATGAAAATCCAGATTCACTCCTCCTTGAGGAGCGGGCGGTACACACAGCCCTGTCATGCAAAGGGATGCTCAATATACTTGGGAAATTCGCGTGGAGCGACAGAAATAAGGCGTTAAAAGAGATTGAAACTCTGGAGGAGGAATTAACAACAAATACAGATAAGAACCAAAAAGACCAACTGAGAGAAATAAAGAAGAAGCGGCTCATGCAATATGAAATAAAAATTAAACAGAGAAAACAAGAAACATTTGAGCGTGACGAGAGAGACTATGCCATGGGTAGAACACTAACTTTTGCAAAAAAAATTGAGGAACCAAGGAGAGAAATATCTAAAAAGAAAATAACCACAACTGTACCACCAGTCAGAGTAGAAACATCTGAATCGGAGGTAACGGAAAATGAACAATCGGAGGATGAGGTTGCAGGCCCATACGGAATACAGCAAAAGACCCCTTTTCAGATGGAGTTCAATATCATCCGCCAGTCATGGCTGAGGGGAGGAAAGAGCAAACCCCCGGAAGGAGAAGGCAAACCAGAATGGGCGGCTGGAAGAGGAAGGGGCAGAGGCAACAAAACATCAAGAGTGACAAGGAGCAAGAGAGGGGGCAGATGGTAGTAGAAGCAGATCGGCTAACTATCATCAATCTGACCCCCAAAATCTTGACCACCATGGAAGAATCGGTCCTACAATTGGGGCTAACTTTTTGCTCGCATAACTATCTAGAATTCACACAAACACGGATAGATCTCTTTAAGTTCGTGCAAAAATTAAAACTACACAAGTATTTTAAATTGAAGCCTACCATCAAGGAAGCAAGACAGCTTAAATCCCAAAGTGGGGAAACGGACCTATTGACAGTCAATTATCTGACCACCTTAGAGGTGTTGGAAGAGCTGCGCCAAGAAATATCACTAGAAAACACTAATGAAAGCGGAACAATGACACAGAGAACTAGGTGTTTGGGCAATGAACAAGAGGCACCAAAAAGTGTGTTTAATCCACCATCACAGTTTCTACCCCAAAGGCCGTTGGACGCAATGGACATGTTCTCAGACGCAGTAATAAAGGATTTCATGAAATTTCGTGAGAATAATAAAAAAGCTTCGAATTTAAAGAGGAACTTGACTGATTTGCAGAAAGCGGCAATCATGAATTTGCAAAGGATGAGACTATAATTTGCAAGCCCTCAGACAAGGGGGGGAATATAGTTCTCATGCCTAGAGAACAATATGTGGAAGAAGCCCTCCGGCAGTTGAAAAATCACGATTGTTATGAATTAACAACGAAAGAAGAATATCAAAATAGTATCCTGAATTACCAAACGTTAATAAATAAATGGCATAAAAAATCTATGTTGGACCTAGATGAGTACTTATTTTTAAGATCTATGAACCCTATATTGCCAACATTCTACCATCTTCCGAAAGTGCATAAGGACTGTTTGAGACCACCAGGGAGACCTATTGTCTCCTCTTTAGGGAGTCTAACAGAAAATCTTTCGAGATTTATAGATCATTTTCTTTTTCAGTCAGTCTTACAATTGTCTTCTTACATTAAGGATACCACTGAATTTATTAAGCACATTGAAGGAATACAGTGGAATCCATCATATTTGGTTATTGTATTGGATATTACAAGCTTGTACACCTGTATAAATCATGTGCAAGGTTTGAATGCTGTAAAATATTTCGTACAGAAAAGACCATTGAAATTTGTGGAACATAATGGTATGCTACTTGAATTAATTGAGTTCTGTTTGTCGAACAATACATTTCTCTTTCAGGGAGATCTATATAGGCAGATATCTGGGTCCGCGATGGGCACCTGCTTCGCTCCCAGCTATGCAAATTTATTCGTAGGCTGGTGGGAGGAGCAGGTGGCCTGGTCATTGACCAAGGAAAATTGGACAAATGAAATAGTGGCATGGTACCGATACATCGACGATCTCTTCCTAATTTGGAAGGGATCGCAGATTAAAGCAGAAGAGTTTGTGACACATTTGAACAGTAATAATGTCAATTTACGATTTACAGGCGAGATAAGTTCAGTGGCAGTGAACTATCTTGACCTTAGGGTGACAATACAGGAAGGTAAATTAACAACAGCCCTTTATATAAAACCCACAGCAGGCAAAAGTATATTGCATGCTACAGGTAGTCGCCCATCTCAACTCAAAAATAGCATCCCTTGTGGGGAATTTCTTCGGTTGAAACGCAACTGTTCAAGAGAATGCGATTTCAACTTGGCAGCAGAAGAAAGTCTTAATCGGTTTCTAGTCAGAGGGTATCAAAAGGATCTCTTGGAAAACACTTTAAACAAAGTAAAACAACTACCAAGAGAGGGTTTATTCAATAAACCGGTACAGAAAAAACGAGGAGAAAACAAATTTGGCATGGTAACAACTTATTCAGAAGATGCAGACAGTCTCAAAAAGATTATGAAACGGAATTGGCATGTACTTAAGACTGATTTAATAATTGGAGCGGATATTCCAAGAAATCCATTAATCACCTTTAAAAGAGCTCGCTCATTAAAAGACAATCTGGTTCATAGCCATCTAGAAAACTTACCTACAAGAAAGGGAACATTAAATGAGTTGAAGGGGTTTGACCCATGTGGTAAGTATAAGGCCTGTGCCTTCAGCAAACGGGTGTTCACTTATGAAGTGCAAGGACTAAAAACAGGAAAGAGAATTAACAAATTCATGACCTGTCAAACAACTCATGCTGTCTATTGCCTAAAGTGCCCATGTGGCCTTAGGTATATAGGCAGCACCATACACTGTGTGAAAGTGCGGGTCTTGGAACATATGCGTGCCATAGCAAAAAAGGATTTTAATTATCCAGTTGCGAGGCACTTTGCTATTAAACATAAGAGTAATAGGGATCTATTACAGTTTTTTAGCATTGATTGTGTCCCATTGAACATCAGAGGGGGAGATAGGGTGTTAAGGTTAAGAAGACTAGAGTCACGTTACATCATTGACCTCCAAACAAAGACCCCATATGGGTGAAATAGTGGGGAGGAATTGATAGTACATCTGGGGACTTAGACAGCAGGATGACCAAAAACTTTTTAAGTGAATTCCATGATTTTTAAATATATAACTGAATGACATTTCTATTATCTGTGCTACTATATGTTTATTTGGAAAACAAGCCGATATACGGTGTAATGCTCAGAGAGGGATTAGGCAATCACTGGAAAGTGGTTGCCTTAGGCCTATACACTGCGAGATCAATTGATTTCAATTGTACATTAATCATGTTCACGAATATCAATATGATAAGCGATTTCGTTGTACATACCATGAATTGCTAAAGGTTTATATAAACATGAAATTTGGGTATTAATGTTACTATTGAAACACTACTACAAAATGGAGCTTGTATTTTACGAGCATTACCCCTCCTTTGTGTCTATGCCAATAACCATGATGCTTTAAAACATGTGGCTGACGATTGAGAATTGCAAAAACTGACAAAGGACTAGTTCCGAAACTCGTTTGTTTGTTGCGCGTTCCGAATAAAGGATACTTGCTGCAATCTGACCCCGTGAGTGCCGATTTCCTTGTATAAAGGAGGAATCGGTAGCGGAAAAAAAAAAAAATATATATATATATATATATATATATTTTTTTTTTTTCAACCAAATGCCCAAGCATATCCAGACGCACTCGACTGCTGCTGCAAACCAAGGGTTTTTATTTAATCATGGCACCCAGCAGAAACATCCCGGCAATTAAAATCATGGTGCCGACGCGTTTCGAGGTATTTAACCTCTTCTTCATGGGCAGCTACTTGAAAGTCGCAAGGAAGACCATCATGTATATTTATATTGTCCCGCCCATTGTGGGTGTTGCATAGTGCACAGGAGCATGCTGGTACGTGTAGTACAAACCCTAGTGGGCTCCAAGGACTTCTCTGGCAGCGATTGTTTTCACCCTTTGTAGGGCTCCGGGTAGACCGCTGATCCCATTATGCCCCAGCAGCAGTGCCGTATCGGTGGGAATCGTTCCTACCACAGCCTCTCTCGGGACAATATAAATATACATGCTGGTCTTCCTTGTGACTTTCAAGTAGCTGCCCATGAAGAAGAGGTTAAATATCTCGAAACGCATCAGCACCATGATTTTAATTGCCGGGATGTTTCTGCTGGCCGCCATGATTAAATAAAAACCCTTGGTTTGCAGCAGCAGTCGACTGCGTCTGGATATGCTTGGGCATTTGGTTGAAAAAAATATATATATATAATAGAACAGTTGCCCTTCAGCTCAACATCTCAGTGTATGTTCTGCCTCCCTACAGCGCGCTAGAAATGGTGGACTCTGCAGGCCTCCTTTAATGCAATATAGAGTTCATGAAAGACATGAGCTATTTTAATCTCCCTTAAGAATTCTGGCATCGCTGTGAGAAGAGCAGGTGTGAGCAGTCTGTCCGATGGGAGTGCAACTCCTGCCTGGGAACCAGTGAACAACTTAATTACTCAGTAAGGGAGGGGGAGCCTGAGGCCCAGAAATCCCAGGGCGCTCATCTCTTGCTGCAGGCTAGAGTTGGCATGTAAGTAAGATGTCAGAAAACAGCACGAGCTCTGAGGAGTGACAACATTTTGGGGAATGTGTAGACCAGCAGACACAATTTGAGACCCGACAGCGAGAATGCACTTCAGATTCCAGCTTTTTTTTTGCATTTTTCAGATCTTGGCTGATGCAGAGTGCACACAGCTATGGACCCAGAGGAAGGTACGGGGAGATGGTCCAATATCATAGTGCATTAAAGCTTGCAGATCAGATGTCTGTCTAAATTCCAGACCCCACCTTCCAATCCTTATGGGATAATAAAATGCAATAACACACAAGATCCCCCAGAGATTGGAAAGTGAGTCTGGGACAGTAGAGAGAAAAAGAACTTAACCAAGAGATTATAAGATACAATCTCCCTAATTGGAACTATAAATACACAAGTATCATATAGCCCAGGCACTCTGCAGAAGGAGCATGAGTGGAAAATAACTTTATATCTGGAATCCTGTTCTGTTTTTTATTAAGACCCTAACCCACTCTATAAGTAGCATGCTTTATCATCTGGCCTCACCCTTGTCACGGCCGGACTGGGAACTGAAACCAACCCTGGCCTCCACAGGGGTGCGGGGGGGTGCAAGTGGGAAGCACCACCCCCTCTGCCGCAATTGTTACCGGCGGATGATGTTGCAGCACTGCTGCATAACCGGCCATCTGTAACAAAACCAGCCCCCACCCTTCTGGCCCACCGGGGAAACGCCTGGTGCCCGCTACAGCCAGTCCGGCCCGGATCCTGGTCCCTTTAAACCAGGATGGGCTCAACCATGTTAAAGGAAGCACTTTCAAATTGTACCTGACAGGGGTCTATTTATATAAAAGATACCTTGGGAACACCCGGCTTCCCTTTATTATCTGTGTTCTAGGTATGGATAGAAATATACACTACCGGGATGTGTTAGGACAAATTATCTTCCCTACACCCTCTTATAGTCCAACATGTTTCCGCCCTTGCTTGAATGGCCACTATGGACCCTCAGCCTTCATCAGGACAAGTCAAATGCTGTGTGGAGATTATTTAGAGATGATTGTCCTCTTATTGTCAGTCAGGCACACTGTAACCAGACATTACACCAAATATAAATGCAGGCCTATTTGCCCCAATACAGGAAACAGATATTAGTGTCCTAGAATCAGAATTTAGAAAAAGGTTATCATGATTCTTGTCATCCTCTCTCTTTCAGCCCACGGAATGAATTGATCAAGGATAAATACAAATATTCCACAGCACACTGGCATGCAAGACAATGCACGGAAAATACCTAGATGTTGGCAAAACACACACATTCATACGGAAAACAACATATAAATGTACTGTGTATAGCCACCATGAGGCACTTCACAGCAAACCAGGTGAAATAAACAGATGTTCAGTTTATAAATCAATAAATTCTGGCTCACCCTAGAATCACCAAAGGTGCTGCTCCACAGGAGAGTGTGGTAAGCATGTTCCTGTGGTCATATTCTGCTAGTCTATATCAGAGTATAGGTTTCAGAACTTATATGAGACTCTGCCAGCATTTATGGCGCAAGGTCCTAAACACATTAGTAACACAGTTAAAGATATGTTCCCCCAGTCCATGTTCACTGCGTCAAGGGTACCATGCCCGTCAATCATCTATATTGACTGGCAGCAATCAGGGCCAGACTGGGAACCCAAAGCAGCTCTGGCAATATTGTTGGACCGGCCCCTACCCCCGTTTGGGGAGGCTGATGCATGCAAGCGTGAAGCACTGCTGCTTAACAAAACTACCCCCCAGCACTGCTGCTTTTGTTACTGGGGGCCGACGTTGCAGTATCACTATAAAACCGGCTCCCACCGCTGCAAAACAGGCTTCTACCACTCCAACACTGGCCCCCACCCTTCCAGCCTCCTGGGCTAACACCTGATTCCTGTTACGGCCAGTCTGGCCCTGTCTTCAATACTAGCTGCACAATTAGTGTTGTGTGCGGAGTGTTATTGGAATTGTGTGCCGCGCTTCTGCGGTACGTCCTCTCCCGATCGAAGCGCAGGTAATGTGGAGCATCATGGCATCATGACGGTGACATGTACCAGCACTTATGGGTAATCCAGTTTTGGAGGCATATAGGAGTTCCTGAAGTGTTTCTATTCACTATCTTGCACTAAATAAAAAAAAAACATTACTGCCCTCACTTAGAGCTGTATTTATAACAAACAAGAGCAACCCATATGTCCCTGTGAACTGGGTATTACTATGAAGTAAGAACAGTGTCCACAAGGAACTTATTCACAAACAGTGTTAACAATTTTGGAGCAACAATTAAACTCCCAACCGATTTAATCCATAAGCCAAACAAAAGTATCTTGTTACTCTGGAGTACTTATTTATTCAGACAATAACAATTAATTGCAAAAATATTTTAGTTTTCAGGCACAAAGAAAATAGTGAAGAAAGTGAAAATAGAGCCCAGTGTGAATAGAAGTAGCCTACAAGGTGAAATAGGTGTATAAAAGGTCTTTCTTTTAAAAAACAATGAGGAGCATGTAAGCGTGTAACGAGTCTTTTTTGCTCTCCCTTTGTTGAGGTCGACGACGTTTCAACCCTCTCTGGGTACGGGGTCTCATCAGGACATAATCTGGGGACTACAAATAAACAAAGTGTGAGTGCCCGAATTACACTAGTTATGTAAGTGAATTTGGGACTCCAGTAATTCGTTGGCTTACCTAATTACGTTCAATTGGATTTTGAAAGATGATAGATGAACTCTATCAGACGAAATCTAAAAAATAGAAAAATGATGTATAAGGAATTTCGCAAGTATATCCTTATCGATATATATATCTTTATACTATCCCTGAAAACCGGGAGGTTTCTCATTTAGCCGGCCCATAAGGAATTATTCAGTACATAAACCAATTAGGACATCTTCCTAAAAGGGGCTAACACCATTCAGGTATATTTCCTAGGTGTTTGTCACACTATAGTGATCTTCATCCAACAATACTTATCTCCGCTATTTACAATACGTATGTCACTTACTTGGAGTATTTAATATCTCCACGTTCTCCGTTTAGACAATGGCAAGGCTTCCCAATTTATAAGCGCTATTTTGCCCAATCTGTATGATGATCTATATAAAGACATTAAAATAAAGCATAATCGATAACTGAGGGTGTACTAACCCGGTTTCCATTCTATTTGTGAAAAAATTACTCACAGGGCTGTTTTGAGGATCCAGGGTGGCCTCGAACTGTACTCAATATGTCGGTAATAATTCCCTAAAGAAATGAGGCCAAAAATTAAAGCCAAGCCTTCACCTAATAAAATAATATAGACGAGGCAGTGCGTGTAAATAACTTACTTTTCCAAGGTAACAATTAGGGAATCCAATCACCGAATGATTCAAGCATCCAAGTCGCCCGCACAAGTCGTTGAACGCTGACTCTGAAGGCGGAAGTATTTAAATCCACCTGGAAGCCTGCCTGAGTGTAGGGGAGGAGCCGATTCCATTGGCGGCCATCTTAAAGAGGGGTATTATACTTGTATCTTAAGGCTGACCCCGGGACGGAGAGTGCTAATTCCAACCCGATTCCTACGTGTGCATCGAGGAGAAGTTGGATTACAGGGCGGACATCTAAGAGGGGGGCTTAAGTAATCCGTCCTTCTATGTGATTTACTTTTCAAATGATAAACGATTAGTAATTCAATCGCCGGATGATTCAAACATCCCAGTCACCGGCGCGAGTCCGTGAACACTGACTCTGGAGGCGGAAATATTGAATCACCTAAAAGCCTGCCTGTGTCCGGAGATAGAGCCGATTCCATTGTCGGACATCTTAAACGGGGGGTATTATACTCGTATCCTTAAGGGCTACACGCTGGCCCCGGAACCGGAAGTGCTTAATTCCACCCCGATTCCTGAGTGTGTACTGAGGAGAAGTTGGATTATAAGGCGGCCATCTTGGAGGGGGTCTTAAGTAGTCAGTCTTTCTATGTGAGGAAGGCTCATTTTTAAGGAAAGCGATGTGAAAAATTATAACCAAGGGATGTATGTGGATACGGAATTCTGTGAGCACTACAGTGCGCTCGAAGAGGAATAATTAGACCAATTGAAAAGGTGTACTCTGGAGTAGTTGAATACCCTGAATAAATTAATAATTTGATAGACAACTGTGTCAGAGAGAGCAAAATAGACTAGTTGAAGGATTATCAATGAGGTATCATCATACATGATTCATACACATGATGTTTAATCATACTTCAAATGGTTTAACCAAAGATGTATTAATGGTTCCTTGCTTGCCACTGTGCTGATCGATTCATGGCAACAAATCATTTTTTGGTCAAAATACAATTTACATTGGTATGATTTTGTACGTGTGAAGGCATCTCACGAGGACATCGATGAATCAAAACACTATAATCAAAATTCAATTGTAGTTGAAAACAATGACTTTCGAAAACTGACAATCTACCTAATGGAGTTCTAATATAGGCCCCACAACCTATTATTTCTAAGAGATAATGATGAAGACTGGGTACATTATCATGGCTAGAACTCTTTTCACTTGTATATTGGTAAAGTTCTAATATAGGTCACATAACCTTTCATTCCCAATAACAATTACTAAAGGCTGGGCACAATATCATGGGTGGAACTCTTTTCAATTGTATGTTAATGTAGACTGATGAATTTCCGCCATTCTTCTAGACTGTTAAGGCCCTGAGTTGTCGATTGACACTTATCGATCCATTTACATTCCAGTGTCTGTAACAGAATTGACATATCCCCTCCCCTGGGTGGCAGTTTAGCTTTTTCAATAACTTGCCACCTGATGTCATCAGGTGAGTGAGCCTTCTCCTTATAATGCTCAACCAATGGGGCATTTTCAGTAGAACACCGTATTCTGCTTCGGTGTTGGCAGATTCGATTTTTGACTGGTTGTGTGGTCTGTCCAATATAAATCAACTCACAAGGACACCAAATGCAGTATATAACATTACAAGTCGCGCAATTGGAAAAATCACGCAAGATGTAATTGATGTTAGAATGTGAGAAGGACTTCGTTTCCTTAGTGAATTTACAAGCGGTACAACTACCGCACTTATGATGTCCAGTTATAGGTGGTAATGACCAAAGCTCCGTGAGGCTACTTTTCGTTTCCTTGATACTTGTGTCGGAATGGACCAGATGGTCTCGTATGTTTTTTCCTTTTCTAAAGGAAAACATGGGCAACTCGCGGCCGATGTTGAGAGTGTTCAATGTGAGCCAGTGTTTTTTTATGGTCTTTTGAATCTGTGTGCTTAAGGGGCAGAAGGTAGTCACACATACCAGTTGGGGTGATGTTCTTTTTACAGATTTTTCCAAAAGTGTCTCGCGAGGACTAAACCATGCGCGTTTCATTGAGGTTTTTATTAATCTTTTTGGATAGCCCCTCTCTTTAAGTCTGGCACTCAGAATGTCTGCTTCTCTAAAGAAATCCGCTTTCTCCGTACAGTTCCTTCTGAGCCTTAAAAATTGTCCGTAGGGGAGGCCATCTCTCAAGGCTGATAGCTCTTATATTGTAGGAGGGTATTTCTATCCGTAGGTTTACGGTATAGAGTTACATCTAAGTGATTGTTGTTGTTTCTGATTTTCAAATCCGAAAAGGGGATAGACTCTTTATCAGAGTTCATTGTAAACTTTAAGGATGTTTGACATTCATCATACAGATTGGGCAAAATAGCGCTTATAAATTGGGAAGCCTTGCCATTGTCTAAACGGAGAACGTGGAGATATTAAATACTCCAAGTAAGTGACATACGTATTGTAAATAGCGGAGATAAGTATTGTTGGATGAAGATCACTATAGTGTGACAAACACCTAGGAAATATACCTGAATGGTGTTAGCCCCTTTTAGGAAGATGTCCTAATTGGTTTATGTACTGAATAATTCCTTATGGGCCGGCTAAATGAGAAACCTCCCGGTTTTCAGGGATAGTATAAAGATATATATATCGATAAGGATATACTTGCGAAATTCCTTATACATCATTTTTCTATTTTTTAGATTTCGTCTGATAGAGTTCATCTATCATCTTTCAAAATCCAATTGAACGTAATTAGGTAAGCCAACGAATTACTGGAGTCCCAAATTCACTTACATAACTAGTGTAATTCGGGCACTCACACTTTGTTTATTTGTAGTCCCCAGATTATGTCCTGATGAGACCCCGTACCCAGAGAGGGTTGAAACGTCGTCGACCTCAACAAAGGGAGGGCAAAAAAGACTCGTTACACGCTTACATGCTCCTCATTGTTTTTTAAAAGAAAGACCTTTTATACACCTATTTCACCTTGTAGGCTACTTCTATTCACACTGGGCTCTATTTTCACTTTCTTCACTATTTTCTTTGTGCCTGAAAACTAAAATATTTTTGCAATTAATTGTTATTGTCTGAATAAATAAGTACTCCAGAGTAACAAGATACTTTTGTTTGGCTTATGGATTAAATCGGTTGGGAGTTTAATTGTTGCTCCAAAATTGTTAACACTGTTTGTGAATAAGTTCCTTGTGGACACTGTTCTTACTTCATTCTCACTTAGAGCTGGTGTGAGAATACTGTCTTAAATCCTTTGCCGCAAAGGCAATATCATAAAGATCAAAATAGTGAATACCTCCCACAGTGTGGTTAATGAAGTCAAGCCTCATGTTCATGTACTGTTCTATCTCATGAATCTGCAATACACACGGTTGTTATACTGTCCATTGTGGACTAGTCCAAGACTGTGTCCCTTCAAGAATAAAATGTTATGTTATAGCTCCCATAACCTTCTTGGTATGGTGAGAAGGGTACATTATTATATAAAGTCAATCTCATATTTCCTGTGAATGCAGTCTATATGTCTGAGTTAGGATGAGAGGCAAACTAGAATGAAGTTTTATAATAAAACAACAGATAGGGATAATCTTTTACATTTTGATTGTCCCCCGAACACATGTACATATAGGTATTTATACAGAGGGGTTTACTCCAGCCACTAAAACATTACCGAATGTCATGTGTATATATGTGTGTGTGTATATATATATATGTTAATTTCAGTTTTGTTGGTGTAAGTCTTGACCCCCCCCCCCCTCCCTCCCCCTCAGTGCTCTCACCATGGTCATGGGTCTTTGATTGATGTGAAAGTGTACTCCTCCTAAAGTTTCCTGAACCGTGAGATCAACATTTTTTTCTCAGAGAACTGATGGTGGACAAGGACCAACCTGCAAATCCGATCCAACAAAGGTGCATTGCCGCTGGACCAAAGATCCAGCTCGTTCCTCCGCAGCTGCAAATCTGATCCAGTGAGACGTCACAGAGAAAGTGTCAGGTCTTGTGGTGCCCTCTTCGGCTACGGCCTGCAGCCGTGCCCCACTGGAATAATCTGAGCTTCAACGAAGGTGACTAAGTCCGACGGTAGAAGTGTTCACCTGGCGAATGTGTGAAAAGTATCCTGCCATTGAGGAATGTTCTTTGGGCGTGAAATTCATATTTCTCCTGCTCTGCGCGCTCCCACCTTGCGTGGCTGACGATTTTTGACTTCCACCACAGAGACTGATTTCCAAGGTAAAACGTTTCACCGGGATGAACCTGGTTCTTGTATAGGACCCGCGCTCCACTGTGTTTGGTCTTAACGTTTTACTTGGTCTGTTCTAGTGCTACCAGAAACCTGCGGTGGCGCTTAATGGTTTTTGGCGCTATTTTGAACCTTAAACTTTTGAAATTCATATCTCCAGTTCTACCAATTGGATTTTTGACATTTTGGAATCATTTTATTCATTAATACATTATCTGTTTTTCTAAATTGGTTTGGTATTTGTCTTGTGTTATGTCTTTGTTGTATTACTCTTCGAGTGCTGCATAAATACTTTAGAAAATGCCTCTAAATTAAGCCTGACTGCTTTGTGCCAAGTTACCAGAGGATTGAGAACAGATTTGATTAGTGACTTTAGTGTTTCACCCTAACAAGGATTGTGGTTAATATTCGAAGGGGATTCTCACCTCTCAATTAATACTTCAAATTTCTTCCAGTAAGCATCTAAAAAATATCCAGCGTCCTCTCTATTCTTCTCATGAAAAAGCCCCCCTTGTTCCAGTTTCGGTTATATTTATCACTTCAATATTGCCTATGAGGCCTAATTTGGAGATGTTTGCTTTTAAATAAACATGTTTTAGAATTCAAGTAGGCGTGAAGAAGTTGACTTTCTTTCAGAAAAGCAATCAACAAAACATATAAAGGATTGCCCTAAGGAAAAGAAAAAGAACAGTAGAAACTGGCCTGATTGTGGCGGTCTAGTAACTAAAACTAACACCAGATAATAATTTCGTTGTGTTCCCTATATTGCTCCTGATGTGAATCCACTTCTATGATTGGTGTATCAGTTTCCAGTAGTATGTTCCTTTCTGCATTAACCACTTTGGTGATAATGGCTTCCATATTGCACTTCCACATGCCCCTCGGCATTCTCAGAGTGCAGCACGGTCGGTATTAAACACCAAGCTCCTCTGGCTCTGATACAACCTGCATTTTAAGTGACTGGGATGTCCCGGTCGCTGTCATGCGTGGGTGGCCTTCCTGCAATTCCATGCGTGCTCCCCCGTCTGGCCGGAAGTGTTCTCTTCCCATCGGCAGGTTTTACAAGCAGCCCGTCATACTTGGAATACGACTACAGGCCACACTGGCGACGCGCGAGGCCTCTTGTTTCGGGGCCGAGGTGAGGGCCGCATATGGTCCTCCTGCTCCTGGTTTGGCACCTGCTGTAGGGCTGGGGAAGAGGGCAACGCTGGTGAGAATAACAGACTCACCTGTGAGCATTCAACACAGAACCACACAAGACGCAGGACACCCGGTTAGAGGAACCAGGGTCTGCATTAACCATTCATGCTTGTGGTAGAACCCAGTCCAGCTGCTGAAACCCATTCACTTTTTAAGTCCAGTGTTACCACTTTGCTGATTCATCTTTTCAGAAAAAAACATAAGATACATTTTTGTAGGGTGTAATTCTGCCATTTTAGTCCATGGTGTGGATATAGAAATTAACTTACTGGAACACAAGGTTGCACAGTGGCTTCCACAGGAAGCCATGACACGTGCAGGGAGGAGCCACCTTTGTAAGGCGAGGAGACCACGTCATCTCCATACAAGCTGAAGGTAGGAGTCCCCTCCTGCTACTGCGACCTCTAAGGAACAAAGGAAACTGAATAAGAAGGAGGTTCCACCCTGCTCACCCGACCAGCAACCAATGCCAAAAGTCCAGTCCTTTTACAGTAAAGCCCACCTCAGCCCCGGCTGACAGGCCGTATCCAGACATCCGGCAGAGCTTGGAGATGCCATACAGTCCATACCCGATCATTCAGGCGGGACCGCAGTGTTTCGTTTTCACATGCCGCAAGCAGGCGATGTCTGTGGGT
This sequence comes from Triturus cristatus, assembly GCF_964204655.1. NCBI lineage: Eukaryota > Metazoa > Chordata > Amphibia > Caudata > Salamandridae > Triturus > Triturus cristatus. The sequence continues at coordinate 405,505,198 of NC_140584.1, forward strand.
AAAACACCAGGGAAGAACCTGCCACAACAACCGCCACCCTAAATCTCACCCCCACATGTAATTACCCCAAAACTTGTAATTCCAGTTAGTTTCCCTTTCCCAAAATTACTAGGGCCCCCTGTACTGGCAATTCCGGGTAAGGGACACAACGGGGATCACTACAGATCACTTGTAAAGAAGGCACAGTCTGCTATCACAGGGTTTCTAAAATCAAGATACACAAAACCAGTGCTTAATTTGTGCTGGTGTTTACCTGTGACGCCACAGACATTTAATTCCTAGTACTGACACTTTTTCTATCACAGTCTATGATATGGTGGTGCTGCTGCCCGTTGCCAGCAGAGCACATCGGTTTAGCAATGCAACGGGTACTTAAGATAATAATAGCAGTGCATCCAGGCCATTGACTCTGGTATTTTGCAGCTGGGGCAGTGAGTGGCGCAAGACTCCAAGCTGCAGTTGCATCCGAAGCAATACCTTGTCCCTGGGACTTTTTTCTTTCAAATTAAGCCCGGCACAAAACAGAGCCAAGTCAACAGTTTACGCAAATCATTAAACATACATCCAGCACAGCTCAGATACACCAAGTAGTCAACTATCACAGGGCATCCAACAGCACTTACCATTAAGATACAAGACAAGCATTTGCAATGCAATAGGTCTCGCATGTGGGGGAGTTAGAGCTATTGGCGTTGTACATGACAATGTCTTTTACCCATGTGCTTTGGTTTGGAGTGGATGTATGTGGTTTGGAGTGGAGTGGATGTAAGTGGTGTGGAGTGGAATGATATGGGTTGGATTGGAATTGTTAGTTGTGGAATTATGTGTGGTGGAATTGTGTGGTGTGGAGTGGGTTTGTGTGGCGGAATTATGAGGAATGGTGTGCAGTGGAATTATGTGGATAGTAATTATGTGGTATTTAGTGTACTGGAATTATGTGCAATGGGATTGTGCGTCATGGAGTGTAATTATGTGGAATGGTATTTTGTGTTGTGGAGTGGTATCTATTGGAGTTTAAATATGTGGTGTGCTGTTGAATGTTGTGGCATGATGTGGAATTCTGTGGTGTAGACGGGTTGTATGTTGTGCATTGTGCAGTTGTGTTGTTGAATTGACTTATGTGGTTTGTTGTCGAATTCTGTGATGTGGAATGGAAATGTGTAGAGTGGAAATGCGTGGCTTTGAGTGAAATTATGCGGATTGGAATTATGCAGAATGGTGTGGAGTGTATTTGTGTGGAGTGTGTTACCACGTTAGTTTATACAACAACAAAAAGAATATCGCACAACACCAAGCTGTTCTGAATTCAGTGGTTAGTGCAGTCACCAGTAACACTCGGCATAGCCATATTAGGACTGACTATAGAGCTATGTACATGTCAAAGTGCTGACATTTACCCGCAAGGCAACGTGTGGAGGTGCTTCTGAATACTTACAGACGTCTATAAACATCTAGCTGTTGTGCAGAACCCTGCACTGGGGTGGAAAACAGTTGCTGGTTCCACCTATTATTAATCACATTACGTCCGTAAAAGGGCCCTTCCCACTATAAACTGTGGAGCAATCACTTATCAGCCAAGTCAGCTGTTTATTACTGAGGAACGTATTCCATTTCGGATGGTGCTGAATACACAGCTATTTTGAACTGTAGATGTCTTTGACTCTCGGTGATATTCGGAGTGCTTTGAGCCTTCAGCTGTTTATAAGTGGAAAGATTTAATGTTTTGAAGTTGCATTTAGATAGCACTTTCCACCTCATAAGGCTCTAATGCCTTTTGAGGGTGGATACCAGGATGCCACACCATGCCATTTTTACAAATATCAGAGACTGCAGTTCACCCCTAATTTGTCATTCTTTTTATCTTAAGGTTGTCGCACAATTAGCAAGCAGCCTGCCATGCAAATTGCCAAGCTATCTGTTCTATAAAGTTTCTGGAAATCGTCACATAATAAGTCATGCATGATGTCTGAAAGGATTATGCAGTCTGTAATACAGGGGGTCATTCATTTGCTCATGCAATTATGGAGTGGTCATTCAGAGGGTAATGTGGGCAGGCAGATATATTGTTTTTTAAGCCAGCGCTCATATATGTTTTTTGTCATACCATGCAGGAATCATGCTCGTACGCATTGAACGAGGAAGCAGTGGCAGCTCCCCCATTAGGGCGTGGGGGCGTCGCCCCACTGCTTTCTCGCGGTGCGAGAAGGCAGAAACATAAACAGTAAAAACGACCATTTATGTTTCTGCCTTCTCGCATTGCGAGAAAGCAGAAGTGCCTCTGTGCTTGGTTGTGGGCGGGAGGGTGGGCGGTCCTGCTCGAGGGCAGGGGGGGGGGGGGGGAGTGGCTTGCCCACTGTTTTGGGTACTGACTGTTTGGTCGGCCCTGGAGCCGACCAAACAGTCAGTACCCACAACAGTGGGCAAGCCACTCTCCCCCTGCCCTCGAGCAGGACCGCCCACTCTCCCTTTTTCTCTATGCAGAGAAAATGGCCCCGGCTGGGGCGCTCGCCTGCTGCGCCTACCAGCGTTTTGATTGGTGTGCGTAGTGCGTTGCGTAGGGGAGGGAAGCAGGAAGCTGCCTGCTGGCTGCTTCCTGCAGCAGGAACACGAGGACTCACCAGTGACCGGCCTGGAGTGGAGGCGGTGGAGTACCTCGGCGCTCACTCAGGTAGGTTTAACGTTTTATTTTAATTGTTTGTTTATTCCCTCCCCCATCCCCCCCCCGCGACACCACAAACCAAGTGTTATATCGGGTACATGTAGTTTTTACTTCCCATGCCCCATTAATAATATTTCACAAACAACGTGTATGACAACTTAAAAGTGTGTCTATTGCTTTAGAAGAGTTGTTCCCTTCAGTTGAGACAAGTCTGCCGCTATTCTGAAACAAACCGGTGCATTTCACTTAACTGGGCAAAGCAAGATATGGCAACCTTGCTCCCTATGTGGCTGTGCTTCGATACTAGTAAAACTAACAGATATTGACAGGCAACACGGTATATACAACGCCCATTGGGGCAGTTTGATTGAAAAAATCATTGCAGAATGTCTCAAACACAGTACAGGCCCTACACAGGAAGCGCGGATTAGCTAGACCAGATTAAAGCTCTGCTTGTTAGCGTTCGTAGTCCATTGTCAGATGGACGGGCAAAGGGTAGGGGGCTCAAAAATACCCCCACTGCCACCTAAAAAGCAGGCATGATGGCTTGCGGAGTTTACCGCTCGCCACTGACACCCACCGTCACTCTCAGATCACGAGGTCGGTTCCGCAAGGCCATGTCAGCCTTCCAACCCTGAGGGGTTGGGACATACACTACCATTAAGTTGGAGGGTGATAGTAAAACAAATTCCGGGACTGATGGTGCACAGACGATCGTGCTGATTAAATCGACCTCAGAACAAAGATGCCTTTCTTTCAATGAAAACTAGCATTGAGGTTTGATGCGAAATGACAGATGGTGACTATAACAAGTCGGCAGAAAGGTGGGATTCATGAGAAGCGGTGGGGAGCGTGCATCTTACAGTAGAGCCTGGGGCCCCCTAGCCGGGGGTCCAAAATGTTACGTTGCAGAGGTCCCGACTTGAGAACTGGGGTACCTGGTTCGAGTTTCGATGTCGCCACAACATCCTGCGATTCTGCGCAAATCACTTAATACCTGAGGCACACAAAAACAAAAATGTGACCTTTCCTTTTTGTAAGGTAACTGGGGCTCGTGTAAAGCGCTTCAATGCCTTCGGTGCGAATTGGCGCTATATAACACTGAAAGAAACAAACATTTTTCATAGTTTGTCATTGTGCGCACTGAAATTTTTCTTGTGTGCAACTTCTTAAACTTGCTGTGCCTGTGATTGTGAAACCCATGGTTATGCGGCATGAGGGTTACACTTTGGCTGATGTTTCCACTCGTTTGCACTCATTGCTCAGCGCTCTGACCTCCAGAGAGCGGGCTTAGTACTATTATTGTGACATTTTGACTTACATGCGGGCGAGAGGGGACACTGCAAGCTGTTTCACAGTTTTTCACAATGGACTTGGGCTGTTGCATCATTCCGTCTGACTCCTCCTGAACCCTGGCCTCAGCCCTGTGTGCTGTCTTTATGGCCTGACAAATGGTTTGGATGCAGCCTACACAACACTCACTGGTTTGCTCGAAGCAGGCCTTGTCAAATGCAAGCAGTAAAATTCAAGCTATTTGTCAGGACATAAACTAACAAATACAGGGCCTGCCTGGTGACACTTTTTCTTGAAAATGCAACATTTGCCCACTTTTCCTCTCAAAAAGTTCCCAAGGAGAGAATCCTCTTGATCCCCTTACAACAGTCGGGCTTGCTCGCTACAGGGCACTCATCCCAAACTTTTACGCCCCACTACTTTAAAATCTCACCAGCCACCACTGCGAGGAAGGATAAGGTGACTTCCCTATGCGCTGTATAGAGCCGATGAAATAACAGCATTGAACTTAACATTCCCGTAAATTTAATGCAGCAGAATATCCCCTCCTTTGTATAGCTCCCAATTAAAAAGATTTGGGGAAAACACACTCTCCTGATTGTGAGCTACTCAGCAGCGGAGCATTAGGACCCGCAGTGAAGCGAGTGGGAGGGTCGGGAACATGTGTATGTGGTGCATAGTTGAACACCTTGTTTTGGCACATGCTTCCTTAGGAGTAGCTGAAAGGACTCCACTTCCGTGCACCCCAACCCCCTTACTGCACCCCTATAGCTCATAACTTTCTCCAGGAGCCTCCTCTTTCTGCTTCTTGACAACATCTTGAAATAAGCCATATGTCTGCCCCTCCAGTGCCTTGATTTGTGTGTCGCTAATTGGTGGATTCGGGGGCTGATTATTGCTCTAGTGGGAGGAGCCGTGCTGCCCTCAGAGAAAGGCAGTTTACGACCTTGTTAATGGAACCGGAGGTCACTAGATGAAGCGGATCTTGTTACTAAGGAAGCCAAAGAAAAGCCTAAGCACAAGGTCAAGAACAGAATCTTGTTAAAATTTTAAAAATACTCGAAGGGCGGGGGTGGTGGTGGAGGATGTGAAAGATCGCATCATCAAGTGGAACATAATTATGAGGCGAGCTCCTTACGGTCTTGCATAATATAAAAATTGTCTGAAATAGTCAACGGACGGGAGGTGGTGGTGGGGGAAAGCTGGGAGCCGATGCTGAACAGCACCAAAGAGCGAGCAGGAAAGAAATAATAAACAAGCAGTAGGGAGGAGGAGGAAGAGGCAGCTGCAGACTGAGGAGAGGGAGCACGTGTGGGCACAAGCGAGTTCCTGAGTCTAAGCAAGCAAAAAGAAACAAGAGTGCTCACAAAGTAATAAATAACATGACAGGTAAGACCGCACACAACGGGGGCAGTCCCCATGGGAGGTTAAAAAAGTAGAAAAGGAGGGACTACTGAGCATATTAACCAAAGAAAAGGCAGACATTTATGAAGGACAGTAAAAGGAGCCAATTAGAAAGATGAGTGGTGCTTAAAGCCCATATTCTACATACAGCATGTCTCGAAGAGACTGCACATGCACTGCCTAGGCAAGACCAAAAAGAAACAAACAACCAAAACAACAGATTAGACAAATCACGTTCCAACCATCCAACACAGCTTCACAATGACATGTTGTCAGCTATCAAAGGGGCCCAAACAGCAGTTTTACCCTAAATGTATACTTATTTGACACCAGTTTTTGTTCGCAGCTTATTTTATATTACAAACTGAACCCAACCCAAGGGCATTAGAATGCTTTACAGCACAACCAGACTGGATTACACTTTTTAAAAACTTTTTAGGCAAAGGGAGGTTTCGCCCATAATCGCAGGATGTTGAGCCGAGGAAGGGAGTCTGCTAGCCATCGGTATTCAAAACGATTGAGCTGGTAGAGGCGAGTTGGTCAAGGCGAGTCAGCTGCCCCTCGAGCTTGAGCATTGATCCCAACTAGGGTTACCCCCCGGCTGGTTTTATACCAGCATGACCAATATTTTAATGTCCTGCTGATACAATAATCACCTAAAGCCTGTATTTTTTCCCCTTATCAATACATACTTTGAACAGTATATGTTAGAAGAAAACACTTTAAAATGTGTTTTACAGCTGCCATAATGACCCCTGACTGCTAATTAAAGTAAACAAAGACAGAAATGGCATGTTAAAAACAAATACAGACATTTTAAATAACATTCTACTTAAAAGAATCGGGTCCAGACCTTTGAAGCAGCTTAAAAGATGAACAGAAGACCAGTATTTTTGTCGGGGAAAGGTGGCAACCCTACTCCGACTCCTGGTCAAGGCAGAGGAAGGCTGAAGGTAGAAGCAGCCTCAGCGCCTAATGGAGCTGGCTTTAGCTGACCGGAGCTGCTGGTGGCCTGCAGCTGTCAACCGGACCTAAAGCTATTAGACGACCCTGAGCCTGACTCGGAGGTCATGTAGGGCTCAATTCAGGGATAAAGTCATGGCACGGCAGGGAGCCAGCTACCTAGTGTTCAGCCCTAACATTGATATCCGACAAGCCTGACCTTGGAGCAACCCGCCCACTGTAGCAGCCTAGTTGCGATGGCCTTGGCAGAAAAGGCAGGAGAGAGCTGCTTATATTGAGGAGCACACTGAGGTAGGACTATCTAGGACAGATTCCTGATGCCCGAATAGTGATCACCAAGCATCTAGCAAAGAGTGAGTGACAGTCAACTGCAGTTTATACATATGCCCCTTTCTTTCTCCTTCACCTCAAGTGCGAGCTCTGACACAATACGCAATAGTGTTTTAAAAACACAAGGCTCCATCTACATCTAACAATATGGGCATAGTTGGGAATGCCATTGAAATTCTTGTGTAAATTAAATTATTCCAAAAGTCACACATTGAGACAAAGGGGATTAAGGTTTTAGGAATAGCTCTAGGGTAAGTTGATTGACATACTTCAGGACTATACATTGTGCCGTGAAAGAGGCTGTTGTGCTCATGCGGGTGCCCTGCAGCAACCTTATATGATCCAACTGCAGGACCGCCCCTCCCCCCACCGTTAGACCTTCTCCTTCCACCTGAGTCATCAGGTGGTGGGAGAGCCAGCAGGTTTGCGGGGAGGGGGAGGCAGTGGGGCTCTGAGTTTTTCGTGGGGGCCAAGCGGCCACGGTGTGGCATTTATTGCAGTTTCCGTTTTACTGAGTGAATCACTTTTACTGTTACAAGTGAGCCCTACATACCCTTGAGCATGAGGTCCAGGTGATTGAGAACGACAACACCTCCTGTAAACAATATAAGAGAAAAGGACATAGCAAGGAGCTCCTGGGTGGCCCCACAGCAAAATTGCAAACATCTACAGCAACTTCACACACCAACCCAAACCCAGAGAGCATTTTGCTAACCTAGCCACCCCCAACAAAGACCAAATGAACAGCCCTCACCAGAAATGACACAGTAGCAATCATGTGGGACACTCACTCAAGGGCACAACAGACCACTGCCCCCACTAAATCTACAATCAGGAAACATCAGCAATCAGCACCACACTAACCCACTTCTCAACACCTTTATCACAACCGCTACATTCCAAAATGAAATGTGTGGGAATCAGTGCCCTCCTCAAGAAGCCCACTGCTGACCTGAATAAACCCAGCTACTTCCGATCCATCTCGCTGCTCCCCTATACAGCCAAATTAATTGAGAAGGCCACCAAGAAGCAATTCACAAACAATGTTCCCTCTTATTGTTTTTCTCTATGTGCAGCAATAAAAGTGCTCTGTGTGCTGCTGCTATGGCTGTGTGCACAGAAGATAAGCCACAGCTTAATATGCAAGCATGGGCAGTGTACGAGCTACAAGAATTAGTGGAGTAGCAAGAGTGCCATGGGCCTAATGCAAACCAGAAAAAAATGGACCCCTCACCAATGGGTTAGTATTAAAAGGCACCCATTACAGGGGTGCAGTGGGCTCATTGCACCCCCGGACACCGGCGCCACTGCTTCTAGTGCCCTAATCATTCTACCTAATATACCTCTCTCTATGTGATTTCCATGCTTCTCTTATCTCCTCCTTGCACCTTTTTTCAACCCTCTCCACTTACACTATCTCTCACGTGTCCCTATCTCCTTCCTTCCATTTTTCGTTGTGTCTTCTCCCTTCGCTCCTACTTACTCTCCCCACTTTTCTTTCTTCCTTTCTGCTCTCCCCCACTTCTCCTTCATCCTTTCTCTCTCTTCTAATCTACGCCCTACCCTTCTACAATAATTTCCCTCTAATCTCCCAATTGTATCCCATATCACACCTCCATAGCTGCCCTCCTCCTCTCAACCACCCCTACTGGGTTCCACCCTTCTCTCTTCCTTCACTTCTGCTGCCTTTTCAACTCATCCATCACCTTCCACCCTGTCTTCTTGTCCTCTTTTCTTGTCTAACCCGCGAGGAGTCCCATGTACAAACCCATTGAATGTAACCTTTGGCCTCTGCTCTGCTCTAACCTCAAATCTGGGTTTACCAGTACCTGTTTAGCTCTCAGTGCAGATGATACTTCTGAAAGCCTTCTCAGAGGAAGAGACCACACATAGCAAAACCCAGAAAGACCATTCAAAACTATGTTTATCAACAAGCCTGTTAAATAAACTGCAGCCATTACAGAGCAAGCTGGACATCTCTCACATCTGGGTCCTGGTGCCTTTGCACTGCCTGCAGCAAAAATAGTCACGCCCCTTACTAAATTCACATGCTTAGATTACAGAAAAGGGTGGCACTCTGCCCTACTTGTCTTACCTTCGGTACACTCTTCACCAAGTAATGAGTCAGGAGGCTTTGGCCAGAGCCAGGTGTCTCCACCCTTGCTGCTACTGAGAGGCCCTCATCTACACCTTCCCCTTTGTAGTAGCTATTAAAGAGAGACATTAATGTGGTTGTTTGGCACGGGTGTGTGTGTTTTTTCACTGAAAAAAACAAAGGTTACAGGGACGTTATAGTTAGGAAATACAATAAAAAAAACTGAAATGCACGTAAAAAAACAAAGGCTACTGGGACGTTACAGTTAGATTGATATTAGACTCATACAAAACCAGAGAAATTCAGCAGTTATAGTTTGCTGAGCTAACAATAACAAATGCCCCCGCAGTGTACTGCTTATGACATCACATATTACATCACTCGCGACATGGTCAGTGACATCACTGATGACATCACTCATGACATCACTGATTTAATTATTAATGACATCATCCAGTGACAGTGATTTTCTAAAAGTTACTGAGTGTTAAATATATATACTAAGGTAAGTGGATGTGGGAGTTTCTATATGAGTGAGTGAGTGGGTGTGTATGTGGAGAATACAAGAGTGAGTGGGTGGGAATGTGAGAGACTGGGAGTGTCAGTGGGTGTATAAGTGAGTGGCTTTGTGAGTATCTGTATGAGTGAATGAGATGGTGTGTAAGTAGGTGTAATGGTGAATGAGAGAATGAATGAGTGGGTGTATGGGTGAGGGCACGGGTGTGTCAATTGCTGTAAATGGTGAATGAGAGAGTGCATGAGTGGCTGACTAAGCAGGTACATAAATGTCTGTTTAGGTGTGAGTGACAGGGTACATAAGTGACTGTGTGAGTGCATGAATGGGTGTGTAAGTAGGTGCATGGGTGAGTGAGTGGGTGTTTGAGTGGCTGTATCAGTGGTCCCTGCTGGGTCCCCACACTCCTGTGGAAGCCGACATGGCTTTGACAGAGAGGGAGCTGTTAACATGCAGTTCCCTCCCTGTCAAAACAATGTACTACGCTTTGAGCAAGCGAGAGCAAAAAGCTCCTGCCAAGCCCTAGCAAACAGGTATGTCCCGGGCCTGGATACCCTGGGACATAGCAGGAGCCGGCCCAGGGGATGGCTGTCCCCAGGGCCATCTTTAGCTCCAGGAAGGGGGCTGCACGGCCTCCCACCATCTTTACTTTAGCCCCAGGGAGTTGGTGGTCCCCAGGGCCGGGGAGCCACAACGGACCGCCTCCATTATATAATTTGAGCCTCGGGGAGGTCACGAAGGCAGCGGGGGGGCCGAGCACCCCCCTCATTTCTATGTTAATTGCCCGGGAGAGGGGGCATCCCTGGGGCTGTGATGTGGGCTGCACAGGCCCAGAGGCTGCGGTGGGACTGCACGGACCCCCTGCATTTCTATGTTAATTGCTCCGGGGTGGTCGCGGTCCTCGGGCTGCGAGGGTTTACCCAGTCCCCTCAGTAATTAGAGTTAAAGCCCCGGGGCAATGGAGGTCCCTGGTGCTGCGGGGGTGTCCAAGCACCCCCCACATTAATTTTGGCTAAAGCCCTGAGGAGGTGGAGGGCCGCATGGCTGTGGGGGGTCCAGGAGGCCCCCCACATTATTTAAATTTAAAGCCTTGGGGAGGTGGCGGTCCACAGGGCTGCAGAGGGGTCCACGCACACCCCACAAGGAGGGCCCCCCCACATTATTTTAATTTAAAGCCCCGGGGAGGTGGCAGTCATGGGGCAGCGGGATAGGCCATACGGGCCTCCCATTCCCTAATTTAAGAAATAGCCCCAGGTAGGTGGTAGTACCTGGTGCTGCCGGGGTCCGTGGGGGAGGTGGCGGTCCCCAGGGCACTGGGTGCCACATGAGCACCCCCTCACCTAATTATAAAACACTACCCCTATCTAGGGGCCTCATGAAAGAGACATGCGGGAGCCCGTGTGTCTTTTCTTTTCAATTTTGCTACGCATCCGCTGGCCACCCACAAATTTGAGGCAAAATCAAATTAAATAAATTATTTTGAGCCCCGGCCTGGTCCTTGTGGGAACCTCCCCCCCCGCCCCCCACACTGTATCTGGGTGCTCAGGGTATTCCTACCCGGACACCTTTTCTTTATTTTTTAATTTTTTTGTGGGCCGAGTCCCAAGACGGCTGCCAACACTTCCTGGTTGAAGTGGTGGTAGCCAATAAAATTTAAGTAGGATTTGCGAGACCACTGCAAGGACTCGCGTCCCCAGATATCTATATTTTTTAAACTTAAATAACTCTAAAACCACTGAACGGATTCACACCAAAGCACAAAAAACACACTTTCTGTACCAACATCCAGCTTTCTTCCAAATTTGATGTAATTCTGTTCAGCGGTTCGGGCTATAGTCATCTTCAAAATCTCTATGGGAAAATGCAAGGGGAAAACGCATTTTGGGAACACCTTTTTTCTCGGCCCCCTCTTCATGGATCACCCCAAAACTTTCACCACAGTAGCTGAAACAAAAAGGAAACGTTTTTTGAAAAGTTTGTGACGATTCGTCCAACTGCACCTCCGTTATTGGCAAAACAAAAAACGCTTTTCCTATGGAAGCTTGGTCCTAACTATAACTAGTTATATATATATATATATATATATATATATATATATATGTGTGACCTCTAACAAAGAGGAGGAAATGCACACCTGCAACAAAACATCAGGTAAAATAGACACAAATAAAGTCTTGAGTACTGCGTTGGTTCCCTTATAGTCACTATTTAATCCCTCAGTGAATAAAGAGAACCCATTCGTAAACAATGGCAAAATGAACCAAATAAAAGAGAAATAAGTACAGAACAGAAAGATATAGAAGCGATAACATCAGTTGGTATGAAGAGAAGTTTGAGATCAGTGCTTTATATGCATCACAAATTATGAAATGAAATTAAAATTAGATTTATAACACGTGCTAATACCCGGAGGTGTCTAGGCGCGGTGGCTCCCCCTGATATACTAACCAGAGTGGATATTTAAAATGCAGTAACGGGCTAGTTATTAAAAATTTGAGTTTTCAGACGTTTTCGAAATCCCAACAACTTGTTCTCTGTCTTTTAAGCCAGTGGGAGGGAGTTCCACAATTTGGCTGTACCTGAAATTAAGCTCCCCCCCCCCCCAGGAGGCAGTCTTGGTCCTGGGGATTATCAGATTTGCAGAGGTCGCAGAGCGCAGTTGCCTTCTAGGAGTATACCACTTGAACTTGTCTGCGAAAAAATTAATGGCCAAGGCCATGTAATGCTTTAAAGGCGATACAGAGGGCCTTGAATTCTATCCTTCTTTTAACTGGAAGCCAGTGCAGAATTGGAAGAGCGTGGGCCACTGATTGACGTTTCTGGATGTCAAGTAAAAGACGAGCTTCCGTGTTTTGGAGGACTTGCATTTTGTTAAGGAGACGTGCCTGTATATTTAGGAACAGCCCGCTACAATAATCTATTCTGGACCGAATCAAGGCTGAAACCACCGTTTTCTGGAGATCTGATGGGATGTATGGGAGAATTTTCCTAATAGTTTTTATCAAATAAAAGCATGCAGAGGCGATTGCGTTTATTTGCCCCTCAAAAGACAACGGTGTCAAAAAAGATTCTTAGATATTTCATCTTTGAGGTGGGAATATAAATCTCTCCCATTTCCTGAGGCCACCAGTTGGGTTGACAAAAGGAGTAGTCTTGCCCAAACAGGAGAACCCCAGTTTTCCCCGTGTTCAGCCTCAAGCAATTTTGGGACATCCAAAGCCCAACTTTGCGCGTACACTCCTGAAATCTCAGAGCAGTATTCGTTGAGTCCTCTGAAAAGGACGCTACGATTTGTGTATCGTCAGCGTACGACACTGTCTTAAAACCGATAGACCTAATAAGAGAGCAGAGGGGGGCAACGTATGGATTGAAAAGTGTCAGGCTCAGCGAGGAGCCCTGTGGCACCCCGCATGGAAAAGTGAACCAGGAAGACATATGGCTGCGAAGCTCCACTCGATTCTCTCTGTCACGAAGAAAGGAGTTCAGAAGGGCCAAAGCCTTGCCCCTGATCCCTACAGAGAATAATCAGTTTATTAGAAGATCATGATCCACCGTGTCGAACACCGCCAAGAGATGTAAGAGGATCAGGACGGTCTTCCCGCCCATATCCAAGACCTCTCTTATTTCTTCTGACACATTAATCAGGGCCAGCGAGGTGCTGTGCTGGCTTCTAAAACCATATTGGGCACTATCTAGGAGATTATTGTCCTTTATAAACTGGTTAAGTTGTGTATTCATAGCCTTCTCTATGCCTTAACTGGAAGGGGTAGTCGGGAAATAGGTATATAGTTACTGGGGTCAGTATTGTCCAAATTAGTTTTTTTCAGAAGTAGGAGGATGGATGCCTTCTTCCATGGTATGGGAAAATACCCATTTGAGAAAATACAATTAAAGATGTCAGTGAGGTAGCTAGTTGTAACCCCCAGGGCCAGATGAACCTTCTACAAGGCATGAAGAACACGGAAATGAGACATATTATGAAAACACTCAACACACTGGTAATTCAACTAAGAGAGGGAAAAAATCAATCTCTATCACAAAAGCAACCCGTTTACCAAATATCTGCATGGTTCAGAAATCAACGCAGGTCTACCCCAACCAAAAATTCTATGGAGAAGGACTTTAAGGATCCCAGACTGAGAAAGAAGGAGGTTGCCTGGAGGAAGAGGTGGAACTCCGTGAGATACTTTTGGGATCTAGACCAAAAGGTTAATTTGAATAAAAGGAAGGCCGATCTTGGGTTAATTTGGAATTTATTGGACCCTAACAGAAGATCACGAAGTCCAATGATTAAACCTCTTGGTCATTTCGTGATGTATGGCGCTGGTTGGTAACTTGGCGTAAACATGGGTTGAGAAAAGACCCCCGATATAAGCTCCTGAGGCAGTGGTGATCAGGAGGGCGCTTGCTTATTTGAGGTAATATGAGGACAAAAAAACAAACAAAAGCAAACCGGTATAAAAATAGATTCAAGAAGTCAGTATACAAATGCACACAACATTAAAGAATCCTCAGGCACAAGGATACTGAAGGACCCGGACTTCTTAGGTCCAGCAGAACCACACAGAAGCCAGAAAGGTATACAGCAGGAAATCGCCACAAATAAATTGTTCTTTCTTCCTATATACGCATCTACACACACAATAACAATTGTGGAGCACACTTCTTCACCATCCCCAACAATTTTGCTATTAGACAATCAATCATCAAAAACAACAAACTAAATTGAAGAAATAATAGCCAGAATGGATTTCCCTCTAAAACACTGGGGCCTAAGAGGTGCATCAAGCCCCAGAGAATCAGCAAAAAATAACACCACCACAAGGTATCATCCAAGAGATGGGAGACTTTGCATATACAACTATATCAACAGCCAACATGAACAAGACTGGAGGTGGCTTTCCGCTTCATTAACAACGTGTAACGCCCTGAACGTCTCAGGATCGTTTAACAGACACGACAATGAGGACGCAACCACTTGTGAAGGGTTAGTTCTTTTAATGAAGGCAAATAAAATACAAAGAACAAACAAAAGTTATAGTCACTGGAATCCTCCAGGCTAAGTACGTTACCAGCCCACAGCACGGATGGTCCTAACCGTCCTCTGCATATACGCCGATCCCGGCGTATGCCAACAGAGGGCAGAAATGAAATGGCCGACAATGCCAATCGGTAGGCTGTGAGGGGCACGAAGAGTGTTGGGGAGAATCGAGGAGTCAGGGAAACACCCAGCCGGGGTCTCTACCTGAAGGGAGCAGCCGCTCAACCTCTTCCTCAGACTGCACCGGGACGCGGAGTCACCTCCTGGTGATGCGTCACCGATACCCCAATCACAAGCAAGAAGACTGAACCGAGAGCAGCCGCTCGATCGATCCTGTGGACTTCCGAGTCTGTAACGCGGCAAACACCTCCTGGTGTGCGTTACAGCTGGCAGTCCCTGTGTCTCTGGTCGGGCTGGGAGTTACGACTCCAACCAGCAAAAGCGCCACTGCGCTTGGACTCAGCCGAGTCAAAAAGCGAAGCTCAATGGTTGACCGGTAGAGCTTCCGGGTCCTTCACAGGTGACGATGGGGCAAGACACGGCCCAGGGAGTAACGACTCGACCTACCTCCGATCTTGCCTTACTGGAGCACCACTCCGGAACACTGCTCTTCACGAAGCAGGTACGTCGGTGTAAACACAATATCCGACCGCCTTGTACCTCCCGGTTCCTCCCTTTATAGGGCGTGTTTTCCTTGAGTTATGTAACAGCTCTCCTGTTTACATAAGGGCGTGTTTCCCTTGAGTTATGTAACAGCTCTCCTGTTTACATAAGGGCGTGTTTCCCTTGAGTTATGTAACAGCTCTCCTGTTTACATAAGGGCGTGTTTCCCTTGAGTTATGTAACAGCTCTCCTGTTTACATAAGGGCGTGTTTCCCTTGTATGACAGGAATTCTTGACAGTACATCCTCCCTCTCAGCGGCTCCCCACGGGTCCAGCGCTGGCAGGAAAACGCCGATGGAACAAGGAGACCAAGCGCGGAGCATGAACCCCTTCAGCCGGTTCCCATGAATGCTCCTCCGGGCCATAGCCTTTCCACGCAACCAGGTACCACAGCTTCCCCCTGCGCCATTTGGACGCCCGTATGCCCGACACTTCATACTCCACCTCCGACTCCACGCATACCGGCCTAGGTGTCCCAGACGGCTTGGAGGGTGCTGGTTTGAGCAATGATACATGAAAGACAGGGTGTATCCGCAATGACTGGGGCAAGCACACCTTCACGTTCACGGGACCCATACACTTGGTAATTCGATAGGGGCCCATGTACTTGGGATGGAACACACTGTTCTTTCGAAACCTCATGTTTCTTGTGGATATCCAGACGTAGTCTCCAGTGCGGTACAGTGGCCCGGGCCTTCTCTTCCTATCTACCGCAGCCTTGTATCTTCTCTTGGCCTCTATTAGGACAGCCCTTGAGCGCATCAACGTGTCTTTTATGTGTGCCACCCTGTCCGCTGTGGCGGGAATCCTGTCCTCTCTGAACGGATGTAGAAATGGCAAGAACCTGGGATGTTGGCCATAGTTGCTATAGAACGGAGATGACTGTGTGGAGCTGTGAGTGGCGTTGTTATAGGCTATCTCTGCAACCCATAGCAAGTCGACCCATTCTTCCCTGCCCTGGTCCACAAAACATCGCAGGTACTGTTTGAGCGTTTGGTTCAGGCGCTCGGTTTGGCCGTCCGTTTGAGGGTGGTAGCTGGTGGACAGAGCGGTCTTAACATGCAGCGCGGTGCACCAAGTCTTCCAGAATTGCGCAGTAAACTGCGACCCCCGGTCCGACACGATCACCCCAGGTAATCCATGCAGTCGTACCACATTCTTTAGGAGTAGTGACGCCAATTCCCCGGCCGTAGGGACTCTCTTGCAGGGGATGAAGTGCCCCATTTTCGTCAAGTAATCCACCACCACCAGTATTGCCGTCATCCCCTGGTCTACCGGTAGGCCCACCACGAAGTCCAGTGATATGCTATCCCAGGGTCTATCCGGGGTCGGAAGTGGATGCAAGAGCCCTTGGGTTCGGCCATGGTCGGCCTTCATGGTAGCACACGTAGGACACTCCTGTCCCCACCTCCTGACATCCACTCTCATGGTTGGCCACCAGAAATGCCGTCCCATGCTAGCCACCGTTTTTTCAAAGCCCAAATGACCTGCGCATGGAGAGTCATGGCACCAGATGAATGCTTGTTTCCTTAGCCTAGGCGTGGGTATCAATAGGCACCTGCCCTTCAGGGGTATCCCGTCCTTCAGCTGCCATTCTCTGTGACTGAGGAGCCACCTCCGCCATGCGAATGACCTGATCCCTCTCTTTATTCCCCTCAGGAAAGTATCCGGTTGGATAACCCCCAATACCATCCTCGGGGAAATGATGGAACGCTTGGTTGCAGGCAATGGTTCCTTAACTGCAGATTGACGGGACAGGGCGTCCGCCTTCCGGTTTTCCGTCCCCGGCCGATATGTGATGCGGAAGTTGAACCCCGCAAAGAAGATCATCCACCGCAGCTGCCTGGGAGAAAGGTGTCTAGTGGCCGTCATGAACTGTAGGTTCCGATGGTCCGTGTACACCGATACCACATGTCTTGCCCCCATCAACCAATGCCTCCATTCGGTGAAGGCGTCCTTGATTGCGAGAAGCTCCTTCTCCGCAATATGGTAGTTGCGTTCGGCGTCGTTGAGTTTGCGGGACATGTACGCCACGGGATGAAGCACCCCTGTGTCGTGGTTGCGTTGGGACAAGATAGCCCCCAGCGCCACATCCGACGCGTCCGCTTCCACCACGTAGGGGAGATCCGGATCGGGGTGAGCCAACACCGGCGCCTTACCAAAGGCGCTTTTCAGGGCCTCAAAGGCTTTGTTCGCTTCAGGGGACCAGACAAACTCCTTGGACTTCCTCAGTAGCTGTGTGATTGGGGCCACCACTCCTGAAAATCCATCTATAAACCGCCTGTAAAAGTTGGCGAAGCCAATGAAACTTTGGACGTCCTTCACGCTTTGGGGCACCGGCCATTCTTTCACCGCCTTGATCTTTCGTTCTGCCATCTCCTGTCCCTCTGGACTCAGCATCACTCCGAGGAATTCCACGGATGTGACGTGGAAGTCACACTTGCTGAGTTTACAAAACAGCATGTTTTCCCTCAGCTTTTGGAGCACAGCTTTGACGTGGTGTACGTGCTCCTCCACACTGGACGAATAGATGAGGATGTCGTCGATATATACGACCACGTAGATATCCAACTCCTCTCTGAATACCTCATTCAAAAAGTACTGAAAGGCTGCCGGGGCGTTGCACAGACCGAACGGCATGACGAGGTACTCAAAAAGGCCGAACCTGGTCTTAAAGGCGGTCTTCCACTCGTCTCCGTCCCTCATGCGCACCAGATGGTATGCCCCTTTCAAATCCAACTTGGTGTAGATACGAGCTTTCTTGACCTGTTCCAGAAGTACACTGATGAGAGGCAAGGGGTACCGATTTTTTATGGTTATCGCATTCAATGCCCTAAAGTCCACACAGGCTCTCAGCTCCCCATTAGCCTTCGGGATGAAGAAGAGTGGCGAGGCGGCCGGAGACTTGGACGGGCGGATGAATCCTAGCTTGAGGAGTTTATCCAGGTACCCCCGGAGATGCACGTTTTCAGGCTCCGTCAGGGCATACAGCCTGCCGCTGGGAACGCTGGCCCCTGGCACCAGGTCGATCTGGCAGTCAAACTGTCTATGTGGTGGTAGCACTTCCGCCTTCACCTCATCAAATACATCCTCAAAACTGTGATAAGCCTGGGGGAGAGCCACATCTTTTTCTGCCGCTGTAGCCACCGTCTGACTCCCGCTCTCATCTGCGTCAAGGGATTCCGTTCTTATTCCACAATGCAGGATGCAATACGGTGACGTCATTTCGATGCGATGTGTTGGCCAATCCACAAAGGGGTTGTGTTTCTGTAGCCACGGCAATCCCAATATGACGCCATATTGGGGCGCTCGGATGATGTTAAAATCGATTTGTTCCAAATGGTTCCTCCCATATCTCATCGGAAGGACCCCCGTGTGCTGTCCGATGGGCCCCGTCACCAATCGCCTTCCGTCTACCGCATAGACGTCTTCGGGTACTGCTTTGGGAAGAAGCACTAGCCCTAGCCTGCATGCCTCGTTGTGGTCCATAAACATGCCAGTGGCCCCTGAATCCACCATGGCCACAACGGGTATCCACTGGTCATGCACTCCCACGTGCACCGTGATAAACAGGTGTCGTTGTCCCTTAGTGACCGAGTTGGAAAGTGAAGGGATGGATGAGTGACTCCGAGATGCCCCTTCTCTGGTCTTGGAGTCCTCTAGTTTTCCGCCGGTATGTCCACCACGGCTGTTACCGACCGGTTGGCCCGATAACGTGACGTCTTCGGTTTGGCAGGGCATTCACGTACGTAGTGGCCTTTTGTGCCACAATATAGGCACAATCCTTGTTTACGGCGTGACTCTTTCTCCGTGGCTATGAGGCTCGCTCGTATTGCGCTGATGTCCATGGGTTCTCCCTTGGATGCGGTGGAAGTTTCAGGACTTCCCACCGTCACATAGGATGGAAGGGATTTTCCTTTTCTCCCATGATCCCCCTTTCTTTCACTTAGCCTATGTTCCAGCCGTAATACCAGGTTGATAAGGCCCTCACATGTCTTGGGTTGAGGGTCAATATGAGCCACGGCGTCCTTGAGCTCACCGCACAGCCCTTGATGGAAGAGCGCCGTCTGTTTAGCAACAGGCCACTTGGTTTCCGCAACCAGCCTTCGGAACGCGTTGAGATACTGCACCAGGTCATTGGATCCCTGTCTCAACTCAAGCATTTCACGGTCCGCCGTGTACGAGTCAGCCCTTCTGTCGAATACCTTCAGGAATTCCTCGCGAAAAGCACCCCAATCACATAAGAGGGGGTCGTCCCTGCTCACCAGAGGTACGGCCCATTGTGCCGCGTTTCCAGCCAAATAGGATATAAGGAAAGCCACACGAGCCTGACTCGTGGGGAACGCCTTTGGTTTGCACGATAAATGTAGCGCCACTTGTGTGAGGAATACCTGCACTGTGTTAGGATCCCCACAGTACCTCTCTGGTGTTGCCAAGGGGATGGCTACCGGCATTTCCACTACTACCGCAGGGGTCTGGTTCGTGAGGGAGGTGCTGGGCGTGAGCGGGTCCAATTGGATAGCATCCAGTCTGGCTTTTACATCGGCTGTTTCTTGCCTAGAGGCAGCCACTTCAACTTGCATGGCCGCTAAAGCAGCCAGCACATCATCAAGTGTTGCCATGTCTGTTATCGACCGGGAGACAGTTAGTGTTATTAAGGTCGGATATTTTGTAACGCCCTGAACGTCTCAGGATCGTTTAACAGACCCGACAATGAGG
This sequence comes from Triturus cristatus, assembly GCF_964204655.1. NCBI lineage: Eukaryota > Metazoa > Chordata > Amphibia > Caudata > Salamandridae > Triturus > Triturus cristatus. The sequence goes on from NC_140584.1 coordinate 405,524,879, forward strand.
ACGCAACCACTTGTGAAGGGTTAGTTCTTTTAATGAAGGCAAATAAAATACAAAGAACAAACAAAAGTTATAGTCACTGGAATCCTCCAGGCTAAGTACGTTACCAGCCCACAGCACGGATGGTCCTAACCGTCCTCTGCATATACGCCGATCCCGGCGTATGCCAACAGAGGGCAGAAATGAAATGGCCGACAATGCCAATCGGTAGGCTGTGAGGGGCACGAAGAGTGTTGGGGAGAATCGAGGAGTCAGGGAAACACCCAGCCGGGGTCTCTACCTGAAGGGAGCAGCCGCTCAACCTCTTCCTCAGACTGCACCGGGACGCGGAGTCACCTCCTGGTGATGCGTCACCGATACCCCAATCACAAGCAAGAAGACTGAACCGAGAGCAGCCGCTCGATCGATCCTGTGGACTTCCGAGTCTGTAACGCGGCAAACACCTCCTGGTGTGCGTTACAGCTGGCAGTCCCTGTGTCTCTGGTCGGGCTGGGAGTTACGACTCCAACCAGCAAAAGCGCCACTGCGCTTGGACTCAGCCGAGTCAAAAAGCGAAGCTCAATGGTTGACCGGTAGAGCTTCCGGGTCCTTCACAGGTGACGATGGGGCAAGACACGGCCCAGGGAGTAACGACTCGACCTACCTCCGTTCTTGCCTTACTGGAGCACCACTCCGGAACACTGCTCTTCACGAAGCAGGTACGTCGGTGTAAACACAATATCCGACCTCCTTGTACCTCCCGGTTCCTCCCTTTATAGGGCGTGTTTTCCTTGAGTTATGTAACAGCTCTCCTGTTTACATAAGGGCGTGTTTCCCTTGAGTTATGTAACAGCTCTCCTGTTTACATAAGGGCGTGTTTCCCTTGAGTTATGTAACAGCTCTCCTGTTTACATAAGGGCGTGTTTCCCTTGAGTTATGTAACAGCTCTCCTGTTTACATAAGGGCGTGTTTCCCTTGTATGACAGGAATTCTTGACACAACGCATGAAATCAATCGAGATATCTTTGCTAATAACACCCATTATTATATTAAGATATGTTCATGGAACGTTAGTGGTCCATCTAGGATAGCTCAAGATTTAGACGTTCGGAAAATCTGGCAAAGGTGCAACATTCTTATATTCCAGGAAAACTGGAAAGAAATAAGTAAGGTGTATCCCCAAAAGGGGGGAGAAGGGGGGGGGGTGTCTAACAACATACGTTGCCCTAAGCCTGAAACATGAAATCCCTAAATTGGAGATATATGCACCTTGGCTATTGAGACTAATTATCCGGAATGGCCACAAAAACTCAACATTCAGTTATTTCCTGCTACTGAAGGCTTTGTATTTTACAAAGAAATGGCTTTAAGGCGATTCGAAGAAATAGTGATACATTTGCTCAATGCATATCCATCTACAAACTGGCTCATCACTGGCGACTTCAACATACATCTCATAAAGGACTCAGAAGAGTCAGAACTTGTTATCCTACTAAACTAACAATTGAACATCCCCAAACAAGTATCCCAAAGTAGGTGTACAGATAAAGTGGTGAACATCTATATAAATTCACATCACTCATTGGGACTTAGAGTATGAAATGGACACCTATCAACAAATAAACCTGCTGCCCCGTCCCACATAACAAATACCGTAAAATCAATACTGGATTGCATGATAGCGAACCACGCTCTATATCAGCTTATACTAGAATATGGAATAACGCAAGAATTCAAAGTGATAATTTTGTACTAGAAATACACTTGAAATGGCTTAGCAAATCATATGCAATTGATCATTGCCTACTGGGTCATATGTAATTGAGGATAGCCTACTGGCCCAACCAGTTTCTTTCAGTTTGAAGTGTTTAAAATGGAATATTGCTAAGAGTGACCAAATCGTCAACTATGTGATATTGATCATGAAGAAAGTTGACCTCACAGACCATGTTTACCATGTGGTAAATAAACCGACACATATTATGAAAGGGCAAAGGCTTGTAGATCTGATAATAAAAAAAATTCCCAGTAATTTCAAACGTAGAAGCGCAAAAATGAGGCTAAGTTCTTTTTGACAACAAGTGCTACACCAATACAATTACACTTTTAAAAAAGCAGCTAAATAAAGAGATGAGACTCTTTGAAAACCCTAGCTTTACATGATTGATCACAACAATCAAAAGCTCAAACTTTGAAAGAACAAAACAAGCCAAATTAACATATCAATGTTGGCGTGAACAACATTACACCAAATTTGCAATAAAAACAATTCAAAGGACATTAGGGAATTTATCAATAACCTGATACAATGGCAGTATAGAGCTTATAATGCCAACATAAATGAACAACCATGGCTCACACATATCACAACCCTTTATGTTAGTTCTACGGTTATTTTAAAAAGGCCACAAGGGAGAGAAATTGATGCCTCCTAACACCTGAGTATGAACAATGATCAACTACAAAAGATATTATAGACAACAAAAGGGATGAAGCTCCCGGTAGGAATGGTCTGCCCAATGCACTTTTAAAATCAGAAGCTGTTAATGACTCAAAATTTTAATTCTGTTAGTCAATGAAGATTTAACAACAGAACATGTTCAAAATCTTGGAGAGAGACCTGATATATAAGAATAGCAGACAAGGTGATCCCATGAGCTATGGGCTCATATCTCTACCTGAAGCAGGGGCAAAATTCTTCAAAAGCAGGCTCCTAGACGAGCTAGATGCAGGAGCCGAAAGATCAAACCTCCTTCTTATCAGACAGCCTTCAGACAGGGCACAAGCTCTTTGTCAAAGTTGCCTGCCCTCTTAATTATTACAGAATGAAGCATACGGGGGGGAAACGTTGCATGCCTGTTTTATCTACCTAAAATCAGCATTCGATAAGGTACCCAGGCATCGGATATGGTTAAAATTGTTTTGGTTGGGCATTCCACAAATTTTTCCGCAACCGATCAAATCACTATATTTCAACACCTGGGTGAAAGTTAAATTGGGAGACGGACTGTAAAACATCGGTAAATCCCATACAAAAAGGTATCAAAGCAAATGCTTGCCTTAATCTATGATTCATAAATACTGTGCAGTAGAGATGCAAAATCTATACATACTACTCTTCTGCGTGCACAAATACCTCCATGCAGGCCCAGCTATGCCTGGAACTGGCCTACCCAAACAGGACCTTTCAAGAGAAGATGCTGTTATTACATTTTGCAGGAAACTATATGGAGCACAAACAGCACACTAAGTAATGTGTGTTTGATGGTAATGCAACACTTCAAAGCTAGATATAATTGGGGAAATCATTTAAAAATCATCCTTGTTAACCCTGCAACTCCTGGAGAGTTGTGAGATCACAAACCCAAGATAGCTTCAAACAATTGTGAACAATTCTATCATATTACTCTAAGTTGCTCAAGCTAAAGACCTACTTGCAAAAAAGGGTCCTGCTTGGTCAGTGATCGAATATCAATCTAACTCCACAAAACTATTTGAGCTTCCACTTCTCCTTACATTCGAAGCGATCACTAATTGCCCATAGCTAGGGCTACTTTCCCTTGAAGGATTTCACAGCAGAATGGAAGCACTTGTGGCCCACAACGAACTGTCCACTTTGCGGTTATAAAACCAAGACGCTTTTGCGCATCTTTTGTACACGTCCCTTATTGACCACCTTTCGAAGAAAGCTGCTACGGACACATTTATTTGACGTACAGGTAAGACCTTGTTGTGAGGCGCGGATATCATGCCTGACTGAGAAACACAAACAACTGAATTGCAAATTTGTTAAATTTATAACTCAGCCAATTTTCATGCTTACCAAAACATAATATTACAACATCTAAATAAGATAATAATGATTACTTTGTGACTCATGATACGTTTTTCAAATATTTAGTGTCACAATTTAAAAAAATGTTTTTTTCATATATCCCAGAGTGCATAATTTAAATAGTGTTTAGTTTTAGCCTTGTGATAATTTGTATACATATTGTAGATAGTTTCATTTACCTATACAATAAAGTATATTTCTCTAGAACCTCTTTCCCAATGTTCCAGTGTTAGCAGCTGTACCCACGTTGCAACATTTCCGCCCACTTTACTTACTCTAGAGTTCTATGGCACTAAGCGTAGGTGATTACATTCGGTGCCAAAAACTACCTAGGAATTTATGGCTAGCTAGAAAGGCATGCATTTGAGTGTATTTATTACCTGGCCAGCTTACACTCACCTCCCCTATTTCGAATACAATTCTTACCCTTAACTCCCGCAGAGAAACAGTAATACTGTAAGATAGGACTTTGCATTTCAAGCACGAATTCAGACTTTTTCACACCCCAGTGACATTTTGGTGCACATCCAGAATATTAAAGTGGGTTATAATATGCTGAGGAGAACAAAGCAGAACCTTTTTTTTCTTGCTCAATGCGTTTATATTGTGTTTGTTCATGCAGCTAGATGTCAAAGTTGGTGTTTTTGCAAGTCGAAAGATCCAGTCCCTAAATGACCCTCTACGATAGCTCACCTCTGCTTAAGCTGCTAAATAGAAACTACTTTTCCTCTATATAAATTATTTAGTTGCACATACACGTTTCCTAGGTGGCCCATTCCTCCAAATGAATTAAAGATTACCAGTGCCTCAGTGGCTGGGGTCATTAGAGGTCCAGTAAAAGCATTTTGACTCAAAATTGCTTTCAGGAGCAACGCATGAGCTAGGAACCATCCACAGAGGATATCCTGCTGCTTCAGTCCTCTGCGGTAGCATGACACCTCTCAAATGATGCTTCTAGTGTGTTCATGGAAACTATCCAGGGTCGGAATGGAGCAAAAAAAAAATTTGTCCCGGCACAAAATTTAAAATGTCCCCAATTTGCGAACCAGATCGCTAAAAATAAATAAAAAGCAGCCCTACATTTGCGAATCAGGCCAGTTTTAAGCTTGTAATTACCCTGGGGCAGATTTACAAGAACGCTCATCTCTGCATATCAGCAAAGATGAGCCAGTTAATTTGCGCCACCATTGATGCGTTGCATTTACAATGCGGCGCACCGTGGCGCAAGGATAGACAGATGCATGATGCATCTTTTGGCGTAAAGGCAGCGCATTGCTGGAGTCGTGTCGCAAGCACGACGCAACTCCAGCAATGGCCAGGAATGCCTATTCCTACAATGCTGCGTCACTCCTTACACCTGCTTCAAGCAGGCGCAATGTTTTGACACATTGGCATCGTAAAAGTGACTCAGTGATATCTTGTAGATTTCACTGCGTGACTTACCAGGATTTCTTACGTCGGAACGCCCATCCTGCATACATTATACCTGACGCAGGTATAATGTAGCGCAGGGCTTTACAACGTGACGCATCTCTCTAGATGCTTTGAATCTCCTGAGGCGGAAAGCCGGGAGCCTGACCACAGTAGCGCTTTTTTAATATTTGAGTGTCACAAATTGTTTGCTTGTTTTTACCTTCACTTCGTCTTTGTGGCTCTGCCATTCTTCTGTGACACCCGCGCAGCGGAGTTTAGCGCTGCCGGGGGACAAAAACCTCAAAGTCCTTTGCCGCCATAACTGGCGAGCCCACAGGCCACGCCCCCTACCTGAGGCCACGCCCCCGACTACCGTATTTATGACGCTGACCCACTAGCGTCACTAGATGCTTTGAATCTCCTGAGGCGGAAAGCCGGGAGCCTGACCACAGTAGCGCATTTTTAATATTTGAGTGTCACAAATTGTTTGCTTGTTTTTACCTGCACTTCGTCTTTGTGGCTCTGCCATTCTTCTGTGACACCCGCGCAGCGGAGTTTAGCGCTGCCGCGGGACGAAAATCCCAAAGTCCTTTGCCGCCATAACTGGCGAGCCCACATGCCACGCCCCCTACCTGAGGCCACGCCCCCCGACTACCGTATTTAGGACGCTGACCCACTAGCGTCACTAGATGCTTTGAATCTCCTGAGGCGGAAAGCCGGGAGCCTGACCACAGTAGCGCATTTTTAATATTTGAGTGTCACAAATTGTTTGCTTGTTTTTACCTGCACTTCGTCTTTGTGGCTCTGCCATTCTTCTGTGACACCCGCGCAGCGGAGTTTAGCGCTGCCGCGGGACGAAAACCCCAAAGTCCTTTGCCGCCATAGCTGGCGAGCCCACAGGCCACGCCCCCTACCTGAGGCCATGCCCCCCGACTACCGTATTTAGGACGCTGACCCACTAGCGACACTAGATGCTTTGAATCTCCTGAGGCGGAAAGCCGGGAGCCTGACCACAGTAGCGCATTTTTAATATTTGAGTGTCACAAATTGTTTGCTTGTTTTTACCTGCACTTCGTCTTTGTGGCTCTGCCATTCTTCTGTGACACCCGCGCAGCGGAGTTTAGCGCTGCCGCGGGACGAAAACCCCAAAGTCATTTGCCGCCATAACTGGCGAGCCCACAGGCCACGCCCCCTACCTGAGGCCACGCCCCCGACTACCGTATTTAGGACGCTGACCCACTAGCGTCACTAGATGCTTTGAATCTCCTGAGGCGGAAAGCCGGGGCCTGACCACAGTAGCGCATTTTTAATATTTGAGTGTCACAAATTGTTTGCTTGTTCTTACCTGCACTTCGTCTTTGTGGCTCTGCCATTCTTCTGTGACACCCGCGCAGCGGAGTTTAGCGCTGCCGCGGGACGAAAGCCCCAATGTCCTTTGCCGCCATAACTGGCGAGCCCACAGGCCACACCCCCTACCTGAGGCCATGCCCCTTCTGGCCCTTTCGCAGCGGACGAGCGCAGCGGGAGTGCCGTTTGCGCGCCGAAGGCGCGCCAAAGGGAAGCCCGTCTGCGCCCGTCCGCGCCTGGCCGGGCCCAGGGCCCTTAAACTCTGTAGAAGTGATTACCTACACGCCCGACCTATTACGGTCCCTATGTCCCCCTGTCAAACACACCTGCGAAATACTATCTAACTATAGGAATAATAGTATTGCATGTTGTGCATGTAATTTCTATCTCGATATCCCGCAACTATGTGGCCAGCGGCCCAGACCTAACGGCCGCAAGCCATTAGGTCTGGTTCATGGTTACTTGGCAGTCTTAACTGTAGGTCGCTCTGCAAACACAAAAGGGACATTTTCGATCTTCTGTCTGACAACTCCCTAGATGCCCTCTTTCTCACTGAGACGTGGCTACAGGCTAGTTCTGGCCCAGACATCGCCGAAGCCCTACCGTCCAATTATGCCATCATTCGACAAGACCGAACCTCCGGAATTGGAGGTGGGATAGCAGTCATCTTTAAAAAATCTTTGCAGTGTATTCTGGAGCCCATTCCTCTACTTGCATGTGAGGTTGCCCTTTTCAAACTTCACCCGACCTTCACTTTCACAGGTCTTCTGATTTACCGTCCGCCTGGCCCTACTCTTCCTTGGGCCACCCAACTAGTGGACTGGGTCCCTCAAAAGAAATTGGAAAAATCTGGACATTAACCGCCTCATGTCCATCCTTACCGCGACCACACCGGAGGAATCACTAAACACCAGAGACATTGAAATTGTAGCCACTAATATCAATAAATGGCTCCTAGGTGCTTTAGACATTTGCCTGCCCCTAGCTCACAAAAAAAACACTTCCCATAACCCGCCTGCCCCATGGTACAACGAACAACTGAAGGCTACTAAATCCAAATGTAAACGACTAGAACGCCTGTGGAGGAAGGATTACTCCCCGGCTGCCAGCACACACTACAAAAGCGAGCTCAAGCTCTATCATAAAGCATGCAACAAGGCAAGAGCTAACTATGTAGCAAAATCCATATCTGAAGCTACCAATAAATCAAAAATTCTTTTTAATCTTGTAAAAGAGCTAGCAGGCGCACATACTTCTTCCAAACCTCCGCCCCTTAATAGTCTTCAATGTGAGGAACTGGCGAAATATTTTACATCTAAGATTGAGAATATCTACCAGGATATAGCAACACAACAGCAGGCTCAATCCAATAGTACGCAAAACCTCGGACCCACTACAGACGACATCCATGTCCAACCCCATCTGCCCTACGCGCCACTTACTTCTTGGCCCGAGATCGATGTCCAAGGTCTGCGGGACATCTTAGGGAAGGTTAAATCTGGATCTCCTGCTGACCCCCTCCCGATCTCTACTCTTAGACTCCTGGACACTCCTCTTCTTGCCGTGCTATGTCAAACCTTAAACTTATCTCTTTCCTCTGCCACGGTCCCGCCATCCTGGAAACATGCCATGGTTTCGCCCCTTCTTAAGAAACCATCTGCCGACCCCAAAATTTTGGCAAATTTCCGCCCAATATCCCTCCTGCCTGCTCTCTCCAAAATCTTGGAGAAGCATGTCCACGAACATCTCACCAATTTTACGGAGGCAAACAGTATTCTACACCCCTCCCAATCGGGTTTCCGCACCGGATTCTCGACGGAGACTACATTACTTGGAGTCGTGGAAAATCTTCGACATCTGGTCGATAAGGGTAACTCTGCCGCGCTGATCCCACTTGACCTCAGCGCGGCGTTTGATACCATCTCCCATAACACACTGCTCGCTTCCCTTTCCAACATGGGCATAAGAGGAAAGGTACTAGATTGGATTGCATCTTTCCTGACTCTTGGGACATTCCAAATCTCTTCCAGTAATGCGGCATCCAAGGTCCATTTTTCTCCGCACGGAGTTCCACAGGGATCAATATTAAGCCCCCTGCTTTTTAACCTCTATGCAGCCCCGCTGGCCCAGATCGCTGAATCAGCTGGTCTTAACATGTTCACATACGCTGACGACTCCCAAATCGTTTTCTCACTATCAAACGAAAACTACGACTTTCCTTCACGCCTACAGACTGGCCTTAGGAACATTTCCTCCTGGATGAATAAAAACATGCTTAAACTCAATGGTAGTAAAACCGAGGTTCTGATAGTAGGTCCCAATCATAACCTCTGGAATTCCAGACACTGGCCATCCGAAATGGGCCCCCTGCCAACTCCATCGCACCAAGTCCGCAATTTGGGCATTATCATTGATAGTGGCCTAACCATGGAGCACCAGGTGAACAATCTCACAGCTGGCTCAGGAAAATCATATGGATGCTCCCTGACGACACTAAAAAGACAGTGATCAATGCATTAATTACCTCCCGTCTGGACTATGGGAATGTCCTTTATTTAGGGGCATCTCAGGCAGTCATGAGGCGCCTCCAATTGGTACAGAATGCGGCAGCTAGACTGCTTTGTAAGTGCAACAGGAGAGATCGTATGTCCAGTCACTTAAAGGCACTCCACTGGCTAAAAATTGACAACAGGGTCAAATTTAAAACTCTCAGCCTCATGCACAGGATAAAGGGGGGCAATGCTCCCAGATATCTTCAAACCCTTGTACACACCTACACGCCTGCCCGATGCCTGAGATCTACCACACAAGGTCTTTTCTGTGTCCCTAAAACTTTCCGAGCGAGGATGGGAGGTAGATCCTTCTCCCTCCTAGGCCCGAAGCTTTGGAACTCCCTTCCGCAACCTCTCCGTCTAGAAACAAGGTACACTCACTTCCGTAAAGCCATTAAGACCTGGCTTTTTAACCAGTGACCTGTTCAGGGTTTTCTCCTATAACCCTTCCTGTCTCTCTGGTTCAGTATTCTGCTTTAGCGCCGGGAAGCCCTTCTTGGGTATCTGTCGCGCTCAATAAGCCCAATAAATAAATAAAATAAATAAATAAATATGTTGCAATGTGGTGCATTGTTTATGACACCGCTGCATCACAGAAGTGACGCAACGGCGGCGTTAAGTTGTCACAAGGGGCTTGTAAATCTGCCCCCCTGTATGGGTTTGAAAGTGGCATACTGAATGCATTTGTGTTTGCTGTAGAAAATGCTTATGATGAAATCTTGAAAATCAACAATGAGGGCCAGATTTGGAAGCCCCTTGCGACAACTTTATGCTGCCATTGCGTCACGTCTGACACATCGGCATCGTAAACAATGTGCCATGTTGCGACATATTTCCAACGTGACGCATCTAGGGAGATGCATCACGTAAAGCCCTGCGCTACATTATACCTGCATCAGGTATAATGTATGCAGGGTGGGCGTTCCAACATGAGAAAGCCTCGTAAACGTAACGCAGTGAAATCTACAAGATTTCACTGAGTCACTTTTACGATGCCAATGCTTCAAAACATTGCGCCTGCTCGAAGCAGGTGTAAGGAGTGACGCAGCATTGTAGGAATAGGCATTCCTGGCCATTGCTGGAGTTGCGTCGTGCTTGCGACACGACTCCAGCAATGCGCTGCCTTTACGCCAAAAGATGCATCACGCATCTGTCTATCCTTGCGCCACAGTGCGCTGCATTGTAAATGTGACGCATCCATGGTGGCGCAAGGTTTTTTTTGCAACACTCAAAATTAACTGGCGCATCTCTGCTGCACTGTCGAACGAAAGTTGAGGGGTCTCCCCTTCAAGGTACATGAAGGGGCCCCCACTCCGTATTTAATATGGAGCTCTCAGGCCTGAGTACGGTGCTGAGGGCGCCCCCTGCTACTCAGGGGGCCCCCGCACCGCAGGGGCTACAGGGGCCTGTGTTACGCCCCTGCTCTGCTGAAATGCAGAGATGTGCCAGTTCTTGTAAATCTGCCCCTAAAAACGGACCCACCAGACCATAAAACCGGCCCACACACGGGCCTGTCCAACCAGTCCATCGATCACGGTCTGATTACCCTGGTATAGACCAGTCCGACCCTGGAGACATCCTAGACCTGGAGCCACCTGCTGTTTCCCTCTTGTCTCTTAGCACCCTGTCTCAGCACCCGACAGTCTTGGTCATGGGTCTTGTCAACAATGCAAGTGTGGCTCTTGACAGCCTATCAGATTTCCGTGAAGAGTCTTCTCCTTAAAGCAAGTAGCAGATTTACCTCCAGCCACACAGAGCAAAAACACATAACACCCAAGCCATGCGGGTCTCTAATCACTTAAGTGACTTCTATATGGACTCGCAGATCAACACACACCCAGACACTGCTCAGACTGTTTTTACTCAGAAGTGTGTGAGCTTGTTACCAAGTGCGTAGATTTCTCTTCTAGCTCTCGTTTTCTTCTCAGGTCCATTTATGTAATCGGTGTAACCTTTCTAACATGGTACACGATTAACATAAGACATTGGTACACAGGGTGTGAGAGTCTCAAATGTAATCCATCCAAGATGCATTTTATTCTGGTAAAGAAATAAAAACAAATGTGAGGTAGAACAAACAGGGATTGAAACTTGTGCATATTGATATATCTTGGATTCAACTCCTTAAACAAAAACAAAAAAGGAAGCACAAACAACATTTCCAACAGTGTTGCAGGTGGGCTCTCCCATGCAGAAGTGGAGAGAAAGTCGGTGACGTTGTGCCCATTCATTCTAAAATGTGCATTCAATTCACAATTACGTTTTATTGGATAGATTGCATAACATGATATGCCATAGAGTAACTTTGAATGGAAATATCTTACGTTTGTCCAATTCCACAACCAGTGTGGTTAGCTTTATGGCAGTTGGTACATTAGTTTGCTACTAAAAAAGAAGTTAAACTATATATATTATCCGTCATTTAGCAGAAATAAATTCTAATTTAATCCTGTTGCTTTATCTCTGCATTTGATAGAAAATGTGATTTGTGCATCAAGCTGCGTTGTGTCTCTGACACTTGCTCTAGATCATTGAACCCTCTGCCAACTCTCACCTATTCTACAGGTCTCTGCTCTCCGTCCAGCTTCTATTCTCACAATTTCAGTATCTCTGCCCCATCCTTACATGCACAGCGATTTCCAGGTGGAGTGAAAGAGACCCTGCAAAGGCACATTTCTCCCACATTGGCTCCCCTCCTCCTGCAGATTGTTCTCCCTACAGAGGACCCTCAAAAACTTATCTGGAGGAAACTTAAGTCTTATGCATAGTTCTGTGCCTTATCATGGCACTGTTCATATAATTATCAATCTACCCAAATGCTAGGGCGAAACCTACAATGCTTAGATTGCTTGTTCCACAAAGTTTGTGAGTCGAACCTTCTGTGATTCAAGAAGTTAATTTTTGTAAAAGTTTGAGCATGGTTCTCTGTTTGAGATCAAGACAAAATGATCCCAGAGGCGGAGTAGGTTTTTTGGGCCTCAGACGTTATTGTTATCATGTGCCAATGTTTGCCTTAGTAAGATCTGTCGCTAACGTGGCTTTAATGCAACCATTGGCATTTTTAAAGGACCAACAATATTTCTTATATTGGTCCGTGGAAGAAATCAGATTGATGCAGGAGGAGACAGGTTCTAAGAGGGTGGCAAACGCCTACATTATAGTTGACAACTTCGAAGCAATATGAACTTCCATTGCCGCGGATACTGTTCTGGTTCCCAAATATTGTATGTGTTGAAATTGCATTTATATAGTGTTTACTACCTGTGACGAGGTGTTGACGTGCTTTACGGTGAGTAGCACGCTACCCGGGAGCCCAAAGTTAGTGGTCAGTCCAATAGTTATTGGGATAGTTTTTCATGGTCATTCTATGCATTCACACTAGTTTCTTTGTGGTCCATTATTGACACAGATGTGATCATTAGAGGGGGCTATGCGAGAAGCAATTGCTTGCTGGAAATAAAAGACTGTTATGGTTTTCAGATAGAGCTTAAGACGGATCGGCATGAGATTTAGAGAAACTTGTACACAGAAAAGGCAGTCAGACGGAGAACGGAAACAATTAAAAGCACTTAAAAGAAATAGGGGATGGAAGGAACAAAAGTTTGATAGAATTTCAATTTTTCATGCAAGATTTTAAGGAACATAGCAGGTGGAGAATTTTTGCATGTAATTTGTGGATGTAAACTTGTTCTTAAAAACACAATGTAATTCTGCTCTTAAGAAATGTATCTTACACAATCTTTCTATAGACACTTAAAAGGTCACATGGATTCTTCCAACAGTGAAAAGGAAGCCCAGTGCTTGTTGAGACCCCTTTACTGTCAAGCAGTGGGACAAATAAGCACATTCCATTATCTGTAGTTACAATGAGAATGCCCCAGAGAGACACCTTTTATAGATCTACTATAGCAGTATATTTAATATGGTAAAGAACCATTCCTACTTATACAAACATATGCACCATACATATGATAAAAACATATGTCATGTAAATACCTATCAACTTAAAATATAACAAGGCAATAGATAAACACATTTCAGCAATCATTAGTTTACTCAGTCCATGTCTGTGACTCATTCAATACCTGTTTCAGAAGGTATTGCTGACTGCATCCACCCGAAGAGCACCCCCCACAGAACAGACACCATGTCCAGCAGAATGGATGTGTCAGAGGTCACCTTACCCTTCCAGCATCCACCCTACCTCAGTGAGTATTGAACAAAGGTGCTTGCACACACCAGCAGTTTTTTGCTTCATGATGTTCTCTGTGGTGGGCTAGAAGTGGCTGTTGGTGTGAACCCCCTGGCTGCCCATAGGAGCCCTTTCACAGCTGTGGGATTTACCAGCAGGCATCATCATATGTGGAATGGCAGCTTCCGTGATGGTAATCTTTTGCTCAGGGTGTAGACTACCTATTTGATTTCACATTGCAATATTTACTATGCTTGTGTTGCCACTGCCTGGTACAGTCACATAGAGGGGAAATACAATATTAACAAGCACTGGCAAAGCCAATCGGTCTTGTGCATTTATGTGCTTTACAGTGATCATTCCATAATCAACGACGTGGTGAATATGGTGGGCGGCAGCATAGGCTTATTAAGTTTCAGTAGTGCTTTGCCACACAATCATAACGTTTTTTGTATAGACCCAAAGATTTTGTACTGTTTTTAAAAAAAATCTGCAGTTAGACAAATAATCCACCAGAAAGATAATTACCGAAAGTAAGCAACTTGTTCTTCTGATGTGTTCTAACTGCAGAAGATGATGGGTCCATTAAATGGCTCATACCAACAACTCCTGCTTATTTTGAGGCAGCAGTGCCTTGTGAATGTCTGAACTGAAGCCCATGTAGCATTCTGACAGGTGTCCTCTCAAACCTTTGGGACACTGCTTTTTCACCAGTACGTACAAGTAGATCTTTATGCAGAGAACAATTCATTGGACTTTCTGTTTTTGTACTGCTTTGCCATCCTTTACCTCTCTTTGCTTCATAAAGCCCCAGTAAGAACTGATCATCTACTCAATGTTACGATCGGTATAGAAACTCAATGCTTTTTTAGGATCTAATTGATGGACTCTCTCTTCCTTTTTAGAAGGATGACGGGGAGCAAAAAATGTCAGAAATGCGATAGCCTGAGTGACAAGGAAAGGAGTGAATAAACGAGGTAGGAATGCAGCTCCAGTCCTTAGCACCAACTTGCCAGGAAAAAAGTGGCAAAAGGGGGATTGGCACAGAGAGCCTGAAGTTCGCTCACATGTTTAGCCAATGTTATGACAAGGACAACAAGCACTGGCAAAGCCAATAGGTCTCACTTTTGCAAGAGTTAGAGCAATTGGAGTGGATGCATGTGTTGTGGTGTAGAGTGGAATTATGTGGGTTGGATTGGAATTGTTAGCTGTGGAATTGCGAGGCATGGAATTGTGTGGTGTGAAGTGGATTTGTGTAGTGGAATTATGTGTCATGGTGTGCAGTGGAATTATGTGGATAGCAATTATGTGGTATTGAGTGTACTGGAATTATGTGGACTGGGATTGTATGTCAGAGTGATTATGTGGAATTGTATTTTGTGTTGTGATTATGTGTTTTGCTGTTGAATTTTGTGACATGATGTGGAATTTTGTGGTGTGGATTGGATGCATGTGGAGTGTTGTGTAATTGTGTTGTTGAGTTCAATTATTTGGTTTGGTGTCAAATTATGTGGTGTAGAATGGAAATGTGTGGAGTTGAATTGTGTGGCATGGAACTGTGTGGCGTTGAGTGGAATTATGCGGATTGGAATTATGTGGCATGCTGTGGACTGTCGTTATGTGGTTTGTTGATATGTGACAGAATGGTTTTATGTGGGGTGTATTTATGTGGAATTGAAAAAACATGAATGTGACCATGTGTAAATGTAACTGGTGCTCTTAAAGGTATCAACAAATGCATCCTTTGGGAAGCCTCTGAAGGCTTTACCCTTCTTTTAAAGCACCATAGTTGGGCTTCTTGGGATGAGACGCAATCTCAATAGCTGCCTTGGATCGGCCTAAACAGATACTTTGCCACCCATCCCTTGCAAACGACAAATGCATTGGGGGTCACAGCACTGAAAAGTCACTCTTCCTTCAAAATGATTACGGTTTTGCAAAATTTGGAACACATAGTGCCATGAGGTTGCGCAGCACACTTCAGGTACACACGACAGAACGATTATACACCAACTCAACTTGGGCCTTATTTCATCCAATTTAGAAGGAGGAAAGGCCAACTTCAGGACATGAACATGTGAATATCAGATGACATGCAAATGTCTGTAGCAGATCTCAGAGATTTGTTTAGAGCCAGAAATGCATACCTCCAAAAATTGTCTGGCTGAAACGTAATCGCAACAGAGTGTGGCCGCGCCCTGTCTCAGAAATGTGCCCACTTCGAGCCAAAAAAACAGTGTCCATCTCTTTAAAACTACAACTGGCAGAAAGCCTCTGGCACAGCCCAGTGAAATTAGTGCCTGCTGCCAAATACCGGTGCTTCTCACAGTTTTAAGTTCTGGGAGTAGGAGGCTAAACAGTGTAGTGACCAGGGGTCAGGAGCACTAAGACCCTGCACTCGGACGACCTAAGGGAGGGGACAGAGACCGGACACCACTTCCGGTCAGGGAGTGGGGTGGGCAATTCCAGGGGACTAAGAGAAAGGAATAAGACGTGCGTGTGGGCACGGGGCTAGAGAAAAGAGATAAAGAACAAAAAGATTACCTACCGGTCCATGCGTGGTCATTGGCAGAATACGACAACTGGCGACGAGCAGGTGGGATCAGGAGCCACCATCGAAGCGTGTTTTGCCCATCCATCACAGCCACAAGGAACCAGGAGCCCACCCTGGTCCGCTGAGCGAAGGAGACGACGTCAGGAGTACGCCCAACAAAGAGAAGAAGAAACCAGGAGCCTACCCTGGTCTGTCAACCCCCAAAGGAAAAGGACGCGAAATCGGGAGCCCACCCCGATCGCAAAAGGAAACGGAGCCAGGAGCCCACCCTGGTCCGTGTGCAGCGTCTACAGCAACATCGGGGTGAGGGAAATAGCAATAAAGGCACCCGATCATGGAGAAACTGCCCGCTGACTAAAAGAGAGTCCGAGCCTCTCGCGTTAAGATTTGACCCGAAATCTCGCGAGACCCGGCAGCCATCTTAGAGTCAGACAGGACAGCCAATGAAGAGCTGAGGAAGGCCCGGCGGCCATTTTTAAGTCAGGCATTTCAATATATAGCAAATCTCGCCCACTGAAGTCCCAGTGGCCATCTTAGAGTTAGGCGGGACAAGGCCAGGAGGCCATTTTAGAGTCAGGCATCAACCAAATACAATAGGAAAAGGGCAAAATAGAAGTCTAAAGGGACTTTACAACAGAAAAAGGAAATAAGAGCAGAGAAATAACAAAAGAAGACAGAAAAGAACAAAGATTCAAGGAAGATGAGCATCGAAAGTGACAAAAACGGCGCACAGGCAATATTTCGCAGACCACTACCATTCAGCCTATCGGAACCACAGACAGGCATCAGGTGGGAACGCTAGATTTGGAAATTCGAACGACACATGCGCGCCACAGACGTCGTAGAGGCTTAACACGTTGACCTCTTCTTAAATCTCGTAGGTGATGAAGTGGAAGATCTGCTAGCCACATTCCCCAGCAAAAAAACGGCGACGTACAAGGGACTCATACAGTGCCTCACAGAGAAGTTCGACCCGCAAAGAAACATCGACTTCGAGAGGTACACATTCAACACCGCGTGTCAATGAACGGAGGAGTCCCTTGACGATTTCGCGACAAGACTGTGTAAGCTAGTACCGTATTGCGAGTTCGAAAAGTTCAACAATGAACAAGCGATACGACTGTGCATCATTGAAGGCTGCCAGTCCGTGGAGTTCCGCACGCGCATCCTAAAGGAACCAACGACGCTGGAGAAGATACTGGCACTGGCCCGAGCAGAAGCAAGAGCAACGGCACATGCCAAAGAGATGGAGCTAGGCAAAGACAGAAGGGCGGAACAAGCGAACCACGTAATGGGAAGCAACAAAAAGAAAGACAGCACACCGCCACCGCCAACTAAAAGACAGGTAAAAACGTGCTACTGGTGCGGCATTGACTTCCCACACGTCGGTGCATGCCCAGCAATGGGCCCGAGGTGTAGGAAGCGTAACAGGGACAATCATTTTGCGAGCGCTTGCATGAGTAGACAGTTCAAAAGTGAGCAAGGAAGACCGGCAAGAACACGAGCAGTAATGAGCAGGTATGCCAGGCAAATGGAGACGGCAAATCGCAGCTCATCAGATGAATCTGATGGAACAGTCACATCGCAAAAAGCGGAACGACTGTATCTGATGTCAGATGCAGCAACAGAAGAACACATGGCAGAGCACATTAACGGTGTGGAGAAGCTTTAGATCAAAAAAACAGCGACAGTGGAGATTGAGGTAGGAGGCCACAGTACACGGTTCTTGCTTGAAAGTAGGGCCACGTGCAACATCATGTGCACGTCGGAGTACGAGAAGATGAAGATAAGACCGCCACTGTCACCATCTACCGTCGACGTGTTCACCTGGGGATCAAAGAAGCTGGTGGAAAACATGGGAAAATTCACGAAAACACTGATGTACAAGGACATGTCTTGCAGAGAAGAGATACATGTGCTACGGGGAGACATCCCAGCACCATGCCTGATGAGCAATGTCATGGTGCAGACAATGGTCCTACTGGCAGTGACATACCACATGTCAGAGAAACAGAACATTCTACAAGAGCATCTAGCCATACTACAAGGCCTAGGGAAACTAAAAGGGAAACAAATAACATTACACATTAACGAGGCAGTCAAACCAGTGGCGCAGCATCGCTGACGAGTGCCTAGACATCTGCAGTCTCAGGTCGAAAAAGAGAAAGAAAGCCTATTGGCACAAGACATCGTTGAGCCCGCAGAAGGACAGACACCCTGGATGTCTCCAATAGTGGCAGTTCCAAAAAAGAACACGTCAAAAATCTGCATATACGTGGACATGCGGATACCGAACACAGCCATTGAGAGAGAACGACACCCTGGGCCACACCTGAATGACATGATAAGCTGTCTCACTGGTGCATGCCGATTCTCGAAGTTGGACCTGTGCAAAGGGTACCACCAACTGGAGCTCAACGAGCAGTCAAGGAACATCACCAATTGCAATTCAAAACGGCGGTGGAAAACACATCCAGGCAAACTTGATATGAATTATCTAAATAATAAATGTCCACCTGCACAGATATAGTTATCCTTCCAGAACCAGATTTACAAAATATCGTATGCACTGTCCCGCCGACAAAAATCTTTAAGTTATCTGTAATTTCAATCACAAATGCAGGCCGTATGATAAACGGCAAACTTCAGCCACGCTGTCAATAATAGAGGTACAACTCCATAATACGAGTGCACCGGAAACAATTGTCTTAGAGCAGTTCTCAGGTGCAACCGATGGGGCTGCTGTATGGCAGGAAAATCGAACACCAAGGTACATTACCACGTTCTCCACGCACATGGGCCTCTTCCGCTACAAGCGTTTGAGTTTCAGCCTCTCATCTGCCGCAGAGATATTTCAGGAAACGATAAGACAAGTGATAAGGCTGGTGAAAAACAGTCTAAACTACAGCGATGATATCCTGCCAGGCAAAGACTCCCTAAGAAGAGCATACTCTCAACCTGAAAAGGAGAGCTTAGCGGTAGTATGCGCATGCGAGCGCTATCACATGTTCACTTATGGCAAACCCTTCACCATCGTAACTGATCACCAGACCATGGTGACAATATATGGCAATCCAAATGCAAAGATTCCACCCCGCATTGAACGCTGGGGCATAAGACTGATGGACTACGACTTCAAAATAGTGCACAAGCCGGGCAAAGAGCACAATTCGGCTGACTACATATCTCGGCGCCCCTTACCACTGGTACCAGAAAAGACCTCCATGGCAGAAGAAGACCTTAACTTTGTACTAAGACAGAACACACCAGCACAAATAACACTGGCGGAACTGGAGCAAGAGACAACAAAGGACAACACGATGCAAGTGGCGAAAGTAACAACAAGACAGCAGAGATGGATTCACATCAACAACTGCACAATGGGAGACGGAGTCAACAAGCAGGAAATGATAGCGTTCAAAAAGATACACGATGAACTATCAGAGACTGAGAATGGCATACTGATGCGAGGAACACGGATAGTGATACCAAAAGGGCTGCGTCGACAGACTGTTAGCCTAGCACATGAGTCACACAGAGGCATGGTTGCAACAAAGAAGATGCTGCGGGAAAAGGTGTGGTTCCCTGGCCTAGACCGAATGGTGGAAGACACCATCCTGAGCTGCCACATCTGTCAAACAACAGGCAAACCAGCAAGACCAGAACCACTACAAATGTCAGAACTTCCAAACGCAGTATGGACAACGTTAGCGGCAGACTTCCATGGGCCGCTAGACACAGGCAACTATCTGCTCGTGATCATAGATGAATATTCGAGGTTGAACATCGTACGCCACATCTCCTCCACATCAGCAACTGCGACGCTACCAATATTGGACGACGTATTTGCAGCCTGGGGATCACCAGAGACACTAAAGACAGACAACGGTCCTCCGTTTTCAGGGGAGGAGTTCAAAAAGTTCATGGCATATCTAGGCATTCATCACAGGAAGATAATGCCTCTGTGGCCACAGGCAAATGGTATGGTGGAACGGTTCATGGGCAACATAAAGAAGGCAGTACAACGAGCAAAGATAACGCAGATTTCCATAGGACAGGCGCTCTGTCAAGTGCTACGGGACTACAGAAACATCCCCCACAGCTCCACAGGACGATGCCTGGTGAATTAGTGCTGGGAAGGTCAAGCAAAACAAGGCTAACTCAGCTAGAAGCGAAGAAGTCACCAGAACACAGAAGCATTGCTATCAGGGACCATGAGGCCAAGGAGAAGATGAAAGCATATGCGGACGCCAGGCGACATGCCACTCCGGGTCACCTGAAGCAAGGAGACCAAGTAGTGGTGCATCAGCGGCAGTGGAGAAATTCTGACAGCCCATTCTCAAAGGACTAAAAGACAATAACAGAAGTCAAGGGGCCAATGATCACGGCGGAATTGGGCTCCTATCAAATAACATGGAACAGTTCTCACTTCAAAGGAGTGAAGACAATTGATGAAAAAGTAGAGGACACTGCGGCAGAGAACATCGGCGCCCAGGAGAGAAGCAAAGCAATAGACAATGGAGGAAAAAGCACGGACAACTGCGAAGGACAAGACCAGGAGTCACAAGAAGGGAAAAGAGTGACAAAAAGGACAAAAAGACTGATTGAAGAAATGCAATGATGAGGAGGAGGAGGGCATGCCTCTCCCCTTTTCCATTTTCTATCTCTCGCGCGCGTTCGCTCTCTTTTTCTCTCCCTCTATCACTAGTTCTTTCTGGACACACAATGGGATCTATTACCATCTCCCTGCATTCTTTTCGTGACTAAGGGGGAAATGTAGTGACCCGGCATCAGGGGCACTAGGACCCTGCACTTGGACTTCCTAAGGGAGGAGACAGAGACTGGACACCACTTCCGGTCAGGGAGTGGGGCGGGCACTTCCAGGGGACTAAGAGAAAGGGATAAGACGTGCGTGTGTGCACGGGGCTCGAGAAAAGAAATAAAGAACAAAGAGATCACCTACCGGTCTTTACGTGGTCATTGACAGAAAACGACAAACAGCTCCACCTTTCCTCTTTCCAAAAGCAGCAAAATGAGTAAGGGTAGAAACAATATTGGCTGCTCATTATTTGGAGCGCCACAAAGGCGACATCAACTGTTCTACAGACATTTGTCTTCTAAATATAATTAAAAATTTTATTTAAACATGTTTGTTATTCGAGAAGGGTCATCTTACGTTCCCATTCAATGCGTGATCTCCTTGATGATAACAAATTTGTGCTGATTAAGTATGTAGGTTTTTGGTTGGGGGATGGATAAATATGACAGGTCAGCATCTTAGCTTTATTTACTTTCTAAGATCTTGTTGGCGTTTAAAATATCAGCAAACAAATGTAAGGAAAAGCACATGAGCACACAATGTGTGTTTGAAATTATACAAAGAGCACACAAGCACTTGCCATTGGTGCCCAGCCACTGTGCTGAAGAGTGGGGGAGAGTGCCGCCGCCCCTAAAACTCATGCCCCTCCTTTGCTACGCCACTGCACACAAGGCAGCAGGGACCGATCTAGCAGTTTTTTCAAACATACTGGAATTGAAAAAAGGTTTCAGCTCTAAAAATATATTAACATGTCTTTGATGTAGCGTTTGCTGCACCACCCTTGCGACGCTCATAGGAGGAGGTGGCGGCTGCTTGGGTATGCCAGGTGGAGGCCGCTGTGTGAGAGGCCAACCTATTAGTGCCTGGGGGGTACAGTGGAATCATGTCCCCTCTGTGAAGGGGTGACAGAGACCATAGAAAGGAAACTGGTAGCAGAAAGAAAGAACAGGTCTCTGCATCCCATGGGAATCACCATAGATTTTATAGCAAGGGGACACCACGCACGGGTAAGGATAATACACACATCATTAAACAAGCAATGAGGGAGGAGGAGGGAACATGCAACAACAGAGTAAGCTGAGGATGGGAAACATTAAAGCCACCTACGACAGGGAAAAAATAACAAGCAGCGGAGCAGGAGGTGTGGGGTAAGGATGGCAGCAACAACAGGGGAAGGAGTGGACGGGAGGGGAGATGCAATAAAATACGGGCCGAAGCTGAACACACACCCACAGTGTAACACGAGCAGGAAAGAGTTAAAAACAAAAGAGTCCCCCAAACGAACAGCTAAACAACCAAAGTGTAAAGATATAGTACTTGGTTTGTGCTCAGTGGAAGGAATGGAAAGACAAAAAGTAGGGCCAAAGTGGAAGGATTGACCACTAGCAAGCTAGGATTTTTAAAGGACACTGGAACAAACAAACGAAAAGCCCTCAAAGAAGTATATCAAACTGTATACTACAGGTCTCGAAAGCTTGACCATCTTTAAAGTCAGGTGGGACAACTGTGCAGTTGCTCAGATAGAGTGCACGTCCAAAAGGGGAGGACTAACTTCAAGTCCCACTGGGGCATCACAAAGGGTTTTGGTGGAAACAAATATTGCAAACCTTTCAAAAACCTCATCACAACAGTGATTTAAATAACAGAGGCTGATCCGGTAACCGCAAGGTGGTCCGAAGAGGCAACAAGTATCCCTAAACAGAGCCCTTGCTGGGCTAGGGACAGAGCAAGCAGTGAAACATCACACAACTTTGTATGTAAAGAGTAAATTTGCCAGGAGCCACAATGTAGAGGGATGCCTTGCCACGAAGTTGACATCAACGACCTCGGGATGCAGGCTAAAGGAGGTCAACTGTTGCTTCTCTATCTTCAAGGATGGAGATGCAAAGTGTAAAGGCCTGGGTGCAACACCCATCCCTGCTGCTGTGACAGAAGACCCTCATACCCAGGATTTCCGGATATCACACTCTCCTGGCCCAATCAGGTGCAACTAGGATGACTTGGCCATGGCCATTCCTGATCTTCAGAACTCGGGGTGGGGGCTTGTGGAGAGACAGTCATGGTAAAGCATAGTAAGTCCTGAGCTCCACTCTAGAGTGAGAGCTGCTTTGTAAACTCCATAGGGCAGAAGTGCTGGCATTGTGCATTCTCTGCAAAAAGATCTAGCCAGGGTTCCCCCCATTTTTGGAAGACAGTCAGTACCACCTACACCTCCAAATGCAACTGCCAATCGTGATCCACTAGGTGCCTATGGCTGAATTTACCCACCCAAGAATGTAATGGTCCCACCAAGTGGTTCATCACCAGAGAAATCCCTTAACAGTCTAGCCACATTCAGAGGCACAAGGCCTACTGGCACAGGATCCAGGACCCTAGGTGAGTTTATCAAGTACTGGATCCTGCGTGTGGCAGCTTTCAGAATTGACGGCATCTTGCGCAGTCTCGGCATCCACGGCATTTCTGAAACTCACCTTTGTGTAGGAAGTGGAATCTTTTCCGACATCAAACAAGAAATGAATTGCCCCCTTGCCCCCAGCTGCCCCACAAGTTCAGCGCTGACATAAACCAACGTCTCTACAGGCCAAGAAATAATTCACGCTCATCGAAGCCTCGCTCCTCCATGATTGAGCACAACCATTACACTTGCGGGCCTTGATTCTACCATTTGGTAACCGCCACTGTGCTCCGCCAAACATTTGAATGAGTCTGACCAGGTCCCGGTCCTGAGGAGAACCCCAAAGAGATTAAGGGTTCCAAAACGCGTCAACCTTTACCAGCTAGTTACAATACCCACTGAACACACAGAGTAATCCTGGGTGCAAACAAGGCAATCAGCCTGTTGCGCCATCTTTACCATAGGCTAGCTCGTTGTGGCAGGCTGGATTTCTGAATATTGTAAATAACTTTTGCCGCCACTCGTTTTCAAACTTGCACTGGTTATTGTTTGTTACACATGTACTGTCATTTTATTGGTTCTGTACCTGTTAATTGTTAAATGTTTTTTTGTTTTTCAAAATTATCTAATTAAGAATGGTGGAATAAAGACACCAAAATCACTGTAGTTGTCAAAGTGTTTTTCCCAAACAATATCTTTTGAACTCACACACCCTAACATTTTCTTGTTTATAACTATTGTTGAGGCCTAGTTTGGGTGTTGTAACGGGCCCATCCCCCCCCCCCCCCCCCTTTTGTGAAAAACCATTCAGTCTATGGCAGACAAGACGTAGGCTAGCATGAGCATCTTGAATTTGGCTTTCCTCAGAAAGGCATTGAGAGGGTGAAGATGTAAAATAGGATGGAGGCCTCCTTTGGCACAACGAAGTAGCATGAGAAACACCCAGTTCCAAATTCCAAGGCTTGAATCCTCTCTATGGAACCTTTGGCCAGAAGGGGCTGCACTTCCTGCCATAAAACATGCAGATGGTCCCCCATCAACTGACCTGAAGGCGGTGCAAGGGATGATGGGGTAGAAAGGAATGGAAAGGCATAGCCAAAAGTTTACAATTTGGAGGACTCACGTGTCTATCCTGATGGCCTGCCACCCATGAAGGAAATATCAGATTCTGGCTCCGACAGGGTGGCTATGTGCTAGCAAGGACACACTAAAGTGATTTTGTGGTTGTGGACGCTGCAGTGGAAGGGGACTGAGCCACACCTTGTCCCTGCTCTCCTCTTTGTCTTTGGGAGCCATGGCTTCTAACACGAAAGGGCTGGAAAGGCTGTTGAGCTGGAGCAGTCTGACATTGACCGATGGGAAACCCTCTACCCTAGCCGTGGAGAGGGTGAAATTGATGGTGAAATTGCCTTGTGAGAACAGAAAAGCGTAGTGGCTCTGCTCTCCTCAAAATGCTCCATGGTCGAGTCTGCTCTGTCATTAAAAACATGAGATCTATCAAACGGTATGTCCATTAAATATGCCTGTACGTCGCTGGAGATGCCTGTGGACCGCATCCAGGCATGCCACCAGACAGCCACACTAGTTCCCCCTACCACATCCAGAGCAATCAGTCATGTCCAGTCCTGATCATATCTCAAATTCTGCCACATTACGGCCATTCTGGATGTCCTGTGTAAGAGATGTTCAAAGGCTGTCCAGAACAGCTGGCATGTCACCATATGCCACAGGGCATGGGAGTAACAGCCCAGGAGACATCTGAAATTGACTGGTTCGCCAGGTGCAGGATGATGGTGGCAGGACACTTCTATTGCCTAGCTGCCCTGAACAGGGATTAGCCCCGGTTCCCAGAAGTATACCACTAAGTGTGCCATTAAATGGAAGCAGGGGCTCTGTGGGAGCCTCACCACATTGGTCATCTTCCATCAATACGTTAGTCTTCACTTTCATGGTTGGCAATTGTAGATCTAACACCACAGCTGCCTTTGCATCACTACAGTGAAATAGGTGCTTTCCTCTGTAGCAGGGCCCGAGAGATACATATGGCCAGTATCAGGGGAAGAGCGAAGCCCAATGACATTCCGAAGCTCTTCATAACAGTTGCAGTAATCATATTGGGGACCATAATTGTCCCAGTCATCATAGTGGTCGTTCTCGGAATCAGTGCCTAAAAGAGTATACAAAGTCAGAGCCCTACCATGTAGTTAGGGCCAGGTATCAGAATCAGAGGGATTGCCAAGACGTTGCACGAAGGTCTGCCCCAGATGTGACTTCAGTCGAGGTTGTGGTGGGTTAAATTCAGAGTCGGATAGTGCAATATGCTGTATATCCTCTTCCGGCGTGGACATCGATGAGAGTGGAACACACAAGGGATGGTGTCAGAACAAAAGTGGGCTGAACCCAATACTGGTCACAATGAGGGTGAACCTGCCTCTACTTGCTGTGTTGTCTCAGATGGACCGGGAAATTCTGGGCGCGTTGGGATGAGACAGGGTATCGGCACAGATGGAGATCAATAGCGAGACCAGAGGGCCCGTGATGCCCTTGCGCCCCCTCTGGAGTTCAAGAGTGGCATGAAGGGGTAGCTTCCAGCTTTTATTTGTTTTCTCAGATCTTACGGGAAGACTTTGACTACGACCTGGCGCAGGAACTTCTTCAGGACCTTCCTTTGGAATTCGACCGGTCACGGCAGAGCCTTCTTGTGTTTGGCAATGTAGAGTTTGGCCTTGAACTCCCATAGGTCCTTTGGGTTCATCTGGGTGCAGTCGCCACAGGCCTTGGAGTTATGAACTGACCCTAGGCACCACAAATAGACTTTGTGAGAGTCCGTCTCATAAATCTGTTTGCCACAGTCCCTACACATTTTAAACCCTGTTTAAGGGGTGGCTCTTCCCTTGCAAACTGGAAAAATTATTTGAAGACCATGGAGACCCTCTAGATTTGCATCAGAAGGCACCAAAAGAAGGGATCTGACATCATGGGTGGCGCCCAAATGTGGCACCATTCGTTACTTCCTGCACCAGGCTGGAGAACTGCTCTAAAAGTTTCGGATCCAGTCTAACGCCTAGGGATTCTTCACAAGGGGATGAATCTGCAGTTAGAAGTATCCATCAGAAATATATTTTGGTAGCCACAATTGACTGAACATGCTTTGCACAAATAGAACTGGCCAACCTCTAATTTTCAGGCAAAAGTACATTTTAAATGAGGCTACTTGTGTCCACCTCCCTCTTTTCACGGTTTCTTCAAGGGGTACCAGCCATCCCCAGATTTTGCAAAATATTTTATTGCAAGCATTTTTGGTACCAGGAAACTGAACAAGATCTCTTCTGATCTCCAACAGGAACATTCTTGCCGCTTCAGTGATCAGTGACATTTCGAAGGTGGCACAGGCCCTAGTGCAAGCAAGAAAAAGATGGCACTCCTGTCATAGTCAGGCAGCAATAGGCGGCCAGAATACTTATGCAGAGAGCCCGGCACCACTGCAGCTGCTGCACTCTTGATCACCACACCTGTGCAATTAATGAAGTTATGTTTTTTAGAATTACAAAAGTTTGTATTAAAAATAAATACATACAGGTTAATTACCTCTTCTTTAAATATGGTCGGTCAGAAGAAGAGGTGGTTCATTACGTAGGCTTTGTTGGCTACTGGTCAGTTCATTGTGAATGTTTTTGTCTTCATGGGCACAGTTTAAAGAATTATCAACTAAGAAAATCTTGATATGAATCATTAAACTGTCTTGGGTTGTTCATTTCTGTTTCCCTCAGTGTGTGCTTTGGAAGAAGTAGTAACTACGCCCATGTCCAACAGTTCCCACCAAACCTTAGAATATGTGAGTGCTGCTTTTCATTAACTTCTGCTCTACCTGTGCACCTGTATTACTGGTTTTGACATTCTTCTCCCCTGTCATTGCCCCTGTTCTCTGTGCTCTGCTTGCACACTTGAGGGCCACAGGGCAAGCAGGATCTGATGGGCCCATCTGTGGAAGTTGAGTCCTTTTACTCCCAATATCCTGGGTCCTGACCTACTATGGATCCTGAGCAACTGGGCCAAGTACCCCTTAAGCACTTTACTCTCAGTGGTAGTGAGGGTGGAGCAGTCCAACACTTCTTGGGGAGACGGTAAATACAGGGGGTGAGCACAGGCTCACAACTCGTAATACGTTCAATAGCAGTAGTAAATGTTCAGTCAAATACTTTCTTTTATGGCAAAAGGGGTATTTATATACAACCACAAAGGCAAATGCGGCGTACACAAGCAATGCACACAGGCCCCTGGGGTCAGAAATCTAGTGTTTAATAGCAGTTCTCGGAGTCTCACTTCCCTCCCACTAGCAGTAGTGGTTATTCCCCATTCACCATAGGCAATGTTCAGGTTAGGAGGAAATAAGCATTATCACTCTCAGGAGTCACACTCTGACTCTGTTAGAGCAGTGCTCCTAGTTTTCCTCCAGCAGCCCACTATGGCATACAGGGTCACCATCACTGCTCTTCACTCAGGTGATGGCCTAATCGGCACAACAGCAGAGTCCTGTTTGCGGCAACCCAGTCTACTAAACAGGGTTGCAGACTCACACCCCACAAGGGCAATGGCCCAAGCGGCACAGCAATTTTTACAGCAGTCCCCACTGGCATACAGGGTTGCTGGCTCAAACCCGTACAAAGGCAACAACCCAAACGGTGCAGCAAAGTTCACTGCGTCCCTCCACTTGCATACGGGGTCATTGGCAAACCTGCACATAGGCAATGACCCAATCGGTGCAGCAGCCTTCCTCACACTTCGCTACAGGGATCCCCTCACCAAGATACCCCAATTGGACCTCGCTTTCTTCTGCTCTCCTCCTCCTCATTGGGCTGACCAGTTTAGGCAAGCAGGCAAACACTGGTGTTCCAGCTCCAGGGTCAGGTGGTCTTCGATGTCCCTGGGTGATGTCCCTTCATACAGCTGGATGACTAGCAGACCTCAGCCTCCTGCCCTGGTCACAGGCAGAAGTCTTGCAGAGCTTCCCTTCATCATACAGCCTGTCTGGCTGCTTAATAGTTGACAATTGTGGGGGCCTCAATCACCTCTTTAGGTCTCGCATGGCGAAAAGCAGCGCATGCGCTCTCGTCAGAGAGACCTTTTGGAATTGATTCTCCCCAACGCTTGCATGCACGCTCCTGCATAGACAAAGATGGCTGCTCTCGCCATCTGTCCAATGCAGACAGCATGCGCGTGCCCCTATGGACTGTGGACAGTCCGACGCCATTTTGTTGTCCTAGCAACTAAAATGCCACTTTACGTATACTCGTCATTGACACAAAGCGACCACTTTCGCGATCGCTTTTACTTTCACGGCGGCTTTTTTTTTTGTTTTACAATTGCGGCAGGATGAGGTGCACAGCCGGGACAATGGTGTCTTATTAAGCACAACCAGACCCTCCGTTTGCTGCCCCTCGGTGTCCGCAGTTGCTCTGTCATCACTGAACAGCATAGTCAGGTGGGATGAGCAGAAAGCGCTGTAATGCACTCACGCCTTTGCACGTCAAACCGAGCTCAGCTGGGACTCAAAGGCCTCCGTTTGTCGTCCTTTCGCCAGCGCATGGTGACTAAGCAAAAACCCAGGATTTGGGCAACTTCTCTGCAAAAGGGCTTAACAAGGTGAAACAACTCTTGGCTCTGAGGGGAGGAGGTGGGAGGCGGGTATTGGACCCCTATCGATAGCTGCATTATTTCCACCATGTAAAATTACCACCAACTGCAACCTGGCTGAGAAAATTCTGATCATAGGGTGGTTTAACCGGCTTTTTGCAGCTTACAGAAAACCTAAGGCACGAGTCTCACTGGTTAGAGGGAAGGAATTTTCTCCTTTAACAGCAACATTTGTTAAATCCGCCATAAGGCCGAGAAGAGGAGGTGCAGACCAAATCCGGGAATTTTCACCTCTGCAATTGTTTCAACAATAAAAGCGGAACTAGCAAACTAAACGTTAAAATATTATATTTTTGGTAAAAAATAAAAATCAAGATATTTTGAATAACCATTACCCCAAACCGCTGTACTTACAAAATATATAATACACATATTATTCTCTAAAGCAAACGGCATTTGCAACCAACTCTGATGTCACATTTCATGCTTGCTGTTATGCTTGTCCTATTTTCTGACAACATTCCTTGATCATGGCAAGACCTTGAAATACTTTATACTGAAAAACCGGATTGATTGTAATGGTGCTCTATTTACTGACTTCGGGGGGACCGAAAGCTAAATAGGCCATGCCAGGATTCGAACTCGCACCCTGCAGATCACCGCAGGATTTAGTCACGTGATGTTAGTCGCGAGCCGTACTGCTGGTGTGCGTTCCAGTTTTCACTCCGAGAAGTCGAACACACAGCAGCACAGTAGTTATTTCAGTGCACTGGGCCAGAGCTCCCCAACGGCCTCCACAAAGAAGCTCTTCCTCACAGTTCTGGACAGAAAGCTACTAACATACTCAGAAAAAAATGTCAGAACATTTTTGCGGGTAATGCAGAGTGGAGGAGCCTTCAGCCCACTTACGCCATTGGTGGTGGCAAGCTAAAAGGCCCCTTACATTGTTTTGCAGGGATTGCTCATAGTTATCGCAATTAACTTTGAAATTAACTTTTTTTTAAAAATGTTACATTAGCTGACAAAACTGGTGTGGGAACAAAACCACAACATAATTAAATATTCCGACTGCCCGATATTGGGACAAGGTTGCTTCGGCCAGTCACTTTATTTATTCATTTACAAGCTCAATTAAAAATCTTGAATAGATCTGCTTGCCAGACACGAAGATAGATAAATGCTTCAGGGTCTTAAATGAAGCTTAGGAAGGGAATTTAAGTTTTGCATGGACTCTCACTAAGGCACAGCCTCAATATGGAAAGTGACTTGGATTTGTTAAATTTAGTCCAGAGACTGTGATGTTCCTAAAGTGCTTTCAGCTTCAGTGCAAAGATTTTCAGAGCCCCAGCAATATTGCATTTTACGGTTTGTGTCCTCCCCAAGAATGCTGTCGAGTCAGGAGTATCCATGAGGTTAAATACTAGCTGCAGATCTTCAGCATATAGTAATATATTTTTACTCTCCGCCTTTGTAGAGCATTTACCAGTGGGCAAATTTAGAGATTACAAAAGAATGGGGGATAATGAGGATTCCAGAGACACTCTACAACTGAGCTTAACCTTGGAGGAGCAGACGGGAGAAAGGAGAACCGATTGTGAGGGGTGTGATAGAAAAGACTTCATCCAATCCAGAACACAGG
Source organism: Triturus cristatus (assembly GCF_964204655.1). Lineage (NCBI taxonomy): Eukaryota > Metazoa > Chordata > Amphibia > Caudata > Salamandridae > Triturus > Triturus cristatus. The sequence continues at coordinate 405,555,235 of NC_140584.1, forward strand.
CCCGCAGCCCAGCAGCCTCGACACAGGCGAAAAGATTGTCATAATCCACCTTGTCGAAGCCGCCAAAAGATCCAGAAGGACCAACAACTGGTCCTGACCTTCATCCGCCTCCTCTCTCATGTCGTCTACTACGAAATGAATTACAGATTCCATGTAGTAAAGGTGCCGGAAGCCTGCCTGATGTAAGTCTTCAGTATATCGTCACTTGTACGTCTTACACAAACTGCACAGCACCACTGCAATATCTACCCTTATCCATGCATATGCTCTGCAGCCCCCTAGTTGCATGGCAGTTCCACACCTTGTCTGGGGGAAGACACTCACCCCAAGGGCTTTGCACACCTATGAAGCTGCAAGCTCAAGTAAAACTTCTGGGGCTCCTCACCAAACTGCAACTTCGGATTTGCCTATAACTTCACATACTGTTTTAATCGGATGCGCTTGCAAAATATGAGATTCCTTATCTACATGGACTTTAAACTTCCATTTTTTGTTGCTAACCATTCTGTGTGTGCCTAGCAACTTGCGAAACAGATTTACGAGCTACAAACTCTATGAAATGTATTACTACAGGAAGAAAGGCAGCATGGGTGGAAACCAGACCTACACCAAAACGGCTATTGTTAATAATTTTATTTTTTTAGAGGGTTATGATATTGTTGTATCCCTTTAAAGCGCTATGATCCGTGTTTTGCCGCATTTGTGAGCTAGCATGCAAACAGGAGAAGTTCAGAGTCCAGTCAGTTGTGGCCTGTCTGTGGCCCTTGCCCATTCCCGACATTCCTTAGTCGGACCTCCGATTAGCTCAATATCTACACATTTTTCGACCAAAAAAATCACGTGTGAGAACGTTGGCCTGGCCAACAGAAGGTGGTTTAGAGTTTTTGAACATTCAGCTTTTAAATGTCACTCATTTACAACAGATTTTTTTCCGAAAAGAGTTTAGCCAGAAGCATTGCGTCATAGAAGCAGACGAGTTTAAGAATTGAGAGGTTTGGAAATATTTCTGTTGAAAGCCGTTGCGTTGTGTTGTACAGCTCCTAACGCGCGGCTATCGCAGCCAACAGCGCTTCTTGTTTATGACACGAAAACGTGATGGGCAACAAATATTTTCAAGGCACACCAGATCACTTTTCCTAGAAAAAAACACAGTAACGGTGCCAGGCTGTGATAATACTAATTCTATGCCAGAACAGTGTAACCAGTTGACACCAGGCATGCAATTTAACAGCGGTGAACACAATGTTTGTTTTGATCAAAAAGGCCCATGGGTTGGTAGAAATCCCAAATCAGCAAATTGATTTCCATAAGTGCTTTGAGTACGCGTGGGCAATGAAACTTCTGTATGCAATTTCTTATACCTTGAATGCACCTCTCATTCTCAAAAGTTTGCTCAATTCCAAGAACATTTGAGAAGACAGGCATTTCTTTGTGCCATGGGGGACATTATCTCTTCCCAGGAGATGTTGTGTTCCTAGATATGTTTTGGTGACACTTTAGTTCCAGACCAGAATTTGGAAGAGATTACATGCAAGTTAGAAAGTCTCTTTTCATATCCAGGGGACTGGGCTCTTTGTGAGCCAACCTTGGACTTTAGTTAGAGGTGTTAAAAGGACCAAACAAGCATTAAAAATGCAATAGGTCTAGTAAAAGCCATTTGCTTTGCTATACAATACCATTAGCAAAGCAAATGGCTTTAACTTAAGCAAAGGCGAGACCTATTGCATTTCAATGCTCGTTTTATAGTCAGTTTCCTGACACCAGTTGTGATTTAGTGTCTGAGTCTTTAAAGTTTGTGTTGGGGGTCTGCTTCCTTTTTAAGTGCCCTCTCTTCTGCCCTGTCCATCCTCCAGAAAGCAGCCTATCACATCAAGAGTGACTCCAAATCCGAAAGCCCCACAATACAGGCCATGGTAGTGAGTAAAGGTTCAAACCTGTAGGTTAGCCACAGTATTATTGGTTTCAAACAGTTAACCCCTGGGCTTCAGCCGTGGTCTATATGATTCTTTAATCGGCTCTACCTTCTTCCCGAGATGTGCACAGGCCACTTTCCAGTGCTCCCTTTGAATTGTGAAGTGTGCAGGCAAGCCTGGCTCTCCCTCTTCCAGTGTGTCCCACCCACCTCACAGGAGCAATGCCTCCAACTCCTCATGCTCCACCAGTCTGCCCTGTGTCTCCCACAATGGAATCCAGAATATTGCATGTATTGTACCATTCATAGGCACGTGTAAACCCAGCCGATGCATACAACACATGCACTACACAGCACAACACACTAACATTATGTAGGCCAGGGGTGAGTTAGGCACACTGCTGCGTACTTTTACATGAGTAAGCAGGTAAGCCTCACTCCAGTGGCACAGGTCAAAAAAAGAAAGGCATTTTCACTTCTTCTGAGGACTACACTGTATGCTGCTACCACTGTGTTTGTGCTGCCTAACTCCTGCGAAGGCAGTAGCCTTTCACCACTATGATGGTAGCACTTTGGGGGCCCCTCCTAGTCCAACAAAATCGCAAACACCGAACAAGCACTGGCAAAGCGAAAAGATTGCAGCAATGCCCAACCTATTGGCCTTGTCAATGTGATTGTCTTTTAGCCATGTTGTGTAACAGCACACCTGCTGTTCAACATGCCTGAAAGTCACTGGAAAAAAGCGCTTTGATGCAGCCAGCTCAGGCCACTTCATAGTGCTTTTTTGTGTTAGGAGGGTCAGGACAATAAACTCAACACGGGGGGGCGAAGAGACTTGGCGTTGACTCAATAGCGTGTGATTCTGGACTATCAGTGACTTCCAGCCATGCTGAACAGCAGATGTGCGGCTAGACAATGTGGCTAAAAGACATTCACATTGATAAGGCCATTAACTCTGGCATTGCTGAGACCTATTGGTTTTGCCAGTGCTTGTTCTGGATACTGGGGAATATACTCCGCACATAATTCCTGAAGGAGAGGTGATGGTGTTGAAAACCAGCAGATGTGAACATGCCTCTGCTCCCAATTTTTTTTACTCAAAAGAAATATATTCTAACTTTCTTCCTGTTCCTATTCCCTCAATTTACTGTATTAGTTCATTTCTCTTATATATATATATATTGTTTTAATAAATCCCCCTCGTGAGCATTGCGTATTGATATTGCTTGGCCAACATGCCAGAAGTGTGTTAGCAGAGACGAGTTGTAGCATAGACATGCTAGATCTGGTGAGTGGGGCTTATGTTGAGATGGTGCATTATCCAAGAGCAGGGTTTAGGCTATACAAGTATTCAGTACGGTTCGAACGAGCATGCGAATAGAGATGTTAATGGTATGTTAGAGTAGTCTGTTCCACAGGCAAGATGCCCTCTGCGAAACATGTGTCGGCTATGGGTTCAGATGTCGTTTTCATGGTGGTCAGGAGAATGGGCGCGCAGATCTGTCGATTAGAATTAGGGTTATAGCTTGTTTTCTGGGCATTTGTAATTACGTTTGTGGGGAATAGAACACAGCGCAAAAAGGTAATATTAACAAGCATTGGCATAGCCAATAGGTCTCGCCTTTGGGACCTTATAAGTGTTTAGCCATGCAACAGTTGCATAACTAAACACTTATAAGGTCCCACAAGCGAGACCTATTGGCTATGCCAATGCTTGTTTTAACTGCTGCAATCTACTGAAGCCTCACGGAGAACATCAAAAGCGGCCGTGAGGCCGGGAAAGTGATCGCCATCGCGATCAAACATCAAAAAAGTGAAAGTAATCGCGGTAAGGCGCGACGCGCGGGCCCACACACATGCACTGTGGCTCTAGGCTGGCCTGGTAGCACTTTTTGGAGCCCTCACAAAATGTCTCGCCAGACCAGCGCATGCTCTGGGTCAGGCGAGACCTAAAAAAGAAGCACATTAGGTCGTGGGGGAGAGCTTGGCTGGAAGGGTGCTGTACTGCAGGGAAGTCTAAGTGGGAAGATATTTGGTGTCGTGCATGAGCGACCAGAGTGGTGCCATTAATCTGCCTCGGAATGCAGGGCTTAGTATGTGATTTTTTACCAAAAATATGGTCTTGTCCTATAGATCATTAAAAAAAATATTGTCGTATTGGACGTAGATTTCTATTATTAAATCCAATGGGGTGACATTTTTATAAGCAATATTTAGGACCCAATATTTCTGTCATACACTATATTTGTTAGGTTATTATGGTAAAATACCGTGAAAGATTGAGCACTCGCAGTTCACACTAATCGGTTGCTGTGAGTTACTCTCCTGGCCGCAGCTAGAATTTGGGTAACAACCAACTCACATTGTGTGATATATACAACTGTCAAGACAACAGCCTGGTGTAATCTTGGAGGGACTAAGATCTGAAGGAATAAGCAGTTTTAACATCATCCATGTTGGAGCCATTATTGTAAGACGAAATTCTATAATGTTTTAGTGTCCAATCAAGAGGAGAAGCCTGCAGGGGTGAACTATTTTAAAGTCATCAATGGTACAACCCCAATTGCAGAGAAAGAGTTTCTCAGACTGTAAAGAATCCAGTCACAGCGATATAAGGCAGGTCTCTTTGTGCATCACTTCTATGTGCTCCTGTTAAGGAGTGTGATTGGCTTGGGGGAGTTGATGGTGGCCACATGAGTATATAGGCGAGTCCTGTGGTTAGTCCGGCTTGTGGGTTGTCTAGATGTGAATGCTGTAAGGGTCTACCTTCGGGGACAAAAGTAACTCATATCTGCACTTGCTAAAGGCAACAAATAGGAGACGTACGAGTCAAGTCCATAGCTGCACTGATGACCGTCAGCCATTTCTGTGACAGTTCTTGGTACAAACCTAGGCACCGAGTCTTTGTTGGACCACTAGAGTGGAGAATTCAGTTTAGTTGTGTGGTGCCAAGATTCCATGTTGGTTCTGCATCCCTGTTTTGGGGAATACTAGGCCTTGACCTCTTCCTGAATTTCAAATGGCCTGCCACATTTATTATCCTTTCTGTCGACGAATTCTACAGTTTTGAAGCCTGTACTAAGATTGATGTTACACCTCTTATAGGGGGGGATGGATATACATGATGCTACCCTTGAGGGTTGTCTTCTGTGCAACTTGTAGAAACAGTGGACCTTTCTATTGGATAGATCTTTGGAAAATGTAGAGTGCCTTGAAAGCCACCTAGCAGGAGTGAGCCAGAGGAGTGCATGAAGTGCTCCACTGTCTACTGATGTAACGTGTTCCCTTCAATTCAAGTCTTGCTGCATTGTTTCTAAACAATTACTATTTGCGAAGGAAGAGCAGGGAAGCAGGGGAGCCCCCAGGTACAGTCCATTTGCATAGTCTACAGTGACATTACAAGTGTGAGAATGACCTGTATTTTCTGTGGATACCTTGGTGCAGGACGATGCAGGAGTGTACACATTGTGTAGAATGCAGTTCTTGTGACTTCATTCACATTTGGGTTCACAGATAGGTTGCAATCCTGGTGGGGCCGAATTCTTTGAGCCAGATTATTGTAGATGTGTAGTAACTCCACTGACCACAGGTCTTTAGGTGAGGCACAGCATTTGTATGGGGATGGTGTCCACTGCCAGGAGCCAGAGGAGACTCTTTAGTAGTGGATTTATTGAATTTGTCTAGTCAGTCAGCTGCACTTATGGGATTGTGCAGTCATTTGACTTGATAGTAGGATAGCTGGAGTAGACTGCATTTCCAGACTAGAGGCATGGGTTGGCCAGGGTGCCATCTACCATGGACTGGGGCCTGATGCAATAAATGGTAGTTTTTTAAGCTTAGGTGGAAAGAATATAGATTTCATTACAAGACCGGAGGCTGCCATTATGCATTATCTTTTTAATGCAACTTCAAGTACAGCCACTTAAAAGTTACATCATAAATAGAAAGTTCTAGAACAAACAAGTGTATCCAGGCAACGGCAGCACAGAGATCAGCCTCTTTTAAATGCGGCTTCAAGACAGATAAGTTGTGTTTTTTATTACTCTTATTCATTGCTCTTGTATCTTGTGCTTTTTCGCAATTTGACTCTTGTGTACTTCACACTCTGACCTATGGTCATTACCTAACGATGCTCTGCCTTTTCAATTCACTTTATTCCTGGTCTTTCTCCCGCTGTCACCCCACACAGCACTGATGCCTCCCAGACTTGTATGGGTGTTTACAATGTTCCTAATTCCTCCCCTGTCTTTTTTCCGGTCTTTCCTTTCCCCTCATGACTGGGACCACCTCGGCGCTCTGCATGTCTAGTACCGCGCCTTCTCCTGCCTCACTCACCTTCCGTCTTTTTCTCCCGTCTCAAAACGACGCTTCGCCCTCAACGGATCGAGGCTCGGGCGCTTCTCTCACCGGCGCCTCTCACTGGCTCCTTCACGCCCCTTTCCTTTTGGCATTCACAGTTTCCCTCACGCGCTTTTTCGCCCTCGGTGCGGCCGACTCTGGCCGCACAGCTGCTCCTCCCCTGATTACTGGCTGCAATGTTATACGCATAAAAAAAAAAAAGAAAAGGCTTGAAACCAGGAAGTAAGGTTCAGGGCTCCCATTAGAGGAGAGCCCCTTAGGAACCACACCGTCAACGCTCTTTTCGACTCGTATCTCCCCGTTTCATTAGTTACAACAGTCAACTGCTGTTGTACCTTGCGAGTCGACCTGCTTCTTGCCGTTTCTCACTATTTTTGGCCCTTTTTGTGCGAAATTCCTTACCAATTTAGCTACTTATACCCAATAGCTACTTATATTATATTTAACACCTGCTAATATTATTAATTTATATATTTATTATTTAAATTATACTTTAAAAAAAAAAAACAGCTTAAAATGTCTGATGTGGATTCTGACGATTCGCAGATCCAGATACCCCCCTCAAATGAAGAAAATATAAAAAAAATTATTCATAAGGAATTACACTCCTGCATGAGGGAAACTATCAACAAAATAGTTGCTGGGAAGAGATCGCACTCAGATCCTACGATCTACCCCTCTCCTCATTCCCTAGACAAACCCGAAGGTAAGAGAACAAGAAAATGCAATTACATAGAGAAAATAAGCACCATGGAAGGTCCAAGCACCTCAAATTTATTGGGAGGTCTACGCGCCTCAACCCTTGAAGGAGGACTAAGCACCTCAAATAAAACGGGAGGCCTACGCGCCCCAACTAAATCGGGAGGCCTACGCGCCCCAAATAAACTAACTCTCAACAACGAGACACCTTATTTGGACGCCCCAAGCGGCTCAAGCCCTTTATGTGCTTCAAACTCTCTCTTACCTGATGACTTAGATTCTAAGGAATCTTTAGACGAATACATTTTAGACCTTGATCAACTTGATGAGGACATCAACTTTGACCTCTCTGATGGCGAAAATGCCTCCAAGGATACTAATCTTGATCCTCTTGGTGGAGAAATGTTTTCACCAAAAAACTTACAACACCCTAGGAGCAATCAATGGTGGCCTCAAAAACATGTCTCTGACTTTATCAAAAGGTGGATTAAAAACCCCCTAGAAATTGAGACTAGAAATATTATGAGAGCAGAATGCCCTCCCCCCATGATTGAGGATAAGTTTTGTTTAACTCCTAACCTAGACCCAGAACTTATTAAATTCTTGTTCAAGCTGGGCAGGGATCCTCGGAAGGGCATGGAACGCTCTCTTAAAACATGCCAGGACCGCATGCTTGATATGCTGGGACCACTATGTCGCCTAATTGACCTGATTGAAGAATGTTACAGTAATGCTTCTCAGCCTAACATCGAACTCCTTCGAGGTTGGAGCCAAAGAACTCTGATCCTCCTCGGTAATGCCAACGCAGCTCTCAACACCGAGAGGAGGAAGGTGGTTCTATCCAAAATCGACCCAAAATTATGTGACATGGCTGATAAGGAATCCTCTTATAATCCCAACGGCCTCCTTTTTGGGGAAGATCTGATTAAAAGCCTCGGTAAATATGTGTCCACCTTTACTGCCCTAGACAGAGCTCAATCTAATATCCGAAGAATCTTTAATCCCAGTGTTTTTGCTAGGGCCGGGAGAAGGGGTCGTTCTTCCGGCCGCTACTTCCAAAGACCCTTCTTCAGACAGAGAGGCTTCAACCGACAATCCCAATCAAGCTACTCCTTTTTCCCCTCAACTAGGCCAACCTTCACGCTCCAGAGGCTTTAGGAACAGAGGAGCCAACCCTCCTAACAACTCAAGTAAGTACACTTCCCCCTTTCCCTTCCTCTTCTACTCCGAGAGTAGGAGGCCGACTAAAACACTTCCTACATGTTTGGAAACAAATTACTCACGACCCTTGGGTTCTCGAAACCGTTCAGGGTTTCAAAATAGACTTCTTCCATTCTCCTGTCCAGTCCTCAACCCCACAGGTTTTAAACTTACCTCACAAGCAACATTCCATAGTCACAGAGGAGGTAAACTCTATGTTAACCAAAGGCGCGATCATACAAGTCCCTTGGGAAGAAAAGAAATTTCTGAGCAATATTTTCCTTGTACAAAAAAAGGACAAAGGCTGGAGACCCGTAATGAATTTAAAAGAATTAAATCAATATCTCACCTACAATCACTTCAAGATGGAAGGCGTTCACCTCCTCAAGGACATGCTCCTAGAAAAGGACTGGCTGGTGAAGCTAGATCTAAAAGACGCATACTTCACCATTCCTATGGCCAAAGAATCCCAATCCTTCCTCCAATTCGTATGGAACAACCAACTTTATCAATTCCAGGCCTTACCCTTCGGCCTATCCTCAGCCCCTTGGTGTTTCACCAAAGTAATGAAGGCAATTACTACGACCCTTCGAGAAAGGGGCGTCCGTCTCATAATATATCTAGACGACATTCTTATCATGTCCCAAGACCATTCTCAAATCCTGAAAGATCTGAACTTAACTATGAATCTGATAGAGAGCTCTGGTTTTATTATAAACAGAGAAAAGTCCATCCTGATCCCCTCAAGATCCCTAGAATTCCTAGGCTTCACGGTCGACACTGTAAAATCAATGCTGTTACTTCCCCGGAAGAAGATTACCAAAATCAAGAAAGAAATCCGTCACATTCTGAAATCAGACCTCATAACCTTAAGGGAACTAGCCAGTCTTTTGGGTCTCCTTTCCTCTTCAATTCAAGCTGTCCTTCCCGGCCCTCTATTTTATCGAGCCCTTCAAAGAATCAAAGGGAAAGCCCTTCGCTCCGGGCTTTGGTACGGAGACACGGTCCTGCTAGACACGAATGCCAAGGAGGAACTGTCCTGGTGGCTAGAAAATCTAGACGCTTGGAACGGGAAGACCATCTTCAGTTCCTCACCAGATTTGGTTCTGGAATCGGATGCGAGCCTTCATGGCTGGGGTGCCTGCTTTCAGAATCAGAACACAGGGGGTTTATGGTCTTACTCAGAGAGGTTACACCACATAAACTTTCTGGAGCTAACCGCGGGCCTTTATGCCCTAATGAGCTTCAAACACTCCCTCCAGGGGAGATCAGTCCTACTCAAGATGGACAATGTGTCAGCCGTCGCCTATATCAATCGCCTATGCGGTTCCAAGTCCCCAGACCTCTCCAACCTTGCCAAGAAACTTTGGCTATTCTGCCTGGAACAGCAAATTTCTCTAAGAGCAGAATACCTTCCCGGTCTAAAAAATGTTTATGCGGACTGGAACTCAAGATTCCTGGTAGATCACACCGATTGGAGGTTAAACACCAACGTTTTCAACAATCTTGTTTATTTCCTGGGTCCCTTAGAAGTAGATCTATTTGCCAGCAGACTCACTTCACAACTCCCCAAATACTTCAGCTGGATCCCGGACCCGGGTGCTTTGGCAGTGGACGCCTTTCTCCAAGATTGGAAAGGGATTCGAGGTTATGCCTTCCCACCCTTTGCAATGATTCAACGGGTCCTTCAGAAGCTGAGATCAGAACAGTCCTCGATAGTCCTAGTAACTCCCTTTTGGCCGTCCCAAGCGTGGTTCCCGACAACCTTGGAACTATCTTACGAAATACCCTTTCTACTTCCAGCTTCACCAGGCCTCCTAAAAGACACAAACGACTCGGATCACCCACTTCTTGCGAGCGGGACTTTGAACCTTCTTGCTTGGAAAGTGTCAGGCGATCTAACGAAATCACTGGCCTTTCGTCACAAGCTTCTTCTCTCCTCCAAGAATCATGGGCCCCCGGCACACACTATAGATACAACGGCATCTGGAAAAGGTGGTTTGGTTGGTGCTTGGAAAGGAATCTGGATTCCGTGGAGGCTCCTATCGTCCACATAGCAAACTTCCTCGTGGAACAATTTGAAAGGGGTCTTTCATACAGATCAATTAATTGTTATAGATCCGCCATTTCCGCGGGTCATTCACTTCTTAATGGTAGATCTATCGGTAAAAATCCGATCATCTGCAGGATTATGAAGAGTATCAGACTTAAAAGACCTCCTAAACCTAAATATGATTACCTTTGGGACGTTAAATTACTTCTCAACCTTTTTTCTAAATGGCCTGATAATAACTTGTTGGATAATAAGTCTCTTTCCATTAAATTAGCTTCACTCCTTTGCCTAATTTCCTGCCGTAGAGTTTCAGATGTTAAAGCATTAGAAATTTCCAACAGGTACTATGACGCCTTCGGCGTTACCTTCGAAATAATCAAAAGAACTAAAACTATGTCTGATACGATTTTTTACCCTAGGTTTGATGCTTGTAAGAAACTGTGTGTAGTGGAGTGCATGAAGGAATATGACTCCAGGATGGACCCACTTCGCTCGATTGGTGTTAACCAACTCCTTATATCCTTTGTTAGACCCTTCAAACCTGTTTCTTCTACTACTATAGCCAGATGGGTTAAACTATCAATGCATTTGGCTGGCATTGACCTCCTTAGATTCCAAGCTCACTCTTTAAGAGGGGCTATGGGCAGTCAATCCTTTTGGAAAGGAGGTAAGTTAAACAACATCCTCAAAGCAGCAGACTGGTCAAACTCTTATACCTTTGCTAAACACTACTGCAAACCTGTTGAACACATGTCTGACGTAGTTCTTCTTGACTACCAACATGCATAATGGCAGCCTCCGGTCTTGTAATGAAATTGCGATTCTCCTATTACCATGACCAGAGAATCTAGATTTCATTAAAGACACGGAGGCTGACATTATCCCAACCCTCCCACCCGGGAGTGGATTTTAACATCTGTTTATTTATCACATGTAATGTTGTATTTTCATTGTATTATTACACACTTTGTTCAACAGTTTTGCATCTTTATTACCTAATGTGGATTATATTATCCTTAACCACTTTTATTACCCCTTCATAGGGTGATAAGTAGTTTTTTTCCTAACTTCTTTTTCCTTTTCAGTCAACTCGTCTTGATCAAATTCCTCTTCGTCGTCCTGGTAACAGCAGCAGACACCTTTCTTCCATGGTTGACCTTTTTCTGCATGATGCCAGCTTCTGGACTTCGCTGCCTCTGAGGAACTTCTTATCTTCATGTGTTCAATGCATTTAAAAGAGGCTGATCTCTGTGCTGCCGTTGCCTGGATACACTTGTTTGTTCTAGATCTTTCTATTTATGATGTAACTTTTAAGTGGCTGTACTTGAAGTTGCATTAAAAAGATAATGCATAATGTCAGCCTCCGTGTCTTGGTAATAGGAGAATCGCAATTCCCCATACAGCCAAGTTTTAGGTGGAAGTCTTCCAGACAGTGCAGCTCTCTAATTGCACTGACATCCTTGGGGCATGCTGAAAGCTTCCCTAGGAATACATTCCGCCCAGTGCTTACCATTGGCTTTGGGTTTTGTAACTCACATTTGCATGCTTTCCATTTGCCCACTTTATTTGTTTCAGGCTGTCCTGCATGTCTTTGTCCCCCTCGTGGAGCATAGCCTTTTTACTGTTGTTCCTCGAGCACTCACTTCTTGGAACTCTTTTTTTTTTTTTTGTGAGGCACACCATGCAAGACATTTCCTGGTTCCTATCTTTCTACTTGACTGATTCTACTTATCTTTGCCACTACTCCGGCAATCCGGTGAGGAACAATGTTCTGTCTATGAGTTTATTTATTTTGGTAAGTCCTCTTCATTAATAGCATAACTTAAGGCTCTTCCTCAATTTCACACCCATGCCAAAGGCAGTGGAAGGAATGACGTGGGGGTGCTGAAGCACCCCAAAATACCCATGCTGGTGTTCAGAAGCGAATGAGCAATACACAGGCCTTTAATTTTTGTTTTAATCTTGGCACATTTGCTGTGCATTCAAAGGCTGGGGTTAAATGTTAGGCTCTGGTCTTCCAATGGAGGTTGGTGTTTATATCTCTTTCTCGGGCTGCACAGTGATAGGCCTTAAGTGACAATCTTGCTGAGAAAAGCTGCAGGATGTTATTTTCTTCTAGCAGACAAGAACAATTAAATGCCAGTAAATTAAATATTTAAGAATATATCAGAATTAGGAAAACAAAAATGAAGCACTTTTGTGGTAATTCTGAAGTGTGGTGGAAACAAATATTTTTATTATGATCAATCAAATCAACCCACCACTGCCAATTTCTACACGTTATCGTTTGTGGGCAGTATTGTTTTATCAGTAAAACTGTATGTCTGTGCAAATGTAACAGTAATTAAAATTGAAAAGGAGTTGTCTGTAATGGCAGTGCATTATCACACCATGCATACTCCACACCATGAATACTCCTCTCCATGAGACTCTAATCCACTCCACTCTACTCAACTCTACGACCCTCTACTCTACACTACTACACAACACTCTACTCTATTTTACACCACTTCATGCCACTTTACTCCATGACACTCTACGCCACTTCATTGTACGAGACTACGCCACTTCATTGTACGAGACTACTCCATTCTATGCCACTCCATGCCCCCCACTCTATGACACTTTGCTCTATTCTAAGTCACTTTACTCTAGGCCACTCTGCACCACTCCATTCCACAACACTCTGCTCCACTATAAGATACGCTACTCCAATCTATGATGTTGTACTCCACGACACTCCACTCCACTCTATGCTACACCACTAACCTTTAGCAACGCTGAACAGCAGCCACACTGGTGTACAACATGACTAAAAAACATTGGCAAAGCCAATAGCTCTCATGTAAGAGAGACATATTGGCTTTGCCAATGCTTGTTCCGTGTTTACATTGGCATCAGCATCCCATATTACTTCTATATTTCTTACTTGGTGGGGGGGATGGGCATTATTTTGCTGTGGAAGACAGTCTTCAGGCATAAAGTACTGGTGTGCTGGACGTCGAGAAAATATTTCTATTTTCAGGCAGTTGTGCCCCTTGCATCTTCCAGTGCCTTGCATGTGGTGGACCCAGCTTAGAATTGGTTTGTTTCTCCAGACACACAGGAAGACACAGAAGGTCTTCTGTATTGGGCCATTCACTGCATCACCCTCCCCAAGGGCTGCAGCTCATTTCATGGGCGTCTCAAATGTAATGAACCCAGATTGGCGTTTTTTCATTGTTGTTTTTTGGAGAACAACTTTGTAAATGATTGACATCCAGGGGGAGTATGGCCACGGCAGATGCTGGGTCATTAATGCTCAGAGGGCCACATAACACGCTCAGTGATTGGCTGAAACACTTAAGTCACCTTCGTATTCGTAAATAACGTCACGGGATATACAAGGTGCTTTGTAGAGCAAAGTAAACGTTTAATAAGGGGGGAAGGGGTGGGGGGGAGGAGTGCAGGTGGGAACGGGCGCAAACAATTACTCTTATTACTTCTGGTTTTATAAACTGTTGTGCGATGAAGTAGGGTTTTGTCTGGGCGGCAAGAGGTTCACAAAGCAAGTTTGTGTTTGGCTTCCAGACTCGCAGGAGGATGAACACGTTTGGCAGGTCACGCATGAAAAGCAAACACGGCCGCTTTACGTAATATTGTCAGTTTCCTTTTAACTGAACTTTTTGAACGACCAATGGAATGTGCAGCATTCTGTAAAATGTCACAAAAATTCTTTCTAATTTTAGATGCCATTTGGAATGCACAGTGTTTCTGAAATCTGTAACTGCCTCTGTGCTCTGTTTTTAACAGACCTAGAAAAAAAATCAAATAATTGATCCAACTAGGATACCTAGAAATTGGTCGAAACAATTATGATTTTTGCCAGTTTTTTTTTTAAAAGATTTAACATCCAGCTTTTACCAATCCAGACTGTGTTTAATTTGTAAAAGAATGAGTGTCAGTGCTAAAAGCTCCAGTGCTTAATTTGAGCAGGTGGAGGGCACCGGCACTCACTTGTGGGGACTGGCACTTATTTTTCCTCCTCAGGCTCAGACATTCACCTAGACTAGAGCAAGAGAGGGAAAAATGGACAGGAAAGAAGGAGGACGGGAAAGACGGTAACACCGTCCCCAAGGGAGAAAGCGGAACTTGCAAGTGTGACAAAGTGTTCAGCAGTGTATTAAAGAGGCCCAAGTTGGATTTATGACTGCACAACCATGGTATTTGGCGAGCTCACAATTCGAGGGCTTCTGGGCACCGGCATCCATGTTACAAATTAAGCCCTGCAAAGCTCTGCTCAGAAGCCTGCAGCCGGTGCAATTAAATGCCAGCGTGCCAAATACCAAGGCTGCGTAGTCTTGAATCCACATCATGTGCCTTTAATTCACTGCCAGACATTCTTTGCCCCTCTATCTCACTCTTGCCAGTCCCTACTTTCCCTGCCGGGGGATGTGCTGTGAATGCACCGCCCTGAGGAGGGTGGAGCAGCAGCAGCGGTGGAGCAGAGCCGAGCGCATGAGCACGGGCACAGCAGTAGCCGGGTAGAAGGTCTTCAACGCCTGATCAACAAGCCTCTTAATAACTCCAACTACTTTTTAGTTGTCAACGAGCAAGTGCACACACTAGAAACCCATCAGCAAATTGGGAAACTGCCATTATGCCTCCTTCCAGACAACATTGCAGGAGGAAGTCAGCCTAAACCCCACATTGTTGCTGCTCATTTTACCCCCAGCAGCCAAGACACCCACCCCCCAGAAAGATCAATGGTAATAGAAACAGAGTGATCAGAATTATTACTAAGTCCCTTTGAAGAAAAAGAGGTTGAAGCAAAGGATCAACCAAATGCCACCATAAATCCCAGATCCAGTCACAACTACAATTTTTTGCTCTCCCCGTTAAAGCTCCAGACTGTACTATTTCTTCGGTCATTCGTCCCGAAAACAAGGCTACACCCGAGGATAATCTAATTCACTCAACAGACACTTTTTCCTCAAAGCAAAGAGCCAGTTTGCCACACTCATCAGCCAACAGTCATCACACAGACAACTACTCACCCACTTCAGCATCACTGTGGGCTCCATTAATCAACACAATGGATTCAATATCTTCAGCTCTAACCTTCCACTCAGAAAAACTTGAGAACCAAGTTGACTTATTGAACGTCCTAGCCACCGACGTCTTGGGCATTGAGAGGAAACTCCAGGAATTAAATGGTCCGATCAAGCGAGTGCAGAAAGATCCCAACACCGCTTACCATTTGTGTCAATGATTTTCTACCTTCAATCATCTAAAAGAAATTCCAACCATCCTGGCTGACATTCTAGCAGAAGTAAAACCCTTGACCTTCTCGTTACGAACCAACACATTGCCTACAGCAGGTTCAAGCAAGTCTGTCACAACCTGCTCAAAGGGGATACTATTACACAAGATTTGAAACCAAGGCACGGATGGCAGCGAGGTGCAACCTCAATCATCCTTCGAGGAGTCGCAAGTAGCAAACTCATCACCAAAACAGTCAATTGGAGGACCCTCAATCCAATAAGACAGCTCTATTTCACTAACACTCCAGGAATTATCCCCCCCTTAGTGAAAAGGGAGCTCAAATGGCTCAGAAAAGCGAGGAATAAAAAGCCGACAAAACAACCAGATCAAGCACAAACCATCTCCCATATCTTGTCCAGACATCAAGAGGCCATTTGAAACCCAGTGAAAGGGCAAAGGAACCGGAGCACCAGCAGAGGTTAGAGGCTTATCTCCTATTTTATAAAAAGGGAGCGTCTCTGATAGAGTTAAAACAGAAAGATAAACTATCCGCACATGGAAACCGAGGTCCTGAACCCTCAAACAAAATAAGACCGTCAATTGAGCAACGCTGCACTTCTACCAGCAAAGCATCACAAATCTCCCATGAATCCCACCTCCAGTATGAGGACAACACTGTAAAGGACATAACTCACCTCGCAACTGAGCACTGAGACGGGACAAGTAAAGATCTTCTCAAAGCTACCCGACCCGAGCAAAACCACATTAACACCCCACAGAAGCCCCAGGGCACCCAGTGTGCCTGCAACAGCCAGGGTCACCAAAAGATGCCCATTACTTCCCAGAACTAGCAAACTAACCTCACGGCAAAGAGAAGGTGCAGGTGTGGTCACAAGAACCATCCTGTCCACGACAATCAAATCACCTAACCCCGATAAGACCAACTAGTATGTTACTTCTGACCTGTTCAAATCAAGCACCCACAGTTATATGACAAACTCCTATGGTTCCAAATTCAGGAACATCTGAATCTTCATCCGGCACAGACCAAACCCAAGTACAGCAAGATCCTGACACACAAATATGGATGGAGACCCAAACTGGTGAAGAGTCCCACTGTCACCCGGAAATTCCCATCTGGGATGAACAAGTTAAACTCAAAATGATCCTTTACTACAGGTCCAGAGGATGCCTTGACATATGAACAGAAGGGCTTATATTAAATCTGGCCAGTACAATAGACTCCTTAAGACATCTGAGAACCCACCATATCGAAAGCATAGTTTAAAACGAATCTAGTAGCGACTGGAGAAATTAAGGTGGTTTCCGGGGCCAACTAAAAGATTGCTATGGAGGTATGGCAACACAGAGATTGCTACAAAAAATGGGGCATTGTACTAAAAAGAACAGAGCCACAGCAGTACCCCGGCCCCTTATGTCCAAATCTGAGACCGAAATTACTATGAAACAACATTGCAGTCACAGGTGGGGTACTGAGGGGAGCGATTGACCCAGAGGCGCAATCCCTCAACAGCCTTCAAAACCTAAGCATTTGCCACACTGCAGCCCCAGGAGCTTCCAGTTACATGAGACAGGTCTCACTAAGTCCAGCATGGGCCCTAGCCCATCTCATCAGAGACGCATGATTACAACAACACATGGGACAAAGAAATAGTCCATTAAAACTGTGCCAATGGAACATCAACGGCCTCAACCGCAAAGCGGGGTAGATCAACTTTATCAACTTCTTCCAAGACTTCCATATTTTACTATTTCAGGAAACTTGGGCTGAGTTACCAACCCCAACCACAGGCTTCAACGAGTACCACCTAAAAGCGACTAATACCAAAAAAGTGGGCAATATTAATCGCATCCCACTTATGGTGGCAACAAGAACTGGCCGATCAGGGGCAAGCATAGGACAAATGCATCAAACTTTCAGCTCTGCAAGAACCAAATACACCAACTAAAGTCCGCAAAGCAAATTTTCTAATTTGCAATGTTTACATTCATCCCTCCCGGAAAAACAAAGCAGAAAAAAAAGAGTCATTAATATCAATACTAAAATCGCTGCAACACACTTACCCCCAAGTCGACATTATGCTGTCAGGAGATTTCAACATGTACTTACTCCATTCTAATGTTTGTCAAATTGAACAATATCATAATCAAGCTGTGGAACGCATACCCCCAGTAATAGCCAATTACTCCACAACAGACCCCCACGGGTAAATTTGCATCCCAGCTCTCAAGAATATTGGCATACTCACTCTTAACTGTTGTTTCCCCCCCAAGACCAACCGGCAGCCACCAATCGAACCTCAAACAAAACCAACTCTATTCTGAACTACACTCTTGTAGACAGAGCTGTTTCAATGTATCTTCAGCTACTGTATTACACCCCGAGTAGAGAGTGACCACTTCCCCCAGCTCTTCGAGCTCTTAATTTACCCACTGAGAGCACCACAAAGTAATGATTTGATGGTTCCTACAATCTGAACAGACTTTCTTGCAATGGAATGGTGGCATCCTCAATAATGGACTTTATAACCATGCTCAACACTCAAATGCTTGACAGCCAACAGAGGACACAGTGGCAATGCTGGGAGTACCTAATAATGACACTCATCTCTAACTTTTCACCCAATCACTCTCAACAATCCAATATTCCAAGAAAAGGAGCAACTTGGTTCACCAAATCCCTCTTTTGGAAAAAAAAAAAAGAGAGAACTAAATAAAGAGGTCAGAAAAATCCATAAAATGGATCTAATGCACAGTCTCGGCACCAATCATCAAATCATTAGTCTGAGGAGCTCATACAAAAAGGCAAATTGGTCGTCTAAAAAACGTACCAATCAAACATCTGGATGAAGCTTCTGTATACAAGCAAAAGAAATACAAATTTTGGGCGGAAATCAATACTCCAGCCAACGGCAGCTTTTGCCATCACAATGCCGACATCTCAGAGGCAGATTGTATAACACACTTGGAAACTATCAAAGCACAAGCCGTAAACATCAAAAACCAGCCCGTGTGAATCACACTTACAAGTACGCCTACAGAAAACCCACCAGAGTGACAACGATTGAAAGAAACTAAAGTCCAATGAGAGCAGACGGGGCCCAAGACCCAAATTGTGTCCCAAACGCATTATTCAAGCTAGGATAACCATTCTGGGCCTCCTACCTCACCCCTTTGTTTATTCACGCTTCGTAACTGATACCATACCCGCATCCTGGAGAGGCAGTGTCCTCCATCCAATCATCAAAGCAAGCAGTAGATCCAGCCCAGCGAACTACCGACTGATTGCACTCATCGATGTTGAAGCCAAACTTTATGCCTCCAACCTACTGATATATCTTGAGGCTTGGGCAGTAGCCAGCAAAATTATTTCAATCAAATAAAGAGGCATTAAAGCAGGCATGAGCACAATGAACAATCTCCTTGCCCTGAGTCTCTTCGCCGAAAAAGCAATTTCCAAGACAACCAAATTATACACCCGATTTGTCGACCTAAAAGCGGCCTTTGACATGGTCCAGAGAAAGTGCCTTTGGGCAAAGGTGGCCAGATGGGGCGTACCCCCGTAGCTACTGAGGGCCATAGTCAACTTGTATTCAGAGACATGGGTCAGAGTCAAAGTAGGTGAGGGAGATCGAACAACTGGGAAGATCCCCACACACACACAACAGCCTAAAGCATGGTGTGTGCTCGCCCCTTGCTTATTTGATATCTTTATGGCTGACCTAGACACACGGTTATCAGAAGTACCAAGTGATTCATTCAAACTAGCAAATAGCCCAGTGAGGTGCCTACAATACGTGGACAACATTGTTTTATGTAGTCAGACCCTAATCGGTCTTCAGCACCTGATAACTAAATTATTCCTATACACAGAAGAGCTGGGTCTAGAATTGAATTACAATAAAACAAAGGTAATTTGTTTCTCCGGAAACACCAATCCTCACCACATCAAATTTAAGTGGAAAGCAGCAGGAAAACCAGAGCTGGTCAACTATTACAAATACCTTGGAGTAGTTCAGGACTCTGGACTGCAGTACAAAGAGCATTTAGTACAAAGAAGGGCCCTGGCAAACAAATTGTGCTTTGTGTTGAACACATTGCGAATAAAGCTGCGGTGCACGTCCCCATCCCCTCTACTACAAGTGATAGGAGCCAAGTTCCTCCCCACACTTACTTATGGTTAGGAACTTTTAAAGGGAAGGGATGTGTCTACTGTAAACCAACTTCAGTCCATCCTGTTTAAATGAATGTTTGGACTTCCGCTAAACATTTCTCAGGCTAAGGTTCGATTGTAATTTGGGTTATTCTTTCAATCCCCAGTAAGGATGGGTGCACTTATCAAAATGTGCTGAAAACTGAGATCGGCACAACTCGATCCACTGGCTGCCTGGTGCTAGTCAGAAATGAAGCCCACAAATAACGACTGGCAAACCACGCTTTTCCGAGCCCTAACCACCCTAAACCGTTTAAAGCCTGGGGCCTAAACATCAGTTTTTCTGCTTTAAAAAAAATTGCCAATAAAGCAGCCAAATCCTAAACCTGGACGATCGACAAAGCTGAGATGGCCCAAAAAAACAGACACGGATGGAGGGTTCTAAACACTTATGTAAATTGGGGCCCACAATCCAACATCATAAGCCACATATCCCCATCAATCCAACATGTTCAGCTCCTAATTTGCCTGGGAGCCTTCCCATCAAAAGACCAGATGCCAGCCTGGAAACAAACTTGGTCAGACTCTTGCTGTCATCTGTGCGGCAGTTCTGAGTAGTCGATATTACACTCTTTGTGCATTTGCCTTGCTGTCAGCCACCTGAGACAGTAAATGCTTCGCCCCGCCCTCTGGGCCCTCCAGATAAGATCTTGTCGCCCGCAGTGATGACACTCCTGAACAGTCAGTCACTCAAGCTCTCCTGCAGTGCAACAACATTTCTTCTTTAAGTTAACAGACTGTTACTAGCACAGCAGGGGCACAGTGCGGGACCGCGAGTGGCAGCCCAGCATTTGGCATACAGCCTCATGCACCAGCCTTCCAGCATCTTGCTTAGAAACAATTGCACTGTAATATTGGAGACTTTCTGTCCTCAGAGTATTAACTGGTTTAATCTTACCTACACTTTTAAACAAAAACCACCCTGCTTTAACTGAACTTATGTTTTATCCATTATAGATTTAAAATTTTGTACTGAACCATCTTTTTGTAATGATTTTTATTAATCAACAAAAAATAAAGATTACTTACTTACTCTGCACCATTCCACACTAGATCACTGCACTCAACGACAATGGTCTTTATGCCACTTTACTCAAAGCCAATGCACTCTACACCAATCTATTCTGCACTACTGTATTTCATGCCACTTCAGGATAGAGCACTCTACGATAGTCCACTCGATGACAACACTATGACACGACACTACGACATAACAGTCTACTACACGACACTATGACAAGAGACTCTATGACACGACACTCTGCTCTACTCCACTCATCTCATCTCTACTCCACTCTACAACACTCTACTCCACTCTCTTCCACTCTACCACACTACTCCACGCAACTCTCTCAATACCACTCCATGCCTATACGCCACTCTATTCTGCAACTCAGTACTCCACTGTATGCCATTCAACTGTACAACATCTACTCAGCTCTACGTCCCTCTACTCCACAACACTACACTTTACGCAACACCCTCTACACAACTCCATGACACTCTATGCCACTCCACTCTATTCCTCTCTGACAAACTCTTTGTCACTCAACTCTACGCTCCAAAACACTGACACTACTCCCTCCACGATACTCCACAACACTCTACATTACTTCGCTCTATGCCACTCCATGATACTTCACTTCATTTCACTCCACTAAACTCTATGCCACTCCATAATATTCCACTCTACTCCAATTTATGACACTCCACTCTCCTTTACCCCACTAACTTTTAGCCATGCTAAACAGCAGCCACATTGTTGTACAACATGCCTAAAACATATTAGCTTTGCCAACAGCTCTTGCATATGCGAGACCTATTGGCTTTGCCAATGCTCGTTTATGAGGTGCTCATGACAGGACCTCTTCTTTGAACCTATGTGTAGCCATCTCCATTAAACAGCATCTTTCTTCTGGCTGCATTAAAGGAGTTGTCTTCAAAATGGGGTGTAATGGTTCTCGGAAAGCGTAAAGAAGTGTGCAGAGGGGCGCAAGGCTGTGGCAAGAAGGATTGATGCTTCCTCAGCTACTACACCAGTGTCTCAGACAACCAGCTGCATTTTTGCAATGTCCTTGGTGACATTTTTAAAAAGAAAAGTGGTCGCTACTTCAGTGTTTGAAAAGTTACATATAATAAGGTGAGAAAATAAACCGGTTACTTGTCTGTAATAATGAATTTGCAAGCTTGAATCTCTTCTACATGTATATGCTGTCCATCATCTAGTGGTGGGTTCAGAAGTGCTGATTTACAAAACTTTTCCTTACTCTTGGAATGAGTCAACCTAGGTGGAGACTGTCTATCAGGTCACCTGTAAACTCACTATTCCTTCTAATTTGATTTTTTTTCTCTCCTCCATCACACTTCTTCATTGGGGAGGATGGAGGATCGCTCAAGACTCTAGAAGAGCTCAGAACTATAAAACCAATATTTCAGTTTTCACTGGCTTCTTTTGCATCATGAAATCTCTAATAGATTCACACATAGAACACTTAGCAGTATTATTATCCCAAGGAAGATGTTTGAAAAGGGAGTGGATGAAAACAAATGCCTTAGTACCAATTGTCCACCGGTATCTCCTTGCGTGTTTCTATATCTAAAGAATTGCGTCTTGTGAACATGTACTTTTAAGACCATGTGACACGAACGCTGGTGTGACCCCTTTCTTTCTGGCTGAATAGGTCTTTGGTTTCATCGGCAGTGTTTTGTTTGCTAATCTGTAACAGCACTCAATAGCTTGCACTATCCATCTCGCAGATACTACTTACGTCAATTCTGTGCCCTCTGCCTGTGGTGAGTGTGCCACAAAGAACGGATTGGTTTTCTTGATGTCCTATATACAATACATTACCACCCTTCTAACATTCAGAGTGTGCTGTGCTTTGTCTGCTTGGCTTCTGAAAGAAAGCCAGGAGAATTATGGTTTGTTGGTATGGAACAGTGACACTATGTGTGGTAGGAACATGAGGGCTAGTATCATGATAATCTTATCTTTCCAAATGGTCTCACATGGTTCCTGTACTGTGATTGCAACTTCCTTTACTCTCTTCGAGATTTCCACGGTTTAGCCCAGTGTACATCATGAGCGTCTCCTCACACTAAAAAGTGAAACAGATTAATATTGGAAACATACAAAAATTATCTTACGTTTTAATCTAAAAAGAATATGAGAAGAGGTTTTTTTTTTTTTTTATAAACAGACTGAATGACTGTTTTTTCGATGTTCATGTTTATACAATTTTGTTCCATTCGACTCTTCACGATGCAGAAACGCGGATTAGAGAGAGACTGACCAGGCTGAGGATCCAAGATGAAATATTAGCAGGGGGTTATCAGCATAAGTTTAGAACCTACAACCACAGAGCAGATCAGTTTCATGAGAGGAAACACAAATACTAAATTAGAAATGGGAGAGGATTGAACCTTGCAGAAATCCAGAGGTAATAGAGACAGTCAGATGAAAAATTGCAGAGCAAGACTGTGTGGATATCTCCACTAGAAAGAAAAAAAAAACTAGGCAAGCACCATGCTGCAGGAGCTGCAGCTTTTTAGTCTGAAGAGCAATTTCTGCAGCTTTTTAGTCTGAAGAGCAAACTAGTATGGTCAATGGTGTCAAAGACTTTAGACAGGTCTAACAAGAACCAAGGTGATAATCTGCAGCTGCCCATGGATCCTCTAGGATTAACCTGTGCGGACTTGGTGCATCTATTCAGATGGAAGCCTACTTGTGCATCTTTGAGGAGATTTTTAGTTCCAATGAAGGTTATTTGCTGCGCAACTGCGCTTTCTAGGATGTTCACAACTGCAGGCAACAAAGTGGTTAGGAAATAGTTGGATTGCACCTCCGGATCAAGATTAGGTTTTTTGAGGATAGGGCTGATGACACCTTGTTTAATTTCAATGGGAACTAAACCAACGTTTAGCGAGAGATTGACAATTTCACAAACAGCATCGTTATTGCCTGAATCTCCCAGTGAATCACAGGGAGAGGGATGGTTTCACTGGGAGCAACAGATCTGTGTTTCCCAATTAGAAAAGATGTGTAATCCACATGTAATTTATGGAAATTGTTGATAGAATTGACAGAGGAGGTCTCATTCCCGATGACAGAGCATGTTTTGAAAAATTGTGCCAAGTAGCAAAGTATTGTAGAACTGCCGGGAAGTAAGAGTGCGTTACCGGTGGATTAGATAATTAATTTGTTATTTTTGTTTGTGGCGGTCTCAATCTGGTTGTTATATTATTTGGATTGTGTAGTTCGAATTGCACATTTGCAAACTGGTGGCTTATTTTTCAGTGGCATTTATAATCTTCTAATTAATACGCCGTCTACGTCCAGCCGGACAAATGTTTTTGGAAGTTTTAGCAATAGCCGAGTACACCACGGGGAGATTCTTTGTTTAGATTTCTGATTACTTTTGGTTAGGGGAACCCGTTTATCCGCAGTGGAGAGGTTCCAATTAAAGTAATTCGAATAACTTGAAGCAAGGATTGGAGGATGGGGACAAGCTATGCTTAGTTGCCTTGAATCCTCTTTCTAACAAGGTCTGTACTCGGTAAGGACTTTTATTAACTGTTATAGTAATCATTTATAATTTGAAAAGTATTTAAATAGTGGTAAGTCCAGATAATAGATAAAATCTTATTTGAGTCAATGACACCCAGTGGGTGCCGCATCCAGCATATGACCAGCAATATGAGTGGGGGCGTCAAGTGCCGCAGTCCAGCGCGTGTTAGCAATTGCATAGTAGAGCAATTTAGTTAAAGGCTCAGATTCCCCTAAGGTAAAAAATTGCATATCCAACATTTTATATCTGTTTCTAAAGATGATGGCAATACCGCCACCCATTTTTAGGCCAGGGCTGTCGAATTTTGAAAAGGAATGTAATGAAGAATTTAGCATCTAAACTTTCTTTCATCTAGATCCCCATAATAAATAGTACATAGAGAGAATGTGATATTTATAGATGGAATTAACCCAGGAATGGACATTAATTAACTTGCGCTTAATGTCTTCGCCAGAACTCTGTTTATGCCTGTTGTGCCTGGCTAGGGAACCAGTGCAGGAACCATTAATAGTTTCATTCATATTTTGTGTGGTCTGGGACATAATCTATTTGACAAGAAGGGAGTAGATATTAAGAGAAAGGAGCTACTCAAGTCATCGGGCAGGCTGATCATTGAGAAATGTATGGCTGTAAACTCGTCAGATGAATAGATCAGCCATTGCGGTAGGGATTGGTGAGCGGATGACAACTGGGTATAGTGGCTGGCTCCTGGTCCCCGACAGGCTTGCATTAGGTGCTCGAGTGGCCTGTTTAAATACCTATGAGAATGCATAAAAAATGCTGAACTTCACTAGAAAAAAGAGAAAGTGGTGGGTTTGACTCGGAAAGATCCCCAGCTGTCCTCTTAACCACTAAGAAAGGCGTACAAAAGGGAGCGGGAGCAAGTAATTTAAGAGTCATGAAAGAAAAAGGGAATAAAAGGGATTTAAAGTGATTTTTGAACCTACATTCAGACTCCATTGTGCTAATAAACTAACATGAAACCCCAGAGAGGCAATATCACACATTATCGTTATCAGGTATTTTGCTTCGAGACTGAGACGACTGGTAGAGGCAAACCTTACGCTGCAATGCCTGCACCCTTTTCATGGTTGGTCATGCCATTTCCTTGGTTGTGTCCAACTCTGCTGCCAGAAAGACCTTTTTCATATCGGAACTGGGGACGATTCTTTCCAATTCACCATGAACCCCAGCAGGTTCAGGAGGCTTACCACCGACTGAATGCTTCTTGTGCATTGTCCAAATGAGTTCACCGTTACCAGCCAGTCACCCAAGTAGGGGTAGATGTGGACAGTCTGTCTTCTTGGGTGGGCTACCGCTGCCAAAACAGTCATGGAAAACACTCTCAGGGCAGAATTGATGCCAAAAGGTAACACAATGAATTGATAATGTATCCCTATCTAGTACAAACCTGAGGTATCTCCTGTGCGATGGGTCTCTCCGGATGTGGAAGCAGGCATCCTTTAAGTGTAACATTCACAGGTATGCCTTCTCCTAACGTAAAGGTAGGACTTGTCTTTGGAACCTTTAAGTTTTGATGAACGTGTTTCTAAACCTCAGTTCCAAGACTGACCACACAGTTCGATCTGGTTTTTGGTACCAGAAAGTGGACAGAGAGCCCCCTTCCTCCTTGTTTCTGTCTTCTGTGGGAATTACTTCTATTGTGTCTTTCTGTAATAGTTTTTATTTTTTATTTTAACAAACTTTATTGCATACCAGTCAAGAGCTTACAAAATAATTGCAGTGTCACAAGTAGGTCATTGCTTCCCAGTAACGAGCAGGTCAATATGAAAGGCAGCACCGTCCCAACTATTATGAACATTGCCGTACAGAATATTAATTTGCAATCCCCCGCCATCTGTTCCGTCTTCTTCATGCCTTCCAGTGCATACACGCTTGCGCAGCCTACTCCTGCCCAGTTAGTGTGCTAGCATCTCTTTTTCTGAGGTGTGTGGCAAATGGCTCCCAAATATCGAATGTTCTGGATCGCACTGGCATGAGTTCCCAATTAGTACTGAGTTGCTCCTGAAAATGGCAGCATCCGATAACCATGCGGCGTGTATGGGTGCAGATCTCCGGCCCAAATGTATTGCCACCTTACGCTTAGCCAGCAGTAGCAGCAGCTCTACCAACCGACGGTGTACAACCGGTGGTCTTATTGACATACCCCAGCAGGCAAGTCTCAGGGTGCGGTGGCAAATGAGATGCTGTATTGCTGCTAATTGTTTCACAAACCCTCTCCCAGAACTCTGCCACCCTCAGGCTAAGTGAGGAAATGTGGCTCCTTCTGCGGAGCAGCAACAATAGTTCAAAGTTTGCCAAATTCCCATTTTTTGCAGCTGTAGTGGTGTGTGGTATAATTTGTGGAGATATTTAAAGTGGATCAGGCACAATCTGTAATTGGGGGATAGGCGCTCTGTCTGCCCACAACAGTATGTCCATCTTTCCTCCAGGAATCAGGATCTCACTGCCTAGCTCCCGCTTTCACTCCTCCCTCTCCCAAGCTCCACCCATTTGCGGGGGACTTCATTGTGATCCAGTGAATCCTAGTGACCCGTTTTCGCGGAGACTCAGTAACGGATAAGTGTTCCAGTGCTGCAAGGAAAGGTGTCATAGGTCGCCATACAGGTCGCACGCAATTGATAATAAAGCAAAGTGTCAAGCGCCGTGGCCTCCCGCACCGAAGGGTTGAACAATGATTCAAGGAACTGTCTGCCAGGGAACAGGTCCACAATAGTTTTAACTCCCAGGAAGGGGGCGGCCCTGATCGCCGCCCCCTTGTCCCGCAGCAGGGGAAATTGTGGGTTTTCTGACAGCTGAGCTGATGGGGCATGCAAAACCAGGAGGCCAACTCGACGGTATCTACTGGGATTGGGGACCACCACCATAAGTGAACAGCTGGTGCGCTGAAGACACCCCCCTACAAAATCAGGCGAAGAAATATGCATAAAGTAGACTCTGGCAAGGCATCACTATCCCCTTGGCTGCAACTCGGATAGCCTCCAGCCCCACGTGCATAAGCACCAAGAGAGGTGACCCACCTGCAAAGTGCGCAAAACCCCACAGCACGGCCCAACTGGGGCCCACTGCAACCACCATGGATAAAGCGGACGCCAGGCAGTCTAAACTCCCGTTCGAGAGCAGGCGGCAAACTCAACAAGAGGACTACCCCCCCCCCCCCTCCCAGCAGAGGGACAAGCGACACAAACGGACAATGCTGCCTCTCCTGAAGACGACCTTAGTTCGCTGCTCCTGTCTAGTCTTCCATTAGTTAAATGACATTTCGTTAAACAGCACTGAAACCGGTCCCTACTTCCAAAAATAAATAATTGGAATAGGCATGGTCGTAGAAACATAAATCCGACAACCCATATTTCAGTGGGTTAACAGGTGAATTGTTATCCATTCACTGATTTTGCTACTGTTGTCCAGATCCCACAGAGAACAGAATGCATGGCACATGTATCTGCATACACAATACAGAAAAATGCACATAAATCAAGCCGTTTAAATCATAGCCAAGATCCTGATCATAACGGATGGGGAAATGGAGCATGCCCTGAGGTGCTTTGGGCTTGTCGAACAAAGCAGTTGTTAGCGGCCAAGGCGGCGTCTGATCTCATTCCACAGCTTCATGGGGCTGAAAGGGAGTGGGATACAGCCAGTGTTGTAGGAAGCTTGCCGGCACACTGTGGGCATATATCTGCATGTCCAGTGACCCCAGCCTGCTATTTGCCAACGGCAACCTCAGTACCTCGTATCGTGCCCTGGGCTGTTGACCTACCCAAGTGAGCGTTATCAGGTTGGACCTCAGTCTTTTGAAGAAACACGCCGTGAGGGGCATCGGAATATTTGTGAAAAGCTATAGAAACTTGAGGAGGACCACCATCTTCGCCATTGCAATGCGTCCAGCAAGGGATAGCGGTAGTCTAGTCAAGACTGGTATGCGCGACTCGAGCCACTCCATAGCACATCCTTAGTTTGCCCTCCATAGTATATCTGTATCTCAGCTCAGCCAGATTCCTAGGTATTTGACTGGCTTAGTGGCCCATTTAAATGGATAATCTAAGGGGCAGGGGGCAGTTGAGTAAGCAGGAAGAGCACGGATTTGCCCCAGTTGATTTGTATGCCTGAGTGCCATCCAAAATGGATTACCTCCCGCGTCAAAGGTTGACACTAGTGTCACAGACATAAAAGGTAACTGTCTGCATACATCACACCACCAGCCCTCGGGTGGTAAATCTGATTCCGCGCTCCACGCGGTACTGTCATACCCTAGCAGCCAGTGGCTCCATGGCGACAGCAAAAAGAAGAGGGGACGGGGGCAGCCCTGACTGGTAGCTCTGGTTATTTCGAATCGCTCAGATACTTGTCCATTTAAGCAAACACTGGTCATGGGCTAAGAGTATTAGAGTTGGAACTTCTGGATGAATCCATTGCTGAACCAGAGTCTAGCCTACAGCATAAAGAGAAACATCCACTCTAGCGTATCGAACGCCATTGTGGCATCGAGGAGAGCCGCCACCGCCGGTATCGAGGGGTGTATGTGATGCATTGCTAAGCTAAGAATATGATACACTGGTTATGCGAAGTCCCGTACCGGATTGGTCCGGGCGTGCAATCGGGGCAAGAGAGATAGCAAGCGGTTAGCCAAGAGCTTTGCATACATTTTGGCATCGATATTTATTAAAGAGAGGGGGTGATACGAGTCGCATTGCTCAGGTGGTTTGTCCGGCTTGAGGATCATGACTGACGGCCTCACGCAGGGGTGGGGGAAGCCACCCTACCGTCAGTGACTCGTGGTACATTTTGATGAGGTGTGGGATTAATAAATCAGCATATTCCTTATAGTAGGTGGGCATAAGCCCGTCCGAGCCAGGAGCCTTGCTAGCCAGTAGGGGACCTATATCTCAAGCTATTTATTGGAGCATCCAGATATTCCCTATGGTTTCCAGCCAGAGCAGTTTAATAGTGTCAAGGTATTCTTGCAATGCCGGCTGGCCACCAGTCGCGCTAGCCGTTTATAATTTGGCATATAAAGAGGACATCATCGTGGGT
Organism: Triturus cristatus; assembly: GCF_964204655.1. Taxonomy (NCBI): domain Eukaryota; kingdom Metazoa; phylum Chordata; class Amphibia; order Caudata; family Salamandridae; genus Triturus; species Triturus cristatus. Next base: position 405,584,562 of record NC_140584.1, read on the forward strand.
AATTCGGTCGGTGAGGTGACCACTCGGTCATTGCAGTCTATGAGTTCTGTCACATAGGCCGAGGCGTGTGGTTTGCGAACAGTCCCATCAGGGTTCTACTGGGTCTATCTCCCTCCCCATATCGTTGTGCTGCTGCCTCCTTCCCAAGGTATTTCACCTCCCTATCTGCCTCTTCATTATACTACGATATCTTGTCTTTGATGTCTGCCAGTGTGGTTAGGCAAGGGTTCTCAGCCTTCTCAAGCTATAGTCTACCTAGTTCGGCCTCTAGCCTGCTCAAGATGCCCCTTATCACAGTCAGGACGCCTGCCTGTCTCCCAATGCATTCCCCTTTTATCACAACCTTAAAAGCCTCCCACAATGCGGATGGTGACGCTACCATACCCATGTTATTTGTGAAGTAGTCTATGATAGCAGTGCGCACTTCCCTCCCGAAATGCAGAATCTCGTAAAGCATGCAGGGGCAGCCGCCAGGAGAATTCCTGCAGGGTAGTCGGTGGTATGGTCAGCATCAGGCATACCGGGGCGTGGTCTGAGAGCATCTGGGGAGGTGATCCACCAATGACCACATCCCTAGTCATCAGCCACAAATCAATGCGTAACCAAGAGCTGTGGTATGTAGTGTAACAAGTGCTGCTTTTCTGTCCCATGTGTGTGTCGCCAGATATCCACCAGCATGTTGTCTTCAACTTTGGTCCTAAGAGTGCCCACTGCTTGCGGATGATGCGGTCTGGCCCCAGAGTGATCCACTATTTGGTGCAATATTAAAATCTCCGCCCCACACCACCGCCCCTGGGCCAAGATTTGCAACCAGTCTCTAGACCCGTGGAAGGAAGTCCAGGCCATCCTGGGTCGGTCCATACACTGCTGCCAGTATCATGGGCTGCTAAAAGAGCTTCCCTGCAATGTAAATATATCTCCCCTCGGTCTATGAATGTGTGGGTGGTAAGCCATGGTAGCCCTTTCCTAAGTAAGACAGCAACACCCCTCCCATAATTTGAGTATACAGATGAATACGTTTCACAGCACCAGGGGGCACGGAGAGTGGCCCGAGTGGCCTCCGTCAAGTGGGTCTCTTGCAGAAAGGACACGCCCACCCCATCTAGCAAGGTAAGCATGCACCCGACTAGATTTCCGGTAGTCATTAGGACCATGGACATTCCACGTTATACAAGTTATTTTAGTCATGTGAACCAGTGTGTGTCATGGGCATGTAGCAGTGTAGGCGAGTATTTGACATTACATGGAGGGGGGGGCACGGGTGTGCTTGCATACTCCACATATGTAGCAAATATGTTATCGAGCGCATTTTTGATCCAGCTGGCCTGTAAGCTTTGTCCCCAACTCACCAGCAAATCCCTCCCTCCCACACATTACCCCAAAACAATTTCTCATTATGAAAACATCCCAAATTCTTCAAACTCCCCAACCTCCCACACCAACCCCCGAATTAGGTTGTGACAATCAACCCTCCCTCCTCCCCTTCCCAAACTTGCAAGGTCCTGTAGAAGTACTTAGGGAATTAACCCGTGAGGGCACGGCCGCTCCAAGCGGTCACCCCCGTCATCTAGGACAGGGTGGCCAAGCCACACTCAGGTAGGTGGACGTGTTAGTCTACGAGTACTAACTAATACAGTGGGTGAACTGCCTGCCGAGGGGCATTTGAGTCCAGCAAATGTGGTTCAGGTCTCGGTTTGACACATGTCTAGACTAGTCAGTCTATATTGCCAGCGGAGGCTCGTTAATCTCTATCGCTGGTGATGCCTCCTTCTTTCGGGTACGGGGTCTTTGAGGGTGACCGCTGGGCTTTCTCTAGCTTCTTAGCAAATGTCAATGTGGCCTTTGGATCTGTGAAGAACTGCATCTTGCCCCCCTCCTTAAGTGCAATTTGGCCAGGTAGAGCAGGGTGTACAGTGTTTCTTGATTTTAGGGAATGCACTTCGCAGGGAGGAGTTTGTGGTGTGCAGCCTGAACCACCAGTGTGAAGTCGGGGAAAAAGGATAAAACATTGCCCTGGTGTCTCACTTTTCCTATCTCTCGTGCAGAGCGCAAACTGCATCCCGGTCATGGTAGTTTAGCCACTATTGGATGAGCCGGCGCCCCAGGCAGTGGTCTGGGCACTAGTGATCAATGCGCTCGCTCCACGATGAATACCAAGGACAGGACAGTTCTGAAGAATTTGCGCAGCAATGCCTCCACATAATCTTCCATTGGTGATATTGCAATGGATTCCGGTATTTCCGTGATGCGGAGGTTATTCCTTCTTGAATGAGATTTATCAGTTCAAGTACCTTGTCCATTTTCAGCATCTCTTTGCCCTCCGCCAGGGCATCGTCATTTTACGAGACTCTGGCCTCCAGCTGCATGATTTTAGCATCATGGGTGTCCACCCTGTTTTCACTTGGTCGAGACGGGCTGATAGCTGGTCCAGCTTTGAGTAGATTGAATTCAGGCTGGTTTTTACCTCCAGGAGCAGCGAACTAAGGTCCTCTTCAGGAGACGCAGCATTGTCCGATTGTGTTGCTTGTCCCTCCGCCTCGGGCAGGGGGGAGTGGGGGGTGGGGGGGGGGGGGTAGTCCTCTTGTTGAGTTTGCCGCCTGCTCTCGAACGGGAGTTTAGACTGCCTGGCGTCCGCTTTATCCATGGTGGTTGCAGTGGGCCCCAGTTGGGCCGTGCTGTGGGGTTTTGCGCACTTTGCAGGTGGGTCACCTCTCTTGGCGCTTATGCACGTGGGGCTGGAGGCTATCCAAGTTGCAGCCAAGGGCATAGTGATGCCTTGCCAGTGTCTACTTTATGCATATTTCTTCGCCTGATTTTGTAGGGGGGGGGGTCTTCAGCGCACCAGCTGTTCACTTATGGTGGTGGTCCCCAATCCCTTCTCACATTTGATCTTTCCTGGCTAGCAGTTATTTTTTCTTATTAAGTGGTATTGTTCACCTCAGTTGCAGTGCGTGGGGCCAGTACGATCTGTTTGTAGGCCTCACATCTCAGGCCTACACAGTAGTGCAGCATCAGCACGGCCCAATTCCTCGTCCAGCCATTCTGCACAGCTCTTCCCCACTCACGTGTTAGTCTGCCGCGGCGGGGAGCAAGGAGTCAAGACGGAGGGCCACCCATGCCGCAGAGGGGCCTCGGGGCCCGGGGGAAGGTCCCAGTCCACTCCTCCACCTGGCATGGAGACTGCTCTGACACCCGCGCCTCCCAGACCCTTTGCAGGCCCAGCGTACCATGCCTTAGCGGCTACAGTGTCCCCTCCCTAACGATGACTCACCCACCTACAGCATCCCGGGATGTCGTTTACAGTGTTCCCCGCCTCAGATGGTCTCCGTGAGATCGATATTTCCTCCTCGAGGATGCAGGCACTTCTCTCGATATTCAGGGGTCAGTCAAGCTACCCCAGTCCGCAGGATTTCTTCGGATTTTTGGCATGGCCGGAAGAGCCCGCTCAAGGTGTGACCATCTTAAAGCTGGCGAATCCAAGCCCCTCTTTCTGTAATAGTTGAACTTTTGTCTGTAATATTTGTATTTGGCACTCTCTGTACCTTTGATGTGCGTCTTATTGTTGGTTTTTGTATTTAGAAACTATGCAATAATCATGTTTTATCAGATTTAGCACCCATTTGTCTTTAATATAGACTCCGAGGTGCTTAAAGTCAAGTTGTATATCTGGATTGTTTGGTGGTATAACTTCTGTTTAGATCTTTTTTCCCCAGAGACTTAGGAACTTTATGGGTTGCCATAGATTTTTTTTTAGATTTTTTTTTTTTTTAACTCTTCTTAGTTTTCCATGACTGAAACTGTTCTAACAAAGGAGGAAGAGTTTTTATTCCCCTGGGATTTTTCTTTTAAGGCTACCCTTTTTAGCTTGATCGTCCTCTAAAGGAGAGTCAATGCTCTTCGGTACCTCTTTTCCAGTGACCTAGTTTTGTGGCCCACAGGGTGGGATGCCTTACCTTTCAGAAACTTTTTAGTTTGGGGCACTGTAAAGCCTATGGTTTGTTTTTTAGTGAGCTCATCCTGCGACCTCTGGGAATAGTTTCTAGTGCCAGAATCTCCCTGGTGTTTGCCCCGAGCTGCCTTGACATCTTTTTCCAAGAAATCCATCTCTTCCATCAGCTGAGCATTTCTCTTCTGCTTCTTCAATTCTCAATTTCCTAAGATGCCTACAGCCACCCAGTAGAAAAGCAATAGCTCATTCCTATGTATTAATGTTTTTTGCTTAAAGGGCGAACATGCATAGCAATCCTCAGACTAACGGTCCCTTAGAAGACAGAACATGCGTACTGGATGTTCATCATTGAGTGGGTATTTTCTGTTTTCAATAGGATAAGTTGGCAAGGGCGAGCGAGGAAATAAAGCGCTAGACCACCCTTCAGTAAGATTTCTCAGTGCAAGGCAGGTCACCACAACTAGTGTTTAGAAAGCTGCAGCTCGAGTACAAATCCACCCATCCGGCAGAAAGCAGTAGTGCCCTTTGGCTCACAGTGTGGTGCTGTTGAAGTTCATTTTACAGTGCGAGACAAACACCCGGTGCTAAAAATCAGCCCGAGCTGCGTTGCGTACTGTAACTCCGCAGCTCGCTGAACTTTGCAGAGTCTTGCTGAGTTTTAGGGTAACTCCGTGAGTTCCACCCAGCCCTACTGCTAACCAGTGCTAAAGTGCTTGTACTCACTCCTTAAAACATGGTAAAATTGGCCTACACTTGATTGGCACACTTCTAAGTCCCAAGAAAAATGCTACTACATGTACCCAGGGCCTGTCAATTAAATGCTAATAGCGGGCCAGCAGCACTTACGGTGCCACCCATTTAAGTGGTCTTTTAAAACATGTCTCTGACCTAGCATTGAAGCCTATGTGCAGTTTTAAACAGCCAATTCGACCTGGAAAAATGACCCATTTGACAGGCCTAAACACCCCTTGTTAAGGCAAACATGTCACCTGTAAGGGAGGCCCTAAACAGCCCATAGGGCAGGGTGCATTATATTACTTTTAGGTTCTACATGTTCTGGTAGTGAAAAACGACTAAATTCATTTTTCACTACTACAAGGTCTACATCTTCCATAGGGTAACATTAGGTTACCTTACTATAAGTGATAACTTTAGATTGGGAACAGGTAGAAAAGTAATGTTTGGCCTCAAAAGAATTGTACTTTAAAATCTTCTTTAATAGTAAAGTCGGATTTCATGTCACAATTTTGAAAATGCCACTTTTAGAAAGTTAGTCATTTAGGGGATACGCCCAACTAGTTGCCAGATAGGGCGTGGTAAAACTTTGAATACAAAAAATCTGGCCACTGTTTTTAGTTGCTGCTATTTTATTTAAAGCAGACTAAGAACCAATGTTGTTATTTTCTTGGTCCTGACTATTATTTGGCCAATAATTTGAGACTTTGCCAATTCGTTTTTCTTATTCATAACAAGTCTAGACATAAACGAAGCACTTTTCAATCACACACAAGTGAATGTCATGAACATTACATTTGCATTTTTGTGATCGCATCTTTGAACATAATCAAATCAACTGAAATCAAAACAACTCGTAAACAGTGAAAAATAATACTACACCAATATGCAATGTCTCATTATTACACCAATATGCAATTTGTCACGAACAGCAGTAATAGAAAATTGCAAATTAACTCTTAACATTAGTTGCCTTTTTCTTTCTGAGAGTTAATAGCCATGGGGACTATGCTTAGAGTCAGAAAGGATAATACTTCTATTCATTATTTCTTTGCTGACTAAAGGCCGCAAATAACTTTTGTCCCTCATGGTTTTTAGGTCTCGCCTTGCTATCGCGTAAGCGATCGCAAAGCGACACTATTGTAAAGGGGCATTTCAAAGCGCTCCCAAAAGCGGATTGCATGGCTAGCACGCGCACAATCACACGCATCGTGCCGCCATGCAATCCGCTTTGGCATCGCACTTCAAAAGGGTCCGCTCCCCCGCCTGGAATGTGCTCCCCCGCCAAGCGCGCGCGCCACGCTCCGCCGGGCTTCTTTATTATCGTGTCAGCGCGATCGGTTTCACTTTCACTGGAGAGCTTGTTTTAGGACTGGTGCCCTGATGCCATGGAAAGTGTGCTACAAGTTCAGGATTCGACATCTATATTTGGATAAAAAGCCCCCAACACGTTTCATAATGCATATTTAAGATATTCCAAGGGAGTAGAAACGAAAGCTGCACGGAACAGAAACGTGGGATTCATGAAAATGAGCTAAATGCGCTTTCATAATGATCGACATAGAATCGGATGTTTGGTGCTTCCTCTGATTGTCGCTTAACATGAAGACAGTTTAAGTTGAACAGACCTTGCTGGTTCTCAGGGCTGCTCGGCAAAGCATACATCCTGACGCACTCTTGATTTTTTTTTTTTTTTTTTTTTTAAACCTTTATTGACATTTTAAGCAGTTACACATATGGGCCTACAACCCCCGGGGCCGGCCGCTAAACAGTCAGAATAACAGAGCAGGGCTATCACAGTCAGTACCTCGGGGAGCAAAATCTCGTCGCTAGCATACTCTCAGTCTCTGAACAGCCCAAGTAGGAGACCAGGATAATAAAGGTTTGCATTTTATAATAGAAAAGGATGGAAGGATCAGGTGCCGAGCAGTTTCCCAGCAGCGAAAAATGGCAGGCAGAGCGATGAACGTCAACAATATCCAGCAGTCTATCTTAGCAATGGCGCTTGAAACAGGAAGTTCAGGATGTGAAGAAAGGACACGGCCATTTGCGCCTGCAACCCCCTGCCCCAAGACCCAGGAAACTCCGCGGAAATTATGGCACTCCGAAAACAGCAGTGATTAACAACAAGGGAGTTCTATCATGCTGATCCCAGAAAAGGACAGGGAAGAATAAGAGAAGAAAAAGAGGCCATAGAAAAAGGAGGTGAAAGACTAAAGAATCCCCCCCCCCCCCAACCCCCCACCCTGCACCTCTGCAGATGAGTACGGCCCCTCCCCCCAGCAGTGTGCCTGTCGCCCCGGAACCAGACCCGAAATATAGAAGAAACAGAGAAAAGGAGTGGGAAAAGAGCCCCCACCAGACGGGGGGGGGGGTAGAGAGAGTATTAATAAACTGGAGGAGGGCCTACAGAACACGCCCCCGGCTTCTCCCTCCCGCACCATACGTTGTCCCATAAAGCAAACAATAAAGAACACCAAATCGACCCCGTCAAAAAAGGAGAAAGGAGCATTACGTACTTAGTACACTAACAATTATGCCGTGTGAACACACAACTCCCGCGCCCGCCCGCCTAGTAGGTGACCACCTCTGAAGGGTCAGCCTCATCCTTGGCCACTCTTTGAAAACCCACCCATGCATACCCCTCGTCCCAGTGCCATGTCCAATGTCACCAGGGAGAGAAGTGTCCAATAAAACACAGGAAGCGACACACACAGGTAGGGTAGAGGGCTCTGAAGATCGATACAGTCAGTTCTATGGAGGATCGTCTTTCCCAATGCCGAGCCAGGATTTACACTGCACACCAGGCCCAGGAAGGCGGAATCAGCCAGAGCGGGCGACCGTAGCCTGGAAGTTGCCCGGGTCGTCGGAGGCCACGCACGGGTCAAGGCCACCACCCCCCACTCAAGCCCGAGACCTCCGGAACCGACCAGATCCACCGCCAGCTAATCGCACGTTAACATACTGTCCGGAGAGTCCAGGCGTGCACTATTCACCGGGGCGGCCACGACACTGTCCCCCCGTGCGCGGCGTAAGAAGTCCCAGCGTACCTGGGGATAGGCAGGCGGCAACTGTTCCGACGCTAATGTCACTCCATCGAGCTTGCTCCCCAACACCCAGGCGCCGTGAATCAAGGTGGAGTGAAGGGCACCGAGAGCCTCGAGAAGGTCACCGTACCCCAGTACAGCTCCCGGCGCTCGCTCCGCTACGTTCCTCAGTGTCGCACCCTCCCAATCCTGCTGAAACCCGGTGTACAGGATGGTGGACTCTGTCGTACCAAAATAGCCGCAGGGTAGGTCCATCCCAGATCGGGACCGGGACTCAGACACAAGCGCCTCGGGTTCCATGGCACTGGTAGCAGATTCCGAGGGCAGGCAAACAATGTGTCCGGTGTGTGGTCACGAGCCACAGTCGCCCCCACCACGGACCAGCGCCCGCGAAAATCCGGGAGCGGCCCGCAAAAATCGGGGCAAGGTACGGGCGGCGTCCGGGCAGCTCACCGGCGAAGGATGAAGCAATCACCGGAGAGTCTTGGAGTTGCCACCTCGGGCACGCACGCGTTCAGCTACGCTTTAGACACTTACTCCCTGGTGACTCGTGCGACGGGGGTTGTAAAGCTATGCCCCAAACAGCGTCAGGTTTTAGTGTTGTTATAGGCCATGGTAGGAATGGGGCAAACTCAGGTACTTGTGCGGTTCTTCCCGGGCACAATCAGACACCAACAAGCCGAGGGGGGTCCAGCACAAGCTCTACACCCCCCGCCGAGCTCCCTTCCAAATGAGTGGGCCTCCTATTCAGTTAGTCAGCGCAGGCAGCACAACAGTCTCTGCTAACTATATGGGACCGAGCGTTTCAGGCTGCACTGAGCCGCACCAACCTGCTGAGTCTCCCCGCTCCGTTGGCTCAGGATCACAAAGGCCGGGGCAGGGGGGAGCGGACACCGCCAGCAGGTCAATGGCCCTCGAGCCGGGCTCGCAGGCAGGCCCCCGCGGTCAAAGCGGCCGCGACAGTAGAGCACGGCGGTGCGCCGGGCTATCGCTCCACCGCCGAGAAAAAGGAAGCCGGCCAAGGGCGTCTCGCCGGGGGGCCACAGTTGGTTGGGGGTGTAGATCGTATGCCCCGATGCAGGTCCAGGCAATCCTGAGGGCAAGCAGCGGTCCCGGCGAAGCGGGGACAACAGGAGTAACTCTTTGTTAGGGACGAGCTGCCGCCATCTTCCTCCTCGCGGCCGGCGCGCCCTGCCTCACCTTGGTCAAATCGTTTCAGTGCCGCTCCGGAGCCCAGTCTCGGCTTCCCAATCTTCAGCGCTGCTGCTGCCGTGTGTCCGCTTAGTTGCCGCCCAGGCCGCTCGGGGCAAGGATCCCTTTGCTGGCTCCACAAGTCGCGGCGCCACCGCCGGATGTCAAAGGGCCCGGCTGGGCTCGCCACTGTGCGTCCCGGCTTCAGGCCCTGGCGAAGGATGAGGCTTCCGGGGACGATTTCTCCGCGGTTGGGCGAGCTACAAACACCGGAACCGGCGGGATGGGGTCCGTTGGTATTCCGGTCACTTAATCTGTCGAGGGATGAAGCGGATCAGTGAACAGGATAGTCGCGGGCTAGGATGGACGGCGGAGCCCCCTCACAGCACGGCCATCTTCAGCCCATGCTTGGCCACGCCCCCCCGCACTCTTGATTTAATCACAGATAGCCGCACACTGCTGCTCGGTGTGTGTATCTAACACTGCTTCGCAGGGTGTAGCCTAGTGTATTTATGCAAAAGGTGAAGAAACAGTAAAAGGAAATGCGTACTTTCTGTGGTACGTATATGCATGTATATCACTGTCTTGCTGTATGTATTAGCAATATGCAGCATATGAGATCATGTACTCCATACTGCACTTCATAAACATATTTCAAGCCAGAGGATCTCCATGATCATGTAGAGGTCGAGAGCCTACATACGGTGATGGAATTCTGGGGTGACGGGAAAACCCTCATTAATGTAAAGTTATGGGGTACTTTATTCCTTATAATGTGTGAGGTTTCTTTTTTAAACTGGATTTTAATACACACTAACCTCCCTTCACAGCCTTTACATTTTGCGGAACCGCATACATCCAAATGACTGGAAACTGGAAATATCATATTTTTTTCATTTCTACGCTTTATATTTGTTTATAGTTTTGGTGAGGTTGAATCTTGTTGAACAGTATTTTAATCGGATAAATGGCCGTTCTCGTTGTAAAGCCTGCACACATTCGTCATGCCTGGCCAGAGTCAAGTATTTCTGGAGCTCAGAAAGGGACTGCTTCGGACCATCAACATCTGGGAAATAACGCCTTAAAGAAAATGTTTCCTTCCCCTGCATGAACTTTGCTCGACCATGACCCGGGCTGTCCCGATACTCCCACGGAAACACTACATGGAACAAGCATTTGCAATGCAATAGGTCTCGCATTTACACAAGTTTAAGCTATTGGCATTGTAAATGACAATGCCTTTTATTTATGTTCAAAAAACAAAAATAAAAGGCATTGTCATTTGCAATGTCAATAGCTCAAACTCGCGTAAATGCGAGACCTATTGCATTGCAAATGCTTGTTACAAAATGCCGACGCATTTCAAATCCCTATGTATATTACGGGATACTCCTCAGGGCAGTGACTGGTGTAGTCTGTACTGTTGTATATTGTTCCTCCTTTGTTAGAACAGTTTCACTCATGGAAAACTAAGCTGGATTTTTGTGTATTCATGCAAGGTTCCCTTCTTTATTTATGAGGCAATCTTGTCTCCGTTGATTTTCTCTGCTCCATTATTTGTGCTGTTTGTCAGTGGAAGCGGTTTTGCGGTATGGTTTCCCTTCCGAAATGAACTGCTGAAGATATCAGGCACTGGAGAAATCTGCCCGCAATACCGCGTCTACTGAAAAACGTCAAATACAAGCAAGAGACCTGCCACGAGGCGTGAATAAAGCCAGCAACTGAAGGGAAACCAGCCCGCAAACCCGCTCCCACTGCCCAAACACACAAATAATGGAGCGGAGAAAATCAACAGAGACACGATTGCCTCATAAATAAAGAAAAGAACCTGGCATGAATACACAAAAATCCAGCTTAGTTTTCCATGACTGAAACTGTTCTAACAAAGGAGTAACAATATACAACAGTACAGACTACACCAGTCACTGCCCTGAGGAGAAGAATCCCTTAATTACAATAGGGATTTGAAACGCGTCAGCATTTTGTAAAAACCATGAGGGACAACAGTTAATTATGGCCTTTAGTCAGCAAAGAAATAATGGATAAAAGTTTAATCCTTTCTGACTCTAAGCATAGTCCCCATGGCTATTAACTCTCAGAAAGAAAAATGCAACTAATGTTAAGAGGGTTAATTTGCAATTTTCTAATAATGTTGTTCGTGACAAATTGCATATTGGTGTAATATTGTGACAGATTGCATATCAGTATAATCATATTTTTCACTGTTTACGAGTTGTTTTGATTTCAGTTGATTTGATTATGTTCAAAGATGCGATCACAAAAATGAAATGTAATGTTCATGACATTCACTTGTGTATGATTGAAAAGTGCATCGTTTATGTCTAGACTTCTTTTGAATAAGAAAAACGAATTGACAAAGTATCAAATTATTGGACAAATAAGAGGCGGAACCAAGAAAACAAACATTGGTTCTTAGTCTGCTTGAAATAAAATAGCAGCAACTAGAAAAAGTGGTCAGATTTGTTTTATTGCTCAAACTTTTAGAAAGTTGGCATTTTTCTGTCCTAGCCCTTAGGTGCCTTCAGCCTGTATCCTGGGTCAAATGACTGTGATTAGCAGGGCACTTGTGTATTCCTCCCACAAGTGACACAAAAGGGGACTAGGTGTTGGTAGGAAGGGCCATCCTACCAGGAGGTATGGGGCAGAGCGGTTTCCTGTCCCACTTACATTTCAAAGGAGCTGCCATAACACACTTACAAAGGACTTCACATTAGCTTTTTGTCACCCCAGACACCTTGGAGCTAGGACAGGGAGGAAGGACAGCACCATCTGAGGGGGGAAAATTCTAGAAGCTTCTTCCACTTAAAAGCTGTCACCAGGTATAAAAATAGGATCCTGAGACCCACTCTTTACTTCACTTCTGGACAGGTGGTGGACCCCGAGAAGGACTGCCATGTACTTCAGAGGACTGCTCAGGTACTTGAGCCTGCTTTGTACTTCAGAGGACTCCTCTTCTGCTATAAAAGGACTGCCCCGCTGTATGTGGCCTGCATTGTACGCTCAGAAGACTGCCCTACTCCTTAAACCTGGTCTAGCTTCTTCACCCCAGAACTACCAGAGTGACTCCAACAGCTAGTAATGTGGCCTGTTCGGAGCTACAGGGACAAACTCCAACAACTAAAACCCTGCACATTGCCTGAAGTGTCTTACCGTCCAAGAGATGCCCACCCAGTTCTGGACCCTTGGAAGTGGAGCAAAAGGTATACAAATACCCAAAACATGGGACTTCGAAGATTTCTTTTTTTTAAAGTACTCAGAGTACTGACAGAAGACCGGTACCTACCTGCTCACAGATCCACCCAAGGTGCATCACCGGTCACCCTTAATTCACAATAACTCCTGCTAAGCTCTTCCCCACAGCAGTAAATCTTGTACTGCGGCTCCTCTTCGAAGGCTATTAAACCTCTGGGGGCCCTCCTCGGATGCAGGCTCATCCCACTGGAGATTTTCAACTTAAAAAATGAGACAAAGCTCATACATAGAAACCTTCACCTCGGCTCTGTTCAGCAGCCCCCAGACGATGATACCTCCTCCTCCCTGAACACCGCCGGTTGCCTTGCCCCACTAAACTTTACCTTATCAGAACTTTTTCTTCAAAATTTCTTCAAATTCTGAAGGTAGGACGAACCAGGCTCAATCCACCTCACATCTCGAAACTGTGCTCCATCATGGTCGGCCAACTTTCGTCATTTCCTGGTCTCGTGCAGCTAAATGCCCACGGTTGGTGCTGTGATCTTTAAGCGCTGGTTTTTACTAAAAACAATAAATATTCATAACTCGAGTTCTACTGATTGGATTTTTGTCGTTTTGGTATGAAGTTGTTTATTAAAAATGTTTTAATTTCTTTAAATTGGTGTGGGATTTTTCTTGTGTTTTCAGACATTACTGTTTGAGTACTGTAGAAATGCTTAACGCATTGCCTCAAAGTTAAGCCGGACTGCTTTGTGGCAAGCTACCAGAGGGTTAATCACAGGATAACTTAGTGGTTCACCCTGGCAGTGATCATGGCTTTTGCGAGAGAAGGGTTCTCACCCCCCTCAACCAAAACCCCAATTTCCTACAGCTCTGAATCTAGCCAGAAACCAAGAATCTAAAATGGAGGTTACGATAGAGGATACTATGGGCTCACAGCAACGCCATATACAGGCGCCGCATATGTAGACACCAACCGAGAATGGGGAAAAAGTTCTGTAATTCAGCACTTCCGGACAAAACCACTATAGGGTGGAATTATGCACGGTAAGTGAAAGTAAAAGATTTCACGTTGCAAAAAAAAAAAAAAAAAAAAAAAGTAGCAACGAACATCAATTTATTTGCAAAATGTCTAGTACATCCCTTCTCCCGCCTCACTCTGCTCTCACTTGAACTGCTTGATTTACTTCAAATGTTTTACATAGTTTATTGTGAAAAAATGAAAATTAGTCCATGTACAAATTTCTTAAAGGAAACACCATCAAGCCCCATTGTAGTGTTTCAATTGATCACAATATTTTACATAATTACTGTAAGAAACATTTTTGGGGGATTAGATGCACAATTATCGCATGCAAGGTGGTGCTCTGCAATGCATGAATGTTTGAACTCGTCTTTTTAAACCCAGAGTACAATTATTCTGCTAAAGTCAGACCCTCCGGGATTTCGTGATTTGCATAAAATTCGCTAAATCTGCAGTTTTGTAAAAAGGCCGCACTTTCTACAAAAGTGCCAGCGAGATTATTTTTATTGGCAATATCCTGGTGGGTGCGCTAGTAGGCTATGGACAAGGCGTTTCCTGCATTGTCATGCCTCGGTAGTTCCTGCGCCCTGAGCTCATCTCTGTCAACCTATTCCACATGGGTATTAGCTGTAAGGAAAATACCCGAACGTTATAATGTACTGCTTCTGCACATTTTAAGCACAAGGCAGGCTAGACAGAGTTAACTGGTGCCTGGGTGTGACGCTCGGGCTGGTAAGCCCGCAGCGCTTTTGTTTTCCCTACAGGGACTTCCATAGACTTGCGCCTTTACACTGCAGGGCACCGGGCACCTGCTGCCAGCATGGCCGAGGAGGTGGAACCAGCGTGGCATGGAGTCAGCAGGCACCATGTTTTCAAGGCCTGCATCCCCAGCCTCCACACAGCCCTCAGCACTGGCAGGCCCTAGCTGGACTGCACATATCTGCCGTGCATCGCCACATGTTTGGAGATGGGTGGGCAGCGGCACGCTGAGTGCAGGTACTGGCAGAATGTTTTTTAAACTGCAGACGCCTGGCAGGATCTTTTCAAAACCCTCTGTCAGGACGTCTCTTTACCCTGGACTACTCGCCCTGTACACCTGCTCCGCTGAACTAACTGGCAGCTCCATGGCTGACTCCCAGCGACACCACTGTCTCAGCAATGGGCACTGCGCCCCAGTTGGCAAGCTTGACGGCAACCCTAGAAAAAGAATATGCAAGAAGAAGGGCGTGAACAAATGACTAACAGTGCCAGAAACCAAAGCGCTATTTTTATGGGCAGGGGCTTTGTGCCCTGGCAGAGCAGGAGAGGCACAGGGTTCAAAGGTGAGAGGGGTGAAGGGGGCGCCTGCCTGTCCTAACTTGTGCACGCGATGAAGCATTTCGCTGCAGTCCGTGTGTTAATCAGTTTTGAATGTATACTGTCCTACTGGGTATGCTTCATTTCAAATGGTACATTTTCCAGAAAACCGCTAGATGCATGTATACGTTTGTAACGTGAAGGACTGTGTTGTTACATGCGTTAAGTGTTATGTAAATTGCAAAGGTTTTATTTTATGAACAGGTGCACACATTTTATTATCATACTCGAGAACATTTCTGTAGTGCGTTAAACTGCATATGAGTTCTAGACACGTCATATGATATTGCTGAGGTTTTTTAAAAGAAAGAATTCGGGCCCGCCGCCTGTGGACAAGCGGCGATACCCGCTGGGGTAAATTTGTGGGTTAAAAAAAAAAAAAAAATACTAAAATAATTTGCCGCTAAAATACCGCAAAATTTCAATTTTGGTGCCGCTAAATTCCTGTTTTTGTGTTGCTAAATTTACTAATTGTATGCCGCAATAACCTGGGGGTTAGTAAAATCAGTACAAAATGACCCTCTCCTCTCCCATTATCATTTGTGCGCAGCGTGCCAATTTGAGTGGGCAATTTTCACCTGATTTTTGAGTTGCACATCTGGAATGGGGAATTGCTTGCAAACTTTACACCCTCTCTGAAAAGCATGAACCTGCACTTTATGCTACCCGCCTCCACAATCTGCACCAGGTTTGATCTGATCAAATATCGGATATCTGGCACAATTTATGCCAAACTTGTAGTGCTGTTTCGGGTGCGCACAGGAACCTGCACCCAAAGTGTGGGTAGCTGCCCCTTCATTATCAGGGCCATCGCGTCTCCATACCACATGGACATCCAGGCACCAGCTTTTTCATGATCCAACTTAATTAAGAGCACGTCCAGGTCTTTTATGTCCCCCCTTTCCTTCCAATCTTTAGTGCTGGCCCTAGAGGTTTGGTTTCCTAATCCCTCTGAGCTGGAGGGACGGACACCATTCCTGCACACATTCCTCGAGGGATATATATAGAGGTGGGATTTAAATTGGGAGAGCAGCCGAGGGGCTCGGATCTCCTGCCGGGATTAGGCTCTGATAACATTTGTAATGATGATACATGGACAGCGCGCTAATAACATGGTGCATGCATTCACAGCTCAGAACCACAACTGTGAACCAGGCTGCAGGGAGGTGACGGGAAAAGGTCAGCGACACAAGGCAGTGTCCAATGTGGAGCAAGAGCGGAGAACCCCCACCGAAGACGCAAACTGAAGACCAGTACAGGCGCAAAGCACAGAGAGGCCAAGAAACTGGCAAACGATGCACTACACAAATGCGGCCTAACATAAGAGTTCCTACAGCCCAAGACTTCTGGGACACAAGGATGTCTGATTCACAAGGATAACATCCCTAAAAGTCCACAATGATTACAGCGCTCAATTACTAAGCAAACAACAAATCCCATATTGGCCAGACTCGCAATGAAGAACCATTCTGTCACTAAACTCTTCAACCATGTGAGCTTTCAGCCACACCTTGCAGCCAGGGACATCTTAAGGGTTTTGGGGGCCCTGGGCCACACGTATTGTGGGGGCCCCAGCTTGGAACAGCTTTTAAATCATGATCCAGTTTCAGCTCTTTCGTGCCCTCTTTGGCCAGGTCACTGACAGTGCACAGGCAGACTCTAAATTGTGTTTACATCTCCAGGGAGAGTTATAGCGACGCAGGAGCACGCCACTCATATTACTGAAAAAAATCTGTCGCACCCTCCCATTTCGCATGTGTGAGGTCCTGTTTTGATTTAAAAGAACTCTTTTTAATGGATGGTGCATGAAACACAAAAAAAAATTCTCTGCAAAATGTCTGTAATTGATTCACACATCACCCACGCTACAAATACATTTAAGGAAAATGGCATTTAAAACAATCTGTTTAAGAATTATTCAAGGTCATCAGGGCTAGAGACTCTGCAGAACAGATGTGCTCCATCAGGAGGCCCCTCCCTGAAAGGCTGCGCCCTGGGCCAGAGCCCACTTTGCCCAAGCCTTAAAACGTCTCTGTTGCAACCAGTTACAAATCAAGGCCAAAAAACACTGCTGATAAAGAAGCACCCTCAAATACGTTACTCACACATAACACAAATCACCTGGGCACACAAATCCAAGCACACACACAGCGGATGTAAATATCTGCAGTCATTTAAGCAAAAGTGTACACAAACAGACAGACACATACAAGGACAGAAAATTACAGGCATGTGAACGTGCAAAAAGACAACAATAAAATTGTAGTTTCAATGGAAAAGAAGATTGTATTCCTAAAATGTGTTTTTTATTGTCATTATTATTATGAGATTGGCCATTGTGTCACAACTGAGCAGGAACAGAAAAAAAGCCATCAAGGCCTTGTGGAGCATTCTATGAGTTTAGTGGTCTGCTTTACATTACACAGTGACATCATAGGCACAGCGACTGAGGCAGGAGACTGTGCACGTGGCGATGGCAGACGACACAAATGTGTGGTGCAGTTGCCTGGAACGCACGGACCGGAAACACACATGTCCCATGGACAGCAGACTAAATGGGTTATATAGGTTTCTTTTTATTTAAACACAGCTGCAAGTGTCGAAGGAGCAACAGTTCTCGGAGTAGACAGTCATTCTCCTTCTGTGTCCAGTGTACTGCGTCATCCTTGAGAAGCCGCTGCCAATGACGTCATGGCGTCCCTGCCGTTGTCTCCATCTGCACCTCCGCTAAGCAGCTCAAAGCACACCGAGCTCCCTTGCAGCCCTCTGAAAAGTTCAGGTCAAAAGGGCGTGGCCACACAAGTTCAAAGGTCGCATCCCGCTACTTTCTGGAATGGGGCTTTACAGGAAGCGAATCCACTGCAAGCCCCGGATATAACACTGTGAGGTTCTATTTACATTATTCACATACAGTCTTTGTACCCAGCGGCCATTTCAAGTTAAATAACTACATTATTAGAACACCGCACTTCAGTTTTGAACTCACCATTGCTGAGCAGTCAGTGGCTTCCGTGTCATTTCTACAGTGAATGAAACTGTCAGTCTCATAAGGTGCAAAGTTAAAATTAAAATAAAAAAAGACAGTCCCACAAGATGGGGAGATTCCGCCTCACCGACCCTGCAGGACCTTCTCCACCTACCGTTCAAGTGTCCCTCGCACATCTTCATTCAGAGATCCTGTCGTCATGTGAGATTTGATGGATTTGAGACACGCCCATACTCCTTCCTACAAGGAGTGCTTATTCAATGACATCTACTATTATTTTAAAAAAAAAAACTATTGAGAACAGGTCCAGAATTGGCACTTGTGTAATGTCCAACATGCTTTGGGAAGGCTGTGTGGCCCTAATCGGAGGGATGCGGATCCGAGTCTGTGTCGAGATTTGCACTTCCTCCTAAAGGACTTCTGTGGAGAATGAAAGAAAAGGTGTCAGGAAAGTGAAGGCAGGGTGTCATTTATGGAGGTCTCTATAAAAGGACGGCTTGCAAGCATCTGCAGGTTTATTCCGCCTCCTACAATTAGCAATGCAGGCCAAACTACTCCCTTTCGTTCACTGCTCCCGCAGATTAACCTCACAGCCTAGGTCCATCCCCTACTTCGGTTGGGAGGCTCTGCAACCAGAGAGGAGAGAACATTTTGCTTCCAGAAGCTTAGTTGCCTGTAATATGTGCCTCCTAAACAGCCATTTCAGCCCTATTCTCATACTGAAAGGAAACTTCAATGCACCCATTTAAAAGTAGAAGCCCTGAAGTGAGACTGAAGGGCAGCTAAAGGCTTTCTCTCTCAGTAAAGCACCTTTATTATACTAACTCATCACTAATCCTTTATGGGTTCCGGAGTAGCGTGCTACTCGCCCAAAAAAGTGCTTCAACACCCTATCAGGGGTCGCAAGCGCTATATAAATGCAAACCTTTTTTCCCCTTTTATCCCTACGCTATCCTTCTCAATCCAAATAACTGACTAACATATCCACCACTCTAATTACTTTCATATTTCACTATACTAATTCACCACTAATCCTTTATGGGTTCCGGAGTAGCGTGTTACTCGCCAAAAAAGCACTTTGACGCCTCGTCAGGGGTAGTAAGCGGCGAGCGCTATATAAATGCAATTACAATACAATTACCTGTGATCTGGTGTGGCTGAACCACTGCCTTCTTCAGGAAGGGCTCATCTGTGAATGCAATGATGGGGTCGCCGGGGAGGCCAAGACCCCTCTCCCCGTGGCTGTTGGTGGTGTCCCGCACAGAGCCAACGTGGTTGGGCAGCTTGATCACTTCCTCAAAGTCCTGCTGGGAGTCCTTGGAGGAGAGGCCGTTTTTGTGTTTCTCAGATTGCAGACCATTGACCAAGGACACAGGCTGGGCCATTTCATTGGCAGGAAGGCTGCAAAGAAAGTGGCAATGACGAAGGAAAAGAGGCGGTCACAGATGTAAAAAAAAACAAAAACAAAAAAATAATGCAATATAAAAAGCAATAATTTTTTACATGTTGATATGATTTTTTTTAATGAAAAAATGACAATTATTATTGTCTCTTTACTCATTGAAAATTTAATAAACCCTGCGGTTTTTTTTTTAGCAATTTACTGCTTTTTTTTTTGCCAATTGTTATTTTAAAACAACTGGTCTTTTCGCCTTTCACACCCAATTGTTTTTTCCTGAAATCCATTATTTGAATATGTAGTTATTGTTTTCGTTTATGATTGACTGTTACTGCATAATATAGGTATTGTGTTTTCTTGTATTATTTTTAGTCTGATAAAGTATTTCAACTGGAAAAGGTATGCTTGAGGATGTGAGTATGGATTTGTGGCTAGATAAAATAAAGTTACAGGTAAGATGGGGTTAAAGTAAGGGTTTTGGCGATTTAGGCTTCAGTGATAGGCGAGATGATGTGAGGGTTTGGGAGGGTTCGAGGTAAGGGATGGGCTCAGGAAGCAGGATAGGGCTGGTCTGGTGCAAGGTTTTACGGGTGGGAGGATTATGGCAACTATTGTGGCACGACAAGGGATTAGGTAAGAGAAGGGGTCACGGTGAGGTTTCGGGTTAAGCTGGGTTAAGGCATGCAAATAAATTACAGGGTTAGAGTAAGAAGCTGGGCAGGGTTGAGCTGAGTTTCAAAGTTTGGGCTGGGATAAGGAGTAAAGTGTTGGAATTGTACCCCTTAGCTACTCTTACCTTGACTGTAATTCTACTTTTTGCAATTTACTTTAAATTCAGGCAAACTAAGATGTTCTTCTCAGAATGTTTTACTAGTAAGTTTTTTTTAAAGGAAAGCTTTTAAATAAAATCATAACCTAAGAAATACTTGTTGTGGGTGAATGGTGAACTGCAAAGCAGATTCACAACACCACACACCCCTATAGATGGCGGGTGAGAACGAGTAGTCGTTGGAAGCCTTTATCATCTGTTCCATCACAGTCGCTTGATATGCACACATTCAAACAATCATGTGATCCTTGTCCACAAACCAAAGCAACCCTTCTGTACCATAATTGCAACTGATTTGCAACCCTTGTGACTTAAATGACGTACAGCATACCATTGAAATGTGGTCTCGGGGGCAGGGTGTCGCCTTCAATCCGCTCTGATTTTCAAGTGACGGCGGCCTGAGGAAGGCGGTTTGTGAAATGTTTTTTGAGGCCCAGATGGTGCATGCCGCGTCACTGGTGATCCAGGCCTCTCTCCCTTCAATTCCTCCACTGTTGATAGTGAAGGGGGGCTCTGGTTCCTGCTGAGTCGGAGAGTGACGGGGGCAGGCGCATGCTCTGCTTAGTTTAAAGCGGAACTGGCACCTGTCTCTGTTCAAAGTGCAGCCCATGTGTTTGAACAACTGAAGTCTGTGGGACAAAGGGGTGTTGTTTGGAGAGGATGTGTGGCTGCTCGATCCGTGCTTTTCGGACTTCGGTTTGCAGTTTTATATGGTGTGTCCTAGGTCCGTGGAACGCTTTACACATGCGCCAGTTACATTGCACAAGGTCACACATGCTTTCTGTGTTTTTTTTGTTTTGTTTTATTTGCAGTGATCTAACCAAGCCCACTAAATACCGTACAGCCCTCCATTGTTCTCTCCAACTAGGTTTATGCTTTACCAACACACGCGCAGTTCAAGTCTCCAAAAGGGGCCACGGAGTGTATCAGAGTAGGCTTCAAGCCCTCACTTGGGAACTGTAAGAATGTGGGGGGGGGGGGGGGGGGGGACGTCACGCCTCAGTGCTGTCATTCAACGACTTCACCAGCAGTTCTTAAACCACGCCCTAAATTCACACAAAGGCGGCTCACTGGAATTCTTTCAATGTGGCTGACCGAGTGGGACAGGTACTGGCTGGCGTCACTTTCTATCTTTAGAGAACGTCAATAAGCACTAACTTCACAAAGCAACACGTTTACATTTTAAGTAAGCACTGGGCTTTGTCGATGGGTACGATGATGGAGAGCAGGTACAACAGTGACATCTAATGGTCAACTGTAGTATGACACTGGCCGGCGTTTTTTTTAGCTCTGGTTTTCCATCCCATTGGTTTACTTATTGGTATCAATTCTTTAACATACAGAGTGGTAGCCAGGGCTTCACCCAGAGGAGTAGTTTTCTCACCTCATGCTATTGGCTATTTGGTGTATTATTCCACCTCCTATGGAGTGCAAGGGATTATTTTACATTTTAAAAGTAAATTGAATCATCACCTTTTAAATTCTTTATCACGTAGATGCATTTTATAAATAATGTGCTTAAACATAATGAGCACGATTGTTTTCTGTTTTCACAACAGGCTCTTTATGCTTTAGCTAAAACGCACGCCAGATCAATTGTCTTTACCAGTGATTGTTTAAGGTTTCATTTAATATGGGGCACCATCCCTCTCTACGCTGTACACTTTGAACAAGTAGGGCAGTGACATTCATAGCTTGTTTTGTAAGACAAGAGTAATATCCAGCGGGTTGCAAGGCTCTGGCAAGAAGTTCTGGAGCTTCGTGTAAAGACTCTCTAAAAACCAATCACATTTTTTAGAACAAATGTTTTAAAAATGTGCTTCAAAGGTGGAAACCTAACATCACTCTGGCAGCTGGAACATTAAACATGAAAGGTCAATGTCCATTAGGATGTCAACACTTCTTGCTCGCTCAAATTCGCATGCACAGAGAGAGAAAAACCCTAGAATATATTTTGACCTATGGTTAAAGACGTTCTCGAAAAAAACCTCAAATGGCGTATTCGCAGAATTTTTCATTGCATTTATCAGCAAATGTCAACAGCATTGAATAATAACGGTTTTATCGACAATACTTGGAGGGCATGCCTCTTCCCATAACACCATTAGGATGCCTTGGCTTAATTGCAATATAACACTTTACACACACCTTCCACAGAAAATAAACATAGGTGCTCGCCTTGGGTTAAGGGCCCTGCTACAGTTACTCACCCTGAGGGGACATAATCCAGTCTGAAGACCACAGAGCAGGGGATCTGGGCAGAGGCAGGAGAGCGTAGGGCTGAGATGGGAAGCCGGAGACTGCAGGCCTCATGCTATTGTCTCACTTTGGGTAAAGTGACAGAGTGCACTGTACAGACTGACCATGAGTGCAATAGGGCGACATCCACACCTCAGAGGGTCAAGCTGGTTTATACACCCGAGGAGGCCTTTCTACATGCCTCGGTTGGGAGAGGTGTGGCGCAGCGGCCAGGACAGCTGACTCCAGAGCGCGGGGTTCACGGTTCGATCGCCGGTGGCAGCTCCGAATCATGCGACTCTGGGCAATAGCTCACTTAATCTCTCAGACGGCCCACAGTGCCTTGAAACCCTGGGTGATGTGCTCTCGCTTTAGAAATTGGAATTATAATTATAGGTGGGTTGCATACCTCCGGGGGGCACGGTCAGATTTCTTTTCACCATCTTGAGAGTCTGGCGTCCGAGCCTCTTTCTCTTCCACATTCACAGTTCCATCCGAAGGCTTGACAGAGTCTGAAAAGGCGAGTACACAACACAAATTGTGAATTAACACGGGACCAACACCACACGAGGAACTAATCCTATCAACAATTCTTGCAGAGATAAGACCCATTACTTCCTTCCGCTCAACAAGGCTAAAGACCACCCCAATCAGCACAAGAGGCTACTGTGCAACCTAACATGATTTCTTTCAGATCGCTTCCTACACATTGCAGTGCAGGGGACATCAAAACGGCATTGGTAAATGCGCACAGTTGCTGGATACAGCACATTGGAAATGTTCACAATTTCGCGTCTTCTGTGATCATCATTAACAGCATGCACCCCCAAAGCAGCATCTAGGAACAATACAGATTTATAGTGTAACTCAAGAGCTTTTTTTGCTGGCTTTAGAAAGAAAGGATGAAAGGGCGGATGCACCCACCAGAACTCAAACATATTACCTTTGTGGCAAATTGAATCCTGTAGTGGGTGCACTAGTCCAGTTGTGACCTAATTGAGCGAAGACTTTGTAGTAACTGACTCCAGGCTGGTTGTAGTACTTCAGGAGTATTTATTGTATAAGTTACATGTCCAGTAGTTCAGCCCCACCAGGAGCAGCCAGCATGCTGCTCAGCCCTTCTCCAACTGTAGCCTCTCACTCCCAACATTCCATATTACATCATTCTGAGAGAATCTCACTGGCAGAGCAAGAACCACATTGAAACAAGGATACTACATATCCTCCTTTCTTCCAAAAGGAAAACAGAAAAACATATCCAAAAATGATGAAGAAGAAGGAATACCCAGAAATACAGAAGAACAGAGAAAAACAAGAAAAAGGGAAAAGGCTAAAAGAGACCAGAAGGAAGACAACAGAAAAAGCATATGGAAAGGCAAAGGAGAAAAAGCATATGGAAAGGCAAAGGAAACAACAAGGGAAACTGAGGATAGAGATCAACATAATCCACTACCCATCCTCCCTTCCAATATAATGTTGACAAAAAACAAGAAACCTGGAAAAACAAACGCCCAGTGTAACGTTGACCATGCACTATGGAAATGAGGTTGGGACCCAAACCATACACCCAATAAGGGTAACAACTCGCTTGTGCAGGGGTAAACTCGAGAGGAAGTAAGACATTGTGCACTGTTGCAATAAAGAAACACCCACACTGTAAAATGTGCACTATGTAATGAAAGTAAGAGAAAGGTCAAATGCTGTGCACTGAGTAGTGGGACAATAACCCACACTAGACACCTTACGTAAGGTAAAAACATGCACTAAAAAAGTGAAGATAAAGGTAAGCGTATGAAAATCCACAAAGAGACGCACCTCGAATGGAGGTCATGTGTTATGCATATAACAATGGGAGAAGACCCAACAGATACACCTCACGGAGAGGTCAAGAGCTGTACATAGTAGGAGCGGGACTACAGTCCACGCAACCCACCTTGTATACTTTAAGGTAAAACATTGTGCACTGTAACAATGGCCGTAGAATCCATAAAACACACCCTATAAAGGGCAACAAAACAAGAAACTTTGACCTTGTGTGGAGGTCTGTTGACGTGCACTGTAGAGATGGAGTAGACCCATGCTTTACACCATACGTGGGGTAAATGTATTTTTGAAGAGTGTAGTAATGGGAACAAGACCCACACTGTACATCCCGTGTGGGGTAGTGGTATACGAGAATGTAGAACCTGAAACGAAAACTGACTCAAGACTAGAGATAGAATGACTGTGTGCAATCAAACTCCACGGGTCATGGATGGAGCTAACAACCTATCCCTCGCCTATGCTTTAGGGAAGAGAATACACGTGAATGCCACTAGAAGAAAAACTAGAAAATTCCTTGCAAAAGAAAATATAAAGTGTGGCATTACTAAAAAATGTGATGCAATAGTCAATTATGCGCAATAACTCTGCACAAATTAAGGTAACATAATCTAAATGGTTCTGTAGTTGAGCATGCATAAAAACACTAATACAGTGTATATTCTCTAGGCAAGGCAACCCATACTGAGGAAGTTGCGAAATGTATGCTGTGGACGTGAAATTCCTCTGAAACAAAAAAACATTAGTAAACAAGCTCTGTTAATAAACAAGGTATAGAAAACAGTAGCTATAGGAATTTATATAACAAATGTCCACGCCGGTGAGCGACTTCTCACCTGAGATGCACATCCACTGCTTGTGTAACAGAACAAAGGTAAACAAAACATTTCACCCACACTGTAACAATGGATGAGAAATTATGTCACCAGGAAGAGAAAGTGGTCGCATTCAAAGATAATTTCTTCTATCCTCCACAGGTCATTGTGTAAGTCAAACCATAGAAATGGTAAAGGCATGTGACTCACTCACGGATGCAGGAATAATACAAGAGGTTCATCAAGAAGAAACAGTACCTGCAGAGCAATAAAATAATCCGTTGCACCGATGTCCTGAAGCACGAAGATCACAGAAAAAGAAACATGGCTCTAAAGTGTAAGTGCTGACTTCAAACGCAAGATGGAGGCATGTCCCTGATGCCGAGCCGGATGGCTCACGGCATGCCAGTGCTCCCCAAAACATCTTTGACAGAGGAAGAGCACGCGTCATAGAGGAACCATGACGAACATAGCAGGACTGCAGAGAACAAGTAGGAGAGAGCGTCCTGAAAAAGGCTCGCGCTAACATTTCAAAAGAAAACCTAGCGGTTGAAAATGCAGGGTTGCTCAAACGACGCCAATATTAAACAACAAAAATTGTCTCAAACCTTTCAAATTGCTGCCGATATTAAAACACACCTTGGAGGTAGAAGAGACATTCCGTGTCTCCTCACGAGCGATATTTCATCTCTCCTTACTTCTGAGCCGGTACAAGTGAATGGGGATCTCGAACCCAGTGTGGGGAGGCAGCAGGTTGAAACAGGTTGAAGGCCCTAAGCTGCCACAATCGCACCCACGTGGCGCACACCAAGCACAGTGACCGTGAAACAAAAGCTTGTATGTAGAACAACAGCTTACTTTTCCAGTTGTGCAGTTGAAGACTGTAGGTTAGATAGGAACACATCACGGCACACAAGAAATACAAACAAGGTCATTAAATTACCTTTCATGCAGTGACTTGAGCTGTAGTTGAAATCCAGTTCCAGTAGATGCGGTCACAGAAAACATGAGCACCTCAACAACAATAAATCGAATACAACTGGGCTAGAGCGTAAAAACTAAAACTAGAACAATAGAAATGACCAGAGTAACGTGTCCCATGCACTGTGGCGACTAAACCACACACCCACTGAGGGCAAAGACATTTACATGTGCATAGGCATCCTCGTGTGGAGGTAAGAACATGTGCACCTTTGAACATAAAAAAAAAACTGACCAACCTTAGAAAACTAACAAAGGTAAATGTGCACTGCCATGAAGGCAATAGACACATAATGTGATGTCCACCTACGGACGCACCTCGTGTGGAGGTACAAAAAAAACATTATGCACTAGATAATGGGTAAAGACTCCAAAACACACCTCCGGAGAGGTCAAGAATTTGTGCATTAAACACGGGAAACACATCCGTGCGACATACCTCAATTAGAGATCCACTGATGTGCACGTAAAAATGGGACAAAACCCCAAAACACACCTCGCGGAGAGGTACATAGATTGTGCACGAGTGTGCACAGGATAATGGGAAAATAAAATCTACAACGCACCTCCGGAAAGGTCAAGAAACTGTGCCTAAACACACGGGACACACGTCCATGCGAAACACCTCAACTAGAGGTCAACTGATGTGCACATAAAAGTGGGACAAGACCCCAAAACACACCTCGCGGAGAGGTACATAGATAGTATACGATTGTGCACTGTGTGCAAATTTAAAAACCTACTGGTTCTAAAGATTGACTCCTCACGCAATTAAGCGATTAATAAGCAGTGACATACATTGTACAAATAAAGAACATTGAACAGAACTCAATTTGAGCTTCCAGATTGCACACAAAAACTCCAAGGTAAAATATTGCCCATGAAGCCTCAAATTAACAATGTGACAAAATGTCACTAGATGGCAGCGTAACACAGAACAGTGAAAAATCAAATGCCAACTAGATTTCACACTGTTAAACATCACAACGCTGCACTAGAGTACAGAAATGCCACCACACAAATGAAACAAGTCACTGTTGTAGATTGAATGTCACTTGGTTCCGTAGAATCTTCAAAGCAAGTTTTGCTCATTACCTTCTTGCTGAAGTATCATGAAACACTGAAATAACATAAATACTCTGTCAGCTCAACTTCCATCTTCACCTCGGAAAACGTCACAGACTCCACGAGCAGAAATAATGTTGAACAGAGTATGTTGCAATTGTTGCTCCCTCCGCTGACAAAATAAAGCTTGAATTGACTTTATTAGCACACCCCAACTGACAAACGTGGTTGGCAAGAATTACCGAAGAGGAATATTTCACATTCCCAAACAAACAGCTTGTATGGTTGAATCCTCCAAGTCCAAGATGGCCTCACGCTATCCCACGTCGTGCAGGGTGGTTCGCGGCACGCCTTTGCCACCAAACGTCGATGGGAACCTCGGAAAATGTCACAAGAGGCTCGTGAGCTGAAGAGCGCGACACCATAGATGAGGTAAGGTGCGCGAGCACACAATTTTAAATTTAAAATAGTGCGCAACTGCCAAGTTTTACAGGCATTGAAAAACAAACATGCCTTTAAATAAAATAATACCTTACCAAGTCAAAAATATCACGCCATTCTTCAGCAGCAGGCAGGGGACCTTAAGATGACACTGAAAACCAGCCGCAACCAGTCAGAGAAACGTCGCACCTCCAATTCAGCACAATATAGCCCAGCACATGTAATTTGGAATGCCTCCAGGCTTACAGAAACCCCAGTGTTCACGAAGGGTGCGAGTTTACTCAAAATGCCATACACTGCAGCTTGTCATTCACTGATGCCAAATCCAAAATGAAGGGAATGCGGAAATAACGTAAATGCAGCGCTAATAACATGTCACAGATCCAAAGAAATATTAACTCCAAGATGTCCTTAGATTACCTTCGCACTTGCTGCGGAAACCCCCCAAAAAAAATGTTTATGATGTAGTTCAGAAAGCTGTAGACGTAGGTTGGCTTATCCTCTGAGGGCACAGCACAGAACAGGACAAAGTAAATTGTCAAGCTTACCCTCTCCTGAGGGCACAGCACAGGCTTACCCAGTCTTCATGGCACAACAAAAGGGCACAGCGCTTAATATAGACGTTTGGCTTACCCTCTCATGAGGGCACAGCAGAGGCTTATCCCCCTTGACAGCAACCAGAGACTTGAGCTGGAGTAGAACCAGGAACTGGCACTGTAGCGTAGAGGGCGACCGTTGTAGGGGTCACTGGTGGGGCTATGATGTGCCAGTTAGTTGAACATTTGCAGATGTGGTTACGTGAGTTGCTTGTAGTTGCTTGAGCTTGATAGTAGGGACTCTGGACTTGAAGAAGAAGGTTACAGAGGTAGCAGAAGCAGGTTCTTTAAATCGTCGCCATAAAATTGTAGTAACTGACTCCAGGCTGGTTGTAGTACTTCAGGAGTATTTATTGTATAAGTTACATGTCCAGTAGTTCAGCCCCACCAGGAGCAGCCAGCATGCTGCTCAGCCCTTCTCCAACTGTAGCCTCTCACTCCCAACATTCCATATTACATCATTCTGAGAGAATCTCACTGGCAGAGCAAGAACCACATTGAAACAAGGATACTACAGACTTCCATCCTGATTACTGTATTTTCAACACAACTTTAGTTCACCGCTCCTTATAGCATGCCTGTAGTTATGCCCAACTGTGACAGCGTAGCAGCGGGCAATAATGTTCAATATAACTAAACCTTCTCACCCTCCCTTCCTTTGTCCCATTAGAGGGATTACCTGTGATGACGTTGGGATCCTGGCGGTCTTCTTTGCCATTCATGGCCTTCTTCTGTAAGAGGAAAAGACACATTCAGGTTTGCACCCTCAAACAAGGTCACAGAAATAGCCCCAGAGAGTTATTCCTTCACCCCCTTTGTCCGGCCATCTTTTACATTTCCCTAAAGAGCTGAAACAACTTTTTCCACAAATGTGAGGGTCACAAGAGCTGATCACTCTTCGCACAAGGGGCAGGACTGGGGAAATTGCTGATTAAGTGCCAATATAAGATTAACATATGACACGGTAAAGCATACTTCACAAGCGTATTCGCTCTTTCATACCCCTCCACCCGATCATAAGCTCTCCTACCAGAGCTTAAGCTAAACTTTTCTTTAAAGACATTTTAAATTGTAACGCCTATATTTTTTTTTTAGACGTCATCCTACTTTTTTTTTTTTTAATTATGAGACAAAAGAATTGCGTGCCTAAAATTATGGGAGTAAATAACTTAGAAAGCAAAAAAAATGGTTGTCTCGTAAGAATCAAGGCAGAATACCAACTTGGATGTATGTGTTGTAGTTCTGAAAACAAAATGGATGGAAGAGCAGCCAATGAAAATTTGTAGGAGTCCTAAACATGGCCCAGGGAAACTTGGGAGACAACTAAGAGCAAAAAGACGTCTGCTGCTTTAACAATACTTTCGAGACTCCTTGTGTGGAAGTCATAAGCTCAATAAAATACCATCTATAGAAATCTTACTTAGACTCACATTTTATGATTGTTTTTTTCCCCCTGAACTTCCAAAACCTCAAATGTGCTTAGCAGGAGCTGGGACAGAGTTAATCACACCTAAGATATTTCTACTTGAGTTTAGGAGACAATGACCTCGTGGGGATATTTTCTGTTTCACTTCACCCGAGTTTGATTTTGATTTGTGTAAGAACTCACCCACCTGGACATGGAGGCCACGGCCCACCTCCTACAGAACGACCCTAGTGATCGCTCATGTGAAGAATGGAGGTGTAAGCATTTGCCCACTCTACGCTCAGTGTCTACCACCTACATGAAAGAGGAACGTAGTGTTCAAACTAGGGTTGTCCCATGTAATTCAAGGGGAACTTCATTTCAGGATAGTCACAGAAGACACATTTACATACAGTTAATCGAAATAAAATAATTCACCTAGATGCGCATTCTGAAAACCTAGCATGGATCTGGCCCAGCTAAGCCGGTGTTAGATAGTCACCACATGATTAACCATAGTCCAACTGTTGTACTTACTTTGTCAACAGCGTCTGATTTCCTAGTTCTTTTCATGATCTCCTCAAGGCGCTGGGGAAAAAAAAAAAAAAAAAAAAATCACACAAAAATAATCAACCGCAAAATTTAAGTAAATGTATAAAAATGGCACAGTCAAGCAACCGAGGAATCACTGAAACAGCAACAAGTCTGATTGTAGGTTACAACGGGAGGGGAATTTGAGGGGGTGGATAAAAGGGAACCCAGGAGAACGATAAGGGGTCCTGTAAAAAAAAAAATAAGGAAGTATCAATGAAGTTGTATTGTGCCTTAAAGCGCAACATGTGTCGCAAGCCGCTGGCCAATGCATAGCTCAATCGCCTATTCTGATGGGGACTGCGTCCAAGTTCAGTGGGGATACGGGGTGTCGCAGCCTTAAAAGACTGCCCGTTTCTGTATTCAAGCTCTACGTAGGCGTGCCGGTGCAAACAGTACTCCTTTATACATGTAGTCATACAGAGTATAAAAAAATGTCAATGGACTGGTAAACAGAAAACAATACACAGTGAAGTGCAAAAGAGCCCTATATAGAATATTTCATTCATATTTATTTAATAGCCTTAACTTTAAGGTTGTTTTGTAGTACCTGCCCTCAAGTTCCATTACTCACAGCGTGTCAACCACACGAAGGCGATGAGCTCCAAAATGGCTAAAATGAGTCTGCAATGGTTCAACATTTTTGATACATGTATCTCTTAAAAAGTGACTTTTAAAGTGGAAGTACCTTGAGATGCAAGGCAGGCTGACCATTTTTGCTTGCAATCCCTCAAGTTTCGAACTGCAGACCCGTTGCTTCTTTTTCAAGTTTGTGGTTAAAAACCCGCAATAACCAGCAACAATCAAGTAAAATACTATGCGAGTGATGCTTCTCACACAGAATTGCAAGGAGGTCCATCTGCAGAAACTACGCAATTCAGATTTTTCTCTCTATGTATTAAAGATCGAAAGCAGAAACGGAAAAAAATACACCCGGCTGGAAAAATACAACACAAAGCATTGCAGGTCAAAACACATGGGACTCCAAAAACACTGAAGCCGTAAGCCTTGGAGGGCAGCACACTGGAGGAGAGTGTGTTAATGTTAGCGATGGGTTTTATGGGACCGGTTAGGATTACAGGGAGACCATGCTTGAGCTCATATTTTCCAAAACTTCAGGCTGACTGCTACCGACATGACATGCTATGGAGTAGGGGGCCCGAAATGTCGTCCCGGAGCGACAGATGAATTCCAAACTGATTCTTAGCCTCGACAATGGTGATGCACTGGACCACTATGGGCTTACACTCAGTCATAAGTTCTACTACCAATCGCTTTCTCTCACCCTCGCACATGCAGGTTGCCAGTCCAGTTGGGAAACGACTGGACCTCACCCAACTGGTGCTCACCTGCCTTTGAGAGTGGTTTGCGACATGAACCCCTGTTCAAAATGTTGGCTTCCTTCAGCCAAGCAGAGGACGGTGATATCTAGGCCTTTCAAAGTTTGTGTAGTTTCTGCTCAGGTTGCCAACAGTCATTCTCTTACACATCCTCCCTCATTCATGAGGTTAATTTGTTGAGCAGTAGACAGTGTCCCTACCTTTAAAAAAGAAATAAAATGCAATGGTGCATGGCAACTGCTCATGTCGCCAATCCCATTCTTGCCTTTTTGGTATCCTCGTGCTCATTGGACAGCATCTCTGCTTGGCACATGTCATTCCTGGGCCTTCTCTGATGACTGCTCTTTGTGGTGTAAGGGCACACAAAAGCTTATCGCCCCTGTAGCGAAGCTTGTTAGTCCTTATTATTCTAGTCCCTCATGCACGATAGCCGCACCTCAGTGCAAGGTCCGCTTTAAGGCGGAGTGACCAGCGCTGCCACACCTGGCGCTGGCCTTGAGGGGGCGCTGTGTTAAGAAATAACTTCTGGTTTACAAACACCTGCTGCAGAGTTCCTTGTGTGTCCAGCACAATTCAGGCAACAATATCAATGTCAAGATAAGCCTGTTGATCAATGTTGCAGCTGCAGAGGGATTGGAGTTTTGTCTAGTGGCAGTCTGACCCATCATAAAGTAGCAGAGCAAGAACACGTACCCTGCGGATCACAGTACTGTATTTAATGAGGATAGCCCAGGGGGTTACTGCCTTTGTCACTGAGACCCTTTTGTTACTTGCTAATAATACTAGTGTAGCACAGTTACTTATAAACTGTTATCAAAGACCTGCTGGGAAACTGCGTCGTACAGGTTAGGTAGTTAGATTTGTTTCCCCAGTCTTTCATAATCTATTTCTAATGTTGCTAAAAGGGTTAGTTTGGATAGAAATACATTATTACTAGTAAAGCCAGCACCAACCAGCGCTCTAAAACCAATGTAATGTATGTGAGAAATGGGCTATGGAGATATGAGGGGTACTGTTGGAGGGTGGCAGTTGCGGAATCCGTGGAGAAGGGGGTCATGGTGGGGTGTGGCACCAAAAATAACTGCTGCACTGGGCGCCACCAGCACTCAAGCTGGGCGCCACCAGCACTCAAGCTGGGCCTGCCTCAGTGGTCATCATGCACAACATGAAAACACTTCCCATTAAGGCACAAAAAGAAACCCCATACTCCCAACCACACGCACTACAGGGTCTAGCCTTATATCCATGACGGAATGCACTTCAGCGCCCCACATGGAGGTAGTAAGCCTTTGTAACTGCTACTATACCGTACTACAAGTGAGCAGAGGCTCTTCTGCTAATTGGCAGACATAAGCAGCAAAGTTCCGACAACTTCACCAATTGATGCCCCTTCCAGCACTGTATTTCTGGTCAAAGATGGCCTGATAATGGCCAGGTGTGGGCGACATCTATACAATGCTGGGGCTCAGGAGGAGGGAACTGGGTGCCCAGGAATCAGCAGGCTAGCCAGAGGCACTGAGACCAGCCTTAAAGGGGTAGGCTGTAGTTTGATTTTTAAGGCTCTGTATTCTTTCATCTTCTAATGCCAACAAAGGGGGATTGCAAGTTATATCTTCATGATGGGAAGGGTCAGCAGGATAGGTCCAATTGTTTAGAATTCAGCGAGGCCAGCGTGAGGCACTACGACCAGAGTTAATGTGGTACGGGGTTCTCTTGGGGCTCAGCGTTCTTGCATCTTTTAATGCTAATAAAGGTAGATTGCGTGTCATCTATCTGCAATGTAAAGGGGCTGGAGGATGTGACCAAGTGCCCAGGAATCAGCAAGGCTAGCCCGAGACATTGCAACCTGCCTTAAAGTGGAAAGAGGTAGTTTGATATTTGCGGGATTGTAGGGCTCAAACTACTTTTATCTTCAAATGCCGAGAAAGGCAGATTGTGGGTCATATATATGCAATGCGAAGAGTCAGCAGTATGTTGCCAAGTGCCTAGGAATCAGGGAGACTAGCCCAAAACATAGCGACAAGTCTTAAAATAGTTTGGGGCAGTCTAAATTTTCCCTACAGTGTTTCTGTATGGCCCAAGATCAGAGTTCTCGAATGAACAAGGCAGGCTAAGGGGGAACAACCTTTACAACGCAACTTTTACAACGCACTACCATTACAACGCATTTTTTACAACGCATAATCCATTACAACGCATTACATTACAACGCATGACACTACAACGCATTTTTAAAAACTACCTTTACAACGCATTCCATTACAACGCATACTACCATTACAACGCATACCATTACAACGCATAATATTACACTATACTATCCAACACTTACCCTACTGATGCACCCCCTGGAGTTAGAATAGTAATTTTTACCCCTATACTATCCAACACTTATCCTACTGATGCACCCCCTGGAGTTAGAATAGTAATTTTTACTCCTATACTATCCAACACTTACCCTACTGATGCACCCCCTGGAGTTAGAATAGTAATTTTTACCCCTATACTATCCAACACTTACCCTACTGATGCACCCCCTGGAGTTAGAATAGTAATTTTTACCCCTATACTATCCAACACTTACCCTACTGATGCACCCCCTGGAGTTAGAATAGTAATTTTTACCCCTATACTATCCAACACTTACCCTACTGTTGCACCCCCTGGAGTTAGAATAGTAATTTTTACCCCTATACTATCCAACACTTACCCTACTGTTGCACCCCCTGGAGTTAGAATAGTAATTTTTACCCCTACACTATCCAACACTTACCCTACTGTTGCACCCCCTGGAGTTAGAATAGTAATTTTTACCCCTACACTATCCAACACTTACCCTACTGTTGCACCCCCTGGAGTTAGAATAGTAATTTTTACCCCTACACTATCCAACACTTACCCTACTGTTGCACCCCCTGGAGTTAGAATAGTAATTTTTACCCCTATACTATCTAATACTTACCTTAAATGTAATTTAATATTATGCGTTGTAATGGTATGCGTTGTAAAGGTAGTATGCGTTGTAATGGTAATGCGTTGTAAAGGTATTTTTTAAAAATGCGTTGTAGTGTCATGCGTTGTAATGTCATGCGTTGTAATGGATTATGCGTTGTAAAAAATGCGTTGTAAGTGCATGCGTTGTAAAAGTGTGCGTTGTAACGTCATACATCCCAGGCTAAGGCTCCGATCTCCCAGAGCAGACCAAAGTGGTAATATAACGTAGACAATCCATCCACTCTCCTGGCCTGAGCCAGCACTTTGAGGAGTTTAATGTATGAGTGTTTTTCACATGGTGCACAGGTCAGAGAAAAGATGAGCTGGGAGTGAACAAACTGATAACTACCAATTCAGTGCCATGCTGCGGTCCCAGCCGAAATAATGGACGCAGGAGAGGTCTCTTTTTACCACATTGTCTGTTTTTACTGTTTCATTCACTGCTAATAATGAAAGTGGGAGTTGTTCTGAGAGGAAATTCTCGAAGGGTAGGAGGATGGCTCATCATGAAAACTAGAAAGAATAAAGGACTCTACGATTCCTCTAGCTGGGGTCTGAGTTGAGACTGGGGCTCGCTCGACTGGTGCTGGTCTTCCTTTGATTGCTTGAGAGGGGTTTGGGGCATTAACCTCTCCTTAAAATGTTGGCTTCCTTTGGCCAGAGAGGAGAGGATGGAATCTGGGCCCTTTAAAGTTTGTGTAGTTTTTGCTCAGGTGACCAGCCACAACTGCTATTCCACACTCTTCCTCATACACGAGGTGTATTTGTTCAGCAGTACACAGTGTCCCTACCTTTAAAAAACACACACAAAATGAAATTGTGCATATCTACTGCTTGGGTCACCAATCTCAATTGTTGCCCATTCTGTATCCTTGTATTAATACAGAAGCATCTTTTCCTGACGCATGCCACTGTATGGATTTCTGGGGGTTTTCTGCACAGCATGCCACTGCCCCAGTGGATAAGCTGGTTTCTTCTAATTATAATTTGCAGGTCTTGCTCTCACATAAGCTCACCAATCACACCTCTAGGCGTCGAGTCCCATAACATGATAACCGCAACTCGGAGGTTATTACACACAATTCGGAAACCCCTCCCATAATGCCTGAAAACGAAAATACGCTCAACCACACAACCAACATAGTGTGAGCTAGTGATCGATATGGGTAAGACTTTTAACGCCCCATATAGGGTTAGTAAGCGTGATACAAATTCTATGGTACAATACACTACTGACTTTGCCTATAGTCGACGACCAGAAAAGTTCATTATTTTCTAAATATTCTTCCAGACCAACCCATTAAATGGCAGACTGATGCACAGTATGCAAGTCAAGAATAGGGCCAAACAGAACTCTTACTTCTCAAATGAGATTTTACAACAGTCCGAATGACTAGGTTGCACTTATTTCAGGTAATTTCCTTTATTATGTAGCCTTGCCTCTGCAAGACTCTGAAAAAGCAGTCTCATCTTAAGGATTGTTGGGACATATTTTGGTGCAAATTCTCAAAGCGGCTTTGAATTTAATATCCATGTTCACCTATTTCAGTTAACAAAAGACAGTAAGAGAGAGGCAAAGTAAAGAGAAATGAGGTTGAGAGAGGGTAGCTACAGTGAGGCGAGGTGGAAACTGGGTAATGAAGCACAGAGAAGAGCGAGGTAGAAACAGAACTGAGGGGCAGAGTGGGGGTAGGGATGTACAGGTGTGTAAAAAGAGTGTTAGAGAGGTAAGATCGTGAAAGAGGTGAGGCGTGGGAGAGACAGCTGTATTGAGACATAATTGCGGGTAAACGTAGATGAAGGACTGAGATGGAGAAAGATTGTAGGTACATAGAGATGTGAAGATAAAGAGATGTAAAGAGGGGAGTGATATAGAAAAGCGTGGGGAAGTAATCAAAAATCCTAGAGACAAAGGTTTTTTATTTCAATAGCTACCAAGTGCCTGAATTTGCCTAGATTAATAATACTGGTCTAGTAAGCTGTGCAGTCGCTCGAAAGTTCCCTGAAGAAGTTATATCGAGCAGTCAGTTTAAAAAGAGTCCGTTTTTTCATGCTCTCTGCTGCTACCGCCTGACATCTGACTGTCCAGACCACTTTAACTGTTTGGGACCCCTAGAAGGGGGGAGGGGTGAGGGGGGCCTGAGCAACTGCCCACTTTGTCTATGCCTTAAAGCGACTCTGGGAATGGGAAGAAACATCTTGAGGGAACCGTGAAATCAGACATGCTGTGTGAGCTGCACACGTCACCAACTCAGTCCATCCGACTTGCAGGAAAAAGATGCATGGATGCTTTGACTTCTCTTGCTACAAAGTCTTGTTCATCAAACTACATGCTTTTAGGGTCAGAGAGTGTAAGCTGGGATCTTGCAATGAATAACAAAGCAAAAGTCCAGATTTTTAAGAAAAAGCCCAATTTCACGGAGTACAATTGCTACCTGTAGTTCTCTCAGGGGAAAAAAACTACACAGCTTTGCACACCCCTAATTCACAATAGTTTCGCACTCCAAAACGCACTATTCATGAACGGCAGTGTAATCGAATAAGCACATTTTCTCTGCTAATGGAAGTTATTTCCTCTATAAAGTACTCACCATTGAAACTATGCAAGTGAAGCCTGAAAGTGTGGATAGGTGGTGGGGTTTGATATCTCAGAACCACTACTCCTTTAAATATGTTTCACCCCACTGACTGTGTTTGCAAAGGTATAGAAAGATGAGCACGCAGCCATCTTGGAAATCTCTTGCAAAGGCATCTCTCTAGCTATCCACCCTGCAGAAGGGACTATTTTTCAGTCTACTGTGGGCAAAGTGCTACTGCCTGCCTCTTCGCACATTCTGATGCAGGATACTAGCCACAAAGACCCCCTTGAAAAGGCTGTCCGCCCATCCTACTCTCATCGCACATGGAAATAAAGACCGAGAGCTCTTTTGCTCCAGTCTTTGCTGCCTCGCCTCTGCCATAGATGGGCGCAGTGGAGGAAAGAAGGCTGCAATTGAAATGATTGCCTCATATTCATTTTTGCTAAAACCTTATTTAAAAAAACTGATTCCAGCCTTCAAAAACACTTATAATTTGGAAATGTTTTACTGCAAATCCACCAATGATGGCTGTAACGCGCTCATCCTCCTGGCTGAGGTAATTGCCTCCAGGTGTACAGTACTGAGGGCAGGGAACTTCGGATGCCAGCTATGAAGAGGTTCACATGGAGACAACACTGTAATATGAGACAGGAAGAAGCTTGTTAGCCATGGCTAACCTCTTCAGCAAATGAGACCCCACCAGAATCTAAAATAAAGAAAGCTGGTTAGGTTTCCACAAAACATTTCCAAGCACACCAGATAACTTGTCAAGAAATTCAAGACTTCTTTAGCAAACAGGGAAGAACATTAATGACCCTGGACAAGGGAACTAAGAGAATTGAACCCTGCACCTGCCAGAACAAGGACAACGAAATCAGCCAGATGTGCAGCAAACCTCAGTCTCTCTGTAGTCAAACACCCAAGTGACACTGATTTTGATCCCAGTGCAAACCCCCCCCTCCCCCTCCTGTGACATAAGGGAAGCAAAGAGCAGCCTCCTTACTTCTTGCTCAGGAGCAGATCTATGTACCAAACCCTGCTGGGCCTGATCCGGGCCACCAAAATCATCTCACATGAACCTTCCTGTTCAAGACTACTCTTATGATTGGAAAAGAGGTTCTGGTGTGCAGCAGCTCCAGTCCAGGAGACCAAAACTGATATTCTTAGTGCAACCCCTTCGGGAGATTCCGGATGCAAAACACCAGGACCCGCTGGATTGTGGTGAGCTGAGCAGAGACTCGCTGTGGACACCATTTCATCTCAAAAGGTAGATGCTAAGTCAGATGAAGGCTCCTTTCGTGGGAAGACTTGACACCCTTATGCTCCACCCCCCTGCAAAATGAGCCGCTTGAACACAACTGCCCCACTAGATCTACAAGTTCCGAAATGTAATTGCTTCCTGGCACAGTTTCAAGTAGTCCCCTCCCCGGCACCTATTGATGTAGTGAAGGGTATTGGTATTTGAGGTGTCTCAGTTTCAAACCAGACTATTCACATTCGGGTGCTACAAAATCTACCCTCCCCCTCTCAAGTAGGTGCCAGTCACCTCATGAACCCAATACTCTGGGAGAGCAAATTCCTAGCTTCTGAACAGTTTCTTGGCCTGTGTCATCACACTGCATTGTGAAAATCCTTCTACTTCGTTGACAAGGACGATGCAAGTTACTCTGGATGTTTCAGCCACTGAGTCCTCAGTACCCACAGTAGATGCCTCATCCTGGCCTGAGGCAACAGCAAAGCACTGACTGCCATGAGGCCCGTCAGCCCAGGACCTGATCTGCATGAATTTTATATCTGGTAAGGCTGAAGGAATCATGTTTATGCACTCTGGCAGTGGGATTACCCTCATCAGAGAAGCGTCCATCACCACTCCAATAGACTGAAGGTGTCCGCTCATTTAAGCTTTGGAAGATACAGGACATCCTCCTCACGTGCTGTAATGCGAGACAAGTCGACGTACAAGTAAAACCTTTTGCTTGGGCAGGATCCTTCAGAAGCCAGTCGTTGAGGTAAGAAAATCAGGAAAAGGCAAGTATTCTTTGATACCGATTGTACTGATGCGCTGGT
This sequence comes from Triturus cristatus, assembly GCF_964204655.1. Classification (NCBI taxonomy): domain Eukaryota; kingdom Metazoa; phylum Chordata; class Amphibia; order Caudata; family Salamandridae; genus Triturus; species Triturus cristatus. Next base: position 405,623,224 of record NC_140584.1, read on the forward strand.
AGTGTGAAAACATGCCTTCATGTGACTGGATTAAAACGTCATCAGGCAATGCATATTCCTTCTGAAAGGACAATGGTGCTGGCCATACTCGAGCATGTGCAAGCTTCTCACTGTTCGCCTCGTCAGTGTGGCCTCTCTGCCCTGACAACACCAAGGTCTTACCTTCTTCCTCTCGGAACGCTCCTGCTCCTCCTTCTGGAAGTGCTTCTCCCGCTCCTGCCGCTGCTTCTCGGCCTCCTCGCGGGCTCGGGCTTCCGCTTCCTCCCTCTGAAATGGAAAGACCCACCGCATTAGCTCCAAATAACCCAAAGTTCAGCTGCGGCCACAGAGTCACTACTGGTCTCAGTGGTAACGTACGGCTAGACAAGCCTTCTAGGTGCTCCACAACATGTGCCCTTGTTGCTACTGGTTACTGATGGGAGGTGGCCACTGAGGACTGAACAGCGCATTATTTGGCAAACCACTCCATTACTTCACAGAAGCCAGAGAGGAAACCACATGCCTTTGTCATCACCACTTTCCTGGCCAAAATGAACCAGTCTGCTCAAGTAAATACTTTACTTTTTTGCTTTAGTTTTGTGCACATTCTTAATGTCAACCATATTACGAACGTTCACTTTGACATCAGAAACTCCTTTACGCAAGTCATAATTCAATTTTTTTTCTCTTTCCCCACACTCCTCTGAGAATTCATGACAACATCCCAACCATTCAAACTCATCGAGTATGTTCCTTTCTAGCCACCGAGGACAACCTACAACCTTTGGTCGTCGTCTTTTAACAACTCAAAAGGAGTTGCTTTGTGGTACAACGTGGTGTAAACCTGTATGTCCCAATTATCCTCCACGACTCTTCCTTCCAATTTTTCCCATTCACCCTGGACCACTTGAAACTCTCTTTCACGGTCCAGTTACATTTCTCCAGCATCCCATTAGTTTGGGGACGATGGCAAGAGCATTTTTGTGCACTAGGCCTCTCTTTTGTAAAACATCTTCCATCACTTTGTTAAGTGAATTGAACAACACTGAGTATCCTGCCTGGAACTCTTTTCTCTGCTGAACAGTTTCTCCAAGAATGTCATTACTGATGTCATGGTGATCTTTGACACAACAGAAACTTCAGGCCACCTTGAAAACATGTCCTTCAAAACAAGAATGTATACAGGCCTTGCAAGAACTTGACATTACCTCCCTGTACACCATGGGAGGGGTTCTTACCTTCTTAGTATTGTCACTCGAGGAACATTCAATACTCTCTCTTATGACACGCTCCACCTGCATGTCCGTCCCTGGCCACCAATACTCGTCTCTCAATCTGCCTTTAGTTTTACATATTCCTGGACGTCCCTCGTGCGCCTAGTCCACCAAACGCTCCCTCATTGTAACTGGTGGCATCAGCCTCTGGTTTCTCAAGACCAAACCATTGTTCACAGATAGGTCTTCACTTATTTTGCACACACAAAAGATGACGAGAATAATGGTAATAATAATCATCATACTAATAAAAAAATCAAACTCTCGCTGGTGTTAAAAGCAAACCTTGGTTAAACAGACTTCAGAACCACCTCCAAACGCTTCGATCTTACACTGGGTGTGGGAAGGCCTTCACACCAGTGTACCAAAGCTCCATTAAAGGGTGTGTTGCACAGTGCTGCCCCCCAACTAAGCAAGGGCATAAACAAACGTGACCACAAAAGCTGATGGAGCCTCAGTGGCTACCCTTACAAGACCGCATCCTCCTCACCGGAACCTGCTGCAACAAGCAACCCTCCACCCCACCAGGCTGAACCACCCACCCTCCCAGTGGGGGGGACTTAACACATAGAGGCAGGGCACTAGCGGACTGAAATTCGAGAAGTGCTTAACGAGAGGAGGAAAAAAGGCTTCTGAAGTTATGTGCCAAGACTCCGATAGGCCCACTCCCACGCTATATGCTAATTAGCAATAACAGTAGCCGCTCCAATTCATACAAGAGTTCTAACAGCATCTCTGCAAGGGCACCTCACCCCTCATCGCTAGGGATGCGTGCACTTCTCTCCAGCACCTTGTCTGACCTGAAGAGACACCACTCCTCACCTCACACAAGCTGGAATCGTCCCATCCACTTCTGTATACAGAGTCCCTTTGCTTCTGAGCTAACTTTCTACTAATAAAACCCAGTTACAAAAAAAAACGTAAAATCAGGTTTTACACTATTATAACAATATAAATTGAAGCTGCATGTTTCACGTCTGTGCCAGATATTTAGTTTAAATATGTACTGCTTCTTGATACATGAAAAGTGCTGAAAGCTTCGAGGGCCTTGAGGTGCACAGCTAGCAGTGAAAGCAGGGGGCAGAATACAGAAAGATGCCCCTGCAAAAAAATCAAGTATTGCCGCAGAGCCTCCTCTAACCTCTGCCCCCTCCCCAATCCCCCTCTGGGAACCAGGGGCGTTTCTTCTATAATTTAACAAAACTCTTTGGGTTTTCCTTGGGGGCACATACTTGCTAGACAGGGTACCAGCATTGGGCAGAGGCTCTGGTAAGCAACACGAAAGAAGATGCCTACACGGGAGAATAAAAGAAGTTCGCTGGCTGTCAATTCTGCTTTGTTAGCGTCGCATCTGTAATTGATTCACGTTGGTCGAACTCCCACCTCTAGATGGCAGTATATGCAAGGTATGGGAATTCATACGGGCTCAAAGCTGAAAACCTTTTTTTCCCCAGTTCTGGGAGGCACAAATAAATGCAACCCTGGAACACAAGATGAGAGAGCCAGTGCTTCTTTTTAGCTTCATAGACGTAGTCGCCCGGGTCTGCGCCCGACTCCTTGGCACGGGAACTGCAGTGGTCACTGTACTCGGACCACAGGTTTTGTGAGATCTGTGAAAGCTCCCACAAACCTATGCTCATGATTCCGGGCAGGGCTTTAAGTGCGCTGGATCTCACCGGTGCTGAGTACCGAAAGTTTTTTAAAGGGGGCCTCGAACTGGGTCTCTATCGGGCTCTGTTTTGTGCCCTGGTACTTTTTTCCGGACTGCAGGGACAGCAGACTGTTGTCACTGCAGTCCGGAAAAAACACGGACTGCCTGTGTCAGGGCTCAAAAGAGCAGGGCTGGACTGGGAACCAAACCCGGGTTTCGGCCGATTTTGTTACATGGCCGATATAGCTGCAAAAATGACCCTGTAACAAAAACGGCCCACAGGGGCCAAAAACCAGCCCGCACCCGTGCGGCGCACCGGGGGTTTGCCCGGTGCCCTCTACGGCCAGTCCGGCCCTGCAAAAGAGCCCGATAGCGACCCGTTTCGAGACAGCAGGCACATGTATGTATGTGGGCTCACACGGCTCACTTTTCAGGAGTGGAGAAGTTACGGCATGACGTCATGCCAGGTAAGCCATGTAGGGGAAAGGAAATCCTTTAAAAAGTCATTTTTCTCTGGATTTCCCTTCTCTTTTTGAAACTCAGGAGCAGCAACATTGTTGTGGTGTCACCAGGGCTTTAAGTGGAAGCTTTTTCAATATTATATAACAAGCCATAGTTGCTGCTTTTTATCTTATGCAACTAACAACCATTGACAAAGCCATTTGTCCTGACTTGTTGTAGGTGTAATGTTACTTCTTGTATCATATATCTGGATGCAATGACAGAAACAGCAAAATACAAGTCGGGCAGCACACTATGCTAAGCACAGATTTTTAGCTCACATGTTTTAAGCCACACCCTTAATTACATTGACCACTCCCCTTTGAGACCCCCCCCCAGTTTTTTTTCATCCCACTTAAAGCCCTGATTGCGGGTATTGTTATTCCTTTTCACTACCATCCCCTACTCTTTGCCCAATCCCTCACCTGCTTCTGAAGCCGCTCCATCTCCTCTTGCTCGGCTCTCAGCTTCTCCTCCGCCTCCTTCTTGCTCTTGGTTTCCTCCTGCAGGCGCCGCTCTTCCTCCTGCTGCCTCCTCTCCTCCTGCAGCCTGCGGGACTCTGCTTCCCGCTGGACCTTCTCCTCGGCGTCCCGGCGAGCCTTCTCCACCCTTAGGACCCTGAAGGAAAGCAGAGATCAGTCACTGGGGAGGATAACACGTGTGTAATCAACCACCTCCCAGAGCCAAGCCCAGGGCCCTCTGAGGTGGGATGAGCCTTCACCCCGCTGCCACTCCATGCACCGGGGCTGTTCCAGCCCACCCACTTCAAGCCAAATTCGTGGCCCTAGAGCTGTTAAACAGCAGTTGTTAAGGGGAAACCTCTGGATCAAATAATTAGATGGGCAATCAATCCGCAGCATCTAACGCTACAACAGATCCAGGCTACACAACACTCCATGCCACCCAGCAGCCATTATGACAAGGCAAGCTTCGCCCAGTGGTGGCCTACCGGTAAAGCTTCACCCTATTGCCTCATCAACCATGTTAAGCATTTATTCTGGTTTTCTTCCACTCTTAACACCCACTGTGCAAATATTGCATGCTCCTTGCATTATTTGTGCATACCAGCTTTGCTACAATATTATTTACCTTGCAAAATGTAGGACAAATGTTTGTTTTAAATGCTGACACAGTCAATTTATCGTTGACTTTAAGTTTTCTGTGTGTATTGTATAGTGCCCTGAAACCCGGTTTGGCTGACGTTCATGCCATATAAAAAATAAAATCTGCATCTGCCACTAGCCATTACTCTAACAAATGTATGCACCAGCAAAAAGCTGTTCGCGGAGAAGGAAATTTACATGTAATCTTAGTCTTTCACCATGGGTAGTATTACCTCTGAATTCATAAAAGGTAGAATATCCTTGCATATATGCGAGATTTCGGAATGCAGCTTTTCAAGAAATTTTAAAGGTTTTTTAATTGATCCTATAAAGAGGGAACATGCCCAAATAGACATTCTTATTTCTGAAATACCAATCGAAAAATGAAATAAAATCAATAAATCAAGAATGGTGCCCTTTACTAAGAAATACTGCATACAATAACAATCAGCTCCTTTATGAATCCTGGAAGCTGCACGATCCCTTTGTGCCAAGAAGGGGGGACAGGTACACCATTTTATGGAATTAAAGGAAGACACTGACAGTCCACAAAAACCGTTCTAAATCTGTGGCCCTAAAAAGGTGAGAAGGTGGGTGGGGTGAGCATTGCTGGAGTCAGAGACCAAACAATGTTTAGCAACGGTAAGGGCGGTCTATGTAGCAGCCCAGCAACCATCCAGTATGGGAGCATTCCGCTTTAATGCAGCATTAACTGATTGTCCCTTCATGGAAAGGTCACTTAAGACCGATTGGCCTTTTCAAACCCGGTAATATTAGAAACAATGACTATGGTATATTTAGAGGCAGCTGGGCCTGTCTTAACAGCACCATAATTGACAAAGAGTTGCTTGGCGTTTCAAATCGCTTTAGTCTTATCGAAACAATAATTAACCCCTTTTGATATCAAGAGCATGCAGCAACCTCTGTGCCAGGATTGAAATATTCTGGAAAAAGATATGCAAGGGAATGGTCTAATTAATGTGAAAATGATACACAATCTTTGGAAGAAAAAGGGAAGTGCTTGATGATATTTTTGTTCTGAAGGGAATGTGTACTGTTCCACAGAACTGGAAGTGCACTAGCCCTACGGCCAGAGGTAAAGGCCACTAAAAAGGCAACAGCCCTGGACAGATGTTGCAATTCAACTTCATGCAAAGGCTCTAAAGGAGGGTCCATCTACTTGGATTCTACCAAGTTCAACTCCCAGGGAAGAGAAGGCCTCCTAAATGGAGGTAACACTAAGCCCCAGGAGGGCGTCCTTTACCACTATGCACGGTGAGGAGACGTAAGGTAGCCGCAATTGCAGCCAAATTCACTGTAATGGGGAAAAAATGCAACCCAGATTTGACCAGATAAAGAAGATATGGCAATATGATCATTTCTTTACCACTTCACGTCTTTTTGTTTGTCGATACAACAAATGCAGAGTCTCTTCCATTTAAATGCATATGAAGATCTTGACGGAGGACATTTCACCTCTTTCATATAGCCATGCAGTGCTCTGGCAAGTTCAAATGTCCATATTGCAAGACTCCAGGAACGAGACTTAATCTCAGGGATGAAAACCTGGGATGAAAGATTCTGTCCAACACCCTCCAGAGCAGGTCCAGCCTGATTATCAGTTTCTGGTGCAGCTGAAGGGATGTCTGTAGACCAGCTGGATAACAAACACAATAAGATGACTGACGGAGTGCTGAAACTTTTCAGACACTCATCCCCAGTCACAGATCTGGGTTGAGTCCATCATCGTTCTTCTGCTCACTAAGCCACCCCAGTTTGGACCCAGCCATATGCAAATCAGTCTTGACCCTGTGCCTCATGGGAACAGTACAGCCTGAACTGTCAGGCCAAGTCCTCCCTGGATCGAAAAAAGCATCCTGGGGCCGGTTTCGAGGTTTTATCCCTCATCAGCCAGGCTATCTTGAATCCAGTGACAAAGTGAGCAAGGGACCCATATCTGAGCATGCCCTGGCCACTTAAGGTGACAAAAACAAGTTGAATAACACCACTGGCAAGGCCAGTCTGGAGCAATAAGAATCATCTTCACATTTTAGTGGCAGGACTTCGTGATAACACTTGGGCGCAAAGGTACTGGAGGGAAAGATTAAAGAACTTCTATGGACTAACTCATCAAAAGCGCATTCATCAGGGTTCGGGCTCTGTAAATCTGGAGTCTAAGAGTGGTATTTTGGGTTTCTTTTTGATGCAAACAAATATTTATGGACAGTTCCAACAGCAGCAGATGTCTTCCAGCACTTTGTCATTTAAAATCCAACAAATGGCTGCTTTCATGTTTTGCAGGGTGCTAATGTGACTGCAGTCGGCCAAACACCTCTTGCCAGCATTCAATGCTGCATTGTTTGAGCCTGCCTGGAGAATATTCTCACCCACATCCTTCCCCGATTGTTCCAGTAGTACATGGTGGACATATTGTGGATTTGTTGCAGAGCCAGCAAGCCTTGATCCCTGCCTGGAGAGACTTCAGAGCCGGGTGGCCTGCTTGCATCTGCAACATACTGTTGTGATAACTTCTCTCGATCATGACCACCAACCTTGGCTCACAAGACAAACCCCAGTCCTTCAAAGAGGCATACATCACTAATGTCCAAGTAGGAAGCAGTGGATGAAACAGCATTTCTGTCTGAAGATTGTTTATGCTGCACCACCAGTGCAGGAGCAGGACAACGTTCAATGTCAACTGGAATCCGTTATTGTAGCTTCCAGACTTCTGACACCATTGGTCCTCTACACACAGCTGCAGCGGTTTCATATGTAGGCTTACATCCCATGCTAGAGAGATGTACAATGCCATGGAACTAAAAGAGGACGAACAGTAGGAGACTGCGCCATCTGGAGTCCAATGCATTTTTGGTGGCTAGATTAAAACCCTTTGAGACACTCTTTCAGTGTCCAGCAATATGCGGAAGTATTAAGTACTTTGACTATGAACAACTATCAATTTTTTGTCGTTAAGATGAAGGCCTAACTTGAAGAGGTAATCTATCACCATCTGAAGAGCCTGCATTAGCCTTTGACTGAAAGATGCATTCATTGGCCAGTCATCTAAATATGGGTCGATAAACCACCCTTTCTTGCACAGGAACTCAGAGGCCACTGCCATGACCTTCTAAAAAGCTTGGGGAGACAACTTCAACCCACAGGGTGGAACCTTGTACTTTTAATGATGGCTCCTATCTTGTAGCTCAGAAAACTCAAGTGCTTGGCAAAAAAGGGTGCATGAAAAAGGTTTAATACAAACATCCATTCGCCTTGTTGCAGGTGAGGGAAAATTTGCAGGGGAGGAAAAATTTGATGGCGTCCCAACATTCTCAATCCTTCCCTTTTGACCAATTTGTACACCCTTCGGAGGTCTAAAATAGAAGAAAGTCTGGGCCCCTTCTTCTCGATTAGAAAACATCACTCCTCTGTTCTATTGCTGCTCGGGGACAGGGTGTACTGCATTTTTTCAAGCAGTGGTTCAGTTTCTTGAACCAACTGATATTGAAAAGATGGATTCATCCCCTTCGGTGGAATCTAAGGAGGCAAGCTAGAGAACCTACCCATTACGAACAACATCTACAATACATTTTCCCTTTATAATTACTTACTATGCAGAGAGATAGCTGGAAACACTCCCTCCAACTGGGCGCTGAACAATAGGGGCAAAAGAAGATCATCTTTGCTTTGTTCTAGTTTTCCTGTCCCTGCACAAAACAGCGTTCCTGGACTGCTTCCATAAGTGGTTTTTGCTGCTTATAAGGATGCCCCTTTGGTTGTTTTTGGTATTGATGTTGGCACTTCCAAAAAGGGAAATGAATGTGATATTTGGATTTGAAAAGGATTTAAATTGATCAAGAGGAAATTAGTTGTCCTTGCAAGACCACCAGATTTCAAGTTCTCGGTTTTCATTCGCTGTATCACCTCATCAGCATGTGATCTTAATGGAGTGGATACATTGAGAGGGAGCCCTGACATCTGTTGAGTGTGTGGCATCAGACATGTAAAAGTGAGCTAAGATAAATGCCGGACAAATACCGACAGATTTCCACAATTGCCAGATCTGCCTTTTCTCTTGCGACTCCAATCTGTGGATGTCTGAGGTCACCATCCTTCTTTTAGAAATTCATGTAAATCTTCCCTTTTCACGCTGTAGATATTCTAGAAATGGGTACCTGGAGTTGCAGAGGGATCTATCCTATAGGCTTAACAGAGCAGATGAACTAGCAGCTCTGACAGTGCCAGGCGACCTTCAGCAGACTTGCCATCTTTTGTCATCCGTATCACGAGAGTTTAAAGACTTCAAGACCTTTCACTGTACTTCTTGCTGTAGCTACCACCAAATAATCCATCGGTACTACACCTCTCAAGAACTTTCGATCTGATTCCGCCACACTGAATTTCTTCTCCAAACATCTTTTCTCTGATGCAGTGAGAAAGGATTAGAAACAGTGTCCATCAAATGCCCCAACAGACATAGAAGCAAGGGTGCAACTGATTATGCCTGAAACTTTGTTTGGATGGTCTCAAAAAACATACAGAAGTGGACACCTGCGGAGTAATCTTCTGGATGATCAACTTTCTTGCAGCTCTTTCAGAGAAAATAAATAAAATCCTCTATTGAACACTCTGTATGGAAATAACTGAGTAGATGGAGACATCTCAGGCCGGACTGCTGAAGAATCAGAATCCGAGTCGGATTGGTGCAGAATTGACCCATGACTTTTAGTACTGGGAGATTCCAATCTCTTTGAACCCTTCTTTTTCAAGAGCAGCTAGGAGAGAATGAAGCTCTTCCTCCACATTCACCTGACGTCTGGTACAGCAACGTCCCTTCTACATGGCAACCAGAAAGATGATCCAATTACTGAGCCCTTTGCAGGGGCTAGATGAAGCTCATCCTCAACTGACGGCATGGTGTCTGCTGGAGGGGATGGTGTAGGTTGTCTGATCCTCTTCCAAGTGCAAGACTTCCCAGGGGATCCACTACTTGTTATGGACAGAGAAAACCTAGAAGGCGGGGAGCCCCCTAAAGCTGAAATGAGGCACCAACTGACACGGAGTCATTGGGCTCAGTGTCAGTTAGTGCCTCGAGAGCCTAGATGGAAGTTTCAACGTCAAACGACGTTCATAAAAGCCTCTCAATATTGACCGGGAGCAAGAGTGCCAGTAACCCAGGGATATTGCCCACTCACCTCCTGAAGTAGCAGAAGCAATGTCATGGGAGGGAGAATGGATGGAACTGAACCCTTTCCCCCAAACCCCCCCCCCCCCCGCCGAGGTTAAGTCGATGTGGATGCTGTAGTTGGCAGTCTGTCAATTTTACCTTTTTGTAGCCCTAAAGCAGAACCCTTTCCCTTCCTCTGCCTTCTAGAAGACATCTTTCAGCAGTCCTTTGTGTATTGAGACAGGAAGACTTAACACAAAGTGGTAGCCATTCCTAGATATATTCACTCCACCAGATGGACATTTGAAAAAAAGTCGGCATAATGGCTTTTGGCAACAGGAAGATGAAAAGTCCACCGGAAAAAGAAGGATAAAAGCACCCTTTCCCCATCAAAAAAGTCTAGGAGCTAACAGGATGCCTTAAGATGAGAAGTTTGAAATTCTCCCCACCCCACCCCCTCCACCTTAAATTGGTGCTTCCAGGCAAAGTCAGCTTTGTGAAAATCAGAGCTGTATCCATGCTCTTCCTCACAGAGTGGAAAAACACACTGCCCAAGTGTCATCCTGTGGGGCATGATGGGAAAGTGAAGATTCTAGGATTCTTAAAGGAGCTTTTCGTTGTCTACAGGGCTGCAAAAAAAAAAAAAAAAACTTGTTTGTCAATTTAACAAACAAATGCTTTTTGTTTTTGGTAAAAGCGCCCTATATCACGCTTTCACTTTAATGGCAGCCACGCACCTTTCTTTAGACAAGGGTCGTCTAAAGAAAGGGGCGTGGCCTCCATTAAAGTGAAAGCACGGCATGGGGCGCTTTTACAAACAATCATTTACAATGCAACAGGTCTTGCATTTGGTGAGCTTACGCTTTGCCATTGTAAATGACAATGCCTTCTATTTAGGTTTTAAAAACCAACACAAATAAAAGGCATTGTCATTTACAATGCAAATAGCTCAAACTCTCGCAAATGCAAGACCTATTGAATTGCAAATGCTCATTTTGTTAGGAGTTAATGTCTGAATATCAAACCCTGCTTGTGGTATTGGGATTCCCATATACCCACATATGATGTAAAGAAAAGACAGTGCAGCATCCCTTACTATCACAGAGTCTCCCATTATACACTGAAGGTTCCTTCAACTGCTCTCTTCCACACTAAGGGTGTGGGGGAGGAACATTCTCTGGTCTTCATTGTGGTAAGGCAAATGAAGTTGGCAGACAGGGTTGGTCATATAAAAAGATGTATATGCCTTTCCTTTCCTGTTCTGGCCTCTACTCCCACTAAACGCTATCGCTACCATGACCACTGCTCCTCTTTGCTGCACAGCCTTGTGCTTGGCTCAGTGTAAGATCCACCTCTTCTTTCTTGCTCTCAGAACCTCCATCTTTCTCACCCTTTGACCCACCCTTTACTATATGTCTAGGACACTGATGGACATAACCCTCCTTTTCACCTTCTCAGTCAAAAAAAACCTCTGTCAGGGGCTGTGACTGACTTACCTCTCCCGTTCCTCCTGCTCCCGTCTCTCCTCCTCTTCACGCTCTCGCTGCTCGCGGGCTTGGCGTCGCTTCTCGGTCAGGAGCTTGGCTGCCTCCTCCCGGTCAGTGGTGCCTGCTATGGGCTTACTGGGAGACGCTACAGCCAAAGATGGTGCTGCTGGTGTCGGTGTTGTGACCGGTGCAGGCCCAGACTCTGGAGTTGGGGCCGCAGCAGGGACGGGAGCTTTCTCTGCACCACCTAGAAAGCAGCCAAAATGAGAGAACATGAACATCACCATAACATGTTCTTCTAAAGTTATCATGTCATACTTTAAGACTATCTAGCTTCGATTTGGTCAACCATTCAGTCATAAAAAAAGAAATAAACTGTTCTACAGGGGAAAACTGACCTGTATAGGGAATTAGTTAGCCACAATTCTCCCCAGAAGGTGGTATTCTCCTCAAATGTACATAACTGTGGACTTCCTCGCATGTCATTAAGGCCTTTTAAAAGATCAACTCAATGACTGCAACTAAAGTGAACCAATGCCTCAACTCTCACAATGCCAGAGGATGTTAACTGAAAGCCCAGAGACTGGAAACCGTATACTTGTAAGATGGAGTCTTCCTGCCACCCAACTTTTTAATCACTTCCTCCAAACAATCCCAACAATATATGACAGGCGTGGTGTAGAGTCATGAAAATCAGAGGACTTTTGGGACACTCAGGTGCACGATGAGTGAGTGTCCATAATTCAACATACATGCTTGTGTTCTGTGGCATTGTATGTGTTTAAAGACATATATATATATATATATATATATATATAAATAAATAAGACACCACATGACACCTTCCAATAACACTTTCAAACCCACCAACATAGAACAATTACACAGATGTTCCGATTCAGATGTGACAAATAACTTGATTCCCTTCTCCGAGAATCTTTCACTATTTGGTCTCACTCACTTACACAAAAGCTTACCGCTAGTCTGTCTTCCTCCTCTGGAGACCATCCAATGTGACTCTATTCATAGAAAGTCATCCACTGTGGGATCATCTCTCTCCTCTACCTTCACCTCCCACACAATTCAAATGGACTTTATAAAGACATAATTTTCTTTCATGGCCCAGACCCAGCTTCAGGTCGCTCTCTCCCAATTAATTTCTACTTCTGGATTTCTCTTGCCAAAATGCCTTCCACCTCTCCAAGGACCATTGGTTCCTTAAGTTCTTCTGCCTGAGGACTTTCTACCAGTGAGTCTCTCTTCTCAAAGGACCTTCAACCTCTCCCAAGGACTTCAAACATGCATAACACCCTCATACGGGAACATTCCAATGTTGGCTCTCTTCCTCCAACTCAGGCAACTTCTTACTATAGGATGTCCCTCCACAATAGACTTTCCACGGGTGGATCGCTCATTCACGGATAATCTCCCCATGTACTTCCTCCTCTACTGCAAACTTTTACTAAAAAAATCAGGATCACTACTGAGGCCCTTTTACTGAGACATTTCCCTCTACCAGTGGCATATCCACTCAGGGATCTGACACCTAGGGAACTTATACTCTGGAATCTGCAGCCCCCGAGGACACTCCCTTGTTAGTTCTCCCGCTCACATCTGAAGATTTTCCATTGGAGAATCTCGAACTCCAGAGGGTGTTCCACTGCTGGATCTCAAGCAGGGTGTATTGCGCAGGGAGATTTACTCTGAGGACTTTATGCTGCCTGCACCTGTTCCACCTGAAAACCTTCCACCATGAGACGGACCTCCGTTTCCAATGGGTCTTGAATTAGGCACACACATCTTTGGTAGAGCGGTGTTTCTACTTTTTGATACTAGCGAGATGTTCACACTCCACTCCGGCTAACACGATTTCCACCACTAACTATTGCCTTTCTGCCTCAGCTGCTCAAATATCTCAGAGGCCAGTCTGCTCCTATGGAATCCTCCAATTCTTGCTCTCCTCTTGCCTAACTCCATGCAAAGACCACTTTAGTTTTCTGAACCCATGACCTCTGTTTAGCTGGTAACATTGTGGAATGCCAACAGTTCAAAGTACACAATGACCCACACAGTATTAGTTCAGTTAGCAGTATGTTAAACACACTCGAAATGAAAGTCCACTCCCAGATTAACTGCATCTCCTATCGAGGATAATCCACACCAGGAGGCATCATGATGCTGCCAATGTATTGGTTTTAGCAGCAGGCTCACAAACTACTTTAGCGTTCAGTTTTCTTTGACAGGTTGAGAGGCCCTATAGTGCTAAGCAGTTTCAGATATATCTATTGTTCTGGTGTCAGTAGATTAATCTCCGAGGACCTGCCTTCATGTCAGCTTTACCAACATGTTTATAATCCAGAGGTGAATGAGCTTCTGAGAAATTTGGGGATGGATTTCCAAAATTCTTTTGCTAAGGTTTCATCTATAATGGACATGGCCCCTCAGCAAAGGCGAGGCAACTAATCAGGATTTACCCGTTGGACACAATCCTATAGCCCCCTTAGAAACACCGTTGTTAAAAGGTACAGTGTGCTCTCTTACCTGAGGGTCCCTCCTTTGCCTGAGGGTCTGCGCCGCCCACGTCTGGGCCCTTTGCTGCCTCCGGCAGAGATGGGGTTGAGGCCCGACCTGCCTTCTCATCAGTCTTCACCTCCTCCTTTCGTTCCTTTGCTTTCACCGGGGTGTCTGCTCTGGCCTTCAGGGGGCTCTCCTTCACTCGCCGCTCCTCCTTTACCTTGTCAGTCTTTGGCCGTGCCTTGGGAGAAGCTTGCACGTTTCTGGGCGAGGGTGGCTTGTGAGGTGTCGCAGGTGAAGCGCCTGGGCTTGGAGAGACTGTCCGCTGTTTTGGAGAGGATGATCGATTCTTTACTCTACTGCTGTTGAGAAATGAATATGGAGAGTAATTTTCATGCATTAAACTAAATTTGAGTGCCAAAGGTGGAAAGAAAAAGGCACTTATATGAAACACTACTGTCAGCGTTTGCATTTCCTGCTGCTAATTGCTGAAGTCTTCCATAAATGTACCACTTTTTTAACCTTTAAACCACCTCAGGAGAAGTGCCTGAAAATCCCTCATGAGTAGTAATACACAGAGTCCGTTCATGACAATTCACCAGCGTAGTCCTATTCTGTAGATCCACACATGACCCCCTCATTGTTAATACCACAATGCGCCCTTCCTAAGAAAGTAGAAGGACTAAAACAAAAAACAACAAAAAAAAAAAACTGCTTCAAGAGCACTCTTCCCAATACCTTGAGATAAGCATGCATTTGACTCCAGGGCCACTCTCCAGTTGGGGAACCTTAACAGCCGTGGATGGGTAGATATCGGCTAGAATCAACAAACTTGAAGCTGTGGCTTTCCTCGGACCTTGGCATTGCGTGGACCCCCTCAATTGTACATGACATCAAGGGTGAAAAACGTTTTTCATCTTGTTTATAGTTTATTGAGGTTTTTGGGATCATCCACCCCATTTTCTCCTTACAGTGGTGGTCGCAGTGGCTCACTTCAACCCCTTGCTGTCTTTTAGCCCTCCTTCTTCTCAGACTGTTTTGTATTGGTGCTTTAGGACACTCTGTCCACACTCTCTGCTAAACCTTTGCTCCTTGTGCTTATTTGGTTATATCACCTGGTCCTCCAAAACCCCACATGCTGCAATCCATTGGAGGCCAATAGGAAAACACTAATGGGTGCTACAGTTATTTTTTGGGACAATCGTACTATTTCTGGTGCAGACAAAAAACCTGGGGAAAAACACTGGTCAAACTTTGGCATTTCCAACTTCTCTTACCATTTTATTCCATTTTTAGGGAACTTCGCATAAACAGTGACGGTTCGTGTGTATTAATGCTAGCATGCCTGGGAATTCACGGGGCTTAAGCCAGAACTACAGGGTTTAACAAAGTCCAGAGACGACTTTTGAGGGTTACACCAATATCTGCTTTACCTGGCAGCAACCCCTACTCTAGCCTAGCCCTGCAATTCACTTATGTGGGAACCGCAAGCATTGCTCAAGAAATGCATACTAAATTTAAAATATTTCGACTCTGGATTGATGTCAAACCCCCAGAGAAAGGGGGCATTCATTCCAGACGGGTACAAATTGTGCATTACCGAATAACTCACGAATCTAAAAATCACGTGAAATAAAAGTCCAATTTAAACATTGCATTCTATTTTATAATTCGGTGCTCAGCACGGAGTCCTCCAGGGCTGAATATGCATGTTTGATTCGAGAGCATGATTGGAGTGAGAACGACTTTTTGAAGCGGTTCTGTTTTGCTTATTAAGACCGATAATGTACGTTTGGGGGATTCCTTTAAATGTAATCAATCTACTCGATCGATGCCGCTGTGGGATACAAATCAATTTTCAATCCATTCTCCCTTGGGTTCAAAAAGTTCAGTTAGGTCAGGAATGTGTTACATCTGGGAATGGCGAGGAGGTATCCAGAGGTGCTATAAGCGGATGTCGATTATTTTTAGTAACTCGAACGAAATTCGAACTATTATCAGATGCAATTATTGAGGATGTTCTTTTATCTTAATATTTCTTGCATCTGTTTTACAAAGAATTAAAGAAATAAACTTCATTACAAAGTGCTGCCACAATAACTTTTTGGGGCAAAGGAACTGGGTAAACATGGGTAGGTTTCCTGTGGTAAATACA
This sequence comes from Triturus cristatus, assembly GCF_964204655.1. Lineage (NCBI taxonomy): Eukaryota > Metazoa > Chordata > Amphibia > Caudata > Salamandridae > Triturus > Triturus cristatus. The sequence continues at coordinate 405,639,052 of NC_140584.1, forward strand.
GTCACAGGACAAACAAGGCCTCGATTTACGAGGGCCAAGGATTCCAGATTTCCAGCAGGACTATCTTGTTTTAAAGACACTAAAATGACTCCAAAAGACAGATTAAAACCTGTACCAGAACCAAACAGAAAATGTGGTAACAAAAAAAGCACGCATTAAAGCACAGCAAGAACAGCGTGCACATAACACAGGAATCAACTGGAGACCCCCAACAGCACATTTGTCATGTTTGCCTTCGTAACGCTAGTGTCCATACACTGCAGTAAGATATGCATTACAAGTAAATTGTTTTGATGTCTGCATTTCTGGGAAAAGAAGTCCACCTGTTCTCGTAGGTTATTGGACATGATGACCGACATTGATGTCATTTGACATTGATGTTACTACTCTCTCAGAAAACATCTGATCGGGTAGACAACTAGAAATCTTACAATAATGTTCTGATGTTGCGTGATTACCTGCCCTCTTGGGTGGTACCTTATTACATGTACAGCAACTGTCTTTGAAATGATAACAGATACAAAAGTGGTTTGATGGGAGCATAGACTCCCACCACTTCGATCTACCAATGGCCACACTAAAGTACTGCATCTTTATGACATCTCTGTGAGAAAGTGCCATCTTTCTTGCATGGTATGCCCCCACTTTTTGCTGAATTGCTGATGTACTTTGACTGAGTGTGCTCAGGGTCCTGCCAATCAGGTACCCAGGGACTATGTTCCTTCCCTAAAACTGTGTTGAAGCCTAAACCCAATTGGCATCTCTGGCCACTTGTCAGCCCCTGGTAAATGGTTCACTAGGTAACCCAGGGCCTTGTGACCAGAGAAGGCCCCTAAGGGTTGCAGCACTTATTGAGGCCCTGTACCCTGACACACCCTGCCCTTGCAGGTTGAGTGACTGGGTGCAGAACAAAACAGAGTTGACATGGCACACATCCCTGTGTGCCATGCCCACAACACACACTACCCTGGCATACCTCAGTCACCCCTCTAGCTGGGTGCCCTATCCCAGTGGTGTGGGTACAGGTGCATGAGCCCTGTGCCCCTACAGTACCCAGGTCCATTCCTGGGCACTGTAAGTGCAGTGCTGCCATTAAGAGTATATGGTGCAGGGAGGTCGTCAACACTAATTCCACAGCACCATGATGGCAACACTGAAGACTGAGAAGTTTGGTATCAAACTTCTCAGCACATTAAACCCACACTGATGCCAGTGTGGGATTTAGTGTACAATTCACGACAGAGGGCATCTTAGAGACGCTGCCTGAACCTAACCTACACTCCACGTCTTGTCTGAGGGGCTGCCTAGGCTGCCACATAGCAGACATGTTGCTGGACCCATGGGTAGAGAGCCATCCGCTCTCCTGGGCCTGCAACAATGCACATCCTGGGCGAGGTGCTAGGTCTCCTCCTCCAGGATGGGCAGGGAAAGCTTCAAAGGCATGCCGCCTTTGTGAGCTTCTCCAGGCCACTTGCAGTACCTAGCAACTTGCCCCTACAGGTTCTGACCCCACTCTGGCAGGAAGACTGGCCGGAAACCCAAAAGAAGGAAAGGGGGTGTGCCAGCCTCTGCCAACCCCACCCCTCAGATGGGAGAGGCGAGGTGAAGCACATCTCCGGGCTTTCGCCATCTTGCAGAGGGGGAGCCCTGCCCAATCAGGACTAGGCTACTGACCCCCACCCCCCACAGGAGAGTGGCAGGATAGGGGTGAAGTCACCCCAGGGAAGGGACCCATTGGTCCATGCCCTTTACCTACCTGTAACCCCCCTAAATTTAGTATTTAGGGGCACCTTGAACCTTCCTTCCTCAGATCCAGATTCCGAAACAAGCAAGAAGATCAAGAACCAAGAAGACCTGCCGTGCAGCTGCTAACAAGAGGAAGACACCAACTGATTTGGCCCCAGCCCTACCGGCCTGTCGACCCTCGAACCTCCTCCTGCTAAACCCCGGCGTCTCCAGTGGTCAGCAACCTCAAAAACCCCAGAGGACCAGACTGCCTTGTGACTTTAACTGGGACTCCCACGAGCAGTGGTACTGCTCAAAGCAAGTAACAAGTCCCTGGCATCAGCCAGAAACCGTGACTCCTGCACACTCTGCACCCGCCAAGCCTGGCCTGTGCCTGAGTGAACAAAGACCACGAGGACGTCCCCCCGGTGACTGTGACCCCAAATCCAGCACCCAAGGACCCACCTCGACGCTCCTGAGGCCTGCAGCCTCAGAACCAGGGACCCCTCCAACCGCCACCAGCAGAGGGTAAGATTTCCCAACGCCAAAAGGCACCCCTGCACCCATCGCCATGCGGCCCCTTGTGCCCAACTCTTAGGTGCCTACCTATCCTCCAACTACCCAACTTATCTCTCGAAGTGGTGGTCGCACCTGAAGAATCTTCGTCCCGGAGCTTCTACATTGAAATCCATTGAGCGCCCGACGGCTCAAAAGCACCCTGCACCCAGCCGCCCGAGTGCCCCTGGCAGTGCAACCTCTACTCTAATCTACTTCCCCACTTGCCCTGAGTAAGTGACAAGGAGCCCAGCTCCCACAGCCGCTTGGCCTGCTAGCCAGCAGCCACCAACCAAAGGCCCACAGCCTCCCATAGGATAACATTGGGCCTAACTCACTCTGCACCTGGCTGCCCCTGTGCCACTGAGGGTGTAACAACTGTACCTACCTGACCCTGGGAGACCCCTAAGTCTATGCCCAGCACCTTAACTCTGCCAGTCGAGTACTTACCCAAAAGCCGATAACTCACTTTTCTTCCATAGGGTAACATTGACTGGTTTCACTTGGAAATTCTTCTAAGTGTCGAGTTTTGAAACTTTAAAATATTCATCTAAAATCAGCCGAATAACGAAAACGAATTTACTCACCTGCTATCAGGAGAGATCCCAGTGCTGGACATTGGTGCCCAGCACTGACCCTGCAAAGTAATTACAACCGTACTTACAGCTAACTTGATTTTCCTCCATAGTATAACATTGCCTGGTTTTTGCCAGAAATTCTTCTGTCGATTTTGCAAACATACAAATATTCATTAAAAATTGCCTGTATAACAAAAACACATTCTTTCAACTGTTTACAGGAGATGCGCCATTGCTGGATCCAGGATCCAACACTGAGTTAGAAAAAGTAACGATAACCCTACTTACCTGCTAAGTGAATTTCCTCCCATAGGATAACATTGGTGATTCTATGTGAAAAAGTTTTGAAGTGTCAACTTTTAAAATACAATAATATTCTTTAAAAATCACAACTGTAACCTAAACGTTTTTACTCAACTGTTTACAGGAGATGTCCCAGAACTGAATCTAGGATCCAGTCCGGTTGTAAGAAAAGTAATCCAAAAAGTAATCCATTGCATTTAACTAGAAATTCCCATTGAGCTCAATGTATAATTGTGTTTGAAATTGTGTTGCCTATTGCAACAACTGTATCTATTGCATTCAAAAGTCTATTGCCTATTGAAAGTATTTCTCTAAAGCATCTCATTCTGAGAAAGTATATTTTAATACCTATTGTTGGTTCTAAAATAAAACAACTATATATTTTTATACAAAACCATTGGCCTAGAGTTCAGTTCTTGAGTGTGTGAGACCATTTGCTGACTGAGTGTGTACAACAAATGCTTTACACTGTACTCGGATACTGCTTTACTGCTCGACCAAGCTACCACTTTAGAGAGTAAGGTTATATCTAACTTTAGCCTCTGCCAAACCTCTGGGGACTGTGGACTCTGTACACCCTGTACCTATTTGGGAATAGTATATACAGAGCCACTTTCTTACAATCTCTAGTTATGTTCTGCACCTGGTAGAAAAGACTAGGTGCTGGTATCATCGGATCAATGTAACCACTGTGCATTCAAGCCCTGCGACCACATGCGCAGACCTCGCTTCCTGCTGACCTGATTTCAAGCGCTGCAGACAGGCGGCTTTTGCTGGTTGGTGCAGACTGCCGCCTCTTCAAGATCTTCTCTTTGGCCAAGGCATTCTTTTCCTTCTCGTTCTCTCGCTCTTTGTCCTTCTTCTCTTTCTTTTTCTTTTCAGGATCAAGGGTGATGTAGAACAGAAGAGCAGAAAAGGAAAAGTGAGACCACATAAAAGCTACTTTGTTAATCCAACACATTAGCCTCGATCTGCAAGTCTCCTGCACTACAGAACCTGAAGCTAGTTACAATCTGGATTCCTGGCAGACCAGAATGTCTTATCCTCCAGAGGGTAACACAAGGAGTGTCTTATATCTGTTTAGTAATAGCTCCTACTGTTCAGGAGAAATACAATTCACTTTGTAATATGCTCTATGAAAATGGTAGTTTTTATTTTGAAGAAAAAAAAAACTTCTCAAAATGGAAGTGAAAATACCTGCCTTACCAAGATTCCCTAAATTCAACACGATAGTTATTACCAATTGTTAGCTTTTTTAAAATATGAATAATCCCGAGTTAGAACCCACGATTAAGGAATGATATTTTAATATTCAGAAACAATTTGCAGTCACTCATCCTTCTTTGTGAATGACGTTTTAACTCTTCCCCTCGGCTCAAATAGTGACCCTTCTAACGAGACTTGGTAACTTACAGGGGAGGAGTCGCGTCTTTTCCGCGGGGTTGTGTTGGCACTCCCGGCAGTCTTTCGTCGCTCAGCACATGGATGGTGGGGGCGGTGGTTGGCGCAGGGGGTAAGGGGGCTGGCGGAAGCAGAGCGCGGACAGACCGGAATCGCTAAAAGGAAAACCACCAATCACAGATGTTACACAAAGACAATGTAAGAACCACTAAAAGACAAGCCTGGGAGGATGTCTTCTGCTGTTACTCTGCAAGAGTTACCGATGCCCAGAATGCACAGGCTAGAGATATGAAAAGCCAGGTTATAGCCTTGTGTACCCCCATTAGTAAGTGGATAAAAGAGCCCCTCCCAACTGTGAGCTCAGCTCTTACCGAAAGCCCACATGGTCTGCCTTGAAAAGAGGTTTCTGGTGGCTAAACAAACTGGGCAAGTTCCTCTCCTTTAAATACCAGCAAAGTCCTAGCAATATGTGGGCAGCATGTGTTTTGCTCACGTAGTAAAATTGCTAAATTAATGTTTTAATTTATGTCACTTCAACACAACTGGCAGCATTCACTGAAATGAGAAGTGTGTCCAAAATCAACGTATAAAGTAACTGCCTATATGCAGAAGTATGGCATGGATGAGGATTTGCAAATGTTTCAACTCCTGAATGTGCGAAGCATGCCGCACCTCCACTTCCCCCAACGCCCTGTGCTTTTCAGTACATTTCATAGAATGGGTTGGGGGTAATTGTGCCTGTCAAAGCTGGAGAGCAGTAAAGGCTCTGGAACCAACTTCCAAGAGGGTAACAGCCTGTAAACTAGAAGAACTATTCTTCATAGTATTAGTTACTAGTCAAGGTGAGATAAGCCCTTAAACGGAACTGGTTTACTTCACGTGTACCGGGCCTTGCCCCCTCTTCGCAGTAATCCTCTCAATGAATCACTTCAAGGATCCAGGAAATCATTTTGTAAAACATGGATCCCCTTGCAAAAGACTATTAAGCACAAAGTGTGGTGACACTTCTAGACAGAAATTGGGATATATATATATATATATATATATATATATATATATATATATATATATATAATAATTGTGCCTGAGTTGCTGGATATCGATCCAGAAATAATCAGGTACGGACCACCAATGTCTTTAAAATTTCAAAAAGTGTCCAAGAGCAAAGGGTTACTGCCGCATTATCTGTTTATTTGCATCACCAAAGTAAGTGCAGACAAGTACGCAGACAAGTGTGTACACACACACACGCACGTTTTACTCTGACAGAGCTTGGAGATGGTGGATCGCTGTTTTGTACTCTGAAAACCAACAACTTAGCGTGCGCAATACAAAATCTACACCACCAAACAAATGGAAATGGAAACTGAAATTAATATGTATATCAATCAGTCTTTGCATTCTGCATCCAGGTGTCCTTCAGCGTATTCAGAATTGTTTCTAATAACCAAAAGACTAAATTCCTACTGAATTATTATTATTTTTTTTAAACATAATTCCTCCCAACAATCTGTCTTAACACCTGATATTTAGCTATGAAATTGGGAGCATACTTCCAAGTAACTAAAAATGGTCGCTGTGTAAGTAATATTGAAGCATCAAAAGTTAGAAGGTTACAAATAGTAACAATGCTACCACACATTGAAACACATTCCGATCAGCCGAACACATGCAGATCGCCGATGTCACCACTACACATCAACAAACACTATGCTAACAACCAGACAAACTGCTATGACCCCATACATTTGAACTGCTGCCACCTCCATGCATTCAAAAGGTCACTAGCACAATACAAACGCGAACATCATAACATGAAATATCAAACAAACCGACCACACTGAATGGAAGAAACCACTTTAATGCCTTATACAGCTTCAGTAAGTCGCAAAAGAAGACCATGTTGTCCCATAAACTGGGGTGGCGAAGTGAGCTAAAGAACGATGATGGATTCAACCCAGAACTGTGACTGGGGGTGAGTGTCTGAAAAGTTTCAGCGCTCCGTCCATCTCCTTGTGTTTGCTTTTTTCATCCCACAAACAGACCATCATTTGTACCCCTGAAGCCTTTCATGGAGAAGGACTGGTGGAAAAGCCTACAGACAACCTTCTGACCACTGGGGCACAAGCGCTTCCCTCCAGTCAGGTCGCTTATGTGGAACTATTAATCCCTTTTCTGCATGCTCTGCCTCTATTGATCCAAGCCAAGAACGGATGAACATCTTGGTGGGATAATGTTCATCTTCTGGGTCTTCTCAAGAGGGCACGGTCCCTGCAGGGAACCAAGCGATCCGCTCACCATGAAGCTTGGGTATGGTGGTATTTGGAAATCCTCATGGGGATCACTTGGATCTCATTGTATCTTAAAATTCTAATGTTCAGTTAAATTTTCTTTTATTGACAGTGACAGCTGTTTGGGTTTTTTTCATTAATGATTTTGATCCTGACGAAGGCACTTACTAATCAAACGTTAGGGAGACAAAATTTATGTTGACTCAGCTGAGGATCTAATTAAATAGTTAAAAAATAATTACATATAAATAAACTAACAGATAACCTGTAATTAAATACTATACTAACCTTTGAAAACTAAGAAAATTATGCTTTTTCTCTATATTGCAGATTTGTGTTTGCACATTCTTTGCAAATCTAAAAAATGCTGCATTATTTTTAAACCCCATTTCATTTTCACTTTTGCACAGCGTCAATTCATTAGATGAAGTAAATATATTCAGTTTACACTTTAAAAAAATCGTACGAATCCAAAATATAATGATTATCTTCTAATTAAAAAAGTGACAATTAATGGAGACTGTACAGATCTCCTGGAAGTTTTGAACGTTACCCATTTAGAGCCACCATTTGAAAACTTGTAGGTTAAATTAGAATACCGTGGCCTCGAAAGTCAGTGAAGTCTGCCTAACACTTCTTGAAATTAGACTATTACTAATAACATCTAATGGCATCAGAATTCCCCTGGAGCAAACCTTGACAGGATTCCCAGCATGTGCTTTATTTACTTCTTTTCATGGCACTAATGCATGTGCAGTACTGGTACCGTTTGGCGAGGAGGGAATGAGGCAGTGGCGTATCTAGACCTTTGGCCGCCCGCGGATGCCCCTGCATTTGCCACCCCATGTCTGTGTGTAAGAGATGGGGTGCTGGCGATTTCCTCAGCGGCCATTGAGGTAAGAGAATGAGGAGGCTGGCAACCACAAAACTTGCGCCGCCTGGGGCAGCCTGCCCCCCTTGCACTTGCTACACCACTGGAATGAGGCAGGTTCAAGTTGTACCATCTTGAGATTGCCAAAGGTGATATACATGATTAAGTCCATGGGCACATCATAAATGCCCACTTCTAGTCCTTAAGAGTCTCTGCCAAACTTACATTTGTGGAGTTATTAGGAACCGGCACACCGAGAAACCGGTATCTGACTTATAAGGTAGGCCAACAACATCAATAAAGAGGACACTCAATAGTACAGCAAATTTTAAGAGCAACTGCTTAGGAGACTTTTGTGGCAATAAACTGGGAAGCCAGTTGCAAGAGCGCTTTCTAGTGATACAGATAGGATAAGAGAGCATTAGTCATGACGAAACCATCAGAGCCGAAAGACCTAATTAGGGGACCAATGCGTAAACGCAGTACCTGTGGAGAATCCGATACAAGTATCTAAACCTGCACTCTATGGTATTTAAACCGGATATCTACAGTATATATTGAGCCTCCAAGAAGTGTGTCAAAACATAATCCCTGTAAAGAGAAAGCAAAAAATGGGTAGAGAGGATTTGCTCTGTGAGATCAAGTGTCAGGCAAGCAGCCGGTCAGGCTGAGATATATTAACAGAGACCAATCAGCAGAGGTGTGAGTGCTAGGCATGAGTCAGCTACAGCAAACCCTGATGAAGGATCTAACTATATGCATGTCAGGAAGCTGAAACATATGTGAGATTTCACGAGGCACAGACTGAATTGTCCAAAAATATACTCAGTGTAAATAAACCAACTTCCTTGAATGCGGACACACAAGCTCTAGTGTAGTCCTGTCAAAGGAAGGAGACCGCAATGGTGCATAAAAGAACAAACGGTTTATAATACGAGGGATTCTGCAATCCCTGTATAAACTCCTGTCTTTAATTTCTTTATAACCCAAGACTTCTGACGCATCTAGTCACCGATTATAAAAAATAAAACAAAACGCCAGAACTCGACTATTAGAAGTTATTGCAGTTGAGTTCTGACGTCACAATGCCTGCTGCCAGAAGCAGCAAGAGGTGAACGGCATGTCAAGCCATGGAGAAGCGGTTTAAAGCGCCGAAAAAAAAAAGTTGCTTTACTTTCTTCTGCTCTATTTTTCTAGGTTACAGTGACTAGCAGAAAGAACATGTTTATTTTTGTCAGGCCTTACATAAATATAGAAAATATTGGATTTTTCTAAATGTTTTTATACATTCTGAACTATTGCAGATTTTTTTATACTGACTTGTACTTAACTGTTTCCAATATACTTTTTCAAGTAATATCTAACAGATTTTTGATGCATTTAATTTTGCACTAGAGATTGTATTGTTATTCTTCATGTTTGTAAACATGCTCTCTCTTTCAAATGATAGAGCTATGCACCAAAGTGGTTTGTGCGAATGGTGATGATGTGCCCATGTATTTACATGGAATAAGATGCCCCCCGACATACACGATAATGATATTGCATTTCACCTAGAGGTCCATAAACTTGTAAAGGAACTCAGCCTTCGGCCTTGTTCCTCTATATGGTTATGGAACTCCTGGTTGACTTACAATATCCTTCTTATTAAGGCTTCCAATTTTCCATTTTTACAGATCAATACAGACCGAAAACAATTTCCTGTCAGTATTAAAAAGTGGAAAGATATTGACAAATGTGCTTCTTGTGAGTGACTCTCCTTGTTGTTCTTCATGAATTCAGGACCAAGTGCTAAGCAGATAGACACCCAGGCGATTTAAAAACAGGATGAGATTCTCTTAAATACAGGCATATGTTAACCTATATTTGTACATAATGCTAATATTCACCTGTCGGTGTACTGCTTTGTTATATTTGGTGACTTAATTAGCTGAAATGCAATAGGCATCAAAATAGGAGTGCATTTTTATCAGTTGAATAAATGTGGAAACATACAATTTGATTCTCAAAGCATAAAATAAATTTGGATAAATACCAATAAAATGCCCAAAATATAAATATGGATGAATGCAGATGGAAATGTTAAAAAATAAATACCATAAAACCGGGAGGCCTACTTATAATGTATGGAAGTAGGAACTTTATCCCTTACATAATGGGCCCAGATACTACATATACCCAAATGTCTATGTATTACATACATTGTAGCATACATATATTGCTACAACTAAAACACTACATGCTCAAAAACTGGTTCATAACTGACATTAGCTGTATAGGATGATTTTATGTACACATCTTAAGACCAGATACACTACAATACAAACATACAATGCAGCAACACACACAGGTTAGTAACAGGCAATGAAATGCATACAGCTCAATAACAAACTGCCAAGCACACATAGGTAAAGTAACAGACTCTGTCATGCACATACATAGCCAAAGGATGCACATGCTATGCACACATAGGTCAGTGACATGTTATGTGCACAAATGCACTTGGCGAGGTTTCGGGGTTGCGTTTGTAGCGAATGGAAGTAACAGAGTCTGACCTTGGCTTCTAGCAGGATGCCCCTTACCAAGATCCTTGCGGCTGCCGATAAGAGTGGCGGCACTCCTGCTCCGTGCCAGGAAGGACAGGGTTGGAGTCATGAGCCGGTCCACTATGCTGCTCTCCCAGGCGCTCAGTGGTGCACTACGGTCTGTCAAAAAGTGACAAAGGGTTAATGCTGCAGGTATACACACAAATTTAATCTCAATGTTCTGCGAAAGTCAATCAAAAACATATCACGCCACACCCACAGATGGCTATAAATGAAGGCTTGGTGCAGAGGAGTAGGGTCAGGAGGACAGGATGTTCACTTGCGTAAGAGCCAGGCAGGGCGAAACCACCCTAAAATATGTACTGCCTCCAGCCATGAGAATGGATGCACACCAGAGTAGAAGTTTACAAACCCCAGTAAAGCCGGGGAATAGTCAATCACGCCAGGCACCAGAGTTATCGAGGAAAAAAGGATGTACACCGTTACATATGACTGCCATGTTCTGACAAAGCAGGAGTCCTTAGAACATGGAACACAGAGGTGAGTTCTACAGCCTTTACTACATACACCCTGATGAAGGCTCCAACTATATACATGTCAGTAAGCTGAAACATGTTCGATTCCATGAGACACTGACTGAACTGTCCAAAAATGTACTCAACGTAAAAAATGTTTAACAGAAACGAAAAAAATCAATAACAAAAAAGGATAACTAGCTGTCTACTATTCTGGTTATTCAAGTGCAGCACCTAAACTGTTACCCTTCTTATCAAGTCCACTCACCATTGTTTTCAGATCACTATCATGAGGTGCCCCAGATAAATGGTCACTCTAGGCATTCAAACAACCTGCCTGTTCCAACAGATACAATGGCACCAACACAACCCTAGTTAGAGGCATGTCCATGTAGCTCTCGAGGCAGATAGAATAACTTAGTAACGTCATAATGCATAGGATGCCCCCTTGTGAGCAGTTGATCTTGACTCGGAGGTCATAATGCACGAAGCTCATCCATGGACACAGCAGCTGTCCCTCATGGTGTGGTTTCAATGTATTTGAAGTTCCTTCTGGCGTAGCAGCTGTTCTTGATTGTGCGATGTTATAATGCATCCAAGACTCCCATTGGCACCGCAGCTCTCAGTGATAGTGTGGTGGTGCCCGGGCACAGCAGCTGTTCGTGATTGATGAATGGCTGCATTCAACAGCGCCTGTCCTGGATTGTGTGATGCCATGTGTGTGGTGCCTCCTCCAGCATCAGCAGCTGCTACTGATTGGCTAAAGATACTAAGATTAGTAACACCAAGTTATGATAAAGGAATGGGTAATATCACCAAATTGACCATCTGTGTCACATGATACTAGTTAAAACATGAAAAGGACATCCCTTGGTTTGATTCTTGCACTCGAGTATTTACAAAAGTATTTTTTTTAAATGCCCTCTGCAATTAAAAAGGGATTGTGTTGTGTTTACAAGATATGGACGAGAAAATGAATTAAATGTATGATGGGAGACTGTACTTTTCAGATATAAAATAGTCTTCGTGGCGGTGGAAGAATACACCAAATATCCAATGGAAAGGAGACCCCTGGTGTGGGCGGACCCAAGACGTAATGGTAATGCCTCATGCCAATGGCTGAAGCTGCCTGAGCCAATGAAGCGAGTGGTGGAAGGAGGCTGAACCAAAGCCCCATAGAACATGTATGACATGAAATATGTACGCCATGGATGGCATTCTTGCTACTATAGGTAACACCTGACATCAAGGAGTTTGCCATGAATGGTGAAAGGCATTACACAGTAGACCTAAAAACAACCTTATTGCACGAGAATTATACAGGGGTCAAAGGAACGAAGGTATCAGTTTATATCGAACGGTCAAGGAGACCAGTGATACAAGAGAGTGAGGCTGCAGGTACATTCCTGTCCAGCCCTGGGGACCTCCAGATATTATATTTCCAGGTAGGTTATCAGTTTGAATACCAGAGATCTTTTTAAACTGGAGAAATTTTCTCTCGAAAGTGTATTCATTTAAAAAGACATTCAAGCGGTTAGTGAGTGAAAGCGCTTGTTTCGTCTTTCCTCCAAGGCGGGCGTACCTGTTTTAGGTTTTGTCTAGGTTGTGATGTAAAAGGTAAATGGATGCCAGATTTATCCAGCTGACTCATCACACACAAACTGGTCTCCTTTCTGTTTTGTCAACGTTAAAAAACAAAAGCTCTGTTGGCAACTCTTCTCGGATAAAGAAATCCAAAAATAGCACCTGAAACGTCCACAAGTTGTGGTTGGTGCCAAGGAGTATTAATATGACTGGGCTGCAATTAAAAACATGTATGTAGTCACTTTATTTTACCTGTGCATATGAAAAACTATAACAAGCAGTGTCTTTTACTCCCTCCTGAATGACAAAAGTAACATTTTGTAGATGAGTAGAGACCAGACCACCGCGAACATGAATTGGGAAGAGAGGTGTGATGAACAGAGACGCTCTGTTATATAATAGGGCTGTTATGACGTCAACAGTGTGTGAAGCTTTTACCACCGAGCGTAGTTCCTCAAAGTTTACCATAGACCCAGGGCAAGAAAAGCCATTAGACTTGCAGCAGTGTTTGAGGGATCAGTCCAGGATAGTGGGGGCGTATTCATGGATTGTGGCCCCTTTCCAGGAAAAGAGGAAGGCAGAAAGACTGAAAACAATGACCACAAAAACTTGAAAGTGGTGGGCCAGGATGGCTCAGTGGTGCAGTTTAAGATCAAAAGGCAAACGCCCCTTAGTAAACTAATGAAAGCCTACTGTGAACGACAGGGTTTGTCCATGAGGCAGAGATGGTTCCGGGTTGATGGGCAGCCCATTAACGAGACAGACACACCTGCACAGTTGGAAATGGAGGATGAAGATACAATTGATGTATTCCAGCAGCAGACGGGGGTGCTGATTAAAGAGCCAACCTCATTTATACCTTGGAACTGTGCTGTCTCAAAAACTCATGCGGCTCATGCAGGATGCAGTGACCTTCATGCACCTTCCCATGGCCGCAGTATAGTTTCTCCCATTCTTTCCATTTCTCTGTTGTATATAAATTGCCTGGCGTCAATGCACAGACATAATGCTTGTCTTTATTTATTTTTTTCAACTAAATGGCTAATTGTATAATATTGACCGGCGTGATCTATAGAGAGATGGGCCCGTAAATTGAGCCCCTGGGAACAGTTCCCTTTCCTCTGTCAGTGGTGTGTTTATTCCAGTAAATTTTGTTTTCCCTGTTTAAATAATAAAGAATCCCAAGCAAAGTAAACCCACATACCCTGTTCAATTTGAGACTCTTAAGCTTTTTTCTTTTTTTTTTAATCATTTTTAAAACAAGGAAGATTTTATAATCTTTTTGTATGTAGCTGTTACATGTAGACCAAACCTGTCTGAGTCGGGTTGAATTGCTAGAAATCAATATTCTAGTTGGTTTTCCCCTTTCAAGTCCAGTGTCATGTTGTTTAAATAAACTTTTTGTTTAAAATAAGGATAGCCATTTATTCCATCGGGCATTTCCCTGATGGCCTGGATCCCTTGGAGGTCGGTTTTGAAAGCCCAGGGCCGCTCCTGTAGCCTATGTCACTTTGTTAATCGCAGCAGGCAGAAAGGGCTTTAAGAGTGCGAGAAAGGGAGGGTGAGAGGGGGAAGGTAGTCAGAAAGTGATGGCTGGAAAGAGAGATAGCCCGAAGCAATGAAGGGAGCGGGGCTTGCATGAGAATTTTTGACAGCGCTGGTTTTGGTTCCCTGGTATGGCCCTGATGAAGCCCACCCATAGTTTGGAGAGTTTGAAACATTTTCCACACCTACACACTTGTGCAGCTTCCTCTTGCAAGTCTTAAATGATGCTGGTAACTCTCAATGCCACTGTGTATGCATATGTATACCTTGCGTAATGTTTCTTGCAAGTACTCTGAACATGCTACCTCAGTAAGTCTCAGAGCATTATGTAGGCAAATGCAGACCTTATTCACCTTTTCTCACAAGTAGTCTAGAACCACGCCACACGTGTACCTCTTAAGCGTCTTGTATTTGAATGTATACCTATGCTTAGGTTTTCCTCACATGTGACAACATAAATAACACTTGCATATAAACTGCTTGCGAAAGTCCTTATTTTCATGTGAAAGCCAAACTCCCTCCCTTGTAACGCTGCGACCTTTGCATATTTATTAGTGTTTTTACAAGAAATATCCAAGTTTGTGATCCAAAATATTCGCTGACCCCTATTCAATGGTTCAGTTGTGATGTTATGCCTCAGGATAACGGCTCTGGTATCAGTTTTTAATACAACGACTGCAAACCAGGGTCGAACAGCTCTTCTGGTATTACAGGGTTATAAAGCAATTCATTTAAAGAAAAAGAAATGTTATGCCAACAATCATGGGTTTCCCATGTCCTCTTCACCTGCTGTAACCGGCTGTCCTGTCCCTAAAAGGGTTCAAACCAATTAACTACATGTTCGGCAGATCTCTACAGCAGGCACCTGAACCCGTCGAGCTAACGTTACCTCGTTGGTGCACGTGGATTGCGAGTGTGTGCACGCGGACTAGGGACAGTATCCCGGAAGCAGTCTGAACCCATCACTCACGTCTAACATGAAGCCAGCAACCGTGGAGCCAGAGTTTTTAAAAGAAATCAGATGTGTCTAGAGCCACGGCTAGCCTCCTCGCGTCACACTGACGTCATGGTTGACCTCTTTGACCTCTATCACTGGGGGCGATTGCCTCGTTGTTCATTCACTCCCCTCGCTGCCCGGCCACCAGCGGTGCTCTCTGCTGCTTCTATCTGCGAGGCCCGGGGGAGTCTGGGAGTCGCAGCCGCGCCACTCTGCCTCTATTACAGATCTGGGCACGGCCCCAAAAACCCGCCCACCGGTGCCTGGCACAGGGGCTGCTCGACGCCCGCCGCCAGCAGGGCTGGGCGAGGAGGCAGAAGCGACCGGGAGTAGCTTCAGTGCCTGCCAGCCTCAGTGAAACGAGCGATCCTCCGGTGGGGGCGGGAGTGAGTCCTCCTCCCAAAAATCTTTTAATAAATGGACGAATAATTATTTTTAAAGCGCCACGTAACAAATGTATTGGCTTCAAGTTACACGTATCAATGCTTTTCTGAGCAGAATCTTATGAAACAGTCCAGTAATTCAGCGATTAGTCTCCGTTATCAGCAGCAATCCTTAACCCTCGCGGCTGCTTTCTGAGCAGGATGCAAGATGGACTGGAGACCCAGCCCTTCCATCAACCTCGTTTAGCTTTGTTGTGGCGGACAAGATCCTTGCATAGTAACAGACGTGTACGGCTGCCTTGGGTACCCCAGCTGCGGTGACATATGGATCGCTGGTAAATATTTTTGCCACGAGCCATGCAAATGTGCACTATGACCTAGGCCTGTCTCATGGACTGCTTAGATTGGGATGGGAATCCAAGGCACTACCCAGAAGTGGTGGAAGGCCACCACCTTCGCCAGGAGTGAAGTAGTGTGAGTGCGGCGGTGGCAGCATGACGGGTTTTAGGTTTCAGTGATCAGCAGAGTGGACAAGTCCTTTATACCTGGGTCACGGAAGTGGCGCTCCCGAGCCCACGCTGGTAAACTTCTGGTAAAGTTCTGCTGCTGTGTGCTGAACCCACGCTTTGCCTGCATTGGATTGCGTGCAGTGGTGGCATGTATGTGTGTCTGTGGGAAGGTACAGTGGAACAGTTAGTTGTATTCTTATATTACCCACATACAGCAATACAATATTATTAAGAGTAAATAGCAGATACTTTACACTGGAAGCTGCATACATGGATTTGTTTGTGTGTGTGCGTAGAGGTGTGTGCTTACAAGTGGAAGACACTGGGCTCCATTATGGGAGACCCTGGGATTACTGGAGGAGCAGAGAGAGTTAGAGATACCCGACTCCAATGACCTCCCGCTTTACAGTCAATTTCTGGGTATGGATTTTTGTGACATTCTTCGTCTACCCAAAAGTTTCTAGCCCTGTACCCTTCATCAAGGTGTCCAGTGGCGGCTGCTGTGAAATAAAAGTGGTGATGCAGCGTGGGGAGAATAACAAAAAAAATGAAAGTACTTACCTGCCATCCACCGCCTCAGTGCTCTTCTGCTCCTGCCCTGGCAATCCATGGGCTGGTGCACAGGCTCCCAACTTCCCCTACACCAATCCAGACGCTGCCCTCATGCTGATCATACTTTTACCTAGCATGAGAGAAGTGTTGAGATTGGTCTGAGCGGGCTGGTTTGGTGCTCACTCGGACTGGAAACTTGTCCCTGTTCTTGTCCTGGCTGTGCATCATAGCTTGGGTTGGAGAGATCTAAGCGTGCATGTCGGTTTGGCCGTCCTAAGACGCCCAGCCACACAGTCAAGTGCATTTGCAGTGCCCACCACCACTCCTCCCTGCTGCAGCTGCTGTCCGTCATGATGGCCTGCCCGCCCTAAGACTCGGCTCAGTCAGCCCGGCTGGCAGCCTGCAAGAAAAATAAAACGATAATAAAATGTGTAATTATCATTTTATTTTTCATGTTTTAATCTGCTGGCAGTGGGGCAACGCCTCTCCGCCCTAACGGAGGAGCCGCCGCCAAGGGGTCAAACCGCTCACACCGATGCAGCACATGGCTCAAAATGGCTGCTACTACTCAGCCACATGTTCGGCTATTTTCTACTTCCGAAGTAGAGGGAGACATTTGCTACTCTTAGCTTACTGCTACTATGAACATAGACCATACCTCTCGAATACATTTTACCTTCAAATCACCAGGAACCCACAATGGTTTTATTTACATATTTGGAAGGCCTTACACTGGGTCAACTAGGAGCCCATGCATATCTCTGGAGTGGATGCTCAGCCGAACACTACATTATAGAACATTGGTCGTGACAATGAGGCTCAACCCACAGTGCTCCCCAACCCCAACTACCCGTTCCCCCTTTTTTTCTGGCTGGAAAAAACAAATGACCCGTGTGGCAATCATGTATTCTAGAAGTTAGAACTGGAAAACTGGTGTTTTGGACACCATGAGCAAATTTACTTTTTAAGCCCGACCATACAGTTTACAATGGAAACAGATATGCAATATACTGTAGCATATAATTTATTAGAATACATTTCTCGACAGCACATCTATTGAACTCTAAACTGAGACAGTTCCAGAACCAAGTATTTGGGCCTAGGTGCACAATGCCAAGGAGACACTATCCATGCCACATATATGGTTATAAATTTACATGGCCACTTAATATAAAAAATAAAAAAAACCTTTCCTTTACATTGCATTTAAATTGCCAATTCCCCCTCTACCTGTCCGCGTCTTGTCGTCTGTTACAGTTCTTTTTGACTCCGTGCTGTAATGAACATCATTTGGATATAGAACGGTTACGTTTTACTCGAAGGTCACGCGTAAATCTCCTTAACTATCATCTGGTGCCAATTATGGGAACAGGTCCACATAAGTTACACAAAGGTACTCGGGAGTACTTCTCCTTCACAGTACTTACCGTTACCACTTGAAATTTTACACAGTCATACCTTATACTCCTCCAAGGTACATCCTCTTCATTAATACATTTCCCCCACCCCATAGTGGACATGTACGCTTTAAATGCATCAAGAATTAAACACCTTAGAACCAATCACAAGCACTGAAACATTCCCTTCACACATCCAATTTTGGGTGTGCGGCCGCGTGCCCATTTTTAGGTCTCGCCTGACCCAGCGCATGCGCTGGGCTGGCGAGACTTCTTGAGAGGGCTCCAAAAAGAGCTACCAGGCCAGCCTGGAGCTACAGTGCATGTGCGCGGGCGCGAGGCGCCGCGCTTTACCGCGATTACTTTCACTTTAGCGGCCGCATGGCCGCTTTGATGTTTGATCGTGATCACTTTTACTTTCACGGCCGCTTTGCATAGCCAATAGGTCTCGCTTTTGGGACCTTATAAGTATTTAGTTATGCAACTGTTGCATGGCTGAACACTTATAAGGTCCCAAAGGCGAGACCTATTGGCTATGCCAATGCTTGTTATTCTTGTAGTATATTTCTAGAGCACAGGGTAAGAGCACAAGGGTGTAAAATTAACCTTGTAGGTCAGACCACCACTGTCTGGGTGTAAAAACTTGGCATGTGCACTGTTCTCACCAAGGACCTGGGTCCACTCATATCGGTCACAAGACTAAAATGTATACATATTTAGGTAGAACAGACCTTATAACAATTTTTAAAAAGTCTTATGGCCTAAACAAAGGATGTCTGTTTCTGGGTGTTTGAACCACTGGCCATACATAAGACCGCTACCGAAAGAAATAATAACCGAAAAATTGAGAACCACCGTTAAACACCTGTCCTTTTATTTGTACTCTAGTGAGTAGAGACTGTAACATGTTGAGTAACACGAGTCTTCTTTATATTTGCATCTGTGCTATATGTGACCCGTTGAGAGACAGCACATACCGTGATACTCAAGGGAAGTGGATGGCGCTCGCTCAAGCGCCATTTTCCCAAAACTCTCAACGGAGGGTGTGACTGAGTGATATGTTAATACCCGATACAAAAGTGATGGAAACATCCACTTTGTCGCTAACAAACTGCTGATATATGGTCAAAGTTCATATGAGGCTAGGAAGCGGAGGGTACCTAACCACTTCCGGTGAGGCAGTATAGTTGCTATAAATGTCCACTCCGGCAGCTGTGGTCACACCAGCTTCCAGGCCAGCCTTGCATGCCAGAGGGGTTGGATTGCCCTCACCCTGTCTGGGAATCCGCAGCCCTACCGGGAACTGGAGAGACGGGATGTACAGCCTAAGACAGTACATGCTGCATCCACATTGCTGCCCAGCACGTGCATCTGAGACTAGAAAATGGCTGCCATTCCGGAAGAAGGTGGGGTCTGCAGCAGTGTTACCTTGCAACCTAGTCCTCCCTGAAAGAGAAATTACAGCGGATACAACACATACTGCAGAGCAAAGGTTCCTGTGACCGTGGCTTACTTTCAGGGACCAAGGTCTACATGTCTCAAGTTGAAGAGCCAAAGTCCATCTGCAGGCAGGCCATGCTGCTACCCTAAGGCGCTTGGGTCTGGCGAACCTCCACTCATAAGTATTCAGACTCACGCAACAACTCACCACAGACAGCACCACATCTACAGAGAGGTACATTCTTAGCGTGCTGTGGTACATGTCATTTTTGGTGGCTGCCTAAGAAACCCATGGAAAAGACCAAAGTTTGGGCGTCTGCTTGTGAGAGCTAGAAAACAAATGATTTCTGTTTTGGAAGAATGCACACTATATTCGAGAGACTTCCAGTGGCAGTAAAATGGTCAAGGAGTTTGGATTAGAGGTGGGCAATGAAAGTTGTAGATGAACAAAATTGGTCCGCGTTTCATCCTCTTGAAGGTCGTAGGGGAACCCAAATAAGCTGGAAGTTCATGGAAGAATGCAGTATAAAGAAGGTAAGAAAAGTATTTTAACTATATTAATATTAGAAGAGATGACCATACCACAAGTGGATGCAGGACAGCAGCGCGAACACCAATAGGTGGTGGGACGGCGGTGAAAGAGAGGGGCCCAATGAGATGCAGTGAGGCGCGATGGGTTTTCGATGCAAATGTAGCCAGGGTGGGTAGGAATGTGCAATGGGTACCACTGTGGGGTGGAGAACTGCTGCAGGAGTCAAGGAGTATTTTGAGCAGAGGAGACATCCGGATACATGAGTGAGAGTGGCCTTAACTGCGCAAAGTGCTACGAGGACTGAACAGAGTTAAAAGTATGTTGATTAAACACCAAATGTTCAAGGATTGTCAGAAGGAAGGAATGCAAGTAGCGAGACAAGATAAGAATTTGACATGAGAAGTCGGGGTCAGCGGTGGGCTTTTTGAGTGGTCATATCTAAACGGTTGATTCAAAATTTCTTGGGTGGTGCCAGAACGGAAGATGAAAGTGAACTCTGCAGGAGTGAGCAACAGGCCTAAAATGTTGGGACTAAAAGAGAAAGAGGGGTGCTCGGTCACTCTGTAGACCTGACTAATGAAATAGTCTTGTGAAAGAGGAACCTTTTGCTGTAGACCATATTGGGGGAGTGAAATACCTGGAGGGAGTAAAGGGGCAGAGGGGGTGGAGGATGATTTATACAGGATTATGGTCAGGGTAGCTTCGATTGGTGAATTTTTTGAGAAGACACCAGAGTGACCGAGAGGCTGGAGCTGGTAGTTTAAGAGTTAGTAAGTAGTCGACAAGGTGGGCAAGTTGTTGAGGGATAGATATCAAGGAGATGAGGAGATCGTGAAAGTACTGCAACTTAGATGACCTGTTTTAGGGTCCTCGTCGCCAGGTTGTAGGCTTCAGGATGTACATCCGGCTCGGATTTCCACCAGGTCCAGAGAAGAGTGTCTTCCTGCATCTTGACGGAGTGGATAGTGGGAGTGGCTTGGGAGTGTGGCAATGAGGCAGCAGGAGTAAATGTGTGGCGGGCGAATAGCGAGGGTCAAATTAAATACGGGTCTGTACCGTCTGTTGGACTGGTCGAGTTGAATCCAGGAGTAAGGGTGACGGTGGGTGCCTCTTCCAGGTGATAGGAGTCATAGGGTGGGTGCGGATGGGGAGCATTAGGGTGGACAGATATATTATATCCTGGTGAGAGGGATGAGTGGGTGATGAGAGCAGAATGGGGTAGTGTCTTAGAAGAGCATAAAGCCAAGGAGGAGGGTGGGGTTTGTAAGCCAGTGAATGTCACCGAGGACTTGCTGATGGCAGCGGCTCGAGGCGGTGACCACATCTTTATGGAAAGAGCCAATGACTGGGAGAGAGGTATAGAGTAATGACGTCAAGACTGAAGAGAGTAGAGAGTGTGATTACAGCAGCAGCATCTGAACCAAAGTTACTTACCTCTCCAGAGAACTCTGCTCATGCGTATCCGGGAGGCTTGGCCCGGGTATGTGTCACAGGAAACTGGGGAAAGCTGAACTCCGGAACGAGAGTCAAATCACTCTCTGTGGTCCCTTTGGGATACTTAAAACGCAAGTGACAAAGGCCTCACAGTGTACTACAGTCCCAACACAGATGCCTCCGCGTCAAACGTGATGCCACAAAAACAGTGAAGTGCTCCACCACCCTCCCCGTGTCCAAGTCAGAGGATCGCTGGCAGACAGTATGTCAACACTTCACTGCACATATACGTCATAATGCTTCCAACACTTGCCGCACAAGTGCACTATTCGATTTCAAGCTTTGTCCTTCTTTAGTCTCCGATTGTGCTGCGTATTAAACAAATTAACTTTCTGTAGGATTCTGAAATAATCATATGTTAAACTTTTAATTTAGAGGGGGCGTGGCTAGGCGCCCGAGGAGATGGCGGCGCCGGCGTGAGGGCTCCGTCCGCGCCAGAGTTTACGGGCGGTTCGCGCTTACGATGGGCACAATGGAGAACTGCCTCTCGTCTCGGAGGGTCCCCGGAGTGCTCTGAGCCTCCCTTCAGTGCCGCGGTGAACCTGCTTCGTAGTTTGTTCGCCTCTATCTCTCGGCCGCGGCTCTGCGTCGGCCGCGACCGCCATTTTGTGGTGTGGATGTGCTCGCCTGTCTCTTCAGCAGCGCGTCTATCACGTGCTCCACTCCGGGTTGCTGCTTTGGATTTCACTCGCTTTCAGCGCCTCTAGCACCTCAATTGCCATGGTTTTTTACTGTTTGGTGACTATTTGAACTATTATCTGACAAAAATGTTTCCTGGACTTATTTTGTTTGCTCTCCTCACATCTGGCGGCCATTTTGAGCCTCTGCATCTGCGTTTCCTGGTTTTCTGGCACTGTTGCTTTTCAGGATTGGCGCTTTTTACAGATCACGGCTCCCTACTTGCTTCCTTTTTTTTTCTTTTTTTTTCTCACGTGTTTTGAACCCTGTAACGTAGTTGCGCCTGCCCCCGGTTTGGTAGTGGGTGTCCACATTTCGCAGCCGCATTTATGGCCGAAGGTTCCAGCAAGCTCCAAAAGCGTAATTACATCAAAAACTCTACGCTCTTTACGGAATTGGCTCAGTTGGAAGCTTCTCAGTCCCCTCCTACTAACGAGACGGCGCTGGATATGGAACCTTCCTCACAGTCTTCAGGAAAAATGACGCCTAAGCGTTTAAAAAAAGATCCGCCTTCGCCTCCCAAGTCATCTTCGACCATTTTGATGGAGTTACTTCGGGAAGAGATACGGGCCCTGCGCCCTTTCATGGAAGAAACCAACGCCAAGTTGCAGGTTCTCACTGATAATTGGACCCGGATGGATGAACGAGTGTCATCGGTGGAACGTGACGTCTCCTCTCTTCAGGGTTCCGCAGCCAAGGTTACACATCTGCATGCGCAGATCTCCTCTCTTCAGAAGCAGGTGGAGGACTTGGAAAACCGGAATAGACGCAATAATCTTCGCCTTTACGGCCTGGTGGAAGGATGGGAGGAGAGCGATCCCATCACTTTCTTCAAGTCTTTTCTTCCCAAGATTTTGCACTTGCCTGAGGATACCCCACTCAATATCCAGCTTGCCCACAGGCTTGGTCGAGCATCCACCTCTCTATCCACACCAGCGAAGCCTAGAGGTGTAATGTATTTCTTGGAGTACACGGATCTACTGAAAGTTCTTTCTGCGGCCAGAGCCTCTCCCCGTATTACTTGGTCGGGCTCCACTTTGTTCTTTGCACAGGATTACGCCAGTGCTACTGCAAGTCGTCGTAAAGCCTTTTTGGACATGAGACCTGACCTTCGTTCCATTGGTGCTAGATATGGCCTTTTCCATCCTTGCTTATTCAAAGTCACCTATAATAATAAGACTACGACCTATGAGGAGTCTACGCGACTTCGGAGTTTCCTGAATTCCTGCGGCCAAGCGGATATGGAGCTTTCTGGTCCTTCCTCTTCTCATCCAACGTGACTTTCTTCTGAAGTCTTATACTGATGCTCCAATTTCTTACATTTGTTGTTTTTTTGTTTTTTCTAATTCCACTGTTCTTAAATGTGTTTGTTCTCTTGTTGAGTGCTTGTTCTCCATTGCAGTATTTATTATTGCTGATATGATTCCTTGGTTTGTTCTATTCTTTGTTTGTCTTATGCCCTTGTCATCTGCCGATATCGAACCTTATTACCTTTCTTTCTCCACAGATCAATGTTATGCGTTCCGTCCCGTTTCTCTGGTTGGACGTTTCCCTGACCCCGAGTGTCCTGCCTTCTCCAGTTGGTCCTACCTCCCTCTCCCCGCATTCACGTACGCCCTTGTTTGTTCCTGTTCCTGATTGTATTTCTCCTCAATTACCCCTTGTGAGTATTCCTCATTCTTTTTCTGACATGTTTGTTCTCGTTTTGTTTTTCCTTATTTTGATTCTTTTCTTCACACTTTCAGGTTTATTGGTGTCAGTACCCTTTACATGCCCGTTTTCTTCTTTCCTATCTCTCTTCTCCTTTATCTTGATCACCTGTTGGCTTCCTTGGTCACATTTCCTTCGTTTTCAATATATTCTCATCCTGCTATTTCATTCCTCCCTTGACTCCTTTATATATTTTTCTTCTTCTGTCATTTTTTTCTCTTCTCCTATTGATTCGTTGACCTTTTTGTGCTTTTTCTTTTTTCTCTCTCACTTGTCCTTACTTACGGAATTCTTTGCACTTCTTCTTACCTTTTCATGGATCTTAACTTCACCTTGGCTTTTCTCTAGCTTCATGATATATCTCTTAATCCTCCTTCCCTCTTCCTTCTTTTGCACGCTTCATCCTTTCTTTCTTCTTATCTCTTTTTTCTTTTTTCCTTTTCTTATGTTTTCACTTTCCATGAGGCTTTATCTCGATGTTTTAATTTTTCTTTGCATTATTTCTTTAATTTTTCTTAATGGCAGTACGTATTGTTTCCTGGAATGTTAAAGGTCTCCATTCTCCCATTAAGAGACAAAAAATTCTTTCACATTTAGCCAAGTTGAATGTCGATATTGCCTTTTTGCAAGAAACCCATTTGTCTGACATTGAAGCTGCCAAGCTTAAAAGAGGTTGGGTAGGCAATGTATTCTCTGCTCCTGGTGATGGTAAAAGAAATGGTGTGGTTATATTAATTCGTAAATCTCTTTCTCACTCGCTCTTGATCTCTGAGTCGGATCCCGAGGGAAGATGGTTGTACGTCAAACTTTCCTCGAAGGGTATCCCCATCTCCCTTCTCAACATTTATGCACCCACTGGCGGTGACCCCGCCTTTTGGCGCACAATGGCTTCTCGCATTTCTGAATACGTTGATGATAATTTTATTATGGCGGGAGACTGCAACTTGCCCCTTGACCCCTTTTTGGATAGACATTCTAAAGTATCTTATATCCCTAATAAGTCTCACAAATTGTTTGCTCAAGCAATATCCCAGCACAAACTCATTGATGCCTGGCGTCTTTGTAACCCTACTACTAAGGAGTTTACCTTCTATTCCCCATCCCACCACTCACAGTCCCGTATTGATTACATTTTCCTTTCCCATCATATCTCACAATCCCTTACTCACGCTGACATTGGCCCCATCTTGTTTTCCGATCATGCCCCAGTGCTAGCCAACATTGATATCTTACCCAGGTCCACTGGACCGAAACGTTGGCGCTTTAATAACACTTTACTCCTAGATCCCAAGTTCACCACTTCCTTTGTTGAATTCACCACAGAGTTTTTTGTCATTAATGATACGCCCACTTTGCCCAAGCATGCTATCTGGGACGCTTATAAAGCTGCGGCCAGAGGTTTCATCATTGATTATGTGTCCAGAAAACGTAAGATCGCTCGTAAAATTGCGAATGATCTCTTCCTCAAGATTAAAAATTTGGAGCACTCCTTTTATACCTCTCATTCGCAGGAAAGTTTGGCTACTCTTATTGAGGCTAAGATGCAATTTAATAAACAATCCACTGATGATGCATCACTATTTATTGAAATCTAGCTCAAAATTTTATGGGGGAAAGAACAAGGCGGGGAAGATTTTAGCCAATTATTTAAAAGTTAAGCAACACAGATTGAATATTGAATCTGTTTATGATGTTAATTCTGTTTTAAAGCATACAGATGTTGATATTTTAGAGGAATTTTCCAGTTTTTACTCCACGCTCTACTCTTCTGAAACTCATCCCTCCGCTCAAGACCTAGCTACCTTTTTTTCCACCATTAAGGCACCTCCTCATTTTCCTGTTGATCTCTCCATTCTTGAATCACCCATTTCTGTTTCTGAATTACACATTGCACTTCAGTCACTTAAGAAGGATAAAGCTCCAGGTCCGGATGGATTTACCGTTGAATTTTATCTACACTTCTCTAAATTTCTATTACCTAGGTTGCATTCGCTTATCGGTTCTTTTATACTTAGTGGTGCCTCCTCTGGCACTTTCTCAGATGCCCATATTTGTATCATACCTAAAGAAGGAAAAGACACCCAACATTGCAAGAATTACAGACCAATCTCTTTGGTTAACATTGACTACAAGTTATACGCTAAATCTCTTGCTTTAAGATTAGATCCTTTTCTCCCTGAACTGTTAGGCCCGGAACAATCTGGATTTGTTAAGGGTCGCTTTATTACAGACAATACTAGACTTCTGTTTAATGTCCTGTCCAAATCCTCAAAGTTCCAGGATTCGCTAGCGGCAATTGCTTTGGACGCAGAGAAAGCGTTTGACAGAGTAGAGTGGACTTTCCTCTTCTCCGCCCTCAGATGGTTCGGGTTTGGTCCTAATTTTATCTCTTTTGTTTCTTTTCTTTATTCCAGCCCCAGAGCAGCGGTCTGTGCTAATGGTCTAGTCTCTTCTTTTTTCAGCTTAGGTAGAGGAGTCCGTCAGGGTTGTCCCCTCTCCCCTTTTCTTTTTAATCTAGCATTAGAACCCTTTCTTTCAAAACTTCGCCAAAATCCTAATCTACATGGTTTCCAAACCGCCCAAACAAATATTAAACTTGCTGCTTACGCTGATGATATCCTACTCTTTATGTCCAACCCTACCATCTCTATTCCTGCGTTTCTCAATGAAGTACGCGAGTACTCCCAAATTTCTGGTTACAAATTAAATAATGACAAATGCGAAATTCTACCCCTTACTAAATTTACCTTTAAACCTGATTTTGTTGCGTCTAATTTCACTTGGAGTCCCTCACATATTAAATACCTTGGTTTATATATTGCCCCTTCTATCCCCGATACTATCTCGTTATGCCTCACTAAATGTACTCAGAAATTGTCCGACCTTACTTCCAGATGGCACCCACTCTACCTTTCTTGGTGGGGTCGCCTCGACAGGATTAAAATGATGCTCTCCCCAATAGTTCTATACACCATATCCAATATTCCAGTACCTATCCCAGCTAAGTTTTTTAAGAAAATCAATGCTGTTTTTAATTCTTTCCTCTGGTCAGGCAAAAAAGCGCGTATGTCTTTAGGCAGACTACGTCTTCCTAAATCAGAGGGTGGGGTTAACTTTCCAGATTTTCCCGCTTACCACAAAGCATTTCTTTTGCGACAAGCCTCTCTTTGGTTGCGAGATCCTGCTGTATCTTCCCCCTTATGGCTTGTTCTTGAACGTCTTGATTTATCCCCCTTCACCTTCGCTGAGTATCTCTCATTTTCTCGTAAGCCCCAGTTTCTTTCCACTCCCATTCATAAGTTCACCACCAAGCTTCTCCTCTCCACGTCCCCCAGTCCCCCCTCTTCTGTAGCCGACTTTCTCAACACCACCATCTGGTATAATAATAGTATTCTCATTAATCATAAACCCTTTTATTGGAAATCTTGGAGACAAAAGGGTTTGATTTGGGTGTCTCATCTCTTTTCTGGTTCCGACTTCTTACCTTTCCTCCTTCTTAGTCAAAAATGTGATCTTCCTCACTCCTTCCTTCGAAAATATACTCTACTTAAGTCTGCAATTATGTCCACATTTGCCAAACTCTCTACTTCCCCCAATCATCTTGATCTTCCCAGTTCTTCTGCGCACCTCCATTCTCTGTTACGCTCCCAGCCCACAGCCTCCTCAATCTATCACTCATTCCGCGTCACTCTTGCACCTAGACCAAAATCCACAGTAGAAGAACAATGGGAATCTGATTTTGGCATTTCTTGGCCCACCTCTTTGTGGGATAAACTGTGGTCCAAGCTCCGCAAGTCTTCCAGAGCTGCTTCCCTCACACAAACCCTCTTTTTTATCTACAATAGACTTCTCTTCTCACCCCATATGTTAAATAAGAGATTTCCTCTAGTCCCTGACCTTTGCTGGTCTTGCTCGACCTCTAAAGCTACTCTTTTTCACATGCTTTTTTCCTGTACCGCCACGCACAACTTTTGGAAACAAGTCTGGACCCAAATTAATGTCATATTTCACACTGCACTTCCCTTCTCCCTTGTTAACATTTTTTTAGGTAGTCTCTCCCCTTGTTGGGCTGATATTGATTTTAACGTGCAAATTGTTGATTTATTGCTAGCTGTTGCATTTCAGCAAATTACGGTCAATTGGAAAAATTCTGCTAATGTGTCTTTTAGAGCATGGTGGTATAATGTATGTCACAATCATCGGCTAGATACTGTGTTTATCTACCCCCTCAATCTGCCCAAAAAACGACAGGAACTCTGGCACCCTGTAACCCTATACCTTGATAAGTGTGCTAAACGCTCGTCTCCTTCGTTTCATTTGCCCCCCTCTCAGCAAGAAGTCTCTAAACCTCCTTGATTGACCTTTATGTTCCTTTGCATTTATTATGTTACTTTTTACTGCATATTTATCTAGTACTGCTTTTTGTTGTATAGCCTCAATCATTTGTTATCTATTAGTCTCATGTTTCTTTCTATAGTCATATTTTACTTCAATGCTCATGTTACTGCTATATTTTTGGTTTGCTGCTGTTCTGACACCTTTATTTGTTTAATAAAACTCTTTTGAACTTAAAAACTTTTAATTTAAGTAAATAGCAGCTGCCTGTTTACTAACAGGCTGAGGTGTATTCCCCAAAGATTCTACATCGATCAGGGTGCAGGATCACTGCACCGAGCGTGTATGAAGCAGGGGCTGTCTCGAGGCAAGGAAGATGGCTGCCTTCGCTGTTAAGGCAGTCACGGTGCTTAATCTGAGCCGGTGGTTTCCGGTGCTCAGCACCGGCACTTAATTTTCGACACCGGCACTTCTGACAGTCTGCCATATGGTGGCGCTGTTTTAAGTGCACAACAACAGTTCTTGAACACCTGCCACCCGAACCATTATTATAGCTTTGAGGACCTGGAATAGTCTGATATGTCACACTCGGAGGAATGTGATGCTTGGTACTGTCATTGGCAGCCCTGGCAGGGGCATTGGGTGATGCAAGCTGCAGTGACCCGACAAGGGCCCTGGCACTTATATTTTTTACAAAGTAAGCACTGGGCAGTCTGTGGTCTTCAGTACAGTTTTAAGGTTCTCTGGGCTCAACAAAGGAATAATTCGGGGGGCCTTTCCCAAGCAGCAGACGAACCATAGTCGGGTTTATATTCCCCGAAAGGAACAGGAAACTCTCCTCGGTTACTCATCCAGTAAGATAGCTCAGTAGACTAATGCATTAATTGTTGAGGTCTCTAACCAGAAGGTCAAATCTTTGAACACCAGAGGGTGCATCAGCCTTTCATCCTTCTAAGGCTGATAAAAGAGTAGTATTGAGTTCAGTCAGTAATAATGAGCGCCTGTGACTGGCACCCAGAAACCAGGCAAAAGGCAGAGCGAGCTGCGGACGTGCATCAATTATTACCAGCTTTACTAACAAGGACTGCTCGGGAGGCTCTCTCAACCAGTGATGTATGTGGCCACGTCACCACTAGATGGCGATAATGAAAGGGAAAGGATTAAAACACAACCATCTTCTTAGTAGACAAGGGACCGCTCCAGCGGGAAAGTTGTACTTTGCCTTTGTTGTTACTAGAGATATCAGTACTGTTTACGTGCTCTGTCTACGTGACATATGCATTCACAATCCACTCTCTCCCGATTCTGTATTTTTGTGTCTTTCTTTTTCACGTTCTCTTGTATTACAGCTCGTCCGAGCACCTGTAACCTTCACGGCCCAGCAGGTGGCTTCCCAGTTCCCGGCTCATGTGAAGAGCTCGGCTGCCTTCCAGGATACAAATATACCGACCCCATAAAAATGAGCCCCCTCACAAAGACATGCAAGCTAGAGCGTTAACAAGGCAACTGTGGCTGCCAACGGACCCGCCCTGGTCTGTGAGCGCCAGACGGCTCATGTGACACAGCAGCAAGAACACCAGCCGAGGCCTTCTTCAGAGTTAGCTGTTCAGACATGGAAACCGAGGGACAGACCACAGGGGTTGCCATGGAACGGAACAACAAACAACGGCCTGCTCCGAGATCGACTCACCCCGGGGCAGAGTGCAAAGGGGACTCGCGCACACCGAAGGAGAAGAGAGGGCGGGCAAAGGCATTCAGGAAGCCTGCCTGAATACCAAAGGTGAAAAGAAAAAATATTTTCAAGTGGCCATGACTGACCCAATACAAACGTGACTCCATAATTAAGGAAAACTGGAAAATGAAAACAATGTATTCATGGAGCAGGGCAGACCTATAGTCATAACAGATTTCCCAGTCAGCCACCAGAGGGCGCGCGATACGGCACTGCGACCGAGAGAGGGCCCACGGTCGAAGAGGCGAAGACGCAGTTCGAGCATTAAACCTTTCAATATACAGGAAGGATGGATTCGGTTAGCAGAGGGGCATCTAACGCTGGTCGGCGAGGCTCCCGGGGCCCGGTTCGAACCAAGAGCTGCAGGATGTAGACACTGGCCAACTCTCCATACAATGAACTCCCACGGGAGGCCCCGGCATGAATGCGGCCTTTACACCGGAACACTAGACGCAGCCGGAGAGGGAGTGTACCCGAAAGGCCTCGAAGGCGCTTGCATAGAGTCAGTACTTACGGAGTCAACATCGCTAAGCCACCTGTAACTATTAGTATTGTATTTTCCTACTAAGCCTTTACCTATTGTACACTCAGAGTCAACTTAAAGGGTGTGTAACATTTGGTATATGCAAATCAAGATGGCCTCCAGCAGCTGGAACACTCACAGCCATGGAGTCTCTACTGACCGCTGCATCCATTGTGATGGCGCACCCTTAGCAAAAGGGACTGTCCCGACTGATGCAGCCCTAGCTTCAGCCACAAGACCTGTCCCTTCTTTAAGTAAAGGGTTTGTACCCACCTGTATATTATCCAAAAGACCTGTATAGGCCGGGGTCAGGCAAAACTTTAACTTCTCACATTCTTCCACAAAAGAGCTGAACTTGCTGGCATTCTCAGGTCAAGAGCCTGAACCCATTATCATCTCATAAGGTAAATAAACTGTACTTACAGGTTTTTTTTTTACACAACCCACCGGGACCATTAGCCATCGTAAGTGTCTTAGGCAGTCACGTGCACCTATTGCAGCTCTTTAGGTAAAGGTTCTGGCAGTACATATGGTAGATTTTAAACCAAGGGCAGGTGCATTCTGAACCCCTTTGCCCCCCACACTGGGGTGCCTATAAAGGACCAACTGAAATGTCATGAAATTATGCTTTCCGAGTTAATTGTTATTTGTCACCGTTTGCATGAGGCTTTTTTTTATGCTAGCATGCACTTTGTGTAAAAAATATTTTAAAGTGTGGCAAGTTATGTTGAGATGTTTGTTCGAGAAGAAAAGATCTTTTGGTAAGAGATTTTCTATGCGAACCACTCTGTAGAGTAAGTCCCAAGGCTATTTATGCAAAGTGCTTTACCCTTTTAAAAACAAAATGAAGCAGATTGGTGTCATGCGAAATGTAGAGTTCTAGATCAGGAAAATCAGTATAGTTAAAAATCTAGTGCCGGTGGGATGGGGCACATTGTCGTTTATTTTGGTCATGCCTACAGTCGCAAAGATAAAGTAAGACACCAGTCTCGGAGCTGATGTCCGAACGGCTTGTGTTTCCCACTTGTTTGGCTCATGGACAGAATCCCAAACTAATGCAGACAGACGCAGATTTCAGGGCCTTCACAGGGAAACGCCGCAGTCCAGAAACAGCTACCAGACGCGAAATAATAAAAATACTTTTCGTTTTAAAAAAAACACAGAAAAGCACCAAGAACAGTTACACAATGATCAATATTAATTTACCTTCGTTTTTAAAAACTCTCGACATAAAGGGGAATAAAACGATGCGTTTCAAAAGTTTGTGTTTAAGGTTGTCTTGAACAAGTTCAGCTAGAGGTCAAGCTTCCTGTGTATGAAGTAAACTGTGGTAGAATGCGCCCTGAAAGGAAGAAGTCGAGGAACTCAAGGCGATACATATATTCTGCTGGTAGCGACAAGGTAACCCTATCCCCTCAGACTAGCCTTCCTACGCCATACATCTGAGCTCTGACACCACTGTCTCCTGGAACCGGCAGACACACACCCCTCACGCAACCCGATCAGGTGCCGACTTAGCAGACCAGAAGCCGCAGGTCGATAGTGTTTGGTGGCTGCTGCCTTGTTTTTATTGTGCTAGATCCACTCGGGACTGCCAGTGGTGGGCCTAGAGGTGCACCCTTTCCAGATGTGCCCAGCTGTGGGATGAAGTTCCGCTTATTCCAACCAGGGGGGTGTAATGGGTCCTTACCACAGCTCAGGTGACGCAAATACTCTTCAGTGGGACGAACACGTAGAAAAAAAATCAGACCACTAACACTGCTAGGTTCTTAAGACAGTCCCCTTTTCCAAAAGCAAACGAATGATCAATTTCCTGGAGTGTGGCTACCCTCAGGGCTCCCTGGGGCAAGGGGGGAGGTAAGCCCACCATTTACGTTTCGCATGAGAGACTGTGCCTTCTAACGGGGCCTATCAGGTGAAGTCCAACTGCGGAGAAACACAATGCAAGCTCTCCTTGGAAGAAAGCCCAAGGTCAAAAGTACTGCTGTGGCCGGATACTCTTGGCACCTGAAGAAGATACGCCATGTCAGGCTCAGGGGAGGTCTCCAGATGGGGTTCTCCAGAAGAGAAATGGATGAAAACACTCCAAGATGTGGCTTCTCTTTGTCTACACCAAAGACCCCACATCTTCTCCCCGGTCAAACACCCGTGCTTCCCAATTCCATGACATCCTTTCCATTTGACTGCCAATTTTTCAGGAACAAATGCCCCTCTTTCTACAGCGAGGATGCGGGATCTGAGAGGCGCACAGCTGCCAAATTCGGCAGACCACCCCAGAGAGCGAAGTGTGGGCTTGGAAGAGATCGCAAGACAATACGCAGATCAAGCAGAGGACCAAGAAAATTGTTGTGTCCTGGTTCATTTTCATCCAGAGGGACAACAGCGCGGAGACAGGTGGGAAACGTAAACACCAGTACCACCACGAAGAACAAGAAGAGGGTGACTAGCAGATATTCGCTGGGTGACTTAAGAAGGTTAATAAAGAGTATTTGTAGTGGAAGACAGAGTTCCGAGCAGGGATGACTAGTGTTCTGTTCATCAGGGAGAGGACTCTAAACCTCCTCTCCCCGCAAACTGGTCGACCCCTGAAATCGTGATAATTAAGAGCAATAATTTTACCTCTCGACGGCCTGTTGGGTTCAGATTGGACTGTATTCTACAGTAACGCTTTGCACCACTTTTGGTTCAATTATACAATGGACAACAGTTTAAGGGGAATTAACAGTGCAAGCAATGCATTTCTTAAGATCCTATCAATACACAATGGAGAAAGAAAGGCGGATGTCCAATATTCACATTCAAAAGAGGAATTGCAGCTAAATGTTCATGATTCTTTTCTAATTTTCCCCAAGAGGCCAGGATGGTTCAAAACCAAGGCGTCACTCCTTTGAAGTTTCACCAGTTCTGCTTCTCCTTACTAGTTTATTTGTTTTTACATTTGAAAAGCATGAGATAACAAGCACTGACAAGGCCCGTCTTGCATTTTGAGTCCAATCCAAAATATTTTCACAAGCGTACTGCCTTAAAAAAATTAAACAAAAAAACAATTGCTTTTGGTATACAATACCCATGAGATAACACGTGTAATGGGTAACAATTCAGTGTACTTTTTAAATGTAAAATAGTCCCTCATGCACTGCAATGCAATGCAGACACTTTCTATGGGTAATAATACACCACCAGCCAATAGCATTAGGTGATAAAGATATTTTTTTTTCTGGGTGGAACGACAGCCCACACTCGCTCTATTTTTAAAGAATTGGCAGCAGTAGACCAAATAAACAGTTAGGCTGTCAAGCCAGACCTAAAAAGGAACTTGAAACTGCAAATATTGCCAGTAAGTCCACTGTCCATCCTAACCAACCAATAGATTTATTGTTGGGAGTATAATCAATAACGCGGCCTTTGGGCAGTCAATGTTTCAGACCATGTGTTGTGTCCTGTATACGAGAGCATTATTACATTTTGATGCAATATAAAAGAACACTATAATGATTCAACATTTTGGTACTTATCAAGGAATTTCCAACGCCAATATCACCTTCATAGCCATACCAGCACCAGATTATGGCAAAAAAGGCGTAATGGCCCACTGCTGGAGGAGGCCTGGTCACCATAGGGTTTGGAAAACCAGTGTTAAATTATACAGTCGGACCACTTACAGGCCCAGTTCAAAGTCTTTCTATAACAGCACTGTGCAGAGTTTAAGATAAAATAGTTCCGAATCCTCGTTACATTGTCAGGCGTCACATCGTTAAGAGTAGGTGCCTAATGCCCCGAGAACGCCTAGGACAGTCTCCCTAAGGGTGGGAGGTATTCAGCTGTATACATTGTAACACCTGCCAAATAAGTACACAAAGTATCTTGAGAGGAAAATGATGGGTTTGTGAAAATCCACTCCCACTGGAGGGTTACATTTTGTGGATACTGGATTGTGGTTTGGGGTAGACATGGCCAACTTGGGTAGCGTGGGGTGTTACAAACAGAGACACCCGAACTACAAAGAGACTGTTGAATTGGGTCAACATTGACTAAAAACCTTTGTTCCTCCCCATGCATACATATGTATATTTGCATGGGGGACACGGTGTCAAAGGTCACTTTTAGTGGCTTGAAATTGTTGGAAGACTTTTAGGCCTTAATCTTGGTCTTCACGTGCAGCACCACATTTGTACCCTGCAAGGCTGCACTGTAGGAAAAGAGTGCTCAGAGCCCCATACTTAAACCCCATGCACTACTTCCCCTCATCTTTAAGAGCTTTTTGGAATGTCACAAGTTTCCGGAGCATTTTGGAATGTCTCACATGTTTTTGTACAAGACAAAACACGAAGAACAACAAACCGGGCATGAAGGACAAGAAAAGTCAGATAAGGCAAAACAAACAGTGTACAAAATAACATTTTCAAACATCTCACAGCAAGATATCTGAGCTTCAAAGATATTTTGTCATTCATTTCATCAAGAATGTATTTACTTGATGGAAGGATAAGTCTGTACAGCAGTAAAGATAGAAGTCCAATCACCAACTTGAGTTCCCAGGGAGGTACTGGAGCAGACACAGGGAAGGGAGATGGCAGATCCATCATGCGGGGCTCCAGAGAACGACGGAGGGATGGTCCATGCAGAAAGCGACTTTGAAAGGGGAAGTTGGTAACAATCATGCGGGATTCTTGAAGAGACTCCAAGAACTTGTCATGAACAGAAAATCACCAAAAATAAAAGGATTTACAGAAAATACCCAAAGAGAACTCAAGAGAATGAAGATATAAGAGGATGATCCATTTGGGGTTGCCCAGGTAGGATGGATGGAGGGAAGGAAAGTGGATGAGGAAAGTGGTACTCACTTCAACAAGTTCTTGCCATATGGATATGGGAATACCAGCAAGAACACTACACAGGCATGAAGTGGAGCAACCATATAGGCAGAAGACAGAATCAAAGGGAGGGTCAGAGGAATGGAGCACAGGCAGCCCCATTGGATTTTCCACATTTCCAGTTTCTTCTAGAGATCCCACCCGCCCCATGTCTCTCCCTGCAGCTACTGGGTCGCAGGAGATCAACGGCTAATAAGTACTTCTTACTTCTACTGGGCGAGTTCCAGAGGGTGGCAGAAGATTTCGAGAGCCTTTTGTTGATTATAGAGTCCACATGTTTAGGGAGATTTACTGCAGATATCGAGCACCTGTTTGTACCTAAAAAGGGAGAAAATATAGTTCGTTAGGCAAATTGTCAATGGTCCCTACAGTTTTGCTTTCTCCCTGCCCCATCTGCACTCTGGCAGTTATCCGTATAATTGAACAAGCCACCATTCTTGTGAACTTGTGTGCTCCCAGGCCTGTTTTGACTAAGACAAATTAACAAGGACCTTCCACAATTCCAGGCCACAGTGTACTCTCCATGTAAACTATCATGAGTAGGTTGGCAGATGCAGCTACTACATTTATTTAAATGACTCGTTTTCCATTAATGTGAAAGGCCGCATGGATACCACCATGAATGACAACATGCATAGTTGCTTAAGAAAGAGGAAGATGAGGCACAGATCATCAACAGGCTCACCCTGAAGGTTTATGAACTTATTAGTTATGTACACAACTGCACAGGCAACAATTCCAACGCTTCGCCATGTATAGGACTCAACGGTAGTACCTCATACATACATGGATCATGAGGAAAAACAAAGTAGCTACAAGCAGCCAATTTGATGTAATCGCAAATAAGTAACAAAATACTGCGGAACACCGAACATGGTAAAGTAGTATTAACTCCACTTTATAGCGTGGGATAAGACCCGTTTTTAGACTGCTGTGATGACGTTTGGTAGCCCTATAAAAAATTTGAAGACAGTGGCATATTTCACCCTGCCTAACTGAGCAAATCTTCGGAAGCCTCAACTTTGCCACATCCGTGGTGGTACAGCCCAATCTCCTTTAGCCAAAGACAGTGCAGACAGCCTTCTGCCTGTACAGACAAATTTGCCACAATCTTTGTTGCCTCAGGTGCTGTGTAAAGATCGGGCAGCGAGTGCAGAAGTGTACCTGTAAAATCCCACCTTAGCCATTTTATGCTGGACAGCCACCATCCAAATGCCATCTTCCCACCAAGGTCCTACAGAACATGGCGGCCTCTCATTACATAGCATTCATGGAGTCCCAATATATGCTTGACCCTAGCCAACTGGGCGTCTGGCCCATGCAAGGGTCAAAAGGGATCCTCTTCAAGGCAACCGTATCCATACTGGACACCTCTCATAGTCTCTAATCACACTTGCCGATGGGAAAATAAACCCCTTCACCATATCCTCGGCCCTCTGAAATTTCTTTCATCATAACTAGTGACTTGGAGTAGCTTGGATGGGGGACTTCTGCTCAGACCCGCATATGGCTATCTTAAGAGTCGACAAAGCAATCCCTCCACCCTCCTGCTCTGACATTGGCTGCCAGGGAATCCAGCCAGGATTTACCACCCCTATCCAACTGATCGCCAGATCTACATAAGACTGAGGACCACTGAACCTACTCGCTGCCATTTGCAGAAGAAGGTCCTGGATGGATGGAATCAGACTAAGGTCAAATGGCACACTGGAAGGCGCGTCTCTACAGCTCCTGCACAAACTGCTCAATCATCCACCCAACCCAGTTGACCACTAACATTTTCGCAGTCTGCAATAAACCTACATTTGCACACTCAAACTGCAATTTCGGTCTATCATACTAAATAGAAGCCTTAACGAAATGGATCTTCTTAGACTCTCAGATGAAGCTTCTTCTACAGTACGCAATACCGTCTCAAAAGGAGTGGTTGGCACCTGAAGAAACTAAAAGGTTCGAGTACCTCTTCCCTTCTTATAGTATGAAGTTCACAGTGGGCTTAATAAAAAACACAAAAACTGGAGAAAATTAAAAGAAGACTTAAGTGAAACATCTTCAGGATATGGCAATGAAACAATTTAGTTAATTTAATACACTGTATGACCAGCACCAGGTGATGAAACTGAATTAGAAAACACATTAATTCATTAATCCAGTGGTTATACCAGTTCCAGGTCAGCGGTGAGGCCGAGATTTTAACCCCTCCTTCCAGACTGACATTATGACAGAGACCTTGTGGCCCTTAATAGGTTTGTCCTGGCGCTACCTCTGTACTCTTTAGTGTCACGTTCCTTTTACCCTACGACAACAGTATATTCAATGTGTACATATTTACACTTCAGGGCCTTAGTTTTTGGTGCGTCCGCCAAAACTGGAATGCATCATTTTTGCTCAAATGT
The DNA here is from genome assembly GCF_964204655.1 of Triturus cristatus. Classification (NCBI taxonomy): domain Eukaryota; kingdom Metazoa; phylum Chordata; class Amphibia; order Caudata; family Salamandridae; genus Triturus; species Triturus cristatus. Next base: position 405,676,518 of record NC_140584.1, read on the forward strand.
CCCACTGTGAACATGAATTTCTTTTAGTGCATCTTGCTAAACCTACCCTCTGCCCTATTAACGAGCGCATTCAAAATCAGTATATTTACCACTAAAGGAATATTAACGTGCCACAAATTTCCTCATTAAAGCAAGCGGCAACTAAGCACAAATTTGTGGAGATCTAGATCGATAAATCAATTTTTCCAGACAACCTGCAACAGTCTTCCAGCCCAACTGAGGAAGGTGGCATGAGGGCTTTATCCGTTTGATAAGAGACCATTTTAGAATAGACAGGCTAAGGATTAGCAGAGTCTTATCAGACTAAGCACCTTGCGAATACTGGAAAATGTATGCGCGAGAGCAAGAAACGGTTCATAAATCACAAAACTGTACAACGGAAGCCCTGCCCTTCTTCTTCCCATGGTTGCCTGACTCACATTCCGCAGTAGGGTAAGCACTGCTGCACTAACGTACAATCATAGTTACAAAGACGGGGTGACCCTATATTCCATACAGGAACTTGGGTATACACAATAAGCACAAACATATTATTTGGGATATGCCTGTAAACTATTGCTGTGTGCACACACCAGTAATGGTCAGGAGCCCCTGTACATTGATCAAATTCGACAATTTATTTTTCAAAGGCTATTGTATGATAACCAATAAGTAACATAAATACCACGGATGGCCAAGTGGTCAGCATTTTGGTGGATAGTTAAAAAAAATAAAAGGAAAAAAAAAACAATTATACAAAGGTTTCAACAGCTGCATATATAAATAAAAATTATCTTTTGAAATAAGAATATGGTGGTTGGACCGTGTGAACATTTCACCACACAGTTGTAATGGCGCAGGGTCTTGTGAAGAAAAGAAAACATGAAGGTGCCCAAAATACAAGTTTCCCTCTTATTTAAGACAAAACACAATTTCACCAGCAAGTAAGAGAATATTGCACTGCAGCTAGTACTCTACTCCCTGAGATCATCATTTTGATGAAGAGTATGGTATATGGCTGGTGTAGAAACAGTTCTATCGGACCAGAGACAGCTTTTGTCTCTGCGTTTACACATGAACTTGAAGTAAAAAGGAGTGAGTGATGGGGAGCTTACGCATGAGTGACAGTCATGCCAGCAATAATGCAATCCGCCGCCTATGAAACCAGTAAAGGTACACAGCCAACACCCAACAAGGCTGAAGCTCCATCTAAGGGTCAATCCTGCAGCCTCTTAGCTCATGCATCAATGATGGCGCGAAGGGGCAATGCCAACCAACATGTTGTGGACTAGTATAGTCAGGAGAATTCTGAAGGGGTCTGTCCCGCAGAGTACATCAGGACCTGGTAGAGTTAGTCATGTACTAAGCTAATTTCAGTTGCACAGCTAGCGCTACGGTCAGGGACGAGGGTATATGTACAGCCCCCCGCTTCATTTCTGCTGAGAAGGCAAGGGATCCTCACCTTAGACTTTAAATCAAGATTTTGCAGTTTAGTCCAAGAGCAAATGACTGAGTTTCAGTACTCTGGGAATCTGCAGACACAGTTAAAGAGCGAAATGAAAATGAACTGCCACTCACAGTGCAAGTGCAGGTCTGCTGTGGCCTCAAGCCCCACTCAGGGGTGCTGGGGCAAAAGGGTGATGGGCAGAGTTCAAGACTCTAGGTGGATGGAGGGTTGCCACAGGTTTACAAAGAGCTCTCATGAGCTGGCTGGTAAAAAGTCATTCTGGCTTTCAGCCTGGAAGTCCATTTTTTCCTGGAGCTGCAGACGGTGGCAGGAGGAGGGCAGTGCCTAGGAGACGGAGACTTTCTGCAACGTCGCGTGCGGGCGCCTGCCACAGCAGGGCACCTTACAACAGATTACAGAACCTTAGTCTGCCATCGCTGAGAACCCAGCAACGATAAGTAATACCAAAGGGGCTTTCAAAGACATCAGACTGAGAACACACAAGGCAGTAATGATCATTTAATCGGATTCCGTCCTTAAACCGATCGTCTCCTTCCCCGGTGCTACAAGGTCATGAGCACACGGCGGGAAATTCGGGGACTGTTTAAATCAAACGTTTTCAGGGCCTTGAGTCAGGCCAGAGAGCAAACAGTATAACCTAGAAAAATATGTACATGAGCCAGGAAGAGTGACCACTGTGGTGTGAATTTATTTTTGTAGCCCATCAATCACTTGCCACAGCCTCAAAGACGGGAAGGGATATCAATGTGGGGTAGACCTACTGTGGTCTACTCTACCCACCCGCTGCCATGTCTCGCTATCCACAAACCGTAACATCACTTGCAGGGAGCCCGTACGCCATGCTTCCACCATATCCCACACTGCCACGCTATGCCACAGGTATCTACGGCGGCATTCTGCATGTAGGCCTCAATGAGCTGGTTCTCGCCAATGATGTGCATAAGGAGAACCAGGACACAACGTGGTTGGTGCAAACCGGCAATCCAACACAAGGTACTCACAGCACAAATTCTTTAAGTGAAACCACACAAAGAATGCAATAATTAACTACACTATGCTGGTAACAAAATCTCAAACAGATCAATGAGCTGAAGATTCTCCATCCAAGATGGAGGAGTCATAGACTCAACACATTTAAAGAAACTCTCTTACTCAATGTTTTGACATACAGCTGTTTAGAATAGTACCCAGATAACAATAATTTGCAGCTTCTTATGTGCGCCTATATACTCAGAAAATGCAAAAAATGCAGGGAACGAGCAATTTGATCATATTGTGGAGATGAACACCAAAGACGCACCAACAGATCATCACTGGTCTCCTGGAGCAACGCCAAGCGCCATAGTTTATACAGAACTCTTGAAATTAATTGTCACTAGCAAAACTGCAAGTTAAACGTTCTTGAGGTTCCACGGTCTGTAAAGGAAGCTGTGCATCTACAGCGGAGAGGCCACAGGAAGAATCTTTTCCAAGGCCGATGGGTTGCAAGGAACCTTTACTGCTGGTAAAATGGCTCCCAAGTTCTGTGGTTTGTACAAAAACCTTAACACACTCACATCTTGCAAGAGCCCAGAGATGGAACATCTTTCAAGGTTTTTGGTTGTAAAGAATTTAAACATCAGAAGCAGAAAGAAACCAAGGGGTGAGAGATCTTCCAGGACAATGTTCCACCAGTGGTTCACTACGAATAGTAGGGTGCCCATCGGCTGGAAAGGTCCTCTAAGGTTGCATGGATTCCAAAGAACCTTTGTGCCCATGGGCGGGACATTTTTCTGCTCAATTGGTTTGCACAAGACTTTGCCCTGCAGTTGTTAGATACCACTAGTGGAAACTCTTCTAGGAGTTGTTTGTAAAAAATAAAAACAATTTAAAAAACATTAGCAGACCGTATGTGAGCTTTGATGTGCAGTTGGGCTGAAATCATAGTTGGAGAACAGACCGAGGACTATTTTTCATAAATCATGGTTTTAAAAAAGCTTTTCGCTCACTAAGGGTAAAATGCTCTACATTTGCACCCACAACTAAGCATTGGCACCCGTGTATATAAGATTACAAGTTGTGACGATGTCTTAATATATTTGTGTTACCTGTCCCAGAGAATCTTTTGTGACGCGACACTTGCGACCCCCAACAGAACTGTGAAACCACTGTGGTCGGGTTTACGTGTTTTTTTCAAAATTACCAAACAGATCTGGTGTTTTTCCTTTCATAAATCTGGCCACGTAAAACCTTGTCAAATTTGTGCATTTTTCGTGGGTAAGCCATAATATTATAAACACTGCAGCTGGAAAGGGGAAAAGTCTGGTATTAATGAACTGGCCGCTATTCCAACCTAAATGTGAAGGTAATACGGCACTATGGAAAACCCCTGCCGAGCGGTATCCGCATTACTGAACCAAAGTACCTGCATACTCGCCATGAAGGCCACTGTGTAATGTTCATTGCATGTCTAGCACAGCCATGAGGAAAAGCACATTCTTATCAAATTCTTTCTGATTCACGTGGACTCCTGCCCATCTTTTACCTTCACATTGGGCAGATAATAAAAGAGATATCCCAGTTTTGGGGAGAAAATTAAATCTAGTTCAGGCTTTTACTGAAACATGAATTCAGCTTCCCAGTCACCTTTTAAAAATGTACAGCGGAAGACAGAAAAGTTACTTGCCTGCAGAGGTAGTTTTGCATCTATCCTACAACCTAGTTAATGGAGTGAGAGAGAATCTTGTTTTTTGACCTTATAGTGAACAATTTTTTCTCTCTGCATAGGTGTTCAAAACCAAAGCCCTCACGAGTAGGTCTCAAAATTCCCTCCTCTGTGGACATGGCTCTAGATGACAGTTTCCTCCAAAGGAGTACAGATAGTCAGTGGTGTAAACCTCAGGCTGTTAAAATCAAAATTCAAGTGCGACTGCATAGAACGATGGTTCAGAACTAGACACTCACCGTGCTAGCCCTCGTCAAATGTTCGATGTATAGACAATCCTGCCTTTTGAATCCTGGGACTAGTGACTCCGCATTAGGACTACATGCGGTTCCTACAGACTACTCTTCAACCATACCTACACCTGGCAACGCAGTCTTGCAAGGACTACAAACGAGACATATGCCTGCACAAAGTACGGCTGCAGCTGTGACTCTGAAAAGTGCAACAACACCAGGGGAATGAGTCATGTTCCAGGCTCATTGAACTGGCTAAACAGTGAAGCCGAAAAAGGACCTGCTGGTGAAGTATTGACACCATGTTAAGAATTGATTAATTGACGGGTCTCCAACATGATACCTGGAGAAATGAGGAGCAAAGGGAATATGGTTGATTTCTGTTGAAGACCAATCGTTTCAGTTTTGGTTCTCCATTAAGGGCGTCGGGGGCCTGCCCCCTTAAGTTTTTGCAACAAAGTCAAAATTCCTTTCTTTTTATGCAATCAAAGAAGTAAAGCTACAATCACACGCGCACTGGCGGAGGACTGCACTTGCCCTCATTGTTCCCTGTAAACAAGGATCGAGCTTTTGTTATGTGTGGCTGCGCATGGACAGTGCATTTGCCGGTCTGGTATTATCACAGCCTGGAGGCCTATGATGTCACCAGCCTGGCAAAGCAATACACTTGTGGACTGACCACCACCTGAAGACGGTGTGACGAAGTTTGCCAAGGGCGCTTCGGGAGCGCTACAGCACCAGGGGCTTGACGTCAATCAGGGACTGGAGTCTCAGCCGTCCCTCCCTTTCTCAACTCGTTACAGTTTGGGGTGGAGTCAGCAAGCCTTACTAGACCCATCCCACCCTAAAAACGAATTATGAAAGGGTGGGGTGTGAGGGTGCAGGCAGAAAGCGGAGCTCGGGCACTGCTATATCGTGACTGGCTTGAGCGGAGAGCCGCACTGCAGAGGTCAGTCAAACAGAGGAGCACGGTGCACCGTGCAGCAAGACCTCAGACAGCACTTGGATTCCTGCTATCATGTGGGATTCGAGTGGTGATCTTGTGAGAGTGCGGTCTCAGTTTTCTCATCCACAGCTACTGTCTTTCTGGCCTGGGAGTGCCTATGCTGTCCGGTTGGGTCCTGGGGGTATCCATGTTGCACAGTTTACATGGAATTACACTCAAAAGTGGACAATGTATCAAAATAGTGACCATGGAATTTGGATCTCTATCCGGCTACAAACTGAATCTACATAAGACGCAAGTTCTCTTCACTGGCACTGATCCTCTTTCAGGTGTCAACACTGTCTCGGAGGCTGTATACTTAGGGGTCAAAATTGCCTCGAAGGTTGAAACAATTGTCAGTCTCAATCTCGATCCAATTCTAATCTCATCTAATAGAATGCTGGAAAATCTGGACTATTTACATCTATCTATGGTAGGTGTAATGTCATTAAGATGGTGGTTTTCCCAAGATTTCTTTATTTCTTCCGCTCAATTCCTCTTCTTATACCGAACCTAGTTTTTACAAAAATAGAAAGAATGTGTTCCCGTTTTATTTGGGGGTATATGAGGTCAAAAGAGCCATTAAGAAACTTACTCTACCAATGGCAAGGGGGGGGTTGGGTTTCCCCAGTTTCAGTACTATTATTGGGCGGCAATGCTCCAATATATGGGGATTTTATTTTTTGGCCCTCAGGTATATTTTGATCCTGCTTCTTTACCCTCCATATACGAGCTTGTTTTAGGGCCAGAAGCCAATTATTTATTCTCTAAATTTTTTGAGCCCAGCTATTACAAAAGAACCAGTTTTAAGATCTTGGTGGCTGCAGCTGCAGTCTGGTTAAAAGTGCATAATCTTTTTACTATAAGGGAATATAATCGATACATGCCACTAGGAGAAATAGGGAAACTTCCTATGATTTTTTCAGATTCAATCATGCATAGATGGAACACTCAGGGGATTAGAGCCATTGGGGACTTATTTTCTAATAACCAGCTGAAGTCTTTCTCTGAACTTCAAGAGAAATATGGGCTACATATATGGATTTTTTTAAATACCTTCAGATTCGAAGCTTTTTAGCTAAACTTATCGCAAGAGGTCAGATTAGTTTAGAAAAGAATCCAATTTTGGAATGTATAAAAAGGAAATGTAAGATATCCCAACTGTCCAAAACTATAACTGCAACCAAACAGGACGATCTTGCCTATTTTGAGCAACGCTGGGAATTGCGGCTGGGGATAGTCGGTGTTGATTTACAAGTAGTTTTGAATCTCTTGGATGCTGTTATATTCTCAGGCAGCTATAAAAGCCAATGCTATATGGCAATCTTTGATTTGTACTATTCTCCAGCGAAGATAGCCAAATGGGGTACAAATAAGGGGGATCGATGTCCTAGATGCAGCCAGAGGGCTGCTGATCTGTTGCACATGCTATTTGAATGTCCTGTACTTATCTCTTTTTTTAAAGAAATACACTGCTTTTTGAACTCAGGTTTAGGAGTCTCGGTTGATATCACACCACAATTAGTACTCTTTGGTTATGATTTTGTTCCCAACAGCAGAAATCGCTCAACCCCAGAGAAAGGCTTCTTGTTTCTGTGTATGGCCGTTTCCCGCTTAGCTCGGAGGCACCTTCTTTTTCTATATGGAAAGCTAAATTGTTATCTTTGTATAATTTGGAAACTTCTCTATATAATCATAAAAGCTCACGAAGGAAAGAATTTGGGTTCGCATTATGGGCCCCAGTGAGGAACTGGATTTGATTATTATACTTCTTTTCTGTGTATGCTCACTTATTATTGAATGATTATTGGTTGTTTTTTCTCTTTCTTTCTGATTGTAAACTTGCTTCATCGATGCTGATTTATCAAAAAAAAAAAAAAAGTAAAAAAAAAAAAGTGGACAAATGTGGGCCTCAAAGATAAATATCACTCATACGTGTCTGCTCGAACATACAAACATGCATGTCAAAGAAGTGATTGATTAAAATGCCAGCTCACATAAGCAGTCCGGTTTGTACAAGTAAGCACAAAACATTGCACAATTTGCCGGCAGCTAGCAGAGTAGAAAGAAAAATCACCGGCCGTTTTGTCTAAATGGAAGAAATGATGTTGATCTTTTTTCCGCCACAGAGCAACACTGACCCCTGGAAGAAAGAAGTTGAGCATAATAGAACAGAGGTATAATTTAGCACCATTTTACACTATGTATCGGTGCGACGTTTTAAATCATTTAATTTGTGTCAGTCCAGTTTTTCAGGAGCAAAAATGAATGTATGTAAACACAAAAAAAGTTTTAGGATCCATAAAAAACAGTCCAGTTAACCACAATTCTCTAGAGGGTCCAGAGACGGGTATGCCCAGAAGTGGATCTCGTGCTCACTGTGCCACTGAATACAAGCTAGTGTGGCTGATTAAGGGTAGTACCCCGAAACAGGTCCCATGATGCTTGTTTCCGGTTCAGGGAGGACCTAGCCTAGCCTGGCAGTTCGGGCTGCACTGTTTCCATAGGGCGCAGGGCCAAGACTGATTTGCATATGGCTGGGTCCAAACTGAGGGGGCGTGGTTAGCAAACAAACGATGGATCAAACCCAGATCTGTAACTAGGACTGAATGATTGATTTGTTCAGGATTCCATCCATCATCTGATCTTCTTGCCATGGTCTTAATGATGCCTGGAGTCAAATCTAGTTTATATATGCACATAGAAAGCTGGACAGGTTTCCCAGGCAATGTTTAAACACCCATGGAAAGCAAACAAGGAATATGCCTTCACTGACGTATTGTCGGAACAGAAAATATTTATGTTCCAGAAGCGTATATTGTCTTTAGGCAATGCCTTATGCCGAAACAATGCTGTAGTAGGAGAACGTGTAATTAAGCAATAATTTTCCTTCGCTGTTTGCTCATACTCAAGGTCGCACTAGGTCGAGGCTTACGCATTATGGAAAGGCTTTCTTGTCCACTGGTATATATTCAGCTTTTTCGAAGGTGTAATATCCGAATGATCATTTCCTCTGCTAAATATGTTCACCTTTCTCAGCTGAGAGCTCGGCTAGATGACCAACTTAATATTATGTATCCTTTATAAAATACAAAAGTTCTTATTTGTAGCTTCGTTGTTTGGTAGCACACTTCAAACTAATAACTAACTACACCCTGCCTAAAGAAAGACAGATTGTACCTTACACTAACAAATATTTTAGCATACATTTAAAATTAAATTTCTCATTCACTATCTTCAGTCTAACAAAATTCATGCTAATAATTAGCACGCTCTTAAAATGAATGGTCTTAAGTTACCATAGCATTATAGCCCACTAACAAGGGCAATACCGGTTGAAGGTCTTCGGCATGAGTTATAGACCAAAGCCACGAGCTCTTGCTCATTCTATTAAAGAACTATGTTGGAAAATTCACCATTGTCCCTCCTTGTTAAAATATTTTCTTAGAGGGGGTATATCTCCCTTTAAGCCAGAGAACCACTTTCAGGAAAGTCATGCTTGCCCCCTGCTCTACCACAGCCTAATGCATGATTTCATTTTACGCCTCATCACTTTCAAACTTCACCAGCCGCCACTGAAGGGTTTGGGCTGTTTTCATAGCAGATGCAACTGTCTGAACTGCCTTGCCGTGGTATAACTGACACTGTGTTGCAGAAAAGGACCATCTAATAATCTGGCATATCATGAAGACAGCACCTTAACCCTCTTGAGGTAACCGATGTGCCTGTACTAAAATATATGAATATAACAATTCCAGTTGTGTACATTCCTCCCAAGCTACCGAGGTCATCACCCTAGCATTCCGAGACATGCCCAATCAAGATGCTGTTGGGAAGCAGGCACAGAAAAGGGCCCACGGTCCTGGGTGCAGTCATTGAAAAACCATGCACAAAAACAATCCTACATGCTCCTTCTTGAGTGTCATGGAGGAGACTGCTAGCCACTCAGATACAGAGAATGAAGATATTCAGCAGACCAGATGTCGAGGGACACCAAAACAGATAGCACATTCACATTCAAAGAAAACACAGAAAGCAACTCCTCGCAGGGCCCTGCTCCCATGCAGTCATGGCTGCCACATTCCCTACATCCCCGTTCCTGGGTCGCTGGAAGACCTGCAGTCATCTCACCCTCCCTAAACCCTGCTCCCAGGACAGAGGTCTGCCTCCTCCCATCCACTACCCTCATCCCATGTGGGCTTGTATGCCACCTACTTTACAACCACCCAAAAGTCTGAACTCAGGGAGGCATGTCTGCCCTCCACCCACATTGCCATGTTCGCCACTTGCACTATACCCACCAGATCCCCCACACCTTCTTGGAACATATGCCAGCTGCCTGCTCTCGAGTGACTCTTCCACCTAAATCCAGGCAGGCATATTGGTCTTCCATCCACCACCAACAAATGCAGTCATGTCTGCCGGCTGCCCTCAACGCCCTGAGAACCGTGACTAGATGCATGTATGTGTGCCACCTGTCCTTCAACCATCCAGAACCTAGTCACCCACTGGCATGTCTAATACCTACCCACCACCCACAGAACCCCGTGGCAAGGCTGGGTGCACAGAGAAGTAAACAAAACGATGCAAATACATTTTGTGTGGTGCAGACGTTGCTCAGTATTCATGATGCTTTCACCACTGCAGGTTTTCCTCCAGGTCAATTTTCCAAGAGGTTACACTGAATTTATGGTTTAATAAGGCCAAACTGTAGGACACAGAACCGAGTTCCAGTGACAGTGCAAACCTGAAACCCAGCTCGGATCACTCAATGGTCATTTCCGCCATACACCACATCATTGTGCCTTTGTCATGCACACATATGCCTGGTCCAGAACTGCATGCTGCATGCATCACACGCTTGCACCACCTGATCCAAGTGAAGAGCTGGCTCGCTTCTTAAGCTCCATCCCCTCCTGCGGGGCCTCCATGACATCTTGGTCGTCTTCTATGCAAGTTAAACACTAGGTCAGCAGTGAGAACATCCTCCGGAGCGCACAACAAACTTATGGCTATCCTTTGAGATTTTCACCGACGGCGGTACAGAACACACTTTTATTAAAAACCTTGTTGTAAGGGCACAAGTACTAAAAAAAGAAGTAGGGGACTCTCCAAGTTAGGTTGTATCACAGGAAGGGACAGGTTCCTTTACCCAAGGATTAACAAACTAACTCTGCTGCCAGCCTACCCCACCAGGCGTAATATTCCATGTGCAGCAAATTTCCATGTAGATGTGATTGCTTTAGCTGCCTGGTGGTTAACACATTTGATGGAAAGATCTGTTTTTGTCTAGCACTAGTTTTGACTTAAAATAGCATACAGGGTTAATGCGCCTCCTGCAAAGCACATAATGTAACAAGCAGATGGGAGGTTTTATTTTATTTAGATAGGTAAGTGGGTTACTGCTTTGAACACAAAGATCATTTTATTACACACAGTTGCATTGTAATCCTTCTAGTATAGCAGAGTGAGCTCTGAAGGATATGGGCCTCCTACACCCAGTAACCCTCACAGTCTTAAGTAACACATTCTGTGCAATGATTACAAACGTGTGTGATTTATTGTCAGTATAATGTGTAAGTTTGCTGTAAAGTGATCTGAAACCCTATATTGGGATGAATAACGCTGTACAACAAATAAAAAATACTGGTATTTAAATTGTTATTTTGCACTGGGACAGAGTAACACATCTGACATGCTTACAGTGTATGAATATCTATTATATATGGGGGGTCCCAACACAAATCTGTGCCTCTCTTGTGCGCCTTTGAAGTGTTAACAAGCTGCTGCTTTTGTCTCCCTTCCTCTGCATTTACATCTAGGTGTGAGGCTACAGGCAGCCCCCAGCCTGGATACTCAAAAGAAGGCCAAAGGGGGCCCTTAAGTTTGGCCTTTGTGATGGCCAAGGTGGAGTCTCAAAAGACAAAACCCCACTCCTCGTCTGCACGTTGCTGCTCGGAAGGAAAGTAGATAACAAGCAGGCGCTGCTGAATGTACCCCGGTGTCTCAAAATTACACTGGGACGAGTTCAGCAAATTTTAGAGTGGGGCTCAACTTCTTGGCAGGGTGGACGGCGTCCACCCTGTGTAAATAGTGGGTGGACGCCCTCCACCCACGTGTACCCAGACTCGAGCTCTGCTTGTTGCGATGTAGAAGATCTCAAACTACCCAAAAACATCCACCCCACAGAAGACGGATGCTTCCAAAGGCTGCAAATCAGAGGAGTCCCTGTCCTGGTTTGTAGTGCGTTCTACATGAGCTGGGTTACTCGGGATGCAGCTCCCTGGAATCAAGGCCAGCTGCGGACAGGGAATCATTCGTTCGCCTTGCCTCTGGAACGCAGATCACTAACTGCACATTGGCTGCAGCACCTGGATTTGGTGCGAGAGTCACTGGCGCCACAGGTAACGTTCAGATTCATTCTTCACTATTTGTCCCTAGGGTGAGGTCAGTGTCTGTTCTGCTTGCTGTTTACTTGCGCTGGTCAGGTCATTCGTAAGGTTGCCTTTCCTTCATTCCATGAGCTGGTGGTAGATTGAGCTATTTGGTGCAACTATAAGAACTTTTTTTGTTGCAATTATTGCTGGGATACAGGTAGACACCCATATTTTTGTTGTTGTTGACATGAATGACAGATTTTTAGTTAATTATAAGTCCAGCATCTGTACAAGTGATACTGAATGCCACAGCACGTGTAGTGTGCCACTTAAACTCCACTGCACAACCATTGGCAAATGTTATGTCCATGGCACAGATTATCGATATTTTGTGCGTGTAGCATTTACTGGTTAGTATTGTCTTTGCTTTAGTTTAATAAGTACCATCTCTCATGGCTCACTATTATATGGTAATCCACCCCTTCTGACGCAGTCTGCCATGCTCAGAAGGACAAAGGCAAGAAGAGCCCGACCCGCATGCAGTTGAAGAACAAGGGCTCTGTTGTGGTTTATTACTGGCCCCTTTAAGTGCATGCCAGGCAGCTCATGCCAGGAATGCTGTGAGTTCCTGGTTAGAGGGTACCAAGCTGGTCAGTTGAGACCAGAGACACGGAGGGACCAGCAGCATTGTTGGGGGGGAGGGGGGGTATTTTCCTTAACTATTAAAGACACCCTCCAATTACACCGACTTCGTGTTTCAACAGGTTCTCCATCACCGATGCTGAACTGCAGATTTGCCGCAAGTATCTCCCATGCCTACAGTTGTCTGACGCGGATCAGACTGGATCACAAAAAAAGACTGGCGCCTAAGCGCTTCAGAACTATCCTCAAGGTGCGGAGACCGACTTTCATAACACCACGATGGTTGTAAGGTCAGGTGAATGTAAAACTGTGGAGGCCAACAGTGAGACCAGAAGCAAAGACTCAATCATCGGGATACATGAAAGGGCATGCTTTAGTGCACTTCACAGTCACATTCATTGAGCAGCAACACTTCTAGAGTTTGTGTAACTGTACAGTGGGTATTGGTATTGGGTACCAGTTGTGAAATGGGGACCTTGGACACCAGAAAATTCCACCATGCTTTTTCATGAACATCACTGTTTCAAGGTACTCTTGAAAATAAATTTTTTGAATTGATGGGATACATTTCACGGTGGTGTCTGCAGACCCAATTATACACGGGGGAATGGGTCTAATGCGCAACACCCATGTGGTGCTTTCGGATAGGACGATGATATAAAGCGGGGTTCTGGGGCACGCTCACCATCTTTCGCCGGGGAATTCTGGTGCAGCGCTCCGGCCCACGACCATCGCTGCTGGCGTATCTCGGCCCATGTCTTCTTGGCTGATCGCTGGATGACTGCTTCGTAGCGTTCCTGGAGGCAGAAAGAAGAGAAGATCCTTTAGCACATATGGGCATATGACCATACTACATACATGGCACATTCCGTGCCATGTAACAAAGTAGCTGTTTTCTGGAAACTATCAATGGATATTGATGGATCATAGAGTGGTGGGGTGATGTGTTGTGGAGTGACTGCAGCGGAGAGTGAGTGGAGCAGGAAAAAAAAACTATAATATTATGGAAGTGGTGAGCCAAAGTCTGAACGCCAGCTTCTTGAATGCGGAAGCAGACAAGACGAACAAGGACTCTAAACAAAAGCACAGGCTGTGGTTCTGACACTGTGGAACATCATCAACGTGCCACCTGTTCCATTGGCCTCAAAATCCAGGAGCCGCAGCAACGCTGGTGGACCGAGTACAACATGGACGACTTCTAGTTATCTGTAGTTTGTATTTTATTCCCCATGCAAATGTGGTAGTCAAATAGGGACACTAAAGAATCAAAGGTTCTCTTGGCTCCTCTTTGCCAATCACAGAGTGGTCCCCACCAGATCACTCTTCATGGGTAGCGCAGACCACTGCAAAGCGCAGTGTACTCTAGCACCCCTACATAGCCACTCATCGAACTTCAGAGACTGAATAACCAAGGTGGAATATAAACTAGAGCACCCAGAACAAGACCGTAATATGAAGCAGGGGCAACAAACCACTCAAACATGCCCATGATGCACAACTAAATAAAATATATAATTCTTAAAAAAAGAAAAATCACTCTTGAATGATCTGGTTGTTGTAATGCCTACATAAGCTTGTTTTAATTGCTACCACAATCACAGTTGGAGACAATGACTAACATTTTTCAGGTGTTAAATATTTAAGCCAGTGTATGTATGTGTGTGTATATATATATATATATATATATATATATATATATATATATATATATATATATATATATCCATCCAATTACCACTCCGAGGTGCTTTCCGGCACCGGAAAAGAGAGACGGACAACTTCTTTTTTGCTGATACTGCCAGCCGCAGTACCAATTTATTTAGATCATCTGTCTGGTGCAAAGTAAGAAAAAAAGCGTTTCTGCCAACTCGGTGGCCTTGCTCACATGAGCGCGTCGCAGGAGAGTGACGTATTTATTTACAAAAAGTGACACAGTCTCATGATTGGTTAATGCCTTGTAGCGTAGATATAAACATAGAGAAAATACTTGCAAAGTTTAGCATCATAATGTCAACATTTCATTGGTCCATTGGCAAGTAAACAAATATATACACACGAAATTGTTATGTCGGAAAAAGTAACTGGGGAAACAAGAGAGACATGCACTGAGATTACAACACTGTCTCCAAAATTAATTGTTAACAGTTCAAGCTAGAGCGTCGAATGATGAAAATGAGTCAATTGATGGCAACTTCCTCTATTCCTATATTTATTTATTCTCTCTCAAAGTTAGAAATGCTGGGTTACTGGGAGAGCTTGTAATGGAGCTCAGAGTCCTCACTTCCTCCAGGTTACTGCCCTGGTTTGCGCTTTAAGAAACCACTGCCTAAAAGACGGGAAACCCAGCCCTAGCATGAAAATCACTTATTTCATCAAAAGCCCCGTGCTCAGTACAACGACTAATGTTGTTGCCACAAAAAAGCAGCATTGTGCTAATGGGGAACTAGTAGCTATCTGAGATGAGCAGCATTTCTAACATGAAAAAATACCCCAGCAGCTCGGATGTCCGGTTTCTATATTTATACTGAATTAGAAGATGGTGTCAGCTGGATTACATCACCAGAAGAGTGCTATAACCAATAGCATGAGGCGACAGAAATATTCCTTTGGTGGTAGTGAAACCCGTTTTATGTATATGTTAAAGAATTTCTACCAATAGGTATTGCAGATCGTTGCAATGCCAAGCCGTTCATAAAAATGCACAAGATTTTTCACAGCACTTAGATTGCAGTCTTTACGCAGAAAGTCTCTTACAGAATTTAAAAAACGCCTGGATGTAGAAACAAGCTTTGGCGAAGAAACACACTGGCTAAAAACAACATTTTTGGGGCTCATAAAGACAAGCATGGCCATAATAATCCCTGGCATGGACTAGAACTACTTTGCATGTGGCTGTGTTCCTTGTGAAAGAGCAGAATGCCATCACTCACAGTGAAGGTAGCCGATAGCGGAAGTGGGACAACCCACTGCACCATGCTATATGCTGTAGTCGGTAGGAGTCCCAAGTAAATGAAGAAACAGCAGACCAATGGTGGCAGGTGGCTGGCTGAATGCCCGTATGGTTAAGTATATGTACATCATTTTATTAAAATCCAAATGACTTGTGTAACGCAAGATCTAAACACCCAGGTGCTCTACATATCAAACACGGCCACTAAAACATGAAGCACAGAGTGAAAGCCCTGGTGCTCAAACAGGCCCTTTACAGCTTGTCACCATGGAGACATCCACACCTACAGAAATGTGTACACAGACCTTTCACTTGCACAACCCCTATCCACTTACAACGCACAAATAGTAACAGACTTTCCCAGCACTCCATGAGAATGAAAGAAAACAACTTTTAAAGGGGAGGTCTAGCCACATGTCTACATTTTGGCTTTGAGGCTCGGCAGAGTTAGTAGGTGGAAACAATTACAGTGGCATTGCATGACACTACCTACTGGACAGTAAGTGGCTTGTTGTTTCACATATCCTTGTTTTGCCCAAGGAATCCGGCCACTGCTGTGCACGATATGAGAGATGTCCAATCAGTGCAAGCATGAACACGAGTATTTCTTTATATCCCACAGGATTCATTGCCATCTTGGATCAGGAGGAACTGCATTCACAAACACAAGACATAGGGCATTTGTTCTGCTGTAGTTTTTCTCTGGTAATGACAATGGTATGAATGTATGGGAAGGAGAGCCGTTGCCCATAACTGGTAAGAGCTCATCAGCAAACACGTTTGTTAACAAGGAAATTTGAGTCAGCCCTTAGACAATTGTGTTTTTCAACGACAGATAGCAATAAGAGTACAATTCTAAACCATTCCTTAGCTCATGTACAGAGTTCCGCAGCTCTGTGAGATCTGATTGTAGCAGCCATCTTGGATCAGGAAAAATCATGTTCATAGAACAGAAACTTAAGATCACAAGCTCGGCAGCCCTCATGAAATGACAGCAACATGGTTTTAGCATACATGAACCAGTAGCAAGGCTTAACCCAGATGCACAAATGAGTCTAAATACCAACCAGAAGGAGTCCTGTTTGTATGTTTGAAACAAGAATAAACGTTCAAGCTAACCTGCTGTATCTGAGCAAGTTTCTCATAAAACCTTTTGTTTGCCACATATCGCTGTCACGCCAAGAAGAATGGAAACAAAACCGAGACATGCCTTTTTTCTCTGTCTGCTCGTCTTTTCCTTCAGTCAAAAGCAATACAAACAAGGCGGAGTTAGCCTAGCTATGTACAACAGACTGTCTTTCCCCATTTTTAACAGAATATGTGAACTGAAAGGGATGGAAAACTCCTACTCACATTTCCACGGCTTCGAACATAAATTGACTGCATAAAATGGTGACAGGAAATAGGAGCTAATCACCGATTTGAAATAAAGACTAGCATGCTAGCCTAGATCGCCGACTGAGTCAGCCCTGAGCACCATCCAGATAGGGGGAAAACACTTTAGATTCCGTCACTTTCCCATGCAGGAGTCGATGGAAATATACATGTCGCTATAAACGGTCCTAACCTGTCCAGAAAGGCAGGAGAACTGGGAATTAAAAACGTGTTGTGCCCTCTACCAAACAAAACCCAAAATGCTTTGCTTTATAAATGCTTTTTTGTTCATACAGACATGCCTAATTCCCTACAACATTTATTTTTTTCCTTTGTTCTCTACAGCAGAGATCATTTAATTTTTTTAATCTGCAGTGATTGGAGATCACTGGTGCCATGTCCCTGTGGGGAGGGACTTCCTGAAAGTAAAAAGGACTTCACGTATAATTTAGCAGAGCAAAAATACTACGCGTCGCTTCTGCATCAAGAAGTCACCTCGAGCCCGCTCACTACATCAGTTCTCACATAGGTGGGCTCCAGGCAGGTGCGATATTTTAGCGGCAACACATTGAAAGAAGCAGCCCAAAAGAATTTTAAATCTATTTCAAGGCGATACTCTTAACAGACCCAGTCACATCCAAACTTTCAAAATGCAGAACATCTCAATGACATCAAAAAACGTCCCAGGGAGGAAAAGCCAACTCTGGTTACGCATATGGCTGTAGCCATAATTTGAAGGGGCTAGCGGTAAAGAGAAACAAACAGTTCTCTTTACCTATTACAGCATCAATAACAATCACCAATCAATAAGCATTCTAGAATGTTCCTTTGGTTTGATGATATCAGCTTGGGCTTTGAGACCTACTGTGACATCATTCACTAGAAGGTTCCCAAGGTATCTGCTGATCTAGCAGTTTTCTCCAATAATATTAAAAAAGTTTCCCATACAACGGAATTTAACGTATTTAAATCATAAGTGCAGACAGATGCGTCGAGCGGGGGTTTGGGGTGCAGGGCATGGAACATGCATCCACCTCCACACAGCCATTGTAGGCCTACTGAAGGACCTGGGAGACACTATCAAAAACTGAGGCTCAATGACGCAATCACCTTGTTCTTCTCATATTTTAGTCTTTGCCGCTCTTCTAACACTGCTCGGCGCTTGTCCGCCTTCAGCCTCTGCTCCTCGAGCCTCTTCCGCCTGTCCTGCAGCTGCTTCTCCCGGAGCTGTTTGGCTTTTTCTTCTTTCTCCAACCAGACAGATTTCTTGGCAGCTGAAAAAAAGAAACAGCATGGATCACAATTCAAATTATCCACAGATGCTGAGCGACTTCTCGTAGCGATATTGAACTTGGTTACTTGTATAGTAAACATCACAGAGTAAATCATCAAAGCCCTTTTACGAATCGAATATGTGGTCAGACACCCCCAGCAGACACTGGTCCTTATGAGTTGAGTTTGACACTTTTACACAATAACAGTAGGCCTGGGCGGTAAACTCCGCGATGCAGTTTTTCCCACTCTCTGTAGAGCATGAAGTTCCCAAAAAACTCCACGTAGCAGAGAGGAGCAGAGTTTTACCTCGTTCGCGGCTCACCAACATGAAAGTTGGCGAGCGTGAGCAAGGAAAATCCAACGCTAGACAACCTCCTGGCGAGACTTCTCAACGTGGGGAGTCGTGGCAGGTTGCTGCTGCTCACATTGAGAAACCTGACGCTTGCGTTGAGGAAGCTGCCGCTCAAGTAGAACTCAAAAGGCAGAAAGAAGCTGCGCCCTCTTGCACTGCATGTGGTACCGGCCGTTCACACCGATTTTACAGAGCGACAAACACCCATCTCTAAAAATCAGCGCGACTTACCTCACTTCTCCGCTTGTGGAACTCTACAGAGGGCTGCGCTCCACCCAAGCATAAGTAACAGTATTATAATTTTGTATACTCTTAACACAAAAGGCCCTCCTTCTCTGGCCTACACGGGAGAGGCTGATCATATGGGCGGGCACACAAAAGGATACCTGGTGAAAAGATGTTTAGAAGGCACCATGTGACGGGCTAAGCCCAACAGGTAGGCCACTGGAATTCTGTGACCACAGCATTTTCAGAATAATTGAGCCTTTATTGAACCTGCCACATAATCCACCATCTGCTGCATATTTTGCACACTTAAAAAAATAGTGTGGGGCGGGGGCTGGTGTGTGGTTTGCACATGTATGTTAGTTCTCAAGTCACAGGTTGTCAATACCAACTCAGCAATTCTTCCTTTTACAGTTGACAGATTGACTACCAGCGAATTAGGTAACCACAGCAAAACTTAATCTGTGGTGCACTAGTGAAATATGTGAAAAACAACAGGAGAGAGAGGGAGAGTCACTCTTGTTCCCCCTAGGCTATATATTCAACAACAACAAAAGAGTGAATGTTTAATCTAAAAGGTAGGACAGCACAAAGGAAATACTTATTTCTTTAAAAGAACCCTCACTCACCAACCTGGTTGGTGACATGCTTCATCATTGGGTTCCCACCAGAGGCCGAATGCCTCCCTGGTGTGCTACAACGCCTGAGTTACAGCGGAGCAGGTTTATTTTGGGGGGGTGCAAGGATGTGAGTGTTGGGAGTAGTGTGAAATTTTAAAAGGTGACAGGTTTTTACCAAAAATAAATTTTAATGGTGGAAAAACCGGCAACCGTTAAAAGAAGTGTGACGGATGTTGACTGGCTGGTTAGGTTGACCAGGACCATCCGATTTGGTAAAATGAGTGAAATCAAATGGTCAACATGTTTCAGCTTATCTATGCATGTTCGCTAAGCATTCTTCAGGACCGTGAAATAGCCTTTGACATTATTGGCATCCTTGATGGAATGTCAAGATTGCCTCAATGAATCAGAAAGAGGGGAATGCTGTTATTAACCAGCATCTGAAGGTAGATGAAAATATGAAGTGGGGCATGAAGAAGGCAGGGACATATGGCTTGTTTGTGATGGGAGAGTTTGGGTAGAGGGCGGGTGCTAATAGCCTTACTGCCTACATGCTGATGCCATTAACAGCTAGTAATTACCACTCATTATGCATCCTCACCTTCGATCCCCAACCATAACTGTAGGGCAGGTAATTAACATTGCTCAATATTCGCATGAGGATAAGAATGCTGAATTATTATTGAATCAAAGATCACTGCCGATAGTTTGGGAGCTCTTCTGAATCCAGGGTGGTTTTAAACATTGAGCTAGCACCTGTGGTAGTTCGTTGTGCCTTCTCTCCGCCTTTCACCACACACTCCCTGAAGAGGAGCCATTCTCGTGTAAAGAGTAGCGGCTCCTACACAATGGTGGAGGAGCGCCGCCTCACTGCCTGGCACAGAACCAGCAAACGGTTCCTGGCTCTGAGCCAGCTTGTGCATGGAGGGGCGGGGCATGGGAGGGTGGAAGAGGAGTGCTTGTGCACTCCCCAAGTGCTCATGTGTGTTTGGCCAACCATCTCAGGCCAACCAAAACACACATGCGCACTTAAGTTTCTCCAGCCCGGCTGCTGCTGGAGAAGCCCCACAGACTCAATGACTTGAGCAGAGCATTTTCCTACCCGCTCAGGCCAATACCTCTGATGCTCTGCCACACAGGGATTGGCTGGGAGTCTGTCCCAGGGGCTGCTGGGACCCAGGAAGATGCCAGTAGGAGCGAGGCAACGCAGGAGGTGGCATCAGGTAAGTTTTAAAAATTATTATTAACCTGTCGTCCTGTCGCCCGTGCTGCCCCCACCCACCTCACCACCCCTTTGTCAATGGCGGCCGCCACTGCGTATAAAACACACATGCGGGCCAAACGTGTTTTCTGATCTCATAGCCGTTCCTGTTCTGCATTCTGATGGCGCCTACCAATGTAGTTGTTAAAAAAATATACAGAGTGGGCTTTGACGCCACACAGAAGTGAGTATTTGTCTTGCACCTCGTGCTTTTGGCTGATTGGTGTATTCTTCCAGTGCACTGCACGAGGGACTATATTGCATCCCAAAAGTACACAATCATTACACATTACGTTCTTTTTCCTATACATGCATTGTTTTCTAAATCTGTATAAATCGTTTTTGTTTCTTCACTTCAAAAGGCTAAATATTTTAGTTAGTGGTCAAAATGCAAGCTAGACCTATTGGCTTTTCTAATGTTGGTTTAAACTGTCGAGGAGGTATAAATAATTAAATAATTTGCTGCTGTGCTTGAGAATCATTAGGAGGAGGGGTGTGTGTGTCTTGAGTCTTCTACCAGTTACCCCCAACTTGGAGGCAAAACTACTAGATTCAACCCATGTACTCTGCCAACTAGTGTACTCTGAATATAAATACATGGCAAAGAATGTTGCATAACTGTACGCACGTTATGCGAGGCTCACTAGGCTGCTCATTAATTCCAAAAGTCCAGGTTACAAACCATCGGAAACTTGGTTGGGGAATCATTCGCCAGGTTTGGTCACTCTGAACCCACACGGGCGCCTCCACCCAATACCTGGTGAAACCAGGCACAGGCTTTTAAAGCCTTTTGAGTCATTTCTGGGTAGGCCAGTGAGGTTAGACAGAGCCTGGGGCCCGTGCCCCTTCGGAGGCTTTAGTCTGTCAGGAAATCACCCGATTCCCCTATTGTCCGGATTAGTGCACTATGGGCAATAACACAATGCTGATAATGAAAGGAACTTTGAAAACCTCAAAGTGCACATACCTGCTCAGAACGTGTGTGTGTGGGTCACGCCTCGCTATCTGTTACCTCGCCAATGATATTTTTGCACTGCTGCTACCAACGAAAATTCAAACTATAGCAGAGTTTGTAAAACAATGACGCATACGCTTGTTTTAAAAAAATGCTCAGAATTCCCTTGTGGTGCTTCTCATTGCAATCCATCATCTGAGATCTATACGTTCGCAGAAGGGAGAAAAGCACTTAGCCAGTGAGGGATGCGTGCACTGAGGCGTCTTGCCACATGGCACTGGGGAGCAGCAGCAGAGGAAGAGCACTTCCCTGCCAGAAACCCAAGCCAAGCTCTTCGCTGCCCCAGGGGAACGATATGCAGCAAGTGCGTACCCATGATAGGACAGACGGACTAAGCGGGTGTTTGGACGGCCTTGTTATACACTAGAGAAATCAAAGACCCCCTGTGATGACCTGCACCAGGAGGAAAAGAAACAGGAGCTTTAGGTACCAGTTAACATCTTCATGGAAGACCAGTTTAACAGCTTCTTCCAGACAAGGGACTGGGATTGCTTCAAACAGGTCTCCTTCCTCTGCAGTAAGACTGAGAGCAACTCCAGGCCAGGCCGTCTTAATCAATATGCCACGGCGTAAGACTTGGGTACAGACACTCCTCTCGACCCGCAAAGCCTTACTGGGAGAACCATTACACCCACCACCCTTCATCGTCAGTACCTCCAGATTAGGACTAATCAACAACTCATTACGGACAGCCGCGGCCCGTGCAGGTAAGAGCGGTGGGCCGGGTCGGGAGGGACGATTCGACAGACGACCACAAGGAAAAATTAAATCAAATAAATAATTAATTTTCCCTCATCATTGTTTGTAGAAATCACCCCGCCCCCCTAAACCCAGCCCCACCACTCTTACCTGCACGGGCCGCGGCTGATCGCTGACCTCCTCTTCCCTCACTCAAGACAGGAGGCTGCCCACGTCAGGCGCAGCACGACAATTTCGGCGGGCGGTGACCTAGCGCCGCATTCTCCTGCCCCACGGCACACCCCTCGCAGCCATGACCACCTAGCTTGAGGGGAGATACAAGATGTTAAGAGGAACTCGTTCACTCGCCCCGGACCGCTGACGTTACTTCAGTTGTAGGACACCTGAGGGTGGGGCTAGGGGATAAATACCTGGTGCCCTGGGGTTGGACTTTCAACAACCTCAGCATACAAAGCAGGCCTCACCGCTCATAATATAAAAAAATGGATTGGTGGGATTCAGAGCACTATGAACTATATATCAGGCCCTGAGGGGTGTAGCTGCATAAGCCGGGGGTTATTACCCTTCACCCCGCAGTGAAAAGACCATCACACCCGGGGTGATTGCTCCTTAAAGAAAGGGTTTTTGGTACCGGTAATGGCAATGGATTCCTTTTCTACGCTTCAGACTGTGGTTCTGCAATCGCCCACTTTGTATATAGGTTTGTGAATTTTATACTTGAAGTGAACAACATACGGTTTTGCATGACAAACCTGTGCTTGTGTGTGACAGCCATCAGAGGCTTTGTAGAAGAGCTAGGGCGTGTGTTAAATAGGCAATGAAGTATTGCATCCCTGTATCCTTTGCTTTTTCTCATGCTAGTGGTAAGAGTTTGGGTCATCGGCCACTCGTTCGTTGCAAGGGTGGCACAACCGGCGAAGTCAAGGAACTGGAACCATGGCTCGTCTAACACCCTGCTGACGTGGATAGGTTTACCCGGCATGAGATGGGCAAACCTATTGAACTAGCTGCACCAGAAGCTTGATAGTGAACCTAAGGGCCCCCCATATGCAAGAGCTCCACTTGGGATGAAATGATTTAACTACTTTAGGCCGGCGGGGTGCTTGGTTCAGGCCATGAAAAAGTCCATTGTAGGCATCAGTAGACTCTTGGGCTCCTGCAAAACAATTTGGTCTGAGATTATCCCTCGCCAGCTGTGAGAAGCAGCAATCGAGCTGGCTCGCAGACAAATTAACTGTGCTATGCGGAAGATCACAGACAAGAGGGACTGGGGTTTTTTAAGGCATAGTCTGATCAATATGAATAACAAGGGTTACTTTGCAGAGGATGGAGTCCACTTATTGGATGTGGGCACAGCTATTCCTTTTAGACATGCAGGAGGCATTGGAGGAAGCTTAAGGCAGGTAAATGGGTGGCAGGGGAAATGGGCTAGACATCACTGGGTGGGCCTTAGAGCCAAATGGCGGTTGCCACTGTAGCATGGCGGGGTTATGGGGCAATCCAAAGTGTTTTGATGCAGGAAGTAACCATGGAGGGAGCCCAAAGATGGTGCTCCATGCCAACTCCCCAGAATGAAAGTGACGGCACCCTGTTAGTCCCACAGGCAGTTGTAAACTTGAGCAACTGGGGGCTTGCCCTGTACAGCTCCGCCACAGCGCACGAGTTCTTTTCTATGGGGTCAACAGTGTGGGAAACATATGAAAGTTAAAGCGCCAGATGGGGTTGAGTCCAGGCCCTGGTTAGCTAATCAGGTGGGCGGTCAGCAAAGGTTGCTCATCCGCTGGCAGCCCTTGGATCGACCGTAAGTTAACCCAATTTTGTCTTTCTAACTTATGCAATAATGAACCTGCAGCTAAGCTCTCTCCAACAACTGGTGTGGCCTTGTCTTTGCTTCAGGTTCAATGCATTTCAACCAGGGCAGTAAGTGTGTGGTGGGCTTTGGGATATCGCCACTGTGCCCCTGTAGAACGTGATCTGTTCCCTGTTCCACTATGCCTGTTCACGTGACTACAGTGATCTTACGTGGCCTCAAAAAATAAGGATATTAGCTTAACAATCAAGTGGCTGACCTTGGCAACTCCATGGAGTAATAAACCATGTTCATTTGAAAAATTGGGTGTATGTTGGCCATCTATACATCGTGGAGGAGATGGGCCGGAGCCAAGTGTCAGAGTGAAAGACAATCCTCTCTTTGGTTACAAATCTATGCTTCAAGTTCAGGACAAATGCATGAATAGTTTGTTGCGGTGCCAAGTTTCCTGTGGTCTTCAGATCAACAAGCATAATGATATTTTTTACATAAAAGTACAAATGTATATTTCATATGCATTACAAAACATTTTGTACTGATAAAATTACATGTGAATTTAAATCTACTTTCTCATGTGATCAACATTAGGTAAGGGTGGGGGTCAAAGTCTCTTCGGCACTGTTACTGTGATGGACTTTTATTGCAGTTTATCAACGTCAGTTCATTCTCTTTCCCAGTGTGTATGTTGATGCGTTTCGACCCCTTAGAACTATTGGTGACAGTTTTCTTTAGGACTTGTATTCTCCATATGCCTTAAACTAATGATGCAACTGAGTGTCTCTTTACGTAAACTTCTTTTAACACACAAATATATGTCTTGCCTTGAGTCAGCCAATGCCCCCCTTTGCAATCCACCCAGAAGGTGGGACCAGGAACTTGGTCCACTATTATTTAAGACACAACTCATTAATAGATATCTTGCATACCTTGTACATAGTTTACTTGTGAGACATCAAATGTCTTTAATTTTTACAGCTCCAGAACTCCTATGGATTCCATTTCCAGGCACCCGCTCAACTCCCATACAACATACACAACAGGATTCGAAACCATACACACAATATTACACTCCAAACATCTATAAGACTCTGTGTGAATTCCGGCACGCACATCTGCAAGAACTTGTGTTAAAATTTGTTGGACCTCTTGGTAAATGTGAAAACTATACTGCCCTGCATGAAAAGCTTGAAATATCACCCGTGGGTGACAATCACAGCCTTGAATATGGGCGACAGTTTTTTTCTTTTTTAATTGGAGCAGAAAACCGCTGCCTGCAGAGTGTTTTGAACCACCCAAAATATACATAAAGAACCTACAAGAGCAGGAGAACCACAACACCATGTAAATCAATAAAAATAAATAAAAAACACTTGACAACTTTGGAATCATCAAGCAACATACACTGCATGGTCAAAGGGAAGAGCGGGTCATTACAGAAGAGGAGTTGTGAACACTGCTTGGTCGGTCATGCCACAAGTACTTTACTTTTATCAGGGATGTAGGTAGTTTATACCTGGGAAAAAGTTATTTTAAAAAGATTCAGGCACAAAGTTGCTGGAGAGTTAACAGAAGAGATAAAAGCAGGGTTTGTGCTCACAATTTTTTCAGAAATTTTAGTATTGATAGAGTTTATCAGTGAGTGCATGTTGAAGTAATCCTTCTGTACAATGTGCGCTAGGAAGGAGATTTGAGCACTGAAAGAGAATAAAGTGAGGAACAACAAGAGAGGACAAAAAGGAGACCGGGCCAAGAATAGTTGCTGAATGCAGGGACTTAATTCAGATCGCTTTTATTGCGCTCTTGACTTCTCTGGTGGGATCATGCACTATTTTGCTTGCTTATCTCTGGTAGACTCCACAAAGTTGTGCAATACTCCATATGTGGCCGCAGAAACGTGCCAACAGTCCAGTTGCAGCCTCTAGAACTGGATTCGGTACTGTAGATTTTGCCCCCGATAATCAATAGAGTACACCAGATGAGATCATCATCGCTAGTCAGTACTATTGATAAAGCCTATAAATTTGGCCTCGAGAAATGTAAACAATAGTGCAGATTTCAACTCCAGAACTGTACAATAGAAACTCACCAGTGATTAAAAACCTCTGGATCCTGCTGCATTTATAGGACCAGCTAAGGGAATCGCACCCCATCCCCTAATCATGATTCTAAAGCGCACCTTACACTATACGATTGCCAGCGATGTGTGAACTATTGAACTCCTAAAACATACAACACAGACAACTATGCCCTGCAAACCTACCTGAGCTAGGTAACTTTGATGTTCCATCTAGAACAGAACAATAATCCAGATGCAGACCCCAGAACTGACGACCATACTCTTCTCATCACCCTACATTGTTGTAGTAACTTAAAAATGTAAAAGTGCAGGTGCTGTCATACATTGGATTCCCTCCTGCCTAGAACAATCACCCAGCACATCTCTTACCGCTTTCTCCTCAGCATTGGGACCAGCCAGAGTCAGTCAAAGTTTCATCACTGCCCACTTCTTATTAATGTGCATCTCAGCTCTATCCTTATCACCACCGTCAACCTCTACTGCTACAATTACACAGACGGCACACAAACAAAACAATCTTAAACACCCATTAGATCTTCAGTGGTTGATCAATTGATGCCAACTTACTCCATCAAGCAAAACACTTAGAAAAGTGATGTACTGGGAAAATGTACCAACTTTCACCTGTCTACCATCGGGCTGAAAGAACTTGGATCTTCACCAAGTCCTTCAAACCAAATAGTGGATCTACGGGTAATTATGAAGCCTAATCTCTCCCTTTTGGCAGAACTTAATCAGCTTTGATATGACCCTTTGACGTAATGTGATCACTACATCAAATTTACTCCCAACATTGGCTCAATGGGTAAAAGTGACCAGTGCCGTGGTGATTTTCCATCATGACTATCCCAATGGTGCATACCGTGGCGCCCCAGCCCACTGGATCTGCAAACTACAGCGACTCAAGAACGCAGCAGAGAGACTTCTTATTCTATAGGTCAGGAATAACATTTCCCAGCCAGTAGCAAATCATTACACTGACTGCCAGCGGCTAGACATGCTACCTTTTAACCAATGTGCATCGAGCTATTCAGGGTATGAAACCTCTCTTCCTTCAGCATAAACTCTATGGCTACCATCAAGGTAATTCACTCCACTCTAGATTGGAGACCCTCTTGCCTTTCTCTTTCTTAAAGTTTCACATCAGGAGTAGCTCCCTCTCAATTCAATCAGTGAAGACATGGAATTTGATTTCCTGCTAGAATAAGCAAAATTGACAAGCATTTCAGATTCTGGAGAGCATTAATACCCAGACTGTACCTGCAAACATAACTGCACGCCACAAACCACTGCAAAAACTATCTGCATATTGTGTGACCACATATTTTGTGCTTATGCACATTCTCTAAATCTTACACTTCTTCACTAACACCGCCCTTATAGAGGTTACGACAATTATGATCCTTTTAAGCATGTAGTCCGGCTATGGGTGCACCAGTGGGGATTGATGTTAATCTGATGAAAGACTGGCATCTAACACCAGAGAATACCCAAAAAAGATCAAGATACTGGGGAAATGGAAAATCATTATGAGCTGGACTGCGGAGACACTTCTGGTAAATGCTGCAGGTGTGGCGACGGTGAAAACGCTTACACTTGCTCTTAGAATGCGATTATGCAGCCGTTGTCTGATGTGCACTCTTTATTAAGACATTAGTAATTTATCACGCTCATACAAATGCACGTGTGGATCCAACAGGTGTGGGATTGGTTTGGTTTTAAGTGAAATATAAAAAGAAATCAAAGTAAAAAATCCAGCACTACAAAAAGGAGGTCCAAGAACCCCTTATAAATCCGTGCGCTCTGTGGCCTTTCCGGGGGTAAAAGGCGCTATATACTTATACAGTACAATGCACTACAGTAGAACTTAACCTGCAGACCCGAGCGCGAAACTGTAGGTGCAGAGAACAGACAGGCAAACTCTCCAGATATATCCTGCAGACTTGTTAAATGCTCCAAATGTATTCTCACAGATCTAGACAACCCCCCCACCCACCTCGAGCCAAACCATATCAAGTTCCCGCTCAATCTCTTTCAGCCCATATAGCACAGTGGGGATCTTACAATCCGTCATAAAAGGGTCAAACTTCGATGCATGCACAAGTAGTTCACGCCATCATCTTGCACACACACAAATATGGCAATAGCACCTCCTGGGTAGGTTTGGTTTTTGAGGCGCTACATTGTGACATGTGTGGCTGCCCCTTCAACGAGTAAAAGGAAAGAAAGCCTAGATTCTAAATTCTATTACAGGACCGGAGGCTTCGTATTATGCTTCTCTTTCTATTTATTGCTACCCACAGCAGCCAATGAAAACTTTTGTTACATGAAAAACAACAACATTTCTCATGATGCACATGTCACATCACTTCCTGCAGGGCCCCATAAGAGCCAGCCATACCGGAACTAGTCCTCTTTCTTTGCTGCTCACGCAGACAGTTAAGTGAAAGCTCCGATTTTGATGGGCATTGGATTCGATTTAATTGATTTTGATGGATATGTGGTTTCTGTTAGCGATAGCTATTGTCTATGCCAACCGCTTATAATACG
Organism: Triturus cristatus; assembly: GCF_964204655.1. Classification (NCBI taxonomy): domain Eukaryota; kingdom Metazoa; phylum Chordata; class Amphibia; order Caudata; family Salamandridae; genus Triturus; species Triturus cristatus. Next base: position 405,705,114 of record NC_140584.1, read on the forward strand.
ATAATGTCTAGGTTTCCGGCGCGCGCGCCTTGAGTTGTGTGCAACCTTTCATTGCTGGGGGTTTAAATCGCGCTGCGGCGCTTTGTACGATCTGAGGCATATTTGGACAGCGAGCGGGCCGAGGCGCGAAAGCGCATGTTTCCGATTAAAATAACTTACACGCGGCGCTCGGCCGCTTCGCATGCCCTGCTTGCGCTTTACCAATTTCAGCACCAGGTACCGTCCCGCCCTCGGCGGGTTCAACCTTGATGATTTATGGGCGCTGGGCTTCCCTTGTACGCCGCTGACGCCAGGAGCCGGGTAGTTTTAGTTTCGTTCGTGTTTCCACGTGTGTAGCCCAATCTGGTAGGTTTAGTAGGATTTGGGCTACGCACATCGAAACGACCAGATTAGTTTCGTTTTTTAGGCATCTGGGCTTAGTTTTTACTCGAAGAGCACTGCTGACGCCTGGCTGGCTGTAATAACGACCTGGGCCTGGAGGGAGCACACCTCCTTGTATTTGATATTTGCTCTTGGCTCCACTACGCCCTGTGGGCTGGAATAATTGTTCTACAGCTGCTGCTGAGGAGCTAGGTACCGGTGCTGCTGTGCTGTGGGTTGGCTCCCCCCTTGGATTTCCTCCTTGATATTACCTTATGAGTAATTACCGTTACAAGTGTGGCTCCACTATGGATACGTGGGTGCACTATGAGGAGGACGATACCTTGTATGAAGAGGAGGTAGGAGGACCTGCCATTGAGGACAATATTGTTGAGGCCCTGGATGCTTCTGTCCAGGAGTCGGTCAGCAAGGCCCTAGAAAAAGCAGTTCCTGGAACTGTACAACAAGCTCTGGCGACGGCCTTAAAGCCCATCACTAAGCAGCTGGAGAGGTTTGCAAAGCTTCCCTAAACAAACAGAGGGGACGTCAGGTGAGTCCCGGGGTCAGTCTTGGCCGCATTCAGAGTCCTACGAGGCGCTTCCGCGCCCAAATCAAGAGCGTGCGAAGGTTCAGGACACTGACACAGAGTCTACGTCCACCTCCTCTGACACCCCGGATGACTCCCCTCCAAAAAAGAAGTCCAGGAAGACTAAGCATGCGGAGCCTTCCCCGCCGGCTCCTACCCCCTTTACTTTCAACCCCGCAGATATTGTGCACCCCAGATCATCGGACTGGTTACCGGCTCCGGAGGTGGCTGCGTACTTGCACGAGAACATACGCAAGGGGTTTGATAAAGAGGTACGCAACAGGCTAAGATCAGAATGCCCGAGGCCGGACCTCTCAGACAAAGTGGCGGAGACGCCGGACATTGACCCCAGCATGCTAACGTTTCTGAAAAAGTTCGCCAAGGATCCCAAGAAAGGGATTGATCGCGCTTGGCGGGGTTGCCAACACAAGCTCCTGGACGTTGTCGGGCCCCTGGCAAAAATTTTGGAGAAGGCCCTGGAGGCGCAAGAATCAGTGAGTACGATTGACCCCCACGTGCTAGCAGGCTGGACCCAACGGGCTATCTGCTTGCTAGGGAATGCCAACTGCGCGATATCTACAGAGCGCAGGAAATCGATATTGATGCGGATGGATGCCAACCTTACTGAGCTGGCAGCGTCGGAACCTGGACCGTTGGCGGACGGGAACCTTTTGGTGACCGCTTTGTAAAGGACGTCGCGAAATATGTGGGCACGTTCACTACCCTGGACAAGGCTCAAGCCGGGATCAAGCGCGTTTCACGCTGGTGTTTTCAATAGGGCCGGACGAGGGCGGGGACGCTCGTTTGGCCGTCAGCACTCCCAAGGTCCCCAGCGAGGAGATTTCGGACGCGGCAGGGGTGACTGGGACCCACCCGTGGTGGCACTTTCTACCCCACCAGACAGCGCATCAACAAGCGGCGCTTTAACAGAGGCTCCTACCGCGGAGGATTCCAAGCCGCAGATTCCTCAGGTGAGCGCTCCAGATTTACTTCCTCTTCCCTTGGGGGGGTGTATTCGGTATTTCTTTCACAATTGGGCTCAGATATCACAAGACGCTTGGGTACTACAGACTGTTCAGGGGTTCCATCTAGAGTTTTTTCAGACACCCCGTCAGGTACAGCGCCCCAGGCAGCTTTCTTTTTCTCAACTCGAGTGCGATTTTATAGATTCCGAAATAGACGCATTGCTGCAGAAACGCGCGATAGCTCCTTGCAAAGAGGGCCCTCGCGGTTTCTGCAGCAATATTTTTCTGGTACAGAAGAAAGGAGGCGGTTACAGGTTAGTACTCAATTTGAAGGATTTCAACCACTTTCTGATTTACAAACATTTCAAGATGGAGGGCATCCATCTGTTGGCGGATTTACTGAAACCAGGGGACTGGTTGGTCCGTCTGGACCTGAAGGACGCTTATCTGTCCGTTCCCATATATCGTCCCCACCGCAGATTCCTTCAGTTTCAATGGCGGAACCGGTGGTACGAGTATTTGGTCCTTCCTTTTGGACTTTCCTCAGCACCGTGGTGCTTCACCAAGGTGCTGAAACCGGTCGTGGCCTACCTCAGAGAACAAGGGGTTCGCATGATTGTCTACTTGGACGACATGCTCATTATGGCGCACTCTCCAGAGCTAGTGGCTCAGCATCTGCGCATGACCATTCATATTTTGCAGAACCTGGGGTTCGTGATCAACGAACTGAAATCAGTCCTCTCTCCCACGCAGACGATAGACTTTCTGGGGTTCGTCATAAATTCTCAGACGGCCCAGCTCTGCCTTCCGAGCTCCAAGCTACGGGATATCAAGAAAGAGCTACGCTCGTTCCTATCCAAACAGGTGGTCTCGCTCAGGGGGATTGCCCGGATAGTGGGCCTCCTTGCGTCATCCATTCAGGCGATATTCCCGGGCCCACTGCACTACAGGGCCCTTCAACGCCTAAAGATCCAACACTTACAGAAGGGCCTTTCTTACACAGACGTGGTCCCTCTTACCCAGGAGGTGAGGGAGGAGATGCAATGGTGGTTGGCCCACGTCGAGGCATGGAACGGCAGAGCAATCTTCGGCTCGTTGCCAGAGGTGGTCATAGAGTCCGACGCCAGCCGTTGGGGTTGGGAAGCACGCTGCAGAAATATTTCCACAGGAGGACGGTGGTCCCTAGACGAGTTAAATCTTCACATAAATGGTCTAGAGCTCCTCGCGGGATCCTTTGCGATCCGGACGTTGGCCCCCAGGCAGACCTCATGTTGCATCCTTCTTCAGATGGACAATGTGTCGGCGGTCCGATACATCAACAAATTGGGGGGCACGAGGTCCTCGATGCTGGTGGAGATAGCGAAAGCCTTTTGGCATTACTGCCTGAACAACCAGATATCGGTGGTAGCGGAGTACATTCCAGGTCAGTCCAACGTGGTGGCGGATTGGAACTCTCGCCACCTCAGGGACTACAGCGACTGGCAACTTTGCCCACGAGTGGTTCACTGGTTACAGGAGGTTTGGGGACGCTGCGAAGTCGACCTCTTTGCTTCCAGGCTGAACCGTCAAATGACGCAGTTTTTCAGCTGGAGGCCGGACCCTCTGGCGCTGGCAACAGATGCCTTGGCACAGGAGTGGACTCAGCAGTTGAATTGCGCGTTTCCACCGTTCATCCTCATTCCCCGAGTGTTCACTCAGGTGATGCACCAGAGAGCGGAAGTGATACTGGTGACTCCCCTGTGGAAGTCGCAGCCTTGGTTCCCGTTGCTGATGGAGGCGAGTTGCGACTTCCCCAGGAGGATCCCTTGGTCCTCGACCATGCTCCAGGGCCCTCAGGGGGAGACACACCCGATGGTGCTATCGGGGCACCTGACCCTGATGGCCTGGAGACTTTCAGGCAGCGTTGGCAAATGCCAGGATTTTCGGACCAAGCTGCAAGCTTTATCAACCAGGCGTGGGCCCCCTCTACCAGGAAACAATATTCTTCGGCCTGGGGATGCTGGGTTCGTTGGTGCATGGGACAGCATGTGGATCCCGTGGGGGCAGGATTACCCTATGTTGTAAATTTTCTTTCGGAGAAGGCGTCGCAGGGTTTAGCCTACCGCTCGGTTAATAACTTCCGCTCCGCCATCTCGGCAGGCCACTCTCAGATCGAGGGCAAGCCTGTCGGGATGCATCCTCTAATCTGTAAACTCCTAAAGGGCATTAGAGTAGCCAATCCTCCCAAACCAAAGTATTCCTCTTTGTGGGACGTCTCGCTGGTTCTGTCCCTCTTCAATAGTTGGCCGGACAACAATATGTTGTCCAGGAAGCAGTTGTCGGCCAAACTGGCCATGTTACTTTGCCTAGCGGCTTGCAGACGTTCCTCGGATGTTAAAGCGCTCGATATTACAGGTAGAGTATTTACTCCAGAGGGCGTTTCGTTTAATATTACGTCTAGAACAAAAACCTTGTCACGTAGTGTGGATTATCATACTTTTCCTGATAATGCTAAACTTTGTGTGGTTCAATGTCTCAAGGCTTACGAAGAATGTACCAGGTCTCTCAGGCCTAATGGTGTGGTACAACTGTTAATTACTCTGCAAAAACCGTATAAACCTGTTACTGCGGCTACCATAGCCAGATGGCTGAAAGGTGTTATGCAAGAGGCGGGGGTGGATATCCAAGTGTTTGGTGCACACTCTGTTCGAGGCGCCATGGCCTCCAAGACTTTCATGCTGGGTTCTACGGTGCAAGATATCATGCGTTCTGCAGACTGGTCGTCTGAATCCACGTTTAAACAATTTTATTATAAACCGGTGGGTGATATATCCTCTGTTGTTTTTAATCAGCGTTAAACTAGCATAATACGAAGCCTCCGGTCCTGTAATAGAATCAAAAATTAGCTAGCATTCGCGCCAAGAATTTTCAATTCTATTAAGGACACGGAGGCGAGGATTATCCCACCCGGTTAAATTACTGTAATTTAATTTTTGCCCACCCGTGTTATATATACACTCTGTTTTGACAGAAGTTACGGGTTGTTTATTTCTATTCTTTCAGGATCTGACAAGAAGATGGATTGATCCACTGTACGGAGTGACGTGTTTCCCAGCTGGTCTGGTGTTCTTCCACGTTGGAAGCTGTTGTTGTTGAACTTTAATAATTTCGAACTTTAATACTTATTGGACTTCTGTTCGGAGCAAAGAAAGAGGACTAGTTCCGGTATGGCTGGCTCTTATGGGGCCCTGCAGGAAGTGATGTGACATATGCATCATGAGAAATGTTGTTGTTTTTCATGTAACAAAGTTTTCATTGGCTGCTGTGGGTAGCAATAAATAGAAAGAGAAGCATAATCCTCGCCTCCGTGTCCTTAATAGAATTGAAAATTCTTGGCGCGAATGCTAGCTAATTTTTGATTCCGTTGGATTCCCAGTCACCAGAGCAAAACGTGCACTTCGGACACAGACATTTTAAACATTTCCTGCAGTTTCTGGCTCCGAGGCACGCCAGGCTGGGTTCCTTCCAGACCTCCACAGCGAGGCCTGTGAAATGCTAATCCCAGACGCTATGAAATATTCACGGCCCCGGGCTCTGGCTGGAGGGAGCGCGGCACCGGGCGGAGGCGGCCTCCAGCCTTACCGGCAACAGAATCAATCTGAGCAGGAGACGCACGGAAATGTCATGTTACCCTGCTGCTGGGCAGGATTTACAAAAGAAACGCCGAGACAGTCAGTAACTCGCCAAAGCAACCCCTTCGGGAGTTCTTTTGTGTGCACTTGGGGCATTTTTTGGGAGTTAAAATTAAAAGATTTTGCAGCCACTCTACTGGAGTACCCTTGTGTAAAAATCACGTCCTTTTTAGGTCGAGTCTGTAACGCGCGCATGCGCTAGTTCTGGCGAAGACTCATGTAGGGGCTTTCAGAAATCGCTTCTGATGCTCGCACACGCTGCGTGTGTGCTTTTACTTTTGCCACAGGCTATTGACCTTTGCGTGCGTCTTTTTAACCAAGACAGCACGCAATTGGCCAAAGACGGGCGCATTGCTCTGCCTATGGCCTATTGGTGGCGGTTACCCGCACAGGCCATATCGGTTTTCAATTATTGTGCCCAGACACAGGCACGATAATTGAAAACAGATCGCTCTCTGTGGCGCACGCACCACTCGTGGGCTTGTTTCCCTGAAATGGTTCACCCGCTGGGTCTCCACTGGACGGTGCGTTAATTGCCTTCACAGCCACTTGACATGGTGTGATCTTGTTCAAAACGTCTTGCCGCCGCCACCCATTCTGTCCCCCGGCATTTAGTTTCTTATTTCTGAACTTGTTTAATGCTCCTGTTGTGTGTACGTAAGAGCTGCCGTTGCTTTCTCTTGTCCCGGGGGCATTTAATTTAGCTTTTGAGGGGCGAAGCATCACCCTTTACACTCTGTGTTCTGTGTATGTCTTGTTTTTGTTGAACTGTTGACATGGTTTAACTTTTGCCCCGTTGTGGCTTGTGCGCTTCTGTGCGGTTCTACCGAAGAGGGCACACGCTTTGAATCGGTTTCCGTACCCTTAAAGGCACGGAAAGAAAGAGCATCTCCAAACAATAACCAACACGTCTTTATATTGTGTCTTAGAGCGGTAAAGAGAAGAGCATAGCTTCTAACTGAACAAACCCATTCGGCGTGCCTAGCAACGACGTACATTACGTGAAAGGCATGTCAAGCGGCCCTCTGAACAAGTCCTCTGACTACCCCCGCCTGTGTTGCTTTATGGTTGCCATCTTTTTTTGTTTTGTTTTGTTCAGTTTTGTGTTTCTGGCGTGTTAGATCGATGTCAAGTGTGAGAGCGCACCCAGTGCCGTCCGATTGTGACCGAGGGACTCGACTCTGAGCAGTGCTGATATAGGGAAAAAAAATATTACACTTGGAATCAGTTAATTGGCTGTTAAGGTGTGGCAGAGAAAAGCGAAGATGTTGCCTCATGGCTAGACTCATGTAAAACAAGCATTTGCAATGCGATAGGTTTCACATTTATGAGAGTATGAGCTATTGACATTGCAAATAATGCCTTTTATTTTTGTTTTAAAAACATAAATTAAAGGCATGCAGAGGTGTAGCTAGGATGCATGTGCCTGCTTGGGGGGGGGGGGGGGGGGGGGGGGAGGGGGATCTCCGTCTTTAAATTTGTGCTGACCTTCGGCACTTGTTAGCACTGTCTGGGCATAGGTCGCTGCTCATTAGTACCGGTTCAACACCCAAATAGAGCAATAAGCAATAGAAAGGTGACCAGCCAACCTTTCTTTGCAAAGGGGATTCCACTTCATGGCAACACGTCACTGCGTTTTCAGTAACTTTTGAACAGTTTGGGCTACAAACTTTGTTAGTTTTTTTTTTTAATCTGCAGATTATGCATCCGATGATGGATTGTGTGGCAAATCCAGGAAATCCATAATTGTGTGAAAAACGCTGTTACTGCACATAGGGCCTTTCTCCATAAACAAAAAGACACACAATTGATGGACGGAATGCAGAACAAATCAAAACATTCACCCCCGGTCAAGAGATCTGGGTTAAATCCATCATTCTTTTGCTCACGATGCCACCAGCCCAAACTGCCAAGCCAGGTCCTCCCTGGACCGGAAACGAGCATCCTAGGACCGGTTTCGGAAACAGGTCATAACACTTTTACGAAGTTTCACTAACTTATATTGCATGACAGTTCACTAAGCTAAAATTTACAACAAAAAAACATTATATAGGATAAACCTAATGCATTCACCAATGCTTGCTTATATTTAGCGGGTATGGAAAAGTGACTGCACCAGACCAAGGGGGCAATTATTATACACATTGTGGAACAATGACACTGGAAAAGGTCTACTTTATAGAGAAATGACCTGACAGTGACAGAGCAGGAGGGCACTGCACACTGCGCACGTGACCAACTCCCCTGATGCTTAGATGATCATGCGGCCATAGGCCTCCTCAGCAAGGACCCTCTTACGCGAGTCCAGATCACGGTCCCAAACTGTAAGCACAGCTGTGCAAGTAGCTAGCTCAAAATCTGGAAAGACACTGAGTGAGCACATTTCACAGTTCGCCATTCTCTTACGCTTCTACTCAACCCCACCAGCACCAACACCTACTGGTGACTGCCGAGGTTAAGGGTGACAATGGAAAGCGACGAGGGACTGCACCTCAAAAGGCACCCGACTCAACATGCATGGCGTAGATGACAACCAATAAATAGGGGTTTGCTCGGAGTTAAAGTGGTCAATGACCTAAACGACAACCAGACTTCTGCCAGATAGTGCGGCTATTAACTCGGGGAACGAAGGTTAAAGTCGCTACCTCCCTACTCCGAGACACTCTCCACCTTCAGCTGCAGGAGGCCGGAGCTTGGACTGTAACAACTCGTACCTCCCTTTCTGTATTGAGTCGAAGTGATAAAAGCTGATGTGGTAGTTCGATGTGAAGGTCTCATTTTTAATGCATCTGCGACAGTCGTCATCTTTATTTATTGAGCGAAAATCATCAGGCGAACCCCAGAGGGAAAAGTTTCTATGGAAACAAAAACACAACAAAAGAGGATGAAACTCGTGAAATGACGACATCTGCCAACGATGTTCAGAGAAATTATAGGGAGGAAATGAAAAGTTTCCGATGGCTCGGGGCTCCCGCAGACACTTAGCACAAATGGAAGAGCAAACGGCAATGGGGTCTGGATCTCCTGAATATTAAGACCTCATCTCCTGGGGCAGGGTGGGAGCAAAGGGCTAGCTGAAGCAAGCATTTGGCCTCAAGACGTAACTGGACTCCCGCAAGTCTGCCCACTTCCGCTCGGTGCTTTAAATGGGCAGGAGCTCACAGGTGCCCAGTACATGCACTTATTTAATTTCAAAAAGAGAGTACCTGCACTTGTTAGCAGGGATGCAATATTATTTATTGTTGGAGAGTAACTGAACTTTCCAGGAACAAACCAGTACTCGAACAGTGAGTACCTATTCCCACTTCAATCACTGCTTCTGCTAAACTCGCCTCTCTCCTGTGCTTCAACTTCAAGAGACCCAACGGGGATGGCTCGGACATCACCGAATACAGAGAGAATGGTAAAAGGAGGCTCAGACTCTGAGGATCACTGCATCTGCATGCCAATCAGTCAATTTTAAGGTCAAACCAATAGGAGGATGTGAAGGGGGTGTGCGAGAAAAGACAATGTCACGTTAAAAGCACAAATCGCAAGTTATCATCAAGAGAGAGTAGAAGTGCCCAGAGGTTGCCCTGCAAGCCAGTCACAGCTAGACAAGAGCTTTGATTGTGACTACACACAAAGGAGCTAGGAGACCACTCAAGGAGCTGGATGCAAATCTCGGTCACCACTTCCCCTGGTGGTTACATGCAGAGAGGCCCCCCAAGGATGCACAGTATTGGACCCAGTTTATACAGAGAGGTCAACATGCCTTGAACTGACCTTAAAGGACCCTTCAGATGCAAAGCTCATTGCAGACACATTAACCTGCAGGACCCAGGGGATTCTGCTTGGTCTCTTTTCTCCTCATAGTTATTAAAAAAAATAACCTAGTTTAATTATACACAACTCCCATAAATACACACAAAAAGACTCCCTTCTAGATCCCCTTACAGTAAAAGAGGGGATACTCAAATTCAACTGTGATCCCAATGGAAGGGATGGCTCACTCGCTCACCCACTTAAAAAATTAGTACCACCGACTGTGTTAAAATAAAAAACAAGTAATGGGTCTGAGACCTGAAAAACATGGATTTTTCCTTGCCAGTTACCAAAGCCAGCAACTCAGTACAGTCCATCCTTCTCATACACAAGATCAATGAGCTCACTGGTAAATACAGCAGGACCAAGTTTGACCTTGTGGACCAGACACTTTCAAACAAACCCTTAAAGACAAAACAAAACAGTGCAAAATTATTAGAAAGAATTTAATGAACAAAGGAGATCCTATTACTAGGAACCTAACGAAACCTGGAACGGAAGGAATGAAACACAACACTTCTTTTTTAAGTGAAACCAACCAAAATCAGAGCAGAACCTGACCAAGCAAAAAAAGAAAAATCTGTTCGAAATTGAGGAACAATTCAGTCTCCCTTCAACAGAGGGGAATCACCAAAATCTCGTGAGATAAATGTGAGAAGGTCTTCAATTTCTTTGTATGTAAGGGGAAAAAGATCAGACTCTCTCTCTCAACACCTCTATGAGAGACCACAAAGCCATAAACCACAAATGTAAGGTATTATGTTATTCATATAGAATTGCTCAATACAAGTGCCAACACTAAACTATCCTCTAATTTCTCTGAACCCCTCTTTTTAACTCTGCTTAAATGGATCAGCCTATCACTTACACCACAATGGTTGAGCCTAAAAAACACCTCCATCACAAGGAAATGTTCAGACTGCCTAAAAATAGGACAAGTTCCTCCATTACTTAACAAATTGGCCAGACACCATGCATCAATTATGTTGCATCCACCCTTCCTCGCCTAAGCGTTAAAAGAGCGGTGTATAAATCCAGCTCAGACCGTTCGTAGAAGAAGATAACCTACCAGTTGAGCTCCAGACAGGGCTCATATCAGGATGCAGCTCTGTGGCTGCAACCTTCAAAACAGCAGCTGATGATGATCTTTGCATCGAGTGCAACGGCGACTCATGCCGCGTCATACTTCTTGATGCGTCAGCAGCCTCCATGTTGTCTAGCATCCCAGTTGCCTGGAGATACTCAAGCAGAGAATGAGTGTAAACGTGCGGTGTTCAGATAGTGGTCTTCACGCGTGGAAAGATGCGCTCAATGCTCTCAAAGAACTAACACTCTCTGAGGGGCGACTGGTGTTCATGGGTAAAAGGGGCGTTACCCTTCCAATCTAGGGGAAGAGGCAAGAACAGGAAAAGAAATACAGAGCAGCTGAAAGGAGACTACTGCTCTGAGGCGGTGTGTGGATTCTCCTGGGTGAACTCTAGTGAACTTTCCAGATGCCCCAGTGTGCAAACACCAGCCGGGCAGGTTTTCTTCGACCTGCAGGCACAAGCCACAGCAGTGACATCACATGAGAGGGAGTGCTGAATTAGAATGCATTGGATCCGGTAGCTTTTGGGGTGCGTGAACAGTGGCCCTGGGAGGAGTTACAGCACTCCATGCACTTCAATGGCTGGGGTTTGGGGGCAGGCCGAGGAGGACAAGGAGGGAGTGGGTGGCAATAATATGTTGATTATCAAAGAGGGGCAGGCTGTAGGAGGGGTGCAGGGTCAGCTCTTCTAGCAGTAACATGTGTTAAGTGCTGCATTTTGTTTCACTTTGAAAAAACATTATGGACCTGAGCACAAAGAGTGCTCCTTATCTCGATGGACCTTAGAGGCCCAAGAGACAACAACTGCACTAGTGGACTAAGAGCCCCCCCCCCCTCCCTTAAAAAAAGAAGAAAAAAAAGACAGACGAGGGAGGAGCAACGGGAAAGTAATATCACTTTATTAGCTTCATACTATATGAATATTATAAATTGTATATCACTCTTCCATTACTAAAGAATACTTGATAAAATGAAAAACTAATCAAGTAAAATCAAGCAAAAACAGCCTGGGAATGATAGAGTAAAGAGTGGAGCCCATTGCTTGCTTAGAGTTCTGGCAGCTCCACCCCCCAGAGGGATTGCAATCTCCATCACTTTTTTTGGCCAAACAATGCCCACCACGGATGGACTGTGAGGGGGCATCGACAAAGCCCAAACTCTCTCAATAGATATTCTAGCTGTTACAATAGAAATAGGCGTGTCTCTACAATTGCTTCTATCTGCTATCCGTTTATGAGCCAGCACAATATCCCCAATTTTAAATTGCAGATCACATTGTAAATGCTGAGAGAGAGAAGGGGCAATTTCTTCCCAGATTTGTTAAAGATGTGGAAAACTGGCAAACATATGAACAATATCTGCAGCATGGAGCCCACATCGAGGGCAGCGTTTCCTATACATATTACAACTTTGATTCCCTTCTCACTCTCTGGATTGTAGTACAACATACATAGAGCTTTAAGGCATTGCAATTTAAAGTTAAAGTTAACCAAGGCCACAGAGGAATAGACCGCTTCAAAAGCATCCTTTAGATCAGACTCCTGTACCTCTGACCCTATTTTTCTCGCCATTCGGCGTAGATAGTCATCCCTATGCTTAATCATTATACAGTAGAGTTCCCGAATAGTTCGCTTGCGATCACTGCAATGCATATATGAAAAAAGGAGCTGAGAGTCGACACCATTGATAGTTCCATGGGAAACACTGCAGTTGAAAATTTCGTACCTGTAAGTACTTAAACAAGGCGTCTTACAAGGCAAGTCAGATGCAGTTTAAGGCAGGAAAAGAGCAGAACCCTTGATGATCAAATAACTGACTAGCTGTTCTAAGATCTCCAAGAGTCCATGACCTAGCAGCGGCATCATGAAATATAGTTGGTAAAGAAGGGATCCCCCAAACTAAGTGGCTTTCTATTGATGAAAGGAGTGTCTTCAAATTACCATACATCATGCACAAGGCACATCACGCAAGAACCCTGAAACATCTTGCCCAGAAACTGGTTGGTTTAGGAGGCCAACACCCCCTTTGGTGCTCCAACACCCTTCGTGAAATTGCATTTTTCAAGAAAACTAAAAACACAAAAGCAATCCTTCACTGGAAGTGCACCATGGGAGTGCAACTGGATCTCACGAGCCAATTGGACAAAATCATCATATGAACGATGTAAGAGCGCTACAGATTCTGCTAGTCGAACACCGGTTCCACCAACAAATGATACGGCCAGTAATCCTGCCACTCGCATTGATGGAATGTGATATTATTTGCCAAATTGTTGTACAGTTCAACACCATTATCACTTGCTCTGAATAAATTAATCTTCTGTGTAACCATTCCTTTTAAGTTCTTCGTAAGTAAATGAATCATTTCTGCTACTATAGCTGTAAGTATTTTCTACATTCTACGCTTTTCCTATCCGTCTCCTCCTCTAAGCAGAAGGTGACTCTGCGCAACAGTACCAGAAGATTATTCCTACCATTCCTGGCCACAAACATTGCCGATTAGGAAACATGAATTGAAAGCAATATACAGATTGAGAGTTTACGTGAAAATTGTTGTAATATTGGGATTATTGCCAGATATTTCACAAAATAAAAAGTGTACAGCTCATTTTACTTAAAAAAACTATTTCGGGGAATGTTGGCAAAATAAATTTAGGGGAAAAGAAAAAAATAGCTGTGTGCCTCAAGTGCGGGAATCAGTTATAGGACATGCACACTAATTTTAGCCAGTATCCGGTCCCAATTACAATGCTTTAATTGTACAATAAAATATAGTTTACAAACCAGTGCCCTATCTATCACTAGTGAGCAGGTACAGTGGCTCAGACCGACCAACTCACAGGGCACCACCATGGGTCGCACGATATTGCTTCTTCACAGACCGTCACCCCATGAACCCTAAGTAAGCCGGGCCTCCCTACCCATAGTGGATTTCAGGCTCACACGTGGAGCCTCTGTTCTTTTGAAATCATAGGTCACAAATGGCAGGCAGCTTCAGTAACCTTTTATGCTTGTGGCATGCGAAGGAGAGGTCACCCCACACGTGTCCAAGCCTGGCCTCTCACATGACCATCCATACCAGCTCAGTCTGCGGAGACCTGAAAGCTCCCCCCCCATTTCCAGGCTTTATCCCCCCGCCCCCTTCCTTCGCTCACATGGTGAAATAAAAGGCTTCCAAGCTGGCAGATCTGCTGAAATGTTTGGTGGCTTTGGGTGCCTTCCGGACCCCGGTTACATCTGCCTTCTTCTACCAAACTGTGTGAAAGGGTACTTTTCCCCCTTAATTTCGTTGGGACCACAATTCAGTGGCACGTCATTTAAACATAGTAATTCTTACATTATACCTTTAACACTTAATTGTAAAGCGATATATCGGGTAAATATAAATGTATTCCACAACTGCCTGCCCCTGGAATAAACTGCTGGGACTTACCAAGGTATTTTGCTCTCTCTTCCCTTCGTTCCTTTGCAAGCTTTTGCCTTTCTTCTGCTTTTTGGGCGTCTAGGGGACAACAAAGAATTAATAGTTGGTCAGTATATAGTTGCACTGCACAAGTTACACAACCGACAAGGCGTTGGAACAGAGGACTAGCCGGGGTCACGGATGCTCTTTTTTTATTCATTTTTTATTTATTGCTCCACAGTATCAAAACACAATACATCAAATATACAACAATGATATGATCAACGAATGCCCCCAGATACACATACCAATCATGCGTTTCTTTGCACCTTTTGCCGCATATAAACTAAATTCTAAATTAAATAGATAATATATTTTAGCACACGCAAACGCTCGACAGGGGGAGGCTCAGGCTGAAGCCAATCAGCAGCGATACACAATCGAGCTACAACCATTGCAATAAAAATTAAATAGCGATGTTTAAACATAGGCATCCCTTTTTCTAAGTCCTTGCCAATACCTAACAACATTATAGCTGGGGTAATTGTGATGGGTGTCCCAGTGATCTCTGACAAAAATTTCTCAATGTCCATCACATACCTAGACAGTTTGCTACAACTATAAAAGACATGCAGGCTATCCGCACTATCCCCCCCACATCGAAAACATTTGCCATCATATATCTCCCGCCATTTTGACATCCAAGCTGGAGTATAGTATAAATTAAAAGCAGTTTTAAAGAACCGAGTTCTCAAATTAGCAGATAATAGAATTTCCCTAGACATTATAATAGCTTTCTCTATAGAAATGCCATGTTCCCCTAACACATTAGACCATTGAATATTGTGTTTCTCCAGGTCGTCTGCCCTAACTGATAGAAAAATCCTGTATAGCACCCCTATTTTCTCCGGGCGCCTAATACTTTCAATAAATTGATTCGGAGACAACACCAAGTTTTTCCGCGCAAGAAAGTCCCGAACTTGCAGAAACTTTAAAAAATGTGTTTTAGGTAAATTATATTGCTTGGCTAAATCCAAATAGTTAGGGAAGAGCCCCCCAGCCTCATAAAAATCTCCAATCTGCAGAATACCTTTATTTCTCCAGCTTAATGCCACCCGATCCCAAAAAATAGGAGGGAGAATCTTGAAAGCATTCGTAGGCGTATATGTTAGCCCTTCCCCCATAAGCAGCTTCCGAACACTTTTCCACACCTTGAAAGCGTCTTTCACTACTTTAAACCGTGTCTTTTTAAAATAGCTACCATCAATTTCCTCAAACAGTTCTTTACCTCAGAACCAAGCATCAAATGGAAAAAAGAGGGAGCCTCCGCTACATTACTAACCTCTTCCCCAGTCAATAATACTCGCATCTTTAACAAAAAGCAAACCTAGTAGTAAAGTGTAAAATCGGGTATCGACCACCCCCCCACTCTCTTGGCAAAGTCATAAACCTTATAGCACGTCTAGAGGCCCAGAGGAATTTAGTACAGAGAGATTGCAATTGTTGAAGCTGGTCTTGCGTCACTTCTAGAGGGATAGATCTAAATAAATATAAAACCATAGGCAAAATGTTCATTTTTATAATGTTGCCTCTCCCAACCAATGTAACATGTAGTCGCCCCCATGGGGGTGACAGATGCTCTCTTAGGAGGTGCGTTGGCTTGGCTTAGAGGTGGTGACTGGGGTGCCAGAAAGAGGGCTCCAAGGAAAAGGTCTGGCTGTGTCAGTGCTGAATTTGTGAGGGTGGTTACAGGTGGTGGGCACCAGCACTGATTTTTGTGGATCACGACTTATTTTTCATCACCAGGTTTTGACCAAAATAAGAGACAAAGACAGAAAAGAGACAGCTTCTGAAAGATAGTAAAAGGTGAGAAAGAGAAATTCAGGAAATGAAAAAAGCACCTGCAAGTGTGAGATAAAGAAGCTGGAAGTGCAGGATGGCAAAAGAATGAGGTATGAGAGGGAATCGAGGGTAGCTAGTCAGCAGCCCCCATTTGACAGCTCCGGTGCAGGGCTCCTAAGAGAAACTTTGGGGCCCTGCACTTTTTTTAAATTAAGCAATCGAGACACAGCTGGTGCAATTGAAGATGAAAAATAAAGACTAAGTCAGTGGCAGACATTAAACACCACCAATAAAGTTAATGATGCAAGTCCAATGGCTTCAGCAGGTTTTGATTGGGCAGTGCGGAGTCAGAGTCCTTCACTGCAAGAGTGCTGTATATTGCACACTGCTACAGGGATGAAGGCAGCAGGAGCTGTACCGCAGGGGGCATTCATTAGCGGTCATGGAGCTACAAGAATCTTATGGTGTGCAGATTTTTAATTAACAGGCCGGCATTTGGTACATAAGTAACAGGTCTTCTGGAAACTAACCATTGCCACAGAAATTAAAGTGGGTCTGATGGGTGGCAATCAAATGTCAGGCATTACAGTAATGAGCTGTACACCAGGTCCAGGCAGGGGGCACACCTTCCCTTCTCCCTCTCTTATAAAGGAGCCCACATTCGTCAGTGAGTTAATTGGACTACAAACAGAGACAGGCAGGAGACACAGGTGCAGTGACAGCGGGCTAAGGAAGGACAACTGGATAAGGACTTTGAGCAACAGATTAACAGTCTGCACTCTCATGACCGAGGCAGCAAAGTCACAAATGAGGTACAGCCGTTGTGAGACTTCAGCAGCACTGGTGTGACTGAGGCACTGCCATTGCGGCTAAAGTTCTGTCATGACAGAGGCAGAGCCGTCGCGACAGAGGCAGAGCCGTCGCGACAGAGGCAGAGCCGTCGCGACAGAGGCAGAGCCGTCGCGACAGAGGCAGAGCCGTCGCGACAGAGGCAGGGCCGTCGCGACAGAGGCAGGGCCGTCGCGACAGAGGCAGGGCCGTCGCGACAGAGGCAGGGCCGTCGCGACAGAGGCAGGGCCGTCGCGACAGAGGCAGGGCCGTCGCGACAGAGGCAGTCACTTTGGTCTCCGGGGGGCACTATGGTAACATCTATTGGCAAACTCTTAACTGTGAGTTAATGCAATGGGAAGAAAGTTCAGTTAAGCAATTGGGCTTGTTCATAGGCTTACTGATGCAAAGAGAAGGATCACTAGAGGAACCCCAAGGAACACTTTAAGGACTTGGAAGGGTCACAAAGGAAACAGAATGTACGTGTTCAATGCATAAGAGGAGGGGCATAAGGAGCCCATGGGTGGTACACTGAGACATGGGGTGAAACAGAAGGAGTTGAAGACACCAGCGATGGACTAAATTCTGAGAAGTTTTGAGCTGGTCACAAAAAGAACCAAGAGGTTTCTTATTAATTTACAGCTTTGAGGTCGGAAAGAAGCAAAAAGACTCATGTTTTTAAATAATAAAAAAAAGAAATATATTTCGAGGAGAATTTTTTTTTCGATTTGTTTATGTGCTGCATAATGCAAAACCCCTTCACTCGTAGGAATCTGATTATCAAAGACAGCATGGGAAACACAGGCAAATCAATTTAAACATTTAAAATCATTTACATTGGACATGGGGGCATATATTCGGCACAATAGAGTCCTGGACACAAAATCTTCTATATCCCCTTCACGTGAACAGCAATTTAGCATTAGTTAATAACTTTTGGTCAGTTGACCGAAGACATCTTATGTCAAAAAGCCAAAGAATGGAAAACTCAATTTGCTTCAGTTTTGGTCACCACTGCAACACTTTTCCGAATATGACAAATAAAAGCCTACTTAACACTTCTGTGCCCTATGTATTACCCTACGGCAGGCAGAGGTGGGTCAGTTGACATTCTGAATACAGTCCCAAAGTATAGGCAACCACCCGGAACGTTTTTGAAAAAATCTCCACCCTTGAAGTAAAAGTTTGAGGTAACGAAGAATTATGGCATTTTTTGATGTTCCTTTGGAGGTACACATTAGGATTTTACGTTATCAAGCAACTTCATGATTGTTTTGAAACAAAATTTTGTTTGCATATCAACCTGATGTTTATGTTGAAGTCAATTGGGAAAAATTGCACGCAGAATACAGGGAGCGGAAGGGTTAGGGAGTTAGTGTTGTTACAGGTTTCACAGGACGTGCTTAAAGCAGCCAAACTATGGAATTCACTTCCCACACATATAAGATGCTCTAACAACCATCTTGGCTTCAGAAGGTTACTCACGAGCTGGCTCTTCCCCACATGACAGCTATACTCACAACACAACAGCGTACCACTACAGTATACTCCGGCATGACCAACTACGCTTCTCGCGGTATACAGATGAAGCGGTTATACAGGTGTCATTGTACGGTAAACTATGCTTCCTGTTAGAAGCACACACATTCATACAAGTGGGTAAATGTATATTACACCACACGAGACGTGCATTTTTAGACAGTGTCATAATTGCTTCTTCTAGGTACATATAGGTGCATGTTTAGAGTTTTATCAGCAGGCACAAACTCAAATAAATGGCATGAAAATATACATATTTCTCCACAATATATTGGTGCACGTCAGACCATGTGAAATATTCTGTACACATATCGGTCATGTGCATATGTGTGTGCCTAAGTTTATTTCAGCTTTAAAAAAATTATAATAATAAAATTCTCCTTTCAACCTTTGTCCCATCACTCCGACTCATCCCAAATCTTTTTGACAACTATGAACCCCCAAACATTGTTCTCAAAATTTCCCTTCCATTTTTTCCCCCATCACTCACGACCTCTACTTACAAAAAACAACTTACTATTTCCTCTTTCAAATCCACTCCCATCATTCTGTCCCAACTCTAAACTCTACTAAACACACAACACAAAAATCAAAAGTACAAACCTAACAACTGATGCACAGAGCAAGAAAAAAAAAAAAAGAAAGCAGCAAAAAATAAATAAATAAATAAATCTACTAATCCACTATTACCCTTCTAATCTTTGGTTTAGGAGTAGCGGGTTACTCGCGGCAAAGCACTTCATTACCTCGTTTGTTTACTTTTAGGGCCAGATATCTTGGTTTTCTTTTTCAATAGTATGGAAGAAGGAGCATCAAAAAACTCCAAATTGCACTTCATTTAAAAATATCAATCCTGAAAGTGCTTTAACTATGCACCATTTGCAAGAATTATATTGGAGTGGGGCAGTGGAGAGCATGCTGAAACGCTTTCCTCCCACTGTTTAGAAGTGAGCACTGCCAATAAAATGACAGAATCCGTACTGTTGCACGATTTTGTAACATTTCTGGAAAGTGCTTGGGGCCTGGCATCCCTAACAAAATTCCACTCTAGTCTTTAACAAAAAGCACATTTACGGATTCTTTTTTGTCAAAGGGTTTGATGGTTCACAGCCCTCAAACTTTAATTCTCGGTCATTTTATCAAAAGTAATTTAGGTCAGTTCACTCGGTTGTATCAGAAGTGTCTTTCAAGTGCAACTCGTGTTTTTTTATTTTTTTATTTATAGTATACTACACGTGTACAACGTTAGGATCCTCGGTTAAAAAAAAAAGACAAAATAAAATACCTAACAATAGATGCACATCAACCTCCAGTGGATTTAAGTGCTGTAGCCTCAGCACTTTCCCTTTTCCACAATATAAATTAAGTTCTTCAACAGAGGACACGTGTGAATGATACAGAATCCCCTCCCATTTTCTTAACAAAAAAACATCACAATGCGTGTTTCCATAGTGCTGCTGTGGCGCATATTTTAATGTGGGATTCAACATGACCTCCTCGTGCTCTTTGCCTCAGCGGTGAAAGAAAGGACTCTGATAGAGTTGCACAATGCCTGTCGCAGTTTTGGCGGGAGTGCTCAAGTGCCAGACACAGACGTCGACTGGACGTGCCCCAGTCCTAACAAGCATTGGCATAGCCAATAGTTCTCGCCTTTGTAACCTTATAAGTGTTTAGCCATGCAACAGTTGCATAACTAAACACTTATAAGGTCCCAAAACGAAGACCTATTGGCTATGCCAATGTTGTTTAACTGCTGCAATCTATTGAAGCCTCACGGAGAACATCAAAACGGCGAAAGTGATCGTGATCAAACCTCAAAGCGGCCGCGCGGCCGCGAAAGTGAAAGTAATAGCAGTAAAGTGCGACGCGCGCGCCCACGCACATGCACTGTAGCTCTAGGCTGGCCTGGTAGCACTTTTTGGAGCCCTCTCAATAAGTCTCGCCAGACCAGCGCATGCGCTGGGCCAGGCGAGACCTAAAAATGCGATGAGATACGACAAGAGTCCCATGTTCCGGGATCCCACACCAGCTCAGGGAGCACCATAATCACAGAACTAGACCTATTGTTTTTGCCAAACCTAACAAAACAAAACACGCACACCAAACAGCTGACTAATACATAAATGCAGAAAGTAGAAACCACATGATCTATTCAGCATAAAAAAAATATTTAAAAAAGGACTGTCTTCAGAAATAGGGCAGTTCCCTCCCAGCGTGGAGGAGGCGGCGCAGCACTGGAAGGAGGGCCAGAGACTGTTCTAAGCGGCATCCTCCGAGCCTCCTGGACTCCCTACTTCCGACGTGCCGGAAGCCTTGCTTGGCCTCCAGCTGTACCCTGGGCGCCAGCCAATTTCTCCTGCAGTTTGCAGTACATAGTGTTTTTTATTAAAGTTGGCTTCTTTGCAGCCCACCACTTACAGATTCTGCATCTGTCCACTTATTAGAAGTATTATTATTTATTTATGTATTATTTTCTAGTTATGCCTCTCTACGTGTATTTATGCACTCCAATCTTTGTATTTCTGTCCATACAACCAACTATTTTCAGCTGTCACTTTTAAGAACCTATGAATATATTAACCGTCTAAGAATCAGACTACAAATCTACCGATTTTTTTATTTCTCTCCCCGCCAATCCCTGCATCCACCCGGCAGTCTGCCTGCCAAAGAATCTGTCCAAGTGGCTATATGTGCAATCTCTGTCATAGCATGTCATGTGCGATTCCTGTGTTCTATAAACACCAGAATGATCCTCAGATTTAAATCCTGGGTAAAGTCGGGCGGGCCTCTGTGTTCTCTCATCCGAGATGTTTTCATCTCTAACAGGGGGTGCAGCGCGTGTAGTTTCCTAGGTCGACCTAGGCTGTGACCAACACTCGTGCTCCTTCAATTAGTAATGAGCGTGGGGGTGAAGGGTGCACTGCTCAACAAAGCCGGACAGACGACACGTGAAGGTGCTTTTTCCAATCCCGTTACTCCTATTCTACTGCGAGAGAGGGTGGCGTTTGTGGTAAATACAGAAAACATGCGGAAGTGCTGCGGCTGCACCCCAAAAGGAAGGACTACCCCCTCCGGCGCCACATCCTATAAGCAAAACGGTGGCTGGTTGGGGGGGGGGGGGGGGGGTACCTGCATTATCCAAATATTATCTTCTCTGATCCTTTAAGTAGACATTTTCTCGAGAATCATTTAAAAATGTATTGTTTTTCATCAACTACTACCCGACTCATTGTGCCAAAAAAAAGTCGTGACCACAGGAATACACGTGCTTCGAGGCTCCCGGGCCGCTTTTCGTGGCACTACATTTTATGGCGGAGGATTATGTTTTACAATCAACTTTGATTATATGAATAATATTATTCCCTCGCATTGCTTTAGTTTGTTCAATGACCCTTGTCTTGTACGAAAAGCATAATGCCAGCATTTGACAAAGAAAGAGGGAGGGCTACACGGGAAAATGAATGTCCCTTTTCAGGCGGCCCAATGCTTTATTGTTTATTATGCAACTCAGGATGCGTCATTGTCGCTTAATATCCATCAAGAAATACAAACATAGAATCATTTTAAACGGCGAGGAGAGGAAAGGAGAAAAGGCATTACCTCATGTCCTCGACGCACAACAGCAAGAAGATCCTCACGGCCGGCCAAACGATAGCAAAAAAAATGGCGGATGGAAACTTCGAAACTTTTTCGGATTCGGGGGCGTGTTCCTGCCGTTCTAAAAGGGCGTGGCTAAAAAGTGGAAAGAACAGCAAGGAAAACGCCCCCGAATCTGAAAAAGACGGAGCCTATTTGGAGGGACGGCTCTCTCCTCCAATGGCGGGCCTCCGTTTAGGAAGCCAGCCAATGGAGGAGAAGCAAAAAGAGAGGCGGGCTAAATAGCCACTCTAGGAAACATTAAATCTTCCGACTTCCGGTTCTGCCTTCGGCAGACCGGTAGTCCTCGACCTAAAAAGGGGGAAGCACTGAGATTTGAAATTAACATGTATATGTGTGGAAAAAGAGAGGGAAAGTTTGCCATTATCTGGTTCTGCTGAGAGGCGAGAGGTGTAAAGAACAGAGATCCTGGCTCTGATAATCTGCTGTTTGAGTGCCACATTTCTTTCACAGCTAACTAATTTTAAAGGTGAGTTTAGAGTTTGAGAGGGGATGTATATGGTAAATTAAGAAATGAATAATAGAAATGGAATTCCTTTTGTTGAAGTTGTGTTTATCATTTTCTGTTTTGGGAGAAATTTAAATGTGAGGAACATGTAAAATAATATGGACTATGTTTTCACGATAAATTAAGGTGTACTGGTAAAAATAAGGAATACTTTAAGGGTTTGAGGTTGCACTCAGTAATGCAAATACATACAGCATCAGTAAGGCTGGTTGCCCTTGCTGGAGTGTAGGCAGTCACCCAGGTTACACATGGTGCTGGTCTGAAAAAGCAGTTTGGACATGTGCTTTTTTAAGAATCTAAAAAGTGGATTCAAAATGTGTCAGTCTGTAAAAGTGTTTATCACTTGCCAAAAAAAAGAGTAGTAAGTGTGCTTTCAAATTGGCAAAGAAATTTCGTTTTGTGACTAATATGAAAACATGTACGAACTAGCTTAATAGGTGCTGAATACACTTTTTCAATTATTAAGGACACACAAAACCAAAGAAACAGGACAGAATCCAAGTCACTTGATAGAATGATATTAATTAATGTATCGAGAGCACCAAAATATTTACAGGGTAAACCAACCAAAAAACACATTCATAGTGAAACAATTGGTGAAACAGTGATAATTTGCACAAAACACATCACATGTAACGAATATGTACAATGGACAATACATAAACATAATCAACAAAAGGGACTGCTGAATAGATCACGCAAAAGGGCCTGGTACAGGCCTAGAGAAACGCTTCTTGAGGTGCAACCCAAAAATGAAGAAATTGAGCGATTAATTTGTGTTACAACATTCAACACCAGAAGTAATGAGATCAACAAAGTCATTAAGAAATATTGGAATTTGGTGGGACCAGATATTGGTTATTCCGAAGCCCCTATGTTTGCGTTTAAACGTGCTAAAAACGTTAAGGACTTTGTAGTATCCTCGTACCTTGAACCCCCACCCACACCCAACATAAGATCTCTGCTACAACTACCACAAATCCAAGGACATCACAAGTGTGGTCACTGCAAGGTCTGTTCAAACACCAAGGTTGGAACTAGTTTCAATCACTTGGGAAAGACCTATTCTCTTAACCACTTTTCAAACTGCAACAACCAAAATGTGATTTATGCCATTAGATGTCCGTGCAGTTTGATATATGTAGGCCAAACCACACAAAAAGTCAAAAATAGGATCCAACAACATCAGAGTAGGATCAAATGTAAATCCCTTGGGGCTCCACTCGTTGAACACTACACGAACACAAGACACACACACCAGGATCTAGAGTGGTGGGTGCTGGAGAAAGTTACACTACACAGAAGGGGCGGTAACATGGGCACTTCTCTTAATTATAAGGAGTGCCGTTGGATCCATCTCCTTGATGCCACTAACTCCGGGCTGAATGAGCATGAGGAGACTTACTTACAAATGAGCAAACTCTAAACTTCATTCTTGATCTGTTTGAAGATTCTCTAGTAGATGTATTACTGGGTATACATCCAGTAATCTTGTCCTGAGTATGTTTCATTTTTTTCAACGTAACATATGTGTAGGCTTCTTTGTGCCTTATGCCAGCATTATTGACATGGGATGTGAATTTGGCTTAAATTGTGATATTTACATGTACAATATCTGTAACTTTAGTTTTGTGTAGGATTTTAAAAAAAAAATTCCATCATATTATACATATAGGGCTCAATATGCCGTATGCTATTATCATTGTCATGTGATTTTGGAAAATGTCATTCATAATGTCTGTACACCTAGCTCGTAACAGATGATATGTTCGTGAACACTGAAACATGTAAATTCCTATATCTGCCAAGCCTGATTTTTGGAAGCACATCCGCATTCACCGTATTCGTATCGAACACGTTCGCTTGCATAATACCTCTGTCATATATTTAAAACACACTGATTCTCTCTGTTCTTAAGCATTTCGTGCGAGCCCCCTCAAAAGCACATCCGCATTCACCGCATTAGTGCATCAAAAAATCGTATCGAACACGTTCAATTGCTTAATACCTCTGTTATACTTTTAAAACCCACTGATTCTCTCTGTTCTTAAGTATTCCGTGCGAGCCCCCTCAAAAATCCATTCCAGGTTTTCCCCTTTTTGCTGATTCATTCCGGCAGCCGCACGCCCACGGCCCCCACTACGTCATATAGTCAGCTCTGGCGTGAGCTCGCTGTCAGTTGCAGCTGAGCCGTTGACGGAACAAGTTGTCCATTCACGGACTTGAAGTAAGTCGGCGTCCCGCTGTCACGTTCACCGCTTGAACCTTAGTAGCCGTAACCGAAACACCACTTGCAATTAATGTCACTTTACTCACTTATGGGTATTTGGTCCACTAGAACGTTATGACAATAACACACGGCAATACCCCTAATTCTGTTGATTTCACTCGCATATGGGTATTTGGTCTACTAGAACGTTATGACACTAATATGCGGCAATACCATGTTAGTAGCCGTAACCGAAACACCACTTGCAATTAATGTCACTTTACTCGCATATGGGTATTTGGTCCACTAGAACGTTATGACAATAATACACGGCAATACCCCTAATTCTGTTGATTTCACTCGCATATGGGTATTTGGTCTACTAGAACGTTATGACACTAATATGCGGCAATACCATGTATGTTTAATGTCGCGCTTTTGCGCCCGGCACAACCAGTACTCTATATCTCCGTGCATTGGATATGTAATATGCCTCTAGGTTGGCCCGACTTTGTTTAAGGACTACGGGCCTTTGACTGTCTTATACCTCAGTTACACCCCTCTCTACATTAAGTTGATGCATACAAAGGCATCTTGTTTCGTAATGATTACCTTGTTCAATTTCTCAGCAACGCCTCTATCCTTTATGTTCACAGTACGTGGCGATTGTAGAGACAGCACCACTTTCCCTTCTAAATCAAATATCACCGTCTCACAGGTATGTGCTTCTTGCTTGCAAACAGGTATGTTTTAATTATCTCCAAACGCAGCCTGTCGAGTCTTTACAACAGCCCCTCCTCTTTAATTTCTTGCAGGAGTTGAATATTTTTCTCACATTTGATGTTGGCCATCTGCATTAGAGACAACAGGAATCCTTTTCCTCATAATTAAGTCGGTTCCCCAGGTGAGCTAATTGACTGTAATTGGGAAATTAATTATTCCCTTTACATGTGACGCACACACTGCCCTGACACCAAACTCTTTCGCTTACAGGTCCCCAACCTCGCTTGTCCTGATGAAGACCCCCTTTGATGCATACTAATTGGCACAATTACTTCGGGTCGAAACGTCGACGTTACATGTCCTATGCGTCTCATGCAAATCCACTTATGCAGCAAGGAAATTGAACCCTAAAGTGGCTTATGTACTGTTAATAGGACCTTGTTTGTTGATTATGTTTATGTATTGTCCATTGTACATATTCGTTACATGTGATGTGTTTTGTGCAAATTATCACTGTTTCACCAATTGTTTCACTATGAATGTGTTTTTTGGTTGGTTTACCCTGTAAATATTTTGGTGCTCTCGATACATTAATTAATATCATTCTATCAAGTGACTTGGATTCTGTCCTGTTTCTTTGGTTTTGTGTGTGTCCTTAATAATTGAAAAAGTGTATTCAGCACCTATTAAGCTAGTTCGTTCATTTTCCGACAGAACCATTGTTCTTGCATACATTATTACGCCCAGGTTCTGAGGGTTACTGGGTTTGCCCCATTATCGTTAATAATATGAAAACATGACTCTGTGTGCAAAAAGGAATTACAGGCAAAGATTTATTGCGTATTGCTCTGGTGATTTCACAGTTGCATTAGATGGAAAGGGGGAGCCATTTTTTTGTGCAGAAGCAGACTCTTAGCACACACCCAGCTGCTTACCCTGTGGAATCATGCACAGTATTCACAAGCGAGTGGGGTTTGAGGTTTCAGTCAGTAATGCAAAAACATTCAGCATCACTAAGGCTGGTTGCCCTTGCTGGAGTGTAGTCAGTCACCCAGGTTACACATGGTGCTGGTCTGAAAAAGCAGTTTGGACATGTGCTTTTTTAAGAATCTGAAAAGTGGATTCATAATGTGTCAGTCTGTAAAAGTGTTTATACTTGCCAAAAAAAAAGAGTAGTAAGTGTGCTTTCAAATTGGCAAAGAAATTTCGTTTTGTGACTAATATGAAAACATGACTCTGTGTGCAAAGAGGAATTACAGGCAGAGATTTATTGCGTATTGCTCTGGTGATTTCACAGTTGCATTAGATGGAAAGGGGGAGCCATTTTTTTGTGCAGAAGCAGACTCTTAGCACACACCCAGCTGCTTACCCTGTGGAATCATGCACAGTATTCACAAGCGAGTGGGGTTTGAGGTTTCAGTCAGTAATGCAAATACATTCAGCATCACTAAGGCTGGTTGCCCTTGCTGGAGTGTAGTCAGTCACCCAGGTTACACATGGTGCTGGTCTGAAAAAGCAGTTTGGACATGTGCTTTTTTAAGAATCAGAAAAGTGGATTCAAAATGTGTCAGTCTGTAAAAGTGTTTATCACTTGCCAAAAAAAAGAGTAGTAAGTGTGCTTTCAAATTGGCAAAGAAATTTCGTTTTGTGACTAATATGAAAACATGACTCTGTGTGCAAAGAGGAATTACAGGCAGAGATTTATTGCGTATTGCTCTGGTGATTTCACAGTTGCATTAGATGGAAAGGGGGAGCCATTTTTTTGTGCAGAAGCAGACTCTTAGCACACACCCAGCTGCTTACCCTGTGGAATCATGCACAGTATTCACAAGCGAGTGGGGTTTGAGGTTTCAGTCAGTAATGCAAAAACATTCAGCATCACTAAGGCTGGTTGCCCTTGCTGGAGTGTAGTCAGTCACCCAGGTTACACATGGTGCTGGTCTGAAAAAGCAGTTTGGACATGTGCTTTTTTAAGAATCTGAAAAGTGGATTCAAAATGTGTCAGTCTGTAAAAGTGTTTATCACTTGCCAAAAAAAAAGAGTAGTAAGTGTGCTTTCAAATTGGCAAAGAAATTTCGTTTTGTGACTAATATGAAAACATGACTCTGTGTGCAAAGAGGAATTACAGGCAGAGATTTATTGCGTATTGCTCTGGTGATTTCACAGTTGCATTAGATGGAAAGGGGGAGCCATTTTTTTGTGCAGAAGCAGACTCTTAGCACACACCCAGCTGCTTACCCTGTGGAATCATGCACAGTATTCACAAGCGAGTGGGGTATGAGGTTTCAGTCAGTAATGCAAAAACATTCAGCATCACTAAGGCTGGTTGCCCTTGCTGGAGTGTAGTCAGTCACCCAGGTTACACATGGTGCTGGTCTGAAAAAGCAGTTTGGACATGTGCTTTTTTAAGAATCTGAAAAGTGGATTCATAATGTGTCAGTCTGTAAAAGTACTTTTCACTTGCCTAAAAAGTAGTAGAAAGTATGCTTTGCAATTGGCAAAGAAATTTCGTTTTCTGTCTAATTTCAAAGCATGACTTTGTGTGCACACAGGAATTATTTTTAGATATTTAATTTGTGAAGGTGTTATTGTGATTTTCATTTATAGGAAAGGGGTTTATAGTATTTTAAGATTTCTAAATAACATTAAAAATGTAGTAATATATTTAAATTAAATAATGGAATTTTTTTTTAATTTTTTTTCAGGTATTGCTGAAGAGCAGTGAACAAAATTTAAGATGCCTACAAAATCCAGAGTAAAGAAAGACCTAAAAAAAAAACCTATATTTGAAGACAACTGGAGGACCTAAGTTAGTTGGAGATGCTCATGTTGGGAAAAAGAAAAAATCTTCTGGTAAGCAGACAAAAGATTTTTTAAAGAACATATTCAAAAAAAGGAAAAATGTACAAAATGTCTGTACTGGAAAGAATGTTTTCAATAGAAAAGGACAGGAAAAAATTGAGAATTTAGTTAATGCAAATATACCTTCTGCAACTAAAAAGATTAACTTAAACAGAAAAACAGCGTTTAAAGAGATACGTAGAAAAATGTTTCAGAGAAGAGTTATGTCCAATTTGATAAAGGATGTGAAGAAATATAAGCAAAAGGCTAAATTTTACAAGAGAAAAAAAGAAATTGAAGCCATTGCAGCAAAGGCATTAGAATTAAAAAGGAAACTATTCATTTTAATTTTGAATAGGATGCGTACATTAGATAAAATGGTTAATGTACTGAAATCACAAAGCAAAAGGAAAAGAGTAGTGAACAGAACAAACTTTTGTAAAGTGTTTTTAGGAAAATGGATGCATAGTTCAAGTAGTGAACCTTTTTTTAATGAAGAGAGCTATTTTCAAAGTAATAGTTTGCTGCATGCAGTTGACACCAGAGGTCGTGCTTACGAAGTGAAAAATGGTTGCATAATGGAGAAGGAGATAATGGTTCCAAGAGATGAGGTACAAGTGATGGCGGATGAGGCTATGGGGAGACGTCCTAAAGCCCCAGTGTACACTTGGAATTGTAGTAGTATTTGCACTGTGCGTCAGGAATCTATTGATAAATTTCGTGAGTTTCTAAGAGAATATAGTAAAAAAAAGTGTAAAACAGAAGATTAAGGTGCTTCAAAGTCTAGATCCATGCAGAGTGAGAGAGAATACTGGTTTGCAGGGTCATTCTCTGGCTTGTCTATCTAGAAAAGTGTGTAATAGTGTTTTCCATCATTTTAGAATGCTGGCTGTTCATCATACTGAAATGAGAAAGTTTGTGAGACGGTTGTATTTTGCTAAAAGTCCAGCAATAAAGTTAGATGAATTGAATAGGGCTCTGTTCCGTGGGTCAGTATCACCACCGATCCCAAAAAATAGGAGGGAGAATCTTGAAAGCATTCATAGGCGTATAGGTTAGCCCTTCCACCATAAGCAGCTTCCGAACACTTTTTAACACCTTGAAAGCGTCTTTCACTACTTTAAACCGTGTCTTTTTAAAATAGCTACCATCATTTTCCTTAAACAAACAGTTCTTTACCTCAGAACCAAGCATCAAATGGAAAAAAGAGGGAGCCTCCGCTACATTACTAACATCTTCCCCAGTCAATAATACTCGCATCTTTAACAAAAAGCAAACCTACTAGTAAAGTGTAAAATCGGGTATCGACCACCCCCCCACTCTCTTGGCAAAGTCATAAACCTTATAGCACGTCTAGAGGCCCAGAGGAATTTAGTACAGAGAGATTGCAATTGTTGAAGCTGGTCTTGCGTCACTTCTAGAGGGATAGATCTAAATAAATATAAAACCATAGGCAAAATGTTCATTTTTATAATGTTGCCTCTCCCAACCAATGTAACATGTAGTCGCCCCCATGGGGGTGACAGATGCTCTCTTAGGAGGTGCGTTGGCTTGGCTTAGAGGTGGTGACTGGGGTGCCAGAAAGAGGGCTCCAAGGAAAAGGTCTGGCTGTGTCAGTGCTGAATTTGTGAGGGTGGTTACAGGTGGTGGGCACCAGCACTGATTTTTGTGGATCACGACTTATTTTTCATCACCAGGTTTTGACCAAAATAAGAGACAAAGACAGAAAAGAGACAGCTTCTGAAAGATAGTAAAAGGTGAGAAAGAGAAATTCAGGAAATGAAAAAAGCACCTGCAAGTGTGAGATAAAGAAGCTGGAAGTGCAGGATGGCAAAAGAATGAGGTATGAGAGGGAATCGAGGGTAGCTAGTCAGCAGCCCCCATTTGACAGCTCCGGTGCAGGGCTCCTAAGAGAAACTTTGGGGCCCTGCACTTTTTTTAAATTAAGCAATCGAGACACAGCTGGTGCAATTGAAGATGAAAAATAAAGACTAAGTCAGTGGCAGACATTAAACACCACCAATAAAGTTAATGATGCAAGTCCAATGGCTTCAGCAGGTTTTGATTGGGCAGTGCGGAGTCAGAGTCCTTCACTGCAAGAGTGCTGTATATTGCACACTGCTACAGGGATGAAGGCAGCAGGAGCTGTACCGCAGGGGGCATTCATTAGCGGTCATGGAGCTACAAGAATCTTATGGTGTGCAGATTTTTAATTAACAGGCCGGCATTTGGTACATAAGTAACAGGTCTTCTGGAAACTAACCATTGCCACAGAAATTAAAGTGGGTCTGATGGGTGGCAATCAAATGTCAGGCATTACAGTAATGAGCGGTACACCAGGTCCAGGCAGGGGGCACACCTTCCCTTCTCCCTCTCTTATAAAGGAGCCCACATTCGTCAGTGAGTTAATTGGACTACAAACAGAGACAGGCAGGAGACACAGGTGCAGTGACAGCGGGCTAAGGAAGGACAACTGGATAAGGACTTTGAGCAACAGATTAACAGTCTGCACTCTCATGACCGAGGCAGCAAAGTCACAAATGAGGTACAGCCGTTGTGAGACTTCAGCAGCACTGGTGTGACTGAGGCACTGCCATTGCGGCTAAAGTTCTGTCATGACAGAGGCAGGGCCGTCGCGACAGAGGCAGGGCCGTCGCGACAGAGGCAGGGCCGTCGCGACAGAGGCAGGGCCGTCGCGACAGAGGCAGGGCCGTCGCGACAGAGGCAGGGCCGTCGCGACAGAGGCAGGGCCGTCGCGACAGAGGCAGTCACTTTGGTCTCCGGGGGGCACTATGGTAACATCTATTGGCAAACTCTTAACTGTGAGTTAATGCAATGGGAAGAAAGTTCAGTTAAGCAATTGGGCTTGTTCATAGGCTTACTGATGCAAAGAGAAGGATCACTAGAGGAACCCCAAGGAACACTTTAAGGACTTGGAAGGGTCACAAAGGAAACAGAATGTACGTGTTCAATGCATAAGAGGAGGGGCATAAGGAGCCCATGGGTGGTACACTGAGACATGGGGTGAAACAGAAGGAGTTGAAGACACCAGCGATGGACTAAATTCTGAGAAGTTTTGAGCTGGTCACAAAAAGAACCAAGAGGTTTCTTATTAATTTACAGCTTTGAGGTCGGAAAGAAGCAAAAAGACTCATGTTTTTAAATAATAAAAAAAAGAAATATATTTCGAGGAGAATTTTTTTTTCGATTTGTTTATGTGCTGCATAATGCAAAACCCCTTCACTCGTAGGAATCTGATTATCAAAGACAGCATGGGAAACACAGGCAAATCAATTTAAACATTTAAAATCATTTACATTGGACATGGGGGCATATATTCGGCACAATAGAGTCCTGGACACAAAATCTTCTATATCCCCTTCACGTGAACAGCAATTTAGCATTAGTTAATAACTTTTGGTCAGTTGACCGAAGACATCTTATGTCAAAAAGCCAAAGAATGGAAAACTCAATTTGCTTCAGTTTTGGTCACCACTGCAACACTTTTCCGAATATGACAAATAAAAGCCTACTTAACACTTCTGTGCCCTATGTATTACTCTACGGCAGGCAGAGGTGGGTCAGTTGACATTCTGAATACAGTCCCAAAGTATAGGCAACCACCCGGAACGTTTTTGAAAAAATCTCCACCCTTGAAGTAAAAGTTTGAGGTAACGAAGAATTATGGCATTTTTTGATGTTCCTTTGGAGGTACACATTAGGATTTTACGTTATCAAGCAACTTCATGATTGTTTTGAAACAAAATTTTGTTTGCATATCAACCTGATGTTTATGTTGAAGTCAATTGGGAAAAATTGCACGCAGAATACAGGGAGCGGAAGGGTTAGGGAGTTAGTGTTGTTACAGGTTTCACAGGACGTGCTTAAAGCAGCCAAACTATGGAATTCACTTCCCACACATATAAGATGCTCTAACAACCATCTTGGCTTCAGAAGGTTACTCACGAGCTGGCTCTTCCCCACATGACAGCTATACTCACAACACAACAGCGTACCACTACAGTATACTCCGGCATGACCAACTACGCTTCTCGCGGTATACAGATGAAGCGGTTATACAGGTGTCATTGTACGGTAAACTATGCTTCCTGTTAGAAGCACACACATTCATACAAGTGGGTAAATGTATATTACACCACACGAGACGTGCATTTTTAGACAGTGTCATAATTGCTTCTTCTAGGTACATATAGGTGCATGTTTAGAGTTTTATCAGCAGGCACAAACTCAAATAAATGGCATGAAAATATACATATTTCTCCACAATATATTGGTGCACGTCAGACCATGTGAAATATTCTGTACACATATCGGTCATGTGCATATGTGTGTGCCTAAGTTTATTTCAGCTTTAAAAAAATTATAATAATAAAATTCTCCTTTCAACCTTTGTCCCATCACTCCGACTCATCCCAAATCTTTTTGACAACTATGAACCCCCAAACATTGTTCTCAAAATTTCCCTTCCATTTTTTCCCCCATCACTCACGACCTCTACTTACAAAAACAACTTACTATTTCCTCTTTCAAATCCACTCCCATCATTCTGTCCCAACTCTAAACTCTACTAAACACACAACACAAAAATCAAAAGTACAAACCTAACAACTGATGCACAGAGCAAGAAAAAAAAAAAAAGAAAGCAGCAAAAAATAAATAAATAAATAAATCTACTAATCCACTATTACCCTTCTAATCTTTGGTTTAGGAGTAGCGGGTTACTCGCGGCAAAGCACTTCATTACCTCGTTTGTTTACTTTTAGGGCCAGATATCTTGGTTTTCTTTTTCAATAGTATGGAAGAAGGAGCATCAAAAAACTCCAAATTGCACTTCATTTAAAAATATCAATCCTGAAAGTGCTTTAACTATGCACCATTTGCAAGAATTATATTGGAGTGGGGCAGTGGAGAGCATGCTGAAACGCTTTCCTCCCACTGTTTAGAAGTGAGCACTGCCAATAAAATGACAGAATCCGTACTGTTGCACGATTTTGTAACATTTCTGGAAAGTGCTTGGGGCCTGGCATCCCTAACAAAATTCCACTCTAGTCTTTAACAAAAAGCACATTTACGGATTCTTTTTTGTCAAAGGGTTTGATGGTTCACAGCCCTCAAACTTTAATTCTCGGTCATTTTATCAAAAGTAATTTAGGTCAGTTCACTCGGTTGTATCAGAAGTGTCTTTCAAGTGCAACTCGTGTTTTTTTATTTTTTTATTTATAGTATACTACACGTGTACAACGTTAGGATCCTCGGTTAAAAAAAAAAAGACAAAATAAAATACCTAACAATAGATGCACATCAACCTCCAGTGGATTTAAGTGCTGTAGCCTCAGCACTTTCCCTTTTCCACAATATAAATTAAGTTCTTCAACAGAGGACACGTGTGAATGATACAGAATCCCCTCCCATTTTCTTAACAAAAAACATCACAATGCGTGTTTCCATAGTGCTGCTGTGGCGCATATTTTAATGTGGGATTCAACATGACCTCCTCGTGCTCTTTGCCTCAGCGGTGAAAGAAAGGACTCTGATAGAGTTGCACAATGCCTGTCGCAGTTTTGGCGGGAGTGCTCAAGTGCCAGACACAGACGTCGACTGGACGTGCCCCAGTCCTAACAAGCATTGGCATAGCCAATAGTTCTCGCCTTTGTAACCTTATAAGTGTTTAGCCATGCAACAGTTGCATAACTAAACACTTATAAGGTCCCAAAAGCGAGACCTATTGGCTATGCCAATGTTGTTTAACTGCTGCAATCTATTGAAGCCTCACGGAGAACATCAAAACGGCGAAAGTGATCGTGATCAAACCTCAAAGCGGCCGCGAAAGTGAAAGTAATAGCAGTAAAGTGCGACGCGAGCGCCCGCGCACATGCACTGTAGCTCTAGGCTGGCCTGGTAGCACTTTTTGGAGCCCTCTCAATAAGTCTCGCCAGACCAGCGCATGCGCTGGGCCAGGCGAGACCTAAAAATGCGATGAGATACGACAAGAGTCCCATGTTCCGGGATCCCACACCAGCTCAGGGAGCACCATAATCACAGAACTAGACCTATTGTTTTTGCCAAACCTAACAAAACAAAACACGCACACCAAACAGCTGACTAATACATAAATGCAGAAAGTAGAAACCACATGATCTATTCAGCATAAAAAAAATATTTAAAAAAGGACTGTCTTCAGAAATAGGGCAGTTCCCTCCCAGCGTGGAGGAGGCGGCGCAGCACTGGAAGGAGGGCCAGAGACTGTTCTAAGCGGCATCCTCCGAGCCTCCTGGACTCCCTACTTCCGACGTGCCGGAAGCCTTGCTTGGCCTCCAGCTGTACCCTGGGCGCCAGCCAATTTCTCCTGCAGTTTGCAGTACATAGTGTTTTTTATTAAAGTTGGCTTCTTTGCAGCCCACCACTTACAGATTCTGCATCTGTCCACTTATTAGAAGGGGCCTTGAGTTTGGGGCCGCGTCATGAGCTCCTTTAAAGACTAATAAAACACTGAACAGCACCTGCCAGAGCAAGGTATAGCCTGCTCCACTGCTTGGGTTGAACCTCAAATGTGAGGGTGAGGACAGAGACCACTGGCATGCCCTGGTGACCTTGGCACGGGGATTAATGGGTACCATCAGTTTGGTCTGAGACCTGGTTTGGCTTTACATACATAGCTTAAGCCTTACACTATCCGACACCCCTCCCCCAAGTATTAATTCGATCTTGACAAAGTTCTACTTGGACGAAAAACACGTTATAACTTGGCACTTACAGACAAGCAGCAAGTTCTAGGTGAACTGCAGGGTGAGACATGGGAGCCCGGTAAAGTGACAAGAAGCTTAAAACGCCACTTCAAAGCGTGACGTAGAACATATTCGTCCCAATAGACTCAACATAAGGGACTGGTGGCACATGGGCACAGCTCAAAGAACATGCAGAAACACAGGGAAAAACACAGAAGACCACCACGTGCACAAGATGGCAGGTTTTGGCGTGCACATTCGATGAGGCGAATATCCGAGAGTGCTGGCCCGGTCTCATCGGGGGAAGAGTCCATTCTGAAAGGTGCTCCCGGCTCTTCAGTGCATCATGCACCGGACCCTCGAGCAGGTCGGGGCAAGAGACGACGAGGAGATCTCTCCACAGCATTTCCTGGCCATCAGTTAGCTCGGAGGTTATTACAGCCCATTTACCCAAAAGGGCTTCAGAAAAGGACCAACAGATTCCTCAACAGGTGACTGCTGGTTACTTTAAGAAGATCCTCGTTATTTCGAGCGTATGTGAATTTTAAGGCCACCTAGGAGATGGTGGACCAGGGAACAAAATCTCAAAGCAAATGCGCTATGACCTTCTTTCTATACATGAACATTTGAGTTGAGGTGTGCAACAGGCCGACACAGGGCTGCATACATGCCTTCCATTATTTACACTCACAGCAGACCTGGGAGAAGTGATGGCGCACATAGTTCAAAATCCCAATATCGCACAAGATCTGTCTACTTCATCATAAGACTACTCGGGGCCGGCTCTAGGGCGGTGCGACCAGTGCCACCGCACCGGGTGCTGGCTTTCAGGGGGCACCGTGTTTGTAAATCTATTCTGTTTTTAAAGCACCTGCTGCCGCTTTCCTTTCCTCCGACAATTACCAGGTCTCACAAAAATGTCAAGTTAACTCCTGTGATTAATGCTCTTCCGGGAGAGAGATTGGAGTTTTGTATATTTGATGTTTTGACTTCTGTTAAGGTAGTGCAGAGGGTTAATATCCCTGCTGCAAAGAATGTGTACCATGTAGACTACAGAGTGCGTATAATGAAAATAGATCCGCAGGTTACTGCTTTTAAAAGACATCCTTTTGTTACTTGCCATTTACAATTTAAATTCCTAACATAGAACAGTGAGGAGTTAACTCATCATAGAGGTGCATACACACTGCAAAGTATACATTAGAGCATAGATTAATGTTGCAAAAAGGGTTAATTTAGGTAGAAATCAATTCTTATGATTAAAGAAAACGGTTTATTTTTCCACGCTGAGTTTGTGCTTCTTCACAACAAGAACTCCTAAACTATACGGCCTACCAGTAAGGATGTGACTCCTACACTTCTAGTCCTTTACCTTATGTAACATTTCCTAAAAGCTGATTTACATACATATGTTTGATTGTCTCTGTGTAATGTGTGTGTGATGCAAAGTGCTCTGACATCCTTTACTGGTATGAGTGGCGCTATATAACTAATTCAATGCATCTGAAAGAGAGTGGTTATGGAGACTTGGTCACTGTTAAAGGGTGCTAGTGAGAGAATCTGTGGTGGAGGTGGTCATTGGGGGGGCGTCAACTAACATTGTCGCACTGGGCGCCACCAGCGCAAAAGCCGGCCCCGAGACTACTGCAGATGATACAATTCCCGTAGCAGTCCAAGTGCGCTCTTCAGAAAGCCTTGGTGTCATATATGCAAATTACTTCGATTACACTAAGTGACACCAAGACAGATTGCTTGCAGTTTGGGAAAAGCAAACAGCTTATTTAACCAGTCCCTTCAATGTCACGTGTTAGAATAGATAGCACTCCCCAAACCCAGAGTTTGGCAGCTCTTGTCTTTAGGCCACATCATTATTTCTCAATTTATGCCTGAAAGTCACCCACAAGTGGTATTGCGGTGTAGGATCACGTATATTGAGCACATTCTCTGTTAAAATGGCTTTGTGAAGTTAAACCACAGCAGCATCAAATACTGGCAGGTGCACTCGGAGCCTTGCTTGGCAATATTTGCAAGGGTTTGTTTTAAAACAGGACTTCAGGATACAGTTCAGCAACTTTGCACTGGTGCACAAACAGGGCTAATCATTTTCAATGTGACTAAAATAGACCAGGACTTTTGCGATCCGCCAAAAAATGGCTTGTGACCCACCAGTTTGGGAAACACCGGTCTAAAGCCCTCCAGTCATGAATCAAGGAGCAACACCAATGAGATCGTCAAATCTGCACTTAATGTAAAGTTCTGAAACTCCTGGAAGGAGTCAGAGTCGATCATGGAGCTAATGATATGCAAAGCATCTCTAAAATAGTTATCATATCACCTGATTTATGGAAGTATGTATTTAGGTCAGCAAATTGCCCCTTGATGGGTCTGCTGAGTTATGAACGTTTTAAATCTAGCAGAGGTCGTCTCTTCATTCATTTGGTGATAGCGCAGCGACATGCAGCAGCACTGGGACCCCGCATGATGGATATGAACTAAAATGAAGATGGCATTAAATAGTATCCTTCAAGGTATAGCAAAATAAAATAGTTATCCGGCGCAAGTCATGCACTTAAAAGCCAAGCTTGCACATAATTTATATGGATTTGGGTAGACTGGTGAAGGCTACTGCTGCAGGTCAGGGGGCAGGACCCCGGATCCTGCCTCCGCTCCACCAGAGGAGCGGGCAGTGACTTCTGCTGCAGTCGCTGTGGGATACCAGCCTGAGAACCACAGTGCACGACTGAGACATTGGATTGACCAAGGGCTAAAATGGATGTGATACTCCATCAGTAGATCTTGTAACTCAGTTTCTAGGTCCAGCTCTTTAGGACATTTGATGTGGTAGTTCCATGCCATTCTTTAACAAGACCCTGTTCACCTGAACATGTCTGTGCCGCAGGGATGCCAGGGCAACATACCCCGTGTTCACTAGATCTGGAGACTTAGGGTGTTTTTTAGAGTCTGGTGTACAGGGTGTGCCACCAAGAATGTGGAACTGTAGTGCTAAACAGATGTTTATTTAAGGTAATAATAGACTTAAGAATAAAATTACCTATCATTTTAATCATTCAGTTAAATTGGAGGCACTCTGCGCGTTTCAGATCGACTCCGAACTGTGCATCTATTTTCATCAGGTTTTCAACTTCGCTTATTGATTTTACATTTCTTTTGGTCTTTCTAACCCACTTTTGTTGGAGCCGTTTCCTGTGATGCCATCTCCTGTGAAGTAGCAGGGGTCACACCTCAGGGGATGTTACTTGCTAAAAGGTTGCTGCACGTGGAAGCTAAACCTTAGACCAGGCGCTATGGGGAAACAGAATGACGAGCGGAGTCCTTTAGTCAGTCTGATGCCTCCTTGCCCTTCAATACAGATTAGGTTACTCCTGCCGGATCCCTAAAAAGCTGCAAGTGTGCCTGTACTGTTTGTCTCACAATTCTTTGACTCGAAGCAGACTTTCTGAAGGAAAGAGAATATATTGAGACACTAACCATTAAGACCAGAGGACAACCCTCTCAAAGAGGCTGAAAAAGAAGATTAGGATCTCAGACCTACAATAGTGTATTAGAGTATTCATGTATGTGCATGAAGACCCACCTTGTTTCTGTCGGGGGCTGACAACCGCAGAGGTTGGCGAGGGGGCAGATGACACTCCGGGGACCGGGGAGCCATCGTTGCTCTTTGGAAATGGAGTAAGGGGGCTTGTGTCTTCTTTTGAGGAGCTCTCTGTTTCGTCGGTTGAAGGGCTAGCCACTGCTTCATTCGGTGTACTCGAGGGAGCTTTCGGTGGAGTTACAGGCACTTTTGTGTGACTTGCAGGTCCTTCTACAGAGCTTGGAGGCTCCTGTGAGGAGCTTGGTGTCTCATTGTGTGGTCTTGCAGTCTCTTCTCCATCCAGTCTGAGCATGGTTTTCTCCTCCGCTGGTGGGATCCCAGTTGCATCCCCTTTACTCTGAGACGTTAAATCTTCTTTCTGGGGTGTCTCAGCAGCTGAAAAACATAAGAGCACTGGTCAGTCTTCCCTTCCGGTGCGCCCTTGATGAAGACACCATTCAAGCAAAGCTCCACGCTCCTCGCAATTCCATACACTTACACACAACGAAGAAGGCATCCATGATTGGCCATAAAACATGCTTCAGATTTAACATCTTTAAATTACTTCTGTAAACTCCTCAGATAAAGCTCCAAGCATTTCACATTACGCACTTCTCAGGCCTGTACCACTCTGCTACCTTCTCCAGACACTATTCCCGGTCTCAATTAATAAATGCCGAGTTGACATGTGTCTTGTGCTTGAGAATTTCTGAAAAATGTATAGGTACAGTATATATTTCTAAAAATGTTTATTATAAAACTTTAGATTTAATGTAAAAACACGGAGTAGATTGGAGTGAGGTGGAGTGGGGTAGATTAGGGTGGGGTAGAGTTGGGTGGATGAGAGTAGGGTAGACTGGAGTGTAGCAGAGTGGGGTGGGGTAGATTGCAGTGGGGTAGATTGGGGAGGAGTAGATTGGAGAAGGGTAGATTGGGGTGGAGTGTGGTGGAGTGGGTTTAAGTGGGGCAGGTTTGAGGAGTGTGGTGGATTGGAGTGGAGTGTGGTAGAGTGCAGTGTGGTAGAGTGGAGTGTGGTGTGGTAGAGTGGAGTGTGGTAGAGTGGAGTGTGGTAGAGTGGAGTGTGGTAGAGTGGAGTGTGGTAGAGTGGAGTAGACTGGGCTAGATCGTAGCAAAGTGGAGTGGGGTAGACTGGAGTGGGGTAGAGTGAAGTGGCATGTTGTGCCATAGAATGTCAGAGTGGAGGGGTGTAGAATAGAGTGGCAAGTCGTAGAGTGGCGCAGTGTGGAGTATGCATGGTGTGGTAGCAAACTGTTATTACAGACCATAAACTTTCAATTGAAATGACCATTACATTTGCACTAAAATACGGTTGGTTTTACTGCACACAAACGGTAATGTGTGCAAATTTCACCACATAAAGTATGGATCGATTTACAAATATTTGTTTCCACTTGGTCTCAAAATTACAAAAAAAATAGATTACTTTGTACTAATCCTGATATATTCTGAATCCGCACAGTTCATTTTTATGTGTGCTAGGAATGGAATCCTCCCACACCCTCTCCTCTCACATGGGTACTCAGCAGAATTTTCACATCCATTATCTCACTTTGAAGTAAGAGACAGAAAAGTAAACATTAAGCTCCCTCCCAAGACAGCCTGACATTGGACCTCGGTCTTTGAATACACAGCAAATGTGACAAGATAAGAACAACATTTAAAGGCCTATTTACAAAATAGAAGTTTGTGGAAGTATACAAGGTTTGGGCAACTGAGGGAGAAACTCAAGATGGACAGCCTAAAACAAATAGACAGCAAATAGAAAGCCAGATAATGTGAGTTACAAACCACAAAGCCAATGGTCAGCAATGAACAGAATGCATTTCTAGATCAGCTTTCTGAATGTCCCAAAGATGTCTTTAGCAAACCAAACATAGGCTTCAACGTAAAAAGGCATAATTAAGTATATGTTCAAGCATAATGAAGCATGCGCCCATATACATCATTGTAAAGCACTGATATCTGCAAGGGTCATGTTCACGCTATAAAAAAACGATTTAAATAAATAATGTTGTGGAAGTCCAGCATGATGACATACATCCGTGATTGTGCTACCAGGCATATGTAGAGCATGAGGCGGCTATTAATAAATAGAGTTTCAAGATTGTAATCTTGGAGCAAAAACGAAAAAGAATGTTAGGGATAGTGAAGTGATCAGTGGGGCAACACTGGGGACGCAACTGTGGAGGTGGTGAATGCAGCAGAACACAGAGGAGTGGTATATTAAAAAAAAAAAGTAAAAAGGTGCAACAGAGAGGGGTAGGAGAACAGTCATAAGTGGGGAACATTGTGGGTTAGTGAAAAGCAGTAAATTTCTTTTTTTTAAATTTTTTTTATATAGAGTTTTATATAGCGCGAACTTGACCCGAATCGGGTATCAGAGTGCTTTACATAGCACCAGTTGTGTTACATTACGACACATTCATTTTTGTTAGGCACGAGGAGATTAAGTGATTTGCCCAGAATCACAGGATGTTCAGCGTCATTGCCGAGACTCGAACCCAGTTCCGCAGATTCGAGGTCGACCGCCCTGGCCGTTAGGCCAACTCCTCTCCCCAAATAAAATAAAATACATTTGGAAAAAATGCCAGAATCAGAGGGAAGGAACAGACAAGCTTGGTGAGGTGAGGGTAGCACTAAGACAGGGGGGGGTGAGGATATCAGATAGAATGTATCATATACTTGTACAAGTAAGAAAATACACACACTCCTTTCATGAAGTGATATAAGCAAAAGAAACAAGCACTGCCAAACCGAATAGGTCTATCCTTACTGAATGCTTTGGTCCAAAAAAATGTAAATAAAAGATGACACAATGATGCAGCTGCTGTGCCTGCATCATGTTCGTGTGCATGCGTGATGAGTTATGCAGCCGCATGCATTACCATACATTTAAAGTGACTGCACAAAAGATGCCTAGATGTACACGATTCTCCAACACTGGTAGTGAATGATTAAACAGGATTTAAAAAAGAAAATCCCATAACCAATCAAAAAAAACTTTCAATGCCCCTTATGCTTTACCGATAGCGCACTTGACGTCACAGATTGCATCCTATATGTCAAACAATGGTCACAGCAAACATGACATCATCAGCTGCCGACTGTGGGATTCCAAAAGGTAAAGAATTTTGATATGCGGGCATATTACAGTCAAAAGCATGCACATAGTAACGATACCAGGGTTTCTCAAAGTCTTGCTATGACGCAATCCCAGGTTTCCTTATGTAGCCCACATTCGACAGCGCTGCGGCTCCACTACCTCCATTTCCATTCACATTATTAAGCTGCCGAGGGTTTATACTCTATTGATCTGACGCGGAGGAAGACCCAGCTTCAGACAAGTGCCGCTCATGCCATCCAGTGGTTTATTCCCAATGACAAGTGCCGATGCATGCCCAGGATTCATCAGTGGTATCAACCTGCATTTTATGCTTCGCAAACTTCGCAAACTGGCACATTTTCTTTCTATAAAAGGACATTGGGCTGCTGCCAATGCCGTGGTAGGATCCCGGTTGCATTATTGCAACTTCGTATACATTGACATATCCAAAATGCACCTGCATGGCCTACAAACTCATATGGACATGTTTGTTCTATCTGCATCCAGCTTTCCTAAGCCACTGGACTGGCTTCCCATTGATTCCAGAGTTGAATCATTCTTCCGAGCCATGCCCTTCGTGCTACTCATTTCACCAAAACTCACTTTCTAAGACACTGCACTTATCCTTATGTCTCCATCAGGGCATTGAGATCGTCCTACCTCTCGCTTTTGAAAATTCCTAGGATTGTGAAATCCACCATGGGGGTCAGGTCTCGTCTCACCTAGCTCCCTTGGAATACCACCGCCCTGGAATTAGGAACCAGGGTCTGCCATCTTTGAGTCAGAAAATTGTTGTCCAGTCTTCCATCTGAACGCCAGGAGACCACAACATGTGTAAAACTCGCATCACATAAATCATATCACATACAACATATCCCATAACACACAAAATAGCCTGGTTCCCTTCCTAGCCCACATGAAGCCAGATGCCACACCACCCACCTTTGAGCAGGACGTGGATGCCCAGGTTGCCTAAAGCAACCCAGGTGGCCTCGCCTGAGCCCAGACACCACCATTCCAGCCCAGCCGGAGCGCATCCATGCACACCGATGGCAAACCCAGCTAAGACCCCTGACGAGACGGAATGATCTGTTTATAGAAATCCTGAACAGTATTATCTGCAAAGAACATCGTACAAGTATGTAACACATTAACTCTGAAATCATGCTCTTGAAATTCCAACAATGTTGTTTTGATATTTTTGGACTCAACTTGATATTTTCCTTAAACCTCCCCCTTCCCGCCCCCGCACAGGATAATAATCTTGTGGCAGTTATAAATGTTCAGAAGTGCAACTAAAGGAAACTCATTTCTGAAAAGGACTTATTGGAACTGCCTGGTGCTACCATGAACACTAGAATAGCATAAGAGGAGTTGTTGTGCACCTGTAGGTGATTTAATTGAATTCCGCACACGCACAACACTGGACATTTCTCAGACATGATACTTGCCTTCAATGCTTCGGCATCTCAACCACTCCAATGGAGTGACTTCTGCCACAGTGCACTGCAGGCTGTCTTAAAAAGAACTAAAGTGCTACAAAAATGTTGATCCAACCTTTCCCGGTATCGGAGGTGCTTGCAGTTGAGCGCCATCTTCCACCATTTTATCTAGCCTGTTGTATCTTTGATCCCAGTCCTGTCTCTTCCGCTGATGACACCCAGATACTTCTTGGACTTCCTATGCACCTCAGTCCAATTTCTAGTCATGTTTCTGTGTTCCCACGATCTGCATGCAGTCCAACTGCCTCCGGCTCAACAGCAACAAAACTGAAATCCTGGCCTTCGGCTCCTGTATCCACCTGGTCACATGCTTGGAGGCCGGCCGAGCTGGGTACACCAATGATTCAGGTTTACTGTTCCAAACAGTCTTTTGAATATCAGATAAATCATGCTGCTAAAGTGTGCTTTATCTTACTAAAGAAGCTTTAAAAGAATTCCCTTACTGCCTCCAAGCACGTGTAAATTCTTTGATAACCTCCCGCATGGACTTTAGTAACGCAGAGTATCTCGGACTTCCTGAGTACTTGCTTCACCACCTACGGGCGGTCCAGCATTCTGCTGCTCGGATGGTCTTGGTTGCACCAGCCACAGCTTCTACCTCCTCTACTCTTAAAGGTTTGCATTGGCTTCCTGTCGAGAAGCACGCCATTTCAAGGCCATGCGCTTTATACCCAAAGCTGTCAACAATCCAGGCCCCACTTATTTAAGACTCAAATGTAAGCCTTATGTTCTGATTCGTTCTTAGAGCTCACCTTTGCCAAGCCAACTGAGACCCCCTATCAACAAGATCCCCATTAGGAGCTGCTCTTTCCCTTACAGTGCATCGCGATTCTGGAATGGGCTCATTATTGGTCTTCATGTTCAGGAAAAAAGTGAAAACATACCTGTTCTTACTATTATTTCTTGCA
Source organism: Triturus cristatus (assembly GCF_964204655.1). Taxonomy (NCBI): domain Eukaryota; kingdom Metazoa; phylum Chordata; class Amphibia; order Caudata; family Salamandridae; genus Triturus; species Triturus cristatus. Next base: position 405,749,008 of record NC_140584.1, read on the forward strand.
GACATCATTCTGTAATTCCTTCCCCTCTCCTGTCCCTTCCCAGGTAGAGCTAGGACATCCATTTTTGGGTATTTGTCATGCTTAATAACATCCCTTAACATATTACAGAAGGGACACAGCCATTTTCACATTGATGTGGTTCCAGCTCAAAAAGAAGCAGCCTGACCTGACCAGCAAGAGCTTGCTCCCGCATAAGATAATGATGCGTCACAAACACGTCATCCTCATTGGGCCAGGTCACCGAGGCGCAGCTTAGAAAATCCCCGCAATAGAGTGGGCCAATAGACCAGAGTCGAAGGCTAAATTATATTTTGCTATTTGGGGGCCATTTGCTTGGCAGTCTGGTGCCCTCTTGTGGCCATTCGTAGTGGTGCTTTAAGGCAGCTACCAATAGTGCCCTTAATGTAGCACCGACACAGATTTTGGCATAGCATGTGCAGGGTCTACGTATGGGCACGTCAGCTTCACGTAGAGTCTCTACAGGCAAAATCGTAAGACGGGAACAGCTCCGCACTTATAAACTACTTCTTAATACCTTGGGCACCTGCTACCTTTTCTTTTTAGCTCATCTTATTCTCAATAGGTAAGAATCCACAATATGCAGGTCAGTGTAACACTACCTCAAAATTAGCAACTGGACTTCGAATACTAGGCCGCGCTTCTACGCGGGCTAACACTCCAGACGCGTTTGGGTCTCACTGTTGAAGTCACCTTCTCACAAAAAGGAAGATTTAAGAGCCGATCCACATGCTAGAACCAAACACTTCTAAACTACCTGCCTTGTTAGGTTTGCGCCCTCAGAGCAGTATTCCGTCATTTTTAACTCTGTCAGTCTAGAGTAACCATGTATATGAAACCGGTCCGAATATTATAAAGATCAAAAGAGGATTCCGAGATAAGGGATTTTGAGCCACGTTAAACCTATAAGTTGGACTTATAAAGTTATAACTTTGTGAAGATTTCACTTTAGCAATGATCAGATATTTTGTTTTCAGAATACAACGTTTGTGCTATGGAGTTTAGTGCTCTGAAAGCTCGTTTATGTAGTCACACAACGAAGACTGCTAAAGTGTGACACTGCTGTGCAGTCTCCTTTTAGTTTACACTGTTGCACCCAATCCCACCTGACATGTCTCAGTAAACCCAGCATAAATACTCCATGTGTGCCCCGGGGGCAGCTCAAAGACACGACAGGACGGTGCCACGAAGAAATAAGAGATTTCCTGTTTGGGGAATTCCCAGTAGTGTTTTTAGACCGCAGGAGGCCTGTTTATTTCTGTAAATGGTTTTCGTTGATCGTCTATAAGCACCATTTCCTAACTTAAATACCTGTCATAATAATGCAACTGCGCCTGGTGTGATGACATACACCCCTTGCAGCTGCGGGCTCTTGGAGAGTGCTTGCAGAGAGACATTCGGGTGTTCTGAACGTTCAAGCTCCCCATCTGCCCGTGACCCCGAGAAGCAGCCGTATTTCGAGGCTTCCTCTGAAAATGAGGCATAGAAATAACCTCAGGTATTCAAGAACATAATATTTTAGCAATGTAACTGCAGTCCTTGATTCTAGAAAGAAATGTATGCCTTGCCTCACACCTGAGGAAGCGGGGAGAATGGAAGCGCAGACAGCGGTGGCTGGACACTCAGAGAGGGCCTAACAAACCTAACACCAGCTCTTGAAGGGTGGACACTCAGAGAGGGCCTAACACCAGCTCCTGAAGGGTGGGCATGCAAGGAGGGCCTAACAAACCTAACACCAGCTCCTGAAGGGTGGACACTCAGAGAGGGCCTAACAAACCTAACACCAGCTCCTATAAGGTTGACACTCAGGTTTTAGGCCCTCCCTGAAGGTCCATCCTTCAGGAGCTGGTGTTAGGTTTGTTAGGCCCACCATGAGTGTCCACCCTTCAGGAGCTGGCCGTCCCGAACACCAACTCCTGAAGGGTGGACACTCCAGGAGGGCCTAACAAACCTAACACCAGCTCCTATAAGGTGGACACTCAGATGTGTTAGGCCCTCCCTGAATGTCCACTCCTCAGGAGCTGGTGTTCGGTTTGTTAGGCCCTCCCTAACACCAGCTCCTGAAGGGTGGACACTCAGGGAGGGCCTAACATCAGCTCCTGAAGGGTGGACACTCAGGGAGGGCCAAACAAACCTATCACCAGCCCCAGAGGGTATGGGGGTCACTGGGTCCGCCCTTCCGACTGGAACATATGGAGTATGCATACACTGCTTGCCACGAGGCCGGCCTGGCTGGCACATACTTGTGTACCCAGAGCTCAGTGTTGATTTGCTAATGCCTGGGTATCCAGCGGCCCATCACAGCCTGTGCCTCCAGTTTATGGGCGCCCTCCCAAAGGGTACCATCACTGGGACTACTAAGAGGCGAGAACCACAACAGGGCAGTGGCCTTCAAACTTAATGCCACGCCCACCACGTTCATGTAAAGAAATTTCATCAGGCCTCAGAATAGTAAACTTATTTTTTCACAATTATTCTAGATAATTGGCAGCTTTTATATACACACTTTAAAAAAACAGAACGTTACCGTTTTGTTCCATTGTACCTTATAAAATGCACTTGAGCACATGATTGCAAGCACACTGTGAGCAGCTGGAGCTACCTAAAGTGCAAACATATTCACAGTGGGAGCCTTTATCAGAAGGAGAGGAAGGGGGCTTCGAGGTTTGTTTGGGACTCGCCTATCCCACTTTGAAACCTACTCCTGGCCAGGACTTGATTGACAAAAGAGGTTCCTGGTGGCCCATTACAGAGTGGACCACCGCCACTCTGTTCTTGTCACATAAAACACAGAACTCTTTTCAGAATGGAACACCCTCCCCCTCACATCTATTAAGACACCCTCATCATTCTGAAGATCTCGGAAAGTCATCTACAGCATCTTAGGGTGTGCTTTTTCATTATTCATCTATAATGTTTCCATAGTGTTGCAGCGCTTACATGGCATTACACACTTTACACTCAACTCTAGAGAAAGCTATATACTGTAAATGGCCAGAAAAGAACGTTACAGGTGAATAATAAATGTAAATATATGGATAAGTCATGAGAAAGGGGAGGAGTAGAGCTGTAGAAATTGAAAATATATTTCAAATGAGACCTACAAATCCTATGTACTTTGTTCCAAAGCATTTTAAAATCCGTGCACTTTACAAGAAAGGGGGATGCACACAGCTAAGCAGCAGCAAAAAGAAGCACTTATCTGTGCCCACACACACGCATAACTGCAAACAGGGCTGCCTGAAAGTATCTCACATGATACAGAGCAATTTGGCAACTATGGGTACCGTACCCTGGACACCTGGCACCGTGGCTATGAAACCTTTTTCCTCATTACAAGCTTTACTGGCGGCAAAACCCTTTCACAGACACAGAGTCCATTAGGAGCAGCGGTTGGAACCCATTCAAATTGTTTTCAAGAGAAAATGCATAACAGTAACTTATTTTTAAACGTAGCATCTTGTACTACAATTCTGCCCTAGTAAACCCTGTAAACAACAAGATGTCAACAGCCGATTTAATGGAATGCAATTTACCGAGCTCAGAAGGATGAAAAGCTGAGTGGGCCATGCTGGAATTCGAATGCATAACCTTCAGATCAGAGCAGATGTTAGCCGCGAGCGTTAACTCGCCGAGTCATCTTCTCTATAGAGAAATAAGACTGCTGCCTCCTAGAAAAAGCATATGTAGGAAATACTGATCCTGTGATAGACCATGTTGCTCATTCCATAGTGGATAGTACAGTATCATAATTGCAACCTTCCTTCTTATCTCTACCTCAGTTTTGTCTTTCTTTCTTTTGCCATTATCTTTATATGTTCTCCCCTTTTTCAACTTTATTGTTCTAAGTTTGGATATTAACGTTGTGAACCTATGATGAATTCCCTCTTACCCCATATTTTCTTTTCTGTCTTTCGTAATTGTATAATTTTTCATAGAGTATATCAGATTACATGTTCTGTTCTTTAATGCTATGCTGTGTTGATACTTTTCTTTGATCATTATTATTCTCCTACTCATTATTATTCTCCTACTCAATATTATATTATCGGTTTTCCAGTAGGATAAATTCAATTGTTCATCCAATAATCCCTTTTCTTCAGCTTTGCGGATATCTGCACTTCTCTCAAATAATATATTTTGACTACTTGTATTGCGATTACAGTGAAATCTATAGTCTCGCATTGCCAACTCATGAATTGCATTATATTATGTATTATATTTATAAAATGCTAATAAACAATTTTAACACAAAAAGCATATGTAGGACACCAAAGATGTGACGGTTAAAATGCAGCTATTTAATAAAACAAAAAAAACAAAAAAAAAAATCGCTTTTCTCTGAAACTCCACAGCAAGCAGGAGGCAGAAAGGGTCTCGAGGGGCACAGACTCCTGCAGGGAGGATTCTACATGTCTGCATAAAATCATTCAGTCTGGTCAATTCCGCTTGTTCATACTCCGTATACCATCGAGGTGCAAAAGTGTTAAACTACATGACCCATGCATTAATCTGTAGAGAATAATCATAATATGTAAGCATCTCTGATCCGGACCGAACGCATGGCTTGCAAGGGTCATAGTGTGTGTATCTTCTAACCTAGGACAAATAGTGTGAAATACCACACCCCTTGCGCCACTACTAGACAAAAACACTTAAAAAGGAGAAAAAAAACCTCGGGTTCTAATTCACTGAAAAAGACTGTGCCAAACCAGCTGCAAACAAAAATGTTCATTTGAGGTTTACATAATGGCTTTTATTGAGTATTTTCGTGTAGTCTTTGAGATAAAGAGTGATATCTGCATTGAAGCAGACTGGCCACCTCAAAAGGAAAAAAGCCCAGTTGGCACAGCACGAGGCGCACTGGTCACACTCGGACTTCTGCAGCAGCTGCACGAGGCTGTAGTGTCTGGCCCCGGGCCTATAAATGAGACACTCGTGGACACAGGTGTGCTAGTGGTGGTCAGTGTAAAGCCCGCCACGCCCAGAGCCCTGGGCTTTTTATTAACATTTGTGCGTGCCGTCCGAGGGGACGTCGGGCTCACCCAACTCCGGCTACGCTAGGGGGGGGGGGGGGGGGGGGTGACCCTAACACACGCTCGCGGACCCTCGGGCAATGGTTTGGTCCGTTGCGCAACATTACATTCCTCCTTTACCCAGAATTGAAAACCCAACGAAACTAGCCGCCTATAGCGACCCAACAGTTTAACAGTCTCTAAAAAAGTCTCATGGAAAACAAAGGAACAGTCTTACTTGGTTGTCTGTTGGAGGGGCAGCCTTCCCTCACTCCCACAGTTGACAGCGAGCCACAAAGTCTCTGTACCTCTGGGATGGTCGCGGGTGCGGGCGTAGGTGATACTGGCTCTGGCTGCGCCCATCCGATTGGGTGAGAAACATGTCCTCTGAGCCGTCCGCCACCACCGGGTCCGGGCGGCTCGGCGCCCCTTGAGGCACCTCTTCCCTTTCAGTTGACGCCGAAGAGTCCTTTCCGGCGTTCTCCGCCCTCCGGGGCTCTTCCGCTCCTGGGGGGTTCCGAGGGCTGTGAGATGGGGTTGGGTAGTAGTCTTCAAACTCCTGGAGGTCTTCCTCCTCTTCGCGCGGGGCTTTCTTGAAAAAGGACACGTTTCTAGTTACTTTTTCGCCGCCTCTGACGGCCGTGACCAGGGTCCCTCGTACATTGGTGACAATCCATGGGGCCAGCTCGAAGGGCAGGCGGAATTTCCCCCCGGGGTGCCGGTCTTTCACTAGCACCTGGTCGCCGACCTGGATTGTACTGTCCGCCGCTCTCCGCCGCCGGGAGGCTTCTTGGTTCGTTTTTAGTCGATTTTCTGTGGAGCGGTTGGGTGGGTCTGGTGATGACTCCCACACAGGGTGGTGCGGGATAGTGTCCCGGATCGCTCGGCCCAGACATAGGTGGCTCGGGGGAACCCCGGTGGTGCAGTGGGGTGTCAGCCGGTACTCGCGCAGGAATTGGTAGAGGGCTAGCTCGACGTTGAGGCCGTCTGCCAGGGCAATCTGAACAGTTTTGTTTAGAGTCCTCGTCAGTCTCTCAACCTCTCCGTTTGCTTGCGGCCATCGTGGGGTTATGCGGCGGTGTTTGATGCCGTGGGATTGCAGGTACTCGGCCAGTTCTGTGCCGTTGAATGGTGGACCGTTGTCCGTGCGCAGCTCGCTTAGGAGTCCGTGGGTGGCCATGACCTTCTCCAGCTTGGGGATCACGTCTGCTGCTGCTGTTGAGGGGACAATCTCTACCTCGGGGTACCGCGAGTAGTCATCTACCACAACTAGCATGTGTCGTCCTCCAGGTAGACTGCCGAACTCGGCGCTGGCTCGCACCCACGGCGAGGTCGGGCCCTCTTCCGTGATCACGGGTGCTGGGGGGTCGGGTAGGCTGGTCGCCAAACACACCGGGCACCGCTGGACCGTGTCTTCAACCAACTTGTCGAGTCCCGGGAACCAGAGCTTGCACCTGAGGCGGTTCTTCGACTTGACAATGCCTTGGTGAGCGCCATGCGCCAGGAGGTCGGCCCGTTGGGTGAGGCTGCCGGGCAGTACCAGGCGGGGGCCTCTCAGGAGACATCCTTCGGGGGACACCGATAATTCGTTCCTGACGATGTAGAGCGCTTTCAGTGACGCCTGAGCCTCGGGCGTGCGAAAGGACGACGGGCTTTGGAGCGGCTTCCAATCTCCAGACGCGACCGCTCTGATGGCCATCTGCAGACAGTCGTCTCCTTCGGTAGCCAGCGCAACCTCTTTGAGGGACATCGGCAGGGGTCGGGACCTTTCCACAATCATCCGGACGTACTCCTCGGTAGCGGCCGCCTCCGTAGCTTCCACGTCCGTGGCCGGGCGGGCATGTCTGGACAGGAAATCTGCCGGATTTCGGGCGCCTGGTCGGTACTCAACAGTGAATTGGAACTCTTGGAGCTGGAGGACCCATTTCTCTATCCGCGGGGGAGGGCGTGATGATGAGCCCTGGAACAGCGGGACTAGGGGCTTGTGATCAGTGATCACCACAAACGGGTGTCCATACAGGTAGATGTGGAAGTGGCGGCACCCCCACAGGATCGCAATGGCCTCCTTCTCGATCTGCGAGTACCGCTGCTCCGTTGGCGTGAGTGTTCTGCTTGCGTACGCGACGGGGGCCCACTCTCCGCACCTCTGCTGCTGGGCTAGCACGGCTCCTAGGCCTGTCGGGCTGGCGTCCACTATGAGTTGTGAATCGAGCCGGGGGTCGAAGTACGCTAGGGTGGTGTCAGCCGAGAGCGCCTCTTTGGTTCTCTGGAACGACTCTTGCTGTGCGGGGCCCCACTCCCAGGTGGCGGAGGCTTTGGTGAGGTCGCGGACGGGCCCCGTGAGGTCAGACAGGTCTCGGATGAACCTCCCGCAGTACGTGACCATTCCCAGGAAACTGCGGACAGCCGTCACGGAGGTAGGCGCGGGGGCCGCGTGTATGTCCTTAACCTTATCCGGGTCCGGGCCTATCCCTTGGTCGGAGAATCGGTATCCGAAGAAGCTAATGTCTTTGCGCAGGAAGTCACATTTGTCTCTGTGGAGGGTTAGGCCTCGTTCCTGCAGCCGGGAGAACACAGCTCGGAGGCGTCGGATATGTTCATCCAGAGTAGGGGCATGGACGAGGATGTCGTCGCTGACGTTCAAGACTCCGTCCAGCCCCTGCAGGACATTCTGGATAATGTTCTGGAACACTTCCGCTGCGCTCGAGATCCCAAAATTGAGCCGGGCGTGCGTGGAAAATGTGGTGATTGGGCGGGAATCGGGGTGCAACGGGATCTGGTGGTATCCCGACCTCAGGTCCATTTTGGAGAACCACTTGGAGCCTGATAGCTCTCCCACGATGTCGTCGATGGTCGGCGTCAGGTGGCGCTCGCGCCTGATGGCCAGGTTGGGGACGCGCATGTCCACACAGATCCGCACTGCGTCCGGCTGTTTCGTTTTTTTCGCCACCACGATGGGTGACACCCATGGGGTGGGTCCGCTTACCCGTTCGATAATTCCCGCTTGCTCCAGTGTCCGTAGTTCGGCTTCCACTTTGGGTCGTAGGTGGAACGCGATGCGTCGATGCCGGAGGGCTACTGGGGCGACTGTCCTGTCGATGTGGAGGTGTACGGCGGGTCCTCTGAGGCACCCGATTCCGTCGAATAGGGCTGTATGCTCCTGCACTAGATGGTCGAGGTTGCTTGTTTGGACGGTGAGGGCGAAGTGGATCAGGCCCAGGTCTTGGGCTGTCCGGCACCCCACTAGGAATCCTGTCCCTTCCTGTGATACGTATATTTTGGTTGGCAGCCGAGTGGCGTCGTGGGATAGGTCTGTCCTGAAAGCCCCGCACAGGCGTAGGGGGCGATGGGTGCCGTAGGCATACACTTGCACCCTCGTTGGCCGGAGTGGTGGAGCGCTCCTCAGTGTCCGGTATACGCTGGCCGCCATCAGGTTGATCGAGGCACCGGTGTCGATCAGAGCCGGCACGGCCTGGTCCTGTACTGAGACTGTGCACATGGGTCCGGTTGACGGGGTCGCGGCCAGGGTGTTGAGCATCCGCACCACGTGCACCGAGGCGACATCCGCTTCGTCGTCGTCATCCATGTCGCTGTTAGCGGAGGTGCTGGGTAGGGGTGCCAGATGTCTCACCCTCCTGGGCGGGCCTCCTTGCTTCTTCCTTGATGTGGACAGGCATACACTCGCGAAGTGGTTGGCTTTGCCACATGCGCTGCAGATTTTGCCTTGGGCCGGGCACGCCCCTTTGGGTGGTGTCGCTCCTCCACACCATACACAAGCTCGGCCGGGAGACGGTTGGACAGGCCTCGGGCTCCTCCGCTGGGGATGCTTCGTGCGGGTGTCGGCTACCTCCGCCGTGATGGCGCACACCGGTTCTGTTTTGATGGTGACCGCCGGCTTCGGCTCCATGTGCGCGGCTCTGGCCTTGGACAGCTCCTTCGAGCGGCCTAGCGTGAGGATGTCGCGCATTGGCATGTTGTCCGCCTCCAGTACCCTTTCACAGAGCTTGGACGACGCGCAGCCTTGGATGAACTGTGCGCGGATCTCGTCGTCCGCATCGGGGAGCGTGCACGTGCTGGCTAGTTTTTTGAGCCTGGCGTAGAAGACGTCCACCGACTCCTCTGGGAGCTGGCGGGCTTGGCGGAGCAGGAAACGTTCATAGTCCGCACTTGCAAACGGTTCAAAGTACGCTGTGATGGCGTCGCGGAGCGTGGCGTAGGTCATGGGCGGCCCAACTTCCACCACGTCTTTAGAAATGTCATGGATCGCCTCACCTCCCAGGTGCAATAGCATGGCGCGCCTCCGCACCACCGCGACTTCCGCCGCCACGAAGTAGTTCTCCAAACGTTCCACCCATTTCTTCCAGCGTGCGGCTTGAGATGTCGGGGTGCCCGTGACTTCGAAAGGTTCGAGGGGGGGCACGTTGGTCATGCTCGCTGAAGGCGGCAGCCGGGGGCGTCACCGACTCACCGCTGGGGCACACTGCACACCCAGGCGTCGTCTGCAGGCAGGTAGGTCGAGTGGAGGGCCGGGGGCCGTCCAGGGGGGGTGCAGGGCCAGCCAGGGGCTTCCTTCGCAGCCAAAATGGGCCTCACGCGAGATGCGTGGGGAATGGCAGGGCCGGGCCACGTGTTGCACGCGAGATGCGTGTGAGACGGCAGGCAGGTCCCAGCGTTCCGCGCGCGCAGGCCCCGTAGCAGAGGCAGGCAGCCGGAGGAGGAGGAACCAGTCGTCGCAGGCCTGGAAAGCAGTCGGGAGCGTCGGCACACCGGTGAGGGCCAGCGGGGGACCTCGCAGGGCTGCCAGGGGGGGGCCAGGGGCAGCGCAGGGGCCGGGCCAAAAGCAGGTGGCAGGAACCGCTCCTTGGGCAAGAGCGAGGGTTCGATAGCACTCGATGGGGTGGCGAGACCACCTCGTCGCCAGTGTAGTGTCTGGCCCCGGGTCTATAAATGAGACACTCGTGGACACAGGTGTGCTAGTGGTGGTCAGTGTAAAGCCCGCCACGCCCAGAGCCCTGGGCTTTTTATTAACATTTGTGCGTGCCGTCCGAGGGGACGTCGGGCTCACCCAACTCCGGCTACGCTAGGGGGGGGGGGGTGTGACCCTAACACACGCGCGCGGACCCTCGGGCAATGGTTTGGTCCGTTGCGCAACATTACAGAGGCCACTCGGCTTTTTCAGGCTCAGCCTTAGATGGAATACATATTTACGCTCGACTGCAACATTACATTAACAGGGCAAATGACTCAAATTTCAGACTAAATGTAAAACAGCAGTGAAACGGAAGAAAAGGAATATACACAACAGTTTTCCATGACTTGACAGAAATGTCTTGCGCTGCTCTCGAACTGCCCGCGAGCCCTCTCAATTTAGACACAGCAAGGCAGTGATTTGGCTCGGGTGAGGTTTTCATCAATAACTCGAAATATGCCAATTTCGAGTTCCTCAACAGTGGCAGAGGCGACATGGCGTTAAGCGACCAGGACGCAAGTCGTCTCTTTTATCCCCAACACCACCCACCCCCGCCACCGTTCCCTAGCAGCCGCCACTACCTTCTAGTCACCCAACCATTCACACGCCAACCCGTCCTCACCCTCTCAGTCTCCGGCCTCCGGCTCCTTGTTTAGAGATTCTTTTTATTAAACCAGTGACTTTGGGCAGCTCAATCGTGTGTGTGACCGGAGCAAGAGGCCGGAGGAATTTACCACCAGTGTTCAGCGCTTCTCTGAATGCATCGGCAGCAGCGCTGGGTAGAAACCGCCGCCCTTTCCTGGAGATCCCTCGGTGTACTCATCACAAACCAGGAACAGATGATTTCTATAATAAACCCACAGATGCTCCGGAGGATCTGAACTGGGCAACGTGCCATCTGCATCACCCACTACATGTCATCAGATACCACCAGGCTCTCTGAACCCAGCACATCTACAGCAAGAATTAAAAAACTATGAATGTTAAACACACGAGTTCACCACATTGTTCCAGCCTCTCTTGTTTCACAGGTATACCAGTCAAAGTCCAGCTTGACATATCTCTGGACCACCAGAGGAAGCTCTCAAGAACACAAGGGGGCCCCTGAAAACTTGCATGAAGAGAGGCAGAACCAGGGGAAAATAACCTCCAGAGAACAAACGAACCAGCCAACTCTATTACAGTAAACAGGTCTAACTCTAATATATTAACCTTTATAGATTAAACATTATCTCGAGCCCATAGAGAATAACAAAAATATTTGATAAAAGTTATATTTATTCCGTGTTATTTCTTCAGTATTTCTCTATTTGACACTTTATAACACTGTATTTAGCATAGGAATATTTGATAAAGGAGATACTACAATAACAAAAACAATACATGCACAATAAATAAACATATGTATTCTCTCAAAGTTGCTCAACCTGACACCCCAGTCATACTAAAAAACGAAACAAACCCTCACACGTCCCATTCATACTTTATTCGTTCAAATTCAATCACATCAAGTAAAACCATTAAAAAAACGTTAGATACCGGACATAGTATAAAAAAAAAATCAAGTATTATATAATAATATAATACGATTTTTGTTGTAATGCATACTGTAGCTCAACATGTATTCTGTGTATTCAATTACATCATCTTCAAAATATATACACATTTCTATCAACATAACCATAACAGACCCTTGTAATGGGAGGGTCTGCGTTAAAACTCCCTTAGGTTATGTGCGTTGGTGAGAGGTGTTCTGGTTCACATTCAACTTCAATTGGCACCGACGCGCTTTCACAACATATTGTCCTTAAAGTAACCCTAACAATTTGTACTACTATCCCTTTCCACAGCCCCTTACACTCCCTCATGCTCTGCTTCTCAAATAATGTATTTTACCATGATCTGCCAGCAAGATTGTTGAGAAATTTGAAGCTCACATCCCCCCAATCTTCCGGACCAAGCTACGCCCCTGCTCCTGGATGATGAATCTCCATATACTTTTATTTTTTAAATCTACTTACGGAAAAATGCCATTTTCAAACAACTATGAACACTTAGGAACACTTAAAAAAAGCAAAAATCAACAGAACAGATGGATAAGGTGCAACCTATCCCAATATATAGGAATACTTTTTTTTTTCTTAAATTAAGTCGGTAGTCGCCAGCTCTGCTAGGGGAGCATATAGAAGTCCGCCAATCATCTTGTAATTATGCCGTTTCGTACCGAAGCACTACTGTAAAGCATAATATGTGGGCAGCAGAAACAATCTTTGTCCAGAATAAAGAAGCCGCAACCCAGCAAGAAAATGAACACTGCCCAGCCTGTAATACGTTACAATGAACCCATTCAATAGCCAGGCAAAGATGTCAACGAAGCCAGAACGAGGACACCAGAGAACACTTCTGGATATAAAGTCTAAGAACATTCTGTCCAGCTGGAATCAACACGGATGCCATGGAGTAAGAACTCAAGGATGCACGATTTAACATTCAATTAGAAACCCACATCAGTGATGTTTTCCATTAAAACACAGTAAACACAAGGAGATGATGGACTGAGCGCTGAAACTTTTCAGACACTCACCCCCAGTCACAGATCTGGGCTGAACCCATCATCGTTCTTTAGCTCACTTCGCCACCACAGTTTGGACCCAGCCATATGCATATCAGTCTTGACCCTGTGCCTCCTGGGAACAGTCCAGCCCAAATTGCCAGGCCAAACTAGGGTGGAGTAGTGGGCAAAAGAAAGACGGTTTAACCCAAATCTCTTGACTGGGGGAGAATGTTTGAATCATTCAGCATTCCGTCCATCATTTGTTGCAGTTACACTTTTTGCCTTAAGTGGGACGGGTATGCCCAGAGTGGGTCCCGTGCTCACTGTGCCACTGGATTCAATCTAGCCTGGCTGATGAAGGGCGAAACCCTGAAACCAGTCCCAGGATGCTTGTTTCCGGTCCAGGGAGGACCTGGCTTGGCAGTTCGGGCTGGACTGTTCACACGAGGAATAGGGTCAAGACTGATTTGCGTATGGCAGGGTTCAAACTGGGGTGGCATGGTGAGCAAAAGAACGATGAATTTAACCCAGATCTGTGACTGGGGGAGAATGTTTGAATCATTCAGCATTCCGTCCGTCATTTGTTGCAGTGTCTCCATTAAAACACAGCACAGTTAATGTAGGAGTGGCACAATAAATCGTTTTATAATAATGGGATGAAGGGAAGAAACACTTTTTAAATAAATAAATTCCGTTGGATAATCCATGAAACATTAAAAACGACATGCATTCGGTGTCTGCAGTGTTCCTGAGTGGTACTCCACCCATGTCAATCTACGTGCTTTGCATATGACCACGCATTTGCACGTTCCCCACAAAACCACTGTGGAACTCCATGTTGCACCAAGCTTACCTATTTACAAATTCACTGCAGTGCATGTTAAATAGAAAAAGAGGACATTCATTGATAAAATTATATCTTGATGGGAATCAACGATAAAATTGATGTAATAAAAATCACATATAAATGTATTTCACTTCTTTGCAAAATGTATCCATGTGTTAAGATGTCTGAAATGGTGCGAGTAGTGGCCACAAATTAGCTCTAAAAATTACTGCTCTGGAGTAGCACTAATTCCTGTCATTTCTTTAAAAAATTAATAGCTTATTTGGGTGCTACACAAATGTGTATCTATCTAAAGAACCAGCTTTGTGAAACCAAGACAACAAGAGCCCCACTGTTCTCTTTAACACTCTGACTGACACATCTGAAACACCCTCCATAGCACACGGACACACAAACACATTTACTGCACCCCGCGATGAATCCTACAACTGCATACTTAATATACATCTGCAAGTCATTCATTAACTGGCACACGTTAAATCCACATAGAAAGCAATGTGCAACATATTGTAGCACATGGATGATACACAGCCACCAGGCTTGCAGTCACTAAATCCCAACACCTTACTCCAACAAACACCAAACGAATACAAATGTGTATGCCACCTGGAACTCAATGCACACCACACTCTCCAATCAAGATAGAATATGCACCCATATGTCATAAGCAGCACATGAATTCAACATTTAAAGAACACACACTTGGGAAGCTTTTTGACAACTATCCATGCGCATAACTTCCACACACACCTACCCAAGACATCACAAGCACGTTCAGGAACTGGATATATACTAATACCATCTGAAGCAACAATACAGTTACTTAAGTACTACATTCATTTTTTAGAAACTGCAGCCAATGTGCTGCAGAAAATTATTACATTTAAAAAAAATACAAGTATATAATGTAAAGATATTCAAAACGTGCCAATGCACTATCAATTTAACCTCAAGAGTTAGTGCGTGAGAAAGGGAACACGTTTAATTTTTTTTTTACAATAGACTATATGAAAAGACACATAATTTAACTACAAATCCAGAAGCATGTAAAACAGACCAACAGACAATTCCCAGGATAAACAATCACACAACAAGGTAAAATACTCGAACAAAAAAAATAAAATAAATCAAGGAGCAAACTTTAACAAAGCAGAACTTCGAAAAATACATTCAAACATACACAAGACGTGACACACCATAAGAAATGGACTAGTTACACAAATGAGACAACAAACTGATATATCATCACATTTAAAAGGATGGATAAGAGGGTGTAACTAAGTGCACTTCACACGGGAGTACTAAGCAATTGGCATAGCTGAAGGTCATTCTTATTCATAATACCTGTAGGACGTGAAACCAGGTCATAGCCGGGAGGCAGTGTAAGCAAGTATAGGAAGTACAGGTCATGGCTTAAAATATATACATATCTGAAAAAACCCAGATAAAGCTAAATCTGAACTCCCCAAATGACTGCCCCCTGTTCCAATCCAACCCCCTCCTGCCCAGCTCACTCCTCCCAGCTGAACCCACCTTGTTGGGATTCAACTTTGGAACCCCCCCCCCCCCCCCCCCCTCAACCCGCTCTCCTGCCTCCATCCTGCCCTCCGACTTTGAAAATACCCAACTCTCTATATGGTAAAGCTCTGTCGATCGGTTCAATATACAAGTCCACTTCACCTACATACACGTTATGGTTACATTTAAACACCTCAAACCCACTGGAATACCTAGTCGAGTACCCAACCATAATGCCCGTTCATGACCTCAAACATGGAAGCAAAAATGACATCACGAGTGATGCCACTAGTGACATAACATCTAATGAGAACCACAAATACAAAATGTCCTCACACAGGTTATGTGAAGACACAATAGCTGTCCCCGTAGAGGTTCTAGTGAGATCCAAGTCTGCAGTACCACCGTCAGCCAGAAGACGTCCTCAGAAAATTTCCACAGAGGCTACTTCTGCTTCACTCACAAGTAATGGATAAAATTACACATATTAAATCCAGTTGCAAGGCTCCAGTACTGTGGACTGTATTCAGAAGTTATAACAGAAATTTGAGACAGAAAAGATCTATTTGCACTGCCCGCAAACAGAAGTGAAAAACTGCAACAGCTTGCAGATGCCATGTCTCCATGGAGATCGTTAATGTTATTTGTAATGTCACAAGAGGATATTATTATCAGAGTATTTTGAAAGTAATTGAACCAATGCAAGTGCTCCTTGGCCGAGGAAAAATGCATTTATCTTCTGTGACATTCTGGAATTACGGTCTTGTAAATACCAAAGTGGTACTTTTCCCTAGTGGTCCTAGGGCTCAACAGTAGCAAAACCAAACCACTTCTCACTTTCATAAAAATGTGTATTATACTATGAAATCAACAATGTTTAATTACATTTTTAACCAAAGTTAGGCGCAAAGCATAGTTTTCAGTTGCCTAAGGTACCTACAATCAATCTGTACCTGCACTATTTTTTTTTTTATATATATTGCTAGTGCTCCTTGGCGTTTGGAGCCTTCACACAGGATGGGCATGGAGGGTTCTGGAGAATATTGGAGAAAATAGTGGTCCAGCAAATTATGAATGTTTCTTGTGATGGTAAGACGGTTTCACCCCAAAGGGGTGCCGGACAAGATTTGCTATCAGATTTCTCCTGGAACTTAAATCCTGCTTTATATACACTTGCATCTTACTACCGGTCCGTTGCAGATACCAACCTTAGTCGCGTGGTGGGCTGAGATGGCTTCAGCAGCCCTCAATGGTGATCCAGTTTGGAGGGGATTGATTCAAGGCAAAAGGTCTCAAAACCAACACCGTTTAGTTAGAAGCCACTGAGTGAAATCCGTGCGGTCGAAAATTGGTCTGCACTGTACCCTTTGACCATGGGTACGGTTCATAAAGAAAACCAAAAAGATGAAAATTAGGATACAGCAGTTCTAGTGGAAATGGGAGTGGAAACAAGTTTTAAATGTGTCTGTATTTTTAGTGTGTGCACAAGTGTCACATACTGGACAAGATGGCCACCAGGTGAGGAGCTCCGGTCGGGAGATCCCTGGCCAGGGATTTCCTTTTTGGCCCTGGAATCCACCCCCACCTCACCACCGGACCTTTTTTTGCTCACCGGAGGTTCTTATGGACTGCGGCCATTTGGCTCTCCAGTTCCCGCGACCCGGTTCGAGATCTTCCGATGAACCTCGAGTAGTGTGCTGACCGCGGTGCCTCGATCAACATGGCCGATGCCCGGTGGAGCTGTTTAGGCAGCTATAGAGGAGGTTGGCTCTGGCTCTAACCCTCAGCCGTCACCTACCCAGCCGGACATTGGACTTGGTTTGTCCTCATCTCTCGGCTGAGTTTCTCTCCTCCCCCGGCTTCCGACGAGTTGCTGAGGATCTGCTGGCGGCGGAGCCATTTCAGCAGCCGATGACCAGTGGGGTATGCCTGGGTGCCTGGGAGGGGAAAAGGCTGGGGATCTCCCCTCCTGACCGTCCCCTACTCTCCGGGTTTTGCTGCGGTTGCCTGTCCTCTTGCACCGCCTCCCTAGCGATGACAGAGATGCACAAGTCTTGCTTTTCCCGGCTGGGGTTCAGCGCCGGTGAGTACTGCGGTACTGCTGACCAGTGCCCCATGAGCTGGTTTTGCTTCTTGAGTTTTGGGGAGGCACGCCCTCCTGGTCCCCACTGCTGCCTATACCTCTCCGGGGCTGTTGCCTGGTGCCCGAATCTGACTTTCTCCTGTCTTTGCGGCATTCTGAATGGCGATGCTGCTGCCTCTGGAGCCCCGGGTGTGTGTATGTTGACGACCCGCTTTGTGATCAGCGGTGTCCTACTTTCCTCCCTCCGTGGTCATGTGGCTGCCTCCCCCATCCGACCCTGCGTGAAGTCTTCTAATCTGCTGCCTTGTGGTTTTCGCGTTGGATTTTTGTGTGTTCTGCCATTTTGGGTTGATGCTGCCGGTTCCCATGGCCTGGGTCCTCCATTTTGGCGGTTTCGACCTATCCTCATTGTTGCTGGACTGCTCCTCGTTCACCTGTCCTTTTCCTCAAGCCGTCCCCCCTTCCCCCCCTTTGGTCTCCTACTCCCCTCCCAGCTTATACTATCACCGATTCACAGGATGTTTATGATTGATGGTCCCCAGCCGGTTTGTATGTCTTTTACTGTGACTGTTTTGTAAGTACTTTCCGGTCTGCCTGACCCGATTATGCATTCCTTACCCCTTTTTATCATCATTCCCCCCACATCTTCCATGCCCCATTTGACGTGTGTCTTGGCTATGCTATGCGCTAATAGCGCATGTTATTGTGTAGTCACTTTTGTTCTCCTATGTTACACTTGGCTCCTGTAACAGATGTGATTTTGTAACTCTGATCTTCATGTAAAGCGCTCTGATACCCCCGGGTCTAGCCAGCACTATATAAAAATCTGCAAATAAAATGAAAATAAATCAAATAAATAAAGTCTTACCCAGTTACCATCTCCATTGCTCACAAAGTCACTATGAATTAATGGGCAGGTACTATCAAGACAGAGGGCAATGTGCACTTGTAAATCTGGTACCAAGCACACTTTAATAATTTGAGCTCAATTTCATAAGTTGTATATTATTATACATTCCACCCACAAGGCTATATTCAATCCAACGAACAACCAATTCCCAAACCAACTAAGACCAACAAATGTGAAATGTACCTACAGACCAATTAAAGTACGTACTTAAAGTATCCACACACACACAATCAAGTGTCAACCAAACAAGTATGAAGCTAACTTAATTGATAACATAAATAAAAACAAAAATAAAGTAAATTAATTAAAACAAGTTTCTTGAACTTAAGCACACAATGGGTGCGGACAAAACAATACAAAAAAAAAATCTCAAAAATGCTGGAAAGCACCAGTAAATATATTTTAAGAACCAATAAAAACAACCTTAGCATAGCCATATCAATTGCAAACATGTCACGCTAAAACAAAGCGCATCATAATTTGTTGTTAAAGGTGACTTCAGGTATCTTGCATTTGTGGAAATTACTTTTTTTTATTACAATAGAACTTATCTGGTACATTTGTGGTTTTGAGTCTAGTTTGCTTTGATCAGCACCCACTTCAATCCATGACACCCACTGAAAGCTATTTCTAAAACTTAACATCCAACGTTAGTAAACGTTTACTAAACTCTAAAATTAAAAGGAAACGCAAAAGACAAGTGCTAATGAATGTCGCTGTCTGGAAACAAGAGTGGCTGCCTTAAAAAAACATAAAAAGTACCAATAGGACAAGCAGTTCTGCTAAGAAGAGCAGAAGATGCATCGGTCGTTACAAACACTGGTCTATTGCCTCCCAACGACCAACCTTCAAGTGCACATCTGACCACCATTGCTCCAGTGTCCACCTGCTGGTGGGAGAAGGGTGGTCTCATCAAACCAGGCACAGATCTCAGGGCCTGGGCAGGTTTTCTTCCACGCATCACTTGACCAATTGCACAATCACTGCAAAGGGGACAGTTATGGGCTCCGAGAGCCTGCAGAAAGGCCAGAGCATCAGCTGCCACATGCCTGATGACAGCGGCCACCAAGCAGCGAAGGTCAAGTGAAGAATGTGAGATGAATGCACACATCCAGCACGGCTGTCGGCCAAGCAAAAGGATCCGGGGCACTGGAGTCCAAACTGCAAATGGAGCTCAGCAGCTGTGGCTACAGAACAGAAGGCGTGGTGGCCATGGGGTTTCTAGTTATCGGCGTTGGATTCCGCTATGAAGTAAGGAGTCATTCATTTGCTACTCACTCAAGTAGCTGCTCATCTATTTTCGGCTGGCCTTTGTGGCAAAAGGACAACTGTTGCTCACCGGCTTGCCCAGCTTAGAAGACACTGTACTTTCAGTGCAGCCTATCCTGAAGCCTCATTTTAACATGCCAAATGCCCCTGATGAAAGCATACGTTGGCTGTAACCACATACCTTGTTGCTGGTCTTGCATTGTCGGTTGCACTGGATTTGAATTTAATTGGTCACCCCCTGAAATCAATCCAGCATGGCAGTTCACCCACTTTGCTGGACAGTGGGAAGGCTTGCTTATTTGTAGACTTAGTGCACGCGGCTTCCTTTGCCACAACAGCTGTAATTATTTGACGTCATAATGCACGAGACTCTTCTTGGCACAGCACCTGTTCTTGATTGTGGGATGCATGCACGTGGCTGCCCTGGGCACAGCAGTGGACTTCAATTACCTGACCTGTCTTAATACACTCAGGAATCCTCATTAAACAGCGGCTTCAGCGAACAGTGTGATGTTGACTAATTTACATAAAAGTGATTAAATAACGGCGAATGAGAGGGGAATTCCATGCTACTCACTCATTGACCAATTCGATGACGTCCGAGAGCACATGTCCATGATTATAATGCACTAATCATGGAAGAGGAAATTAACAGTATTATTGATCAGTGGTTCAGACTGGTACCGTAATAAAGATCACATGGGTCTTCGTAGCTGTAAATTATTTCCTCAAAATTTACAGGAGTAATACCAATCACTTACACCTGTACATGCAAATATATGGATAACTGTTCACTGGTACTAATCAATTTTCAATAGCTACAATCAAGGTTTTTTTTCCTCCACAAACCCTGTGCCTCCAGCAGCTGCCGCATTGGGCAACCCCCCTGGGACGTAGTGGGTTTGCATCAGTAAGGTGACGTGTGATAGACTGGTGCGAGGAAGACACGTATACACTGAAATACCGTTATAAAGAGCCTGCCTGGAAACAGTGGGGTCACCGTTTTTAGGTCTAGCCTATCAGACGGCGCAATGTCCGGTTGTGAAAGACATGTGGGATTACCAACATCCAGGGCCTGCAGTCTGCACATTACTTAGCATTCATTGCTTTACTGTCACTCTTTTTTACTTGCTTCTTATTTGTGTCCTAGGTTTTCTATTTTGTGTTTCCCCCCCCCCCCCCCCGCCTCCCCCCCCCTTCACATGGAGCACAGCCTCTTCACAATCTCTTTGCCTCGCTGGCTTCTACGCTTCCAGCGCTTGCTTTTATGGGATTAATTTTTTTGTTTTAAGCACTCCAAGAGAGTGTATGTGTTTTCTAGCTATCTTCCCTGTTTGGTTTTCTCCCCTCCACATTACTCTTTCTCTCGCCCATGTACTTCTCACCCCCACTCGTATTGTAGGCATTTCTCCATCCCTCTGAGGTCCACGTTCTTCTTTTGCTTGTGCAGCTTGGCACTCCGCTGCAGCGTAGCTTCTCCCCAACCCGCTGCCATAACCCAATTATTCTTTTTTTTTTTTTTTTTAAACATTTAAGAGCTTTCATACCCCTTTTTATAATTTAATAATCCATCTCGGATTTGCAAATAAAAATGAGAGGAAAAAAAAAAAAAAAAATAAAAAATAAAAAAAACACCTACGCCATGCCTGTGCCTACAAGTGACACAGTAGCCACATCAAGCATTTTTTTTGCCATGCTGCATAGCAGCCACGAGGCTCTACATCGAGGCTAAAAAGGATTATCAAAGTTATTAGTCCATTAGGTGAGACCTGCTAGCTTTGCCAATGCTTGTTTGAAAGATGGCCTGCAGATGCGCAAGGAGCTCGTGCTGACACATCACACCCTGACCCGCAGTTATTAAAAGGCTGGCGGACCACAGAGGAGACCACTACTCAACGGCAAGCATTAGATGGTCACATGGGTGCCGGCGCGAACAGTCTTCATTCAGGTGATGAGTAGAATGCTACGTGTACAACTGCAGAGGTTTATTTCATTGCAGTTTGAGGGGAGCGCTTCTGTGCACTAGAACGTTCCCATTACCTGTCATCTTGTAGCAAACTCCACCAGTCAAATATCATTACTGCTCTGACAGTGGGGCAGAGTCTCTGAAGATCCATGCTCTGCCCAGGGCTGGCAGCTCCGAGCCCTCTGTCGTTGTAAAATTACTGCACCGAGCTGCAAGCGGGCACACAGCTTTGTAACTCAAGCTCTTAGCAAAATCATGGGAGCAACTCTGGCCCCTGTAGCCCCTCGGCGCAGGGGGCGGGTGGGTACCCTTCACGGGGCCCCCAAACCTGCCGTGAGCCTCTATTCTCCCAAGAGCCAATTAATGCATGTTAAGGTACAAGAGACACGGGGGCCCTCGTCGCATACTGCGGTGGGTGGGTGGAGGGGGCCAGTTAGCGTTAGGCCACTGTGCACAAGGCGACAATGACGGCAGGGCAACTTTACACCAGTGGGACTGGGCTCTTGGCGAGCATCACCTGCAGTGCCAGTGCCAGCCATTCCTATTGTTACTCTACTACGAGTAGAAGCATTTACTGGCTCAAAAGAGTGAGCCGGCATGCCAGGCGTTGAAAGGGGCAGCGCGCTTTCTTCCCGCCACCAGGATCTAGTGGATAAGAGAGATTATGCGGCACGCGCCGGGCGAGGGCCAGGCTTGACTGCATTCACCTACAGCAAGCTGGCAAAGGGCGGCGAGAAGCTGCCAGGAATAAAATCCAGCGGTGACGCTGCACATTTCAGACCAGTGACTAAGGAAGCTGACTCGGCTTTGACAAGGCGAGGGGGTGGACAGGTGTGAGTCTCTCTTACAGGAGAGGTGCCAGGTACAGGCAATGCCTCAGCACAGGAAGATGTGACAAACAGTGCAGAAAGGATACATGCTTGCCACAGGAAGTGACATACACAAGGCAGAGTTCTGGGCCTGCCCGTCCAGAACACATGGACAAAGGAAGCGCGAGGATTAGGGAAAACAGGCAGGTGACATGCTTACCATGTGCCGTGATAGGCAGATGTGCCCAGAAAGTGTCCATTTCTGGGAGACGAGCACAGACTGTGTTACAGACGGAATAAGTGTTCGACGATTCTTAAGAAAACGTAAGATATGGCACAGATCGACCGCTCAGCAGACTGTTTACCACAGGAAATAGTCCCAGCCCCCCTGTTCAAGAACATGCTAAACACAGGAAATGCAACACGGAGGCCGCAAGACCTGGACAGAGGGCAACGGGTAGGCTGCCTGACCTGGGCACGCGGTACTCACACAAAGTGCTAGGGGAGAGAAGTGTGGCCCGTCATCCAGCTGCCATGATTTGCGAACACGTGTGTTTGCCTTTTATGCAATGATCCAGGCATACGATATGCGGCCTGGGTAGGGGACGGCTTGGTCTACCAGTCACCAGAACGAACAAGCATTGGAAACGCGGCAGAGAGTAAAGTCTGGCTCCCCCATCAGTTAGGTGTGGCAAGAACCAGAAGTGCAATCCTGTGACATGTCCTGGCAGACATATCCTGGCATGTGGGATCCCGTCAGGCATCTTCTCCATGTCCTCGGGCAGATTGGGAGTACAGGGCACCATGAGTGTCTGGCACTGCATGTCTCTTCACTCCTCCTGGAGCCAGCTGCTTACCAAAGTTAGACTAGAGACGCCTTCGCTTTATATGGTGGCAGTGGTCGAGCAGCCAAGATTTACTCGGGGAGGCGGTTCAATGTATCGCAAACATAAAACAAAAGTTAGCCCACTCAACATAAACAAGCATTGGTAAATCAAATAGGTCTCACCTCTGGGATAGATTAGCTTTGTCGATGTTTTTCGCCATGCAGTGCAGGATGGCCGAAGGAAACAAACGCATAAAAAAACCTCACCATTTTGTAGGTGCTCATGCGCAATGGTGCAAGCATTTATTTTTTTATTGAAGTGGCGGTAGCAGCTAGCATCATTGTGAGCTGGGGTGGTGACGGAAGCAATATGGGGCCGGGGAATAAAAAACAAATGAGGGGGACAAGAAAGCTAGAAATGTGCAGTCTCCCAGCCCTGGTTTGCTCTTGGTGAGCACACAACAAGACTCACAGCAGACAGCACATGCGCTCTCTAGTAGGCTTCACCTCATCAAGGAAAGGACGGATGCCAATACTTTGAAAAGGAATTCGTCTCTATAGAACTTAAAAGCAGTAAAAAAAGAATCCAGCTGTGAAACCTGAAGCGGCTAGACTCGTGGATGCGGAGATACTAGCCCCAACACAAACCAGCGTTAATAACCACAAACATACACAAGAGGCCACAGTCTCAAGTTCCGTACTAGTTTTTGCAAGTTCAAATGGGAACATCTAAAGCCTTTAAGTGGTTCGTTATCTCTTGAGACCAGTCAGCATAAATGACTGCAAAAAGGATCACACGCATAGCACAATTACGCTTAGTTTGATGTCCCCGTTTAGTTTTGTTCATCTGTACAAAACCCTACAAAATGTAAGCACCAACATGCCTTTCATGCATATGTGCAATCATTTTTCATGGCTAGAAAATAACAATCAATGCACAATAATTAGCCAACATGATGACGTGGGAGAAACCAAAGCAATAGTCTAAATAAAGAAGCCCATATCATATAGTGATCTCAACAGAGCATGGTTTTAGAAACCTAATGCGACGTCAAATGAAAATCAATTTTAGACAAACATACCATTCAACATTTTTTGTTATACAGGAGGGAGAACATGTTTAGGAGTAACAAAACTAACGACAACGCGTAGGCAGATGATCTAAGGAAGTCCTGCCATTCACTGTTCTTATTCAAACCCTCATCTTCTGCCTGGTCTCTGTTGACTCCGTGCATTAGTGTTGATTTAATGTATGGGTTAGATTAACTCCTCTAGGTGCGGATTTCAAATAATCAATGCCCATGAAATGGGACAGGCTATTGTTCTGATGGATGCACATGTGTATAAAGTCTCTCTTCGGGGTATGTTGTGACAGTTTTGAATTGGTGGTGCATGTTCAGAGGTCCAAGCTTGGAATTGTTGAACTGTACTTATTACATATATTTTTGGACCATGGCACCGGCATCTGTAGATTACAAATGACGTCTGACAAGCTAGAACATAATGGAAGCTATTATTTGTAGTGTTCTTAAAGGAGATCTCCTATTTATTTTGCCAATACTTACATGTCACTCTAGCATTTCAGGCATGGAAGCCTTTTGGTGCCGAGGTGGGCCAAGTGGAAAACAGCGGGGCAAATGTTGAAGCACATGGGCACAAAAATAGTGTAATATTCACAGATAGACGGAGGGTAATTCCTGGCCTGTAGCAATAAGTTCCACTTATAAGGGACGCTTGTCATGTCTTAATTAGTGCAAGAATTTTGCAACATTTTTTAGAGAAGAGATTTTGAGAACTTGCAAAATGATACATCTTGAAATAGACAGTCTCAGATTTACTTACCTTCTTTTTAGGTTCTAATGAAGATATCCTAGCTACCTTGCCAACATCAATTATTCAGTAGATGCACAAGACGTAGCCCTGGGAATAAACCAGTGTTTGGTAAAGATTACAACTAAAGTTATATCGAATGCTTCAACTTCAGATATGATAGATTTCTGTTGCCTAAGATGGTAGGTGTCTGCACGTAACATTGTGAGATACAAGTGATTGTTAACATCATTTTCAAAATAGAACAGATTCAATTTAGTGTCAATCAACAAAAACTCAATATAAAAAAAATTAAGTTCTACTGTATTGCATTGTGAACACAGTTTTTCAGAGGTTCAAACTGTGGTAATTCATATAGTCAGTTTACCATCAGTTTCAATATAGATTAGCATAAAATCAGCTTTATAACTCTGACCAACAACACAAGGTGTTGGGCCAAAAAGTGAACAGCATCAGTGCACGCAGACTGCATCCAATCCCACTGCATGAACAATTTGGTTTAGGAGGAGGCAAACTTCTAGAACGTAAGTGATAATTTGCAATAACATTCTAGCATTGGTCTCGTTGCTTGCACATTTTGTATTTGCATAGGTGCAAACGGAATCCACTCTTTAGTCATTTATGATGGCAGCTTTTGTAGATCCAGGCTAAGTCAAACAATCTCTTGGCTAAGGTATGTACTGCAGTCTTGGCAAATTTTCCTTGAAGCCTGTACTTAAGGAAAATCCTTCACAAAGGGGTCAAAATACACTGCAAAAGTGTGGCAGACCTCAGCCCTACTGTACTGGGCTGTGCCTATCGGGGGCACGTATGGATTTGTCCATTTTTTGGGACAAGTAAAATCATAGTTAACGGCATATGGTGGTGTCATAAACCACCTCGTCATGAATAAGCCTGCCATCAATTTGTCAAGTATCTCAATGTTGACTAAGCGTCTTCTTCTCTGCATTCATAGTCTGAGGTAGAGTGGGGTAGATGGTCATGAGATGGTTGTGGCTGCTTGTGTTGGAGGGGGAGGGGTGTTCAAGCTCTTTGGGCAACTTTTCACCAGCATGCCGGGAGACAGGGTATGTTGAAGGTAATTTGTCCATCAGCCAACCTAATGTTAAAAGAGAAAAGAGCTACTCTGACCTGCACGCACCACTGAGCATAGGCGTACCCGCCGACGCTAACTACAGGGACCACAATTCTTCGGGGTAACACGCTAGTGGGTGGAGCAGTGTGCGACCAACTCGGATATATATTTTAGTGGCTTTCTGAGCCCGGGAGTCGACGGGCTCATTGGTTCCGCACCTGCGTTCGCTATGAGAGGTACCAGACCTGATATGATTTTAGCAGCCTACACAAGCAACCCTACACTCTTCCTACTCCCTGCTGACGGCCGGCAACTACCGCGAAACACGTGTCCAGGGATGGCTAACGCTACTCTGACCTGCACGCACCACTGAGCATAGGCGTACCCGCCGACGCTAACTACAGGGACCACAATTCTTCGGGGTAACACGCTAGTGGGTGGAGCAGTGTGCGACCAACTCGGATATATAGAAAAGAGCTACACCTGCTTACTGCTCTCAGCAGAAGCAAAAAAAATAAATAAAAAACAGTGTGGATCAATGCCCCTGCGACCACAGATTCCAGCAAATAGCAATGAGTTGGCAAAAGGGAGGGTGAGCCTGTGGATTGCAGCGATGATAGTGAGAGGCCCCTTCTAGGGTGTCCAATAGTACCACCACTAGGCTTGGTCTATTCCAAGCATTTAATTTTTTTTGTTGCACTCAACTTTCTCCCGTCTGCCTTATAGATCATATAGATCTTATCCTAGGACCCCTGCCTTGCTGTGGGGAAAACATTTGGATGCGAAATCCCAGCTGGAAGTGTCGGCGTGAACGTCCCTTACTTTATGCTGCCTGGAGAGCTTCTAAATGGCTGTGAGGTGGAAAGTCTACTTTGTTTTCTAGAATGTTTATTTTGGGTACCCAACTGGTCAGAACATCAGCAGGACCCATTGTTATAAATGTTGCTAGCTCTCATTGCTGTGGGTGGTCGTTCCATTCTCCCCACTCTCCACTTGCCCCACACACTAGTTTGTGCTCACTGACCAATATCAAAACCTGTCTGGGCATTTACTAATCTGCCCAGGGGTCTGGTTTGGCCGGCCTTGGGACTCCATCTTTTAGATAGTCTTTGATGGCCTTGGCAGTGGCTTGTGTGGGCTACAGGACATTGCATCCTTGGCAGCAAAATAAGGTGTGATCAGGAATGCTCCAGTAGTGTTGTTGTATCGCCTGACAATAAGGCTGCACATGAAAAGTGAAGGGGTCGGGGCAATCTCCATAAAGACCTTCGGCTCCAGAGGAGCAAGAGTTGTCGACATCAAGTGCTTCTAGAGTTGCTTCTTGTACAGTTGTGTGGGAGCCAGCTAGGTTTTCCGCTGTCTGTTGCTGCAAATGTTCTCTGTAGTGACTTCTTTCCTATTTGAGAGGAGCATGAGTGAAGACTAGGTGTTGAGAAGGGAACACAGCACAGCTGCAAACCCCTGCAGTGACTGCCATAGCAAGAGATCCAGGGAAGACCATGCTACAGCATGTAGTGTCCATCAGAAAGGAAAGACAATGATATTCGTGTGTGACCTGCACACTTAAAGTTAGAGTAGACAAATTTAGTACAAGTGAATTGATTAAAGGTAACACTTTCATTATTAATGCCTTGCAACTGCAAAAGTGCTGTACTAAGCACTTAATAAAACAAAACTGTATGAAGCACTCTATAAAATAAAATTGCAGTTAAGCAACGATATTGGACGACCTTTTGTTCAAAATGGGTTAACAAATGGCCAATGAAGTTCTTAAAAATTGAAGAAAGAGGCTTATTTCGGATATTGCACTCAGTGCACTTAGAAATGAGAAAAGACCTAAGGATAGGTGGGGTACTTATTAGAATGGCCTTTTAGCATGCTTTAAGTTTTGCATCAGTGGGGTCAATGGATCCTGAAAAACATTTTCTCTATACTCCTGGCTCGTCAATAGTACACATTTTTACAATAGATCGGTCTTAGATGTCTCACCAGCGTGCGGGGTTTTTGGTGCTGGTTGCCGATTAATCAGTTTAAAATGAGCCGTGTCGTTTGGTTTGATAGGAGGGAGGTGCTTTATTTTGTTTTCAATAGCAAAGTGAAGTTCACCTAACTTGTTACTTTACTTGGATTACTTTGGTTTATCCTAGAAATCTTTCCTTCCAGCGCTCTTGAAAATCACAGGAACTTGTTGCTTAAAAGAAAAAGAAATATACATGTGTATTCTGATCTTTGACTGTCTTTAGACAGATTTTCTCATTTCTGTGCACCTATCATTAAATTATAGGGTGCAAGTTGGGTTTTCTGAACTCCTGTGAGCAAAGGTCAATGTGGCAACCTTTGTGACCTTACATAGTTTTGTGGTTTCATCCATTTCTTACAAATTGACACCAGCTGTCAATAGAGATTTAAGTGGATTCATAAATTTAATATCTTCCACATACATGATTGTTTGTTCAAAGCTCAGGTTAACATAAATTGTCTTTGGAGATGGGCCTTTAATGTAGTCTGTTTTGATCTGTGTATTAAATTTCCCACTTGACTGACAACATATTACCAGGGAGACCTTATGGAGCTCAGTGAAGTTTTAATTCTCTAAAAAGGGAAATGATTGCCTGAAACTCAAAGTTCAAAGAGGCGAGATGCTTGCTGGGCCAAAGACTTTGCTGAAAAAGTACAGACTGTTTGCCGACACAAGCCCCTCACCCTCTACACTTCCTACGTCTCAGGATCCCTGAATCTAAGTCATCAGAGCCAGGGCCAGGGCCAGCCCTTGCACTAGAGCCATCGGCGAGAGAAATGTGCTGCCCTCGCTCCTGCTGGTGAATAAAACAAAAAGATTGCAGCCCCTTTTCACAGGTCAGTCCTTGGCTGACTACATCAAGGCAGCGTCTTAACTCGGAGAACACCTTTCCGCACCTCCTCGGCTCACCTTAATCACCCACAACGTAGCTCGTTCAGACTGGTTCTAAGATGTTTGTTGGGGAGGAGAAGGGGCTGTTGATGTGTGGGAGGGGGTGGGAGGTATATGGAAGGGCAATATAGAGGGATAATAGGGTGCTAAAAAAAAAGAGCGACTTTGGCACATTAAAAATTATTTAAAACACTTCAAAAACACTTGAGCCTATATAAGAGGCGTTGCTGTTTTCAGGATCTTTATGCAGACAGCTCCTTTCGCCCCGCTCAGGATTGGTGCCCTGGGCGCAGTTGGCCCATTCCAAAAGC
Source organism: Triturus cristatus (assembly GCF_964204655.1). Lineage (NCBI taxonomy): Eukaryota > Metazoa > Chordata > Amphibia > Caudata > Salamandridae > Triturus > Triturus cristatus. Next base: position 405,777,919 of record NC_140584.1, read on the forward strand.
AGGCACTGCTCAGAGCAGACAGCCTCCTGCCATGGCTAGCCAAGGAAATTGGACTAAACATAAAATAAGAAACTCGTACACAATAAAAAGGACCTACCGAGAAAACCCGCTGCCAGCATACCACATGCTAAAAAAAAAAAAAATGCTTCTCTCTCCCTCACACCGCCAGGCACTGCATTACCTCAGTGGTTATCATGCACAACATGGAAACATTGCTCACAGTTTCAAAGCAAAGACAACAAACTTTCTACCACTCACACAGTGTATCAAGAAATCTGTGTGGATAAGTGCTGCATCGTCAACAGAGATTGCAATTGCAATAAAAAATGCTACAAAGCACTATCTTGCGCGCAGATATTTCTTTTTCCAGTTTAACATTCTTAAACTGCGTGCCATTTCGCCCCCACACTATATTTTTAACTCCCTGAATGAAAAATGCACCTCGACATGGAACTATTGAAGGTTCCCCCCCTCCCCTCCTTTATATCTACTGAATCACCATCTCATTTCCCTTCGCGGGAGGATAACCTCCTCTATGCCCGTCTGACATTCTCTACAACTGTACTTCTGCCAGGAGTGTAACGTAGGCCGGCTGCAATGTAGGCCCGACTCTTTAGGGTGCCCCCATCCAGACCAGGCAACTGAATATTTGTGAGATATGGGTGACATGCGGCAGCATCACATTCTGAAAGGGGGTGGTGGTGGGGGGGGGGTGGAACCCATCATTTTGCATTACAACACTGATTTCTGCAAATGTCCACACCTAAATTCATAGATATCACACTGTCATGTTCCTTGAAACCCTCTTCCTGCAACACAGCATCACCCACTCTCCTCTAGCCTACCTATACATCTCAACAAACATTTTCAGAAACTCACAGTAACCATCGTAACCAAACTAACTCCCTTCAATCTACCAAATAAAGTAGAGTAAAGCCAAGGGACTTTTTTTTTTTTTTAGAACACAAGACTAATCCCAATAACCAGTGGGTTAAACACAATTCTAGGGTTGGAAAGTACCACGCTAGTTGCCGTTAACTACTCCAACGCCTCTTGAGGAGCAGTAAGTGCCATACAAATGCAGTTACAATAAGCATGTTTGAATGAATTAATGAAAGACATTTGGCGCCGAGTATGTTTCGGTGTCTGACAACTGTGTGAAGAGCGGTGCCGGTCTGACTGTGCATATAGCATCTCGTGCGGAATTGACATTTAGGGAACAATTTGCCACTAGTATGGCATCGTAGCGCTCCCGGTCTTCAGGGGCAACCATACGAACAAAGAGTTCTCATGTTTACTGCAAACGCTGCAGAGCCCATCCACCCATGCCAACAGACCCCATTCAGATGGGAGACTCCCGATTTTTGAAGTTTAAAATGGCTTTATTTTGGCTCTCTCGCGCCTGAAATTTCCATAAGTCAATATGGGGTAATAACGTCTCCAGATTATTTATTAGCAAATCTCCCACTTTCCCCTTCTAAAATGCTGCCATTCACGCCATCTTATTTAGTTTGTGTAAATACGCTGGCAGTGAATGGTCTTTACAGTGTCCCTTCGTCACTCCAGCGAGCCTGGGGCCAGAGTTTGAGGGCCCTGCGTCCTCTACAGGACTGGATGTGTGATAAGCATGGTCTACCCAATGCCCTTTAAATCACAATTTCCGAATCCCCACATCTCTGCATGTCGCCCGCGCTCTTTAGATTAGGCCTCTCCTGGGCCCGAAAGGCAGTCGCGGTTTCGACGGCACGCGCTGAGCTCAATAGGCTGGAATCCACACTCCGCAGGACGCTCCGACGTGCCTGTGCGTCCATCGGATGGAAGAACAACAGCCGCGAGACTAACAGGACCGGAAACGGAAGACACACCCGGGGGAGCGGCTGGGAACCATGGAGGGTGCCAACCGGCCAGACCCTAACCCACGGCATTTCCGTCTGCGAGGCAAGAGCCGCGCAAGGGCGTGCGTCGACTGACAGGACAGGGAGAGGGGGCTCAGAGGGGCTCAGAGGCAGGGGTCCTGGAGGAATCCAGGCGAGGCACCGCACGAAGTTTGTGGCGACGGCACTCCAGCGCAAGGACGCGCAGGAGGCTGCTCAACCCCGCTGCCTCTTATACAACTCGGATGCATCTTTTAGTATAATCTTTACACTACATGTTTTAGATACTTGCAAACTGAAAACATACTTCACACTCCGCGTTCTATTCCGACACCCCGTGGACGTAATTAGTTTGAGTGCATAAATGTAACTAACAAAGCAACGCGTACATGTCGGTGTTGAGGCTTTCAAAACCTCGCATCCATGTCACAGCCACACCATTCCTCGCGACTCAGAACCGTCTTCCAAAAGACGCCTTGACACCTCCTCATACCCCACAGTGTATTACTGCACCGCACAAAAACACTGGAGCACATCACTGCGTCACACCTTCACCGGACTTCACACCCCACCACACAACAGCGTGCTTGTCAAAATTCTTCCCCAAAGAGGTAGAATTTTCTGAGTTTCATAAGTATTAATTAGGATAGTGCAGAGAGCCCCAGAAACGACAACAATATAAGCTTCTATATGCCCGCTTTTTTAATTAGGCGAGTGTCAAAAAAGAACATGCTAAAACAAGTATAACAATTTATTTATGTTAAGTCACCATGCTTATAAAACTTTATTTTCATTTTCAGTCGATCTAAAACAATTATAAAGCCGCACTGCCACACCACTCACCAGCGCCAGTTGTAATGCCTTATTATTACTTCATGAAAAGCAAACTTGTTTTCCAGTGGTTTCTTGGCGCTTGCAAAATACTGGTCTGACTGAAGCCTAACTAGATATTTACTTAGTGTCTTAAGCCTGTTTAACTAGGTTTTCAATATTCTGTGAAAGGTCCAAAGCTCCAGGTCCAACCGAATATTGTTTGGAAAGCGTTGTAGAAGCTGCCACGGAGGTCTTTAAGTGGGTCACTGAAAGGGGCGTGGCCAATGCAATTAGGGCGTGGCTTAAAACATGTAAGCTAGAAGTCTGTGCTTAGCATAGTGTGCTGCCTGACTGGTATTTTGTTCTTTCTGTCATTGCATCCTGATATAGGATAGGACAAGTAGCATTATACCTACAACAAGCCAGGACTGTCAGCTTTGCCAATGGTTTTTAGTTGCACAAGATAAATTAGCAATAACTATGGCTTTTTTTATATAATACTGAAAATTCTTCAGTTATGAAATGATGAGATTGATGTAACTTCAAATAGAGACTCGTTTTAGTTCTTTCACAAAGTCTCTGAGCAGTGGTTCTGCTCCAGAGTTGAGATTGGTCTTTCATTCCAGTGGGTGAGGACAGAAATGGAGAGCCCGCTAGGGACCAGTCTCAGCACCTGCTTTTTAGAACTGCCGATGCTGAGCACCAGCAGGACCCGGCCCGCTTAAAGCCCTGGTGTCACTACTGAAAAATCACTGAGCTCCTGGCCCGTGTTTACGAAATCTAGGGCTAGCAATACGGTTTGCCTCACTGAATCTCAAGGTGCAGGAGGGTATGTACGTACCTCACTTTAAACTCTGCCAGAAAAAGGAGACCGGTCCAGCACACTTTAAAGTGAATGCGGTCTTGTATCGGAAGCCATGTCAGTCTCAATGAGGGCGTAGAATGTGTGTGCTGGGGAAGGAGAAATCTGTGCAGCTTCACTGGGAATAATTTGACGTTTGTGCAGAGCAGTGTGAGGGAGACCCGCAGAGAGAGAGTTAGAATAACTGAGTCTTGAATTTATCACTGAGGTCTCGATCATGCAAAATCTGTTATTGTAATAGAAACAGCAGCTTGCCCGCCTCCCCTCTGATGGGCACCATTGCAGTGTGCTATTGGGTACAGGGACCATAGCAGCACTGAAGCAGGGTGCTTCTATGACGCGCCTCCGAGACGAGACCAACTGCTCCAGCTATGGTTTGTTAAAGCCGGCCTATGCTGTGATGGTCCTAACAGACCTGCCTTTAGTGCCGCAGTAATAGGCTGCAAAATCTTAGGCATCACTAGAAAGTTGTAGCCCATCGCATACATTGAGATGATTGTCGGGTACCCTCAAAAGGTGGGCAAGCCAGAAAAATCATAAAAGGAGCGGATACAGGGGCATCACATAGGCCCCTGCACCATATGGGGCCACAACCCTTTAGGGGCCCCATTCGACCACTGGCCAAGCACTTGGCCCCAAGAGCCAAAACACAAGTCAAAGTATAAAAAAAAAAACAAAAAAAAAAAAACACACCATGATGTGTATACTTTCTTGCTGTCTTTAATTCATTCACCTTCCTTTTTCCATTGCCTCATCTTTCTTTCTCTTTCTACATCTCACTATCTCTAGCTCTGTTTCTCCCACTTTATTCTGTTTCTGGCTCCACATTCTCAGTCTTCACTCTCACTTTCTCTAGGTCTCCTTTTATCTCTTTTTTTGGTTCTCACACTTTTTGTTTGACTCCCTATGTCATTACCTCTTGTACTCTCTTCCTTAATCTCCCTGTCATGCGTCTTTTTGTTTCTTCTTTTGTCTTTCTTGCTTCTTTCTTCTCTCTCCCTCCTTTAAACTCATTTATCATTCCGCTATGCATCAGGTCTTACCCCTCTGCGCGCTATCAGGTTATTGTCCAAGCCCCACTGGGTGCTACAGCAAGTGCTGGCCAGTGTAACAGGCATTGTAAAAACAGTCAGTGGAGCGAAGCAGTTCCTTCTCTGCAACACCCGGAGGGACTTGGAGAATGATGACAGTGCGCAAAGGGATGGAGGGGGAGGCAGAAGTCCTACCTTATTGGCTCCAAGGAGAGCGATCTCAAGCGGAGTCAGAGGTGGACATCTAGCTCAAGCCTTCACTGGATCATCCACTTGTAGTTATGGAACAGAACACCCATTACAACACTGATCTCAAAAACACTTTGCACTCCTACTCAAAAACAAAAAAAGTACCCCACCACATCCTGGCACCCAGCCAATCACTTCACTAGACATCATTATGTCATCTAACATCACCGGGAGACACATGAAGCAGGAAAACCTTCGAAATGCGAACAGAATTCAAATGAGACACTGCAACAGGGTGCAAGGGTGGGACAATGTATAATGAACGTAGTGATGAGTCACATCAAAGGTGGGTTCAATACAAAAAGACCAGGAGAACCAAGGGCAGGAAAACAAAATGGACCATGCGCCTGTGTGGACACAAAACCTAGGAACTACGCCTCATTGGTCAGCATAGCCAAACTACTGCAAGGAAGGAAGTACACCCAGAGGAAACGATAATCCTACCCATATTACGTTTTGTCATCGTTTTTTGAAAATCGTTATTGCTGGGGAAGCTGCTGAGCAGTTAATCAAAAAAATTGTTTTAGAACAAAAATACCTTTTGATCTAAAAAATCACATTCCCATAGCAATCCCTGGCACTTTGGGGGACTACATTGTAAGTGGACATGCTTCTTGTCAAAGGGCAGACTCCCATCCCTCACAGTCAAATTAGCAAATGGCTGAAGTGGTCTGAACAACTGCCCCATATGGGATGCTCTAGTGGGCTGAATAAAAATGTGATTGACACAATAACAGACCAATGAATGATGAGAGCTGGCTGAAAACACCTAGAAAGCAAGAAAATTACACACATCATTTTAGTAAATCCAAATTGGTGACTCAGGGTGGTTTGAAGAATTATGTGATATTGAGCAGTGGAATGGTGGGGAGGTAAAATGTATGGGTTTTTTTGCCAACCAGAAAAATGCAGGACGAGATAACTGCAGGTGCAGCTGATTGACCAGCGTTTTCTGGGCTCATGACATGATGTAGCCATTACGAAAATGGGGTGACCCAATGATGGTCGCGGACCTGGGTTCAATGTGGTACAAAAGACAATGGTCCTAGACCTCTTCTTTTAAATATGTATCAAACCTACAATAATTGTTGAAAAACAGTTTCTTGAGCATGCACACGGTTAGCTCACAGTAATCAATACAATCAATATACTAAAGTGCAACAACCAAAAAATTTTTTAAAAACAACAAGGATTTATTCCATCATGATTAGAACTGTAGATTACTTACTGCAAGGGGCAAACAAGCATTTGCAATGCAATAGGTCTCACATTTGTCAGAGTTGGAGCTATTGGCATTGTAAATGGCAATGTTTTTTATTTAGGTAGTTTTTTTTTTGCAGTAGAGTGATTTAAAGACAAAAATCATGCGTTACTGATGAAGTGGAGCCATCGTAAGACAGGCAGGCATCTCGTGTGTAACGCTGTTTGAAACCCCACCTCGGGGATATTATGACCACCATGGAGTTAAAAATCCGTACCATATTCCAGACAGCTCCGCCTCATGCTCCCAGAATGCAAATGCACCATCATGCTGAATCAGGAATTTTAAAGTATGTCCCATAGTAACAGCATGGGCCTTGTGTGGCTTTATTATGCTACACTGCTGCAGCTCCCAAAATGGCTTGTACCACGGGGCACGCTACTACAAAGTACTGTTCTTTCTGTAAAATACCTCACAGCAGCGAGAACAGAACAAACTATTCAATTAACTTTTCATGACCTGTCCTTCTGGTGATACAGCCCTACATTATGAACGCGTATGGTCCTTATACACAGAACAGTATTCAGAGGGCTCATGGCTGCACAGGTCTACTCTACAGCTGAGAATATGTGTAATAGTTATAATGTTCCCTAAAATAGTACTCCAAATATACCCATCACGTTTGAATAAGTTTCGGGGAACTCCTAAAAAACATATACTAATGGGCTGTGCCATGCCGTCTCAAACCTATGCGTATTTAGCTTGCACCTGATACAGCATTCCAATGGCAAAAACAGATGCGAAGGGTGCAGGGAACAGTGTTCTCATGGACAGCATAAATGCCCTTGTTCATGCAGTCAACATGCAAACTACGAAGAGGCAGTAGGTGTTGCATTTTGCATGGGTTTCCATTCACAGCAAGGGATTAGTTGCCATTTAGCATTCAAGCAGGTAGCTCATCAGAAACAAGCAACTAACTAGTCACCAGTCTTTGAGTAGTGTGGTGTGAGGCCATACACACGACAGAAAAGTGCTAGACAAACGCTGATAAAATAACATGACATAATATAATTTGGCAGGCTGTAGATTACAGGTACAAAAATGCAAACATAAAAAGATCATCTTCCAAATTTGTCACACTGCATTAGTCGTATAACTCCTAGCAGTTAGCAAAAACAACTCAAGCTTCTTATTTACCCCAAAAACAAGTTCTGCACTCTTCAAGATCATTTCCCAAAATACCACTGAAAACTAGCAGCTGAGTTTGACAGGCTGCACGCATGCCTTGACTTCTGACCCCGCGTCTCTACTCCCCACAAACTAACACTAGAAAGACAGGTCATTCATTCCACAGGGAGGGAGAAATGCTGGCCCTTTACACCAAGAGAACCTTTCAAACTCCTTGCTTGGAAGGAGAGACAGTCTCCGGTCATTTCCTCCACGGAAAGAGGGTACAGGAGGAAATTGTACAAGAGAAGCTGCTACACGAGCACCAAGTTTCACTCCTGAAAATATTTCTCCGGCGTCATATTTTTTTTACATTAGTTGCCACCTTCAGCACCACGGTACATGTAGAATTTTGGTAACACACCCAGGTGATGAACCAAATAAGGAAAGATACAGTGAGAAAATATAGCAATTCAACATGCTGCACAGACAAACGCGGAGACTGTGTGGAAGAGAGTTCAGTGTGTTAAAAATGTCCCTCAGTAAGGAGAGTTGGCAGCAGTATATATTGCATTTGAAACTGCACCTCAACAGTGATGAACGGTATCCATGGACCGAGTGGCAGCTTTCCTGAGGATGCAACTTTTTTCTTCATCACTCTTTAAATGCACTTTTCTCCCAGATTTCCCCTAGCAAGAAGTATGTTATATGTATTTAAAGAGCAGTAAACAAATAAGATTCACATGACCTGGATTCTGAGTCTGTTCCCCTTGAATTTACATAAGCAATAACCATGATGCAGGACTGCTCTGTGCCAGGCGTGTGTGGACAGTTTTGCCCTGTACATGCTGCTCTGGAAACCCAAACAGACCTCGAACAGGCAAGGTCGGTCCGGTTCTTATGGTACCAGTCAGAGGTCTGAAAAAAATCTCAAATAATACTTGCAAGCGGCCCCTTGCGTCACTGCTGCTCACACAAAACAGGGTCTGACATTCCTGGGATGCCATGGCTCTGACATGGGGGAGGGAGGAGGCGACCAGCTTAGCAGTTTGTTAAACAAGGATCAAAAGTTAAAAACTTGCGTCTGCACTCTACACCACCCTGCCATTCATGCGCAAAGGACTTCTAACTTCTAGTCTTGATTTTCCATTATGTCGTGGGGTCTGTATTACTATAGCGCATACTCTGGGGCGAAAAACATAATTACTCTACTCGGGCCTGCTAACATGAAGTGCGCCTTACTCGTGTTGTCTGTTGCCAATGCCCTTTTTACACCCCACTCGGAGACAGAAGCCATCTATTTTAGGAACAGGCTTACCAAGAGAGCACCCTTGGCACAGGAGAAGGCAACGGGGCTGCAAGCCTTCGACGCAAACTCTACAGGAAATGGCCAACACAAGGAGCTGCTCAGTCCATGCATCCCCGCACAGGCATCACGCCTGAAGGAAACACCTCCAGCTACCTATCGCCAAATCTTGCCCGGCCTGTACAGGCCGAAAAGAGGGCCCCAGTCAGTGTGTGTACATAATCGAGGTACTCACCTTGACGCAGAAGGCGGGTGTCCTTTCTGCTTCCTCCACAACTCGGGACGTCTGAAAAGGAAGCATCGCAGGGGCGAGAAAGGCTGTGCTGGCTGCCAGGGCACCTCCTTCCCCTCTCTTCAGCATCTTGGAAGGGGAGGGGTGGGAGAAAGATAAAACGAATTAGGGAAGTGTGAATTTGTCGGATGTAAGTACGGTCCGCTTTCACTTTCGTCCATCGTCGTGAAAGCTTTCTTGTCTTTATGGGGCCATGTGTTTTGAAACACATGGCCCCATAAACATAAGAAAGCTTTCACGCAGAAGGAAGGCAGATGAGCCCGTCCAAATGGGACAGCTCAGAAAGCCGAACAAAAACGTCACAAACACCTCTTTTCCAATGGCTGGCCACCGTTTAGCATAAACGGTGACGCCGGCCAATGGAAAAGAGGGGCCGGGCTTAATGCCCTTTACAGAAAATAACCAAAGTCATTAAATCTCACCAGCGAGACTGCGCATGTGCGCAGCCTACGCCAGGCGAGACCTAAAAAGGAGAGAGGGTGGGAGGAAGTTGCTCCAGTGGAACATGCGGAAAGAGAGAGTGCTCTAGTGTTGAAGGGGTGAAAAAGGATTTCAGACATCCATATCTGTAGGCTGAGATACAAGGTGTTAATACAGCAGAGAAATCAGCCTTGCAGAAGGCGGAGCTATAAACCATAGTGACACAGGAAGTCTCAGAAAAGGGAACTGCTGAATCAAAAATACAACTGTACATGGGCACAGGGTTAGAGAAGCATGTGGTTTGGAGGCAAGAACCATCAAAGACAAGGGGTCTTGGGGACACCAAACAGAGAGACCTGGAATGACACCAGGTCACAGAAAGTGGAGCTCAGGGCATACCAAATGAAATGGTATTGTTTATATACAAATAATATCAACATCAGCACAAGTTTAACCAGGCGAGGAAATAGAAATCCAGAAAAAGAAGAAAAAAAAAGAAAAATCAGGAAGCGGCAAAGGCCACCCTGCACAGACTCTGACAAACACCCACAAAAATTGCATGAATGAGCACAAGGTCCATCACCTATACAGGGACTCCCCTCCCTTTGACTTCAGAAAATAGCAATACTATATCGGTCATGGAACTTTTACTTTCAAGAAACTCAGACGCCGTGGAACACACCTGGGTCCTATATTCATGAATGAATCTATCGGGGATTTATAGAGCAAGGCTACTCACCCATGAGGGTCTCAAGGTGATGAGGAGGGTGTGGGGGGTAGAGGGAGGGCTGTTGATCCGTCTGGGCACTGAGGTTCAGTCAAAGAGCCAGGTCTTGAGAGCCTTTCTGAATTGGGTTAGCAACGAGAATTGCCTGAAGTGGTGAGGCAGGGTGTTCCAGGTCCGGGCGGCAAGGTCATGATCAGTCAAATTTGAGGCCAATCCAAAATCAGAAAGGAGGTTGTCAGAAATTGTTGCTATATTTTTCCAGCGATTGTAGTGCTCGATATCATTCACCTACCCAAATGAGGAGGCGTTGAGCGTGCACACTTTTTTACCTACGCACTTATGCTGCACTGACTGACGCCAAGCTCATTAGATGGATGAGTCAAAATGTGATGAGCTGGGGCGCAGTTACCCCACCACCTTTACAAGTTCTAGTTGAAACTTGCTGCAGAGTCATCACATTAATGTTTCATCGTGTGTTGTTAAAACCCATTAACAGTTGCCCTTGGGCTTCCCGTGTACGAGTGCCAGTGAAACCTCTGGCACGATATCAGCAATGTTTAGTGTATTCAGGAGCACGTGGCACATCCAGCCACACCCATTCTGCCGGAGGAAACAAGTGATGGGCGAAATGCCTGAATTACTCTCAGACACTTGCAAGTACTCTGGAACGCTTTCAAATCCACTGTTTTGCTTGCTCCCTCTGCCAGCCCAGCCAGACTGGGATGAACCTATGCAAATTAGCCTTTGTCCTGCTCCAATAGGAACAGTGCATTGACTGCTAGGCCATTTCCAATCTGACAAGAACAAAAGAAGTTCCAGACATGTCCCAACATCAGTTCTATTCTTCTCAGTGGTACAGTATCTTCAGAATTCAAGTGGTCACCAGCTTGTTTTTAAACTCCACACAGTTCTGGACACACACACACACACACACACACACACACACACACACACACACACACACCCCCCCCCCCCCATTGGAAGAGCCAGAAAAGCAATTATGACAAGGTGGCAGGTCAATGGAGGAAAAGAAGGCTCTGTTCTGTAGGAGACAGCTATTCAGTCACTTGGAGGGCGGCAGAAAACAGATCAAATACTTCTATTGTACATAAGGCTGCCAGAAGTGGTACATCTACTTTTGTGGAGTATGATTTTACGAGTTTACACGGTATAGTAGAAGCTGTTGTCTGGAATTTGTCCCATGTTCTTAGAACTCAGTAAATTTGAGCATCTATATTTCCATATGTTTTGGTAATGTAAGATTTAAAGATACCTCTTTTGGTTACACCTGAAAATCCCTTCTGTGAGTCATGAGAGTATAAATGTGTTCTGCTGCTGTTCACGAGATGCTTCAAGAATAGATGCTGGTGTGCCAAGACGTAAGACACCACTACTTTGGAGGGGGGTTTTGTCACGAATTTCTAATATTAAATAAAGTATGCAGTCGGTTGTTTTCTGCTCCTTTAAGACAGATAATCATTGTGCATTTGACACACTCAGAAACAATAACTCTTGGTTATATTCTATGAACTCCTACTCCGTAGCTGCAAAGAGAAGTAACAAGCAGCACGGTTGAGTTCTTCTTAAAAGTATATATAAAGTAACCTCTTATAGTGTCGCATGAGAAGTGTGATGTCTTTTCCGATTTGGGACAAATAGAAGAGTGTTATTAGAGTATCCTTGTGAAATGCCGTTTAACACGCTTAAGAGTCAAACACGATCATTACACTGTTGTGCCAGGTTTCCCTTTTAGGGAAGTAGTTGATCTTAAATACGTGCAGACTGGGCTGTCTTGCGAGGATAAATCCTTACATTGATGTAATTAGAGGGCCCATCAATTGCTGGGTTAACACTTCATCCTGCTGTGGAATGTATAGACTCCTCTATAGTACCAGCTAGTCGCGTTTCTATCCTCTAAAGGTATTTGAACGTGAAACCAATAAGTCCCTCCTCTGATTGTTACTTTGTTAAACCGAGTGCTCAGGTCTGGCTAAGAGTTCCCGAACCGGAGATTCTGGTGACGTGGAGCACTGCATGTGTCTTGCTAATGTTGGGTGAACTGGACCAGAGATAGGATGGCATCAAACAGCACATACCCTGCCCAGGGATGCTCCACTTGCGGTGACATCATGCAGTAAAATAGTGAGCGTCCAAACCCAGCCTTCCCTTGAGCCAGGGGATGGCTCCCCATCCAGGGGCAGGCTGGCTGCCTGAGTCTTTGTCGTCTGGATGCCACAACAGGCAGCACACAGAAGCTGCCCCCCAAAAGCCAGACTGATACAAAAAAAACCTCAATAAAGAGCAATTCAGTTTCAATCGCAGCAGAATACTACACTTACTAAAACGGAAATGGCCTAATTGGCTGGGGGTTCACCTTTGAGGAGCGAGCAAAATAGAAAACAGCCCTTGGAAGCCACATGACCCAATTCAGGAGGGGTCCCTGCAAGGTCTGCAGGGTGTCGCCTGAAATAGTCAATCACCCGGCAACTTTGTGAATGAAGTTACGAGTCGTCACCCGGTCCCACGGTACAGGGCCTGCTTAGTGACCCCCTCCTCCTCACCACTCCTCCCCCAGATGACTGCACTCGGTCATTAATTCGGGGAGCGGAATGGCGCCCTCGTTGCTATTCTCGTCACCGAGCACCTAGACTGAAAAGGGAAACCACAGACCCCGAGTCCTACGAAGGAGGGGCTCCCCTCTCCAGTCTGGTGGAAGGATTTTGTCCCGAGCTAGACCCACAGTTACCATGGAAGGCCCGAGAAAAATGCATCTGACCTCATCCTTCTCCTACGGTCCCACAACGGTGGGGGCGGGGGGATTCAGCTTCCGCTCCTCGTCACCGCAAAAAAGTGTGTGCGCGCGTGAGTGCGTGTGTGTGTCTGTTGCTTTATGGCAGCAAAACTGTAGAGACCCGAATGCAACTCAGCTGAGATCTGAAAGCAACATTTAACTCAGCAGAAATCAGAATGTAACGTTTCTGATCACGTTTGGTGCACTCGGATGGCTACTCCGTAATTATGTGTGAAATGCGCGTAAATTGCCTTTATGCAACGGGGGGACATTTCTGAAAACTTTTGCGGCATGCAGCACTAGCATGTGGCACTATATTTTAGTGTGAAATGTCTTTATGCATATATTTTGGACGCAAGGATGAATTTCACGCAAATAAAACACAAAAGCACAGAAAACCCAAGCTGGTGCAGACCGGTGCCATTCACGGTGGGTGTGGTCGTTGGTGTTGTTCCTGTGCACTCATAAGATTTTAAGGAAAACGGTGTGTAATTATGCAAAATGGCGTAATAGCGAGATTCCGGGAACTTTGTGTAACATGCATTACTGAACTACGCTAGATTATGCCACCATTTTTTTAGTTTAAAAGTTTTATATAGCGCTAGCTTGACCCGTAGGTATCAGAGCGCTTTACATACATACTGTAAAGAAAAACAGACGGAAATTGCATTACATAGTAGGCAGGCAGTGAGGAAGCAAAACCAGGGATAAAAAAAAAAAAAAAACAGCATGGAAGATAAGGTGGTTAACACAGTCCGGTCGCCAACTATCCTTGAATGTCAAGAGAGGAGTAAACTCTGATATTAAAGTCTCGGTTAGTTGACGTTGGTCAGGAAAGTATTTGTTAAGGAGATGGATTTTCAGGTCCCTTTTGAAACAGGAGAAGGAGGGGTTGCATCTGAGGACTCTAGGGAGAGCATTCCACATCCTGGGAGCGTTGCCAGAGAACGATCGGTATTGTATGGTTTGCTTTTTCAGTTTCGGAGGAATAAGAAGGAGTGTGTTGGAGCTTCTCAGCGATCTGGATTGACCTGCTCTTACCAGTTTGTTGTTCAGGTAGTTAGGGGCCGGAGAGTGAAGGGTTTTGTGTGTGATGCAGGCCAGTTTGTAAATACACCTCCCTTCCATGGGAAGCCAGTTGAGGGAGTTGAGAGCTGGAGTGATGTGATAAAATCTTTTTACTCCAGATACGAGTCGAGCGGCCATGTTCAACACTGCCTTTAGAGGGGCTAGGTGAGCTTTTGGAGTCCCTGTTAGGATGGCGTTCCCGTAGTCGATTTTAGAGATAACTAGGGATTGGACTACTGTCTTGAGGTCATCATGGGGAAGAAAAGGTTTCGATTTCTTTAGGTGTTTTAGAGAGAAAAGAGCACTTTTTGCAGAGTTTTTGATGTGGGCCTCCAAAGATAAGTTCTTATCAAGGATGATGCCTAGAGACTTAACTGAGTCAGATAGGACGATGGGGCAGTTTAGGGCGACCAGATTCTTGAGCCACTCTTTGATTGGACGATGGTTGCTTTTTGGAGAGAATAGGATTAGTTCTGTTTTATCTGGATTGAGTTTTAAGTGGTTAGTGTTGAACCAAGTTTGGATCTCATACATTACCCCAGACCTACCACTCAGTCTTTCTATTGTTAATCAAATCTGTCACATTGAAATGAGTGACTGTCAACATCTACAGTGCAATATTTTGGCCTCACATATGAAACGGGGGCCGGGATTAAATTAAAATCCCATATTTCATGCTGTCTGTATTAACAATTGTGATTTTGTTTTATAATCTGCTTACATCCCACTAAAGCATTATTGCACACTTGCACATATTTTAAATGCACTGCCATTTCATTATCTCTTGTTGTACAGTACATATTAAGCTCAACTATCGTAGTAAGTGTAACCTCATTATGAAATTACAGAAATGAGTGAAGTCAGCCTTTTACTCAAAAAAGTTGTTTTTGACTTCCAAGATCTTCTCGCATTCTTCCCACAAGAAGAGCCTTGCACATGCTTATTGATTCATCATGTGTTTTCTTCCATTTCTGTGCATTGAGAAAATGTTTAAGTGTAGCACCGAAATGTATGTATTTTACGATTAGTACACAGTGGCGGCTCCTCCGCTAAGGCAGAGGAACACCGCCTCACTGCAGCAGTAAAAGAGAGGAAAAATAAAATAAACGCAATGTTATCATCACTTTACTCTTCCCTGCTGCGGCAGCAGGAGGGCGGGGCTGCTCTGCTGACAGAGCAGGGGAGGAGTGGTGAGCACACTAAAGTGCACATGATGCTTTGACCGGCCCTCTTGGGCCGGCCAAACAGTCCTGCACACTTTAGCACACCATGCAGGCTGCATTACAGCCTGCATGGAGAACATGCCCAGGCCCCCAGTCCCCGTCTGAGCGCTGAACCACAGCACTCAGACCAATCACAGCGCTGCATTGCAGTTTTGTGATTGGCTATAGGGTCCCTGGCTGCTTCCTGTTGGTGGGACAGAGTGGCGAGGAGGTAATTGAATTTGTCTTTTTATAATTATACCTCCTTACCCCCGCCTCACCACCCCAGATCCGTACTGGCCGTCACTGTTATTACATGCTCCAGCTGACCAGGGGGCATGGCTTTCATCCATTGGTTTTGTGGTTTGCCTTTGCTCATTTTGATGCTTGCTAGTGTTGCGTGTCATGACTACAGGAGCAGCAGAGACCACTCCACCTCAGCTACTGAGGAACCAGGCCTCTTCAGGTGTCATGAGAGCATTAAACACAAAGTATACAATAGAAACCTAACAATATGGCCATGATGGCAAATGAATGAACTCAAATTACATTTTATCCCTGCAGTCTTAGCCGTTATGCATACATCCTCAAACGTTCTTCCTCTTTTAGCTTTCAGTTCATGATGAAGAGAAGCAGAGTTTCAGGCATAAACCCATGTGATTTGTTCAGTGGTATACCTGGGTTGCCATAGGTCCTAATGCAAGCAAGCAAAGTAACCAGGCCCCTTCACTAGGATGACATCTCAGTTTGTCAGCTGCACCAGACACTACTCAACCTCCTTCGACACAGTCTGGATCTGCCAAATCAAAACTCACTACCACCCTCATACACACACTATTGTATTTCCACTCCCTGCACTGCATTTCTGCAAGTCAAAGCCATGACCCTAAAACGCATTACCAGTGCCAATAAGTTTTGTCCCTTGTAAAGTGCATGCCCGCAAAGACATATGCATGGACCCCCACACTCACACTGGTGCCTTCAAATAAGCACATTCCTCATGCTGCACTCACACAGGCACCATTTTCAACCTACAGTCCACTTACTGTGCACTCACAATAGACAATGTTAATCCTGCATTTACACAAACACATCCCTCACAATGCACTCACAAAGCATGGTGGCGATCCTGCACACACACACATGAGAACATTGCTTGCACACAAGTACACCACTCAATAGGAAGCAGTAGAGTTTGGACAGATTATCATAGGAGACAAAGGTTGATTATCTGGAGCCCCAGTCCACTAGAGTAATTCAAAGCTCTTGAAGTAAGCTACACAGAAGCCTGAATGTCAGCCCAGGTTATCTAACCTCCCGTATGCAACAGTTGGACCAGCACTGCAGACTATACAAGTCTGATCTTTGAAGACTTTTGTGAGGAAGAATCTTGGCATAAAAAAAGTCCAACTTGTTTTCTAAAGAAACAAAGGAGATGGTTTGTTTTATAGTGCAAGCATATGCTAAAATAAAAAAGATAGAAAAAAAAAGAAATATGGCATCTAAAAATGGGGGTGGGGCGGATGATGCAATAACAAAATTCCAAAGTTAAGCTTCACGCTGGTCCACCGTTTTGAAAAAGTTAAAAATTATAGGTTATGCAGAAAACTTTCAAGATGGCGGCATGATTTTGAAGCTTGTAGCAGTAATGCCTGGTGCTCTGCATAGGAAAGTTGTGGTCCAATAGCAATGGCAGTGGAGCTGCTGGTACTCTCAATACTCAATTAGCACTAGTCTGCATTTGCAGGTGAGCTGCTGGAGGGTAAACTAAAGGTCCAGAGTAACACAGACTAAACAGGCAAAAGACTGTTACTCAGACAGCCTCGCATCCTAAAGACCAGCAGTGGCCTACTAGGCAGAACCAAACATCTGCAAAAAAGTCAAGGGCTAAAGAGGGCTGATCCCCTGCCCTGTTGTATGTATGCTGTTCTGAAGGGCTGAACTAATACGTGAATGCCACTCTCTGAAGTAGGTGTACCTAAAGCCTATTCTCTAAACGGAAGATTATGTATTTTTTTTTATTGTTTAAACATGAGGCTAGAGAGACCGCTAAACCAGTCTTTTGGTCAGACCTGAAACACACAGAAATAGATAGAGCACATGGGGCAGGAAAGCAGAGGGTCTGTGGTTCACAGTCAAAAGACAAAGCGCTGGTCAAGAGCCTCGCAATCTTCCCTGAAAGACATGGAACAAGTGCAGTACTGTGGGATCAGTACAAGTTTCCTTTAAGGACATGGAACAAGTGTGCTACTGCAGGGTCACTGCAAGCTTCCTTCAAAGACATGGAATATGTGTGGCCCTGGGCAGCACCATTTGACGCCCCCTTTGGATACAATGAAGAAGCAGCATTTCAGATTTGGTAAAAGCATAAGGAACAGCACTGAGGTGAACTAGTGTAACCTTGACTCTCACACACAACACGGTTTCCACACACAAACAGGTGAAGCACCAGGAAGAAGTACACACTTCCCCTACATCCACAGAACACATACCGATCTGGTTAGAAACAATGCAAGCTTCACTCACATGCGCAGAACATGGACAGCATCACATACCCACAATGTGCAACATCTGACAGCATTGTAAGCTATAATGCTGCACCGTGTAAAATAAAAATGTAGCCCACATGTAGGGTGCACATGGCAACTAGCTTGCCTCAGAGTTAACTGATGGTATGGTCGGGGTAGGGACATGAATTTTTAAAAACTACCACTTCTAATAAATGCCTTTGAATGCAGGGATCTAATCTGATGTACTAAAGTGAAACGCTTGTCAAAGAAATATACATTATTTCATTTTGAAGACACTTCATCATATTTTTGCATAATATTTGTTGCATGATTTTCATGCAAAATGTTCCCATGGCTCAGCTCGTGCCTCGGCTCTTAGATCCAAGGCGGGATCTTAGGGCCAAGACAGACCCTAAACTCTGTCCTCCATGTTAATTTGTTGGCTCGCCCACCTCTACTACTGTGTATGACATTTACTAGCGTTTCACCTTAGTATCTTGCTCTGAAGAGCAACATCATGTTTTCTGAGATTCTGGTAAGCTTTCACGGTTGACCGAAGGATAATTATTCCTACTTCTGGTTTCAATAGGGAAGAAATGTGCATTAGCAACTCAGAAATAATTTAAAATTACTCTAGCACTCTGTCCTAAGTAAACCAATGTTCTTTTACTAACTGCCATTGTCTGCCCTCCACCCGTCACGCTGAACACAGTGATTACTATGACTGTCTTGTCTTCAGAAGCCAACCAGCAACATGGGCATAACTTCATATCTCACCTCTGCTGGTGTCTGGTAGCCAGGGCCAAATGGTACTCTCTGCATCTACAAAAGGGAGCATGCGCACTGGTCAGCCATTCAGTGCGCCAGCAGGGAGTGCTTTGCAGTGTCCCGAAGGCTTTTCCGTAGATTCTGCTGCTTGGAGTCAAACTCCTGCAGCGGAGGGAATTGGACAGAGCAAACAGCAAGCTCTCAGTGCTTTAAGAGCTCCTGTGGCCAGTGCTTAATTTGAGCCTGTGGTTCCCGGTGCGGAGTCCCAGCACTTCATGGTCAATACCTGCACTTATGACAGCCTGCCACATTGTGGCGCTATTTGTCTACTTTCGTATGAACCCAACAATAGTTGTTTATTAATATACATCAAATCTGACTAATAACTGCTGCCCAAGCCATTCTTGGAGCTTCAGGGGCCTGTAAAATAGTCTAAACTGTCACACTTGTCAGAATGTGTTCGTTATAAATCGTGTTGTTACAGTCATTGGCAGCGCGGGCAGGGGCAATTGGTTGTGCGAGCTGCTTTTCCCTCCCAACAATGGGCCTGGCACTGTTTTTTTTATACAAAAGTAAGCACTTCCTGTGGCCCCCGGTCCGCAGTGATGCTGGAACAGTTTTCAGAGTAGTGGTACTGCCATCAGTGTTTCATCACTGAACTCCTAGGGATTCTGTAAAAAACAAAGCATCACACAAAGAACGAGTGTCGCAAATGAGCCACACCCATTCAGCAGGAGAGTTGTAAGGGTGTAGTATGTAGCTTGTGTGTTGATTTGTTCTGATCCTATTAAAATCTTTTTTCCATCAAACATTAGAATTAAAAAAAATGGGCTTCATTTGTGCTTTTCTGTTTATTTCAAAATATTTGTAAAGTCAATTTATAGGTACTTCAGTTTTGCTGTGTGTAAGAAGAAACCAACATCCCACAGCCTTTCACTTCACTCCAGCAAGATTTTTACAGAGTTTACTTAACAAAATCCACGCACTTACGTAAACTATAGAAAAACTCCAGTCCCCATGTTAAAAGAATAAGCAGCAATTTGTCAGACTGATATTTGACCTCCGTCTTTGAACGCACAGCAAACGTTACAAGATAAAAACAAAATTTTAAGTCAATTTTTAATGTCTCAGCTTCAGAACTCCAACATGGTTACTTAGGTGCCATCGTAGAGCTCAAGGGGCTGTAGTAGTTGGGACCCCTCCCACCTCTGGACCCCAGTGCATTGGGCCGACTGCACTACTGGTAGCTATGCAACCCGCCTGTGTGGCACGGTTAGAGGGGGGGAAGGAATCTACGGTCCTGATCCTCCAGTCCTGCAATATCACACACATGTCAAATGCTGGACTGGCCATGTGATCTCAAGCCTGGCAAACTGTTCTGAGGGAACACATACAATTTTCTTGTCACCACGTACACAATTTGCTCCTCTCCAAAATCCTCCTGGAGACATTCACTAGCCACACTCATTGGGTACACTAGGGGGTTAGAATGAAGCAGTTTTACAAGACTGCTTTTATCTTCCAATCCACAACTGCATAATTCAGCTTAATACCATAACCTTCCCCTCCTGCGCTCAACTACAGATCACTTGACAAAAAACAAAGGCCCACACTCCTGCTGAAAGGGTTAAAACAGACCTTAACTGGCCAACTTTTGCCTAAAAAAATACCGGAAAATGTTAAGTTTTTTGTTGAATTCAAGTAAGTCCTGTGAAGGTATATTACAACATACAATATGTAAAAGCTGACAAGGGCCTACATAACCTGGAAGAGAGATGTACGATCAGGTCGTCAATGCAGGGTACGGCATCTTGATCTTTCCATCTGGGGATGAAAGGTCATGTGCCACTCAACATGCAGTTTTAATAGCCGCAAACTTACAGCGAGGGCTAAGCCCAGATACTGCCATGTTCTGGAGTGTTGGATCTACCCGATCATTCAAATACCCCGGTGCAGCCCGAAGAGGTCCCGCTTAAGAAGAGCCAAGCTTACGGAAAAGAAAAGGGGATGGGTCGGGTCAAGGGAGGAGTTTACTTCGGCAACTTAACTCTCATCGGTAAGAGTTTTTAACTGTGACCAAAATAAGTGATCATAGGAGCATGGCACACTGGTGTGACATCAGCAGACCGACTTGCAGGTGTAGCTGGTAAATAGGGGTATTTGGAACAAAGCCCCACCAGTCAATTTGAAGGGGGGGGGGGGGGTGGGGAGTAAAATGACAGACCGCTCTATTGTCCTCCTACTGTGCGCCCTGGCACTAAACGTGCAGGATAGCAGTGTACAGACACACAGTGCGCATGCACGAGTGGGCTCCTTCAATTTCACCCGAGTCTCACAAGTCCAATGTGGGTGTGGGGAATAGCGTCAAATGTTGGTAGGTGCTGCCAAAGCAGGTATTTTTTCCAGGCTCCGAGAGAGATATTGTCTCTCGCTAAAACTAGCTTAGCCCACGCTCCAAGTTTCCAAGTCCTCCTCATAGCAGCAGACCGTAGATTTGGTCAGCCAATAAACAGTGGCATAACTAAAAAAAGATGCCTTCCTCCCTACAGAATGCGATGATCCCACAGAGTTTTCCACATCTTCCAGATATTCATTGGTCTTGGGTTGAATGCCCACCTCCACCCCTTGATGGGTTGAGGGCCTCTGGAGAGTTGGGTGCCTCCCTGCACTTGTGTTACTCCCCAGCCGATAAGAGAAGTCAGCATCCTGGTGGGACATAGCATGAGACAGCCACTGATACTACTTTAAAAAAAATTGTTTGTTTTGTTTAAATTGAAGAGACCTTTTGCTGGTTTTTCTCTTGTATCGCATAGTATTATTACTGCTTTGCATTGCCATTAGGTAATGCCGAAATGGCTGTCAGTGCATCACAGCACATGTACAGGCATGCGTCATGACCCAAGCGGACTCAGCGACCCAGTTTTGGAGTGGCTTTTCCGTTACTATTCATTTCAAGAAATCTACCAATGCGCATGCTCTGCAGTGCGTGCGTTTTGGAAACCTAAAAAAAAAAGACCTCATGCTCTAGTCAGCAGTGAAAGATTACAATCAGAACACGGAGACCGAACTGCTCCTGGGCGAGACAAATACTATTGAGGAAAGCCACCAAATCAACAACAGACTTGAAATGGCCAACAAAACCCTCCAGTCACATACATGCCAATTCACCCAACTCAGGCGGGAGACGCCTAACTTTTTAAAGCAATAAAGGGCTTTATTTCAGCCATCTTCCTTTTAAAATTGCCCGCACTTCAATATAATTCAACGGGAAAATAAATTCCTATGGTTTATTTAAAATCTCCCCCTTTTCCGCTTCTAAATGCTGGCATGTACGAGCTACGAGGCAGGGGCTCACCCAAAGCTCACTTTGGAAAAGCGCGTACTATAAGGCAGTGCGCCATTAGGACGCGGACCCCCGGGATCCCGGCCACGCCCTCGTGGCTCCTGGATGAGGGATTAGTCAGGCAAGAAGTACTTCCAGGGCGAGACTGACGTCGGAGAGAGGCCTTGGGCCCCTTTAAGGCACATTGCCCAGGCCCTCATCCTCTCTTCCATACAGCGCCGGCCCAGTGTGCAGTGGACTTTGTGAATCTCCCACCCACCCATCCCTAGTGGTAGAGCTTGGGAGGTGTTGGATGTTGAATTAAGAGTGGCGGTAAGGAGGCTACATAAATTGCCTTACATTGTTAAGGGGAGTCCTCCTGCATACTCCCTAGGCCAGTACTGAAGGGAAGATACGGTAAGCTCACCCCAGAGAGAGTGGAGACACCTGCTGGGGGCAAGGAGGCCATTTTACAAACTAGGGCATGGGGCCTCAGCCCCTGGTTATTCCCTACGAGCCCCGATGGGCAGTCTGGTGGTGGAGGGGTGGGCCCCCTCAGGTGGCGGACAAGGACCAGAGGGCTGAGGCTCACCTCTCAAGGACGCAGGTGGGTTGCGCCTTGCGTGGTTCTCAGTTGGGGGAGCACGAGCCAGAGTGCTGGAGCGATAGAGAACATTCTTTGTCGATAAATTAAGTTCTGTAATTTATGCTCATAGTTTATGAAGCCATGATCAACATAAATGAAAATATCGTTCAGTGATTAAAGTTGATAAATACAGGTCGTATGAAATTTGAATCTTATTGATGATATATTGTCAGGTTTATATGTGTTGGTTTACAATAAACATGGCCTCTTTTACCCACAGCTCTGGTCGTCCAGTCTGGATTTGTGGGTACAGATAGGGGGGGGGGGGGGGGGGGGGTAGGGAACAACCTGGGGGGGTCCAGGTCCTATGAGCATTTGTAAGGTGATGGAAGCAAGAGGATGTCACAGACATCTAAACCTATCTTTAGCTGAGAACTACTAACAGCGTCTACCTCGGATGGCAATCTTGTGGACAGCCAAAGCTTGATAAAGCTACACGGCAGAAGCATGGCTGTCCAGGTCTATGAGCATGACATGCAGACAGTTTAGGAAAGCTCTTAATTTCCCCATTGTCCAACTTGGGCATTAGACCACTTGCACCTTAACATGGCACATAAGCAGGCCCCGACAGCCCTAATCTGGCCACAATGTTTCAGGGCGGAAGGGAGGGCTGATGTATGTCAAATGATCGGCAGAACTAAAGTATAAACATTGCTTCCTTTTCAATTGTTAGTAAATGTATCTTGAGCAATATGTTGTAAAACGGCCGTCGACATGTGCCCCTCCCTTCACCCGACCAAAGTTCCTAATTTTCAGGTTGACCGCCTCTCTGAAATACAATACCTGCCATAGTTCTTGGAGCTAAAAATATGCAGTTTGTCCGATTTTCGCATTGTGTAAATGTTATAAATTCATTCTATCGGTTGATGATCCGCTTCCGCCCTGCGCGAGTTCGGAGTTCTTCAAAGCTGCTGCTTCGAGCTCTGCTACCGCAAGCATCGCCGGGGTCCTGAAACTGAAAGATAGATAAATGCTGCTTTTCGTCTCTGCCTTTGCCCAAGGTAAGGGGAGTCTTTCCCGTTGGTTCTTCGCTTTTGGCGCTGAAGGATCCCAGCGCAGCAGTGCTGGAGACGGAAAACTCTCAAGGGGTCTGCAAAACTGCTGACATCCGGCACACACGGCTGTGCAATGGAATGGTGCCAGTAACAAAGTACCAACTTGTCACTGGAGGGAGCGGAGAGGGACACTGAAGCATTAGAGACGACGAACCACGTGCATGAAAAATAATGCAGCGTGAAGGTTTATGTATAGTGCTGTGTTTACCGATTCAGTGTCCTCAGGGAGCTCCTTGGTGTCTTGGTATGCCGACCTTTGAGTTATTCCAGTGGAGCGGGATGTATACAGGGCTGGGATCTTGAACATATCCGAACTTCCAGTAAAGTTTTATTGTTCTCGTTCCACAAAAATGTGACTGCTATAGCACTGCTAGGGCCAACTGTCCTCTTAAAAAAAGACACCCCGCCACAGTGACCCCTGCGTCCTGGCAACAGAATGCAGCCAAGGTCAGCCTGCCACAGATCCAGTACCTCGACTGACCTGCACGCATGACCCAGGGAATGTGCATGCTGACTCTCCATACCATGGGTACTCACAAACATTTCCCCAGGAGCCACAAAGTATGGTTCCCGGTGAGCCCGAGGGTTGCATTTATGCAAGCACGGTGGCAGTGGAGCTTTGCTGGGTGTGTGTGTGTGTGTGGGGGGGCATAGGGGTGCATGGGGTTGATGGAAAGACAATGTGGGTGTTGGTGCAGCAAAGCACGTATGGCGTAGTCAGGGAGTCATGGAGCTATTTTGAGGTTTTCATTTCATACTGCCCTCAAAAGTAAGGACCTAGTATCTAAAAGAGTCCTAGATTTGACAATGCTGTACGTGGAGAGCACTGTATCTTCATCCCCCTAGGGCACCTTAGGGTAAACCTTATCTACTTGCTAGCATTACCTTTGGAGGATCAAGTGTAAAAAAATAAAGTAACTTCCTTGTTGATGGGAATGAAATGGAATTGCACAATGTGAAAACAGAAAACCTAGAATCAATCCTGGCATTGCAATTTGGCCAAATTGAGTGATCCTTGGCAATGGTTTCTTTTCACTTTCCCTCCTTTTTCTTCATCATCACATGTAAGAACACCTTGAAATACATGCATTCAGGAAATTCACTGTACAAAAGCTTTTCGTGTTTGATTTAATAAGCTATAATGGTGTCTGTGTGTATTAACAGCCCAGGGCACCCAGAGGGTTCAATGGGACAACTGACTTGCCTCACTATTTGGCATTGTTGTCTGGGTGGGTGTAGGAAAGAATGTTTCTTTGTGAAAACTATCACTTTTTTGTTCTATACAATTTTTATTGATATGTAATGAGGAAACATACAAATAGGCCAAATTTGCAGAGGCTCTGAGAAGCAAACAGAAGCTGAAAACCCTAAAAACAGGAAAAGGAAACTATAGAAACATGAGTAAATTTGGTGAATAACAGACAACTTCCAAATAAGAAACACAAATACAACAAGCAGTGGCAT
Source organism: Triturus cristatus (assembly GCF_964204655.1). Taxonomy (NCBI): domain Eukaryota; kingdom Metazoa; phylum Chordata; class Amphibia; order Caudata; family Salamandridae; genus Triturus; species Triturus cristatus. Next base: position 405,802,687 of record NC_140584.1, read on the forward strand.
AGCCAGTAGGTCTCGCTTTTGGGCCCTTTTAAGAATTTAGTTATACAACACAATATCCTTGGTGCAACAACATGAACTGTTGCATGGTTAAACACTTATAAGGTCCCAAAGGCGAGACCTATTGGCTATGCCAATGCTTGTTTTACTATTGACTGTCTAATGTTGAAGTTCGTTTTTTGGTATTTTGATGGTCTCTCCCAATGAAATAAAAGTTATAAAAAAATCAAAATCAAACAGGAGCGTTAACATATGGATGAGGTCTGCACTGGGCGAGTGACCAGTGCGCTTCTTGTCCATTTATTTATTCCGTTATTTTCCACCAGTCCAGTGTTTCCATTGTACTAACAAAATAAAGAATGCACCGTGCACTGAGACATGGGAAGCAGGGCTTCAAGCCTCATGGTTTCAAGAGTGCAATCTTTGGAATGATGGCGAAGAGGGAGACACTGCTTATCTGAACAGAAAACGCATATTACATCATATTCATATAACAGGCTCTCCTGGAGGGAGATCTGTGAAGCCCTTCTTGCATGTAATCCTTAAACTTATTTTACCTTTCGCGTACTGCTTTTATTTTAGACAATTTTGGTGCAGCGAGCACATAACACGAACTTTGGATTTGATTTGTTGCAATACTGCGTAAAAGAATCACTTCGTCATTTAACAGGAAGCTGTTTTTTTCTTGAAAGAATTGCATTAGGGAGGGGCAAGGGAGGCCAGCAGCTTCCCACGGTAGTAGGCAGTAATCAGTAGGTGCACAGAGCAGAGCAAGAAACTTGTCTCAAGCCAGACCGTGCCTTCTCCCACTTCCGCACCTGTACCTTCTGCACGGGTGCAGTTCGCAGCCCCAGGAAATCTAGACACTGATTTACGAGGGCTTGTTTTGGTTGGCTTTCAGTTCAAGGCAGATAGGTTGTAGGACAAAGCACAGACAGGAAGTGAACTTTGGCATCCCACGCTAATCCGCTGCATCTGCACTTAGTTAATATCCGAAGGTGATAAAATTACAAAGAAAAAGTAAAGGTTGTCTAATTCTGTCTGCCCGGTCAAATATTCGAAAACACCATAACTGCGGATAATAGGTAGTTGGTGTTTTTTTTTCTCTGTGACGGGGGGCTGGAGGGTGTTGGTGGGGGGGATGAAAAGGCACGTTCCAGCGCATCGGTCTATTGCTAAATTATAAGGACATCGGCAAATATTACAAATATTTTATTTTGCTGTAGAGTTAAATCAGATCAACATTTAACACTGAATTCACTTCAGCAATTACCATTTTGGGAAACTGAAAACGAAACAAAAACTATAAGAGAAAAAAAAACAGGGACCAGCATTTCTAAACCATTCACCTACAAAACGGATTTTAGACGCACAATGAAATGGCCTTTTTTTCCAAATACACAATCCATACAGAAAACACAACCGAAGCAAAAAGCAAGCGAGTTTGGTAACAAATAAATATTGCTGCTGATACTTGTGAAAGACAGATAAAAACACCCATTCCTCGACTCTTTAAAAAGGACACGCTGTGAAAAGGGTTTGAGGTTGTCGCGCAACGCAGTGTGACGTTTACCATGCAGTCCAGGTTAAAGTACAGGGCAGACTGGAAAGAAGTGAGGGGTATGCTGGTAAGAGAGAGGGCGGCCGCACAAGAGAGAAGCAATTAATGAATGCGATGGCGTAAGGATGCCTGTGGACGCAGAGGGAGAGTGCAGCAGCGCGCATTTACCTTGCGGGAGCGAGCGCGATAATTGCTAACAGATGGTGCCGCTCGCTCCCGCAAGGTAAACGCCAAATGCACACGAATGGCAATTGAAACCAATCCAAAACATGCACGAGTTTCAAACAAAGTCCTGAGCGATGGCTAAAGGTCTCCTCCTATGCAGCGCTTGCGCGCTACGTAGGCGAGACCTAAAAATTGATATTATGGTATATGATGTGGATGTAATCATTGGAAAGATAGTAAGATACTGATATAATCGGATGTACTAAGTTGAAACACTCCTGCATGTTAATGAAATACAATTTTTTGCATTACGAAGAGAATGTGTATTATTTTTAAACGTTTGTTACGCGGTCTTTAAAATGAATTCCTTAATTGCTTTTTCTTTTACATCAGTTATACATCAGTTATCCTGTAAATGCTTGCTCGTTTATTTAATATATAACTGAATGTTACATTTCTTCCAAGTAAAAGCAGCCGAGTGCGGTCGTTCAGCAGGGGGCCCCACGTGAAGGTCAAGAGGGCCACATGAGGCCCCGGGCCCTACTTTGAGGATCACTACTTTATACACACGGAGGGTCCTTTTACAACGGCCTGCTCTGCTTGGCTACCCGTTTGCGGCTGAGGGTTAATTAAAGGGCTAGCAGGGCCACGAAGGCACAAAATATAAACAGGAATCCAGAGACTCGGTTTATTTTCTGTAGTTTACGTTCCTTGTCCTTTCCATGACCCCAAAGGAGCAAATATGAGGCCGATGAGGAGCTAATATTTGGATAAGGGACATGACCCGGAAAGACTAGGTAGGCAGCATCAGACATTGGTTGTATACACTCACCATTTTTACACATACCCTATTTTCAATAAGCCTACACCCAAAATAGGACAAGAAGTGTGGAGGGTGGTCAGGAAAATAACGGAAACAAGGGAGATTCTCAGGGTGCAGCACCCTGTAGGATGATTATCTGGTTAGGCCAGTGGCGCAGCAAGGGTGCCATGGCACCCAGGGCTCCGTGGGCCCCCAGTGGAGCCCAGGGCTCCGTGGGCCCCCAGTGGAGCCCAGGGCTCCGTGGGCCCCCAGTGGAGCCCAGGGCTCCGTGGGCCCCCAGTGGAGCCCAGGGCTCCGTGGGCCCCCAGTGGAGCCCAGGGCTCCGTGGGCCCCCGGGCATCGTGAGCCAGAGTGGAATTAACACAGAGCGCCGCAGGCCCTAGAGGAGCAGAGGGCGCCGCGGGCCCTAGAGGAGCAGAAGGCGCAAAGGGCCCTAGAGGAGCCCAGGGCGCCGTGTGGGGCCCCAGTGGAGCCCAGGGCGCCGTGTGGGGCCCCAGTGGAGCCCAGGGCGCCGTGTGGGGCCCCAGTGGAGCCCAGGGCGCCGTGTGGGGCCCCAGTGGAGCCCAGGGCGCCGTGTGGGGCCCCAGTGGAGCCCAGGGCGCCGTGTGGGGCCCCAGTGGAGCCCAGGGCGCCGTGTGGGGCCCCAGTGGAGCCCAGGGCGCCGTGTGGGGCCCCAGTGGAGCCCAGGGCGCCGTGTGGGGCCCCAGTGGAGCCCAGGGCGCCGTGTGGGGCCCCAGTGGAGCCCAGGGCGCCGTGTGGGGCCCCAGTGGAGCCCAGGGCGCCGTGTGGGGCCCCAGTGGAGCCCAGGGCGCCGTGTGGGGCCCCCAGTGGAGCCCAGGGCGCCGTGTGGGGCCCCCAGTGGAGCCCAGGGCGCCGTGTGGGGCCCCCGTGGAGCCCAGGGCGCCGTGTGGGGCCCCCGTGGAGCCCAGGGCGCCGTGTGGGGCCCCCGTGGAGCCCAGGGCACCGTGTGGGGCCCCCGTGGAGCCCAGGGCGCCGTGTGGGGCCCCCAGTGGAGCCCAGGGCGCCGTGTGGGGGCCCCAGTGGAAGCGAGGGCGCCGTGTGGGGCCCTAGTGGAAGCGAGGGCGCCGTGTGGGGCCCTAGTGGAAGCGAGGGCGCCGTGTGGGCCCCAGTGGAAACGAGGGTGCCGTGGGCCCTAGTGGAAACGAGGGTGCCGTGGGCCCTAGTGGAAACGAGGGTGCCGTGGGCCCTAGTGGAAACGAGGGTGCCGTGGGCCCTAGTGGAAACGAGGGTGCCGTGGGCCCAAGTGGAAACGAGGGTGCCGTGGGCCCAAGTGGAAACGAGGGTGCCGTGGGCCCTAGTGGAAACGAGGGTGCCGTGGGGTCTAGTGGAACCAAGACCTCGGCTTGGACCTTAAAATGCAGCAATAAACAGGGTTAGGTTGCAGCTCTCAGGACTCTGGGCCTCGGAGCCACAAAATCATTTATAACTACGCCCTCCCTTAGTTGGGGTTCTTTTGGGAAGCCACATTCAATGTACCTGTAAGAGTAAAATAGGTATAGCTTGCTAGTAGTGTCCCAGTGTTCCTTCCTGTCGCACGGCTACTCTTCAGCACAAAAGCAGACACTAGATTTACCAAGGGAAGATGAAGCTTGTCAGAGTGAAAATATCCAGGTTCCTTCATGGTCAGCAATTTTTTTTTTAATTTTTTTTTTTTTTTTTTTTAAACACTGCAAATGACTGTCAGGTCAGGCCAGGGAAAAACCAGTCCAAATCTCTTGTTGGGCTGACATGACAGCTCATTGAGTTAATGCACCTGCGCCGTAGATGGCGGTATGCATTCTGCAGCGGCTGGTTGCAATCATGCACCTGGAAGCGATTTGGGTCAACGTTCTGTGCTGTCGCAGTACTTCATTCACGCACGGTATGTTACTGTGTACCTGTGTAGCGCAGCATTTGCCAAACACGTGGTCTCCCTCTCTTGCTGCTCTGGGTACACTTCGGCAGCAGTGAGCCATAAGCTGGGAGTACTCCACGGAGGGATTTCTTTCCCGAACCTCAGTGGATATGGGGGTGTCGTTTGGATGGGTTATCTTCAGATGTACTATAAGGGGATCACGGGCACCCGTTTGAATATGGATTATGTATGTATTGTCTGAGGGTGGGTGAGGGGGTTCGTATCTTGAGTCTCTCCTCCCGACCCACGACAGCCGTCTTGTCCTGACCCAAGTTCCGTCCCGAAGGACCGCCAGAAAGGGTGTGCAGTACCTCGAATATTCAGGGCCTCGTTCAATGTTGCGTGTCACATGCCTGATAGCGTGTTAAAGTGAAGGAGACTTGGCTTCAGGTAGCAGTGGCCAAGTTCACTTCCTTCTCAGTGCCATGCCTATCCCTGCTGCCGGGGTCAGGTGGACCACCTGTCACAGCCAAGGAAAATGGAGAGCAGCGTGTGGTTTCTTGTTTTCGTTGGAGTGGGTTTGCAATGTGGAATCTGACTGAGGGATATGTGGTGAAGCGATTTTACTCAGGGTGTTATGGGGACTTTCATGTTGAGGTGTACTGTGTAATTAGCTTTGATGGTAGTGCAGAGGGGAGGGCCCCAAGGGCCGTGGTATGAGCTTCAGGCAGTCATTCACCTTGCACAGGTGGTGCCCTCTTTTTAACAATGTATGAAATTCTCTTCAATTAGGATGCACGGTCACTGGGTGAAACCATTTGACACAGATGGAGGGGTGCAGAGCAGGAGTTCTAGCAACATTTTCTTGCTCAAGGTAAGAAGAACGTCCATAAAGGAGTCCATCTTCGGCTCGAATAAGTCAAATGCTGTTTGCAGACTTTCTTGCAGCAATTTCAAGGTAAAAGATTACACACATCGCGACTGAAATTTTTGAATTTAATGTGAATCTGCGGATATAAAAATTGCCTTCCGGGTGCGAGACTGGATTGAAAACAACAGATCATATTTACAGTGAAGAGTTGGACAGGTCCTAGGTGTGACACTTGCGCCCAATGCGTGAGGCAACCACCAGAGGTCTTTTTAAGGTTATTTTAGCATTTAAATACCTAAACTGTTATTCTAGGATAGGATGACTTAAAAATAACTGTCTACGCGCCTGGTCTTGCACACTGGCTACGCAGTCGAGGACCAGTAATGTTGCTTGTGCATTGAAGGACTGTGCAATGTCCCCAAAGGGGCATTGAGGAAACGCCGGGGACGTGCGGCCCAGACCACTGGCAGACACCACCGTGCGTGTTTAGAGGGGGTTTATGGAGCACAGCGTGAACCGCAAACTTCCGCTTCCCACTAATCCCAGCGTGTCTGGATAGTCTTGGTGTTGTTTTAAAGTCCTGGAAGCGGAGAAGCGGGGCTCAGCCTTGTCAGGTCCGTGAAGGCTCGCTTCACTGAATGGCAGGCTGGAGGGGAAAGCGCCGCGTCCTCGTGCATGGCCTAGCGCTTACCCCGGGCCACAGAGGTTCCCTTTGTGGTTTGATATAATAAATACCCCTAACCTAAAAGTTAAAGTGTTTTGTTGAGCTGTATGTCGCAGTAGGGGATGCCGGAGAACAGGTGTGTGAGTGTGGGGAGGGGGAGGGAGGGGGTGGGGGTATCTGGGTCGCTCCATAGGAAGGGCTGGAGCTCGGCGATACCTGGCCATCTCTGGACGGGCTACTCTTGGCAAGGGCCTCAAAATCGAATCCAACAGGAAATATACGGAAAACAACTTATAAAAAGACACTTTTGCCAAAATGGTGTAAAAACTACATTAATAGAGACCAATACAAAAGTTTGCTGGTAGTAATAATAAGAATAATTAAATGCAAAAACCATAAAAATACCCCCCAAAAATGGATCACTACAAGCTTCAACAATAATTATTCCAACGTTACACGTTATGGACTTGAAATGTTAAAAGCTGGATGCGACCATGCTTGGTCTCAACAAGCGACCTGCAGATTACAAGCAGATTCCTGCAGCAGGGGCTTGAAGCAGTGCCTCATCTGCACAACTAACAAGGCCAACAAGCTGCAGCAGGGCCATTGTTTTATTTCAAGTAAAGTGCCTCTGCAGGACTCATGATCCCTTTCACTTGAGGCTTAAGCTAAATACAGAAGCACAACGGTGCACCGGATGCTGGTAAGAGGACCACAAGGTCTCACTGGATCATCTAGTCGGGTTAGTCAACAGTAGGTGTAGAATACACGATAGCCCCTGTGTGACTTCCATCTGTTCAATAGAGAAAGCAGATCAACAGGTGAGCAAGCCACTGATTGGAAGACAAATACAGGTTGCTAGCTAGTGGGTTCAGGCCATCTACCGCACTTAGTCAATAGGGTACCCTAGAATCTTCCTCAAGCTGTGGGCGAAGGCTGTGTAACCACACACACCAGGTAAGACTCATATTTCCTCAACTTTCACTTTAAATAGGGATGTCCCAATGCATCCAATAGGAAAGCCCCCATCAAATGTCTAGTGTGGGTGTGACCAAAGGAGCCCCAGCCACTGGATACCGAACCTACTCTTCTGTCTTTTAGCTGGGATCACAGTACATAAATCCAGCTACTCATATTTACTAATTCTGAGGTGTTGCTTTCTGGGGATCCCTTCTGGGGTTGGGGAGTCCACACCTAGCGGTTTGTGATGGACTGTTTCCATGAGGTGCAACATCAGTACCGATTTGCATAAGGTTGGCCTTTGCCTAGAGAAGCATGATGGGTGAAAAACAATGGACAGAAATGAGGCCAGAGTAATCGGCAGTGGCAGAGATTTATTCAAACACTCCTTTTTCTTTGATTTGGGGATCCCAGGTAAACCGCACAAAAAGGCTGGCTAGGCTCGCAAAAACAATAATAACACACAACAAAACAGCAATCATCCCCAACATTCACCAAGATTTTTTTTTTTAAAAGTCAAAACACCAACACACATGCACAAAAAAAGATGTTCTTTGCAACTTTGCTACTACAGTTGGGAGGTTTAGCCAGCCTCAGAGACAATAGAGTTCAGAGGCTTTTGAAGATCTTACCATTGTTCATCTATCCCTCACCATTCCTTCCGATAGTTCACTTTGGTACCTTAATTGCACCCCACACCACCAATCCAATTCAATCCCCACATTTAGATTTTTTTTAGCTCATTGGTGGGCGATTTTCTGCTAGACAATGGAGTGGGCGATTTTCTGCTAGACAATGGATTATCTAATGCCCGAAGTATTTTTGGATGCAAAAAACAAACAAAAAAAAAAAAACACAATTGCACCATTTAAAAGATATGTCAAAAGCACATTAATACGGTTAATTCAGGGTGGAGTCTCGGCACAGACCCAATATGTGGGAAACAGACACTTGGAACAAGGGTCTTCATGCCCCAAACTGCTAATCCTCTTCCATCTATCCCTAACAAGATATACAACGCCAAGCCGTATGCAATCACCCTGTGGGACAATGATGAAATGCTTGCTGACTGTGTGGGAAAAATGCTCAGCCTACCATGGTAAACAGGCCCTAAGGATGGAGTCGATACCAATAGAGCCATAATGCTCCCTTCACACGCCAGGACATGCAGGCACGCAGGCTGGTAGCAGTCCAGAAACGAGTCAACAGGATAATGTTTCCAACAAACCGAGGAGATGCTCTTGAATGCCAACAAGAGAGAACGGTAAAATAGGGGACACAGGACACAATCTATCCATAGAGCAGTTAACACAGTGGCTGCCCTTTTCAACAGAGACAACTTCTAGAGCTAGAGGCCTGCCGACACTTGCGGATTCGCTGGTCTCAGTAAACTTTCAATATTAACACGCGACCAGCCATTGCTCAACCAGGATCCCACACTTGTGACAGCTCAGCTCTTTCTCCTGCTTCCTGATAGGCTCTTGTCTATACACCACCTTCGTGGGTCCCAGGCGTGCTCCAGGGATCTACAGCAATCGAGGCCCGTTTCATGGCTCTCAAGAAACCCTCATTTTTACACTCAATTATGTGCCAAAAATTACCACTCGCATGTTATAAACCTCAAAATAGTTACGGAGTTGTGAAATTTCAATGCGCTAAGCCCTATATTGTAATTTTGACTAACTGCATGGCCTGCTCTTTGTAAAAGTCAACAACATATAGATGCAATGACGGGATGTCTAACCAGAGGGGCAGACACAGCTTTTGGATAATCTAATTGTCGGCGTTTCACTCTCTCAAGAACGAATTTGGCAATTCCTTTTTTATCTTTCTATTTAAGGTACCTTGCAACATATGTCCCAAAGTTGACTAATAACGAGTACAAACAAAGCTTGAACATGTGCCTCAAAGGGAGTAAGAATCTCCCAATGAAGGGGTGCAGGAGTGTGATGAGAGAGGTGTTGCTGTGTACTACGCAGCCAGTTTTGTTTTTAAAGCATTCTTCAGCTCTACAATTGGACCTGGCAGTAAAAATAAAACCAAAAAAACACACATTTATAGTGGAGGATAATGTTAATTTCCCTCTTGGAATCAATAAAAACCTTAAAGAACGTAGGCTGTGCCAAGGACTCTGCGTTCTAGTTATTTTCTGAACATTCGTTGTTTTGTTCTATGTTGAGGCTTCTCTAAGAGCCCGGGCAGGTATGAACGCGACGCGTTATTCACCCAAAAGGGATTTTCGCCTGTAAGCCGCTGCTTATGGTAACTTAAGAGTCATCCCTTTAACGTAAAGAAGATGAGAGGAAGGGGAGTTTAATAAGCAGTTTGCCTGCAGAGAGCCTTGTTTGGACTAGATTATCCAGAAGATAACTGTCAACAGCTGGTGCACAGTAGAGGAATACTGGAAAAACAATAACAGGAAGACAGCTTTTGGCTCGACAGCAAGATGGACTCTTAAAGGCATATGGGGCTGAAAGCCCTTCCGGAAGGCGGGAAGGCTGCCCACACGGGTAGGCTAGACCAGGGCAGCATCAGAAGAGCGGGAGGGCCTCAGCGAGGAGATGATGAATGGAGAAACTTTATAGCACACTCCTGCTTTGTGCCGCATTGTGCATTACTAGTTAGGCCGCTGGACCCAAGGGCAGTACGTATGGGGTGGAAGACACCACAGAGGAAAAAAACTGGACTTGGCACTGAGCTACAGAGAAGAAAGCCTTGCAAGCCGGGCACCATGGAAAAGAGAGATCCAAACGTGAACACTGCACAGTGGGACCATAGGAACAAGATGGAAGGAGGAGGAACTGGAGAACAGCACTCGGTGTCCTTGGTAAAAAGATACAAGATGACAACACTGGCAGACTGAGCAGAAGTTTCTTATTATAGCGACGGGTGCCCAAACAAGAAGGCTGGACAAGGGCTTTTTCTGAAGGAATTAGAGACACCCAACGTAAAGACCCAACTGGATGCCATGCTAGAACATCGGCCAAAGTGGAAGACTGCACCGTATGGCCATTCTGAAAAGACAGAAGCTGGAAGCCACTGGTCCTTAAATTAAGGGGGACAAGTGGCTCAAATTGGAGGGCCTCGCCGAAGGCCGTCACTCAGAACAAATGGACACGGAGGCCTGGGGTGACGAGGGGCAGCTGTTCTCCGAGAAGCACCTTGTTATTCCGGACACCTGTTGCACAAACCACTCTTACTGAAGCTTCAGATCTTTAAGGTGATTTCCTACACATTCTATATGGAACCTGAGATGGTCAATTAAAATGCAAACACTGGCCTGTACGTCTCAGTTTAACTGACACTTCATCTATGGAAATGCTTTTTTACAGTACAAACCTAGCTCCATCACAACAGGGTTTGGTACACCACAATGGAGTTACAATAGTGAACTGTATCACAAGAGAGATGGGGTTAAGAAGAGGAGGGGGCTAAGGCTATACATGAAGGAGGTGAACAAGGCGAGGGAGAGAGGTTCAAAGTGATGAAGTGGACAGCAGAAAGGACAGAAGTTTGGTTCACTAATCGGATGCTTTGACCCAACAATTTAAAGAGTGACACGAATAGAAAATAATATGTCCAGTTGTGACTAAGCGCGGGTGGGAGACCTCCGTTTAAATATTTATCACTGATCATAAAATATTCTCCAGCCGCCCTCATCTTTATCTCCCACCTCATTACTCTGCCACATAAAAAACTTGGCTTCCTGTGCTACTAGACTGCAATTCTTGACTGAGCAGAACATGATTTTACATTATCTTTGCATTTTCCGGTGCCTCAGAGCTTAACTAGGAAAGAGTCGAGTGTAAATAGTAGCAGCAAATGCCTTACCTCAGTATTAATGAGCTACACAAGGCCCACGTTTGACCCTTCGAGCAGAGATGGACTTTAAAAACAAGTACAACAATGATGAGTGTTTATCCAACTCGCAACAAACGGTCTTCTGTGATATAAGCCACTTATGGAGGTCCGTATAGCGACCTAAGAAACAAAGATGGCCGATTCAACTCAGGCGGGATTCGAACCCGTGATCTGGAGGGTACGCACAGATCAGGTGAGGTGCCAACACACCCTGCTCAGCCAAGACCAAGAAGCAAGGTCCGTTGATTGGAGCACCACGCAATCCAAACCAAACTGTAAAGTTTGAGAATTCCACCTCAAATTTAGACTTTTCCTCTCCCAGACTAGAACTGTGTAGAGCCCTCGGAAGCTCATGTAGGCCTGGTCAGCGTGGAGAAAAAGCATGGCATATCTAAATGACAAGGACAACAAGTATTGGCAAAGACAATTTGCTTGTTCAAATAAGCCCGTGTTGAAAGCCAGCCTTTTGGCTTTGACAATGCATATTTTGTCATGGTTTTTGCAACACTTTGTTAGGGAAGCTAAGCTGCTGGTCGATCTTTCATTTAAAAATAAAAAATAAAAATTAAAAGAAACTAATTGGCTAAAAACGAAAATATTTTTGGGTCTCTAAAAGCACAGAATGAGACAATTGTCCCTGGCACGTAAGGGCACAACTTTGAGTGTGGATGTGCTTCATGTGAAAGAGTTAATATGCTGCCACTCAGATTGAAGTTAACGAAAGGCTGAAATGGGCAGACCCACTGTCTAACTTTGTAGGTTGCAGTGCATGGAAGAAATATGCAACTGACCACAGACTTAAGGATGAAGGGGTACGGGTATAAACCACTGTCATTAACCATATTATACATATAACTTTAGCAAAATCAAAAGGTCTTGGCTAACACCAGATCTAAAAACGAATGAGCATTGGCAAAACCAACAGGTCTGGCGTTGGTTATCAGCCTTATGGCTTTGCCAATACTAATTTTGTTTTGGGATTTATTTCTTTTTAAATGGTATTTTTGGGTGGGGGAGTTTGCTGGGTCCTCGCATAAATAAAATAGAAACATAGGCTAAAAATAAATTATTTTTGATATCAGAAAGAAGACATTGCAATAACAGCCGCTTGCACGAATTGAAACTACTTTGTTGGCAGATGTGCTCCTATTAAAAGAGCAAAAATCAATCCCTCACTGCAAAGTTAGTGCTGATCGCTGAAGTGGGCCAACCCACTATGCCGTGCTGTATTCTGTAGCGAGTGGAAGAATTCAAGTGAGCCACAACAGACCAATGAATTTAGACGACTGGGTGAGAGAGTGAGCGAGCGAGAGAGACAGTGTGAGAGAGTGGGAGTAGGATTGTGAGAGTGAGTGAGTGTGTGTGTGTATCACTAAAGACCTAAACATGGCACCTTGACTAAATAGGGAATGCTCCGAAACCAAGTGATTTATAGATTTGTACTTAACTTATGCAAACAGTAGCTTGATGACTTTGTGGATACCATTTTGAAATGCTCCAATCATTGAAAAACAGTGGCAGAAGATTTAGATTTGTTATTCCCTTAGAATATTGTTGGGGGGGGGTGGGGGGGGGGGGGGGGAGCGGGGCTTGTTATGTGACTACCTGCAAGTACTGAAGTCTCTGCCGCAGTACATTAATTTGCAGAATGCCAATTTTACGTGGAGACATTTTTCAGCAACTATAAATTTCAACAAACTACTATGTGCTGGACCTTATTAATGTCAAACACCCCAAGAAAGACGAGCACAATTATCGTGTGGGAGAGGATATAGCAGAAGTGCCTTTGGCCCGCAGTATGCTGCCGAATTTGTTCTTTGTTTTTAGCTGGGAAGACCCACGTTTCCTCCCCATCATGTGCTGCATCAATCCTTCATTCCAAGACGAGCATCAGCTGGAGGTATTCTAGCGCCGCATGGCCACTTCCAATAACTGTGGGTCAATGCGCACATCAAGGGAGGAACTATTCCACTGGTACAGAATTCCATCAGCAATGACGAATGGTTCGATCAATACTCGTTAATAGGACGCGGGGAGAAGTGTTTTTTTGTTTAGCGCCTTCGGCACGAGAAATATGCCGCTGCACAGATGTGCATCAGTGATTGCTCCGCAACTGTGCACCCTTCACTGCCAAAACGCCTTCCTTCAAATGTCAGCGATTGCATACATGGGAGTAACACGGTAAGAAGCAGTGCGTGCGAGTGTGAGGATGGATGAGGGTCAACAGCAAGACATTTTGGAGCAATGGCCTTAAAGATCTATATGTAAACAGCATGGCTTCAGCAATAATGCACTGTTCGATGCAAAACCCAAGAGTTTTTTAGGCCAGGCCACGAACAGATTCTGCTTATGGGCCCAGCAGCATTCGGTCTGCGTAATTCCAAGTCAACTTAGTCTTTACAATAACGTATATTTCTATAAGTTGCAGTCTGCCAAGGCATTGGCTTTGTAGATCTCGTTTGTCACGAACCCTTGAACAAGGCCTCAGCTTGTGAAGAAGATACTTCGTACCTGTTAATGTTGCACACTGTGGAACTCTGCACATCTGGGCAACTGGGTGGAGGCCAAGTGGTGCATCTGAGGACAAGACAAGAAGAAATCTGTGCCGCGAGATAAAATCTCAGTACAGATACCAACTGTTCAAGTGTGAAAATACAGCTGCCTGGTGCTCCCCTGACTTCGAAGGAAATGTTGGTTAACTTAATACAGAAGGCCAGAGCGAGCGACTGCATGTCAGACAGGATTGGTGTTCCATGGTCCAAGCCAGAGACCCCTCTGCACAGCCAGGAGCAGAGCCTCAGGCATCTGAAGGAACTGGCATGGAGACGGGGGTCTGCTGGTACTGGGCGAGAACGAAAGCACAACAGGACAGGCCTCAACACCTAGAGGATCTGAGCGGACAGGCGCAGGGGGTGGGCAAGCAGCACAAGAGTCTTCTTGGCTGCTGGAGAAACCTGCATAGAACATCGATTTGGTGATAAAGGAGGAATTTGGGGAAATGAAGGAGCCCCAAAAGTAGAAGAAATCTCACTTAAGTGGAGGATCTCAACAGGACACACACATGGGGCTGGCAGCCAGGAAGACGGTCTCAGATGTGACCGAAACAGATCAAGAAGAGGAGTCCGAGGAGTGCAGAATGGAGAAAGGAAGAAAGCCAGAGGCCACATCTCACACGGATGTCAATTCGGGGGGGTGGGGGGGGGGGCCTCAGGGCTCGCAGCCGCTGCTGTTGCCCCCCCCCCTGGTCTCAGGTGTCATAAGGACAGCGGCAAGAACAAGCACGCCCTTCTTTACTTTCCATCGCTTCCACTCATTGACTTTCCAAAGGCCGTATGAGCAGCAGCTTGGAGGCTGCTGAGTGGCTACTGGTGGAACAGAGGTTCAACCTGGTCATATCAATGGAGGGTCAAAGATTGTGTGAGGTCACATCCACCATCCCTGGCCTCTTGGTGAAAATACGCCCACGGACTGTCGCAGGTGAGAAGCACTGGAGAAGGGTTCATGAGGGGGCAGGGGCAACAAGGAGCGAGTGCTTGTACGAGGTTTTGGGTAGGGCAAAGACCCGGAGGAAAGAACACTGAGGAAGCAATGAGAAGAGGGCCAACGAAATAGTTATCACTGTACGTTTCCCCACAATTAAAATAAGTAGAAATTGGGAAAATAAGTGTTTTTAATTCCTTTTACTCAGAAAAAGTTCAATGAAGCAACACAATCATGCCTAACGTTTACGAATTATGTTACTCGCACGAGTGAAGTTTATATACATGCCATGGCACGGGGACTGAATTTTAAATTGTAGTCCCAGCTTCAGCTTTTCAAATTAAGAGTGTTTAGAGAAACCTTCTGAAGGCCTCTAAAAGAACCACTCCTCCAGCCCCCACCAGGCTTCCTTTCAGAGGCCAGCCAGTCACCCATGCATCCATGGCTTTGTTCTACAGCCTGGCTCCGACACTTGAGAGGGGAGCGTGCATTGGTCTGGCCAACCCTAGAGGGCATCTGAAACATGAAACTGTGATGAGCCTTTCACACACAGGAGAATCCCAGACACAGCATTATCTCACGGTATAGCCCCTGCGGTGCGTGTTACAAGCACCGTGAGCAGGGTGAACTCAAATAAAGGGGCAGAGGCTTTGCTGATTTACAGCACGTATCACTAGTTCAAAGATAACACAGTTCTACATTGAATGAGCCCCACCCAGTAACAGGACGCCGAGAATACACCAAGGGAAAGAACATCCAACTGCACAGCTTTGCACCCAGAGCCCGCCAACACGTGGAGTTTCTCAATCCCCCACTGGGGCAGACTGATCTAGCATCAGGTCACAGCCACCTGAAGCCCCTAAAGACCCTGATCAACCAAAGAGTTATCAATTCCATCAATGCCCAACCTACCCGCTATAAGAAAAAGATCAAAATTTAGATTGTTCACCAACAAGCAAAACTACAGAGAACAATGAAGGATTCACCAGTTCAATAAATACACAAACCTATCCTCTGAGAAAACAATGCTAAAAAAAAACCCAGGACTCATCTAAAAAACGAACATCCCACCTACTACTAATCTTCAGGAGTCAACTTGCACTACACCATCTCAACCAACACCGATCCTTCATGAGAAAACAAGGCAGAGATTCACCCGCCCCACTAACCCACCCACCATGAGAAAACAATATAGAATTCACCTTTCAAGCTGACACCAAGCCACCAGCCCTCTCAAAACTACTCAACTTACTCCCCATCCACCAGCCTTAACAAAACAACTCATGATTTACCTAAACCTAAAGCCTGCAGAAAATAAAGCAGGATTCATAGATGCAACTAACACCCCAAACTATTCATCATCTGAAAACCATGCAAATTATTACAGAACCTGCACCAGAGACCCAACCTGTCCTCGATCACATTACAACGCAAGACTCACTTACACCCCATTGACCAGCAACTCAAACTAAAGACTTCAGTTAAAAAAAACACATGCCAAACACATGCGAGTGCTGCTGTGGGCCACTCATGTATGAGAGTTTGGCCATACTGGATGGAACCTGGAGTCAGGAGGGTGTTGGTTTCTAAGCTTTAGGGTGACCCCATTCCCGTGCCCTAAAAGAGGTTTTCATGAAGATTAGTCAGTAGATATCTGACAGCCACAGAGACGATTTTTCATGCCTTGTAAGAACAGTTTTATCTTTTAACAGGTAACAGTGGTGCAGTCGGAATGAGGCCACACAGTGACAAAACTTTTCAGTCAAGGATCACACAGCATTTTTTGGGGTTATGAAGCTTTCGAGCCACAGAAGCTCTAGAAATTGAACGGAGAGAAACTAAACTGGAAACATTCTTCTAGAAAGTTAATTAAGTCACACTAATCAAACTAAAACTTTGAAACATTAATAAAGACACAAAGATCACAAAACTACGGCTCTAATTTTTTTAAAGAGCCAGCTGGCCACACAAAATGACTGTTGGGTGGCTGGTGGGTCCAAGCTTGAGGCTTCCAATGCTGTGAATTGCCAGGTACTGTCCAGGACCAAGTACCTGTACTTCCTTAATTTGAAAGGGAGAGTACCAGCTCTTCTCAGCACTGCTGCAACACATGTAATGGGAGATTACTGTCACTACTGAGGATAAAACAAGTACTCTAAATAGTGAGTACCTGCACTTTTATATTTCCATTTAAAGTACTGAGAATACAGGAGTGACAAGCTGTACTTATTAACTGCACTACATTCGGATACAGGAATTCTGTGATGCTTTGTGCGATGAGCTGGCATAACTAAAGTGCCACAAGGGGATAGAGAATGTACAACCGGAAACAGAGTACTTTCAAACTCTTTCTGAAAAAAGAAAATCGAACAGGACACATTTCAAATTCTGACAGGGTCACGGCAGGAAGGAACTTTGAATATTTCCGATAAAATACATAAAATAATAATACAGTATGTGAAGTTCCCCCTTGATGGCACCTCTTGCACTTCAGTTATGCCTGTCCTAAGTCCATGCAGCTCCGCGGGAGTTCTAGGCTTTATACCCCACTCCTTTTGTCTGCCACGGTACGGCGACATCACAAGGCCTCACCCAGGGCCCACTTTAGCACTGGTGGCGCCTGGTGCGACAATCACTTTTGGTGCCCCTCAAGCCCCATGGCCGCCTCCTCAGATTCTCTCACCACCACCGGGCCAAAGTGCCCCTCCTCTCTCCAGTCTTAAGATATTGCTAAAACACAGCGCCCCCCTGAGGTAATTGCCCCCTCCACAGGTCAGCACCCAGTGCGGCTGAACAGGTGGCACTGCCCTAAAGCCAGCCCTGGCCTCACCAACAGCTGCTGGGATGGCGGGTGGCGAGAAAGTGGTGATCTCATCAATGCACCCGCGGGTGCAGCCAAGAGCGCAGGGCCAGAGGTCCAGCGCATGGATGTCATTTAGGGGTCCCCAAGGGTCGCAGCTGCGACCCCTGGCTTGCCCTTTACTACCCCTAGCACTGCCTTTTTTTTTTACCCCTGGCCTCAGAGGTGGAGCATTTACTGCCAGAAACACAGTGGCATCTGGGGCTCCACTCTGTATGTTGTGTGCATGTTTGTTTGTGTTTAAGTGAGAGAGTAAGCGCTACATAAATGCAATTACAATACATGGTGTGTGAATTTGGGTGTATGTCCAAGTATGTGTGTGTGAGAAAGTGGAGGCCAAAGTGCGTGTGATGTCACTTCCGCTACCCCGGGCATTTTGGTGAATCGACGTCCATGGTCCAGCGTGGTCATTCAGTCTTCAGTGAGCTGGGGGCAATACTATTCACAATGCTATTCACCAGGACACACTGGCGACTCGCACCACGACCACTGGAAGGCATCACAGAATCCAGCCCCGTACCGCTCTATGTTGGTATGGTTACAGTGCCCATTCTTTTATATAAGAAAAGTGAAACCACTATCAATGCTCTCGGTTGTATTCCACCTGTACTTGTCCGTGTCCTGCGTCTCCTAATCGTCCTTGTCCGTGCCCCGGATACAGTTGCTGCCCCCTGACAAGGTCACCCTGAGACCTATTCGTTCCATATAGCTGACGCACTTCCAAGCACAGCGACTCCTCTGCCTCGAGGCGGCGACTCCTCCCAGGGGACGCCGTGCCCCTCCCTCCTCAGCAGCAGCCCACTTGCTGCTGCAGCTGCCATGCGCTCGCATACAGAGGATGCCAGGGCTGTGCACTCATGGCATTTCATTCCCGGCCTCGCCTCAGACTGCTTGCCAGTCACGTGGTATGCCGACGGGCCCTGCTGACAAGACCAAGGAGTCAGGAATACCGCGCATGGCAGCGAAACACCGCAGCACGTGGCGTGGCCCCGGAAGTCTGAGAATAGACGTCTCTAGAGTATAGACAAGAGTGAGGCAGACACACGGACAAACAAAACAGAGAAACAGACCCACATAAACAGAGTGCCCAAAGCGGGGGATACAAAGGCAAAAGGGAGCGAGACAGAAGCGATAGACCGAGATGGATAAAGGCATAATTTACAGAGAGACAGACAAAGGTGAAGAGAGAAAGGCAGTGAGCGAAGGAAATGAGATGGGGAAGAGGCCCAAAGAAGTGGAGGAATTTGAAAAAAGAATAGAAACACCTGGAATAGAAAGGTAGCGATAGAAAGAAAAAGAAAGCAAAATACGAGGCAAATGGAGGAAGAGACAAAAGAACATTTCACAGAGGGGGAAAGACGAAAGCACACATCTAAACAAGTAAACATTGAAATGGTACCAATACAATGCAGCAGGGAGATAATGGTAGAGTGGGTGAGGCCATCCCTACAGCATCATGGGGTGGGTGCAACAAGGAATACACATAAATGTTGTGGGATTTATACATTTCACGATTCAAGCTACAAAGAATTGGAGGGTGGTCCAAGAAAGGGCTTTATGGTGAGGAAGAGAAGGGCAAGGCAGGGTGGATGCAGAGTGCACTCAGTCAGAAGCAAGCATGGCATTGCAAGTGGTCAAGGAGTGACGACAAGGAAGGACACGGCAATATGGAGGGATAGCAGCTTAGAGAAGGAAGAAGACAAAGAGGCAGAATAGTAAGGGCATAAGAACAGACATTGGTACGAGGGGTTAGGAGGAGGGGGGTGAACAGCTTCCGCTTCAGATGGGTCTAGCAGCCAGTTGATTACACCGCGATGATGTGTTACTTCAAGAAAGAAGTCTTCAGTACTTCCCTTAAGCAAAGGGGTGGAATAAGCGGGCCCATCACTGCATCTGTGATAGGATGGAAATTTTCAAGGTGCCTTGGGTCAACCATTTTTAATCCGAATTTTTACAGTGAAATTGTCAACCCACTGCTAACAATAAAAAGTGGGCTTTGGATCCACCACTTTCAACTATTGGCTTTCCTCGACAGACTCTTTTCACTATTGGGTGGAGACGGTATCAATCAAGTCGTGGCTCACGCTAGTGGAGAATCATCTCTCACCCAATGTCACTGCCTGGGTGTATCCTTCTGCCTTCACTCGAGTGCTTGCATTGAACCGCATGAGGGACTAGTTTACAATAAAGCCCCCCCGTCTGATTCTGCTGGCTCCCTCGTGCAGCGCTCTAATGTGCTATTACCGCAAGTGCATCAATTCCAGCACAACTGTCTAACAATTCTTGTTTGAGAAGAGGCTTGACATACCGTATTTTTACATATGGAATTGTACCTAGTAACAAGGGTGAATTGATGGTATCAATCCAATTGGATAACAGTGAATAAATGTGTTTTTTTTAAATATAGGTTTTAATGTGTTGGCCTACCCTCTTTACTGGAGAGCTTTGTGTGTTTTTCACTATATCTTCGAGCATGTTTTCCAAAGTGTGCAGAAATTGGTGGGATTGTTTTCTTTGTGATCGTGATGTTGGAGATCTTCATAGTAGAGAAGAAAATATACTTTTAAACTGAAATGGTTTGGTTCATGAAAAACTCAGCAAATTATCACATTTGCTTGTCTTTTAGTCATCAGAGTCCATGATTCTTTCAGCATTTTAATAACTTTCAAGGTCTGTTTTTGCGCCATTCAGTTGATTACTAAAACGGTTCAGTTTGGTTCGGATAACCTTTCTTTTTCAAGTTGATCTTGTAGATTTTATTATGTCTGTTGCAAACAGGGTGCACATTCGTCAATTTTATTTTTCAATGTCCGCAGTTCTTCCATCCTTCAGATTAGTAGAGCATTAGATTGCGGCCTCTTTTATTGCTGCTATAACACTGAACTGTCTTAATAGGAGAGGCGAAGAGGAGATGTGATCAAGAGAGATCTACTTTAATGATGTAGGGAGTGGGTTCACCATACAATTCATTAATTTCCCTCCAAACATAAAAAGTTAGGCTTTGTAGGTACTTGACCTAAGATTAGCTTTCTCTGTAGGGATGTAGGAACTTTAAGAGGAAGAAAGAGATCAGAAGTTTATCAACCAGTCAAGTGTCAGGAGCAAAGATCCAGGTTTTGCAATGAGGATTTTAAGAATGGCACCTCTAGAGAGCATATTTATTTCCAACAAACTGCAAAAGATCATGATCATTTAGGAATGATTGAAGTACTGAGTCATTCCAAGCATCCCAGAAAGATACTGTTTTAGCTACAAGTTGCTTATCATGTAATCTTTACATTCATCAATGAATCGTGTTTGGTCACCAATGGGTAGTAGACAATGTGGAGTCTTGCACGGTCTTGACGGTCGAGGTCCACTCGTAGACAGTAAAAGTAAAAAACAGATGTGTACATTTTTTCGCAGCTCAAGGAGGTCCTAAAGTTTAAAGGGACTCCACTGCCAACCGGTCCACTTCTATAATCTAATATCCGGGGGTGAATAAGACAACCTATAGGTGGTTGGAACGGAGTGAGCACCAGGTTTGTGTTAGCAACCATAAGGCGTTTACGTTTGATGATGTAGTTGGCTCTCTCAGTGCTTCAGACTACTGGTGATTTACAGTTCGGAAGAGCAGAGTATGGTATCACCTCAGAGTCCTCCCTTGTGTATGATTACTGGGAAGTTCCAACATGAATGAGGTTTTGCTTGTTAGCTTATCTCAAAAGTGTGCGACAAACTTGCGTGGCTGTGGTAGTTCTGGCTTTCATGATGGCTTCTATAGGGTTACTACATAGATTTCCAATAACTGAATTCCTGTGCATTTTGTATCTGCGAGTCAGTGGGAATTCTAATTGCCATAATTCAAACAGGCATTTGAGGACTTACAATAGTAGGTTCAGGAAAGCTTAGCAAGTAAAGAGCATTTTAGCAATTTTGTTACAGGGTGGGAGAGGTGGGGCACAGCGGCCAGAGCGGCTGACTCCGTAGCACGGGGCTCACGGTTCGGTCCCTGGCACCAGCGGCAACTCAGTTCAGCATCATGTGACTCTGGGCTATAGCTCACGTAGTCTACCTGACGGCCTCCAGCGCCTGGATACCCTTTGGGGTGATAAGATGCACTTTACAAATATGGAATTATTATTAATTTCGACCTCAATTATGTTAATATAATTAAAGAGCACTGTCGCCGAATATCTTCTGGCTCTAGCAGTATAGGCAGAGGCCAAAGCACAGGCCACCATTAGCAAAAAATAAAAAAGAACGTTTGTAAGATCCTTTGTGAAAGGAAGATAGTTTGAAAAAAACTGGAGTTCTATAGGAAACTTATTACAGAGGGTAGGGGCATATACTGATAAAAGAACGGCACCAAGAATGAGCCTTATGGGATATGGAGAAGGAGCAGGGTAGAGCAATGAGTTCTTTTAGGATACTGTCTTTGCAAACGATTGTTGATAAACGTCGGTGCCTTGCTATACGAGGCACGATGACCTATACAGAGAGTTTTTAAAACCTCAATGATGAATTGGAAGCCTTTGCAGAGACGTCTGAATGGTGGTGGTGGGGGGCTGAAATGAGGAGAAATGTATATTCACGTATAGATTAATACAGTAACCCTACTTGTATCCCACTGTTGCCTCAACTGCCATGCGTCGGTTCTCGAACTTTATAGGGCAGAAACGTGTGAAGCCGTTGAAGATAGAACTGCATGAAGCGGCGACAGCCAACGCTTGGCAATCCATTTGAAGCAAGGGGTCAATTTTTATCCCTAAACTTTTGACCACCTTGGAGGGATGCAGACAGGGACCAAAAGGTGGAAGCACATAAGATTGGTTCCTCCGCTGACCAGTCAGAGCCACAGGTAAGTATTTCAGTCTTGACCATATTGAGTTTGATAGAAGACAGGCTCGTCCAAACATGGGCATTAGTAAGACATTTCTGCAGAAGATGAACATCTTTTGTGTGGGAATTCAATTTAGATAAAAGTAGAATGTCGCCTACGAAGATCTAAAGATCCAACATTGGCCTCTAATCGTCTAATATGTCTGAGAAACAAATAGGTGTCAATTTCAGACTTGAGAAACGTCACCTAAACAACTCCAGGCCTGTCCCTGCAGTAGATGAGCGGAGAACAAATGAGCCAAACAACAGCCAATAACCCACAAGCTGGTAAACAAGACCTAAAAAAATTTAAAAAAATAAGTTCCGACCTCACTGGACAGCAACTGCGGGAGGTGGAGGGCACCAAGAGAGAAAATCTCACCGGGCGACCCGGCGGAGCATCCTTCCTTGCGAGACCCTTATACACCTCTTCCAACGCCCTCCGTGCCACCCCAAGTATTGAGTTAGTGAGTTATTAGTTTGGTGTGTTAGTCCCTCTGCCATGAGAAGATGCCAAAAGACAAACACGCCAGGGGTAGGTGAGAGGACTGCTGCTGCACGTGAACTGGTCCAAAGGGAGAAGTGAATATCCTTTGCCGTTTATATGCTGCAGCGTGGGGTATGAGAGGAACATTATTTAAACTCCTTACTTGCTTCTAGATACATCTGAAACAGGAGCGTCCATCATACGTCCAGGACAGCCAGCTGGTCAGCACACTCATCACGTGACTGCTTTCTATGTAGACTGGTTGCATGAAAATGCATTCCTCTGACAAATCCTGAAAATCTGGCAAGAATCCAGCTCTTCTGGACCTAGGATGGACTCGCCTGGTCTAAACAATGTCTGAAGAGTTGTTCAATAGGAGTCTGTTTAGCTGAGTGAGTTTCAACAAAATGTAAATATTTGGTTCTCAAAGTATAGCATATTACACATTCCTTAAAATGAGGCAACCTGCATCCTCAACACCACATCATGCGCAATGCACCCAAGATCAAAAAACACACGCAGCACACCATCACCCACAGCACACCATCAAACAACCCCCAAAAAGTGCCTCTTTATGGCACCTTCCAAAATGTAACTGGTGTAAGTAAGCCTCTGTCGTTTGATCCTGTCGTTGATGCAGAACAACCACACATCCGAGGCATTATTTTGCAGGCATAAATTATTTTCGATGACTTCAAAAGCCTTGACCACCCACCGGTTCAGGAAAAGGAAGCAATGCACATCATACACAGAGCTCACGTGGTCCCTGCACAAGGGATACCAACGGCGTTCCTGCACGGCTTGCAACATTACAAGCATGACTACTTGATTTATGCATTAAAGGAAAACTTAATGATGTGGTACAGTTTCCTAAACTATGTGACTGAGGAAAAGAAAATGGTGTGGCCCGCTCGATGGCTATTTTGGCATATTGAAACACTTCCATACTAAAGGAAGCCCAGTGCAGTAGAAAATAGACATCTTAATTAGTGATTCTGCCTTGAATAGACGTGGAGGAACACGATTTAATGAACACCAGCCTTTCTAGCTCCCAGTAACACATTTTGTGATAATCATACACCAGTGCATGCAACAAGAAAGAAGTCTATGTGTACACGTATCTACTAGTTAATAGGGTGGTTTTTAGACCTGCGAATATCTGTTAGGTTTTAAAAGGGTCTCATCAGTTCCGGATTTAACGTGAAACAACAAATTAAGGTCTCTAGAGTCGCTTCTTTTCGCGAAGAAACACGCCTGTCGAACAGAACTGCAAAGTGCACGTTTATTACGGATGTCAGACATGTGAAGACACCATAATTCAGTGCATTGCACTTTAAAAAGATGCCAAACGCCTGTGCCATTTTAAATACCTCCTACTTGGATAAAGGTGCCTGTGGAATTATTTTCCACCATGTTTTATTTACATTTAAGTTTTTGTTTCCTGCTGCAGTGTTAAGCTTCTCCCCCAAGCCCATCAACTGGGCCATGGTAACACCATCTTGGCAAATCTGTTGCTTCTTGAAAGAGAGATCTCAACACCTCAAAAGGTGAGCAGTCAAAGTTTCTTGATAACTTTTTTTCCATCTACTGAGCCAGAAACTTCTTGCAGAAATATGTTAATTAACCAGCAGATAGCGCTTTGCACAGAACTCGCAGAAAATCCGTATTTATGTGGAATGAAGCTGCAGAATTTAGAACCTTTAGTGGCCTTGATTACAAGTAACAAATTCATGCCTTTTGCCTCAAAACGTAGAAGTAATGTCCTGAAAACAGGCAACAGCGTGCGTTGCAGACTCTCACATCGCGAGCTGCACCACTCTTCCCCCCCCCCCCCCCCACACGCAGCAAGGTGCCATATTGATTTTCCATGAACTTCATTTGTACAACAAGTACATTAGAAGTATTCTTGCCTGGCTGGACAGAAAATGGCAGCCTTCAAGTAAAAAGATGGCCTCTTACACATTAAACCTGACACTCGATAAACCCTTCAATGTACTCTCAGCTTTTCTGAGCCTCAGATATGTTGATAAATATTCCACTTGCATGGGCCATCTCCAGCTACCTTATAACTTGTCCAAACAACTGCTCGACACACGGTGTGCCGCATCACCATGCCCTGCCTAGTATGGAACACAAGTGCAAAGCAGGAGCTCCACTTGGAGGAAATATTCATTCGTTTCCTGTAGGGGCCACAAATTTCATCTTGCGACACAGGGAGCAGTTCCACAGTCCATGACCGTGAGTGGCTTTTACCATCTGGTACCAGTACAAACTGAAACGGGGTTGAGGCAAATGATGGGAATGTAAAAAAGACAGCACTTCACGTAAAGTCTCACCATTGTAGGAGCCCTCCACTCTCCAACCTGTCCTAGCACTCCCCGGTAAGGCTGGTTTAGACTATGTATGCCCAGGCGTTACAGTACCATCCATCCCACCCAAAGATGGTCCAGTCAATTCAAAGGCTGCCGTGCAGGAGTGCACATGTGCTGGTTTATGCCCACCATCCTGGGGTGGTGTGGGAGGATGACTTGTCATTAGGGTGCAAACTTTCACTGAGAAGTCAGTGCCCGAACTAGAGTGACCTCACTCTGGTGAATGGGGAGGACTGGATAGACTTGCAACAATTTGTTATTGGCGGTGAGCGACGCCTACACGAATACCAGTTAAACAATGGCTACCTGAAAAAAAGGTGGAGAATTTATCTGACATTAAGGTAACTGTTAAGGGGGCAAGAATACAGGGATCGGACGTGTGAATTATACCACCCCAGCCCTACTACCTTCAAGTACAAGTAACCTCTCTATGTCCATACAGGCAAGCCTACCTCTTGCAACAACAAAACAGAAAAATACATTAAGTTAACTGAGCCTTGCCAGCATTTTTTTTTTTTTAAGGGAGAATGCATTTTCCGCCCTGCCCAAGAGGCATTCTCAGCCTGAACTGTAACCATCAAGTAGCCATGTGGCAGAACTCACAACACGCAATTTATTCCCACCCTGCCTCCCAGAGAGGGCTTAAATTGAGCGCTGCTCTGCACTTCCAGCAGGCTCAATTGTCTGTTTTAAAGCCACAGTCTTCAAATTGGAGCCGAGGCCAGGAAACATAGGGTAAGATCAAGGCAGGCGGTTCCTGCGAAAGACCGATAGGGTTGGTCTTGCGCCAGTGCTTTGCACGACTCCGACACCCCCACACCAGCCTTCGAGGCACTAGGCTGCCAAAAAAACCTGAAACCCTTTCAGTCCACGTCAGCCAGTCAGCCTCCAGACCACAGGCCTGTAAACGGTCAATCGAACTTAAGAGCAGAATCAAACAAAATGGCTAAAGAAAACAAGGAAGGAAATTTACTGCTCCAGCTCCTGCACAAACCCATTAAAATGAAGCACGCCATTAATGAATTCCTGAAAAAAAAGTTTTACATAAGTACTTATGAGCTTGTGCCCTGGTATCGTTTTAGCGGAAGTTACTTCGAGTCATGCATTCAGCCCACAGCTCCACAGTAAGAGTGTGGACTTTATTTAGAAGGCTCACGTGTTGTGCAAGCACTTTGGGAGACTAGTATGAGGCAGGAAGGAAGGCCGGGGTGGTGACTCAGTCCATGCAAAGGACGGGCTGAATAGGCAAGTTTGTAGAAACTCGTTGAAAGATAAGGTTTTTGATCGTCTCAAAGTAACCTACTAACTGTGGTTCAGGGAATAAACCTAGGCTCACAGGGGACTGACGTTAGGCTATGTGCATCTGTAAACTCTGTAGTATTCGGGTCCATGCCCACATTATGTAGATTTAGTGTCTTCACCTCAACAAGTGGGTCTGTGATGAGGATAGATCCAGAGCCTCTAGGAGTGCCCTTAACAGGTGTGGCCAGTACCCTCTACTAGTGAGAGGGGCCCGCACATAGAGACAAAGTGGCATTAAATAAAAAATTTAAAAAACACTTAAGTCAGCCATCTCATCATGAATACATCACTGCGGTTACAGCACCTAGAGAGCATAGAAGTGCGTGATGACGCTCTATAAAAAGAAGTTATTATTACTGTCTCACATAAAGATAGGGAAAAATGTGGCTCACTCACACAGTCGTGTTTTGAGGCAGAGGAGTGCAGTTTGGAGATGGAGCATGGGATAGTTTTATCTCCAAGTGGGACAGTTTGAAGCTGTGTGGCTAAGCAGACAACTCTAAACCGGGCTCTCGGCTAGGGATTGTAATACTCGAGGGGATGGTGTCCATGGTACTGCCCTCTGTAATGCTGGACCCTTGTTGCTGTCTGAAAGCATCGCCCGGATGACCAAGCAGAGATTAGTGTACTAGCTGGTGCATGCAGATTCACACAAGCACAGGATTTATTCACAAAATTCGACCTCCTGCCCAATTTGATTTAATTAACATGTCCAGCATCTACTTGGATTCACCTTTCAGTGAACACCTTACGTGCATGAAGCGGTCAGAATCTTTTCCAGAAGTAGTGCGGTAAGAGGATTCCGAATTGACATAGTCAAGGACCCTGACGAAGGGACAGAGTGTCCCGAAATGCATTGGGCAGCCGTCACGTACATCAGATTGAACTTTGCTGCATTATTTAATTCTGAATTTGTTGTTAAGTTCAAATATTCAGATGATTAATGATTTTGGGCACCATGAAATGCTGACTCATTAACCAGTAACAATACAATATGATTTGATTACGTTATTAATTTGTGCAGCTTAACGGCGTTTTTGTAACAAAATTTTTTATTTGAGTGGTGCACACCATGTCCATGTCAACTTTGCGACTTGGCCCACCATTATTGGCAAGGTTGAATTATTGAGGCAAAAATTACTAGGGTGGAGCTCACTGATCGTGATGAACGAAAAACTATATTTTTATAAATTGTTGATCCCGCTGAGTGCGCAAACAACATATCACATAGCTGGAATCCACTCTGGCAGGATTACAATTTCATCCCAGATATCGTCTTTCATACCCTTCGCCACAAAACCAATGGCTGGTTCCAATGGCAACAACATCGAAAAACACCGGGTGTTGGATTTGGCAATGTCTATAGGCCAATAGGTACTTTACTTGGAATTACTCTTGTAAAACCTGCTAAAGTGGGTACCATCCGGAACTGGGGGCCTGCAGTCCTAACACAAAGGGTTCATAAAGTAAATACTGTTAGCACTCCTTTATGGAGGTCAAGTCACTTTCCAAAGAGTTGGTGTAAGAAAGCACTCGATCCCTTTTTGGATTCAGATTTTGGAAAAGGTTTCTTCGTACAATGGGGACGCTCTGGCCTTCCCGCGTCTCAATTTTTGATCTGTTTAGTGGTCACGAGTCAGACATGCTGATTTAAACGTGAATATATTTATCATAGGTGATCATCTTGATCTTAAAGATGCACATGCGATTTTCAAATCCCATAAATTCTACCCTATTTACCCAAGCCACGCCGGAGCCAGTTTCCGCTGACCTGCACTAGATATCTACAAACTAGCATTCTTATCACAGAAACTGGATTCCCAACATTAACCAACCACAACAGTCGTTTCATTCATCTCCAATCAGAGGCCTGGGAATTGGAGAAG
Source organism: Triturus cristatus (assembly GCF_964204655.1). Lineage (NCBI taxonomy): Eukaryota > Metazoa > Chordata > Amphibia > Caudata > Salamandridae > Triturus > Triturus cristatus. The sequence goes on from NC_140584.1 coordinate 405,830,691, forward strand.
ATGAAGTGCTTTGGGTAATTGTCACTGGACGCCCTCAACCCACAGGGACACGACACAGGCGTCACGCACCCATTGCATTTTAAAAATGTAAATTGTCAACATATTCAAGACCTGGGACGAGTATACAAAACGTATCATCTTCGGGATCATGGTGGAACTGGGCTTCATGCAGCCAAAATGCATTTATTATGCATGTATTCGTAACCTTTGACCCTGCCCTCTACGCGGGGGCTAGCCCACACTCTGCTGCCGCGCGGCAGTACTCTCATGGCATACCAGAGGCCGCCTTCATCTTCATTAGCTCACCAGAGGTTAGTGCTCGCGCTGCCTTAGTGCGGAAACGCCATTTTGGATGATTTGAGAGATGTGCGTGTTCGCGTGCGTACCATTTCCAGACACATTGTTGCCTGGGCACGTAGGGGGTCACCGAGTTCCGCCTCAGCTGAGCCGAGGCCGCATCCGCGCAGCGAGCTGTGCTTTCAGAAACAACACGGAGGCCGGAGGGGGGCCGGAAGGGGGGGGGGGGGGGAGAAGAGGAGGAGTCTGCGCTCCCTCTGAGAAATCGACACGCATGCTTAGAGTGGTCTGGAGTGGGCCGGATGGAAACTATACACGGATGTGTGCGGTTTTCCTGGATGCCACTACACCATCTATCAGTCTACCACCAAGAGAGGCTGCATGAAACGTGAGCCCCCAATATCTACCACAGGTGATCAGAGCGCCGGCCCCGCAGCAGATTTTTCAGGATATGTACATACGATGAGTTTGCAACGAATTTAAGTTAAACTCATTAACATAGTTTGTGTTTATTTCTAATGTGGCATGAATTCGAACCTCCTAGACACTGTTGCTACATACTACAGACCATCTGTCAGCTTCATAGCCGCTAAGTTTCCCAGGTCCATGTATGATGTGCTGCTCCAGTCCAGTTACTTCTTTGAGTCCAAGGCTTATAGTTCTGTTTTATAATGAACACTACAAGTGCAAGAATTCTAAGGGAAAATCCAGGATTGTAGCAACACATCACAGATGGACCGGAGAATCTTAGCAGAGCTGCAGACCTGCCAACATGCAGAGCGCCACTATGTTTCATGAGGCAACTTTCTTCAGGTCTCCTGGAGAAAAAACAATATTCTATGATGCAACATAAAGTGAGCTGAAAACCCCAGCAAAGAGTGCTTCTCCAGCCATATGTGGATGCTCTCTGCAGAGGACGTCCATCAGGGCTTTTGCAAACTTACTAGGACAATGGTCACCGACTGAGAACCTTTTGTTTCCGTTATGGAGGGGGCCTCTGTCAATGGGCCCTCTGTCAATGGGCCCTCTGTCAATGGGCCCTCTGTCAATGCTCGGCACAAAGCCCAGCCCCATATTCATGGCCACACCCTCGCTTCCTCTCTTAAATAATGACATTTTTAGGTCACCCTTACCAGACTCATCTCTGGTTGCGCATGTCCTATTGTCAATTTACAGTGTGCTTGTAGCCCACCCACTGCTTTTCATTGGTTGGCTTTAATGTCACTTATTTGCTTGTTTTTTATTTTATGGCTTGTTTATCCTGTTCTTGGCCCTCCCCTGGATGGTAGCCTTTATGATCCTCTCCGGCTAACTTGTATCCTCAAACTGATCGCATTTAGGAACCTACTTTTTGGTTTTTCTTTCAACATGTGCTTTCTAGCTCTTTCCCTCGTATGCTGCTCCCCCCCTCAAGTATCTCCACCATACCCCCTTCCACTCCTTCCCTGCCCGCCACATTGTGTTGCATCCCACCCCTCCCAGCTGGCCTGTAGAAGCACAGCAATAGGGATATTTTTGCTGCGGAATGGCTGCAGTGCAGATTTTTAGGGCGGTTATTGTTTCAGTTCCTGTATTCCACATACTGCATGACAACACAAGCTTTGGCACAATAAGGGCCTTCTGCGGCATACATTCAGGTGGCGACCGGGGGATAAAGTGTACTTAGTATGATACTTTTCCTGGAGGCTCATAAATCTTTTCCCTGGGCTACTACAGAGGACCAAATGGCTGAATCCTGAGGAAGATAAAATTAGGCCTTGGCAAGCATTTCCCTTTACGATGCCACACTTCCTTATTCTTTTTCAATTCTGTTCTGTTTTCTGAGCGAGAAGTACAGGGGAAATAATCCACACCACTTATAAAGATAGAAAACATTGAATTCAATGTACAATTCTGAGCTACCAAGAAATATGCGTTTACTTTTCCTCCAGCATTTTGAAGCAAATATTTTGCCACTCTCACAGCAAATATATTTATTATGCTGTTCTCTCAGAAAGTCTGGCAGATTTCGGCACAGTGCAGGCAAGCCTCTGTTTGCTCGTACAGTGGGTAGAAAGAGTAAGCACGGCCTCGTGCCACGGCATCGAACCATCATGATCCAGCATTCCTGCACGACGCCTCACTCAGTGCCACCAGGCTGCTTGCAAACATACATACTGCCATGATTACTAATGATGTCAGGTGCCCACACCGAGTAATGCTCTGACCTGCCAGCCCCAGCAGCCTTATCCTCTCCGATCAGTGTGTCCGCTCAGGACTGGCACGGACTGAACATTCTAGCTCATTCCAAACAAGTGCCAGGGCAGGATTCTGAGGGGTCGGTTTGGGTCACCAACAATGCTCGGAGGTGGGCACTGCCATGCAGAGGGCTCTGATCTCATCATCAGCATGTCTTTTCAACTCTGGATGGAAGGCTGTTGGCCCTGCTGACATTCTAGATGGACCTCGGATCTGGGGGTTCCAGGGGCAGAGCTTAGCTCACTGAGCCATCTTACAGCGGAGCTGGTATATTGCTGAGAGTGCAGTGAGGTTGGGTGAGTTGAGATTTAAAACGGCTTGGTGGTGGTCCCAGTACCCGAGGGTAAATTAATAAATGCGCACAATCACCTGCAACAAGAGACACAGATCTAATCAGCCGCTCCTTCAAAAGAGAAGCGGCCTTTCAAAAGAAGATCATTTTCTTCTTGGAGCTCAGCCTGAAGCATTTTAAAGTTCTGACACAATTTATTTTATGCAGAGTTAAGCTGAGCAGTTCAAGAATAAAAATGATCCAAGTGTCACCTGTGCGCACATCACTGCTGACTGTCCCAACAAACAAACCTACATACATCTCTCCTTTACTTTATTCACCAACATGTATTCACTGATTGTAATCAGTAAAATGCACCCCACCCCCTCCCTTACTCGCCATTAAAACAATCTCTTCCCAATGAGAACTGAAAACTGAGCGATCGTTCACCTCTCGTCATTTGATGCGTGTATTTAAACAGGTGAAACGCATGTGCTCTGTTCAGGTGCACGGTCAGTGTTGCTGCATGTGTAAAGAGGAGGTAGTAGACAACTTACTTGTAGGGCAGGCTTTGCACACTTTTTTTTAGTTGATAAAAGACCTTGCACCTATGCGGTTCGCGCCTGTCACATTGTACAATTTATCACAAATCTAAGGCCAAAGAATGAAAACATTTGATTCTTGATAAGATGACAGTAGAAATTTCCAGATATGTTAGTGTCTAAAAATAAAATTGCCATACTAATTTTTCCTCAGACCACCAAATTGTTGCAGAGACATCCAGACAGGGGTTCTACTCGCCTTTAAAGAAATAAGCCGTACATGCCAGTATTTTAGAACAGGGAAGTGGGAGATTTTGAAAATAAAGTTGGGGAGAATGTATTTTCTTCAATGGGTTGTATTGAAGCAGAGGCAATTTCATATGGGAGACAGCAAAAATAAATGCATTTTTGGCCTTAAAAAGTGGCAGTCTCCCGCCTGAATCGGGTCTGTTCTGTGGGCTTGTGTGGGTCGTGCACAGGCTGAGAACAGCGGCCTGTAGTGCTTGCAGCACTCACACCAGCCTCGCAGAGCTGGGAACATGCGGCAGAGCAGCAAAGACTTTGCCTCACCCTGCAAACAGATAGCAGATTAACACCACACTGGTACACTTCAAAGTCAGTGCATTTGAAACGAAACACTGAAATACAACCCACGACGTGAATCATGGTTTAAATAAATCAACCCTCTAAATACAGCAACTTGTGCTGTATTCAAGCTCATTTCTTTTTCACATTGTGTCTCTGGACTGTTGTGGTATTTGTTTTTAAGATCTATAAATTGGATTTGTTTATATTTTGTGTGAGAGGCCAAACCAGGCTCCCTGTTTATATTTAAGATGTCTTCCTACCACAGTCTGCATTAACAGTGAGGTAACATGAAGTTAAAGGAAATCCATGAAAACATTAAATTCGGTTGAGAAGACCATTTTTGGGGGCTCGACGCGTGCTTTAGGTTTTTGGCATAGCTACGCACAAAGTACAAGGTGCTAATGTGACCATTTTGCTTTGCAAGGCAATTATATAAAATCCTTCGCCTCAAAAATGACGATTACATATTGATAAATAAACCTTTTTGCATTTATTTTCATGCAGACATCGGAGTAAACCCCAGGGATTCCAGAAGCTCACACGCTGTGCTCACATCACTAGAGCATTTTCGCCAGTCTTTAGCGCACATAACCCTGGTTGCGGTGCACAGAGGCTCTTCATTGCCGCACACAGAGTAACACAATTAAAGGGAGCATTGGTTGCAACCTGAGCAGAAACTTCACAATCTGGAGGCTGAGATATCACCTGCTCCTGCCTGAACAAAGGAGGCAAAAACATTCTGAGCCCAGATTCACGTTCCAAGCCCCTCTCGAGCTGCGCAGGCACGAGTCGCGTGAACTTGGATGATGTCATAGCTCAAACACTAGGCTGACTGACACTCTGCACTTGTAAGGTTGAGAGACCTAATGCTTGGTAGGTGGGTACTCCGACAGAAAAAAAAAAAAAAAGAGACCCTTCTGTCCTCACGCCTCCATGCGTGAGCCCAATAGTTGTTATAGGTTCAGAGACCCTTGATGTTCCAGGTCACAAAAGGAGGACTCTCCTGACCTTATGAAATTTCTTCCCAAACAATATCCACGTTCCATTACTAGTATGAAAAGATGTTTCAGTGTAAATAAGAGAATGTGGCGAGAGGACACTTGCCCGGTGTCTGTCGTTTGGCCAGCAGGGTGGCACAGATTTGCCGGTTCTCCTTTAGTTCAGGGCCTGCCTTGCTGTTCTGTAGCCTGTGGGATTTTGAGGAGATCCTCACAAGTTCACTTCTATCCTGATCTCCTCTGCCGGTCCCCTTCGGACTCTACCTCGCCCCAGTAACTGGCACACTGCAAAGGAGACATGTGAACTCCTGGCACACGAGACAGGTAGGATGCCAAACCTCCTTGGAAGCCGCAGACCCAAGACGCGAGAGGTCCTGGCACTGTAACCCCGAGGCTTTAGGGGGGTAAATGTAAGACTCTGTAACCAGCGCAGGAAGCAGCGACCCACAAGGATAGGCACAGGTAGAGGTAAGATGCTAGATCCATCACGCCTAGTGGTAAAAGCCTAGTGGCTGAACCAGCACAGGTAGGGGCGTGATGCGTGAACATCCACCAGTAGACGCAGGCACGGGCACGAGGATAAAATGCCGGGACCAACACATCATCAAGGTACCACCCAGGACTCTGTGGATGGAAGAGGCTAGACCTGTTGCCACGTAACAGCGGCGAGATGCTCGAAAACATTGCGACACCTCTTAGAAACAGCTCCTTGTGAACACTCAGCGCCTCATGGCGCTGTATTGATCAGGTCGGTACTCAGTTTAGTTTCCCTTCCTGCATCCACTTAGACTCTCACAGGCAGGGCCTCCTGCTGCTGGCCAGGTGAAGCCAAGGACCCGAACCTTAATACCACACCACAGCTGTGCCGAGGCCCTACACTGACCTCGCTGGAGTATTTCTCTCGCCCCTTGTTGCTATCTGTTCTTTAGTGTATCATTGTGATTTCTATGAAGTGCTTGCATTGCCAAGTTGGATGACAATTTTATATCGCATTAGTTGTCAAACCTGCTGCAGTGAAAGAAAAAAAACGGCCGCTTTGTGTACATAATGCATCTGAGTTAAATAATTTAATATGTGATGATTCCATTTTATTGTTTTAGTCAGGACTCAATACAAGCCAGAACTACAGGCTTTGCAGTGCTGGCTAATGTTTGCATTCAATATAGGTTTGTGTGTTAGTGGGGTACAGGTGCTTTGCTGCCATGTTTATGCATTGAAAACCAAAATAACTCAAAATAGAACAGTTCATTGGGCTGAGAGCTCATCGCAGAGATTACTAGTTGCTCATTTTATCGGGAGGATGAATGGCGGAGTTGACCACCCCAGTTTCAAACACATGACCTACAGTAAATATGGAGATCTCGTCAACGCTTCCGTTGACCCACTGAGCTAGCTTACACCATCTACATACGAGCAACGGAAGCGACAGAAGCACGAGAGGAAACGCATCGACTCAGAAATGTAAAGAAATGACAAAGATAATAAAAATACCACGCGCTCAAAGGGCAAAATTAAGACCGAGGCGGGCAAAGGGGTGTTAGTGTAACAATGGCGCCCCCCTCCCACTGGCGGTTATGTGAGGAGGGAGGAAAATGAAATTAAAGGCGTTCACGGGAACTCTTACCCCTGCCCCCGGTACCACTGTAATTGTCACCGGTTTAATCTGTCCCAAGCAGATATTGCCCTGGATGCACGAAACACCCCTCCCCCCCCCCACACACACATACACACAAAATCTAGGGCATCTTTACCAGGGTCAGCGTTCTCAAGTTTGGGAAATTCTAAGGAGTGAGAACAAATTCACATATTTGATGACATCACAGGAAGTAGTGTCGCACAACCATCAATGACAATATAGTATCGGACATTAAAATGACTAATCACAATGAAGTTATAGCTAATAAATTAACACCCAAAGTCACTAGGGTGGACGAATGGCAACCCAAGGCTGTGGACAGCGCTCTGGTGTCCACAGCCTCGCCGCACATCGGATGAAGGCGTCTGGACCAGGATCTCTCCGGACCGGATGCTGCTCCCTGAAGCTTCAATAGCTCCTGGAAGCCTCCCTGAAGGAAGCAGGGCGCTAAACAGAGGTGCACCAAGAGACCAGGCTCTAGCCCTCCCAGCAGGGCGGGCATTAGCCTGTTGTGAGGGAGGGCTCAACCACACCTCCAACTGTGCGAGCCTCACGCGCAATGAGTGAGACTTGCCATCTCTGCAGGTGATAAAGACAAGTGACAATCACGAGACCCGCATATTTAAATGGCATACATGCCCGAAGAGTATATGGTGATTATAGGAGGGGATTTTAACTGTCAGTTTGAGCCATTAGAAGGCATCTATAACGATGGCCCCTGTGAAGAAGATCAGTATTGGGCCATCCCAGAGTCCACTGGCCCTTTAGTTAAAGTCTGGTCCACCCTGGTGATACAGATAAACTCCCTTGTCCTAAATCACTCACTAAGGGCATGTAACGGACGAACAAAGTCGGATTCCCCGAGCAATCTTACCTTTAACAGAAACGGGCGAGGCTCTCTACTAGATTACATCCTAGTCGATTTAAAATCCTGGCATAGAGTACTTGATTTCAAGGTCAAGAAGCGGCTTGACAGTGACCATAATGCCCTTTTACTGGAGCTACATGAGCTAAAACCTCGGAGTGCCCCAGGGTCACAGGACCCAGCTGATGCTGGCTGTTTCACCTCATGTAGGAGGAGAGTCAGGTGGGCTGACTTATACCAGACACAAGAAAGGCTAGGGTCCCTGTATGAAGCTATTATCCCTGCCCTCTTGACTGCAACCGAATCGGTCTCTGCTAATGGAATTACAATTGACCCACAGATAGTAGCCCTGAACCACAGTAGGCTAACGTCAACTCTGGCCGATTACTTCTTCCCCTTGAAAACTATCAGGCCAAATAGGAAAAACGCCGCTCACCTGGTACAATGCCAAAAGGCTAAATCAGCCTTGATTTTAGCCATCAAGGCCAATGACCGCCCTTCAACTAAATCAAATAGAGCGGCCTATCATTTATGCATTGGGGAAGCAAAAAAAAACAACAACAAAAAGGCTGGGAAAGTGACAAGTGGGACACTGAGAAGTTCCCTGAGCTCCCACGATATGGGGACCTTTTGGAAAGTGGTCAACTCAGGCATTTCTGAGGTAAAATCACAGCTAAAAACAAAACTTAGAGGCAGAAGTGTGGAGAAGGCGCATTGGACTCAAAGGGCTACAGCCCCCCCCCCCCGCCCCCCTCCCCCCCCGTCGTGTGTGTCAGCCCGGGATGAGACAGCTTCCCGGGCGCACACAGTCGCACCCGAGCACTTCACAGGTCTTTAAAAGACCATTTGCATGTTAATGAGGCCTTGCTATTGTTTCAACCCTTCTAAGAGCCCCTGCAGCTCCACTCTGCCTATTGCTTAAAGATTCAGCCCCCCCTCCCGAAATTTGGCTCTAGTTGCGCCTCTGATGTGGAGGGTCCACTTTGAGTCCCTCTACACGAGGATTGAGTGAATGGCGATGTACTGGTTGACTGCCAGACTGCACCCATGACCACCCCCAGGACCAGCGACGTTATCCCGACCATAACACTTAAAGAGATAACGAGTGCCCTAGACAAAATAGCACCAGGTAAGGTGCCAGGACTGTATAAGATCCCTGGGGATCTATTCCGCAGTGGACCATCAATTTGGGCACCCTACCTTTGAGTTTTATTTAGTTCTATTATGCAAGGTATGCAGATCCCCGCTAGTTGGGCCGGAGCTGAAATTATTCCAATCTATAAAAAGGGTTCTCCGTTGTTACCTACAAACTATAGGCCCATAAGCCTCATAGACATAAGCCAAAAGATTTTTGCGCGAGTGTTGTTGTCTCGGCTGCAGAGTTGGATGGAGGAGCACAAGATACTCAGTCCCCTCCAGGCAGGGTTCAGAGAAGAAATGTCTACACTGGATCAGACCCTCAGGCTACAGGTACTACCTTGGAAGATCATGTATGTGTAGGGTGGCACCCTCTACCGAGTATTTGTAGACCTGAAATCAGCATTCGATCTGGTCCCAAGAGACAAGCTGTGGGCGGTTCTCTGTGAGTTGGGGTTCCAGTATAACTATGCCACATCTTGAGGCGGCTGCATGAAGGTAATTACGCCCAAATAAGGTATGGCAAGGAAGGAAAACTCACGGCCCCCCATTCACATAGGAAGAGGTGTTAGTCAGGGATGTGTCCTTGCCCCGACCCTTTTTAGCCTGTTCATAAACGGATTAGTTGATTTTTTACTCATTGAGAAAGATTTGGATGTCCCTAAGCTGGCAATACGTAAAATTCCCGCTATCATGTTCGCCGATGACACTTTACTGCCATCTCCCATGGGGATACAGAGGGTACTTAATAGATTTGATGCCTTTTGTAAAGAAAGAGGGCTTGAGATTAACCTCCAAAAAACGAAAGTTATGGTGTTTAACTCAGCCAAAGATTCCCGATCAAATCCATCCCTTAATGGCAAACCCCTTGAGAGATTATCTGCTTTGGACTATCTCAGAATAACCATCACAGAAACAATGGATTGGGGGGGCCCAAATCAAAAAATCTACTCTGAAATTAGCACAAACAGCAGGGGGCCTAGTGAAGGTTTTTCATAAATCCAGTCACAAACCTGTGAGCCCAGCAATAGAAATACACAAGGTTCAAGCCAGGGGAGCGGCATTGTATGGTGCAGAGATGTGGGGTCATTGCTGTCCTGACAGCCTCACAAAGATAGAAAACACCTTTCTCACAGGCAACTGTTTGGTCTCCCCAGGAGCTCCCCATTTGTGCTGCTCCGTTTGGGCCTTGGGGTAAGGGCTATTGCTGAAGAAGTCAACCTTAGACCAATCACATTTTGGCAGCGTCTATGCGTTACCCCAGAACTTGCCGATTATAGGGATGAACTCAGAGGTGATGGAGTTTACCAGGGACGAGGAGACTACCCTGGCTCGCCCACGTTCGTCATACCTTAATGACTATGGGACGGGGCAATCTCTGGGAAAACCCCGAAGAGGCATGTGCCATAGTGTCTAGGAAAGAACTAAAGGAGCACAAACGGGCACAACTCCAGAGTAATCCCCTAGTAGGCAAGTTAACTGCAGCTTTTTTAGAAACCAAGGACCTGTATAGCTTGGAGCCGGCATTGAACGACATCAAGCCGGCAGGAGCCAATAAGCTTTACCTTCAGTTTACACATGGGGGTGCTGCCACTCCGCTCCTTTACAAATAAATGGGCGGGCTCTCAATCCCAGGGGTGTCCGGCTTGTGACTAACACAGAATAAGTCCATGTGTTTTTCAGTTGCCACGGTTATCTTAAAGCAAGAAAACTGTGGCTGGTCCAGATCTGCAGAAACGTGGGAACTAGGCGCTGTTCTGAGGCCTACAGGATACTGAAAAACGACAGTAGCCTCCCCATAGTTTATTCAGTAGCAGGCTTTCTATTCTCTATGTGGTGTACTCGTAGAGTACTCCGAAAGCCAACTCAGTAAAATTAATAATAATACAAGAATTAAAATGAATTGAATGTCGTTGATCTACCCTTTGCTACTTCAAAGGTATTAACTGTTTAATCTGGAATTACTGTTATGGCTCAATCTATTTGTTATTAATGGGAATGTACCGCTACACAGGATTGATGGCTTTGAGATTTGAACGTTTATACCAGAGTAGTTAAAACTTTGATTTATTAAATCTTGCCTGGTGAATGGTTTGTATATTTGGCACATGCACTTTATAAATCGCTTTTATTATTACCTATTTTCGACCGTTATAGTGACTCATATGAAGAGAACCTCCCACCACTTCGCTGCTACCATGGACTGTACTGTATTTTTAATGTTTTAGGCCTTAACTGGCCATGTTTTTATTCAAATTTCTATAATTGTACGCATTTGGCTCTTTTATATGTATTTTTAAGTAAATGAAATGTGTGCTATTGTATCTATGCTTTTATGGTCAAACTGGCCGAAATAAAGCTATTATTGAATTGAAATGGCATACATGTGGCTCCTCGCTCTGTTATCAGCTGGCACTTAAGTGCCGGGGAGAGAAGCGGCCTGCTTTAATGCACTACAACACACTGCGAGACTGAACAAGACCCCAAACAACCCACATCGCAAGCATACAGGCACGCAACAGAGCTCTACAGTGCAAGATAAAACAACTGGTGGACACAACGCCAGCCCAGAATATAAGGAAGGAGACAACCACAGCATTACTCACCAGAATGACACAACCGCATGTCTCAAAAACACAATTCCAGCCAACATCTCAAGGGATGAGGCAACCACTGCAGCACTCACCTGAATGACGCCACATTCCCCAGAATAGAAGCGTCCATCTCAGTCCGCACCACAAGGCAGGAGACAACCTCTGCTGCATACAGGAGAGTAATGCCATCATAACACCAACAGGATACAACACCAGCCAACATTATGAGTGAAGGTGAGGGATCGGAGACAACCACTACAACATGCACCTGAATGATGCCAGATTCTCCAGAAGTGATCACCCAAGTCCACATCACAAGGTAGGAGACAACCAACCTCTGCAGAATTCTGCAGTACAAGGACATCACATCCCCCAAAGATTACAAGCAGGCCACATCACGAGGGGGAAGAGAAAACAACTACTGCAGCGCTCACCGGAATGATAAAACCAGACACTCCAGAGGGCACAACCACAGTCACAATTCACACGCGAGAGAAACAGTACAGTCCACACTGTAGGACAGTACTACAAAGCACAGGGCAGTTTGGAGTCTTAAATAACCCAATTATTAAGCACTGTTCACATACTGCAACACGAGGACCCACTCTTTACCTCTAGTAGGTCAGAGGGGGTCATCGAAGTGCCTGAGGTGACAGCACTTCTGTATTCAACATACGCCCCTGCTGTGCCAAAAAAATACCCAGGCCATCTTCGTAGCAGCACACCACTGCCTCGGTGGCAGGAACAAAAGACACGCACACAAATCTCCATCAATAATAGTCTAGCTTCCGTGTGGCAAAATATGATCAAATATTTTCCAAGCGCAGACTCCTCTTACTCCTGCCTCATTGGGACTTATTCTAAACAACGCGACCTCCTGACCGCACCACGGCGAGCTCTCCTGTTCACCGATCTAGTGCTCAAGAGTCTTACTCAGCAAAGCAGCCCCGTCCGCGGTCCTTCTGCCGGCTCTCCAGTGAGAGAACTAACTCCTCGAAGCCAGAGACAGCGCTGGTCCTCTGGTCCAGCGCCTTGCGTCGCCGGTCCGAGGGCTGCACGCAGCCTGGTCACCGGACAGCTCTGCTAGAAGGCTTATGAGAACTGCTGCAGCGCTACGGATGCGCGCACCCACCTGGCCCGGGCTGGTCCTCTCAGCGCTCGGTGCACCCCGGCCTCGCGCCCTCCCTTCCTCGGCTGTAGTCACATTCGCTGCAAAGAGGGCCGAGAGGGCACTTCGACTCACAAATGGCGTTTAGACAAACGTACAGGTGAGCCGGCTGTGTCAACGGGGCACAGCCGGGTCAGGAGGAAGGAGGGGTTCTCTCCCACACCCCGTCAGAGCTCTCCTCACAGTGCACACGGTGGCGTGCTTCTTAGCACTAATCACCAGTCCGCGGCTGAGTCACGCAGCCTCGCCGGGGTGTTCACCACACCGAGTGCGTCCACAGACACAAGCGTTGTGTCATCTGTCTGACACTATGGAAACCACGCTGCCCGCAGAACTGGGCTCTGTCCCAACAGGTCCTGCGCCTGACACACGTATGACGACTACGGAGCGCGAGAGGCACAGGCCGCATAACTCGGACGTCTTACTGACTGTGGCCAGCCCTGCTGGCCTTTCTATCTGAGGACCTGCACGGAGTACGAACTTGCCATAGAGACCTTTCATGGGAATGCTTGTTGTGTCCCAGGTCTTGCATGCTTTCGGAGGCACTGGACTATCTTATGACTAAAGTAGCTCCAGCCCTACCGGCATTTAATAGACCCCTGTCCAACATGGATGACATCCGCAGTCCAGAGCCACGGGATTTTTGCGGCAATTAAAAAACTAATCATGGAACATGGTTGACTAAATTATGCAGCAAGAAAAGGCAAACTACGTGGTAATGTGGCCCATTCTGCGACAATAGCTAGCAATTTTTATATTTTGACCCACATTGGTACTGCCTGAGAAAGCGTTTCCCTCTGTACCAGTTTAAAACCTGAATATAGTAATCAGCAACAGAATAGTAACCAGTTAATTTCTGCAGTGTCTGACACTGTGTACAGCCATGCATGCCGCTTTTTTGAGTAAGTTTTGATCTGTTGGAGCTACAAACATTCGCAAATAATGTAAGTAGGTAGTGGATTATGTTGCAAACAAGGCAAATTCACAAGTATGCAAAAAATGCTGTGGCTGCAGAGTCACAATTCCAGTGGCCCTTTCATTAGCCCAAGAGCACTGTGAGACAAGGATTTGACCATCTCATCCAGTCTCAGTGTTTCAGAGCACGTAACTTACGCCACTACGGTCCTCTAAACAATGAGATCTTGAGTATTTATTCCAGCTCTGAACTTCACATCTGGGCTACTGCGTCCAGCTCTGCAGGCCACATCTGGAGCATTGGGTCCTAGAGTCAGGGCTCCCACGCCTGTAGTATAGACTTCGAGGGATAATATATTTTGTTAATTAAATCTACTTTTCGTAAAAGTGTTTAAATCCACACCGTTGTCAAAAGGGAGCTGGGGGGTGTCCATCACGGTCATCCGTCGTTAAGCTCATATTTCTGGAGGAAGGACATGTTCAATCACTACTACCCATGCCCATCAGAACCACCTGCAAGTTTAGTTTAGCGCAAGATACGCTGGTGCATGATCATAGACTACGACACCACCAACCCAGGGTATCTCCACCATGATAGCAATAGGTCAAGACCAGTGAAGAACTAGTGTATTGGAGATCAAGTTTAGTATCTTCCCTCATGATGCACGACCCTCCAGACAAAGCTTTCATCAATGGATAAAGAGGAAATTAACACAACCCCGAGACTAAGAACATCTTATGCATATGGAGGAAAGCAGCCGAGTCTCTTGAATCCATTTAGGTCCTTTCCCGAAGCCATTTCTTTTTTGGGTAAAAATCCTGAAAAGGTTTTTGGGGAGCTCTCACACTTGCAGGAGTGGGTGGTTAAGACATTTTAACGGTGCAGTAACAAGTCAGCTCACAACCATCCTCCAAAGGAAGCTCTTCGTTCTTCTGAGGTGGCTGGCCCGGAAGTGGGTCAAATGTCTTTGTCCACCCAATGTCGATTGTCTTAAACAAGAGCATAACCTCAACTCCCACTTTTGAACCGGTCGGTGAATATACCAGCAAATTCTACAACTAATAAGTGGAAGATCTCAGTACGTTATGAATTTTTTAGCAAAAATAAACATTTAACTACGAATATGTTTCCAGAAAACATTTTGCACATTTGAATGAGGATTATTAAGTAAAGGTTGGTGAAAGGAACTACCTTTATGAATTTCCTACTATTATGTTTCACCGGCGGATTGAATTTAACATGGACTGGACATGGTAGTGGTTTATGAAATTAAAAATGGATTATGGTGGGGAGTGTGTAATAACAATACTAAGTATAGCTCCTAGCATTTATTGAGAGATTTCCCGCTGTTGTCGCTCATCGGTCATGAATATTTGAAGCCCATTTAAAGTACTTTGTGAGGACGTGTGTTGATAAAATTCGGTGGGACGTAGAATTTAGGAGTTGTTTATGCTCTGAGATTTTGTTGGTTTTATGCAGCAATATTTTAATTTAGATTTGTAAAGACCTTTATGAATTGTATTAGGTTTAGTAATGTAATTGGAGGACCATTTGTGTTTTATATGTTTCTGATTTAAGGGTTTTGTCTAAGAAATGAATAAACAAACGTTTTTCAACTCATCAAACGTACAGAATTACTAGTCAGTATCTCGTCAGGGATGGTCTAAAAAATCAGGCATTAAAACTTAATCAGCAGCAATGGCAGGATGTTCCTAGGTGAGAGATGTATACTCCTCTCGGGATGCGAGCCCAAGGTTTACTTCATGGGGATGATGCTTTTTGGGTCTGGGTTTTGAGAGCACAGCTGTCAAACAAACCTGTTGCTAACAATATACATAGACTGGGCTTTGGACCCATCTCTTTCAACCACGGGTTTTCATTGACCAGCATCTCTCTAGGGCATTGACTAAAGGTTTTGTCACTCATGTCTTGGCTCAGTCCAGTGGAGTATTGAACTCTCACCTAATGCCATTGGCTGGGTGTATCCTTCCAACTCAACTCCTTTCATTGAACTGCATAGCGGACTACTGTACAACTGAAGCCCTCTCTGCCTGCTCATGTCCCTGTGCCTTGCTCTGATGCACTAAAGATGCATGTGCTAGCACAATAAAACCAGACCTGTAGGATTTGCCAATGCAGGTTGTAAAAACTGCACTCTAAACTTCTTGAAGTACTGGGTCTATCGAACGGACACGAGCGGATGCTGAAGTAGACACAAAGGGCCCCCTGATGCCCATGTCTGTTCGGGCTGGACTGTTCCCATGAGGCACGGGGTCAAGACTGATTTGCATATGGCCAGGTCTAAACTGGGGTGGCATGGTGAGCAAAAGAATGATGGATTTTACCCAGATCTCTTGTCTGAGGGTGAATGTTTTGTTCTGCATTCCGTCCATCAATTGTGTGTCTTTTGCTTTGTCTGCCCGTGAGCATGTTTCACGTTTTGGATAGAATTTTTTGAGCAGTTGCTATGACATAAGTGCGCCTAAATGCAAGAAGCGTCTCCTATAGTTCTTCTGTAGCACAATGGTTTTCCTCTGGACATGCCCTGTTTTGAAGGATATTGTCTGTGGGGAATAAGTTGATTGTTATATGGAAAGAAGTGTAAGAACTTTGGAATCAAGTTCTAAACTCAAAATCAAGCTTGACTGGATGATCTGAGTGTTCAAGGAGCAGTGCAAAAGGCGGCACGGACACTGCACAAGAGCGACTCAATATGGAGGATATGTTTGTAGTGCACCAGTCAGCCCGCCATAATATTTAATGTTAATGACAGAAGAATTCGATTTTACCCTCCTTCGGCCTTAGTCCATAAAAAGAGTGCCATGCAAAGATACCGGAAAGCACAGATTCAGGCTACATTAAGGAGTTTAAGTGGTGGCGAAGCTTCTAGAGTTTGTACTTCGTTGTAGGCATTTAAGATGACCAGCAGGATGGGCCTTGCACTGTTGCTGCCTCACTTCACCTTCCCATTTGAAGTCAAAGGCTTGGACGAGGGGCCAAAATGGCTATGATGGGTGCACAAGAGCATGCAATGCCAGAGACCAGCAGTAAATGGAAGGGCCTGCTGTCCCATTGTTTAGGTTTTTACCCTAAACACTGCGACCTTGTCCCCTCAGACTCTGGCTAGGTTGTAGGTGCCAAGAAGGGCGTTCTCGGCCCCCTTAGTACCGGTGTACCTTTCTTTATCCTCAGCTTTCACAGGAAGCTGTTAAAGCTGAAACCAAATATTGTTCCATCTCCAAGGCAGTCTTTGCAACAGGAGCGGATGAACCTTGCTCCCTTCCCTATAGTTTCACATTTTATCTCAGTCTCATTTCCTGATCAGCATCACATTTCACTGCCTGGCATTTTTGTCGCCACGGTTGCATAAAAACTCAATCTCGCTCAGAAGTGTTTCAGCATAAACATGGCTTAATTACTGCAGAAAAAACACCTGTCCCCTAACTCGGGGCCGTGCCTCGTATGCAAAGATCTAAGGTAGGGCGCAGCAGCCTGCAAGGTTGGGAAGCCCCCAAGGGTCCAGACAGAGAAGGCCCCTGGTTACCGCAGGGTGTAAAAGCAGGCCATTCAGCACTCAGCCACACAGAAACAAGCATTGGCAAGCCCAAGAGGACTGTGTAACATGTGCTGGCGCAAATACATTAAAACCAGTAGGAGCAAATACAGAGGGCTATCTGTGGCTATCAAATAGTTCCCTGTTCATTTAATGCAACATTGGAGGTGGAGGGATACACCCA
Source organism: Triturus cristatus (assembly GCF_964204655.1). Lineage (NCBI taxonomy): Eukaryota > Metazoa > Chordata > Amphibia > Caudata > Salamandridae > Triturus > Triturus cristatus. The sequence goes on from NC_140584.1 coordinate 405,847,678, forward strand.
GACAGTCAATAGCATTAGGTAACAGAAGCAAGCACGCAACATCCATTGGGCTTCAAACACCCGCCCCCCCCTCCCCGACACGTCATGTGTGTCAGCCCGGGCTGAGACAGCTTCCCGGGCACACACAGGCAGTTTGAGCTGCCAGCCGCACCAGAGTACTTAACAGGTCTTTAAAAGAACTATCACTTGTTAACAAAGCTTTGTTATTTTTTTCACCCCTTCTTAGAACCCCTTCATCTCCACTCTGCCTATGGCTGGAAGAATTACACCCCGACATTTTTATCAGCCCCTTCCCCGAAATTTGGATCCAGTTGCGCTTCTGAACAGAAGGATAGCCCACCAAGCTGCTGAAAGAGATGACTGCCTAATACCAGTGGCTGAAAGATGCTGGCCAGAAAAAGCAGATGGTCGAAGGGGGCGGGCACAAAGGCATCGTTTAATTTGAGCCAATGGTTGCAGGTGGGGCCCACCCGCACTTACATGCGGGGACCAGCACTTATTTTTCCCCATCAGACTTTAGCCCTGAGCAAGAGAGAGAACACCACAAAAGGGAGAAGAAAAACAAAAGAGAAAGAAAGCAAACAAGTGACAAAGATAATAAGCACAAATGAAAAAAAATCCTGAAAGAGTGAGATAAAGGAGCAGGGAGAGTCTAGTGATCGATGAACAAGGTTAAGTCAAGACTACGCAGCCTTGACGGGCTTATGAGCAAAACTTTAGGCGCCTGCTCTTTTCCTTTAACAATTTAACATGGACCAGTGACCACTCTGTAGATTTTAAGATATAGGTCTGTTTGCCAGTTGTGCTGTTAAAACCCAGGCCTACAAAGGGCTGAATAGACTCAATTTAAATAGTTGCCATGAAAGAAAATCTTCACCCCATTTACCTTTTTGAGCACATAAGGGAAAGATGTTTAGACGTCTAGGCCAGATTTCTTGGACTACATTTATTACCAGAAATACAATGTCATCAGGCAAAAACACTGGGTTAAGACCCGTAAACCCCACACACCCAAAATCCAACATGTGCCATATTTAGCAGTTTTGCTGTTAAAAAATAAAATAAAAAACAAATAAGAGTAAAACTAACCTCTCCCTCCAGTCTTTCAGCTGCATGTAAATTTAATAAGCTGTGACTGCGGCTAGGATCCCAGCACATTTTAAAAGTGTAATGTATACGGTATGAGAAGTTATGTCTGAAGAAATGGTCTTAAAAACCTCATAAGGAATTCTAGTCTGCCCAATCCTGATGTACTGGAAAGTAAGGAAAACGTTGGAGAGGGGGCTTGTTCTTCTGAATTACAAAGTTTTGGGATCGGTTTTAATAGCTCCATTTGCTATCCCAGATGTTAAACTGCAGCAAAGTAACCAAAAGTAACAAAAAGGCAGGCGACTTTTAGGTTCAGTAAAACACAGGCAGTGGTCAATCAATCAGGGGTTTGTATAGCACGCTACTCACCCGTGAGGGTCTCAAGGCGCTAGGGTGGTGGGGGGGGGGGGGGGGGAAGGTGAGGGGGGTGGCTCCGGATCAGTCGAAAAGCCAGGTCTTGAGGTCCTTTCTGAATGCATGAAGGCTAGGGGCGCTTCTGATGTTCACGGGAAGCTCGTTCCAGGTCATGGCTGCTATGTAGGAGAAAGCTCTCCCGCCCATTTTGCTTCTGCGGATGTGGGGTATCTCCGCCAGGACAAGGTCGGCGGAGCAGAGGTTCCTCATGGGTGAGTGGAAAGCTACTCTCTCGTTGAGGTATTTGGGTCTGCTGTTGTGGAGAGATTTGTAGGCGTGGGTGAGGGGCTTGAAAGTGACTCTCTTCTCGACAGGGAGCCAGTGGAGGATTCGTAGGTGTTGGGCCATGTGCTCGTGACGCGGGGTCCAGAGGCCGGGTCTGGCTGCGGCGTTCTGCATGGTTTGAAATTTGTGTAGAAGGGTCTTGTTGATTCCGGCATAGAGGGCGTTGCCGCAGTCCAGTCTGCTGGTTATGAGCGCGTGGGTGATGGTCCTTCGGCAGTTGGAGGGGGCTCCATTTGAAGTTCTTGCAGAGGATGCGCAGGCAGTTGAAGCTAGTGGAGGCCACGGAGTTGATCTGTCGGTTCATGGAGAGGGAGGAGTCAAGGATTCGTGCATGGTCCGTAGGGGTGGGCGTGTTCCCCAGGGCGGGCGGCCACCAGGTGTTGTCCCAGGCGGAGGAGTAGGATCCGAGGAGGAGGACCTCGCTCTTCTCTGAGTTGAACTTCAAGCAGCGGTCTTTCATCCATGCAGCCACGTTCTTCATTCCTTCCTGGAAGCAGAGTCTGGTGTCTTCGGGGTTTTTCGTGAGAGAGAGGATGAGCTGGGTGTCGTCAGCGTAGGATACAGTGCTGAGCCTGTGCTGTCGGACGAAGGCGGCGAGGGGGGCCATGTAGATGTTGAAGAGCATGGAGCTGAGTGAAGATCCAAGTCAGGGTTTCTGCTGGCCGGGCATAAGGAGGGCCTTCGGCAGTAGTGGGAGTTTTGTCGATGGTGAAGGATCTGTGGCAGGGTCTACATGAGAACTGTCCATGGGTGGTGCTGAACGAGGATACTGCACAGTCGGTGTGTCTTCCGGGACTGAGTGTGTGGAGGGTGAATGAGCCGCATCGTTGGGGTCCGGGAGAACCAGGGTTCCTGGCGCTGGTCCCCAGGTATGAGCCCCACCCTCATAAGTATTGTATTGCGGTGTCTATATAGAGCTATGTGGGGCACTGAAGAGCATGCCTAAATTAGTAGCATGCAACACCGTGTACGGTGGGTGGTTGGAATAATCTAGTCTTTGTTTTGAACCTGTGTGGGAAGTGTTTCCATGTCCTGCGTGAGGATCATAGAGGTGCATTAGTAAAATGCTATATGGGAAAGGGCCATTTAAGATGGTTCTCCATCAGGTGGTGAGGAAGCAAGAAGGCCCAGTCGTAATAACAGCACAAACAGAGAAGGGTGGAGCAGCGCTGGTTCCACAAATTGCAGCCCTTTAGGCACAGTAAAATGTAGGCACGCGGACTGCCAATCCCATTTAGATAAAACAAAAATAAAAAAAATGCTAGCCCCAGAAGAGCTGGACTACTGGGGGTGGGGGCTGGGGGAGGGTGGGGGTCTGAGGACTAAAAGATGCTACCTAGGCAAAGGTGTAGTCCATTAAAGGGGCCAAATGCTGAATGATGTCACAATACATCTCTAAAGGAAAACATTCTAGAATACCTATTGCTAGTGATCATCAAAGTAACAGGACTGAAAAAGTGACATTTTCTTTTCACTGGATGACCCTCTTAAAGGGTCGGTGCAGTGCACAGCACCTTACAGTGTGATTAATGAATGGACTGGAAGTAAGTGAGGAACTCCAAAGTTGGAAGTGATATGGGTGCACTGATTAAACACAGGTGATTGAATGATGTACGAGTCTTACCTTCCTGCACATAAAACGCTACTGTGAAGAGGGAGGCCTTGGCACAGATTACATAGTAATCTCATAAACCAAACGACTTTCGGTCTTCCTTAAGAAAAAAAACATTTTTCTATTATGAGGTTTTGGAAGGCTCAAGTGCTGTGATGTCAAGAAAACTGGCGCAAATTACGATATACACATTTTTAGCACAGACACTCTGGCTCTATGCACTTGTGTATATTTAGGAATCCACATTCCATTAGAGTGGTTTGTAGTGCATGTCCACTTTGATATGTTTATCTAATGTTCGCAATTTTTAGTTCTGTAGACATTATGCAGCTCACTATTTGAAAATGGCTTCTTGTCATCGTTTTGAGCATATCTGCCAGGGCTGCTTTTAATTCCGGTCCTCATTCCACCCGCAGGACACAATTCCAGTATCGCTGCACAACTCCGTCCATTCACACGGACATATCTCCTGACATAGCAGCAGCCGCAGACAAATCGAAACTGGGCCAAATTAAAAATATCTGGCTGAAACCTGAAATGGTGTTACAGTGAAATCCACTCCAAAACTGAAACAATTCAATCAAAGATCCCTTTAAGGGACGGCCACAGAGCAGCAACAGGAGCTAAGATACAACGGTGCAACTCGGATCAATGAGCCATGAAATGAAAACGACCCGGTTAAGTTCTTAAAATCGACAATCAATTCACTCACCCATAGGCCCTGAAAAACCATCTGTACACTTCACACGAGTGCAGGGAAGCTCATGCAGAGTTTTTGAACGAAGATCTGCTTCTCAATGGTTCGAGATTGTCCAATTTCCTCATCCGCACTTCGCCCGGTACCCCTTCATGTAAACCCATAGCCCAATCACTCGTTCGGATCTTCCTTCGTTCGGGATAAGCTGGACCAAATTCAGGAAAAGAAGATTGAATCCTCACAGCAGCCTTCTCAGCAAGGTTCAGCAGCAAGGCTGAAACAGTTAATCATCACAGGCTTGATAGGTTTATCCCATAGGAAAAGGTTTTAATGGATTTGCTGAAACATTAAATGGCACCAGTTGTTTTTTCAATGACCGGGTAATTAAGGAGCAAGCCAACGAGACCCTACAATCGATCTAATATAAACAGGACTGAATAGTGAGGTAAAAGGACAGCAATTAAATTATGTGAAAGCTCTTCTCCATGACCATCAACTGGATAGGTATTGTTGGAAGGATGGAGACCACCCCATTGCATTATCGGAACTTCTTGCTTCAATAGTCAATTGAATTCTGATTGCGCCGTTTCCTCATGGACCTCTGGCAGCATGCGATACGGTGGGAAGATCCGAGGCCAATCCAACCCTGCCCATCACAACCAGATAGACGTGCACAGCTTCAACCTGAACCCCAACATAACTATAAACGCGGTCATTGCCATTAGTATTGACAGGTTACTGAAAGGCATACGTTAAATAGGTATACACTATCAAAACGTGCACGAGTGGTACTCCGATCCATTACCCATTCAGACAGATCTAGGACAATTTGAACCAGCAAAACTATCCAAAGCCACAAAACGAAAGAAAGTTTACTTTGTACAACCCATCCCAAGACAGAGTTGCAAGTGGAATGAGATAACAGGATATAAACACCATCTTTGAACAAGCCACATTTATAGCCAATGCACCTGCCCCACTACAACACTCCAAAAACCATGGGGCAATATGGTTTCTGAAGGCTCTCTGCACTGCGCATAAATCTGGTTGCTAAGTCACTGAGGTTTCATCTTAGTATGAAGCGGACCAGAGCTCTCGCGATGGCCCACTGAAATACAGAGTCTATTGCCCAACTAAAAACATGTGCAAAACTCTGCAGAGGCCGGTAGCTAGGATGTGCCGCTGATTGAAGGAATGTAACTGTCGCATCGGTCTGTGAAATCACTTTACCGGCTTGCAGTGGATTACACAGTGAAATCCCAAACGTGGAGTTTCATGAAAAAAAAGAGCTTGGCTTCTCAGATGAAGGCTCTTGCTATGTTCAGACCAGAAACCTCGGTATACCACTCGTATCACCCTCGGATGCAGCTGCCTCTCAGACCGACTTCAGATGAGAATACATAGAGCAAATTTGTTAGGCAAGAAGGCCATCACAATCTCAACGCTCCGCCCTTTCATGGCTTCCGACAGCAGTACATACCCTTGAGAAAGAGCCTGCACTTTTCAGGCAAACACACACTTGCACTTTCATGCAGGGACCACTGGTTGCAGAATGTGCTGTGCTAGCACTTACATCACCGCGTATCACCCCATAGGAAAGAAATGCTGTTGATGCCAGCGGACACATACGGATCAGTCACACGAGTTTCCAGAAAGACTTGGACTTTGCCCAAACGACCCAGGTTGCCAGAGTACTCTGAAGTGGTCTTTGGAGGGTTTTTTAGCGACCCTTTAGAGATGCTCCAACTAGATATTTTACTCAAAAAGCTGGCAACAGTAGGTGCCTTCGTCATCCCACTAAAACCATCTATGGTGGAAGGACATTCAAATGTGAGAGAAACGGCCTTCATGGGAGAAAGCAGAACAAGGAGGTCTGGAATGCGGGGTCAAAAGAGTAATTGAGAGATGGTGGTGTATCCTCTTGGGGTGGACGGTGACGTGGACCCTGGAAGAGATCCATTCCCTGGTGGGCTTAATCACTCAGTGCAGTAGTTGACTGCAGACCAGGAGGGGGGCAGTGTTCTGAAAGCAACTAAAAAAAAAAAAAAAACTAAAAAAAACACTATATAGTCACCGGCGGTGGTCCAAATGTTAACTCAGCTAGCGGGTACTTTTTTGGAAGAAACTGCTGTGGAAGGCAGGAAAGAGATATAGAATTATGGAGATTGGTACAATAAATTCACTGGGAGTCTATAAATACTTGAGGCAGGAAGGGGGTGCGGGGGAACTGAACATGATAATGCATTATCGGTCTGACACAGGAAATGGTGTCAGAGGCAAAAAATAGAGCATGCAACACCTGCATGCAGACTGCTGGTGCATTTCCTTTTTAGCCTGTAACCAATCTATTGTTCACCATTCAGCATCCAAAACGTACCTTTTTAAGCAGTCGATCTATAATTTAGCTAGGTTACGGAAGCCCTGCTGGGAATCAAAACAAGTACAATCTTTAAAAAAATTAGAATCACGAACATTTAATAAAGTAGCCCTTGAGCTGAAGTCCATGGAGAGAAATACAACTCCTGATGCATGGTCGAGGTCGCATATGTGGCCCTGAAGATTTTTCTGAAAAGGAACTTTACAAGATGTCGGAATAGGAGCAGCTTAGCTCTAGGACATCAAGCAGAACATCTGAGAACTAGTTGAGAACAGGAAATCTGCAGCTAAAGGAGCTGGCTCAATAAGCAGAACGTGTGGAGGCCACACTGATGGACCGAGACACAGCTGAGAGACATGGGCCCCACCCACTGTGCTCTAAAGGCCAACAAGGGCTTAAAATGCAGTCTCAAATAGGCGACGTTAATGTTTGATCAAAAAGGTGCAAAATGAATGGTGCAGGGACAGAATCTGAAGGTTAATCACACATCCTTATGCCCCTGATGCCAGGTAGGAAGAGACTGTATGCCATGAGAGGAATAGTGTAGAGTTTGAGACAGCCATGCATAGGAACTCTGGTTTTGCCCTAAGAAGCTTTAGGGACTGGAGCAGATTCTCAGAAGAATCTTTTTTCCAGGGTTATCCGCCTTTTATCAAAATACACATGAATGTTATTTTATTTTTCCTTCAAGGATCTCTTTAGATGTTTGCAGACCAACCAGAGGGCTGCTGGCGAAACCGACCAGGCCATATTTCTTGCCAGGAAAGAAATACTTTGTGTGGCATAATAACGTCTTTGTGGGGCTGCTGAACGACTCTGGCCTGCCAGGCAGTGTTCCATCCACCACTCCAATGGTAGTATGCACAAAAAGACAAACGTCAGCGAAAAGCTCACAAGTACCGATACACACAGCCATCAACTCCATGGCAGAAAAGGACTGAAGGGACATGTGAGGTCTTGGTAGACTGGATTATTTTGGCTAATCTTATCTACTGGCAGCCACTATTTCACAGACTAAGTACATGGTCAATATTTTCAATTTCCATGGATTTGGAGTGAGTTGTTCCAATGCTTTTGCATGTCTCCACAAAAAATCTTGGGGCCACTGCAATCCATTGACAGAGAACCTCACGTCACAATACTTGCTCTAGCTACTGCTCATATATAAAGGCATCGAGACTGAAGATAAAGGCCTCAGGCCAGCCTAGTGATCCAGAGAGACAGATATTATGGACCACTGACTACAGGAAAAACGTGTAAACTTATTACCCAAAGGAAACACACTGGAACAACGGGCTACAATCAACATTAAAATGTGTTTATAACCACAGACAATTGAAATTATCAGGCCAACAGGTACAAAATGTTGTCAGAACAAAATCTAAAGCTTATGATGGCTCGATAGAGGTGAGGTAATTCAGGTGAGTAAACTACACAGGTGGGAATGGTCTCTACTAGAAGGCTAACACGGGCAAGGAAACACAAATGATCTTATTTGCAATTTAAAAGGCTAAAATCGCATCATTAATTGTTACAGAGGTGTGTGTGGCGTGGTGTGGTGTATCAAAGCTCCAAACAAGTTTGCTGCAGAAAAGTTGACCCACACGTACAGTAAAGAGATGCGGTCACACAACTCCGACACAGATTACAGGCGCCTGAGGAAACCCTGTTTAACACGCAAAAGCTTTCATCAGTCTACAACAGGAATGGCCATCGTATGTTATGGATAGCTGGATCCAAGTCATATTCTAAGCATATATAAGAAGCATTGGCAAAGCCAATATTTTTCGGATTTTAGTTCTATTGGCTTTGCCAATAGTTTTAGCAATATGTTACTGTGTATACATTACATATGTTACGTTATACTGAATCACATTTAGGTATCTGGTTGTGGGAGGGGGTTCACAATAGGGCATGATTGAAAGCTCTGGAATGGAGGCTGAAGGCACTGTAAGTCAGTGGGCCATAGCAGCATAATATTCAGTATGTTAGATGTTGTTTAATGGCCAACAGCCATGGCACCACGAGCATAGGTTAAACCTTGAGATGTGGTGCTGCAACTGCAATCAGGAAAGAGGCAGCTGCAATGCATCCGATGAGGAGGCACTTTAAGAAAAGAAGTATATTCGGTAGAAATCAGATTGTGTGGCATTGATAAAATGGTGCTAAAATGAAACTATCATACAGTGATGGAGGAAGGCGCAGCCTGCAGTTCACGACAGAATGCAACCTATCTCAGTTATTAGCTGTTAGTGGCAAGCACAAATTGCTGCCCATAGATCCAGTGCATGGGAATAGTGAAAGGGAATAATAGAGTTTGCATGCACTATGTGAGGCAGATTAATGACTGAATCTTTTCAGGACTTTGTCCTTAATCTTAGAAACGCATACACAAATGGTAAGGAAAATTACACACCGCTCCGATTTGAAATGAAGGTGATGGGAATCGGCACAGTCCTAGCAAAGTACTTCAAATACATAAATAAATAAAAATGGACTCTCCAATGCACTAATCTGTCTTACCCAATACATCTTCCTCTACCTATACGCTATGCCTCTTCCCAAACCTCATTCTACTACCATGATCGCAGTAAACCCGCTCTAGAGACTCTTCCCTACTCCATCTCACCCTTTACTCATCCCAAACCTCATCCTATTACTAGGATCTCCCAAATAACACTTTCTAGACTCTTCCCTCTATCCCTCCATTATCCCATTTGATCTAACTAACAGACTTGCATGTCCACTGCTCATATTTTCGAGTACTAATCCACCACTAATCCATTTGGGTTCCGGAGTAGCGTTCTACTTGCCGAACCTTGCTTCAGCACCTAGTCAGGGGTAGTAGGCACTATATAAATGCCAGTACAATAAGAAATTATACAAGACGACTAGAGCAGTGGTTCATAACTTGTGGTCCGAGGACCCCCAGGGATCCGCAAGGCCTACTCCAGGGATCTTGCATGGGTTTTCCAAATAAAATATTAAGACTAATTTATTAAAATTAATAAAGTATATTAAATAAAGAAGCAACATTAAAAATGTGAATATTTCAATATTTTAACATTTGTTTGGTGTATACTTGTTGTTCTGTTTTTGTGTATTGCTTTGAAGTTCAGATCATAGAATTTGCTTTGGCCGGTAGTCTCGAGATTCAAATAATGACTCAGTGGGGGTCCCCGAATATCAGTAACGATTCATTGGGGGTCCACAGAAGTTAAAAGGTTAAATCTAGTTATCCAGAGTATATTTCTGGATGTTTTTTCACTTGGAAATGTGCAATCAAGTTCCCTGCTAGGACTGTAAAAGATCTATACTTCAATTGAGCATTTGTAGAATTCAATGACATTTTAAACATGTCATATCGGTTAGGTGATATGCAAGCATAATATGACCTCATTTTTATACAGGTCATACTTGTCTTCCCCCTAAGCACGAATAAACTACCGAGCTCTTTTTCCCTATTCAAGAAAGTAAAGCAAGAAAGCATCTTTATCAAAAGAATAAACATATTACAAGTGCAGGCTTGGCTGGGCGGTCACATGGGACAGAACAAAGTTCATGATTGTCTTTGTGTGAGTAACTCAATAATGTTGCTCAAACAGTGCTAAAGTGACTAGTCTGTCCACTCTTGAAGGATAACCTTTGCAGCAATTATCAGTGTTGACTAGGCACAAGAAACTCACTGGATATCAGCAATGACAACAATGGAGAACAATTAGCCACCAATAAACCGATTAGATAATCTTTCAACACCAATTGTTTGAGCAAAAGGGCAGTCACTGGGTCAAAAGTGCTTCACCCAAGGAATGTCTAGACTTCCATTTAGAGGTGTCTGTTCTCACGCTGCACTCCCTGAAATAATAGAATATTCATCCTAAGGTGCACCTTAACATGAATTATCAAAAAGGTACCAGTCAGGAGGGTTTCATTTGTCTCAAAGTATCTCTTGGGGAACAATTACGCAGGGAAATTCTAAGGTCGCCAATACGGTAGCACAAAGTTCGTGTCACGTCTATGTTGGGGGGAGCTCCACATTAAATGAATGGCACCATCCCCGACTGTACCCCAAACGTTACCAGTTTCTAGCGATGTACATAACTGTTTTACTACATAATTAAATTGTGAGTGTTTTACTTACACTTCTATAAAGGCACTGGTTGTCTAGGTTTGATAACTTCAGAGTGCTGAGATATATAAATAATAAAAGCAAAGCAAAAACACAGGAAACAAACTATGTCCAGCCGGACAAAGGAGCCCTCAAGTTGCATTCTTCGATCACAGGCCCACAGAGAAGTCTACAATGAAAAGTTTTTGTGCATAGTTCAGTTTTGGGGAGCTGCCTGGATCAGAGGTAGTTTGGCTGTGCTCTCAGTTAGGGATCCTGAGTGGTACAAGATTCAGGATCCTGAACTTCCCAAGAACAGCATTGTATTTATGCCAAATAAAGCGGCCATAAGTGATTAGATGCCGATATAAGATCCATGTTAAGGGTGTAATGAGCTGCCAACTTTGTAGGTAGGCAGGAGTGTTCCAGGAGGCCTTGAGAAGAACGTAGATCGCTTTGAATGTGATCCCGGATTCCTACGGGAGCCAGCCAGGGCTTAACTTAGAAGAAGTGCTGGCCCAACGTTTTGGTCAGAGGCTCACAGCTGAGCTACCATATGGTGGGAGTGCCAAATACCAAGGTACGGTCTTGATTCCACCTCATGCCCCTTTCATCCACCACCACACTGTCTCTACCACCTTCACTCACTTTTACAGGTTCTCTCTCGTCGGTGCTTTGTCCCTTTGTCACGTTTTTAGTGTTTCTCCTCCTCGTCCTTTCCTCCTTGTGTTTTTCTCTCTCTCTCTCTCTTGCTCCGTTTCAACGTCTGATGAGGAAAACGAAGTCACGGTCCCTAAAAATGAGTGACGGTGGACCCAACCTGCCTAAATTATGCACAGTCAGCAGCACATTGCTTACAGGAATGTGTGGTTGTCACACTTTTGCATTCTCATTTTAGAGCCTTTGTAGACCCTCTATTGGATTCTTTGGAAAGCCTGTGCAGATCACATTGCAGTTGTCTAGTCACCCCATCACAAGACAGCTTGCTAGATCAATAAGATGAGGTGTGCAGAAGAGGACAACGTTTCCAAAACCTGGAGAGTTGCAGACGGAAACCTTTCGCTACATATCTGCACCCTTTAATGACCCAAGATGAGAAATAGTTGTCACCAGGGAAGACTAACCACTGGCTTGAGTGAGGGTGACCCAAAAGTCTCAGCAGAAATCACTGAACTTGGAGCTTTCTTAGCGGCGGCAAGCATCGTCCTTATGTAGCAGGGTGTTGATTGAAGGTCCAGAAGGAGTGGGTCTATGCAAGACCCTCAAACTATCCATATAAGATCTATTTACAAACAACATAACTGCAAATCATTTACATAACACTCTGGTATCCTAAATATCTGGCTACAGCACTCCTGGACCTACATTGGGCACCTCGGTGAACTAAAAATTAAATTAACCTAAAATAGTGAGATCTCACCAACTTCCCAAGTAGTAAGAGGGGAAACATTGTGATGTTTCAAATTGCGCAGGCGTACACTGCAGCCTTAAGCCTACAGGCGCAACCACACAAAAACTGAGCCTTCCTCTTGGCAACAAGTCTGCGGACTACATTCTCAGAATGTGAACTTGCAGATAAGGCTCCGATTTTGGAAGGCAACAGACTATGAAACTGAAGCGCGTTGCAGAAATCTGCTGCAATAATGTATCTATTGACTGACATTTCCGACAGCACAACGCTGTGCAACAAAAATAAATAGAAGTATAAAAACAATATTTTACGTTTTAAAAGACAACAATAGAAGGAATACAAAAGAAATTCAAACTTTGGGCAATGACAAAAAGAAAAATAAAGCAGTTAGTTTAAATTGCCAGGTATTTGTGATTTTTTTTTTTTAAATATAAAGACCTATTTGAAGACTTTCCTAAAACAGAACAGCTCACTTAATGAGTGGCCCGTCCAATCTAGAGTGGTCAGCCCCTAGAGTAGACATCTTCCCCCAGTGTGGTTCTCACAGGCCCCCACACCCATGGCAGGTGACCACTGCATGGTAGGATTCCAGTTTATCCAGCATTACAGACCGTCTGCAGATGCCAGACTGCCACCCCCCACACAGTATCATACGCTTCCCTCTGGAGATAGCCCGTGCTTGCTGCAGTGAGCACAGGCAACTACTGCAATCCTAGGCTGTTAATTCAAGCAGAGAATTCTGTATGCAAAAAATGACTTCTCACAAGTGTGAAGCTCCTCCCAAGGGGATTATGGGCCAAGAATCCTCGCAGGACCAATTGCAGTTGCTTAGCCATCCCTTCCCATATCCGCCTCCAAACACAGCATGGGGATGCTGGGATCCCCTTAGCGCAAGTCTCTCCAGGGAAATTACAGGGCAAATCAAGGGTTCTGTTTGCATCAATGGGTTATGCCCAACCGAATATTACTATCTATCACGTTTCTTTTCTTAAACGAAAGCCACGTCGCACTGTGTGGACATAGAGAAATCTAGGAAAACTTGGTAATAGGAATCACTTTCAAAAGTCTTAGCACAATCACAACTCATCATTCCTGCAACACTTAGGGCCCCGATTATGATGTTGGGCGAACCGCCAGCAACAGGCCATCGGTGGCCGTCCGTCTGACATCTGGGGCCGCATTATGGTACGGTCTGAGGAACTGACTGACGAGCCAGTCGGACAGTCGGTCGGATCATAGTCCCTGCAATAGGGGTGGTGCCTGCTCAGGTACTGCAGTATGGATTACGATGGCCCTTTCTGACAACCTTTCCATGGTGGTCTGACAGCCATACAAAGGGTGTTGGAAAGGAACTTTAGAGGTCCTAGCAGGGCCCCGGTCCCCCTCCCCGGGCCTCCGCTATGAGGCCCGGAGGGCACCTGGCGAGCCCCTCAAACAGCAATTCCACATATGCCAGGCCCACATGGTATAGATGTTTGCAAACATATCTTACTGTTGTGGTTTGTGCTGCAGCCCTTTTCCAGCGGCAGCACAAGCCACAATAGTAAAGGCTATGTTTCTAAGCGCCGTGCTGGCGGTCGCATTGTAATACGGCAGGTGAGACCTTCGGCTCCTTGTCGAGTTGTCCCATTCCCACTACATTGTCCAATCGCTCGCTCGTCCGACCGGCATCATAATGGAAGCCGCATTAGTGCACCTGCATGAAGCGAGTGCGCTTAGAAGCTTTTCCATCACAGAAACCCTCATTCCCACGAAAGCACAACGGGTGTCCTCGAGTTGAGTAGACTGATAGGCAAGTTAATACTGTACATTCCAGTAGAAACACACAGGTGTTGTAAAGCTCTGAGGCGAGGCCAATAAAGAGCTGTAGGGGAGGCCGGGGATATGGGTAAATGAAACAACAATCTGAGGTGAAGTGATAAACAGGAGCATGGAGAGGTTCACCACTTCTCCTGTGATGGGAAGACGATTATTTGATCCAACTGAATAAACGGAGGTGGAAACTATTGATCGTTGTGAGGTATCACTCAGTACAACATCAGGAATTTGTGCCAGCCTGAATTTTCTGTGTGATATGCTCTACAGGCGTCCTATTTTTTAACCTACACATGATAATCAAACTCTCCAGAATACCCATAGTCCTAACACCCAAAATATTATGATTTGCATTGGTGTTTTTACTATCCTCTATCGCCCAAATCCCTGCACGAGGTACACACTATGTCGATCTCTGATCTGCCTTTCTCTTAAATTCTAACTCCCTAACCCCATAGGTTGGCGACTGCTCCAACTATGCAAAACAAAACAGATCTGGGCAATTTTTCTTTGAAAAGATATGGCACACTCTAGTCTGACACGAGCACAAAAGCTTCTTTGGCAAGAGAGCTGCAGAACACTGCTCCCATATCCGGCCCAAAAAAGGAACAAAGAAAGTGTGGTAGGAGTAAAATTGGTCAAAGACCATCAGGTCGATGGGGCACAGCAAGAAGACAAAGAGACATGGAACTGCCTTCAGTTTCATTTTTACAACATGGGATAGTTCTACTGCTTTAAAGACATTTGCGAAAGAAGTAAAATTAATAGTGTCTGGGGAGGCACAGATTAACTGTAGTAGCGCCAGTCTGCTTCAGTGTAAAAAGTGTGTGTAAGCAGTTTTCTGTAGAAAAAACACAAACATGTGGCATTAATACAGAAAGACGGAGGCCAGCCTATGGAACGCACTGCCGCCCTGTAATTTCACAGCATCACCACAGCTCCAGGTATATATATTTTTTTTCATATTCAGGGCCATTCCCCAAACCGTTACCACACGGCTTTGACTCATCGCTGTTGAGCACGGGGAGGTTGCCTTGGTTCACAGGAGGCAAAGCTTTGAGTGGGGCCATGATGCACCTCACTGAGCAATGGTGACAAACAGCATATTGCACTCGGCACACATGCATTTATGGTTTTTCTTGGGTTTGTATACACAAAAAGTAAAAAAAAAAAAAAAAAAAAATATCTTTAACCAAAATAAGGATGCAAGGAGTTTACTTCATGCAATGAGGCAATATCTCATTGAATAGGCCTCGTGATCCTTAGCAGGCCCGCTTCAGTGTGTAAAAAGTCTCTCACATGCAATCTGTAAGGCAGTAAACAGTGTTCTTCTTACATCATTCTAACAGTGGGACCTATGCACTTACTTTAGTAAAAAGTGTGGGAATGTACACGTATTAGTACAGTTGGTATAACCAACATATTATTGGACCGCTTTCATTTTCACTGAAATGTTTTGGAACAGAAAGGTCAAACAAGCGCTGCAACTCAACCAAATGCGATCACTACTTACAGTACTGAGTCATATGAGCTCTCGAAAATTATTTCAAAAAATTGGGAGTTATTGAGGGCGGAAGTCATACTTCAAGATGTAGTCAGTCCAATGCCTTTAATAACATGCAAAAAATGTCCATCACTAAAAGGATAAATTAGTTACTTATAAAGGTTTCCCAAAACATAACTGCCTGACATCCAACTCTTGTTTTTTTTCTTCCAGTGCGGATTCTGCAAACCTTGTAAATTCAGCACTCCAAGATCAGAAGTGGTGAATCCAGACACCGGATACAAGTATTTCATTAAGAAATGTATTACATGTAATACGGAGTTCACGATAGAAGGGAGTCAATGTCCATGCCTCAAACTGTACATTGGGAGTACGGTCTTTGCAGTGAAAAAAGAGACTCCTAGAACATATCAGGGCTATTACCCATGAGGATTCAAGCTATGGTACAGCCAGACATTTCTCAAGGCGTGGGGGGGGGGGGGCGGGGGGGGGAGGGGGCAAGGGGAGTCCACAGATCTGTTTAGCTGAAGAAGGGTCTTCCTGAAGGTGTCAGGGAGGGGTCACGTCCGATGTCTGCCAGTAGCTCGTTCCAGGTCTTGGCTGCAATGTGAGAGAAGGATCTTCCACCTGCTCTGGCTCTGTGGATGCGCAGGGTTTCGGCCAGTGCGAGGTTGGAAGATTGGAGGTTTCTTTTGGGTACGTGGAAGTTGAGGAGGATGGATTTTAGGGGGTCGCCGGTACTGGCGGTGTTGGAGGCCGGGGTGGCGGTGAGGGTCTGGTGGCAGTGGAGGCAGGAGAACTGACCGTGGGTCTTGTTCGGTGAGGCCTGTTGGCATTCTCTAAGTCTTCCAGGGTTGAGTGCAAGGAGGGTGGTGGTGTCGTAGCGATGGGTAGGAGGAGGTCCAGGGTTCCTGGCGCTGGCCACTGACGGGCTTGCCTTTGTTGAGCCTTCGGCGCGACCGCGCAGCGGCCGCCATTAAGTAGGGGAGGTGGGAGGGAGGAGAGGCTGGGAGCGGGAGCATTCCAGGGGGGGAGGGGGGGAGGAGGGCCACATGGGCAGCAGCGGCAAAAGGAACAGGCAGGCACGATAAAATAAAAACAGTGGTAGAATTAGAGAAAGACACAGATGGGCACAATAACAGTGGCACAACAGGGAAAAATTGAGAAAGAGAAAAAAAAACAATGTCTGAGAAAGGTTACGGTGGTTGCAGGGAGTCTGGTCCCAGTTGGAGCGGGCACAGGAGCGGACAGCAGCCTCGAACCTCCCAAGGAGGAGGTCAGGAGGCACAGCAGAGCTGCAGGGAGAGAGTGGACCTAGACCGAGGTTCGGAGGTCTTAGTCCTATATTAATATTATCACGATTGTGATTAATAATATTTGTTGATAACAATGAAAACAAAAATGCAATAAAAAGTTATTGATTTAAAAGAATGATAATGTAATAGTACTGATGCAAATAAATAAGCAGTTTTTATGTTGATTCTGCATGGCGAGTAAAGTAGGGAGTGCTCTAATCCGTGTTTACAGGCTCAGCTGGCTTGTGGTAAATGTGATTTGAGGTGTACGGCAGGCTGTACTTAAGTGTGCTGCTACAAACTGTGTCACAATTCGACCTGCATTGAGGTTAGGTGAAATATATTGTGTTATGTCTATGTTTGTGCATACTGCAGTTGTTCTCTGCTACACTAGTTATCTTTATTTAAACCATGCCCCTACTTAGATAGGCCACACCCCTTTGAGATTTGCCCCGCCCCTTTAGAGCACCCCCAGTTTTTTTTCCCCACTTAAAGCCCTGACTAAGAGGTCATCCTAAACCCTATACCCTGGATAGAGGTGTGTGGTAAATCATTAATCAGTGCTTTTCGATGAGGGCTATCAGCACCTAATGCAATGATTATCCACTAGGGTGTTTGGATTAGCATAAGTTATATATCATGTAACCATACAGGATTGCTCGGACAGTGTAGCTATTTTTGCAAATCAATGCATTCATATTTATATCTCTGTATTGATGAATTACTTAACTATGTCTGATTGAACAACTCAGTCAATAGGGCTATCTGTTGGATTGCTCAGACTAATACCCATTTGAGTTTACATTGACATATTTATGAATTACTTTTGTATCACATATGATTCACATAGCATCTATTAATTGTATTACATTGTCGGACTGGATATATAGGTTGCAGTCATGCTTAGTCACCAGTACGATTACGTTGAAATTGAGCCTTTGGGCAGACCGACGCTTCCAGCATACCTATCAATGTTGTTATAGAAACTGTCTCCTGGAAGTGAATCAGAATATGGATTATGTAAACAGCTAGCCATGTTATGTTATGGTTTTGGCTCTTGTAGCATTTTCAGTCTATCTTCACTGTTTTTTTTTTGCTATTTATGGCACCCATTGGATGAAGTGGGATCATGTGATCAAGACCACCAAGGATGAAACACAGCATGCCCCTCTGTTTCCGACACCTAATAAATTAACTATGCATTACCTCCTCGTTAGTCTTCCTCGCCACATGACTAACAAAGTGAGCTTCAGCTCCACACCAGAACGCTCCAAAGCAAAAAGTCAGCCTCCCATGCCTTCCCAATATGGTCGACCCATTACACCTTTGACCTCTATAAGAGGCGGGCCGGCCCAACCCATTAGCCTGACACTACCAAGCATAAACATGAAGCCGATAGCCAGACAGGGAGGGAGGGATGGATGGGAATTCATGTGGTGAGGAAGACTATACTCGGAGTAATGAAGGTTACCGGTAAGTAACCGGGGCAACCCTGAAGCTGCCCACGTACGTTATGTGGAACACTGGTGATAGATAGATAGATAGTGTGTACATACACAAAACAAATCTCATGATAGGACCTATTCTTAGTGACAAGGGATAAAATGATGTTACGTGAGAAAACTTGGAACCACATAGGAGTTGAACGGATAAACGACCACAGAAAAAAAGCTCAAATTGACAAAAATGGCAAGCGTTAAGAAACAAAGTAAATAAAAGTCCACACGTACTCATTCGTGCAAACATTCTTTAACTGTAATTTGCTAATGCAATCAAAATTAACGTACAGACTAAAAAAATCTCAAGTGGAAACAAAATAATAATGCCCTCTTCTACATAGCGTTCAACCTTTACTTCTGCCATTTATTAAAGCAATAACCGCAGGTGTTGCTACCATCCATTGAACAATACGCACAAAAGTACCCTTGAACCTTAGCACAAAAGAACATTCAGCAGGATCAAAAGGACATGCAGAAAACAATTCCAGGGCCTGTGCGCTCTCGTCCACGGCTGCCCTTCAAGTCCGCCCCTCCCCCTTTCAAAAACACATCACTCCTCTTAAGCAATTGTCCTGGGGTCCAGCGAAGGTCAGGCAGAGGAAACAACACTCCAGTCCTATGATGTATCCGGGAAGCCAAATCTGTGAACTGGGACTTCCAAAAAAGGATCTGGCATGCAATGCAAGCAGGAATCATGGCATGAAGGCCTGCTTGAGGCTCTGCGGGGAGCTAGTCAAGGAAGAGTAGCGACAGAAAGATAGGGGTGACCCTACATCAGGAGGAGGGCGCTGCATCAACAAAACAGAAGGTGTGTATTTGTAAGCGCACGTTCACCCGTGGGCATCTTGGTGCTGAATAACGGATGTTTATTGTTACTCAACTGAATGGTACTCGGTTTATCGACCTCAGATGGATGTAAGGCTGAATGTTGAACCTGTGACTATGATTCAATAAGGAAATTAGTTGCTCCCGCAGCAAGCATGAACCCCACCCCCATTAAGAGTGTGGGTTGAACCGCAAGAGGCGGGTCAGGCTTCCTACATTAAAAACAAACACTGACAAGGCCAATAGTTCTGCCTTTGTTTCTCTCTCACTGCAGCTAAAGGCATGCATGCACACGTCTGTTTTTTCTGGCGTAGGTTGCAGAAATGCTGTTAGACCTATTGCAATACCATAAGAAAACAAGAACAGTTATTGCTTTCTGCAACAGAAACCATACAGTGATGCGACAACCTGCGATGACTAGGTAGACTTTACAGATGTAAAATAGTCCCTCAGGCATTTCTAGAAGACGGAATGATCCATCAAACCGCCAATAGCATGAGATAGGACAGCCGGCTGTTACCCTGGGGAGAGCTAAAGCTTGTTCTGCATAGATGTTTAAGTATTTCGTAACAAAAGGCGATGCAGACAATTGTGCTATAAAGTAAACCCTAAAAATTAGTGGAATTAACTCTTGCAGCAAGGGCTAGGGGAACTCGGGGAGTGGGGGACACTGCAGGTCTCGCTGCCTGTGCAAGAAAAGTAGGGGTGCAGGATGTGGGTGGGGGCATGCTTCTTTCTCTAACAAGAAAAGCACTGGTGCTGGGTTTATACTTCAGTAAGTGTGTGTGGGGGGGGGGGGCTAGTGTAAGTGGTGCGGCATCCTTCACCAATTGGTGCTAATGGTGCAGTTATCCTTGTCGGGACTCTCTGGGATATATGCCGTTCTAAGGAGGGGGCTGGGGGCAGATGCTTCATTGCCAAAGCCTGCCTGAGCTGAGACAGCCTTATTCAGCAGGTGGGGGTGTTGAGACCCCCCCCCCCCCCCCGCCATTTCCTGGTGTTCTTTCGATCAGCAGGTGGGAACTGGGAGTGGCTGGTTCATGAGCTGGGGTGGGGGTCATCAGGCCTTCTCTGCCAGGGCCTCCGTTCGCTGTGACCTCCTCGTCCAGCGAGCACGTGGGCTCTCAGCCCCCCTCCTCCGGCGGTGAAGGGGGAGCGAGGCCTTTCCGCTGCCTCAGACCTGCAGGAATGCAGCTGCTCCCACCAGCTGCATGGGAGATGTTTTCAGATTTCTGAAGTCTGGGGCACGGTGGGCGGGTGCCCGGGAAAGGCTCGAGCGGAGGAGAGAGACCGGGAGATTGTTGGAGGGGAGAGTTCTGCCGTGGCAGGTCCGAGGCAGCCACCGGCAGTGAAGATGGGGCGAGGAAGAGAATTCACGGGGAAGGGCGGCAGCTGCGGGGTGACATGTTTGCTGGATGAGAGGAACCCACGGGGCGAGAGAGAGAGATGGCGAGGCGGCAGTAGTGTTCTGCCTTCCGGGCAGGGGATATGTTGGCTAAGATACACTATGCGGTACAGGCAAGAGGGTGAAAGAGAGACACCAGCAGCTTAGCAGATGTACAATAAATCACGTCACTTGTTGCCTCTTAGTCTTTCCTCCGATCGATCACAGCGTGGCAACAATTTTCAAGACTCCCCCCCCCCCCCCCCCAACAAAAAAACGACGCTAACAATTTGCTCAGGTTTATACGCTGTTCTTTATTGAACCCAGTATCGCCAACAACTTCAAGAGTGGGGAGAAACCGAGATTTTAAAAAAGAGTTCTCGAAACAGTTATTCGACATGAACTAACCAAAGAGTGTAAACACTGTTGCTAGTACAATATCAACACGTTTTGCATCTAAAACACGATTTTGTGACAGGCACAGAGATGACCTCTGCCCCCATGCCTTAAAGTCCCCCAAAACTGCCCCCTCCCCTACAAGTCCATGACCCCACGCCTGCAGCAAACAGTTACAATGCTCGTCACCAGAGGCTGCTTTGCAAACAATGGTATTGACATTTCACCTGATTACCAATATACAATGTGGTGAAACGTTTGTTACGAGTGAGACGAGCGTGCAAGGGAGCGATGGGCTCGCAGAAGAGGGAATGCGGGTTCCACCCCTTCCACCTCCTTTCCTTTTTCTTCTGCAACAACAAAAGCTTCCTGCCTGCCCCGCAACAGCCTGAGTGAGATACAAAGTATAGTGCCTCACCAGCACTTTTCCCATTCACACAAGTCTCACAAGCAAAGCACGGTTGCACCCTCCCCGCCAGGACGGAGCCCTCTTACCTCCTGCCACCTGCTGGGGCTGTCCCCCCAGTTCCCCTGCGCATCCTCCTTCCTGGCTCTCCATGCTGGGCCGGGATCCCACAGAAGGACTGGGTGCGGCGAGGGGGTCTCGCGTCCTCTGTCAGTCCGCCTCCCTGGGGAGGTGCCGCATTACTCCCCACCAAAAATATATTAAAAACACAAAATAAACTTAAAAAAGCAAGCGCCCTGGCCTCAGTTTGATCCGGGAGCCAGCATCACGTTTTAAACATCCAGATATCGCAAATGAAAGAAAAACACATCCATAAAATTGTAGTTAGAGCCCAGGTTTAAAGGGACAGCATGGGTGAGCTCCGCTCCCTCCCCACAGGGCGCAGCTGGTGCGCTTTCTCCTTTCTTTGGGGTGTTTTCCTCCCTTGGTCCCCAGCTCCAGGGAGGCTGTGTGTCAGCAACGACTCAGATTCACACAGAGAGGAGAGGCAGTTAAAAAAAAATCCCTTTTCACATCAGCAGCTGATGGGCTGCTATTGTAACGCTCTAGCCCTGCCTCTAGAACTGGGCGATACCACTGCAGTTTGGAGGGGGATAGTCTGCACGGCTTCCGTGAAAGCAAAGCGTGGGTTGGGTGGGGGCATAGCTAAAGCACATGGGAGGGCTATAGAACTGAGCAGGGAGTCCAAGGGGTGATCAGGTGACAGTTCAGACACTGGGCGCTGAGGTAAAACGGAGACAAGTGTAGCTCTCCCCTGCATGCGTTGCCAAATTAGATGCACCCCGCGAGCGTGTTGAGACTATCTAGGGAAAGTTGGATTCCTTTGGCTGGGCGCACAGATGGTGAGTCACTCAGAGCCGAGACCGAACCCTGTCCGAAGATTCAGCCCCCTATCGAGACGGAGGAGGGGGGCACTGACAATAGCACGCAGGCCTCGTCGTCAGAGGCGTTAAGTGGATGGATGAAAGGGGCACAGAGGTTGAACGTGATGCATGGGTAGGGTCTGTGAGGAGAAAACGCACATTGATTTGTGCGTTTGCTTCTTGCCATTTTCGACGTGTAATTGAGCTAGCCTCTGATAGCTTTTCATTGGCAGATATTTCCGACAGACCTCAGTGAGAGTAAACGAGGCGCTACAAGTGCTTGAAATAGAAGTGCAGGTACTCTATTTCAGAGTACCTACTCGCTCATGAGAAGTGCCGGTACTCTTCAATTAAAAGTATTATACCCTTGCTGAGAAGTGCAGGTATTCTCACTCTGAAAACAAAGTGCAGGTTCTCAGTGCCTGACAGTACCGGCAGATTTAAAGCACTGGGTAATTGCACTCCCCACTGGTTCATATCTAGCCGCCATTCCACCCCTTCTTTCCAAGGAGTACTTCTTCGAAGAAATCCTCTTATAGCTCCCTACAAACCTGTCGCCCCAAACAGACAACGCTATTCAACACGACAGAAAAAAACACACACATACACCCCCCACACACCAGCATGTTATCACGTAACCCCCTGTATCCTCCAGCAGGTCATTTTACAGCCATTACCTCACACATGCATACCCCTGCATACTTTCACAAACCCACCAAATGATCCTCGCATATCCCCAACAGGTTATATACCCTCTGTATATGCTCCCCCCACCTCCAATAGGTACTCGGCTTACCTTGATTAGTTCCATCTTAACTACCCACTGACCCTCACGCAGCCACAGTGATGAGCAGTCTCCCACTTGAACCCTTACTAAAACTGACCCGTGGTGCTCTGAAGTCACCATAAGGCTGCGTAGAGGCCACATAACTCACCCTTCATATATGCCCAATGGCTTACATTCAGTGCGAATAAGTGTGGTGGTATCCTGAGCACTGTGTATTTTCCCAATGATGCCATGTTATAATCCACAACACATATAGGGCCCAAATTAGCTGGGTGCCCAATCTGTGCCCAGTCACAAAGGACTGGAAAGTAAAATACACATAATGCATGTTATTCCCTCCATTCCGGCGGGTGCTAACAACACATTTAGGTCCCTCTGGTAACAGTGCAATTAGGTAAATGCTTGCTGAGCATGGACAGTTTCTTCAGCTGCAAATTACAGGGGGAAACACCGACTGTTTGTTCTCCTACCATAACTTGTTTTGGGCACCAATAGGAGTTTGAACCCAAAATGGGGTATGTAGCCCAATCATTACTAGTGCCTTCTCTGGAATGTCTCCCCCTTGCCAGAAACCCTCCCTTCCTTCAGAATGCATTTATTACAGGGCCTACTGGTGTATGTCTGCTTTCACCTCTTCAACCTTGATTCTAGCCAGGGCTCTCGCCATTGATCCGCCCCTCATTGAGTAGCGAGAATAGTTGTACTTTAAAGGGTCCCTCCAGCCAGTGATGTCACAATCGGCTCCACAACCCAACCAGACAACTTCAAAGAACAGGACATTCTGGATTTGCTCATGAATTTTGATGATGCAGGATTGGGCAAGAGTCTGCAAACTAACGACAGGGAACACCTACTCGCACACCCTGACTGCAATACAAAATTCTTTAAAATGATTGTACCAGTTTGCAGAAAGTCTCAATATTGCAGCCCCCCCTTATACTTTGCATATCTTGGAAAACACACAACAGGCAGACACCAGTATGACACTTCCTGTAGTACCACTAGGTTGAGAAACTAGCAAATGTTGCTCTTTACAAAAACATATTAAAAAAGCCTTTCACAAAATGGCCCCCTAAACTTCTCACTAGTATACATTTGCATTTACTTCTCTTCTTTCCAGGTTCTGTTTTTAGGTCTGTCCTATAGATAGTGTTAGCTGTTTGTTGTGCAGAGACCAAGTTGTGTACAATACCCATTTTATGCGGAATTATGTGTTAGCCCTTTGCTTTGCCTTGTTGTCAATCTCATTTGCTTGCTTCTTATTTGAAGATTTTGTTCGGGTCTGGATGCTTACCCTCATTCCGTTCTGGGTCGTCCGATGTATGAGAGACTGTTTCTGGAATCCATGATGTCACCATGCAAGTCCCTCAAGAAGCTGCCACATTCCCAGGAGGAAAAAGCCAAGCCAAAGGCTTCATAAACAAACTTGCTGGATGAAGACTTCACAGGGTTTAAGAAAAACCAGGAGTCCGTAATCCAAATGTGGAATACTTCAGAAGCGAGGAGTCAGAATCAGCAATTGGAGGGAGTGAGGAAACAAATGAGGGAATGCAGCTTTTTTGTGACACATCCTCCAACCGCACTGAAGCTTTTATATTTTAAAAGAAATGGAATAGGAAATGACATCAACCATAACACGACGTGAAACACACTGGATTGGGAAAATCAGAAACGAATCAAGGAAGAAACCGCATTGATGGAAAAAGAAAAAAAAAAGAGTGTGAAAATCCGAAGTGGACTAGCTGCTCTAATCCTTAGACACCATCTTGGAGCTTAAGGAACAAGGCGCAGCAGCTAGAAGCCCAGGAGCACCAGGGAAGGCAGCACCAGGCGAGTAAAACCGCTGCTGGCTTCATGTGGGTTCTTCTGAGCCCTGGGAACTGAGGGACCATGCAAGGTACACCATGTCGTGGCGACACCATGACTGCAACAGTATAGCCCCCTGCTGAGGCCTCCAAGCTTCTCAGGAAAGATCTGAAAATATTGACCGACCAATCTGGGGGCATGGACAGAAGAGGTAGAGATACAAAAATGATCACTAGCAGGATAGCCTTTCCAGTGAACGAAAAACTGCAACCCAACTCTGAAAATTTGGGAATTGCAGATCTCATTAACTTTATATTCTGGTTCCCATTCTACCATAATAGGAGAAGGAGTTGAACACAGTTGAAAAGGGTTGGGTACAAAACACTTTAACTGGGAGGCATGAAACTTTGGATGAGTTTTCTAAGAGTTAGGAAGACGGAACCTAAAAGCACCAGGATTGATTTGCTTGGTTGCCACAAAGAGACCCAAAAATCGAGGACAAAACTAGAGCAGCAATCTTCGCGTCAGCAAGAACCTGGAAGATAGCCAAACCTTCTCTCCCACCATAAAGTTTGGGGCGGATCTTTATAATCTGTCGGTTTTAGTCTCCATAGCAGCTTTATAATTTTGTAAATTCCGGACCATCTCTTTTCTTTCAGAGTCAAGTCTCTGTGGAAAATCAGCAGCAGCCATAAGAAGAGTGAATAATGGAGAAAATGGAAAGAAACAAGAATGGAAACCCTAGGTAATCAGCATGGAGTAACCTTGGTAGCAGAGTGAACAGATTTGTTTAATGAGAAGAAGGGTAAGAATTATGGCCAGTTGGTTTAAGTGCATTGCAAAAACACCTGAGACACTGTACAAGACTGGTCGACCCTCTGTCTGTTCAGTAGATTGTGGATGGTAACCTGAGGACAGAGCATGATAGCTATCCAGGGTAGAGCAAATTGAGTACCAGACCTAGTAATGTACTGAGATTCCCTGTATGAGATTATAGTGTCACGGATCATATGCAGGTGGAATATACCCCCCAGAAATCTTCTTGCCATCATACTGGCTGAAGGAAGCTACTGGAACAAAGAAAAATGAGCCATCTTAGAAAAAAGTTCTATTGTGACCATGATCACTCAGTTTCCCCAGACACAGAGAGTAATCCCACAATAAAATCAGTGGAAATCGTGTGCCATGGGTAAGGAGGAACAGGCAAAGACTAGAGAAAGACAAAAGGCTTATCGTGAACCGCGTTTGATTGTAGACAAAGAGGACAAGATTTAATATAAAGCTGTACATCCTTGTAAACAGCTTGTCATCAGAAGGAACATAGGAGTCGTTTTAAGGCTGATTAGACCACACAATGACCTGCTATTGCAGTGTCATGACACATTACCAGAACCTTGGTGTGAAGGATCTTAACTGGGATGAACAAGGCCTAATGTCAAAAATCTAGATTCTGGAATTACGCCAAGGGTGCTTGACTCTATAGAGCATCAAGGTCTTCTGGAGAGATTTCAGTATGACCGTCTCTCACACAATGTATAAAGGACTTAGTTAGACCAACAACTTTGTGAGGGAGCAAAAGCACATCTGTTTCAGACTCCTCATCCAAAATGTCCAGTCTAGACACGGCATCAGCCAGAATGTTCTGTGTGCCAGCATGCCAGGGAGTAATGTGTAAATCATATTTAGAAAAGAAATAGTCCCAACAAGCTTCTCTTCTGTTTCTACATTGCATGCTATGCAGAAATCGGAGGTCTCAATGGTCCGTCTAAACTTCAAAAGGTTTGACTCCTCCATTAAAAGATCTCACCATTCCATACAAGCAGGCTTGATGGCCAAGAGATTGCTTTCCAAAACTAAATACCATTTTTGACATGAATTCAAGACATGCAAGATATAAAAAAAAAAATAGGATTCTCCAGGTTGTCCTTCTCCTGGAGCTGAAGTAGCACTACTCCAATAGAAAAATTTGAAGCATCAGTATAAATTACCTGGATGGATCTGGGTGTCTGAGAACAGGCACTTAGTTTAAAGTCTGCTTGCGATTTACAAAGGCCTCCTGGGCTCTATGGGGCCAAAGAAAAACCTTTAGTTAGGTTCTCCATCAAAGGGGCAGAAATATGGCTATTCATGTTTGCATAGTTCTTTATGCACTGTCTATACAAGTTAGCTATTCCTAAAACTCCTGTTCTCCTTGATGCACTTAGGAGTTTGTCAGTCTGAAATAGGAGAAATCTTCAGCGAACCAATACATAATCTATTCTTAGAGAGGCAATACTCCAAATACTCCACGTCTGTTGTTTCAAATTCGCACTTATCCGTTTTACTGGATAGATGTTTTCCCCTGAAGTGTAGAAGGACAGAGTAACATGAACTCGATGTTCAGGAATAGAAGCAGATAAAATCAAGATATCTTTCAGGTACACAACAACAAACTGGTTCAGGAAATCGGAGAATATGCTGGTAATTAACCTCTTGAAATCTACTGTAGAATTGGTAAGGCAAAAGGAAATGACCCAATATTCATAGTGCTCAGAGGGTGCCCGAAAGGCTGTCTTCACTCATCAGCCTTCATTACCCTTAGAAGATGGTAAGCTCCACGGAAGTCTAACATTATGCAATATTTAGCTCCCTGAATGGACTCGAGTATGTGGAAGCAGGTAAAGTTTTTTCATGGTGACCTTATTCAATCTGCAAAAGTCGATGCATGGTCTTAGGTCTTTGGACTTCTTTGGGAATAAGAATAGAGGAGCTCCAGCGGGGAATGTTGACCAGATAATGAGACCATTCCAAAGGTATTCAGCCAAATATTCCCTTAGAACATGCTTCTGGTGGTGGGTAAAGAGAGTACATTCTGACAAAGGGAATTATGGCTTTGTGTACTCTCCTGATGCCACGATCCAAATCCCCATGTGGAAGGAGTGACTAAGAAGTAGGCTTCTGAAAGTCGCCAAGGAACTCTTGATAAGCCATAGGAAAGGACAATATCTGTGCCAGTGATACTGGTCTTCATAAAGTTTGTGTACAGCTGGAGCCCAATAGCTACCTTCCGAATAAAAATTGTCTCTGCAAACATGGGAGGAACAGGAGATGACCCTGGTCTCTCAGTTGATGTAGGAATTGTGTTATTTCAGCCAGGGTATCCCAAGTACAATGGAATAGTTCAGACACTTATTAGATCAGAGGCAAACACCTTTTTTTGATTGCCTTAAGACACTAAGAGAGGAACTGTGATGGAGGCCACTATGCCCGAAGTCATGGAGATCCATTGGTAGTTTTATGAGATCTGGAGGCGACTTCTTCCCAACCAGAATTTGGAGTCTCTGGGCACAATTTAAGGCCATATGCATCTCGGAGGCACCGTAATCTAACAAGGCTGGAACAGATTTAGACTTGCCAGGAGGGACTTTAAGAACTAAATCCAATCCGAACAAGCATTAACTTGTCCCACTTAAGGAGCTGAAATCTAGAGTAGAATCTTCAACCCCTTTCTTTTTTTACAAAGGACGGACTCTGGAAGGTCGAACAGTACAGTCTTGCAACAGGTGATTTGGGCCTGTACAGTAGAGACACAAGCCTGCCTTACGTCTTGAACCCTTTCTTGTTAGACAAAGGGGCGCTAGCATAGCCAGGCGGCATTGGTTCATCAGACACATCAGGTGAATGTATTAGTATGCCCTGTAGTTGGATCAGTTTGCCTAAAAACACAGGGAGGGGGAGTATAAATGAAACTCCAATTTCTAAGTTTTGCCATTCTCCTTTCTGTAAGTCTGTTTTCAGTCAGGAGAACTTGATCCAGGAGTTTAGTAAATGAGGAAGCTCTGGGAAATCTTACCAAATTCGTCCTTTATCTTCTCTTTTAACCTTTTTTTGAGTAAGGTCACCCGAGTGCATTCCACCCAAGTGTTTCAGCAGCAAGTTCACAAAAATGCGTACAACAGGGCAGTACATCGTAATTTCCCTGAGATATCCCTCACAAAGTGTCCTCTGTGGAAGCCTCATGACTGGGTCTCTTAAACATCTTCTTGAATTTTGCCAAGAAGTTGGCATAATTGTTCAAACAAGGGTCTTCAGTGACAACTAAGGGAGTTGCCCAAACCAGAGCTGCACCAGTCAAGGAACCAATCATATACCCCACATTGGATCTGTCAGAGGAACATTGTCGAAGTCAAACGTCGTAGTAAACCACCAGGCCACCCAAAAACCTTTTTAGTCTCAAGGGATCTCCAGAATACTTAGAAGTTGAAGGACTGATGGCAGGAAGGTTGCAAGACCTGGAATGGAGTGCTTAGCAAAGGGTAGCATTCTTGGTCCTTAACTGGTCCAATTCTAGGGGTTGTTGCTTATAAACAGCGGGCAGGCCTAAACAAGGATCCATGTCAAAATAGTCAGAA
The DNA here is from genome assembly GCF_964204655.1 of Triturus cristatus. NCBI lineage: Eukaryota > Metazoa > Chordata > Amphibia > Caudata > Salamandridae > Triturus > Triturus cristatus. The sequence goes on from NC_140584.1 coordinate 405,876,702, forward strand.
ATCTTTTGGGCATCACAATATATTCAGGTTTGCATGCTTACCTGCAGTCTGGTCCGAGTCTTTGGCTATCTGATGGACAGGTGACTGTTTCTGGAAGTCACAGTGTCACCACATGCTGGAATATGTGTTAGGCAAGTGCTCTTGAGAAACTGCCACTTTCTCATGCAAAAAAAGCCAAAAGTGTAAAGCACCCCCTTGGTGGATCAAGACTTCAGAAGGGTGAAGAAAACCAGAATCCAATAGTGAAATACCTCAATAGTGAAAATTCAAGATCATCAAGTGGAGGGAGCGAGGGAACACAGCTTAATTGTGACACACACTCCAACCAGACTGAAGCCTTTATGTGATAAAAGATCAGTGAAAGGATATGACTTTAAACATCACACAACAGAAGCACAAAGGTCTTTGAAAACCAGAATGAATCAACAAAGACACAGTCATGATCGAAAAGGAAAGGAAAAGAGAATGAAAACCCAATGTGTACTAACTGTGGAACAACTTTAAAATGCAGCTGCAAACCCTCAGACATGTGATTGCTGTTTTGGAGCTGGAAGAGCAAAGAGTAGTAGCTGGGAGCCCAGGAGCACAAGGGAAGACAGCCCCGGACTATGCTTAATTTGTGGAAGAAAGAAGTCCGGTGCCGAAGCTCTGCTCAGAAGCCGGCGTCCAGTGCAATTGAACGCCAAATATCAAGGTTGGTAGTCTTTAATCCACAATTAGACACTCCTTGTCCCTTTTTAGGTCGAGCCTAGTGCAGCGTGCATGCGCTGCATTAGGAGATAACCTTTTGGAATCGGTCTGCACTTTTTAGAAACTCATCTACTTTGCGGAAGCATGCAGCAGAGGCCATCTGTTTGTAATTAGCGTGTCCGCGCAGCCGGGCTTGTTTACATTTGCCTTGCCTGTTCTAAATGCTTCCAAGATTTTCCTGCATTTTAAGTTACAGGTGCCCGCGAGCAGTGGCGCGCAGGGGCCATCTGTTGGTATTTAGCGTGGCCACGTTTGTTCTCCATAGGTTTCTTTTCACTCACTCCTTCTGCGTGCTCTTAGTTTCGCCTCCTCGACTCCGCCATCCCCACCCCACACGTACAAACACACGTAAACGCTACATTTTTCTTCTCCCTAGTTGTGTCAATATTTTCAACAGCTATATACCTCCTGAACACTCTTTACCATTGAATCCTAAGTACAATTGGCGCATGTACGATTTTCAATCTGTGTCCTCTGCAGAGAGGCCACGAATTGGATGGGCATGTAGTTCAAATATCTTTATGAGCCACTGACGAGAACTATGAGAAAATCTCACAGCCTTTAGCTTCAACTCCAAATCTGTCAATCATACCCCATCAGGAGCAGCTACCCTTACCTGGAGCATGCCCAAGCGCCTAAGGCCACTCATTTCACAGTAGGCGCTTCACAAGAGCCATATGAGGCCAGAAAAAAGAACTACAGAAAGATCTGAGAAAAGAAAATGCTCTTGGGAAATAGGGACACATACACCATGCAGCAAGAGGTAATCCCTGTGGAATCTAACTAGTAATGCATCACTGAATTATATTCAGAAGGAATTCTGCACACATTGTCAAGAAAGAGTTACTGTTTAAGATAAGAATATAAATACAGAGCCAAATCGGGTCCCGTTTCAATGTCCGAGTCTAGTTATTGTCAGTGCTGAACACTGGCAGGACAGGCCCCACTTTAAGCCTGGGGCATATCTTCCTATTCTGGGAAGAAGCGATGTATATATCATGTACGGGGTTTAACCCAAGTGAACACTCTGCTTTCAGCCGTTTCATGAAATATATACCGCAGGAAGACAAACGCCACTCGCACTAACTCTCTACCAGAGACCTGAAAAATTACATTTTGGGCAAGCAAGGTTTCTCTCTCTGAGTGAGGTATACAGAATTTGTTGAAATCCATCACCACTGACTGACCCTAAAAGGGTGCAGGTCTTCCGAGATTGTTTTAAAAATGGGGGGGGGGGGGGGGAAAGGGAGTAGTCGGTCTTCTGACAAAGACACATTAAAACAATCATTGGCATAGCCAATAGGTCTCGCTTTTGGGACCTTATAAGTATTTAGTTATGCAGCACAATATCCTTGGTGCAACAACATCAACTGTTGCATGGCTGAACACTTATAAGGTGCCAAAGGCGAGACCTATTGGCTATGCCAATGCTTGTTTTTGCTCTTGCAGGTTCCTGCTTTTGGTTAGTGATGGCTTTGCCGTCTTTTTCTTCCTCCATCTTTCCGATCTGTGTGTTTTTCCCTCTCTTGCACTCGGTAAATATCTTATACGTAAAAAAAGTGCCAGTCACCAAAATAAGCGCCCATTCCCTCCACTGGCAACCACAGGCTCAAATTAAGCACTAGCCCCAGGTGAGTGAAAATCAAAGCCTGCAGCTTTTGGCTTCATGTGGTGTCTTCTGAGCCTGGGAACTGAGGGACCATGCACAGTACCGTGGTTCTCAGGTGTGTGAGCACGGAAGATGCTGCAACTGCAACAGACTTACCTTCCTCTTCTTGTGTTTTCTCCTCCCATGAAGCATAGCTTTTTATTTCCATCCTTTTGAGCATTCTTCCACTGTTTACATTCAGGGCACTACTTTTCCAATTTGCTTTCAGCACTCTGTGGCAGTGCATGTGTGTTTTTGCTCTCTCTCATGTGCTGCTTCCCCCATTTCATCACACCCTGCCCTCACCCTGTTCTTCCCCTAGCTCACCTGTTGCTCCCTCACCCCTGACCATCAGCTTTTTTTGCAGTGTTTTTTTCCACCCCAGCACCTCTTTCTCTCCTGCCCCTCTCGGCTTGCTGTTGCTTTTTTGTGGTGTTTAATTGCTCTCCCTGCTCTTCCGTAGTTCACATGTCCCTCCCCACCAGTGTCAGACTGGGAATCCAAAGCAGCCTTGGCAATTTTCTCAGACCAGCCCCGGGGGAAGCACTGCCTGGCTCCAGGAGGCTGGAAACACTTGCTTGCTGCTTTTGTTACTGGTGGCTGACATTGTAGCACCGCTGCAAAACAGGCCCCCAGTAACAAAACCAACCCCCACTGCTCCAAAACCGCCCCCACCCTTCCAGCCTCCCGGGGAAATGCCCGATGTTTGTACAGTCAGTCCAGCCCTGCTCCCCACCAGTTTTTATAGCTATATGTATTCACTGAAAAACACAAGGGTTAAAGTGATGTTATATTTAGGTGCCGTAATGAGATAAGAACTGACTTTTAAATATGAAATTCTCCAGTTGTAGTTCAGTGAACTATAACTTGTTCCCCGTAATGCACTGTTTATAAACTCATGTTTTACACCACTCAGGGCATGTTAAATGACATCATTGATGACATCACTGTTGAGATCTCAAATGACATTATTGCCACTGGTGGCATGACCCAGTCGTTGTGACATTGTCCTATTGGGTTTGTGGACTTCAAGTAATTCAACAATCTACACCCGTCCCCAAAAGCCAAACTTTTTCCACATGCTGGACACAGTGCATATCTGTCGTGTCACTCACATTTGGTGGATATTACCTTTTCTTGCAGATATTCAGCCCCCTAGCAAAAAAAATGCCTTTGTACACTTTAATGGGGGTACCCCACTTTTTAAACCTTTTGCATTCTCCAAAACAGAGTTTGTACTCTACTCACCTTCATGGGATCACCCTCTGAAAGGCTTGACCTGCAACTTTAAGTCAAAAGGCTGACAGGTATACATTTGCCAGTTTCAAGACAACTTCTGCAAGGCCCTTTGGACAATCCTCCTTAGTTTTGTAAAATCCACTAAACACATTCCTGTGAAAGAGCACAATGGCATACTGCTTAAGAGTCATGCTTAAAACCACTGTGTAAGTTAAACCACAACAAAGTGGGTCATCCGTATGTTCTTCATTATTCAACACTCCGCAGTGCCTCAAAATCTTAAGTAAAGATCTAGGAATAAATATCTATGACTTATAGATGTCCTTGTTACTTAGAATATGTATATCGTACTGTATTACAACTATTTAATGTGGGCACATGCCCAGCCTTCCAGTATTTTTTCTTACAGACATTTCGTAACAGGCAATTGTTTTAACCTACTTTTAAACATGCCTCTGCAACCGACAACAGGTGCGCTCAGCTTTACCTTGCTTAACATGTAGTACTACTTTCACTTCAGACTACACTGCTTTGAAAATGGTGCATGATGTAACTTTCAACATGCAAAACCATGCTTGCTTCAGGGTCTTACCCTATTTTCATTCTGCACAAACACAGGTGTACACACTGTAACACTATGCTGTATATGACCACAGGATCTTTGTTACCAACTTTCTTTTTTTAAATGATGTAAAGGCTTATGGAGTAATGTGAGTAGCAGTATCAAGGATGATGTAATCATTGATGTCACCAATGTTGTTATTTGAGATGTCATCAGTGATGTCATTTACCATGTCATGAGTGGCATAATATATGAGGTCATAAGCAATGCATGACCGGGATGCAAGGTATAGTTAGTTCACTAAACTGAAACTAGTGATTTTTCGTGCTTTTCTGGATTTTAAACATTAGTTCTTATCTCATTTCAACACCTAACTATTACATCAATGTGACCCTGTTTTATTTCAGCGAATTTCTGTGTTTTCTTAATGTAAGCTAAGATCTTATTACCATACTTAACTATCTCACTTTAATCTGTAATCTGTGTTTTTTCGGTGAATATATATGCTTCTTTGATCTTATTCAAAGTTGAGCATATGCCCAAAAACTCAGACAACCAGCCCCCCTGCTACGCATGGCCTTCAGCAGTGTGCTGCAAGGAGTGCCTGCAGGTCCTGGCTTCCGTCCAGGACCTGCACTCGAACCCCTGCAAGCCCCAGCCCCACTCTAGTGCCCAGTTTCTAGCCAGGCTCTGAGCCTATTACCCCACAGGTGTCTAATCCCACACTGATCACAGCCTTTGTCCGTGGACAGTGAGGGGTGCACCTAACCCCCTGCAGTGCCCAACCTTCCTCGGGTGCCCAGCCTCTGGCCATGCCCTGTACCAAAGTCACCGCTGAGCATGTGCTTGGCTGTACGCAGAGTAAGGTTGCAAGCATGGACTGACATCTAGCTAAGCCCTGCAACTTCCTCCCATGAGCACTGAACATCCACTCCTCATGGACTTTGCCGTGGGCACCCAACCATCTACTGTGTATGGGGGCTGGATGATGGTCCTGGCCTCTGACCATGCCCTATGCCCATCGCCCCACTGGTTGCTAACCGCCTGCTGCACACTGTTGGGTAAGTTACAACTTTGACATAATGCTACAAAGTGTACTTTCCCACCCACCGGTGACATGAGTGAACTTGGTTCAGTGCACCAGCAATGAATGTGAAAGACAGGTTATTGTAACCCGGCTCAACACTATTCAATGTGTGATTAAGATAGAGGCATTGCTTTTGGGTTACTAACAATCCCATAAAGGGATCAGGGACATCGTGGTAATAGTAATACACCGTATTTCATTATTCAGAATATCACACATACTGTACCAAGAAGAATGAACACTTTTAAGTAAAAAAGTATTTATTACTACAGGAATAATCTGTTTCTCAGTAAGTCTAAAACAACAACACATCAAGAAGGCAAATTATAAACAATGAGAATAAAATGAACATTTCTGACATTGTTAAAATGTTATTTAAAATCTAAAACCCTAACACCTACTTCTATGCACTATACTAAGAGAGGATGGAAGGCAGAGCAACTTGCAGTCTAGAATTTCTTAGGGAGAAGAAACGCACTGCGTACCTTGTCGACAGTGAAGGCTGTCTTTATCAGCAGAGGCTTGAAGGCAGAGTTCTCTGTGAAGGGCAAACACATGCTTCAGTAGCAGTCAGTCCATATTTCTCTGGGACTTGGCTTTATCAGCTTCAGGCGGGATGTAGCATCTGTGAAGTGTGTGGCAATAGGTGAGACCATCTCTTGCAGAATCTCTGGAGATGATCTGGAGAAGGACCTTTCCTGACAAGTGGCAAATCTTATGTACTAAATCCTATCACAAATTGGAATTTCTGGAATACGTTTAGGAATGTATGATGTAGATTTTGTGTATCAAGGTGTGCATCCCGTACATTTCCTTATGAACATATTTGGTAAAAGGACATCAATTCAGGCTAAATTATTTTGGTTATATGTCTGTATGTGTTCTTATTTAACCGTGACATGGTGAAAAGTAGATATTTGACCAAGACAAATGTCGCATTAAGTGTTGTATCTATGTCATCTATCAAATGACTTGACACTTTCACAGTTCTTAGAAAGCTAAGGTCAGAGGGTCTCTGTGTCTAATGGCAGATATGACAATGATTCTGCATAAATCGGGAAAGATGACGTCTTCCATTGTTTCTAAGTGAGAAGATGGTGACCTCCATTAGCCAAGATAGAGTCAGGGCATACATAAAATAGAGTCAGACCTTAGGGACCCTACATCATCCCTGGCTTGTACATCTGAATGTGACGTCATAGGTGTGTATTTAACCAATAGGGATTCATCTAATGTATAGGAAAATCCATGCTCTCAAATAATTGAGTTCTAAAAAAAAACGAACTCAAAAATATACACTTAATCAAACTATGTGTAAAATATAAAAGAACGCATTCAATATGAAAATATAGATGAAGCATAAACAAAGGCAATCAATACATCATAGATGCAAATGGCAAAAATGATACGTATAGTAAGGATAATGAAGCACAAACACTTTCAAACCTCTCGTTATTTCAAATGATCAGTATATATTTTGTAGTCTATCTTAAGGGTTTTATGCATTTTGGCGATTAAACATACCAGTGATGATATAGAATAGGCCAGATAAAAAATATACAATATAAAAATAAAAGCAAACATTAGAGAGAGTCTTATTAGAAAGGACAGTTTTTCTTCAGTTTATAGAGAATATAGGCTTATGTCGTATATAGGGCCAATGCATGTTGTCGTTCGATGGTTGGCTCACGTGTAGAGTTCATTCCTCATCGGATGTCGACATTGTCGAGTACACATGTAGCATACAGAGCATTTTCATAGTTAACAGTCTGTGTATTACTTGCTCGTCTGAGGCACTCGATGGTAATTGCAGCTCCTCTCCAGAGGGCTTGAAAGATAACAGTGAGTCGAGCCACTCATCAAGAACTGCATCAAAAAGTACCACTGGTAATATTGCTCTGTCATAGGTAGCATCCTGCAGAAGGGACAGATGCATTGCTCAGCATTGTTTCTGGTGCTCATATAGAGGTTTAAGAATTGTTTCCATATCAAAGTAAGCCACAAGGCTTCTCCAGATGTAAGTCCAAGATGATTTCAGTAGGACCGTTTATGCACCAGAACACAGGTTTTCCTTATGTAGTGTCCGTTTCACATAAGGTGAGTATCTAGTGCTCGCTGAGTTCATATAGCCAAGCATGTCTCATGTAGCATGCTAGAGTGTCTCTGCAGCTTTATTATGATGTCACTCAGCATGCCAAATCCAGTCACAAATACCAAATGCTCAACACTTCATAAAAATGAATTGTCAATGTTTCAACGTAATGACAGAATTCTAAATTCTATAATGATTCAGAATTCTGGTTGATTGTTTTATTGGCATTTTCTCATAGAAATATATTGATTGTAGCCATAGCCAACACATTTCGTTCAATTAATTAACTTCTTCAGGGCATTTCATTGTTGTTTTCATATTATTTCAAAGATCAATGCATTGTGTATCAAATATAGTAATCTGTGTTTTTTTCTGAGTCTATTCTTGTTCATACTTATACTAAAATTAGTATCCCATGTTCTGACAGGCACCTCGCGATTCCTGGAAAAAAAAATAAAAAAGCCTTTTTTTAGGAATCGCCAAGTGCCTGTCAGAACATAGGATACTGATTCTGGTATTAATATGATGTGTGTTTGATTCAGACTGGGGAGACTGATTTTGGGAATACGATGTGCCCCAGTGATGTATAACCGCGATGAATAACGGATGAACACGAAGATAAGCTTCCATTGGTCCATGTGAAGCTTATCTTGTAAGACAGCTACCTTTCCCCAGAGCTGTTTATTCTTTATAGGCTTTCCTTTTGAATCCTTGAATCCATTTAACCGCCAATGTTGCAAATCGACATTCAATCAATCAATCAGTAGATTTGTATAGCGCTAGTTGTCATCCTTGAGGGTATCCAGGCGCAGGGTCCAGTTGATTAGCCAAATAGCCAGGTCTTCAGGGACCTTTGGAACTCTGGAAGAGATGGGGAGGTCTGTAGATGAAAAGGTAGCTCGTTCCATGTATTTACTGCTAGGTAGGAGAAGGAGCGACCTCCACATCTGTTAAGTTGGTTGCAGGGGGGGGTGAGGGTTAGAGAAAGGGACACGGCTGAGAGGTGTCTGGTGGGCTGATAGAAGTTCAGGTGGTGGTTCAAGTAGATTGGTCCGCTGTTGTGTAGGGCCTTGTATGCATGGGTCAGGAGCTTTAACTGGCCTCTTTTCTGTACATTGAGCCAGGGGAGTTCCCTGAGGTAGGGGGTGATGTGGGTTCATCTTGGGAGATCAAGGGCAAGTCTGGCTGCAGAATTCTGTATGGCTGTAGGCGTCGGACGAGGTGAGCTGCGTTCCCTGCGTAGAGAGCGTTGCCGTAGCCCAGTTAGCTGGAGATGAGGGCCAGGGTGATGGTGCATCTTCAGCTTTGGGGTTGCCATTTGAATATCTTATGAAACATGCAGACGATTAAGAAGCAGGAGGAGGAGACATAGTTGACCTGATGTATCATGGTTAGCCTCTTATCCAGACCGATGCCTGGGTTCCTAGTGTGGCCAGAGGGGGCAGGAGTAGGTCCGAGTTCTGAGGGCCACTAAGATGTGTCCCATGGGGAGCTTTTGTGTCCGAAAATCAGTACTTCTGTCTTGTCTGTATTGAACTTCAGGGAGTAGTCCTTCATCCAGTTGGCGACGTCTGCCATGCCGTTGTGAAAGTTGGTTTTGGTGGTGTCTTCGGAGAGGGAGAGGATGAGTTGTGCGTTGTTGGTGTACGATGTGATGTGGAGTCCATGGGTTTTGGCAGTGCTAGCCAGAGGTTTCATATAAGTATTGAAGAGAGTAGGACTGATCGTACTCCACAGATGATTTCCTTGGGTTTGGAGGTAAAGGGGGAGGCGGACTTTATGCATTCTTCCACTGAGGAAAGAGGTGATCCATCTCAGAGCAGATCCTTGGATGCCTATGTTGTTCAGCCTTGAGATGAGTGTGTGGTGGGAGACCAAATTGAATGTTGCCGAGAGGTTTAGGAGGATCAGAGTCGCTGTCTTGGTGCTATGGTTGCTGCCGAATCTGGATTGCAAAGAGTTGAGTTGGAGGTTTCGTTCCAGATGTGAGGAGAGTTGTTGGTTGATGGCTTTTTCTAATACTTTGGCTGGGAACTGGAGCAGGGAGATCAGTTAGTAGTTGTTGAGTTTGCTGGGGTCTGCCAATGGTTTCTTTAGTAGGGCATTGACTTTTGCATGTTTCCATTACTCGGGGTAAGTGCTGAACAAGTTGGTGAGTACATGGCTGATTCTGGCTTCGCCTAGGTTGAAGATATGTTGAGGACATGTCTCAGTTGCTCCCTCTGAGTGGGCAGAGTTCATGTTGGAGGTGGTGTCCTGTGTGGCGAGCTGGCTCCATTCAGTTAGTCTGATGTCTGTGGTGGTAGCGGGCTCATTGTGTTGCTTGAAGAAGTCGGTGGCCATGGGCTTGAAGTTTCTTTAGATGTTGGTGATCTTGTGGAAGAAGTTTGCAAGGATGTCACAGAGTTCCTGTGAGAGGGTAAAGTTGTTTGTTCCAGCTGAGGGGTTGGAGAATTATTTGACAAAATTGAAGAGTTCTTTGCTGTTACTGGAGCTTGCCTTTTTCTTTAAATCTCTCAACTGTCTGTGGTAGAGGTTGAGGGCTATCTTGAAGGCGGTCTTGTTGGTCATGTCCTTGCTGGTGTTCCATCTTCTGTCCAGTTGTTTACAGGGTTGTTTAGTGGTTTTGAGGTCTTCAGTGTACCAGCTAGACTGCTTGGTAGACCTCTTGTAGGTGTTGTTGCAGATGGGAGCGATGCTGTCCGCACAGTTGGTGATCCATTTGCTGAAGATTCTGACATTCTGGTATAGGTTCTTGGAGGAGATGGGCTGGGTGGTGTTTAGGGGGTTGATCCATGTGTCCTTTGAGACTTTGCTCCGGCTGTGGTGGGGGCGTTGGACAGACTGGGGGCAGAGGTCCACGAGCTGGCGATGTTGAAGTGGACGATGGAGTGGTCGGTCCAGGTGTGTTCCGTGATGTGGCTGTACCTGATGCGGTCGCTAGGGGTGAAGATGGGGGTCTAGTGTTTGGCCTGCAGTGTGCGTGGGGTCATGGATAAGTTGGGTGAGTCTGATGTTCTTTATGCCGTCGAGGAGGTTGGTAATGTTGAAGTCATTGTGGATGTTGAGATGGAAGTTGAGGTCACAGAAGAAAATGTAGTTGTTGAAGTCTGTTGCGAGGGGGCGATGAAGTTGGCATTGAAGTTGCAGTAGGCTGGATGTGTTCCTCTCAGACAGTAGGTGGACATGCCCCTAATGGTAGTTTGCTGTTTGTTTGGAGTCGCCGGTTGAGGTGTTCCATGGCTGGGATAATATGGTTATTTGTTATGGTGCATTGGATGGGTTCCTTGTGTATGATGGAGATCCCTCTGCTAGGCTTGTTGATGCAGTCACGGTGGATGATCTTGCATCCTTTGGGTATTACAGTGGCGATTTAGAGCGTGGAAGTGGGGTTGAACCAAGTGACAGTGAGGAAGAGGACATCACGTGTGAGGGTGAAGATGAGGTCCCAAATCTCAGTGGGGTGTTTGGTTAGTGAGCGTGACATTGTAACCTTGCACACAGAAGGATGAATCAGATACAAAAAGTGTGTGAACTGACAAGTCAGTCTTCTGTAATGCAAGCAGCAGGGCATGTAATTCTGCATGTTGTGCCGTACTGTCACCTAAGGTTTTAGTGTGGGTGCATTCACCATCCCTCACTGCACCTTAACTGCTGCATATACTGCAGAGTGTTTGTATTTTGTCCTACCGTAGCTTGAGCGGACCCATCTGTGTAGAAGATGCTCGAGTAAGACTCTGTTTGTGAATGTGCCTGGAGTTGGAGCAACTTCCCATTCATATTGGAGAAAAGCGTAGGTACAAAGGGAGGGATCAAATTGAAACTTGACATCCACTGCACTTAACGAAGAGGCCCGCTGTACCCATCTCGGGTGCAGGACAGGAGCATTGGGAATGTTTGCCTTTCTGGCTGCCTCTAGTGCTGATACGGGAGAAACAATAATTATGTGTTTTTCCTGCCCCAAAGAGCGCTCTTTTAAGATCACTGTTTGCACAGCTGTCAGGATTTTCTCAATAGAATCAAAATGTGCTTCAGCCAGTGGCTTGTATGCAATAGGGAAGTCTGTCCTTCATTGTATGTAGGTGTAACCATAGGGACTGGGTATGATTCTGATAACTAGGTTGGTCTTGTTATCCCTAGTTTTTTTTTTTTGGGAACACATTTTGTTGATTTTATAAAGGTCCCAAGTGCTCCAGTAACATGAGGCAAATAATTTCAGCACACATAAATTCAATAGAATAGCAAACCCCCATCTGTTCATAAATATACCAGAGTAAACACTTGAAACATTATACCACAACCCAGATATTATCCTAAAACATGCAGTGCCTCGGCTTATATATCATTTACAATTGTAATCCTCATCAAAGTTATCTTGTCCTATTAGATGAACAGTTATTGGTTGTGAGAAGCTGGCCTGGTATATGCTGTCCACTAGTAATAGTGGGCACCTTGCACCAGTCCAAACAACCCTTATTGATGATTAGGTTTAAGACAACCTTTCTTGAAAGTGGTAGCTATGTGTAAAGCAGCTTGGTTTACCAGATTATAACCTCTTGAATAACCAAATGAAAGGAGAACCACACAAGGTATATATATAAAATATATGTATTTATTTCTAAACACTCTCTACTAACCTCTTTATGAGATTAGAGAGCAAGGCACACAATAATACAGTTATTAAACTACACTAAATAGCACAATATACACTGGGCCCCAGGGGGGGACCAAACCACATATTAAGAAAGTGGTATAAGAACCACAACTTGACTAGACACAGTGCCTAGAGCACGTAGAATCGCTGGGACCCCAAGGAACCACCCGAGGCAGTGACACAGGAGACCCACGGAGGACGTTTGCAGTGTGAGAACATAGCTGCGAGCCCCGTACAATTCTATGGGAAAGTCGCGGATGGAATTTTAAAGTTTAAGGACACTTAGGAGAGGACTTTGAGCAAACCCTTTCAGACTTACAGGGTTCTAGGGCCAGCACCTGCGGGAGCACCATAGTACTCGTGTTACCTCATCCAGGGAAGCTGGGTGCATAGGAGTCAAAAGGTGTCGGGAATCGTCGTCGTTTTCAATGGTGATATGCTGCAAAGTGCTGCTGTCGTGGAAAGGAGAAGTGTCCGGTGTGATCCAAGCCTGGATCGAAGATGTGAAGAACCTGAAAGCAGAGGGGACAGAGTGTGGGTCACTTGCCAGTGGCCAGGGGCACGATAGACGAATGCCCACCGATGTTGGGTGTTTCAGGTGCGAAGAGGTGAAGCTTGACCCCACTGCCACAGGGACCAGGAGGCGTCGACAACAACCACAGGTGAGCAGTCCCACGAAGGATGTCGAGTGCTGGGGGGTCGGTGTCCGGATTGGAGACCAACAAGCCTTGGCAACGGCAACTCACACAGTGAGAGTAAAAAGGCTTCGGTGTGGACCAGCAATGTCCTGTGGACTCCCCAAGCAATGGAGAGTCAGGGCACATCTGGAGCAACCAAGAAAGCCCACTGAAAGTTAAAGTACCCTTCTCAGGGACCCACAAGTCGACGGACAAGGGATCGCAAAGGGACCTCGAGAGGAATCACTCAATACCAGCCCACGGGTCACTCGAGGAGTGTAGGCCAGTAATCTTCGGTGGAATCACTGCTCGGGGTCTGGACTACAAGTAGCCTAAAGCACAGCCTCAGGGATTGCCAAAAAGCATATGCTGCTGCAAATGGTCGCGGTGTCCAGGGGTTCGGGTTGCACGGCTCCCACGAGGGCTTTGGATCTCAGGTTTGCTGAGAGCACGGATCGGCCCCAGGGAAGCTTGGAAACCCACCGCCTGTGTTGCAAAAACGTCGGAGTCCTTCAGGAGCAGTGTCGATGCAAATCGGACAGATGCGTCTTTGGTGCCTGCCTTGCAGGGGAGTAACTCCTTTACTCCAAGGGAGATTCTTCGGTCATCCAATGCCTTGTAGATAGTAGAAGTTCTGGGATTCTGTAGCAGAGTTAAGTCCAGGTAAAATCTAAAGTCCTGTAGTCAGGGGTTCCTACTTTATACCCAAGGAAGGGGTGGGACAAACTCTGGGGACCCACCTATGGGAGGGTCAGGACAGAGGGGTGGGTACACCCATATCCTTTGTCCAGTTTCACGCCAGAGCAGGGGCTGGTAGGTTTGAGCTGGACTATGCACAGGGACACCAAATGTACCCCCAGTGCAGACATCAAAGCACTCTTGGAGTGCACCCACCCAGCCCCAATTCACTAAAGCCTGTCTGGGAGGTGGTTACATCTCCCTGTGACAGGAAACCTATTGTCCAGGCCTCCCCTGCCGGAGTTTCATCCAGCAGCAGGAGGGCAGACTTGTGTCTGTGGCTGGCAGCATCCATTTTGTGATGCGAGGGTCTGTGAAGCTGGTACAGGGTGTACCAGTGAAGTCATGTTTCTCCCTCTAGTAGGGTGAAATCATACCTCCCCCGCCAGTTACTGGCAGGGAGATATGATTCCAAGGTGTTTGACACCAAACACAACATGTTTCCATGCAGCCATTCCAAAGTTAGCATTTAGCGCAAGGTTACAATGCACTTAAGAGTATATGGTTTGGCTGCATCACAAACAACCGCGGAATAAAGGTTCCGAAGGCTGCAGAGGGGCTCAGCTCATGCATGGGCACCCTCTCACATAAAACCCAGCACCCTGCCTTCAGGATTGATAAGGCCTGCCATAGGGGTGACTGATAGGTTTATATGTGCAGTAATATGGATAGATATAGGGAACCTATATCTGAGTAAGGGGGGCATACACCACCTTACACAGGCTGATGTAGCAGACCTATTGTGTCATTTTGAATGGTCTCCCAGGTGTGGCATAATACATGCTGCAGCCCCTGAGAGGCCTCTTGGGTACCTATGCCCTGGGTATATAGTATACCATATACTAGGGACTTATAAGGGTACCCCAGAATGCAATCAATTTAGAGAGGAAGCAGCTAGGCTGGGGCCCTGGATAGCAGGGTCCAAGCCAGACTAAAGTCTAAAAACAGTGAAACATCAGCAAAAAGTGGGGGTAACCATAAGAAGTAGATCCTACTCTCCTACATTGGTGACTTCACACCTTTCTTGTTGTCTCGCCTTCGGATTGGCCATCAGTGACCTCGTGTTTTTCTATGGGGATGCCCCTGAATGTGGCCTACCAGATCCAAATCCTGGTATATTTTTGGGGGCAGCCTTGTGCTGCAAATACTGGGAATTCTAGGTCCATTGCATAGTCCAGGCCTGTATTCCAAAGCGATACTCAGGGATAATTCACTGCTTTTCAATGTTGGGCAATGTCTTGTTTAGCCAAAGTGAGACCTAGGAAAAGAAGATGCCTTTTGTACCTATTTCCATCAATACCATCTGTGCAATGTAGCATTGTGAATTTGGGGGATGTCGGAAGTTTCCATGCTAATACCTCCTCAAGACATGCCAGTACGCCACTCCAGAAGTGGTCCAGAACAGGGCATGTCCAGACTGTATGTATAAATGTGCCCACCTCCGATTGACACAGGAGGCATGAGGTGATGCAATCAATCCTGCTTTCCAAAGTCTTTGCCAAGTGAAATATACCCTATGCAAATATTTGAACGGAATATATCGTAATCTAGTTGATATTGCCACCTCACGTGTGGATAGTAGAGCCCCCGTCCAGTCATCATTGTCAATTGGGCCCACGTTAGCATCCCAAGTGGCCCTCAGGGAGTCAATATATGTAGCGCTATTTGTCACTAGAGTTTGGTATCTTATGGATACTTTGTGTTCCCCAAGATCTCCCATAAGAAGTTTGACTTCCAATGGGCTAAATTCTGGAACCTCTGTCAGGTCTCTAATATGAGGGTAAAGAGCATGACTCAGGTATTTGTAAAACTGAGAGTGGGGCATGGAAAAGTATTTGCGTAAATCTTCAAGTGATTTCAGAGCTGTCCCCTTTATAATGTCCCCCAGGGTTGAAATGCCTATACGGTCCCAGCCAAGGAAGCCCGGAAGGTCCACAACCTGCGGAAGAAGACGATTTTGCCATAGCGGTGTTTCATGTTTTCAGGCGACCCCACCAGCCCATTCGACGAGAGCTTGTCTCCATGTCATGACTACTACTTTTTTCGCTGGGGGGAGGTCCTTGGGATCAGTCGTGCTATAGATAAGGGAGTATACAGAGGAGCCTCCCATAAGCCATTGTTCAACTTTGAAAGCTGGGTCTTCTCTGGACCCATACTACCACTCATTTAATATCTGAAGGTGTGCTGCAGCATGATATGATTGTATAACAGCTGTGGTAATGCCACTACAGTATGAGGACTGCATACAGGTGCGTAGGGCGACCCTAGCGGTGCTACTCCCCCCCATAGGAAATGTGGCATGATGGCATTTATTTGACGGAACCATGACACTGGGCTTAAATATGGATGTGATTGGAGTTGATATAATAGGCGTGGTAGGGAGACCATCTTAAATATGGCTGATCTGCCGTAGAGGGATAGAGGGATGGTCGCCCACTTTTTAACGTCCATCTTTACTTTCTCGGTTGTGGCCTCTATGTTATGATGCCAGGACGAGGTTTGATTATCTGATATGTGTATGCCAAGATAAGTGAAGCCGTGTGTCACCACTGTATGGCCCTCTGCCCATCGGCTGCTTCCTATGGATCCTCTGAGAGTCCATAACAGTGATTTAGAGGCATTCATATAAAGACCTGACGTCTCACCAAATATTCGCATTACTTGGAGTATTCTGGGGCCTTATCTATGGAGATCTGTTAGGAAAAACAGAATGTTGTCATTATGTAATGCAATGCGATCAGAAATTTCGGAAGTCCACTCAAAGCCTCGTATGAGTGCCTCTTTTCTAACCCATACTGCTAGAGGCTCAATGGCCAGAGCAAATAGTAGGGGGGATAAAGGGCACCCCTGTCGAGTGCCATGTTGTATTGGGAATTGTGCCGAAGAGGCCCCTACCACGCGAATGGAGGCAGGGAGCTCCGTATATAATAGTCTCACCAAGGCAATATATCGGGGCCCATATTAAGATGTCGTAATAATGTGAACATAAATGCCCAACTGACAGAGTCAAAGCTTTGTCCATATCGACAAGAAGAAGGGCTGCTGGTCTCTCCAACCTGTCCACCGCCACGATCGCATTCTGTACACAATGTATATTATGTCTGGTGGCTCTATTGGGCAGGAAGCCCACCTGATCCGGATGAATTAAGTCTAAAAGGTGTGGTTTTAGCCTATTTGCTTATTTCTTTGGCAAGGATTTTGGCTTCAATTTTCAAAAGTAAAATTGGGCGATACGAGGAATTCTTCTGGTTTTAGGAAGACTACAATTTCTGCATGTCTCTAGTCCGGGGGCAAACATTTATTCTCAAGGGCTTCATATAGGGTTGCAAGGTATCGAGGACCCAGTATTGTTGCATGCATTTTGAAAAATTCAATAGGGAATCCATTTGGTCCAGGGGATTTACCCGATGCCATATCTGCTGTGGCTATGTCTAATTCCTCCTGCGTGATGGGAAAATCTAACGCCTCTCGTGCTGCTGTGGGCAGCACCCTACGCGGTATATGTCTGAAGAAGTCCTCTATTTGGGACTCAGTTAGGACTTCATACTTTGTGTATAAAGTCCAATAATATTCAGCAGAGACCTGCGCTATGCAAGAGGGG
Organism: Triturus cristatus; assembly: GCF_964204655.1. Lineage (NCBI taxonomy): Eukaryota > Metazoa > Chordata > Amphibia > Caudata > Salamandridae > Triturus > Triturus cristatus. The sequence continues at coordinate 405,893,750 of NC_140584.1, forward strand.
TCAGTGATCACGTCTCCTGTGCGTGATGTAATGGTGGGTATTTGGACTGGTTTTGGAGCACTTTTTCATAATCTGTGCAGGAGTTTCCCAGACCAATCCCCCCCCATTGATATATCCTACTTTGTGTGGCTTGCCATAATCGTTTTGCCTCATCTAATTGAATGCTTTGGTATTGTCGTTGTAATGCACTCAATTGTTGACGGGCTCTGTAGCCTGTTCATTTTAGCGCCTGCGACTCGGCTTGTATAATCTAGGCTTCAAACTGTGCTAATGTCTTCAGTATTTCCCGTTTGGCAATGATGTGTTATCCCTAGTTTTTAACTATTTAGTCTCCAGTATGTCTGCTTGTTGAGCACGCACGATATCAATATGCACATTCAGCCAGTGTTTGGATGAAAACATGGGAGAAATCAGGTTGTACAAGGGCTTTACTCTCTCAGTGTAGTGAGGCAATTAAGAACCTCCAAAGTTAAGAAATCTGTTAGAAATGGAGTCTCTAGTTGGCAGTGGTTTGCACCCTGTCCAAGTCAGGACCCTCACTCTAGTGAGGATCAGCAAGTAACACAGTTAAGATAACCCATGCTCACCCCATTGATAGCTTGGCACGAGCAGTCAGGCTTATCTCAGAGTCAATGTGTAAATCATTTGTACATACACACATAGTTACACAGTAAAAAAAACACTAAAAAAGGAGTCCCCACCAGTTTGGAAAAATAGCCAATTTTTATCTGAATAAAACAAGACCAGAACAACAAAAATCCAATATGCACAAATAAAGAGATCACTTTTCAAAGTTTAAATAAGTTCAGTCCACAGAATTCTATGGATGCATTTCTTTTAGCACAAAGTACCTTGGATGTGTCAAAATTCAAAGACGAAACTGGTGAAGGGGAGGAGAGGTGCGAAAAAAGCAAAGCGATGCGTCAATTCCTTACTCCCAAGGGAGGTGATGTGTTGGTTCCTTACTGTCAGGTGAGGTGATGCGTTGGTTCCTTACTGGTAGGGGAGGTAAAGCGTTGGTCTCCGGACACTCAGCCTCGGTTCCTTACTGCTGGGTGACGTCGATGAAGAGACAGCGTTGAGGGATGATGCATTGACAATCCAGACATGCTGCATCAATGTGGCGGCAGCAAAGCAGATTCTGCATTGATTTAATAGCCACTGAGCAGGCAATACAACGATTCTTCAGCTGTGAAGCATGGGCTGGGTCAGAGTCAGAGCGGGTGTCACGGATGTCGGGACACATTGCCCGGGACTCAGGCTGTGGTGATTTTTCTGCCACAAAGCAAGCGATGCATTGATTCTTTAGCCGCACGGTGGTGCTGTGATGAGAAAACCAGCGCTTAGAGTTGATGTATGGATTTTCTCTTCAGATCGCGAGATTCTACTTCTAAGGGCCCAGGTACTGGATTTGGCACCACTTGGGAAGTCAGGATTCTCAGCAGAAGAGCCCAGGCACTGGTAGGTGAAGGTTTGATGGCCCTGAGACTTATTAAAAGGAGGCAAGCACACACAAGCCCTTGGAGAACCTTGGAAGCAGGATACAAAAAGCAAAGTCCAGTCCTTTCACTCCCAGAACAGAAGCAGCAAGCAGCAGGGCAGCACAACAAAGCAACAGGCGGAGTGGAAGTCCATCCTACAGCATCCAGCTCTTCTTCCTTGCAGAATGTCCTTTAGTCCAGAAGTGTTCTGATGTGGGAGTGTCAGAGGTCCAATACGTTTATCCCTTTCTGCCTTTAAAGTAGGCAAACTTCAAAGGAAAGTTTTTGTAGGACACAAGACTTTGCCTTTCTGTGACCTGGCTCTATACACACTACAGGTGGGTGGAGCCAGCTTTGTGTGAGGACAGGCACAGCCTTATTCAGGTGCCAGTGATAACTCCTCCCACCACGAGCAGAAAGAGGCAAAATAGAGATGAGAAAAAAGCAGGAAGAGGCAAAATAAAGATCAGAAATGAGCAGAGAGATGCAAAATAAAAAGTCAGAAACGAGCAGAAAGCCAAAATAAACGTCAGAAGTGAGCAGAAAGAGGAAAAATAGAGATCACAAACTAGCAGAAAGAGGCAAAATAAAGGTCAGCAACGGGTAGAAAGAGGCAAAATAAAGGTTAGAAATGAGCAGAAAAAAGGCAGAAAACGAGCAGAACCCACTCAGGCACTCATGCACCCACTCATAGAGCAACTCAGACACTCATACACCTACTCACAGACCCACTCAAGCACTCACTCACCCACTCACACCCAGTGAGACATTCACGCACACACGCATTGAGACACTCACGCACCCACTTACACACTCACTCTCAAAGGTTAAAGGTTACAGGGACATTATAGTTAGGAAATAGAATTTAAAAACCCTCAGAAATTCACTGAAATAAACAAGGGTTATAAGGACGTTATAGTTAGCTTCAGATTTCACTTGTACAAAACCATAGAAATTCAGCGGTTATAGTTACCTGAGCTAACTACAACTTTTGCCCGCGGAATGCACTGCTTATGACCTCACATATTACATCACTCAATACATGGTCAGTGACATGACTGATGACATCACTGATGACATCTTAAATGACATCACTGATGACATCACTAATAACATCATTCAGTGATTGTGAGTGTTTGTAAATGTTTCTGAGTGTTAAACATATATACTAAGATATCACAAAAGATAAATTAGTTTACTTTGTGTACTATTAATCATTGATTCTATTTTAAAACATAGATGATGTGAGTGTCCGTGTACCTCTGTGTGTAAGTGGGTATGTGGGTGACTTTACTGGTGAAAAAGTAGGTGTGTGAGTGGATGCGTGGGTGTCACAACTCGCTTCCTGCGCTCTCATGCCCACCACCAGGGGGCTGTATTGTGGGACTCTCCAGTGTTCTAACACGTTTCTGTACCTTCCCCTGCATGCATATCCTGACTTCCAACTATTTGGACGCTATTTGGAAATTGCCATCCATTCCCAATCCATGCCGGGTTCTGTGGAAACCAGTCTGCTCATGCTTCAAACTCCATTACCCATATTCCCCTGCTCCCTCTCCACCCCTGCAAGCCAAGCATGGGTGGAGGAATTCAGCACACCTGTGGCTAGCAGCAGCTAGCATGCTCACACCTGATGCATGGGATTACTGTGAGCTCGTTTAAGCCCCAGCTCCATTCAGTCCAGGGTAGGTCATTGTAGCTTTGTTCCTGTGAGACCGACCCTTGTTTCTTGAGCTTTTGCTATCATTGTTTCCAGAGTTCCCTGAGCTATAGTTATTCCTTGATTCCTGAGCTATTGCTATCTGTGTTCCTGAACTAGCAGTGCTACCTTGATTCCTGTTCCTGAGCTGTAGTTATCTTTGTTCCTGAATAAGCCCTGCCTTCAGTGCTACCTTGACTCCTAAGCCTTAGCTATACTTTGTTTCCTTCATTCCTGAACCAGGACTATTTAGTGCACCCTTGAAGTCTCTTTCTTTCTGTATTTTCCTTTTTGAGTGAAATCTGAGCCCAACTATAATGTCCAGTCAGAATATATATATATATATATATTATCTACTGGCGGTCGCCAGTAGATAGTTATAGTTAGGACCGTGTTTCCATAGGAAATCCGCAACATTCTATTTGGAATAACTTTGGCGCCGATTGACGAATCCTCACGAAATTTTCAAAATAGGTGGGGCGCTCCGCTCCGCTCCTTCCCTGAAAGTCTCGGGGGGATTCGTCAAGCGGGGGCTGAGAAAAAGGGGGGGTCCCAAAACGCGTTTTCCCCATCCATTTTTCCATAGGACATTTAGTCCAAGCTACAGCCCGAACGGCTGAACAGAATTACTTGAAATTTGGCAGAGAGGTAGTCCTCAGGTCAGGGATGTGCCTTTTGCAGGTCTGGTGTAAATCTGTTCAGTATTTCCTGAGAAAATAGCATTTAAATCAATATATATATCTATAGGCGCGCTCCGTGCGCGTACGGTAAAATGTACCGTACGCGCACGCTGCCGTGCGGCAGCGCGATTCTAATTGGTTGTTAGATCTTAGTAAACATTCGAATCGGTCGAAACCGGGAAGTGTCGGCCGCCATTTTGTCTCTCGCAGTCGGAGGGGGTGAAAAACAAAGGTGGTGAACGTGAAAAGGGGGCAGGGTGGACAGTTCCTGACCCCCTAGCCTTGGTCAGGGGGTCACAGAAGGACCCCCAAGGGCCAAAATGTATTTAAATTTTTTTTCAAAAAATCGCGGAGTGCGCGTAGCGTGCGCGTACGGTAGAAACGGAAAAATTACGCGAACTTCGTAACGTGGGCGCGCGGTGCGCTAAGCGCACCGTGCACACACCGTCCGCGTACGGTACGCGCACGGTGAAAAACCTTAAAAAAATAAATAAATAAATACAGAACTTAGCATTTAAAAAACCGTACAAATTCACTGAAAAAACCATAGGTTTCACACACGTTATAGTTAGGAATTAGCATTTAAAAAATCTTGCAAATTCACTTAAAAAACCATAGGTTTCACACATGTTATAGTTAGCTGGACATTTCACTCGTGAAAAACCATTGAAATTCCCCCGTTATAGTTAGTGCAGGCAACTATTACTCACGTGGCCGCAATCCTCTGCTGATGACGTCAGATATTACATCACTGATGACATATGTGTCTTTCTGAAAAAAAAAATATTTGTAATATATGTATAGCTAAAGATTAATGGAAGAAGACATGGGTAAATAGGTGTCTAAATACAGTGATGTAATATCTGACGTCATCAGCAGAGGATTGCGGTCGCGTGAGTTATAGTTGCCTGCACTAACTATAACGGGGGAATTTCAATGGTCTTTCAGGAGTGAAATGTCCAGCTAACTATAACATGTGTGAAACCTATGGTTTTTTAAGTGAATATATATATATATATATATATATATCTGTGAAAGTATATAGATGTAAATATATAGGCACACACATTTACAAGGTTACATTTAGTTAACTTACCATGGCAGGATGGCAGAGGCCCCTTCCTTCCTTCCCACCCTGGCTCCCCTCTGCTGGGAACATGCAGCCCAGCTGGCCTCCTCCTGTGCTGCCTGACATATAAATTACTCCATTTATTTCAATCTTCAGAGGCTCCTGTGATAGGAGAGCAAACCTTTCAATTCTGATTTGCTGAATTACCCGACCTTTGTCCCAAAAACTAGGACATGTATTTAAAATAAAGAAAAGTGTTGGGACACCGTAACAGTTCACTAAAAACCGGGACTGTCCTGGAAAATCCAGGACGTTTGCTCACCCTACTCTAGGAGCAACTTTATCCAGTTCTGTTTTTGCTGACATCACTTTGCATTCGGAGCTTGTAGCCACTTTCTAGTAATGGAGAGGATAAAACTACAAGTACCATCATGCTGAGTAATGGTGGCTTAAGAGCCAGGACTGGATTGAATGGAAACTCTGCACATAGGTGAGAATAAATAGGATGATTGCTTTCTCCTGGAAGCATTCTATTTTGCCAATAATCATGACTGAGTGTTTTTGGACCACATATAATCGAGATGTCTAAATTCTCTAAGCTTGTGATTTTAAGAGCGAACAGATCTCACCTAGATGAGGACTTCAGAACTGAACGTAACTATCCAGATGACCATGTCAACTCCCTGACATCCTCGTTGTAAAATAATAAGGAAGATTTGGATTTTATTCCCTCACACCTCCAAAAATACAGTGGTCATGGCATTAGCCCTTTCTAAACTAGATTATGGGAATGCCCTATTCCTTAATATCCAAAAAGGACTACTGCAGAAATTACAGATGTTTCAGAATGCTGCAGCACGACTACTATTGGGAGTCCCAAGGTACCAGACAGTTTCCCACCGCTTGGCCAAGCTGCATTGGCTACCAATAAGTAAAATAATCAAATTAAATGTTTTATTCATAGACTTTAAAGCCTTACATGATAACGGTCCACACTTCTTCAGAAAGAGCTTCGTTTGGTACTCTCCAACGAGGCAACTGAGGTCCTCCCTAGGATCAAAAGAGCTCCGTGGGGTGGAAAAAGTTTCATTGTAGGAACTGCAAAACTTTGGAACTCTCTCCCGTTGGAGCTCAGGGAATGCTCAAACCTCCTGCTTTTTAGGAAGGCACTAAAAACCTGGCTTTTCAACAACTAGTAACTGGGTGAATCTTTACAGTTTTAGTACTCGCCTGTAAGGAGCGCCAAGACGCGCCCGGGCAATCAAGTGCTATATAAAGTATAAAATCAAATCAAATGTGGCCCTACCTCAGTTGTTCACACTGTACTGTCTTAACATAACCTCCTTTTTTTGTTGGCATTATTAGCTCTTCTCTGCACCCCAAATTTCTCCATTCTCTACACCTTAGTCATATTGTTCACCAACGTTGAGGTCATTTGACATGAGAAGATATGTTCTACGTGTTTGAGGGAACCTTGCACTAATGTTGTCAATGCCATACATTCAGAAGGGAAGTTTAAGGGGAAAAGAGGGTGGGGAAACAGAGGGAATTACAATGCACGCTGTCTCTGTTATGTATGTGCCGAACAAAGCTTATACTGCTGATAATATGGTACCTGTTCTCCAAGTGCCAATTCCATTTTACAGTATTGATACCTATGTGGCACCTGTTTGCTGTGTGGGAGAGAAGCTTGCACTCCCAATGCTCATGTGGCGCCTGCAGCGCTAAATACGGTGCTTGCTGATGGGGCCCACTGGTATTCATTTTTGGGGACCAACCCTTATTTTTCCTTATAAGGCATTGGTTGCAAGAGAGGGAAAACACACAAAGGGGAAAGAAGTAGGAAAAGAAATACAGGAAAACCATTGCATTGGGAGAAAGCAGGAACCTGCACGAGTGAGATAAAGTGGCAGGTAGTGTCTGATAGGGGATGGAAGAGCCATGAGGGCGATTTAAGACTACGCAGCCTTGGTATTCAGTGCAATGGCGTTTAAAAGTGGGTTTCTGAGCACAGCTTTGGGCACCGGCACATAATCTACTTTAGATTAAGCCCTGCATACCCGTTCTCTGTGTGTGAGACAGTGCTTAATTTGTGTCGGTGGTTTCCAGTGCTCTGCACCGGCGCATAATTGTCAACACCGGCACATATGACAGCTGCCACATGATGGCACTGTTTGTGTAATTAAGAAATGAGCAGGACAACAGTCATTTATTAATTCAATATACCTTAAATACAACTTTTACTAGCCACCCAAGCCATAATTGTAGCTTTGAGGGCCTCGACAGTCTGAACTGTCACACTTTTAGCAGTGTGATAGTTAGTAGTTGTATATGTACTATCATTGGTAGCGCTGGCAGTGGCAGCAGGTCACGTTCGCTGCAGTTGCCTCCTGGCGAGGGCCCCGGCACTTGTTGTTTTACAAACTAAGCACTGGTGTGAGGGAAGCTTTCACTACAGATGGCCACCCAGGAGCTGTTCTCTGTGTGTGAGGGAAGCTTGCCCTGCTGATGCCCATGTGTTTCCTTTTCGCTGTACTTAACTGAAGCTTTCCATTTTCAAATGCTGTCTTGACCTAAGCAGCTCCTCGGTTGCATTTTTGCTCCCGCAGCATGGCTTTATTGGTGCCCACCACCCATTTAACATACGTTTGTTGACAAACATCATGGGCCTGATTCCTGAAACGTTTTGTCTTAAGTGTCTTACTTTTGAGAACTGTAGAGTAAGTCTCGACTAAGTCACAAGTAGGACATCGCTAATTAAACAAAAACATTATGAACCTGTCATATCAGTTTTAACTTTTTGTGCTTTAAAAAAATATCAACCTTTAAGGTAGACAAACAAATCTTTGTGTTTTTGTAGACAATGGTTCCAGTAGTAAACACTTTGGCTGTCCAAACAGTATAATGCTTGGACTGCTTTGCCCTGAAGCTTACAGAACACTGACTGTCTGGTAAATTACTCGATTTCGTCCCAGTCATCTTTCAGAGGAGCTTCTTGCTCTTCTAGGCACCCTGTGGCGGAGGGCAAGGTGCCAACTTCTCCCCACCCCTCACCCCCGTCACTCCCCCCATCACAATCACTACACGATATAATGGACAATGTTCTTATTTCATTCTATAACAAATTAAAATCACATTTCAATGAAAGGCTAATTCCGTTTTCCATATTTCATAAGAAAAGTATGCGGTCCATTAATCAGAAAGGTAGCCCAGTGTGTTGAGCGCCTGCTGAAGCGATCTTGCATGCTTGTCACAGACTGAAATCCCAGTTTCATAACACTGCTACTGCTAGTGAGGAGGGAAAAAACACAGATCAGTTTGCGGCGTGCGATATCTGAATGTTTTAATAGAACAGATACATTAAAATGCAGCGTAACCTAACTAGTTTGTTCGCCCCGGACTTCAACACACACAAATCGCCCGGCAGTCCCAGCGGTGTATTTAGCGCTAGATGACAAAATCCTCACTTACATAAGTATTTCCTCAGTGCGTAATAAGTGTGCATCCCCTCACTGTTATAAGCGATCTGAACCGAAGCCAAGGAGACCGGTTTAGCACTTTATTAACAAATAATACGTGTTTTTTTGATGTGGCTTTTTTTAAAACAGATCCCCCTCCCCCGCCCTCCCCGGTCAGCTGTGGGCCCAGGCTCTCCGGCCCATCACTTTCATGCCTGGGTCACTCGGATGACATGTGTCTCCACAGGAGCCCGGAGTCACCGGGCCCAGTCCATTGTCCTGCGCCCGGGCCTGGGGTTCTGTGGGACAGCTGGTCCCCACTGCACCTTTGTCCAGGGATTAACAGGCCCTGCCCCTGGGAGGGGGTATGGATGGGGGGCTTCTTTAAACATGGACGGGGCTTTAAGAGGCTGCCTGCGCCATTGTCTCCCCTGGGTGATGCAGGAAGCAGAGAGCTGGGCAGGCCTCTGCCTATGAAAGCTGAGGGCGGGTGCAGACCCAGATCAGGTACCTGCCTTTAAAACGCCCGGTGTGGGGTCGCAGATAGCGGTGCACCAGCCCTACCAGCTTTCAGATGCACCAGCCTGTCTGGAAATGGAACCAGTTCACCGTAGGGGTGTCTGACACCGCCTTTAGATCTACCAGAACTCCCTCAGCCAACATCACCACTTCCGCTCATGTCAAGTTTTGTACATCATTGAAACTTGGATGCATTCCCCCTGACCAGGACATGCCGGAGGCCTTCGGCTTCTCCTCGGAGGCAGCACTCACTTCTTCTCTGTGAGTTACACTGCATACAGCAACCCCCTAGAGCCCTGCCCTTGTGTACCCTGGGGGGAGGAAAGGCAGTCTTTAGAGTGCAACCTGGGAGCTACATGGTATTTCCTGAAAGCAAAATCTGGCCCAGGAGCTGCCAAGTGAGATCCCCTGAGATTGCTGCCCTACCTAGCTCTGCCCCATGAGCGGCACTCAAGCCTGGTCTGAGAACACTCCCCATCCCAAAAACAAGGGGCTGACTTCCGCAGTGGGCGAAGAGTGCCGGCCCTGTGGTAGGAATCCGTCAGGCCACTCACTGCCTTTCTTGTAACCCATGACTCACGCTGTAGCATTAAGACCCATCGCGTTCTGCAGTCCGCACAGGTCGAGATAGAAATGGACAACAGACTATTCACCGACCCACAGTGCAACAGTTGTTAATAAAAGTAAATTAAATAAACAATCGAGCAGCTGCAAATTAAAATAAGCCACTGCACCTTTACGTTTCAGTGCCGCGGCCATGTTAGATGAACGCATACTCCTCGGGAACCAGTATGAATCCAACAAGCTCCCTTTTTCTAAGCAAGCACAAGGCCTCTGCCCAATCAAATGCTATACTTAATGTAATCAACAAGCATGCAGGACTAAAGTCCTTCTCTCAGCAGTACTTCCTAAAGATCTTGTTCTATTGATCACTTAAGATGAAGGCAACAGCCTTGCTGTCAAGCTAGAACGCCACACTTTCCACCTGACCCCCATACAATGACATTCATCCCCTTAGTATTGCATGCATTTTCTTGTGACATGTGTTGCCGTCTTCAGTCTATCCTATGAATTAGCAATATGCTATTTGTTAAGCTCGTAATGATGCCAGGCTGGTCAAAGACACATAGTATTTATCCATACCATCCAAAAGAGATTTCCATATCTATTCAAATCTCTTCTCTGCTCCTTGTAATGCAAATGTGATGTTATCCACCCCTAGGATGTGCTACACCCTGTGGAACCAGTCCTGGAAAATGGGCAGTACCACTTTTAAGTTTAGAAAGCTTTATTTAATATCATAAGCCAAGTAAAACATCATTACAGAGAGAATCAAAGGCAGTGTAACAAAACAATAGAATAACATTGAAATCTTACAATATTAACAAGTGCCAAAAGAGAAATAGGGAATATACTTAGGGGAAAAGCTTTTAAAAGGTTTTAAATTAATGGGCAGGGAGGGCAGAGGAGAGAAAAGAGAAAAGGAAGGGGAAGGAAGGGAGAAAGGCAATCAGTGTACAGGGTAAACATCTTGTAATTAACGTGAACTAATAAATGTATATTTAAAAAAAAGAAGCTGTATATTGGTCGTGAATAAAAAAAGATATAAAAACAAGCTATTCAAGGGACAATTTGAGAGAGAAAGTTAGTTAACGGCAACCATAACAAATCTTATTTAATCAAAAGAGGTACAGTGGTGACAAAAGCACGATCCAGCCGATGGTGGTGGCATAATAGGTTTCACCATGCATTGTATGAAATCTTTGAAGTGTCTTTCCAGTTGGTTGTAATTATCTGTAGAGAGATGACTATATACAAATCTATAAATTTACGCACATTACAAGGAACATTCCATATAGGTGCAGCACCACCCAGAAAGATATGAACAATCTCAAAAGTGTGGTCAGTAGCTAATATTTCATTTAATTTGGACCAGATACGGGACCAAAGGGATTTAACCAACGGGCAGTGAAAAAACATATGAAAAAAATCACTATTGGCATAAGAGCATGACCAGCATTTTTTAGAGTCAATTAATTTAAAACTATATAAATCACAAGGGGTAAAAAAAAGTTTATTGTAAAAGAAGTACAAAGTCTGTGTGGTGCTAGCAGAACGTGAAGCAGTGTGCAACTTAGACCACAAGGAATTCCAAACCTGAAGGGGAAACTCTTGGGCTAGATCCTTTTCCCAGGAAAGTTCAAGTTTAGATTTGATTCTTTCAACAGGGGGACGGGAAAGTAATTTGTAGATAGCAGCAGCTTTAAGAGGGATAGAGAAATCTGGCAATGGGAAAAGGGTTGTGTTGGTAGTAGAGAGGGAAGCCCTGTGAGAGAAAAAGAAGGCTAAAGAATTTTTAAGCAAGGGATACTGGGAGGAGTGTGAATTGAAAAGATGAAAGGAGGCACGAATGTCAGAGAAGTCAGGCAGGGTATTATTGCTAAGTAAGGAATCGTAAGTAATAATGCCTTTATCAATCCACTCTTTCCAAAAAAGTGCTCTATGATTAATCTTTATGGATTTGTTATACCAAATTGGAATTGGGGAATGAAACTCCGACTGCGAGAGGGAAGAGCGAAAGACTGAAGGAGCAAGTGCTTTAGAATGCTTGAAGGTAGGAGAGAGAAAATGTTGCGGGGATGAGATAAGCGGGTAGCCGTAACAAATGAGAAGGGTGAAAGCTGCGCAAGTTCTATAGAGCTCCAAGCTGTTAGAGGAGGGTCAGACAAATCAGATAGAAAAGGCCAGATTTGTTTTAAAGTAAAGGCCGAGTGAAATCGAGTGAGGTTAGGGAAGTTAACTCCACCCAAATCTTTGGGTTGTTGGAGACGGGAGAGAGAAATCCTCGCCTTGCGTTTATTCCATAAGAATGCTGTAAAAATACGGTTGATTGTTTTAAAAAAATAAAGTGGAAGGGAGATTGGAAGCATTGAAAGGTAAAAATTAACAATAGGAAGAAGCATCATTTTAATAGTTGCTAGCCTCCCCCACCAGGATAAGAAAAGGGGGGACCAGCTATCTATAAGGGAAGAGAACTTTTTAACTATATCCTTCTGATTAAGCTTAACAGTTTCTCTAATGGTGTTAGCATAAAGAATACCTAAACATTTAATATTACCAGAATTCCATTCAAAGCCAGAACCCTGAAACATATGAGGAAGGCAGAATTTGTTAAGTGGTAGAACCTCAGATTTATCTATGTTGAGTTTATATCCAGTAACCAAAGAATATTCTTGTAACAAGGAAAAGAGTGAAGGTAAAGAGGTGGACGGGTTAGAAATATAAAGCAAAATATCATCTGCATAAGCCGTAAACTTAATATCAATGTTCTGAAATATGAAGCCAGTATACGATGATGAACGTCGGATTTTTTCCAAAAAGGATCTAACGCACGAATAAAAAGAAGAGGAGAGAGAGGACAACCTTCTCTGGTGCCTCTGTGCAGAGAAAAATAAGGAGATTGAGAACCATTAACCCAGATAGAAGTAGAGGGAGCAGAGTATAATAATTGAATATAATGAATGATGGGAGGGCTAAAGCTAAGCCACCTCAACGCACCAAACATAAAATCCCAGCACACTCTATCGAATGCTTTCTCAGCATCTAATGTAATAGCAGCGACTGGGGAGTCCATCTTTGAGGCCAAGTGAATAATGTTAAGGAAAGTTCTCGAATTATCAGTAATGGACCTGCCTTTAACAAACCCGGATTGATAAATGTTGGTGAGGTCAGGAATAATTTTATTAATACGAGAGGCCAAAACTTTAGCATAAATTTTACAGTCAGTGTTAATTAAAGAAATAGGTCGATAATTTTTACAGAGGGAGGGATTTTTATCCTTTTTAGGGATTAAGCATAACATTGCCTGTGTGAAAGAACCTTGGGACTCTCCTTGTGCAACAAAGGAAGTAATCAAAGAAAATAAATGTGGTAACAGGATATCCTTAAAGTGAAGATAGAAACGATCCGTAAAACCATCTGGGCCAGGAGTTTTATCTTTGGGAAGAAGAGTAATAGCATTAAGTAGTTCTTTTTCTGAGAGAGGAACGTCCAGGGAAGAGAGATCCGTAAAACTATCCGAGGACCTGGGAATAGACTGAAAGAAGGAGTCAATTTGAGTGGGAGAGGGAACGGATTCGGGAGTATAAAGTGAAGAATAATATTGAACAAAACAATCGAGAATATTATCGTCAGTGAACTGAGGATTCCCATGTGAATCAATAATGGTTATTATTTTAGATTTTTGTTTTTTAATTTTAAGGTAAGTAGCGAGAGACTTGCCAGCCTTATTGCGTCCCCCGTACATTTTGGCATGAAAATTGAGAAGATTATTACACGCAGGGTCCCAGGAGTGTTTGTTGTATTGCATTTGTGCTTTGATGAGAGAAGAGAGTGATTCTGAGGAATTTTTGGTAAAGTAAAGATGCTCTAGGTCTTTGATTTGCTTAAGAATTTGGGTCGACTTTGAGAAGGCTGTTTTCTTTTTCCGGGAAACAAAATCAATAATAAAACCTCTAGCAGCAGCCTTGAAGGCATCCCAAATAAAATGAAAATGAGAAGTAGAATGGAGATTGTTTATAAAGAAATCCTCTGCAAAGAATGTAAATTGCTCAGTAAACTGTGGATCTAGGAGGAGCGAATTATTGAAGCGCCAGCGCCTAGAGATGGGAGTAGGTGAGGGAAAGTCCATGTCAATAATAACAGGAGCGTGGTCGGATATAAGAATAGAGCCTATTTCTGAGTTAGTCATAAATTGAAGGACATGCTGTGTGAGAAAAATATAATCTATACGGGAATGTAATGAATGCACTGGAGAAAAAAAAGAAAATTCTAAGGTGTCAGGATGAGAAAGTCTCCATGAGTCTATAAGACCTCTAGAAGAGATGGCCTTAAAAAAGGACTTTTGCATCTTATTAGGGACATATCTGGTAAGTGATTTACGATCTAAAAAGGGGTCCATGAGTTGGTTACAGTCACCACCCACAATCAAATTATCACTTGCATGAGAGGAAAGAAGCGTAGAAAAGTCCTTCCAGAAGGATAAATCTACACCGTTAGGACCATAAGCATTGCAGAAGGAAAATTGTGTATTATTAACAGTAACATCTAAAAATAACCACCTGCCACAAGCGTCATGGAGCTCATTATGCAACTGAACAGACAATGACTTATGAAACAAAATAAGAACACCGTTTTTACTGTTTACTGCCGGAGAACAGAACGCCTCCCCAACCCATTGTCTACGCAGTGAAGACAAATCTTGAGAGTTAAGGTGAGTTTCTTGTAACAGTGCAACATGACATTTCAACCTTGCTAATTGAGATAAGACACGTTGTTTTTTAACAGGGTTTCGAATACCTTTAACATTCCAGGAAATAACACGAAGACCGTTCATTTCTGGAGGTAAAGTAAGGATAAGCAGAAAGAGGTATGGAATTTAAAACAGAGTGGAGAGTGAGAAGCAAACTGAAAATAGAAGTTGAATGAATGTGACACTGAAGGGATAGCCAGAAACAGAAAATTGAAGCAGGTGACCGCCACGGATAAGGTGACAGAGATATAAAAAGAAAACAATGAAGTACCATAAGCAGAAATAGAAAAGAATAAAATGTGGAGTAGGTCAGATAGTGAAAATGTTGCCAAAAAAATAGAGATGATAGGGATAAAAAGGAGTGAGGAAAGGAGCAAAAGGCAGCGAAAGGGGGAAGAAAGGAAGAGGAAAAAGGGAAGAATAAAGAGGAGGATAAGGGGGCACAGAGACCCCCAGAAGGCCTCCAGAGGAGGATGGCAAAAAGCCAATAAACTTTAGCCACAAGGAACAATTGAACAAAAAACATTAATGTGAGAGGGGGGCGACGAAGAACAAGACAGCTGCACTAAGAAGAGACACCTAAGAGAACAGACTGCCACAAAAGGGAGAAAAATAAAAAACGAAAAACCATAAATTACAAGACTAGAACTTATGGCAATCAAATAGAACAAATGAAGGAACTTACCAAACATCTAGGGAAAGAGACAGCGACGGAAAGGGATAAACACTGTATACAGCAGGATGGAACAAAGGGTCACCTTGACAATAACACCACATGGGGAAATCCTGCAAAACAAAAGGAAAAACAAGGAGTGAGCAAAAGAAGCACAAGAACTATACAACATATACTAGAATAAATTTAGAACAAGACTCAATAGTCAGACACTAAAAAAAAAACACAACTAGGGTTTGCTCAATTCCATGAGTTCTCCCTTGTGAGTATGAATGAACTTCCGCAGATCAGCAGGATCTTCAAAACTAAAAGTTATGTCCTTATAGGTCACTTTGAAAAAACAAGGGTGAATTAGACCGTAGCGTGCATTCATGGATCTCAATGCAGGTCTAAGATCCAAAAATTCCTTTCGACGAGAAGCAGTAGGTTTGGAGACATCTTGAGTAAAAAAGACCTTGTGCCCAGACCAAATCATTTGCTCATGTTGCTTAGCAGCCTGGAGAATCGACATAAGATCCGAGTATAGGAAGAAATATGCGATGATTCCTCGAGGTTTAGACGCAGAAGATGTATTCCTAGGCCCCAAACAATGAGCACGTTGTATGTTAAAGTCTGAAGATTTTGGGAGGCCAACAATTTGAAGAACTTGAGATTTCAAGAATTGGATCATATCCGAACCTTCCGGAATACCATAAATGCGCAGGTTGTTGCGCCTATTACGATTTTCCAAATCTTCCGCGACCCTCTTGAGCTGGCCAACCTCTTTGGTGAGAGTGTCAACTTTAGCAACAACATCTTGTGCATCACTGATCTTCTGCTCCACATCAGAAAGTCTCGTATCCAAACTAGACCACTTGTCATCTAACCTCTGAAGTGTGGCAACAGTGTCTGTCATAAAAGGACGGATAAGGCGCAACTCTTCCATGATGTCCTCAAGAGTAAGAGGCAGCGGAGACTTAGTTGGGGAAGGCGGGTCTTTTTTGGTATGCTTGACAGAAGAACTATTTGTGTCCTTCCTTCCCCCAGAGGAACCTCCATGAGATTTATTTGAATGTGCGACATCCATATTGATGGTGTCACAGCTAGTAATGACAGATAATAACAAATGGAGGAGTGCAGGCAGGACAGCAGTAATGTTGATGAAGCAGTAGTAAGAGGAAGTGTAGCACAAAAAGAGGAACAGAAGATGACAGTTCCAAGGTACAGCACAGCGATGGATAGCGGCGAAAACTGGGGTGCTGGAAACACAACTGAAGAGAAGAGCGAGTTGTCAAGGAGAGTGGCGAAAAAAAAGGAACCAGCAACACCAGCAGCCCCAGATTGACCCTATAATAGGGGAGTTGGTCGTAATGTTAAAGTAAACTGGGGACGTCACTTGAGGGATGCACACCAAAATCCCCTTTCAATAGTTGCTGGAAGATTCGGTCTTAGGAAACAATAAAGGCATTAAAGGAGTCCAACCGCAAACAAAAACCAGTGTAAAAAGATGGCATAGTGAGAACAAACGCAGCCTCTACTGAAGTGCCATTGAAATACATCAAGGAGCTGGCTAAAGGATTCAGTTGCAGCAAAAAAAAGAAAAAAAAACGCTGCGTAAAAAACAAAATGGCGGCCACCGTCTGAGGGGAGCAGAAATGAGCAAATAAGACCCCATTTCGGTCTAAAAACTTGTCAAGTGAGTCTCTGCTATCTCCCACATCTGAATCCATCCTGGAAACGAAGCTCCGTCGCGATAACGAGCTTCCTTCACGCTCGAATCGGCTCGTTCTGTCGGAGCTCTTCACCAGGGGGCCATCTTGAATCGCCGTGCCGCGTGCTCCCCCCTCGCCAGTACCACTTTGAACCAGTGGGATAAGATTGCTTGTTTAGGTATTAACAAGAACACATTTATTAAAGACATCTGTCCCTTCCAATCTTCCCTCGCGTTCGCAAAGGTCCACCCCAATTTCAAATTAGCTGCAGTATGATGTAGTTTTGCATCTGTAATCTATTCTACATAGTGAAGCACCTCTTTCCAGTAAGACTGTCCCTTTGGGTTTAGATACAGACTATGTGTTATGAACCCCATCTGGACATAGGGGCACATGCATCAACCATTTTTGCAAGCGCAAACGGTGCGATTCGCAAAAATCGTCCGTTTGCGTCCGCAAAAAGAGCATTTCCGATGCATGAAGGGTCAAGGCACTCGCAATTTGAGAATTCGCAATTAATTGCGAGTTCTCAAATTGCGATTGCATTTAAGGAATCGCAAATTGAGATTCCTTAAATGCAATGCATTAAAGTAAAATAATTAGCGATTTCGCTGATAGGGGGCGCAAATTACCATGAAGTTGATCTTCATGGTAATTTGCAAAAACTTTGAAAAATGCACGAAAGTGCATTTTTCAAAGTGGTAGGTTACACACACACATGTCCTTTGGACATGTGGGTGCGCAAACTTTGTACACAGATTGATTTCAGGGGTGCAACAGGGTGTCGTTTTGACACCCTTGCACCCTTGAAATTGCATTCTCAGTTTGCGATTCTCTAATTGAGAATCGCAAATTGAGAAATTCCTCCCGTTCATTCCTATGGGCCTCTAGGCCCATAGGAATGAATGGGGAGGTATTCTTTAATTGCGACTCGCAATTTGCGACTCGCAATTAAGAAATATTTAGAAATCGCTATTTTGTAAGCGATTTCTACATGCATAGGCTTTTGCGATTCCTTATTAGCGAATCCTTATTTTTTGCTAATAAGGAATCGCAAATGGCATTTTTGATCCATGTGCTAGATGGTCTCTCCAGCAAGACTCTGGTTAGAGGTGTCTGTACAATGCAAACGTTGTGGGATTACGTTCCACCTATTTAGAATTTTGCTAACTAGTTCTCTACCTTGTATATGGGCAGTGACTAAATAATGTTCTATTGTTCTTGGGTTAATTCTAATCCCAACTCCTTCTCCCAACTCAGCTAGGTTGTAGAGTCAGGTGTCAAGTCACCTTTGCTTATTAAATCCTGGTGTCTGGAGACTAAATGGTAATCATCTAGAATTTTCCTAAGTAGCTTTTCAAAATCTCTTAGCTGGCCAGTTGCAGCCTCTCATAATTCCTTGTGCATGACCCATTGGCAGATCTGGGTTCATTTATTTTCTTCAGATTCTCCCAGACTGGTCTGTCTTCACTAGTTTTACCTGGCCCGTTTGGAATAAATCCCCTATCTTTAAGCATCTGGCTAATTGACAGTTTCTGAATAGTTCTCTTTCAGTGCCCCAGTTGAAATTGGTGTTCCCATAAGGGTGTTAAGGGTGAGGGGAAGCAAATTAGCCCCTTTGCTTCACCTATGGAGTCCCAAACTTTTAATGTGGCATTGTTTACTGAAGAATGCATGAGGTTCTTAGGTTTAAACCAATAAACTGCAAGAAATTGCATGCTAATATATGATTAATAAAGCACCTCTTGCGGTCCTGATTCAGCGTTGGAACATTCAAATGTGAAGCTTAATAGTATGAAATATCCAGTCCTATTATAGAAACTGTTCATGCGTTTTCTGCCTCACATAATGAAATTTAAAAACGCTTTGTTCATTTGTAAGATTAATCATGGGTCAACCTGAATCAGCATGGTCTGAGAAAAGAAGAGTACTGTTATAAATTACTTGTGTCTTTCATTTATCTTGATGTGTCTTCCCTGCTGCTCAGCTAGTATGAGTGTTAGAATGCCTGATGACCTCACGTAATACTTGAGTGCCTGGCTTGTGTGTGGAGTGTCAGTTGATGGTTGCAGGCTGAGTGGCAGGGAGGCTGCTCCTGGTGGCGTTACATTTCCATCTACCTGTCTTCTTCTAATGAACTTACCTTGTAACTAAGCTTCAATAAATCCAACCTGTTTTATATACCTGGCCCATGGACTTTCAATTCACCACAAGTACCTTCAGCATGATCTTTGTTTTAACTAAGTCGATTGCTCATGCCAGAACAAGGATTGGCTGGGCCAAGGTAGTAGTTCTGTTTCTATCTCTTTTAATTGAGAAGGTAAATTAGCATCATGTATCTATTAACAGTGTCTCCTAGTTGACTCCCCAAGTATTTCATCATAGTCTCCAGTTGGATGAGAGTTACCTCTAAGCCGAGAATCATCTTAATCTTAGGATAAGTTTAGTCTACAATCCTTGGACTTGGCCACGTTGAATTTGGAAGCGGATGTGGAACAGAAAGCGTTCAGCTCTGCCTTAAGGGCTGGGTTGGATCGGACAATGTCACCAAAACATTATCTGCAAAAGTGATCATCTAATTTCTACCTAGTCTTATCTCTTTGATGTTGGACTCATTGCATATCCTGTGTGCTAATGTTTCGAGGGAGATCGTAAAGAGCAAGGGAAATAGGAGACGACCCTCCCTTGTGCCTCTTTTGATCCGTACCACGCCTGTCTCTTGATTAATAAGTTTTGTTTTAGCAGATTTGGCCTATGCCATTGTTTCTGCTCTGAGTGCAGGTTTAACACTTCGTTAAAGGAAAAGCACTGAAGGGGCAGCTGCTGGCAGTTTAAAGCCAATTAGCCCATTGTAGCTTCAGGTAGGCAAAGTCTGACTTTTTAAAAAGTACTTTTCTTGTAAAGTTATCAAAAATCCAACTTCACTCTTGAATTGGATGTTTAATAAATACTGAAAACAATGGCTGAATACTTTCTGTATCTTATCCCAAACCAGAGTTAGCAAAAATAGTATTTTACTTGCACTCTTTTCCCTCAAAGGATCAGTTACAGCCCTGTAAAGGGAAAAACGTTTTTCAGTGCTAGTCACTATAGGAAAATGCCAGCATTAAATTATTCCATGCACCACCTTTAAATACTAGATACCCTGCCCTGGGGGCTAGAAGGCCTACTTAGGGATGATATACTTAATATGTAAAACTAGGGTTCTATCTTGTGCAAAAAGGGTTATTTAGACAGGTTTGCAGCACGTTTAAAAGCTCCAGCTGTCAGACTACACATGTATGAATCCATGTTTTCTTTGTCAGCCTAGTGTATGGCACAATATGTGCTGCAGATGACATTTAACTTTCCATTCCATTGGTGTATTGTCCTGCAACACATACTATGGCTGTGCTGGGAAGGTAATTATGCCAATTTGGAGTTAACCAATTCTGTCATGTCTTTAGAGGTCAAAGCACAGGCACTGGAGTCTGGACATCAGTGTCCCGTAGTTCAGAGATCACAAACCAGAAACATCAGTTCACAAATAATGGGGGTGACCCATATTTTGGGTCTACAAAAAGCGGTACTTTCTCACAATCTGGATGAACAATATCAGGCATAAGCTGCTGGTGCCACTTAGCAATTATCTTTGTATACATTTTTGCGTTTACTCTTAGCAGTCAAATGGGCCACTAGAGGCCACATTTTTCAGGATCTTTTTAATAGGATTGAGAAGCTAACCTCTTTCATTGTTTGGGCCATTTTTTTAGGTCTCGCCTGACCCAGCGCATGCGCTGGTCTGGCGAGACATTTTGTGAGGGCTCCAAAAAGTGCTACCAGGCCAGCCTAGAGCTACAGTGCAGGTGTGCGGGCGCGCGCGCCGCGCTTTACCGCGCTTTACCGCGCTTTACCGCGATTACTTTCACTTTCACGGCCGCTTTGATGTTCTCCGTGAGGCTTCAATAGATTGCAGCAGTTAAAACCAGCATTGGCATAGCCAATAGGTCTTGCTTTTTTGGACCTTATAAGTGTTTAGTTATGCAACTGGTCCATGGCTAAACACTTATAAGGTCCCAAAGGCGAGACCTATTGGCTATGCCAATGCTTGTTTACTATGCCACCTCCACATAAGTCTCGGACAGAATACCTATAGTTCCACCCTACAGATTTTGTAGAACAATAAGTAGAAGTCTCAGGGCCTGGAATACCAGACTCACGTAAATTCTTGATTGCTTTAATAATTTAATAGTTTTATATAGGAGCTTCTAAGTCATCAGTTTGGCCTTAGTTGCCTAATATAGCCATTTCTCTAAAATGTACTTCTTTAAGTTATTATTGTTAATGTATGTTGTGAAAGTGTCATTGGAAGGCTGCACCAATATCGTGATCAGCCCTGACCTTATTTCGTTGTTTAATACCTAGCATTTAGTATCGGGATTGTTACCTGCGGAGACAGGAGACAAGCATTCTTCATGCTTTGTTACTCTCTGCACAGTATTTCTGTTGGATCTTTGCTAGGGAGTATTCTACCTTATTCAACTTGAGCAGCCTCAGTTGTCCCTTTACACAAAAAATTAATCTCCAAATGTTTTGGGTGAGTGTTTTTTAAGTGACTCTTCTAACTTCTCAAGATATTTTTCTAATGGTTTCCTTAGCTTAATTTCAGATTTTGTGTATTCTCGCTCCCTCAGCTACCCTGGCCCCCGAATCCAGGTATCCTGTACCTCAAAAAGGCGACTGTCCCCCTATACCATTGTGCAGAAGATAGTCTTTAATTTGCGATTGTATCACTTCTCTGGCTATCGGATCTTGTAGTAGGTGGTCATTGAGCCGCCAGTGAGGGGGGACTTCTGGCTTACTCCATACGACAGCACCTATTACTGAGGCAGGGTTTGATAATGGCTTCTTGCCCCGCATTTAGCATATCTAACCTACCGTACGTTTTGTAGGGGGCTGTGTTGTGTGAGTTGTTAGTCTCACATGAGTGTGTACTACGCCAAATGTCTGCCATCCCCACTTCTTTTAGCCAATCATTTCCCCATTGATAAAATGGTTGTTCCCCCCTCTTTCTGTATGAATCACTCCAAACTTCGGTCCAGTTTCCATTGAAAACGAATGGTCCCTGCACTATTAACATCAATTTTTGTATATTATGGCCGAAGAAGGCTTTTTGTCACTGATTTTCAGCAACCAATGTACCCAGAGAAACCCCCCTTCTTCTCAACTGCCCATTCAGGAGGAGCCATCGACCTTATTTATCTTCAGGAAATGTGCTTAATGTGAAGCGCAAATGTTGCCCTATGTAGATCCCCACCCCTCTCATTTAAGTCAATGCCGACGAGAATGACTAACGCGTGGAGGTCTGAGACCTCATGCACCACGTGTCTTAGTCTAAAAGGTGCGTTTTCTGCTAAAAAGTCATGTCTCCTCTTAAAGTTTTGAGTGCTTCAAAACTCTAATTCTAGAGGGAGTGTTTAAGCCTTTCACATTAAAAGACATGAAAGCCAGCTATTTCCCCATTATAAGAGGTTGACATGAGGGTGATTCCCACTCTGGATGTGGCTTGGTTTAATCAGTGTTCCTTTTGTAAGGATTAAATGAGCGAGTAGGTATAATATATCTAGTTGGCTCTGTGTGTGTATAGCTAACACTCATGTGCTCTTCCCTTTAACCCCTGCCCTGAGATACCACAATGTAACTCTTAAAAAACCTAAACTTGCAGAATAAAATCATCGTTCCTTGTAACCCCCTTTCGTTTCTGGGAAGACTGTCAGCAACGCTAATAACTTTCTTGGGGTCAACAAGAGTACTCAGCATCCCCTGCCTCCGTCTTTCCCCAATCCAGGCCCTCCGTTATCTCAATTCTACATCCAGCAGTGCTGTGTTAATTAAAGTTAATGTCCATTATCTGAGGATTACTTGGCAGAATTGTTGCTTCTGCTGGAGACTTCCATTTTCCTATGGGATTCAGTTTTGTGTAGCTAGTCAAGAACTTCCTGACTCTAATGGCCTTTAAAGATGTTTTTCTATTTTGTGGCTTTCCGGCCCTCTTATAATGTTGCTGTTGTTGGTGAGATGGCATCTTCTTTGGTCTTTCATCATGTTATTCAATGTGGGAGGCATTCCTGGGCAACCTTGGAACCTCTTTCTCTTTTATAGAGAGACTTAATCTAGTAACTTGCCACTTGAAGATAGTTCTGAAGGAATGACCCCTCCATCAGGGCGGAATTTGTTGTTACTTCAAAAAATCTGTGATGGGCTGGAACCTTTATGTTTCAGGTGACTGACCATTGAAAAATCTTGAAAGAGCAGCACCTGGTGTCCATCAAAGCTGTCTCTTTTCTTTGCTGCTTCCATGGTCTTTATCTATCTTGTGGAAATGGTGCACCCTTGTTAGGATGTCTAGGGAAACCAACGTTGCTTTGATGCCACAGCTGTTCTATATGACTGGTTGAGCTTAATTGCCTTGGAGTCAAGGTTTTCTGAGCTGTACCAAAATAGTCTCTGGATTTAGTCTTCAATGTCCTCACCTTCCTCTAACAGTGGTAGCTCCATGATTCTGATGTTATTTGTTCTTGTTGTGTTTTCAGGGTCTTTTAACTTCTCTTGCAGTGTTATGATTTGGTCCTGAAGCCCCCATCACTGCTTGTCTCAAAACCTTGATTTCCTCTACTTTCCCATCATTGGATTCTCCTAAAGGAAAGATCAGTTTCCCCAGATTGCTCACATTTTTCTTCACCTCTTGAATGTCTTGACACAATTCTTCTTGAAACGTGGAAAAATCATACTGTAGAGCAGGGGTCTTCAAACTGTGGGGCGCGACCCCCAGGGGGGCCGTGGAGTGATGAAAAGGGGGTCGCGCCTTCCCAGTCACACTTCTGCCCAGGCCCAAGGACTTCAGCCCCCCCCTCCGTCTTCCCCCGTCCTGTGTCTCAGCCCGGGCTGCTGCAGTGAAACTCGAGCTGCTGGGGGCTCAGCTGGGCAGTGTCTGGAGTCTTATCTCCGGCACCCCTGTGTTTTTCACAGGTCTTTAAAGACCATTTGCATTTGTACATGCCTTTGCAAACTGGTTACAGAGGCTTAGGTTTTTTTCCTGGTTCCAGTACCCCCTGGGTCCTAACTCAGCCTATTCCTTACATTTGTATTTTGCATTTACTGCTGTAGTGTGAAAATGCATTTCATGAAAAGGAATACAAAGTAGGCTTGCCAAAAGAAAAATGCCTGCCGTGTTTTGTTTAAAGAGCCTGCAAAGATCTCCTCTTGGTACTAAATAGACTTAGAAATAAAAATGTATGTATGCATTTGTTATGTGACTTTTCTGTCTTTGTTCTCTTTTATTATCAGTCATGGATCATTGAGGCAGCCTTAGAAAACAATTAAAAGTGCTTTCTATTTATATTTGCTGTTGGAAGTATGCACAGATAAGTGCTGAAAATACCGCTTTAGGTGACTGCTTTTTTTTGTACCGACTGGGCCATCAAAGTAATCTGCTGGCAACCCTAACCATAGGACTGGAAGTGTGTTGCAGGATCAGCACATTATTTATTTCCTTCACCCTCGATCCCTGATTAATGCCGCAATAGTTTAACTTAGATCTTAAACTCTACGCCGCCGTCAATAACATGCTGAGTTACTTCATGGGTCTGGGAATGCACCCTGCATTCAGACAACTCATTCCTCATTCTTGCCCTTCATTTACACGCTCACCCTCCACTCACAGCGATCACAATGCACTCACACTGATCACCATGCACTCGCACCATTCACCCGCTCACCTTGCACTCACAGTGATCACTCTGCACTCACAATGCACTTGTGCTGCTCACCCTATACCTCAACCTGCAGTCACATGAGTACACTACTCATCCTGCACTCATGTGACACTTCACTCACCTGTCCCCCTCACTACTCAATATGCAACTCACTCAAACAAGCCCATCAGTAATCATACATTCATTCATCCCATTCTGAACTTGCATCCGCACCCAAATTCATACGCCACCTCACTCACCCTGCAGTCACTCCTCTTGCCCTACTCTCACACTGTTGCATCACTCACCGTGCACTCACATGGGCACTCTTGTCACCCACACAGTGCAGAGGGTTAATGTGCCTGCTACAAAGAATATGTACCATGCAGATCCCAGAAATGAGTGTGAGTAAACTATGAGTAGTGCTATAAAAAATGAAATGTTTGTCAGAAAGGTGCTATAGAGAGATGTGGTGCATTGTTGGTGAGTGGCAGTGAAGGAATTCATGGAGAAGGAGGAAACGGGGGTGGGGTATCAAAAAAGACTGATGCACCGGGTGCGACCAGCGTTAGGACCAGCCCTGACTGGGAGTGTTAGCCCCCCACCCCCCTCTGAAGTTCTGGTCTAGTGGCTCTTCTGCTTCTACCTATTATTATTTACATTTGTAGTGCACTACTGTTACAAGAAGATGTCCTGGGGCTAATAACCATCTACTGCCTGAAGGCAAATGAGAAACACACAGAAGGAGAAGGAGAACCAGCCAAATGGGGTAACCTACAGAGCATAGAGAAAGGTTTTTATATCTTCCTAAAGGATAATAGATTCTTGGTGGAGCGAAGTAAAGGAGGGTGCACGTTCCATAACTGCGCGGCCTGCACCAAAACAGCGAGACAGACAATTCATGCCTTCTTGAATTAGGGAACAATAAGCAGAGTGGCACCTGCTGAGAGGAGCATACGGGTCTGACCCGTATGCTTGGTGATGAGAGGATGAGAGAGGACAGCAAGGGAGTGAGAGAATTTGATTGAAGAGGTCAGGGATGAGGAGAAATGTGAATTGCCGAAGAGAAGTGTGGACACACAAGAAGTGAGTGTGAGCCAAAGGTGAGGGCTTCTGTTAGAACAAAGGGGAGATGTGAAAGAGGAATGGGGGGACTGGAGAAGTGTAAGATACAAATAGACACAAATTTGAATGGAGAGACGAGGTGAATGAGAAGTGCTGAGGGGCACGGGAGGTGACAGGGCCAGAGAGGCCATGAGATAAATGTGAGAGACTGTTACAGATGAGGGCAGTGAAACGACAGAATGGCAAGAGGTGATTAAAGGTGAAGTGAGAGGTTGAATGGGGAGAATTCAGAAGTTGTAAAAAGGGGGTGAAAGAAAATGACCTGCAAAGTGAGAGAGGGATCCGGGGTTAGGAGAGGAGAGAGGGATGGAAGGGAGGGGGTGAGAGGAATGCTGCATGGGTAAACTGCTTAATTCTGCACAAAACCGCCAGGTTTTTAAGGGACCCCTGCTTCTCCCGGTCAGGGCCAGGTGAGCATCTAATGTGGCAGCACGTATTGCTGCAGAGTGGAAGGCCGTTAACAAAGGTTGACTTGAAATCTTTCTGATGATAATTGCTGTATTTTGGTTATAAATGGGTACTGATTGGGTGAAATCTTTCCTCAGTGTTACTGTGTGTAACAAATGTCAAAATAATGAAGCAATGCTATCCCAAAATACGCTGCATCACATAACCTCATTTACATTTTCATCCCACGCAATTTAGTCAACAGGTTTAGACATTTTTGTCAGGAGGGGGTCCTTACGCCTCAAAATGTTGACATGGGGGTCTCGGCATCCAAAAGTTTGAAGACCTCTGCTGTAGAGTATGGAACAGAACTGTCATGAAGCTTTTCGTGTTCACCTGGTCCTTATATGTATTGATGCCTTTGTGCGAGTATTCCAAGGGAGATTCTCCATGTTTATGGTTCAAATCTTTTTATTGGAATTTAACGTTTAACAAAGGTGTTCACCTACATACTGGAGGCCGGTGAGCAGGAGAGCAGGGGAGGGGGAGACAGGGAATGATTGGGAAGGGCAGTAGTGAAGGACGGGTGTAACTTGGCCAGGGGGGATGATGTGCGGGCCTCAATAAGTGTCTCACCGCCTGGGAGCAAAGAAGATGGGCAGTGCCTCTGGTCTCAGGTCATAGTATCTATTGACAGCTCAGCTCGACGTGCAGTAGTAGGAGTCATGGAAGCCGTAAGCCTCAGGATCTGTAAATATACAGGACATGGGAGTTTTCTGAATTCATGCGCCAGAAAGCGATTGCAAGGCTCCCAGGTCTTATCGAACTTTGGGAGTTGTTCTTGAGAGATGTCGTTAGTTTCTCCATTGCCACCAAATCCCACAGTTTATGGAGCCACTCGAGGTGGGTGGATATTCTGTCCGAGCCCCAGGCAAGATAGAAGGACTTGTTTGGCTGCACACAGGGCCAATGTAATGGCGATTCCTTGAGAGGTGTTAGTCAGGCCAAGCAGAATTTAGCTGGGTAAACTTGGAAGGTCAGTGTCAAAAATACTGTCAATATGCCGGAGACCCTCCTCCTAAGATGGTTTCAATTCAGGGAAGCACCAGAGGAGGTGAGTTACTGTTCCACTCTCTCCACAGTTGCGCCAGCATTTATCTAAAGAGGTAGTCTTCCATTTCGCCACCTTGGTGGGGGCATAGTACCACTAGTGAGTGATCTTAAGGAGGGTCTCCTGGCCAGCTCCACTACGGGCGGAGGTACGGGTCCTCTTGAGGATGCCCAGCAACTCCTTGGAAGTAAAAGTGGGGTCCATCTCTGATTGCCATCAGTTCTGTGCCATCGACTTAGTCGGGGACATGACCGAGTTCAGGAAATCATAAGAGCCGTTTATCGTCCGAGCATGTTATCATCCATTTCTTAAAGGGTGTCAGCTTTCCACTGGCATGGGGTGGATGCCAGGGTTGCTAGCCCAGTGCACAATGGTGGAGTAACACCACTCCTCACGGTCTGGAAGGCCATAACAAGTTTTCAGTTGGGCAAGCGACTTTAGGCCATTGTGGTCAAACAGAACACCTAGCCTTTTGCAGTTCTTCTCCTACCAGGCCTAGTATTCTCTGACCACGCAGGCTAGCAGGAAGGTGAGGTTGACTAGGATTGGCATTGGTGGAGATGGCTACAACGATAGGAGTTTTTTTGAGTGACGGCGTCCTAGGCCTCCATTGTCACTTTCAGCACTAGGGATATGTACACACCCGGTGGTCAGTGTCTTTTAGCAAGCCATGGAATTTTCCAAATGTGTTTGCCTGTTACTGCTTGGTCAATGAAGCACCAATGCTTCTCCAAGAAGGTTCTCAACCACTCCACCATATAAGGTAGCTGCGCCGCTATGTAGTAGTTGTAGAGATGGAATACCCAGACCGCCCTCTGCTACGGACAGGTAGGCTCTATTCTTTGCCATCCGTGGCCTCTTGCCCTCCCAGATGAAGCCCTCCAGCAGATGTTGCAGTTTGGCAAAGACATTAGGGGGTGACTGTAGTGACAATGCTTGCATTAGATATACATTTTGAGGAGGAGTGTCATTTTGACAGACGTTATTTTCACCAGCCAGGAGAGGCCACCGGTCCACCAGGATTGTAATTCTGCCAGAGCTGTGGCAAGGAGGTCTGTATAGTTGCGTTCAACCGTTCTTTTGAAGGCGGTGCACATCTTGAGTCTGAGATAGGGCACCCAGTGTTGAGCCCAGGGCAGGGGGACAGATTGCTCTAGGTACTACCTGTCATCCGCTGGAGTGGAAAGATTCAAGATCTGGGACTTTTGGATGTTGACCTTGAAACCCGACACCCATCCGAATGCGTCCAGCTCGACAAGGAGAGCAGGAACTGATGTTCGGGGCATCGTAAGGGTCGCCATGTCATCATCTGCATACAGAAAAAGCTTATGTTCTTGTCCACCCATCTGGATGCCAGCGATATGTTGGTGCGCCTGAATCCTTTCTGCCAAAGGTTCCATACAGAGGGTGAAAAGGAGCAGAGGCAGGAGACAACCCTATCTCGTTCCCCTATGGATTCCAAATGGGCTAGAAGTGGTACCGTAGACCCAGATGGGGGAATTTGGCCGGCAAAAGCTGCTTTCTAGCCTCTTCCTGTAATGGGGACTCAAAACAGGAAAGGCCAGTGGAACCCAATCAAAGGCCTTCTCCGCATCTATCAAGAGCAGAATAGCATGAGTCCCCATGCGTGAGGATTTGTCGAAGATGAAGAAGGTGTTCGTGTTATCGCTGCAGGTCTGCTCATGTATGAATCCTTTTAGATCCAGGTTGATAAGGCAATGTATGTAGATGCAGAGCCGAGCAGCCAGGAAACCAGTAAAAAGCTTGGTGTCCACTTTGAGGAGGGAGACTGGGTGGTATGAAGTGTGCTGGCTCGGGTCCTTCCCTGGTTTAGGGGTAATGGTGATGACAGCCTCCTGCATCATGGTAGGCAGATTTCCGAGTCCCTAATATAATTGTACAAGATGAAAATGGGGGCTAGTTGGCTGCCGAAGGTTTTATAAAATAGAGGGAAGAACCCATCTAGGCCTGGGGCTTTGCCAGATAGAAGGCGTACAATAACGGCCAGCATCTCACTGTCTTTTATGTCGGACTCCTGAATATCCACTACCGGGGTTGGTAGAGTGGTAAGGTGAGTTCCTGATAGGTAGCCAGTAGCCCGTAGATGGTCTGCCTCTTCCACCTTATTAAGGGCAGCGTAGTAGCATTCAAAGGCTGCCAATATTCTTTGTTGTTCATCATTCAACCATATCTCTGCCATCCTGAAGGCTTGGACTTTAGGTCTAAATTTAATTGCCAAGAGTCACCCTACACAATTACCCCCGGTATAGATCTTTCGCTTGGTGCGGAGAACTGCAAATACAGCTCTATCCATATCCAACACCCTAAGGAGTTTCCGGACTTGGTTCAGCTCCCTGCCAATCCTATGGGCCCATGTGTGCTTTTATTCCTTTTCAAGTGTTGCCACTTGATCTTCAAGATCCACCTGCTTTGCCTTCCTTGTCTTTGTTATATATTACTGAGATGTTTATAATAGTACCTCTATCACAGTCTTGAAGGCATTCTAGAGTGACGTGGTTGACACCTCTAGGGTATCCTTATTTTGAAGATATTGCTGGATAGCATCGCTAATCTCCTTCTTGACAGCGTCATTGGTAAGGAGTGCGGTGCTCTGTCTCCACGCTGGGAAAGGTGTAGTGGTGTGAGGAACTTTAAAGGAGACTGCAATCAGTGCGTGGTCTGACAGTCCAGCATATTTGCAGCCAGCATCTGCGAGGCAGCCAGAAAATAGTCCAGTCAGGTGTAAGTCTGGTGGGATGCTGAAAAGAAGGTATACGTTCTAGTCGTGGGATGATGGGCACGCCATTTGTCGGAGAGTCCCATATCTTGAAGCCACTAGATTCCTTTGGGTAAAAAGACCCCTGCTTGCCCTGTGCGTTGAGGAGACCCGTCAAGTTGCGGATTCTGCACCAGATTGAAATCCCCTCCCACAAGCAGGGCTTTGTCAGTGGAGGCTAGTATCTGGTTTAGGGCTGCCAGTGTGAAGGTGGAGGTGCCCAAAGCAACCTGCAGGGTAAGAAGGCAACCCAGGATTTCTGCTAGGGTCTTAAATTTGTTGACTAGAAAGATGGCAACTCCTGCCTTCTTGTGGGGGCCGGAGAAGAGATATTGGCAGGGAAAATATTTGGTATGCAGTCTCCCCCAGTCCTTCAGAAGGTGAGTTTTCTGCAGGAGAGCTAGATCACAGCCCTAGTCTTTTAGCATGGATATCACTGCTAGATGTTTTTCTGGTGCATTCATCCCATGAACATTAAGGCTCACTACTTTTATCATGGAGTCTCTCCGTAAAATCTCTTATGTGCATGCCCTGCTGGCCGAAGGAGTATGAGGCACACTAGCTGTGATGAAGTCATGTGAGCTGTGGTGCGAAGGACATACATAAACGTCCATAGGAGAAGAGGGAGAAAGTACAACCATAGAAACAAAGAACTGGAAGATGCCCAATTTGTGAGTCAGTGCATCCATCTCGGTAGGGTCTGTGTCGGCAGACAGTATGTCGTAGCCTATTCCGTCTCTCACAATGACCCTCCACAAGATCCAGGAGGTAAATATATAGTGTAACATGGCAGGTTCGGCAACTGTTCTTCTGAAGAGTCTCTAGGGGAGGGCTGGTTGAATCTAGGTGGCTGCCCACCCGCTCAGTGTTCCAAATATCAAGGCCGCTCTTGTTGTATATGCTGCAGTAGTTTGGTGCATTCTCTATGGCTTTTCCTCTGCTTAGGGTCTCAGGGTCTGTGGCTTAGTGCCTCTGTGAGAATGCAAATTGGGACTTCTGTGTTGGGAAGATGCAGCAGGAGGTGGGCCCCCTTTGTTACCAGGGGGATCAGTCTCAATATGGAATGGGTTTCTTACACCATACGGGTAATGTGTGTTTCTTTGCCCCACACGAAAACAAGGCAGAAAGGGAGGCACCCATCTACACTTGGCCCCTTTTTCTTGCAGGAAGGTGGTAACATCTCGAAAGGTGCATTGTCTTTGAAGTGTGATGGAGGAAAGGTCTTGAAAAAGCTCCACTTTGACCCTTTTGAATAAATAATATGGGATCTTGGTTCGTGCAGCCACCAAAAAGGCCTTTTTCTGTTCATACTAATGAAGGGAGGCCAGTAGATCTTGGGGCATTCCCAGGGTGCTGGCCAGGCGGCCCGCTCCATGTGTTTGACCCAGAATAATGGGGGTGTCTGCCAGGCTGGGGAGGACCTTCCTAAAGAGGTGGGTAACATATGCCTCCAAGTCTCCATTGTCACCATTGAGAAGGACGCTCTTGATCTGAATATTGGCTCTGCGTAATCTATTCTCCTGCTCTTCCAGCTGTGTGTGGAGGTCAGAGTTGTGTTCCTGGAGGTCCAGGAGGGCTGTCGGTGATTGCCCAGTTCCTTTTTTTAGTGTTGCTCCTGTCTTCCAGGAGTGGAGTGGCTGAGGATGACGGAGTGTGCCTCGTCCTTGAGCAAGTCTGCCATTTTGCCATAGACGTGGAGAGTATAACTCACAGTGCAGAGTCCTTTTTCCTCTGATGCACCACCATGAGCTGAAAATTATTGTGTTGTGGCCCCTCTGAGCGGACACCCTGGACGATGCAGCAGAGTGATAGGAGAGTCAACGAGAGAAGGCCAACGCCGGTGAACAATTGACAGCGTCCTCTCCCCCTTCCAGTCAGTGTCAGGGGCCTCCTGTCGGTGCTAGGTGATCTATCCTCACCGCTGCCCATGCATTAGTCACTGCAGGCCAACCCCGGCCGTGCAATATGGTAGCATTGTAAAGCCCGCTGTCTGTCCGCGCCCCCAGGCATCCGGTGCAATCCCACAGCTTAGAGACCACCTCGCCACACCTCTCTCAGGGGCCTTTGAGTCCGTTTTGAAGCTAAGCTCTGATTCTCTATACCGTGGCCACCATTTTGTGAAGGTGGGCTGCAGTAGTTACGGGACGCAGAGCAGTAACAGGCAGGAGCCACACCAAGTCTGACGTGGTTCCCTGCGGTGGCAGGAAGGGAAGGCTGGTAGGTACATCTTATGTCAGGCTTAAGATGGCACCCGGACTGCTTGCTGACGGCCCAGGCTACGTAGCTGAGCAGCAGAGCTCCTACTCTGCTCCCATCTTGGACACGCCCCCTGATTCTCCATGTTTAGTGGTGTCTTTGGGAGTCGTTTTTTGTTGTGTTCCCTATGGTCAGTGTATCTTTGACTGTTAAGTCCCTTTTGTTCCTAGAGATTATTTTTAATGCTGCCCTTAAGCTGTGTTGTGTTATGTCTCCCTATGAGGTGAACTCCTAATCTGTATCATATGTTAGCTCATCACTGCAAAGCTACCTTGTCAGCCTATCAATCAATCAATCAATCAATCAATCAATCAGAACATTTGTAAAGCGCACTACTCACCCGTGAGGGTCTCAAGGCGCTGGGGGACAGGGGGTGCTGCTACCGCTCGAATAGCCAGGTCTTGAGTAGCCTCCTGAAGGTTAGTAGGTCCTGGGTCTGCTGTAGGAGGATGGGGAGGGTGTTCCAGATCTTGGCGGTGAAGTGGGAGAACGATCTGCTGCCGGTGGTCGCTCTTCAGATGCGGGGGACGGTGGCGAGGGCGAGGTTGGCAGAGCGGAGCTGGCGGTTCGGGGTGTAGAAGGTGAGTCGTCTGTTGAGGTATGCCGGTCCGGTGTTGTGGAGTGCCTTGTGAGCTTGGGTGAAGAGCTTGAAGGTGATTCTTTTGTTGACGGGAAGCCAGTGCAGGTTTCTCAGGTGGGGTGTGATGTGGCTGTGGTGAGGGATGTCGAGGATCAGACGTGCAGAGTTATGCGTTGAAGTAGTTTCATGAGTTTGGCCGAGGCTCGTGCATAGAGGGTGTTTCCGTATTCCAGCCTGCTGCTGAAGAGGGCCTGGTTGACTGTTCTTCTTGTTCCGGTGGGAATCCACCTGTAGATCTTGCGGAGCATGCAGAGGGTGTTGAAGCAGGAGGATGAGACAGCGTTGACTTGCTTGGTCATGGAGAGTGTTGAGTCGAAGATGAACCCCAGGTTGCGTGCGTGGTTGGTGGGTGTCGGTGATGCTCCCAGTGCGGTCGGCCACCAGGAGTCGTCCCAGGCTGAGGGGGTGGAGCCGAGGAGGAGGACCTCTGTCTTGTCCGAGTTCAGCTTCAGACGGCTGTTCTTCATCCACTCGGCGACGGCCTTCATTCCTTCGTGGAAGTTGGTTTTGGCGGTGAGGGGGTCCTTGGTGAGGGAGAGGATCAGCTGGGTGTCGTCGGCGTAAGAGATGATGTTGAGGTCGTGCAGTCGGGCAACGTGGACGAGCGGTGACAAGTAGACGTTGAACAATGTCGGGCTGAGGGATGATCCTTGGGGTACGCCGCAGATGATCTCGGAGGCTACGGACCGAAAAGGGGGAGGCGGACGCTCTGGGTTCTGCTGGAGAGGAAGGAGGTGGTCCATTCCAGAGCCTTGTCTGGGATCCCTGCGTTGTGGAGGCATGTGCGTAGGGTGCGGCGACAGACAGTGTTGAAGGCGGCTGATAGGTCCAGGAGGATGAGGGCCGCGGTTTCGCCGTTGTCCAGCAGGGCCCTGATGTCATCGGTGGCGGCAATGAGGGCAGTTTTGGTACTGTGGTTGCTGCGGAACCTGGACTGGGTCGGGTCCAGGATGTTGTTCTCCTCAAGATAGCGGGTTAGTTGTCCGTTGACGGTCTTCTCGATGACCTTCGCCGGGAACGGGATCAGGGATATGGGCCGGAAGTTCTTGAGGTCCTTCGGATCCGCCTTGGGTTTCTTGAGTAAGGCGTTGATCTCGGCGTGCTTCCAGCTCTCCGGGAAGGTCGCGGTCTTGAAGGAGATGTTGATGGCCTTGCGGAGATGGGGTGCGATGGTGGCGCTAGCTTTATTGAAGAGGTGGTGTGGGCATGGGTCTGACGGAGAGACGGAGTGGATGGTGTTCATGATTTTGATGGTGTCGTCGTCGTTTTTTGTTGGTCCAGGTGAGCAGGGGATTGATGCGGGTGGTGGCCGTGGGGTCTGAGGTGTCGGTGGCTGTTGGGGCGGCCCGGTTGTTGAAGCTGTCGTGGATGTCTGCGATCTTGCGATGGAAGAAGGTGGCAAGGGAGTCGCACAGGTCTTGCAATGGTAGGATGTCATTGTTGGAGCTGGGGTTGGAGACTTCCTTCATGATGTTGAAGAGCTCTTTGCTGTTGTGCTCGTTGTTGTTGAGGCGGTCCTTGAAGGAGGCCCTTTTGGTAGATCTGATGAGGTGATGGTGTCTGCGAATGGCGTTCTTGTGGGCTGCGTAGTTGTCCAGTGTCTGTTCGCGGTGCCATTTCTTCTCTAGTTTTTGGCAGGTTTGCTTGGAGGCCTGGAGTTCCGCGGTGAACCAGCTGGCTTTCTTGTTAGCGCATCTGTAGGAGGGTTTCTTGATCGGGGTGAGAGTGTTGGCACAGTCGTCAATCCACCGCCTGAGGTTGCGGGCGGCGGTGTCGGAGTCGTGAGGTCGGCAGGTGGGCTTCAGGCGAGGGTGCGGCAGGGGATCTGTTGAGTGCGGTGGTGCGTGGTGGGTTTGCGGAAGGTGAAGTGGATGCAGCGATGGTCGGTCCAGTGGAGTTCCGTGGTGTGGTCGAAAGTGACGGGGAGCTTGTGGAGAAGATATGGTCAAGCGTGTGGCCGGCGGAGTGGGTGGGCGTTGTGACAAGCTGACTGAGTCCGATGTTGGCAAGGTTGTCAATGAGGGTGGTGGAGTTGGTGTCGTTGCTGTTCTCGAGGTGGAAGTTCAGGTCTCCGAGGAGGATGTAGTCTGTGGAGACAAGGGCGTGCGTGCTGACGAAGTCGGCAATTAAGTCGCTGAACTGAGACCAGGGTCCAGGGGGTCTGTAGACGAGAGTTCCTCTGAGGGTGGTGTTGGGGTCGGTGTGGATCTGGAAGTGCAGGTGTTCGGCGGTGTTGAGGGTGTCGTCGGTGCTGGTTGAGACTCTGAGGGTGTTCTTGTGGACGATGGCGATTCCGTTGGTGCGGTCCCTGCGGGTGATCTTGTAGCCGTCCGGGATGGCTATGGCGATGTCGGGTGCCGAGGAGACGTTCATCCAGGTCTCTGTCAGGAAGGCGACGTCCAGGGAGGATGTGTCGAGCAGGTCCCAGAGTTTGATGGCATGTTTGTGTGCGGAGCGGGTGTTCAGTAGTATGCATCTGAGGTGGTTGCGTTCTGTCGCGGTGAGCGGTTTGGTGGCTCGGAGGCTGGTGTAGCTGCATCTCCGTCAGGAGAAGGGTCCTTTGGTGTGCTTCGGGGCGGCCAGGAAGCACGTGTGCGGTCGTCCGGTGTTGAGTGCGTTGAGGGTGCTGGCGGTGTAGTGGCGGCAGTCGGTGTGGCATTCGCGGGGACCAGGGGGTCTGGCGCTGGGCGCGGTCCAGGCGCGGACGGGCGCAGACGGGCGGGGCAACGAGTGGGCAGGCAGGGGGGTGGGACCACAGGGGATGCAGCGGCAGGAAAACGGGGCAAGGAGAGAAGGAAAACAAAAGGCCCAAAAACAGAATAACAGAATCAAGAAAACAAAATGCACAAAAACAGAACGACAGAATCAAGAAAACAAAATGCACAAAAACAGAACGACAGAATCAGCAATGCGAACAACAGAGGCACACAACTCAGGCTGAGGAGCCCAAGCCGAGCAGAGCACTGTAGGGCGACACGGTCACACAGGTGGTGCTGTGCGGCGTGGGGGAGCTACCTACCCGAGTCAGGGTCAAGGGTCCCTATGAGGGGTTGGTGTAAGAGGCTATTTGTCGTAGGGCCTTTCATGTTTCAAAGCCCTGTTACCAGGACAAATGCTGAATGAGGACACAGAGTATTAACTCTTGTATTCCCAGTATCAGCAATGGTTGGGTGTCCTGAGGCCACTTACAGTCTCTCCACCAACAAACCCTCGCAGTGGAATATTTTAGTGGGAAAAGTCCTCCAGGTATTGTTATTGCTCTGCTCCTCTGGCAAGTCCAATATCTTAAAGCTGGGAGAGGTAGGAATGAGAGACCCACTGTCCCCTCCTTACCTCTTCTGTGGAGAGAGTCTCAGCAAGGAAAGATAGTTGCAGGTGCAGTGTTTATTTGATCCTCTCAGCCTTAAAGTGCTCCAAAGCAGTTGCACCTCCCATGGTAGCCAGCATGTAGATAGGCGCGCTCCTATTCTGAGTCGCTGGTTCATTGTGGGCTTCGCATGAGTGCTGTGGAGGTCTATGCTCTGAAGCTGATTGCTCCTCCAGGCAACACCCAGCTCTGGAGTGGTACGGTCACTTCTTCAGTCGAGGCACGCTTCTCTTGAACCTCATGGGCCGTAGTAGACTTGTGTTCAGCACATCCCCAGGCGAACATTGTTAAGCAGCTCTTACCAGGTTATTGGTAGTGGCCTTATCTGCACTGTCACCACACTGTAGCCCTCCTTATCCACATAGGTTACTGAGGGTCTCATCATTCCACGAGCCCATTTTTGTCAATGGCACCACTGACTGCTATTTTGCCCATCTCCAGCAGCCACGCAGCTGTAGAGAGAGAATCATTTTCTGTTTCACATGGCAGATAAATTGTCCATTAAGGGAATCTGCCGATGCCCTGTGGAGGACCCTTCTGAAATCTTTACTGAAAGGGCAATAAAACTAGGGCAGGGCGGAGTTTGCAGAGTTAGTGACCAAAAAACTCCACCGCGATACTTGTAGTTCAGCAAGCGGCAGAGTGCGTTAGGTCACGCTGTTTGTGCTAATTTTTAGGGCCGGGTCTTCGCCACACACTGGAAATTCTGCATGAATGGCACCATACGTAGCGCAAGAGCACGCAGCTTCTTTCTGCCACTCAATTAGACTTTCCACTCAAGCAGCAGCTTTCTTAATGTGAACAGATGGTTTCTCAACACGAGCAGTCGCGACCATCCGCAACCGCCCGTGTTGAGAAACCTCCCTGGGAGGTGGTCTGGCGTTGGATTTTCCATGCTCATCAACTTAACATTGGTAAGCGTGAGCAAGGAACTCTGTGTGCTCCGCAGTGCGCGGAGTGGGGAAAACTCTGCAAACTCCACGAATGGAACGGAGTTCACTGCCCAGGCCTAAAAAAACTACAGGACTGCAGCAAATTACACTTTGTGTCTGTCAGAGGAAGCAGGGGTCCATCTCAGCTCACCACCATCTTGTCCCCATACCCACTCAACCATTTTAGAGAGAGGACATCATGTTTCTTTGTTGTATGAATACAGTTTCATCAAGACATCTAAGAAGAGTCACCACTTGATAGATTCTATCCGAGGCCTAGAAATACTAGTACCTGTAACAACTACACCAGGAAGGGTGTGCCATCATCTCTATCTGTAAGGGAAGAACAGCGTATAATCTATCACATATGCTGCCGCTGAATAGTTCTTATATATAGTACATTGTAGAGCATAAAGGGAACTGTGCCACCAAAGAAAAGGTAAAAAAGGAGCAAATCCATTAATTGGCATAGATACCCATCAGCGGAACTCTAAATCAGGCTCATAGTCATCAAAGCATCTCTGGAATAGGTTATCCCTGCTTGTCCCGCTATTACCCTCTGCCGACCATGACACTCATGAACGATTCTGGAACCTGGGTGAAAGGACGCTGGTGCCTTCTAAGGCATCAGGCCAGAATAGGAGTCTACATGCTATTACTGGGCCAGAGGTTCTTTGATGACCACCTGTATTCTAAAACCTTCATTAGGACCTGCGAGGCAACGCTGACAGGGATCGCAGCCCTCCCATGGGTGACTTCTGGCCACTAGCACCAGCACAGCGTCTCAAAAGTTGTCTCATTTGGCTTCAGTTCTTCTCAATGAACAAGACAATTTGCATATGATAAGCAAAGGCAAAACGGTGTACAGACTGACTCAGAGTTTGCCCCAAAAGTGAACACTGTAGTAAACAGCAGTTTTCACCACCTGATCATGATCTCCGGTCTCCTTTCATCAATTTGCTAGTGATTTTGCCTCTATCCGTAAGTTTGCCAGCAGAAGTCAATCCCCTAGTGTTATTTCACCAGTGATGTGTTTCTGCATCATTTGTTTTCAAGTAGCCTTATTCTCATCTCGTATTTTGCCAGTAATTATGGCCTAATGGGTTATGCTAGTGATCACGCCTCCGTCAGATATTTTACCATAGCTTTCCTGTTAGTTGCTCATTTAAAAACATATATAAAATCCTGTTCTTCAAAGTAAAACATAAAAGTGTTGGGTTATGATGGGGGCATATTTTTGTTAATGCCAGTTCCTGAATACTCTAAATAAAATTAGTTGGAAACAGTGATAATTGTGATGTAACACAAAATATAACACGTTTCTTATGGATAATGTGTTAGCTGTTGTGTTGGTGTGTAATAACACAGGCACAGCCCATTCTATGGCTTCTATTTTCCCCGTGTGTGGTACAGAAGTATATAAACGTTTTACATTCAAAGTTTCGCAAGGAATTGGAGATATTATTATTTGCGCATAGTATAATATGAAATAAAATAAGATTAGTTACTCAAAATCAAACACTGAAATGTGTGGAGCAATACCAATATTTAGCATAGTCTAACAAGTGGTATTAAGACTCAGACTGAAAGAATGTAGGCGAAAAAAGATCCTAATAACAAAAAATATATATATACCTGGACCATCAAACTGGGGCAACTGTTTTGCAAATGTGACCTTTTGCATAATTTGTTTGGTTGAGTAATCTTGTCCCAATCATTTTATTTGAGAAAAATCATGTCCCATTGGTTATTTCGTAAGTGATCATAGCTGCAGCAGATATTTTTTTCCAGTAATCATCACCAATTATTCTTTTTGTCATTTTTTATATAATTTATTTGGGTGATTTATCATGCACACATCACTTACCTAACTAGTAACCATTTCCTCGTGTTTTATTTTGCGGCAAATAGCTGTGCGTAATTAGTGACTAAGGCTGGGCTTCAGTATGTGGGTCTAGTGGTTGCCACCGATCTACCTCTACATTGACCAGTAGTCATGCAGTTCCTGATGGCTCCCTCGTCTACACAGCAGGATGAGAATATAGAAATCCGTGGCCCTATTGCAGAATGCTTTCTACCGCCGGCTTTTGATCAGCGGAATACTCCCTCCACTTTTTCTTGGCCAACCAATAACCCTGGACCTCATGGTGGTAGAAGTGCATATGCTTAGCCCAGTGGCGTAAACGTGGTCCCTTTCAAGCCACACCTGGAACTAAAGAGAGCTCAGATTTCTGCACCTTGTCTCATTGCTGTCTCAGTTCGAGATATTCCGATCACCCCACCGCTTCCCTGAAGGCCACACATGGAC
This sequence comes from Triturus cristatus, assembly GCF_964204655.1. Taxonomy (NCBI): domain Eukaryota; kingdom Metazoa; phylum Chordata; class Amphibia; order Caudata; family Salamandridae; genus Triturus; species Triturus cristatus. The sequence continues at coordinate 405,932,966 of NC_140584.1, forward strand.
CCTGATGAAACAACACTCCAGCTTTAAAGCTCTCTGGTTCGTGCTTGAAGCTGTAGACACGTCCTCCCTGGGATACCGTACCAGGGGGCATATCAACAACAACCGGCTATAATTATCGCTGAGCGCACTTAGCGCTCGGATAATTATCGCCGGCTAGCGCCGATTTTTATCGCTGAGATAGCGTGCTATTAGCAACGCTTATCCCATCAGCGATAAAAATCCTAGCGCTAACTGGCTAACGTGAGATTATCGCTGGAAACCCAGCGATAATCTCAAGTTAGTTTGTTGATAGGGACTCACAAACGTAGCCATGATATCCACCTTCCATAGGATATCATGGCTAAGTCAGTCCTGAAGGAGGTGTTAGGAAAGTAGCGATAACAGGTGTTATCGCTACTTTTCCTGACGCTATGCTTCATAGCGTGGGGCTTGATGATAGGAGAAATGTCGCTTAGCGACATTTCTCCTATCATGTCAGGTCAGGAATGCCCACTTTGCATCTCATTAGAGATGCAAAGCTGAGCGTTAGAAATCCCCACGCTAAAGCAAGGTTTCACGCGTTAGCGTGACCTTGCTAATATAGCGATAAAATTATCGCTGCTTTTCGGCCGAAAACGGCCGCTAAAGCGGCGATAATTTTTTATCGCCTCGTTGTAAATATGCCCCCAGATTATTAAATCCTTTTCAGCTAACCTGTCTCCTCTTCTTTCCGCCCATACATCTACTGAGCTATCTGCCTTTCGGCTGATGAACCCCCTTCATCTGATGCTTAAAGCTCTGGAACTTAGTTATGACCCTGCTTTTTACAAGAAAACTACAAAACGTAGTGAAGACCCCTGTATTCCTCTGTGCACAGATCATATTATAATATTTGAGCAGGTTATAAATTGATGTAAGCTTATATATTTCCATTAACAACCAAAGCTAGCATAGCATCGTGGATCCAAATTTGAGTTATAGGTGGAAATGTGACTTTGTAATTGATCTAGGCGTCAAATGTTACAGTGATCTGGGACATTAACTTTGAAGAATCCCTGGGGTGGGAGCGGATTGACAGAGGATAAGTATAATATATGTATTTTGGTGGATGTGATAATTAATCGCACTGTTATACGCCTTCGTTGCTGGTTTAAATTTTGAGCTTCCAGTGCTAGATGATAGGTCTAAATAAAAGAGGGACATAGGCGTATCAATCTGCGTCGCGCAGCGGCTGTAAGTACTCTATAAAGTCACGCAGATTTCACCTACTTGAAGCACACCTCATGGCAATTCAAAATCTCATGAAGGATATGAAAAACACCAACTTTTTGCGTGGAATCTCTCAGAATGTGTCACATCTGTGATAAAATGTGAACAGATACCAAAACAGTTAGTTCTATCTTGCGTGGGAATGTCCTCTTATCGATTAATACTAGAATTAGGGGCCATATGCAGGTAATTTCTATTTACCGATACCTAAATACCGAATTTTACCGATTTGGTATTTAAGAATCGGTAAATAGAATGTAGGTAAAAAATCGGTACATTTTACAGATTCAGTAATATTCGTTATTACCAATTCGGTATTTACCGAATCGGTAATAAGGAATACCCTCCCATTCATTCCTATGGGCCTGGAGGCCCATAGGAATGAATGGGAAGCCATTCAGTATTACCGATTCGGTAAATACCGATTCGGTAATAGGGGGAGCATATTCAAGGGTGGCAGGGTGTCACATTGACACCCTGTTGCACCCCTGAATCGTGCATGTGTGCACATGTGGCGCACATGTCTGCCACATGGCACTTTTAAAAAAGCACAAAATTGCTTTTTAAAAGGTAACCTGTAGTTGGTGGTAAATAACGAATCCTTAACCCAAAAATGCACTCACTTGAGTGCTCCCTACATAGGATTTAAGGATTCGGTAATTTTACCGATTCCTTAAAATAACGAATCGGTAAATTACCGAATCCTTAAATCCAGCCTCCTACATCTCAAAGGGCTAAATACCGGTTTGTAACGGGAAATTTACCGATTTTCGGCCGTTACCGACCGGTATTAGCCCACCTACATATGGCCCTAGATCATTGACACCAGCCCATGAATTCATGCTGACATTCCCAGACTGAAGGATATATGATCTTTATGTTAATATTATATACTCTCTAATACCAATCATGTTTTTTGTCGGTAGTCACTCACCATCAGCTATTAAGACTATTCATTCACCAGGTACTTGCCGGTATTCAACTTTGTTGGCATCAAGCATATTTCCAATGCATTTTCCATGATTTTCCATGATTATCCAGTAGCGGCTGCTACCGATCGCAGGTGGTAGAGTGGGACTGGAAAGGAGTGTGGGGGTGTTGCGGGGCGGAATGAAATAAAAAAGAAAATACACTAGCCTGGGTTGCCGCCTGCCGCCTCTTCTCCGTACTCTTCTTCCAGTCTCTGCAGGAAGGAGCCGGAAGCACCCGGGCTCCCAGGCTCTCCATAGCTATCACAACACTGCAATGCAGCATTGTGATTTGTCTGAGTGCCGAACCGCGGCGCTCAGACGGGGACTGGGAGGCTTTGCATATTCCTCACCAGGCTGTCTAATGCAGCCTGGTGGGGAAGATGCAAAGTGCGCAGGACTGTTTGGCCGGCCCGAGAGGACCGGCCAAGCAGTCATGCACACGTAAGGACTGCAAACCATTCCTCTTCCTGCACTGGCCATCCCCGCCCTACCGTGAGAGCCACTCACTTCAATAGGAAAAATAAAATGATAATAACAATAGCAAGGAAAAAACGTATATTTGCATTTCTGATATCAACAATCACATAACCAGAATCACAAATATGAAGTTCGGGCACGCAGTGCATGGGACACATCTATAAATCATAGGAAACAGCCATTACAACGCAGTCATTACAACGCACTGCCTTTACAACGCAGTCATTACAACACAACATCCTTTACAGCGCATGCCATTACAACGCAGCCATTACAACGCATGTCACTACAACGCATGCCATTACAACGCATGCCACTACAACACATGCCATTACAACTCATTATAAGGTAAGTAATGGGAAATAGTAATTTTTACCCCTACACTATCCAACACTTACCCTACTGTTGCACTCACTGGAGTGGAAATAGTAATTTTTAACCTTACGCTATTCAGCACTTTCCCTACTGTTGCACTCACTGTAGTGGGAATAGTAATTTTTTCCCCTACACTATCCAACACTTACACTACTGTTGCCCTAAAAGTATTATGCGTTGCAATGGTATGCATTGTAATGAATACGAAGCAAGCAAATCAGAGTGCCGAGAGAACCAATGGTAAGCAATGGGTGAGCTGTAAGCCCACTTTAAGGTGACAACATGTCTTGCAACAGACAAGCATGTGCTATATTAGGTGAGGCCTAAAAATATCTCCGAATTGGGACACCAAAATGTTTTTCCACTTTCTTGCAATTATGCACTTAATTACTGTGAGGCATGAAGTTAATTCCATCTCACAGCCCTGGTAATTATTAAAATATATTTGTCAACTAAAGGCTGCTTGGCTTAGGCTTCAGAAATTATTATGGTAACAATGTTAGAGCTGGTTATTTTCATATTTTAATGAGTATCCTCTAAATAGAGTGGTTACAACTCCTGATATGGCTAAAAATAATAAATCCTTTGTCATCATGTTTTGCAGCAGGTTCATCCTCAGATTCCTTAAAAACATGTTGTTTATCGGTCCAACAGTTTTATTAGATTGGCCTCTTGGAGACCTGAACCTATCTGCCCAGAACCGATTTTATGCTGATTGTGTTTTTTACACAGAACCCAGAGATATTACACAAAATTATGCATATATGCTGATCTACCTAAAAAAGTGGCAAATATTCGCTTTTGCTGCAATAAACAAGCTTTGGGAAGGCCAATATGTCTAGCATTGGTTGCCAGCTTTGTGCATAGTCGATGCTTGTTCTATTTTATCATTTTTGCAACTTTATTGTTAGGAAAGCTGTCGAACGTTCACTTATACATATAAAAAATGATCTCTATGCAAAGATATTTTTAGTGTAAGAAGACAGATTTTCATAGTAGTTCCTGACACTGAACGGAACTACTTTGTATGTGGATGTGTTCCTTGTGAAAAAGAAGAATGCTATCACTCACACTGAAGTTAACCACCGACCTGAGATGGGCGACCCCCTCCCCATGCCGTATGTTGCAGAGCTGGGGTACTCACAAATATTTACTTAGGGGCCACGGGTAAAGTTTAGGATGTTACCAGGGGCTGCATTGGTGGGGTAAGGGGTTAGGTGGAGCGATCATAGATACAAAGTAAGATTGAAACCAACAAATGTACGCTTTCTTCTGAAATCTACTTAAAGCATACATTTCTGCTTATTTTGTTATTTCCTCGTCTTCTTTGTGTGTTTTACAAACCAGAGAAAATAAGTTGAGAAAAGTTCACTTAGAAAATCAATCCAGAAATAAGTACATGATTTACGTTTTAAAATGCTAATATGATACGCTAAAGTGCCTTAGAAATGTGTACATTTGCTCTTCTGTACGTCTCTGCCGCCGCCCTCTTGTGTATTGAAGTGTATGTCTACATTTCGATAATAAAACTTACCAGAGAAGCACTCTGACATGAAAGTGGCTGCTTTCTCAGGGTCAGGCTTCAAATAGCAATGGGATTCTCACATGGAGGGGCCTCAAGAAAGGGCCTGGTGGTCTGGGCCATACAATGAGTATCAGTGTTGTAGAGGGTGGAAGAAAAATGCAAACAACAGACCAGTGGATGAAGAGGGATGGCTGAAAACACCTCCACGGTTAGATCTTTCAGCAGCCTTTGATACCCTTGATAACCACATCTTAATCTCAAGAGTTGGGGATATCTGTGCCTAAAGTTTACTGTTCTGATTTGAAAATGCTTTTAATCCTACGGGTCTCAATGAGTGACTCAACCTTCCGTTGCTGCTTCGGTAGGTTATCTACAGTTCCTCAGGCTCCATTCTGTCACCTTCCTTTTAAACGTATATGTCTCCTCCTCTGCCACATCTTATCCAATATGTTTTTCATGTATGTCAAAGATACAACAATGGCATTAAAACTAGGATGTAGACATTTGTGCTATCAACTTTCACAACTACTTGTCAGTGGGTCGGTTAAAAATGACTGGTGACAACATAGCAATGTTATATCCTTTAGAGAGCAAACCACACTAGCTGGTGCAATCTGGTCACATTCTTTGAGAAATCTGCCTATTGCCTCCCTAGGCGTACACAAGGAGGCTTTTGAGCGATTGCAAAGGCCGGAGAATGAGAACATTTGCATGACAGTGGGTAATTTTGTCCGCCTTTCACTGGGGGTTAGAAACAAATATGGCTCAACATAACGTCCCTACCCTTATCATGTTTGTGTGTTAGGAACTGACTTATTTTAACTATTTTTTAAACTTTTTAGTTTTTAGCCTGAGACCCATTGGCCCTTTTATATATGTTTTAGTATCTTATCATTGGTATGTACCCTATGTAGTATCTTTCTTGAAAATATTTGTTTTATCCCTGGATGTGCCCTGAATCTTGTAATGTTGCTCTATTTCTTCATGAAATGTTTTTATTATTTGCACTTTTATGGCCGCATTTGGCCGAATAAAGTCATGTGACTGACTGGCTCAAAGCTCACTATGACTCCACACATTAGCTCTCTTGCTAGTTCTTGTTTCTTCCAACACCGGCATCTGAGAACACTAGGACATTTCTATTTTTCTTTTCCCCATAAACTTTAATCATAAGTACTGTTGTTGTTTCTCACTTGGACTCTTGCAATGCAGTCTACCTGGATATACCTAAGGTTTACCTACAAGGGCTGTACATGTTACAAATTGCCGGACTGATACAGGGGTTGACTAGATGCAGCCATATTTTTCCTCCTTTGACGTCCCAGCATTCGCTACCTAGCCAACAGCAGATTGTGTTTAATCCATAAATCCATCAACCGCTACAGAAGTATACCTGTCAGCCCGCTTTAAATGCTATTGCCCTCTACGTTCACTTAAGTCAGAAGATCTGTTTCTGCTGTATTTACCTAAAACCAAGAAAGTAGAAATCGAATGCAGAGCGCCAGTAGCAATTCAAATGGAGTGTCTCCTGCTAAAACTTTGCCTTGAACTGAACCTGCTAAAATACAAGAGACCCCTTAAAAAGTAGCTCTATCATTTTTCCAGCGTGATTGCCACATTAGTTTTGTCTGTAGTAGTTCTGCTGGATTCATCTGTGGTCTGCTTCCATAGCACCAAGATGTCTTGTGTGTACGCTAGCGCTCTACAAATACAAATATAGAGGACTGGTCCTGACGGTCGAGGTCATTCATAAAGTCATAAAACTACAAGGTGACTCGCAATGTCCTTGTAACACATGGTAGAGAGTATTTTATTGCTTTTAGTACAGTCACATCATCTTTCATCCTCTCGAAACACCCCCTTAGTCCTTCATTCTTTGCTTTTTCTAATTATTTAGATATTCTGGTTAGGGATAGTGTATATTATGTATGGAATATGTATTGCGAAAATAAATGCACAAATAGATTGCATTTTTTTGCAAACACATGCTCTTAATTAGTGTAATATTAATCACTATCAAAGCTAATTTTATTCTTTGAACGTGTGGGAATACAGAGAGAGGTTTCTGCTCCTCTGCACTGACCCTTAGTAGCGCAACAAATAAACACTTTATCAGAAACCGCTAATGCTGTGGGTTTACAGGACAGAAGGGTTAGAAGCAAGGGACAAGAAAAGCTACTCTTCCCTTTCCTTATTTAAATGGTTGTTGGAGTACTGCTTTGGGAGGCTTACCACACTGCTGGTCTGCTATGTGTTGTGACTTAACAACTCAACTGTAATAAGCTTATTACAATAGAGTAGCCATGCCCTTTCTGAGTAATGCGGTCACAACTAGACTGCAATGAGGACATTAGAAACAGGCTTTTGGACAGGGGTTGCAGAGTACCTTGTGTTATCAACCTACTCCCACCCCACGCCTTTTAGAATATGAACGAGGTAAGATCTCTTTTTTGCCTTTTTGTACTTTTTTATGTTGTCTTATGTGGCCAGCTAATTGTGGTAGGTAGCACTTTGCACAATAGGTATAGGATTCCACTTTTTTGTATGATAGTAGTGCACTCAAAGTGAAATTAAATATTAAAACTGTCACTTCTACGTTAACAAATAACATGCCCATACAAAAAGAGTTGGCGGAGTTATTTTAAAAGCGTGCCTGGTCCTTGGAAGGAATGTGCAGCATGCCAGTGGCTGGGTTTGCTAGTTGGGGGAGGGGGCGGCCTCTATTCTTCTCTCGCAGGCAGATCCGCCAGCGTTGGCACCAATAATAATAGGGGCGCGTGATTTAGTGGAGTTGGCGCAACAACTCATTGTCCTGCCACTCAGCCTCTGGCGGGCTTCTGGCAGCTGGAACTCTTTTATTTCCATGAGAATTGCTTGTGCATAACGGGGCGCGCGAGGGGGCAGAATGACAGCAACTAAATGGGGGCGGGGCAACGTCGACGCGGGTAGCGCAACAGTGGTGCAAGCAAAGTGAAGATGGGCGACAGTGATAGAACAGACCATGGAGTGTGGAGGGGAGTGATGAAGATGATGGGGGAGCCTGCGCAGTCTGGCCAGTGACCCCAGAGAGCTAAGGCAGGTTAGGCCTGCTGCCTTAAAGGCTTGAGAGCCGGCCGCTGCGGATTTAGGATCTTTTCAGTGCAGTTGTACAAAGTCCTTCTTATTAGCACCGCCAAAGATAGACCTGTCCCTAAAGCTGCATCATGTAGGACACCTGCGTGGCCTCCTTCCTCCCCAGTTACCATGTGAAGAAATGCTGGCCGTTCACAGGCCCTTCTGCACAGCTCACCCGTGCAGTATGCAGGACGACGTGTAAAGCACGTCCTGCCATGGAGGATTGAGGTGTCCAGCCGGGGACGCTGGAGGGGTACCAGTCCCTCCTGGGCGCTACTGATGGCAATGGAGGGCCGCAACAAATGAGGCAGAGAAATCAGGATGAGGGTTGAAAATCACCATTTTTATTTTAGTTTTTGTATAGCCCTAGTGAACCCTCAAGGCAGGCCTGGATATATGTGGTGCTGCGTTTTTCCGCAAAATTATGGATTTTTTTGCATTTGCCTCGTTATCCATTATCTGCTGCAAAATCTGTAGATTTTAACCCAAAAAAGCTTCCCTAGCTCTAACAGATCAAAAGTTATTAAAACACAGCAAGACATGTTGCCACGCAGTGGATGACCCTTCGCAAAGGTTGACTGGTCATCACTCTGGTGCTTTTTACTGGATTAGCTGTATGATAAACTGACTCCTATTAGATGAACTTCACAAAAAGGAGCTACAGAGGGAAATGACGCAGGTTGCCCTCCACTCACAACTTTTTTTTATCACAAAAACCTGCTCTATATTCTTGGGATAAAACATCATGAACATCCCCCACACCTCCTTTTGGTGAAAATACTTCAAGTACTAGCTGCACATTGCTGTACTGTCAGGGTGTTCCTATCCCTCTTAAAATCTTTATGTGTCTAGTTCCTCCAGGAACTATACTGTGAGTGTTTCTCACTTCCCACAATTTCTCCCGTCCAACCACCAAAAAAGTGTGTGAAAAGTGAGGAGGCACCTCACGGAAACACCCTTCAGGGAGCTACTGATAGGTTCTCGTCAGTGTGCTCCACTTATCATCATCGGCAGCCTCCACACCATGGAAAATAAATGTGAAAAATTGTGCACAACACAATTGAAGCACATATTTGTGAAAAAACCTGACCCCCTAGTATAAGAGCAATTGAAAACTATTTCTCTAGCTCTTACACTCTAAAAACGAGATAAACAATCACTAGCACTATTTCCATCTTTAATTACTGCTGTGTGTTTGCTCACATTAAAAACAAAACCTGCTGTCGTGCTTCATCATTTTCATACAAGAAGCCAACGTGTTTCATTGCCTGTTAATACTTATCGGCAATTTCTTCAGGGCTAGGGGTCAGTCCTCGCCGCACTGTAAATCACAGTTAGATACCTGTGGAAAGTAGACACAAACAACACATAACAAAAACACTGAGTAACACACATCAAGGTTGCTCTACACAAAGCGATAAAATTCTTTGTTACTGCTCATTGAACCGAAATGACAAGAATATTTACCAGGTGGTTGCCCCCTTATGGCATACCTACAACTACCTTCTGAGGATATAGTGTACGCGCCCACATACTGCCAGTATGTTTATACCAGTCGCTCTTCGTCAACCTACAAATCATATACATAAAATATGTGTGTACGCCTTTAAAACGGATCATTCCTCTCCAGCCATTTCAAATATGCAGAGTTTAAAAAACAAACAAATTAAATGTGCATACTTATTGCGTTCAATCAGGGCAGCGCGGCTTAACTCTTTCCAGCGCGGCCCAACAGTTCACCCGTTCTAATCCCCTCCGCTCACAAGGAAGTATTTAACAGTTCTCCCCCACGCGGTCTGTACCTGTCAAACCTCCGGCTCATACAAAGGGTATTGGTAACTATTTGCAAACACTACCGGCCGCTCAGGATTTCTCGTGTTGCCACCATTTACTCTTTCAAACTCCCGCTTACCGGACAAAGTCAGCAGCGTTCGGTTCACTCGCTCCCCACTCGTTCGCCTTGTATTTTCTGGCCTATTTAAACGCCCAAACGCGGGCGTGTAAACACACCCCTCCGCTTCCGGTGAAAGCCGATCACGTGATCTTCACCTTGAGCGCCATCTTGGAGTGGTGTTCTCTCTTACTTTTCACTCAAATACTTGTAGAGCAACAGTGATATTATTAAAGAGACTTAAACTGTGGACTTAAAAACTTTCAAACCATAAAGGATTTGACAGAAACCCGGGGACAAAAGAATATCATTTTGAAAAACGAGTATTTTAAAGCACATATTTGGTGGTTTGTGAATTTTGATCACCATCAAGCAAATTAACAGGATCTAATATTCTATCATATGTTTGATGCTTTTTCTACTATGTTCTTCCTTCTTTTCAAAAGGCTGTAGCCAAAATGTATAGAACCTCATTTAGGACTGACTGCTATATGAATATGATGGTTACTACCACACTCACAATTTCTCCTTACATGACAATTAACGTCACACGGTTGACTCCACCATCGTAGTAGTCTATAATAGTTTTTACAGTCTTACTTGGCACTCAGTTCCTGTATCTAAGTGTGTGCCTCAACCTTATTCCACTCGATGACATCACTCAGGCCCTGTCGGTCCGCCCGTTCCTGATAAATCCAATGGGCTTCCTTTGTAATCAGTCTATTCTCAATGCTAAGTGCGTCACCCCACACTTTTTCCAACACAACCCACTTGATGTCTCTATAATGATGTTTCTGTTCACGAAAATGGCCCACCAAGTGGGTGGTCAATTTACCAGCTTTAATTGGTACTGAGGTGTTCCTGAATTCTGATCTTGATCTTACGGGTTGTCAATCCAATATAGTGCAATCCACCCGGGCATGTTAATCGATATATAATGTTGGTGGTATTACAATTGGTGAATTTGTTCAGATACCACATTCTCCCATTCAACAATTGTACCCTATTCACTGTCCCTGTAAGGTCACATACAGAACATCCACCACATGGATGGTGGCCAGCGGGGAGTCATGTTGTCTTAATCTCCTGCCTAGGGCGAGTATGCACCAATTAATTCCGTAGGTTTCTAGATCTTTTAAAAGCAAACCTAGGGGGTGGCATATCAAAACCTTCTGTGCTCAACAAGGGCCAATGTTTCCTGATAATCGTACCCTTGTAGATAGTGGGTCAAATGTTATGACTACCGGAAGGCAATCCCCTTTCTCCTTAACATTTCTCTCCAGCAAGGCCGTTCTGGGTGTATAAAATGCCCTTTTCCTAGCTTTATTCACGATTTTCCTCGGGTATGACCGGTTCTCAAGCTTGTCTGCCAGTTCTGCTGCCTGCTCGACAAACTTCTCCGTGGAGCTGCAATTCCTCCGATAACGCAAGAATTGCCCCACCGGTAAATTGTCCCGTAAAGCTCGGGGATGGAACGATTTGTAGTACAATAGAACATTTTTATCTGTTGGTTTCTGATGTACATTAGTACACAGTCGATTACCCATTGCACAGATATCCAGCTCAAGATAGGTGGCCGTACCCCTACTGATCTTCCATGTAAATTTCAGGCATTCATCAAGTCCATTCAGCCAAATTAGAAACTCCTGAATGTTCTTCTCCTTGCCAGACCAGATACACAACACATCATCTATAAATCTCTTCCAGAGACAGATGTTATTCTGGAAGGGATTACATGAGTGATTAATGTAGTTGGCTTCAAACTGGCCTACATAGATGCAGGCCAGACTGGGGGCAAAAGTTGCCCCCATTGAAGTCCCAGATACTTGGAGATACATTTGTTCTTTATACTCGAAAAAGTTTCTGGTCAAAGCTATTTCGACACACTGGAGTACAAACGATTGGGGAGTGTCGTAAAACCACTTACATGCCTCCAGGGCCTGCACTGGTGCCACCAGCGTGGCCTCCTGGGGTATGCTTGTGTACAACAACTCAATGTTAAATGTAATCAGGAATTGATGTTCAGGGTCATAATCAAGGGATTCCAAGATGTTCAATACACCCGTTGTATCCTGCAGATAAGAAGGTTGGGTAACTACACACTCCCTCAGAAAGAAATCTGAGAATTGCGACAATGGCTCCAACACGGACTGAATGCCCGAAACAATCGGGCAGCCCGGTCGAGGCTGTTACGCTTTGTGTATCTTTGGCAGTATATAAAATACCGGTACTCGTGGTTTCATATTGATTAAAAATATCCGCTTCTTTGGACGTGACCCATTTCTTTTCCTTCGCCTCTGTTACAAGTCTGATTATTAATTCTTGCAAGTCTCCAGTAGGATCACGAACCAGAGGCCTATAGTTTTGACGGGCCCCTAGTAACCGCAACACCTCTGCCTCATAGTCACTGGTTTTCATCATGACCATCGCCCCGCCTTTATCAGCTGGTTTGATGGTCAATGATCCATTGTTCTGTAAGGATTTAACTGCTGCCCATTCAGCCTTGCTCATATTGCTAAACCCACGTATTTTCTCAGCCTGCTCCAAGTTGTCAATGTCCGCAGTACTTTCCCTTCAAAAACCTGTACCCCAGGGCCCATCGATTCTGACGGGCCCTGCCTTGCCCCCTCTGGACACCACCCCCCCCTCTCCCTTGACCTGTCTGGTGCTGTCCTAAAAAAGAGCGAAAAAGTGCACCTAAATCCTCTTCTGATCTATCCTGAGGATTAAATCTCACTCTGCCCTGGAGGTGGAAGGTTTAGCACTACTCTCGTCTTCTTCGCTGCTCGTATTATCGAAGGTCCAGTTCTGAGGTGTCCTTCTGCCCTGTCGTCTTCCACCCCTCTGACCCGCAGGCTGATATGGCTGTTCAGAGTTTGACTGGTAATATTTATCCTCTGTGTACGGAAAAGCCCACTCGTGTGTGTATCGCTCCAGATTACGTTTGAGCCCCTTCATTTTTTGATTCACCATATAAGTTTTATACTCCCCTAGGTCACTTTGGATTCTGGCAAGTTGTTCCCTTGCATCCACGATGGTGGTGTCACCCTTGATTGCCTCCTCTAACTCTAGCATTTCCTTCAGGAGTTCCTCACTCAACCGTTTGGCTGTATTAATAATGAGGATAAGCCAGTCCCGGGTACACTTATTCGCAATAAAACTCCAATCGACCTGTGTGTTTACACGCCCGCGTTTGGGCGTTTAAATATGCTAGAAAATACAAGGCGAACGAGCGGGGAGCGAGTGAACCGAACGCTGCTGACTTTGTCCGGTAAGCGGGAGTTTGAAAGAGTAAATGGTGGCTACATGAGAGATCCTGAGCGTCCGGTAGTGTTTGCAAATAGTTACCAATACCCTTTGTATGAGCCGGGGCTTTGACAGGTACGGACCGCGTGGGGGAGACCTGTTAAATACTTCCTTGTGAGCAGAGGGGATTAGAACGGGTGAACTGTGGGGCCGCGCTGGAAAGAGTTAAGCCGCGCTGCCCTGATTGAACGCAATAAGTATGCACATTTAATTTGTTTTTTTTAAAACTCTGCATATTTGAAATTGCTGGAGAGGAATGATCCGTTTTAAAGGGGTACACACATATTTTATGTATTTGATTTGTAGGTTGACGAAGAGCGACTGGTATAAAGATACTGGGGGTGTGTGGACGCGTACACTATATCCTCAGAAGGTGGCTGAAGGTATGCCATAAGGGGGCAACCACCTGGTAAATATTCTTGTCATTTCGGTTCAATGAGCAGTAACACAAAGAATTTTCTCGCTTTGTGTAGAGCAACCTTGATGTCAGGGGCGTAACAAACACCCCCGCAGCCCCCGCGGTGCGGGGGGGCCCCCAGTCTTCGGTTAGGTGAAGGGGGCCCCCTCAGCTCTTCAGTAAAGAGCTGTGAGTGAAAGGCTTGCTCTAGAAAGCAGGTGCAGTCTGCAGCCTGCTCAGAGCTCCTCGCGCTGACCCAGGGCAGGACTGAAGAGAAACAAAGTAACAAGTTACATTGTTTCTCTTCAGTCAGAGCCCGGCCGGAAAAAGGATGGGGCCCTGCACACTTCAGAAACACCGGGGCTTTCGGGGAGAGGGGTTAGACAAGTAAGGAGCAGGACAGATCACATTCTGCAGCGTTGTCGGTAAGTCTAGCAGTTTTAATTGTGAGTTTTCATTGTGAGCTCCTTCAAAAAACATGCTATGTTGTGGGTTGATAACAAATGCCTGATATGTTTTAAAATGCAGCATTTACATTTCTACAGATAGGTTATCTGGGACTTTAATTAGTCCCAGCTGTAAATATCCTCCTGTCGCTGACCCTTTTCTTTGTCTCACACCACTAACAAGTGCAGGCTATGTTACCTCCTGCCAGGCCCGGTTCTAGAGGGTGGGGTGGGCCGGGTGGGCCAGGCCCACCCAAACATGAGCCTGGCCCACCCAAACATGAGCCATGGCCCTCCCAGTGAATCTGCCACCGATGTACAACTACAATAAAAACTGTGCAGATAACTGGTGATTTACGATCCTGCTGCAGAGTAACCATTTGTCTGTTGGTAGTTTTTAAGTGCTGATAAACTGAATTTTATGGGAATAGCTCAGTGGGTTACTACCTCTGTCACAGATATCCTTGTGTTACTTGCAGTTCAGAAGTTACTATCCTAACATAGGACAGTGACCTATGAACTGTCTTTAAAGAGCTGCATACAAACTTCGCTTTTTTGTATTGTGATATAGTTAGAACTTCTCCATTCCTTCATTATTCTAATGTTGCCAAAAAGAGTTTGTTTGGGCAGTTATACATTTTTATCAGTAAAGCTGACCCCCAACCACTGGAGTACTCTTTAAATCCTGAGTTTGTGCTTCTCCAGTCCAAACCCCCGTAAAATATATTGCCCACCAGTATGGATGACGTGATTTCTACACCTTGTAATCCTCATTGGCTTATGTGACATTCCCCATAGACTGATTTATTGTCTCTGTATAATGCGTGCTGTTATGTAAAGTACTGTGACACCCTACACTCATATGAGTAGCGCTGTACAACAAATGGAATGGATATGAGAGAGGGGCAATGGAGAGATGAGGGGCACAAGTGGAGGGTGGCAGTGAGGGAATCCGAGGAAGAGGTCATGGGGTGGAGAGCTACGGAGAGATGAGGGGCGCTGGTGGAGGGTGGCAGTGAGGGAGTCAGAGGAGGAGGTCACGGGGTGGGTGGAACTACAGAGAGATGAGGGGCACTAGTGGAGAGTGGCAGTGAGGGAAGCCGAGGAGGAGGTCCTGGAGTGGGGGTGGAGCTGCGGAAAGATGAGGGGCACTAGTGGAGGGTGGCATTGAGGGAAAACGAGGAAGAGGTAATGGGGTGGGGAGCTACAGTGAGATGAGGAGCACTGGTGGAGGGTGGCAGTGAGGGAGTCAGAGGAGGTGGTCACGGGTGGGGGCAACAGCAGAGCGATGAGGGGCACTAGTGGAGGGTGGCAGTGAGGGAATCCGAGGAGGAGGTCACAGGGTGGAGGGGAACTACAGAGAGATGAGGGGTACTGGTGGAGGGCGGCAGTGAAGAAATCTGAGGAGGAGGTCATGGGGTGGGGGGGAACTACAGAGAGATGAGGGGCGCTGGTGGAGGGAGCAGTGAGGGAATCTGAGGAGGTGGTCATGGGGTGGGGGGCTATATAGAAATGAGGGGCACTAGTGGAGGTTGGCAGTGAGGGAAGCGGAGGAAGAGGTCATGAGGTGGGGGAACTACAGAGAGCTGAGGGGCACTAGTGGGGGGTGGCAGTGAGGGAATCCAAAGAGGTCATGGGTGGGGGGATCTACGGAGAGATGAGGGGTGCTGGTGGAGGGTGGCAGTGAAGGAATCTGAGGAGGAGGTTGTGGGGGGAATTATGGAGAAATGAGGGGCACTGGTGGAGGGTGGCAGTGAGGGAATCTGAGGAGGAGGTCAGGGGTGGGGGGGAACTACAGAGAGATGAGGGGCACTGGTGGAGGGTGGCAGTGAGGTAATCCGAGGAGGAGGTCATGGGGCTCGGGGGGAATTACAGAGAGATGAGGGGCGCTGGTTGAGGGAGCAGTGAGGGAATCTGAGGAGGAGGTCATGGGGTGGGGGGGCTACAGAGAAATGAGAGGCACCAGTGAAGGATGGCAGTGAGGGAAGCCAAGGAGGAGGTCATGGGGTGGGGGGAACTATAGAGAGATGAGGGGCACTAGTGGAGGGTGGCAGTGAAGGAATCTGATGAGGGGGTCATGGGGGGGAACTGCAGAGAGATGAGGGGCACTGGTGGAGGGTGGCAGGGAACCCGAGGAGGAGGTCATGGAGTGGGGGGAAATACGAAGCTATGAGGGGCGCTGGTGGAGGGTGGCAGTGAGGGAATCTGAGGAGGAGGTCATGGGGTGTGGGGGAGCTACAGAAAGATGGGGGACACTGGTGGAGAGTGGTAGTTAGGGAGTCTAAGGAGGAGGCCATGAGGGGGAGTGGCTATGGCGAGATGAAGGGTACTGTTGGAGGGTGGTAGTTAAGCTAGCTACAGAGAAAGAGGTCAAAAAAGAGGTCAAAAAGACGTTTGCACCAGCAATAAAGCCGGCCCTGTCATGGCCTTTCTGTTTTCATTTATTTAATTAACAGTCAGGTGATTAGGACAACTGTGGAGCATACTTTATCATGCATGCTAATTATTTTTACTGCTATATTCAATGTTTCAAGTTTGAAGGTGATTTTACTATTGTTTTTTACTGGGAATAGTGAAAGTGGAACTGAATGGTGGCTGATATGGGGCTAGGGCCCAAGGTCAGGTGTGAGATAAGGTGTGATGGAGAAGGGTGGTAGAAAAGTGGATAATCAAGCTTGTAAGAGAGTGCGCTGCAGAGTCAGAGGTCAGGTGGAGGTAGTAATGAAGAGGGTTTCTCCCTGAAGGCTTGCACAGAGGAAGCCCGGGTAGTGTCACTTGCTTGATACTCCCACCTTAGAAACTTCCTCTTCCCATCAAAGGGACATTGCATGGAAGAAAAGCACTTTTTGAGAGTGATAACATTTAGAAAGAGACTTTGAAAAGAGTGCGTTTTACTGTACCTTGTAAGACTAAGGAGAGATAAAGGAGGGACCAGAAGCAGGCCTGGCTAGATATATAAGCGATAAATCGGGCCAGCAGTGGCCCACCCGAATGTATCCTTGGCCCACCCAAATAAAAATTCCCGGAGCCGGGCCTGTCTCCTGCCCCCAATTTTACCATTCCCCGTCCCACCCTTCGTGTTAGTTGGCACTAGCTTGGTTTTATTTTACCTTTGCCAATGCTTGATTACTTGCTTCACAAGCATTGGCTGCCGCTGCATGGCTCCCACGTGCTGGCCTCACACTTCGTAGCTGAGGAGACCCGTCCCCTGTTGCTGTAGACGCCTTGGTGCTGTTGCTCCACCCTGGTGTAGGCTGCCAGCTCCTCACCCTGCTCCTAAACCTCTTACTCATCAGCTCACAGCCTCACATCTACCGGGGCACATGAGCTGAGCTACCGGGAGCCGTTTGTGTTGGTCTTGGTGCTGTTCTGTGGTATTGCTTACTGTGCTGGAAGGAGAGAGGGCTCCTTCCTGTCCACCTCTAAACAGGTGCCGGGGACTACAGAGAAAGGGGGCCGGGATTGACTACCCTTGTTGCATGTGACAATAAATGACCTAGTATTACATTCTCTCTATAATGGTGAGTTCAAATCAGAACATGCCAAATGTGGCCCTCGGGGTAAACGCACTGCTACTGGGCGCCAGAGACACACAAAAATCACTATTCGGCTCCCGGGCATCGGCTAAGCTTTATCCAAACAGTTCTGAAGTGCTGCTCACGTGGTATTAAGAAGTCTTTTCTTGCACTTTTTCGTCGAACAGCACGTCACAGAGACCGGTCTGTGTGCAACCCATTAATAAAACAAATTGCACCTCTGCCAGTGGCATAGCGTTAACTTTTGTTGAAATAGTGCCAAGAAACACGCTTATGCTGTTTGTGAGCGCTATAAAACACATAAATTGTACCTATTTCAGCTGCACGCAAGTTACCAACTGAAGCGTGTTACAAAAGCGCTTAATGGAAGGTCCTTGCTCTTCATCTGATGTGTGCATAAATTAAAAAGCATGTCACGCTTTGTTAGCACTGGAGTCGTAGAAGAATATGGAAGGATTTGCTGTCTTCGTCTTTCTTTTCTCATCTTGGTCTCTTTCAATCTTACTTTCATTAATCTTGCACTTAATTTACTAACTTTTCCTACTTATGCCTACTGCTGATTTTTGTTTCTACTCCTATGTTGCATACTTCCTCTTACTGTGCTACGTAACCTCTTAATTTTACCTTTCTCTTACACCTCATATTTGTTCCCACTCTTACGTTTTATTATTCCAACATACTCTTGCTTCCACTTACAATTTATTACGCCTATTTCCTCCTGCTCTTACTCATTTCTCCTCTTACTCCTATTACGTCTTCTAACTGCTATTCTTACTTTTGCTACCGTATTTACCAATGCCCTTATTACCATTAACTTAGTCCTACCTACTCCTACTTGCACTCTTACTCCTGCATACTCCTACTTGAACCTACCTTCCACTACTTTTACATCTAAATACTTCAGCTCTTCTGCTTAGCCCTTCTTATGCCTATTCTTACTCATACTTGGGAGAGGAGTTAGCCTAACGGCTAGGGCGGTCGACCTCGAATCTGGGGAACTGGGTTCGAGTTTCAACAATGACGCTGAACATCCTGTGATTCTGGGCAAATCACTTAATCTCCCTGTGCCTAACAAGTATGAATGCGTCCTCATGTAACGCAACTGGTGCTCATGTAAAGCGCTATGATACCCGATACGGGTCAAGTTCGAGCTATATAAAACTCCATAAAATAAATAAAAATTAAAAAAATGAACAGGATCTGCTCGGTCGCATTGGAAGGTAAACAAGCATTTGCAATGCAATTGGTCTCGCATTTGTGAGAGTTAGAGCTATTGACATTGTAAAGGACCGTGTATTTTACCTATGTGTTTTCTGCTTGGAGTGGAGTGAATGTGTGTGGTGTCAAGTGGACATATGTGGTTTGGATTGGAATTGTTAGTTGTGGAATTGTGTTGTGTGGATTGGATCTGTGTAGCGAAATAATGTAATTATGTGTATAGTAATTGTGTGGTATTGAGTGTACTGGAATTATGTGGAGTGGGATTGTGTGTCATGGAGTGGGATTGTGTGTCTTGGAGTGAGATTATCTGGAATGGTATTTTGCGTTGTGGAGTGGTATGTAGTGGAGTTTACTTATGTGGTGTGATGTTAAATATTATAGCATGATGTGGAATTTTGTGGTGTAGATTGGATGTATGTGGTGTGTTATGTAATTCTGTTGTTGGTTTGAATTATGTAGTTTGTTATTGAATTATGTGGTGTGGAATGGAAATGTGTAAAGTTGAAATGTGTGACGTGGAAGTGTTCGCTGCTGGGTGAAAATTATGTTGAGTGCTATTATGAGGCATGGTGTGAAGTGTAGTTATGTGGAATATTGCTACGTGACAGACTGGATTTATGTGGAGTGTATTTATGCAATATGGATGAGAGCATAATTATGTGGAGGTTAATTATGTGGTGCTGAGTGGTATTATGTGGAGTAATTATGTGTGATGAATTGCGTGGGGATGAATTGTGGAATTGTGATGTGTGGAATTATGTGGCATGGTGTGGTGTATAATTGTGCGGAGTGGAATTATGTTGCATTTTGCAGAGTTGTATTTTGTGGAGGGTAATTCTGTGTTTTGGAGTTGCGTGTAAATATGTTGTGTGACGTATAATTATATAGGTTGAAGTGGAATTATGTGTACTTGAATTGTGTAGTGTGGAGTGTAATTATGTGGTTTGGAGTGCTATTTAGTTGTGTGGAATGTTATTATGTGATGTGGAATTATGAGGTATGGAGTGAAGTAGAAATATATGTTTTTTCATATTTAGGATTGTAATTATGTGGTATGGAATGTAGGGTTAAATTATTTATAGTTGAATAGTGTGGCATGGAATTATGAGAGGTTCAAATGTGCTGAGTTTGGTAGAATTAGGTAGCGTGGATTTGAGCAAGCTGTGCACACTAAGGCTTTTATGTCATGGGGTATAAAGTTGACGATTGTCTATTTTTCTTTGTAAAAATAATTTGGGCTGTTTCTTTACCTTCCGGTACATTTCTGAACAATTTGTTAAGCTAAATTGTAATGTTTCTTTTTGTGCGTATGCAGGAAAGAACGAGTGTATGTGGAATGTTGCTACGTGGCATAGACTAGATTTATGTGGAGTGTATTTATGCAATATGGATGAGAGCATAATTATGTGGAGGGTAATTATGTGGTGCTGAGTGGTATTATGTGGAGTAATTATGTGTGATGAATTGTGTGGGGATGAATTGTGGAATTGTGAGACGTGTGGAATTATGTGGCATGGTGTGGTGTATAATTGTGCGGAGTGGAATTATGTAGCATGTTGCAGAGTTGTATTTTGCGGAGGGTAATTCTGTGTTTTAAAGTTGAGTGTAAATATGTTGTGTGACGTATAATTATATAGGTTGAAGTGGAATTATGTATACTTAAATTGTGTTGTGTGGAGTGTAATTTTGTGGTTTGGAGTGCTATTAAGTTGTGTGGAATGTTATTATGTGATGTGGACTTATGTGGTATGGAGTGAAGTAGAAATATATGTTTTTTCATTTTTAGGATTGTAATTATGTGGTATGGAATGTAGGGTTAAATTATTTATAGTTAAATTGTGTGGCATGGAATTATGAGATGTTCAAATGTGCTGAGTTTGGTAGAATTAGGTAGCATGGATTTGAGCAAGCTGTGCACGCTAAGGCTTTTATGGGGTATAAAGTTGACGATTGTCTATTTTTCTTTGTAAAAATAATTTGGGCTGTTTCTTTACCTTGCGGTACATTTCTGAACAATTTGTTTAGCTAAATTGTAATGTTGCTTTGTGTGCGCATGCAGGGAAGAACGAGTGTATGCAAAAAATCATCCTATGTCTCAGTACTAACTTCCACACCTCTAAACAACAATCCCAATCCTAGAATGAGTTATCCGTTTGCTTTACAACAGTTAGTAAAACAAGGAAGTGCTTTGCGAGTCTGTAAGTAGCAAAGGTTTTAAAGGGACTTGTTTTTGTGCAAAGTATTGTTTTTCCCAGTTCAAGGAAGGGATAAAAAAATATCTTCAGATAATAATAGGGGTGACAGGATGGTGCGATAGCAGAATATTGATTTGTGTGGATCTGGCGAGGACTGCGGGCAGCAAGTGCTTGATACGCTATTTGCATAAGAAAATACTATATATTTTTTTCGTTATCCTCCATTAGTTATTAGTAAGGAAGGGGGAAGAGAAGCGTTCACAGACAGCATTCGGTTAGTCTTAGGGAGACAAAGAATGCTGTGGTCTGTGGTAGATGGCGCCCAGAAGGCATACGTATATGTATCAGGAGCTGCCAAAGAAAGGAAGTGGAAATGCGCTTTAGACGTTGCTGGTATTGATGGCTACTGTGCGGTTGCAGACTTCGCTGGGCTGACAGTTGGTGGGGAAATGCTACGTTGTCATTGTAGGTTTAATTCATGAATCGCTCATTCTCTCTGGTGTTTGTCCTTGGGGTACTTGTTGACTGGTGCTAAATATGGGATCTGGTTTGCCTTTGACAGCAGGTATGGTTTAGTGGGGTACATAGTGTAAATTAATGTTGGCGTGAGGAAACAAAAATCGGACACTTTGTACATTTGATATTATTGTGTGCATCATGCAAAGGATGAAAAGTAGCAGGAACGGCTTTGATGCCGTATAGGCTAGAAGGAAGAAATGTTTTGAGGTGGTCAGTTGCAGAGATTGTTCGACATTTTTAAAACTTCCATAGTGGCATTGGGGAGGCCAGCAGCTGAAAGGCTCTGTCTTTACTGGTAGGCAGTGGTTAGATGGTGACCGGTCATCAGTCTTTCTGTGGGTGATGGACAGGGGAGCAGTAGGCGGCGGTAACAGGTTTGCAGTGACATCCGAGGGGTGGGTTTAAAAGCGGGCAGAAAAGCATAATTGCGGGTTTCATAGGGGTGAGGGTAGAGTGTAATGGATGCGTTAGTAGCAGGCACGACGGAAGTGACCTGCGTTTGGAGGTGGTTAACTGAGCGGTCTTCACTTGAAGGTGGGTCAACAAGTTGGAGGATGTGTTTGGTGGGCCGGCTGGAGGCAGTGTTATGTAACTTTGCTGGAGGGCGCAGCAGCATTTACTGATGTATGTAAATCGCTCGATGAGAGGGCGGATGTGACCAATAGAGGAACCAGAATCCTTTTTTTATGGCTGGGGTGAGCCCCTGCAGTATGGCGGGTCGCTGGCCTGAGGGCTCTTGACTGGCGAGGAGAATGGGGGGCCCCCTCCATGTACTTTGCAGGGGGGCCCCCTCAAGTTTCGTTACGCCACTGCTTGATGTGTGTTACTCAGTGTTTTTGTTATGTGTTGTTTGTGTCTACTTTCCACAGGTATCTAACTGTGATTTACAGTGCAGCGAGGACTGACCCCTAGCCCTGAAGAAATTGCCGATAAGTATTAACAGGCAATGAAACACGTTGGCTTCTTGTATGAAAATGATGAAGCACGACAGTAGGTCTTGTTTTTAATGTGAGCAAACACACAGCAGTAATTAAAGATGGAAATAGTGCTAGTGATTGTTTAGCTCGTTTTTAGAGTGTAAGAGCTAGAGAATTTTTTTTCAATTGCTCTTATACTAGGGGGTCAGGTTTTTTCACAATTTTTTGCTTCAATTGAGTTGTGCACAATTTTTCACATTTATTTTCCATGGTGTGGAGGCTGCCGATGATGATAAGTGGAGCACACTGACGAGAACCTATCAGTAGCTCCCTGAAGGGTGTTTCCGTGAGGTGCCTCCTCACTTTTCACACACTTTTTTGGTGGTTGAACGGGAGAAATTGTGGGAAGTGAGAAACACCCACGGTATAGTTCCTGGAGGAAATAAACACATAAAGAGTTTAAGAGGGATAGGAACACCCTGACAGTACAGCAATGTGCAGCTAGTACTTGAAGTATTTTCACCAAAAAGAGGTGTGGGGGATGTTCATGATGTTTTATCCCAAAAATATAGAGCCGGTTTTTGTGTTAAAAAAAAAAAACGTATTAGATGAAACCTGGACCCAGACAGTGTTAAATAGTGTAAAATGACAAAATAATGAAGTAATATAATCACAAAATATGACCGATTACGCGGCATAATTTAGTCACCCCTGCCGCATAAGTTGGCCCTCCTCTGCCGCATAATTCCAATGTACCTGTTTCAAAGGTCACCTCAAAGCACCAATCCATGAAAGGGATGTAACAGAGAAACTGGCTAATAAGACTAACAGCAGACAGGAGGATAGCAAGAATGGTCTTTAGGTACTGGAGACAAAACCGTCACATGTTACAATGCAAAAAAGCCTCTCTGAGTAGGGATGTCCTCCAAGTCTTCATAAATGTTAGAGAATGTTCTTTGATGTAAATGGATAAAGCAAGTTAGTTCCATAAGATGGAGCTATAAAAGAACGTCTTCTGCCCCCAAAATGATAGTTTCTCACCAGATGAATGGAGGGGTCTTGTTCACAGTTGTAACTTCTTGAATTCCATCTTTTTTGTTGGGCGTTGGCCAGTGCACAGGCAATGCTGTTGTATGGGGCACCCCAGAGCATAGGCTTTTTGGTGGGTTGCCTAGATTCCAATAGGCACTACTGTTTCAAGGCGCTTCCTGTTGCTGACTGGCAGCAGATAGGACCGATGATGGGTGAATTAGGAGAGTGCGTGCCCACAGTAATCCAGGGTACCACAGTAGTGTAGGCCTCAGCCTGTTTGGTCGGTGCTTGGACCACACAAACAACGCTCTTGGAAGAAGGGTTCTCGTTAGATAGGGAATTACCTCTCAGTTTGTATGCACCTCGGGGGAGGATTACTTTTTAGGTCGAGCCTAGCGCAGCGCGCATGCGCTGTTCTAGGAAAGGGCCTCTTGGAATCACTCCAGACTTCCAAGAGACTTCTCCGTGTGGGTCGGACTCCTCCCACACATTCCATTGGCCTTTGTATGTGGCTTTCAAAAATGAAAGCACGCAAATGGCCAAATGCGGGAGTATGTGCCGCCTTTTCTGTAAACGTTCACTCCCATGGCCTATGGGTCTCAGGAACGAGCGGAGCGAGCAACAGCGTGCAGTGTGCCAGCTGCATTCCTGGATCAGGTTACTAATTATCCCAGCACGGTCGCTTTCACTTTCGCGACCGCGCTGTGTTTCAGTTCCAGAAACAAATGTGGGGCTATCTTGGCACCTTTATACTCTGACGTGGAACATCCTGGACTTCAAGTTAGATTTGATCTGCTTCACTTGGCGAGTCACAGGGACGAAGCACATTCGAGCTCTCACTGATGGCGCCACATGTCATGAACCAATGAAATCCAGGCAGAATAACATGGCACGCTCTGATATCATGCGACATAATGCGAGGTAGCAAGTGATACCCCTACCCCTACACTCCCTGCCATGTAGTGTGATAACAGCTTAACAACATATTACCTATCACGAGGAGACTAAAAGCCGAGACTTGCTTGGCTTTCAACGCTATCCTGGAAATGGAAGGGCATTGAATGTCGTCAATAGCATCAATATAGCGCTATTCCTCACATGACTTTCGAGTAACGTTATCGTGGCCAGGTCTCCGGGGCACATAGGTTGCACTCTTTGCCACATCAGTGAAAAATGTAGTTATTTGTGTCCTGAAGGCGCTCCTATAGACCCAGTATGACTTAAAAACAAACCAGCCTGAGACAAGCAAATCGGTGGTCTGTGTTACGCTTAATGAATAAAACAATAAGATAACAGCATGTATGGTGGTTTGTGTTTGTATTTTCAGAAACTGTGTATCACTCCCTTTAATAGGCCTTTAACTACACTACACTAAAACAGTAAACTGCTACAAGTGGGTACTTATTTTTCATTTACAGGACAATTTGCAATTTATTACTTATGGAGTATATATATATATTCAGCAAAACTACTTACACCTCCAAAAGGTGAGACCTATTGGCTATGCCAATGCTTGTCTTCGTTACTGCAGATAAGTGCTGCTTCAGAAATGGGTGGGAGAGAGAACCAGCAAAAGCGAAACCCGGTCCCCTCGCCCCAGTGTGGTGGAGGTTTTATATGAGCTTGGGGACCCCCAAAAGGCTCTCACGAGGTACACAAGTCAGATCTTACTGGGCACGGAAGTATCTACAGACAGTCTCAGACATAAAGACCGACTCCAAGCTAGCTTTGAGTAAGTAGCATCTTAGGAACACGAAAACACAGGGGGCAAGGGGTACGGATCTTTACTGCCTTTTATCAGAAGCCCTGTACAAAATGGACTGTGGATGTCAGTCCAGTGCCAGAGGGCTAGTATCGGATTAAAAAATGTGCACCAACTCAAGTACCACTTGTGCAGTTAGCGAACAGTGGGCGACTCTACACTACCCTTGCACAACAGCTAAAATACATGATCTACCTTACATTTGAAACTGTCCACCTGCATGTCTGTGGTTCCTGATATAAACCAGACCTGCAAAGCAGCTGACCCTGGTGATCCACCCCTATAGCTGAGTCTGCCTGCATGTCTGTGATTCCTGGTATAGACTACACCAGCACAACAGCTGACCGTGGTAATCCACCCCTACAGCTGAGCCTGCCTGCATGTCTGTGGTTCCTGGTATATTCTACACTTGTACAACAGCAGACCGTGCTGATACACCATTACAGCTGAGCCTGCCTGCATGTCTGTGGTTCCTGGTATAAACTACCCCTGCACAACAGCTGACCGTGGTGATCCACCTTACATCTGAAACTGGCCACCTGTATGTCTGTGGTTCCTGCTATAAACTACAGCTGCACAACAGCTGACCATGGTGATCCACCCTTACAGCTGAGCATTTCTTCCTGCATGTCTGTGGTTCCTGGTATAATCTACACTTGCACAACAGCAGACAGTGGTGATCCACCATTACAGCTGAGCCTGCCTGCCTGCATGTCTCTGGCTCTTGGTATAAACTACCCCTGCACAGCAGCTGACCGTGATGATCCACCCTTACATCTGAGCCTGCCTGCCTATCTGTGGTTCCTGCTATAAACTACAGCTGCACAACAGCTGACCATGATGATCCACCCTTACAGCTTAGGCTTTCTGCCTCCATGTCTGTGGTTCCTGGAATAAACTACACCTGCACAACAGTTGCCTGTGGAGATCCACTCTTACATCTAAGCCTGCCTGCCTATCTGTGGTTCCTGCTATAAACTACAGCTGCACAACAGCTGACCATGATGATCCACCCTTACAGCTTAGGCTTTCTACCTCCATGTCTGTGGTTCCTGGTATAAACTACACCTGCACAACAGCTGACCGTGGAGATCCACCCGTATAGCTGAGCCTGCTTGCATGTCTGTGGTTCCTGGTATAAACTACAGCTGCACACCAGCTGACCGTGGTGATCCACCCTTACAGCTGAGCCTGCCTGGATGTCTGTGGGTCCTGGTATAATCTACACTTGCACAACTGTAGACCATGGTTATCCAACATTACAGCTGAGCCTGCCTGCCTGCATGTCTGTGGTTTGTGGTATAAACTAAACCTGCACAGCAGCTGACCGTGGTGATCCACTCTTACAGCTGAGCCTGCCTGCCTTCCTGCCTGTGGTTCCTACTATAAACTACCCCTGCACAACAGTTGACTGTGGTGATTGACCCTTACAGTTGAGCTTGTCTGCCTGCATGTCTGTTGTTCCTGGTATAATCTACACTTGTATAAAATAACAGTCCCTTGACTGAACCAACACTTAAACGATCATATACCACAATATTTAATTACTCGTTTACACATTACAATCTTTCTGCATTTATTAATTAAAAAGCAAACATGATGTTACATTAAAAACATATCACATTGAAATCCCTCAATTGGGCTCTTAAAAATGAATCCACAAAATCACAGAAAAAATAAATTATTACACAAATAATAATAACACGCCGTTATGGCCAGCATAACAGAGAAAACAACATAAAAGACAATACACTTTGTCATAAGTTACACATCAAATTAGACCCTACATCTGAAATCACAGATTGTGTTATATCTAACACACTTCTATCTCCAAATCTGTGACGGTCCCTTTGATTGTGCTCTCAAATGCGTCGACGCGTTTCGATGGGTTTTCTTTATATTACCATCTTTCTCAAGACAAATAATGGACGTTTTCTCAATTGTAATGTCCGTTTCGTTTAATCCTTGATATCTACTATCCCAACCTCGCTCAGTTTTTATTAAGGTCGTCTCAAATCTCCTTAATGCTTACGATTTGGACAGTATTCAAAATTTCAGTATGTCCGTTCAATCTTATGGTTATGTTAATACGACCCCCTTGGTTAAAGCGTGATTCACTCGATTTCACGGCATCAACGCGGAAGTGCTTCTACGGCGTCTTTCCTACACTTGCACAACAGCAGACCGTGGTAATCCAACATTACAGCTCGGCCTGCCTGCCTGTCTGTCTGTGGTTCTTGGTATAGACTACACCTGCACAGCAGCTGACGGTGGTGACCCTCCCTTACAGCTGAGCCTGCCTGCCTGCATGTCTGTGGTTCCTTTTATAAACAACCCCTGCACAGCAGCTGACCATGGTGATCTACCCTTGCACCTGAACCTGCCTGCCTGCATGTCTGTGTTCCTGGTATAAACTACCCCTGCATAGCAGCTGACCGTGGTGATCCACACTTACAGCTGAGCCTGCCTGCCTGCATATCTGTGGTTTCTTTTATAAACTACCCATGCACAGCAGCTGACCGTGGTGATCCACCCTTACAACTGAACCTGACACAACAGTTGCCCATGGTGATCCACCCTCACAGCTGAGCCTGCCTGCGTGTCTGTGGTTCCTGGTATAAACTACACCTGCACAACAGCTGACTGTGGTGATCCACCTTACATCTGAATCTGGCCACCTACATGTCTGTGGTTCCTGCTATATACTACAGCTGCAAAACAGCTGGCCATGGTGATCCACCATTATAGCAGAGCCTGCCTGCCAGAGCCTGCCTGCCTGTGGTTCCTGGTATAAACTACATCTGCAAAACAGCTGATCATGGAGACTGAAGGAAGTGACCCGATTAGGGTCACCCGGGTCACTCACGACCACCTCTCAAACTTCCATTCAAATGAAGATTCGGTCAGACTGTAGAGAATTCAAACCAAGTATATTTTATTCAGGTACACTCGAGCGGT
Source organism: Triturus cristatus (assembly GCF_964204655.1). Lineage (NCBI taxonomy): Eukaryota > Metazoa > Chordata > Amphibia > Caudata > Salamandridae > Triturus > Triturus cristatus. Next base: position 405,960,856 of record NC_140584.1, read on the forward strand.
GTCCGGTCTGACCAGCCTCCTTGGATTGCAGCAGAGGGACTTACATCAGCAAACAGAGAGATACAATATGTTCGCTTTCTGAACCAAGAATGTCCTGCCCCAAATTGACATCTACTAGCAAGTGCAGCTAAAACAAAGGAGTACAGTAAGATGAGTTTCAACTCTGGGACTGGGCACACGTTATCTTCATACCAAGGTTATTCTGTTCAGGGGTACAGCTAGGCTAATGCGAGAAAGTCTCTATCTACGGGATAGGAATGCATTAGTAGGAACAGTGTATTCGTTAGCAGAGCATGGCCTATCTTCGGAGAAAAGAAAAGTTCCACAGCCTGCCTCTCGAGTCAGGGGATACATAGCTAACGGCATGATTCAAAATTGTGGCTGAACCTAAAATGGTGCCGCAAACACTAACTTAACACATGCAATGCATGAACAGTACAGCTAAAACATTTTTATTCCAACAGACCCTCCTTTTAGCATTTGCTAAACCATTGCAGGATTGGGAACGAAATGGATGTAATATGCGGAGAAACAAAAGACATCAACACTTAGAATTATTCATATATTCAGTATCAGAATTTGAATTGCAAGGAATGATGTAAAACCAAAAATGCCCTCGTCAATCTGCATCATGTCGGCAATATCCTTTTGCAATATGATGGCAGTACTAGTGTCAGGAGCTGTCTTTTTTGGTTTAGGAATGAGAACGCTTATGCAGTAAGTGCAGCAGGTCAGGACACAATGTATTCAAAGACAACATGTGAAGAAAATACCAGCAATCACAGCTAAAAAGTTAAGGATCTTCCAACCCCAGGACGTGAACGTACCCCAGAACCACCCAGAAGGAGTCCAATACCATTTTCTTGATGTATATCAGATGAAAGTTTATGGAATTTCTGTTTGGCAGCATACACATTGGGGGCGTGGTCAAGTATGTACACACAGTAGCTGCTGCCAATTACGTGACAGTCCCCTCCCCGATCAGCAAGGATAACGTCTAATACCAACCGGTTTTGTAAGGTGACGAGCCTTGTAGCCTGGAGCTCGGCAGTAATATTGGTTAGTATCCCTGCTGTGGTAACCCCTTCCACAACTCTTGTGAGCCAACAAATGTTAAGGCTATTGGACATGGGGCCCCAAAAAGGTATGATACCCTTCATGGCATCCTCAAACTGTTGAAAGGTTTCAAAGCTGGAAAAGTGATTCTTCCCCACATGCTCGAAATAATGAATCAATCCTTGGTTAGTGGATTTGTTCCGGCACCTTGGAAGCATGCCGTGGTGAAGGCTCTATTAAAAAAAAAACTTGGAACAGATCATTTGGGGAACTACCACCCAATATCTCTGCTTCCAGCCATCATTAAAGCTTTAGAAAAGCATGTTAATTTAATCATCTCTGAATTTCTGCAAACTAATGGTCTCCTGCACGCCACACCAACAGGCTTCTGGCCGCTACACGGCACTGAAACTGCACTGCTGGCTGTGGTGGTGGAGGAATCCAAACGTATCCGCGGTCAAGGGGGTGCAGTGGCCATCACCCTCCTAGACTTAAGTTCAGCGTTTGATACTGTGAACCTTGACATACTAGGGGAGAGACTCAGGAGGAGAGGCATCTCAGGGGGAGGCTCTCAAGTGGATTCATTCATACCTTGAGAATAGGACCTTCCAGGTTTTTTCAGGGGAAGCTACTTATAAAGCTTTGGGACTCAGCTGTGGAGTCCCCCAGGGATCCTCCCTGAGCCCCACATTATTCAATGTGTATATGCAGCCACTGGTGGATATCATATTGCCTTACGGGATAAAAATCGTCACCTACGCAGATGATACCCAACTGGTAATCTCCCTTCATGGCCTACACAACCACTCCTTTGACTTGGAAACCTGTCTGGAAGAAGTGGCTTCATGAATGGAACACTCCTGCCTTAAGCTAAATGGGGGAAGGACCGAACTAATGCTGCTGGGCAACACCTCCGGCCTGGACCTTAAACAGATCTGGCCAAATTGCCTGGGACCAGCCCCCACCCCAAAATCCAAGATAAAAAGCCTTGGTGTCTGGCTGGACAGCTCCCTTAAATTCCCTGATTCAGGCCCTGGTCCTTTCACGCCTGGACTTTGGAAACTCCTTATACCTTGGAGATTCCATCGCAACGCTAAGGAAACTCCAAGTGGCCCAGTACTGTGCGGCCAGATTATTGCTGGGGGTACTGAAAAATAAATCAGCCACACCAGCCCTGAGAAAGCTACACTGGCTACCTGTTTCCAATAGAGTCACATTTAAGTCCTTGTGCATAGCCCACAGGACATTTTGGAGTAGTGGCCCAGCTAATAATAGAACTCTGATCACCCCTTATCTCCCTCAAAAATGCCTCCGCTCTACCCATCTCCACCTAGCAGTGAACCCGAAAATAAATAGGGCAAGAAGTGGAGGTAGGTAATTTGTCTACAACGTGGCCAGACTGTGGAATACTATGCCCCCCTCCCTTCGAGCTGAATCCCATCTTCTTCCCTTCCGAAAGCTTCTTAAGACCTGGCTCTTCCAGCAACCTGGTGCATAGTCCGCTGTAAACCCCTGTCTAGACGCAAGCGCTGGGACACCTTCAGGTAGCTACGTGCTATATAAAAGCTAATAATAATAATAATAAGATAGTATCTGTTTGGTCTATATCCTTTGTGTCAATGACCCTTCTCACACATGGCAAGTATACACTCCTACGCTGCAGCTGATGGTCTTTGTGGTAATTGAATGGAGCTATATACACAGGGGGGAGAAGAAAAGAGAGATAACACCTGCCCGATCATCCCCTCTGGAGCCAGACATAAGCTTGGTATCCACAGACAAAATAGACATTTGGGGGTGGGATTAAGGGCAGACTATCGGTCATTCTCAATCTGTATGCGGAATTGCATCTGCTCTCCCCCACTTTTATACTTCCGGTCCCCTGGACACAAAAGGTAGCTCTTGTGTTGACCACTGACACTGGTATTGGCTGGTCCTCAGTAACATTCCGAACCTGGAAAGACTGGAAATACTCTGATGTGTTAAACCCTTGGAAATCAGCTATCTCCATTCAAGACCATGTCCTGTTCTTTACACTTTTGTATGCGTTTATATAGGACCTTAAAAACAATTTAACAAACACCTCTTGCCCTGTTGGACCGTCGGGGGAGCCCTTTGATGGAAATGTACATTCTGTACCACAGTGCGAGAATCAACAGGTGTCCTATCCAGAGTATCGAATTGGGGATGGGGGCGCATAATACTGAGCAATGCTTACCAACCCTCGCAACTACTGATGTATGACAGTGGCATGGACAACATGTTATCACTTGTATAAGTCACTTGAGGAAGTAATCCACAAACCCAACAATTAGTTGTATTCAACACCTCATGAGCCTGATGCAACATTTGTATAAATACATTATCCTTATAAGACTTTCGGTGCTCTCCTTTGTGAGGGGCCAAAGTGAAAAAAATGTGTTTAGGGGGAATGGGTGTTGTACCAATCAAGAAATGTACAGGATACTTCTCCATGAACCAGGATATCCCCAATACAATTATTAGTGCAATTGCAACCATTGATGCAAAAACTATTTTACTCTTTTTGGACCAGCTCTGTTGCGCTAGTCGCGGTGATGCAAATGGCTGATCCTCCTCCTCAATGGGCTGACCAAATGGATACATTATGAAACAAGGAAAAAGGAATGCAATAAAACTGATGCAGGTGCAAGTGTTCCCAATGTTCGTCAGAGCCTCACTGGTAGACTCCTATTGTTCATCAACGTTGGCGCTCTTGAGACCCGGTGGTGGAGCTGCTCAGTCCTAGCTCTTGATGAATCCCACATCGTCCAGGATAACGTAACCCCCATCAAGGGAGAATGTTCGTTCTATCCTTCCAATGTCCGAACAATGCACCAATCTCGCCCCAACCTAAACTAACACTGTTGGTACTATTTACAAAGTACGCCCTGACTTGCACAGTCCATCCATAACTAATCTGACTTCTCCTTTGGTGCACTGTCCTTCACCCGAGGACGCAAATTGTACCTGGTGACTCCAGGCACAGAGGGGTCCATGAAAAGGGGCTCAGGCACAGAGGGGTCAGTGAAAAGGGGCTCCTGAATGGCCCTCATCTCCGGGGGCACTGCTGCATTTAGCACTTCATTATTTTCGGCATCCGTTTGGGTCCACGTTAGAATCTCTGAATGGGATGAACTAGGGTACCTTCTCATGTTCCGAATCCCCAATGCCCTCCCTAACCCACTGATCATAGGGCAAGGGCAGAGGTACTCTGCAGCAGTGATTTGAATAACTCCATTTCTTTCAGCCGGCAACTTTTACGGCTGTGCAGGTAGCAAGGAGGACCTGCACAGGTCCTTTCCAGCGGGGCTCCAAACTCTTTTTCTGCTGGAAGTTCTTCACCAGGACAAAGTTGCCGGGATGAATATCCTGTCCAGGCCCCTCGGTTACAGGTGGTAAGGACTCGTGTATCTGTTGGTGAATAGAACGCAGACTTTTAGTTAACTCACACAGGTAATCTGTCAGCAAAGGATACTCAATTTCTGAAAACCTACGCGGGCGTACGAACACGACCTCGTAAGGTGACAATCCTGTCCTAGAATGCGCTGTTGGTCTTGTGGACAAAAGGGCTAATGGTAAAGCATTTGGTCACTGCAACCCGGTGGTCTCCTGAATCTTTGCCAATTTGAGTTTGAGAGTACCATTGTACTTCTCAACCAAACCGGTGGACTGGGGGTGATTTGCAGCATGAAACTTCTGTCTGATGTGTAGTCCTTTGCAAACTAGCTGAATAACCTTGGCATTGAAATTACTTCTGTTATCACTCCAGATCAAACGCGGCAAGCCGAAGCCAGGAAAGAACTCCTTCAAGAGTATCTTTGCAGTCGCAATGGCTGTATTCTCTTTAGTGGGGTAAGCCCCAACCCATTTACTGAACGTCCAAACAACCACCAACACATACTTCAAATTATTGACCCTATCCATTTCATTAAAGTCCATTTGAAGGACCTCAAAAGGGAAAGTGGGAGTTGCAAAATTTCCGGGTGGTGTAGGGGTACCCTTGCCAGGATTGCGCATCATGCACATCATGCAGTATTTTACTAAGTGTGTAGCTGTCTTGGGGATGTTGTCATTTTGCCATACGGGGTCTAACAACTTGCAAATACCCTTAGCACTGATATGGGCTGGGCCATGTGTCATTGTCACTACAGGAAGAACATATGCATCTGGCAACATCCATCTCTGCTTCCCTGACTTGTCAATCCAACATCCTTCATCAATCAAATTTGCTGTACTTTCTGGCCACACCGCCAATTCCTCCACTGTGGCCTTACTCTGGATCTCCTTCACATTTTCTAGTGTATCCTCAAACATGGAGAACTTGGGACCCACCTGGCGGCACCTGCCACAAACATTCTTTTCATCTTTGTTCGGGCTGTTTTATTTGCTGTCTGATCCGCAAAAGCATTCCCCTTACCCACATCGTCAGTAATTTTGTTATGGGCGCTGCACTTCACTATTGCCACTTTCTTAGGGAGTATCAAAGCAGACAGAAGCCTATGTATAAGAGGACCATGCTGAATGTGTGCCCCATGGGAAGTAAGGAACCCTCTCTCTGCCCAGACCCGCTCAAAATTATGGGCGACCCCGAAGGCATACTGGCTGTCAGTATAAATATTAACAACCAGTTACTCGCTCAACTCACAGGCTCGATTAAGGGTGACTAGCTCTGCAGCTTGGGTCGACTGATATGGAACTTGTGATGTCTCAACTACTGTGCGCAGTATTGTAATTGCATATGCAGCAGTTGTAGTGCCATCTGGTAACTTAAAGCAAGAGCGATCGACATATAGTTCCCCTTGGGGGGGGTCAGATAAGGGAACATCAGTCTGGTCTACCCGTCCCTTCCTCTGTTCTTCTGTCCAGAAGATACAATCATGTATGTCAATCTCCTCATTCTCAGAAGGGAGGGTAGTAACGTGGCTGGATTCAGAGTGGCACAGCGTTTAATCGTAATGTGCTTTTGAAAGAGCGTTAGCTCATAACCGGTCAGACGCGCACTGGTGAGGTGCTGTGTCCTTGTCTTATTAAAAAGTGTATCCACAGCATGGGGTACTATAACTGTGAGGTCAGTATCAAGTACGAGTCCCGCCGATTGTCTTATTGAGATGGCCACAGCCGCAACCACTCTTAGACAGCTCGGGAGGGTTTGGGCGACAGGGTCAAGTACAGCAGAGAAATAAGCACACGGTGGTTCCTTATCCTCGAAGTTTTGTGTTAAAACAGAAAGCGCACAACCACCCAGCTCATGGATGTACAATACGAAGCACTTTGCATAATTAGTGGTACCAAAGACTGGAGTCGAGCAAAGCGCAGTTTTTAATTGCTTAAAAGACTGCTGACACTTGGGCGTCCAAGGCAGGGGCTCATGCACATCTTTTAGTGTTAGCGCAAGCAGGGGCTTAATAAGCAGTGAATAGCCAGGTATCCACTGCCTGCAAAAGGAAGTGCTACCTATGAAAGCACGCACATCTTTCTGAGTTTGCGGGTCAGACATTTTAACAATGGTACTGATGCGCTCAGGGGTCTGTCTCATACCCTCCTTCGACAGTAGGTGACCTGAGTAGGTGACCTCCTGTCGACAATACTGAAATTTGGAAAAGGATACTTTATGACCATGGTCAGCTAGATGAATCAACCGTTTAACCGTACTATCTCTGCAACCTTGTTCTGTGTCTGAGGCGATGAGCAGGTCGTCAACATATTGAAGTAATACATTACCCGTGGGGAGCGACAAGAAATCCAACTGACCGTTCAATGCCTGACTATAGATACTCGGAGTCTCTTTATAGCCTTGAGGAGCGCGACAGAACCTAAAACTTCTACCAGCGAGGGTGAACCCGAACAGGTATCTGCTATTAGGATGAATGGGAATACTGAAGAATGCATTTTTCAAGTCAATGACAGAAAAAAAATTGGCAGAAGAAGGAATCATTGTCAAGAGAGTCGTAATGTCAGGGACCACCGGAAAATGAGGAATCACTAGTTTGTTAACTTCACGCAAATCAATCACAAAACGGTAAACATATTGGTGATACTCTGGGGGACCCGAAGGCGTCCGTTTCAGGGTCGGAAGCACAGGGCTAATACAAACATTAGCAGTTGTCTCTTCAACCACTCCTTTCTCAATCAAGTCTTGCACAATTTGAATCAAAGCTCGCTCACCTGCCTGTGGTATCTTATACTGCGGAATATGGGGTAAAATAGCACCTTCCTTGACACAAATTGAAACAGGCGATATCTGCAACAAACCCACATCTGTGTTGCCTGTTGCGGGTGGCACATCTTTAAATTCAGCAGGGAGAGGTGCATCTTTAGACAGACTCTGCATAGCGCACACAACATTCGGACACATTGTCATGTAGACACCCTCTGGGGAACAATAAATTGTGGCATGCAATTTCTTCAATGGATCCAGACCCATAAAATGTTCTCCACGAATAGACGTCAATAAGAGCGGCGAATCCACAGTGAAAGGACCAATAGTCAACGCAAGGGGTTTTGAAATGGGACTCACAACCGGTACACCAGAAAAACCTACCAAAACATTATTATGGCCAGACAGAGCCGCCCCAGGGACCAAGGAACGAGAAATAGAGCTGTTTGTTGCACCTGTATCCACCAAAAACTCCTTAATGGAACCATGCATATCCGCACTAACGTACGGATCACGTTGATCTACAAGTATCGGAACTGGTCCCTTACTCTGTCCCTGGCTGCCCTAGCTGTAAGACATCCCTGTCACCTCATCCATATCATAGTCATCATGATAATACTGTTTGCCCCGAGGGTCGTCAAAGTAATTTGATCAGTTCAGCCCTCCGATGTACCAGGTGTCTGAGCTGAATCCTGGCCACCGTCTCCCTGACCCGTACACGAGGCCCTCGCCCTCTTGGGACCGCCACCTTCTACAAAAGCACAGGGCACTAGCTGCACCAGTTCCCCTCCTCCTTGTAGTACACACACTGATTCGATCCTACAGGCGTAGCATTCCAGCTAGTACGGGGAAGCTGTCGGGCCATACCACCACGTCCTCTACATTCCTTTGAGAAGCCTGTTGCAACAACACCTTTGTCTTCAAATATTTATGCTTTTTCTCAACCTTCTCCTCATTTTCCCTGTGCTCATAATACTATGCCATGTTCAAGATAACAGAAGGAGAAAATGTAGACCAGGTACTCCCAGAAGCCTGTAATCGTATGGCAATTTCGAGGAGCAATTTTGAAACAAATCTACTAACAAACAAAAGCACACCACCTTCAATCGACAAGTCCTGTCCACTATAATCCAGAAACACACTTTCAAACCAGGTGAAAAAAATCAAACACACTCTCATCTTTCTTCTAGCGGCAAGCTGATAGCTTGTCCCAATCAATCTTTCGGGGTAGAATAAGAGAATGCATATACGTCATAATTCGGCCAGGCAAAGAAAATATCTCTGCCTTAGGCGTCTCACCAGGCTTCCTCTGCTGGTCCCATACTTTAATTTGATCCAAGGTTCCACTCAATTCTGCAACGTGATCCTGTGCGTGTACCTGTCTCCAAATATCAACCAGAACCAACAAACCAAAGAACATTTCAATATCTGCAAGTGTCATCACCGTCGAAGATGCTGCCTTAGTCAATTCTTTATAATATGCAGTGGGATTTTTTCTAGGGTCCGGTAACTGAGTCTTAAGGGACAAAACCTCACTCCTTTTCCATGGAGTATAAACCCACTGTTCTTGGAAACGGGCCGCTACCCCTGGTCTAGTAACAACATCATGCTGATCCCGCAGCTCTGGTATTTCAGGGTGATATATGGGGTTTACCTCCCTCATCGGAAATTGAGATACTGTCTTCGGGCTCTTCTCAAGCAGCTTACGCTGATAAGTAACCAATGTCGCAACATTACCAAAAACTTGACCAGGCGCCATATCAGCAACGTAGACATGATCCTTAATATCATAGATAATCTGTGGTGCTGCATCATTGAAACACTGCTACCAAAGCACACTCAAATAGCCGACATGTGTTTAAGGGCATGCTGCTGCACTAAAGGCTCATCATTTTTCAGCACATTCCACACATCCGCCACACTATAAATGGGATTCCGGACCCACTGCCCAGCCTGATTAGCTACTACCTGTTTTTCTGCCTCCCCCACGTCAGATCGTATCAACGTTCGCCCTAATCGTTCCTTGAATTTCGTCCACTGTCTATCTTCAGGGCCGCCTACTGGTGTCCCAATACTCTGCAATGTCAGAGAATGGAGGAAAACAGTGGGACTGATTACAGAGGTAGTGGGCATTAAAGCCGCTGCTGGCTGGGTCGTGGGTGTAAGAGCTGGCAAAAGGGATGTTGAAGCAATAGGTGTTGCAGGAATGCTGACAGTCGTAGTTGCCACAAATGGCTAAGACAAAAAAGGACAGGAGGTGCCGTGGTCAAGGCAGACTGAGCAACAGTAGCAGGAGCAGAAACAGCAGGGGCAGAAGAACTGGGCAGCTGGTCCTGTGGGGGAAGAACGGGATATACCCTCTGTGGGGCATATGGAGGTGGGGGTCAAACATCTAGCAATTCTTTGACAAAAGCATCATTTTCCTCTCAGGCTATATAAGATTTATCAATATTCAATTGAAATCTCCTATCCTCACGCTCAATTCCTATCTTCTGCTTCTCTCTATCATGCGCTACAGCTTTCTGAGTCAATGTCTGCATTCTACCCTTCCGGGCCTCTTTCTCTGCTTTCATTCGCCTCTGTTTAGCCTCTTTTTGCCATGTTCTGAGGGAATCAAACATAGACTGCCTACTTCTTCTTACAAACAACTTTTCCATCAAAGGTGCCCGTCAAAGGCCACTGTAACTCAGCATTGTCCCTCATATATTTGTGCCATAACCTACTAAACATAATAGGGCCAAGTCCATGTTTTACATGCATATCAAAATTCGGAGTGCCTTCAGGAGGCACTGGCTGACTTTCTTCAAGTTGAGCATCAGCAGAACAACAACGACAACAAGAAACTAAGAAACAACTAAAACAAGGCATTTTCAAAAGTAAGCCGAATTAATTATGTTGCCTAGTGAAGTGTTCAGAAACACTATGTATCCAAAGCGGTCCTCAGACCGTACCAAAGACATTTCAAAATCGGTCCTCAGACCATACCCACGTCAAAGCAAAATGGTACCATAGCCACAAAGAACGAAAGCAAACTTACCCGGTGCACACAGGCCAAACGAATGTGCTCTCCACTGCCGACTCTTCAGACCATGGGTTTTGCCATTCAGGACCCCAGTTGGGATGATCGCTGGGCGAGGCCCCGCCCGGTCAGATAGATGGTATAAACTACATCTGCACAACAGCAGACTGTGGTGATCCACTCTTACAGCTGAGCCTGCCTGCATGTCTGTAGTTCCTGGTATAATCTAAACTTGCACAACAGCTGACCGTGGTAATCCACCCTTAGAGCTGAGCCTGCCTGCGTGCCTGCATGTCTGTGATTCCTGGTATAAAATACACCTGTGCAGCAGTTGACCTTGGTGATCCACCCTTACAGCTGATCTTGCCTGCCTGGGGTTCCTGGTATAAACTACAAATGCACAAACAGTTGCCTGTGGAGATCGACCCTTACAGCTGAGCTTGCTAACTACGTGTCTGTGGTTCCTGGTATAAACTACACCTGCACAACAGTGGACCATGGTGATCCACCCTTACAGCTGAACGCGCCTGCCTGTCTGTGGTGCCTGGTATAAAATACCCCTGCACAACAGCTGACCGTGGTGATCCACCTTACATCAGAAACTGGCTGCCTGCATGTCTGTGGTTCCTGCTATAAACTACAGGTGCACAACAGCTGACCATGGTGATCCACCCTTACAACTGAGCCTTTCTGCCTACATGTCTGTGGTTCCTGGTATAATCTACACTTGCACAACAGCAGACCATGGTTATCCACCATTACAGCTGAGCCTGCCTGCCTGCATGTCTGTGGTTTGTGGTATAAACTAAACCTGCACAGCAGCTGACCATGGTGATCCACCCTTACAACTGAGCCTTTCTGCCTTCATATCTGTGGTTCCTGGTTCAATCTACACTTGCACAACAGCTGACCGTGGTGCTCCACCCTTACAGCTGAGCCTGCCTGCATGTCTGTGATGTCGGCGCAGAGTTTAGGCCCCAGCGTTTGCTGCAGCCAAGATCCTGTTTGGAAATAGACAGCGAGTCATGAGTTCTATAAATACATATTCTCAGAGCACGAGGATCTGGGAGGCCTCCTGGCGCACATTGCTCACACGTAGGCTCTGGCTTCAATCTTCCTGAGCTGAGACTTTTTCAATGTTTTTAATTTTAACTTTGTGTAAAGGATGACTGGCTTCAATCTTCCTGAGCTGGGACTTTTTCAATGTTTTTAATTTTAACTTTGTGTAAAGGATGACCAGATTTTGAAAACCAAAAACTGGGACATTTCTCAAACTTAGAAGCAGGACTGCAATTTCACAGCAGAGCAGAAGGGATCAAGAGACAGCGTGCATCAGCAGAGGAAGCACAGAGAACAAGACACTACGTGGAATATGTCAAATCCAGTTTTTACATAGAGTATCATCAGTGTTAATTAAACTGATTTCTGATTTTGCACTGGAACACACATAAAAGCGTTCCTTCCTCTGGAGTTCAGTCGAGCTTCTTTAAAAACCGCGACATATGCTGAAGTTAGTGTTATCAGCCGCGACAGATGATGAAAAGCCGAGACTGTCCCGATACCTGGTCACACTACTTGTCAATATACCTATGGGGCGGGACCTTTGCCCGGCTGTCTCGGAAGAACCCGCCTACTGCTGTTAGGTGCCCACTCCTCGAACTATATCAGCCCAGTGCCCTGAACCTCAGAACTCAGCAAAATACCACCGAAGCCGGCCCAGCGGCACGTGCTGTCTCACCATCGCCCACACAGCCCTCAGTCCCACGCCGTCTCGGAAGCCCAACGAGGCTGTCCCTGCCAAGTGTTCGGGTGCCGGCTGCGAGGGGGATGCACGATTTGGGTGAACAAGGGGATGTCGCTGACAGAGACGAAAGAGCGGCTTCCAGAGACCACTCTCCCAGCTGTGCTGCAGGAAGAGGGTAGTGATGGAGTGAGTTCCTCCTCCCCTAACCACCAAGGGGTGTTTCATGGCGCTACCTTTGATATTGATGTTGGAGCTCTCTGCGGAAGGCTCTACAGATCACCTCCCTGAACCCCTCAGGACTGTACTGATTGCAGAGCAAGGCGAAGTCAATGACACCAGGCGTTGTTCCTCACCCTCCTTACCGGCCAAAGTTGGGACCTCCTCAGAAGGGTAAGGAACAGCAAGTTCCTTTAACCCCTTCAGTGCCCATGACGAGCTGGACTCGTCATGGGCCGCGGTGGCGCTGTGCCCATGACGAGTCCAGCTCGTCATAGACCCCGCCCGCTAATGCAACGGCCGGCACTGGGCGGGGAAAGGGGCGGGCACTGAAGGGGTTAATGACTGACTCCACAGTCAGCAATGTTATATCCATATATCAGTAATGTTATATACACATGAACGTACCAGCTCTGCCGCCACCCTTTTCCTATCCCTGTACAAAGCAAGCTGTCTTCTGTGACCACTGCAGCAAGGGCCAATAATACTTTATATGGACTCAAGTACTGAGAAGGGAGCCAGTCAGTAACACTGCTTATTGTGTGCTGCCATCCCCAGACTTATGGGACACACACAACCCAAAGGGTGTTGGGCTGAGAGCCGCTGCTCAGAGAATGTGCAGGAATGCCCCAGTACACGACAGAGAGACGATGCCCTACAGTACTCCAAGGCCCAAAATGACCTCTGTTGAAGTAATTCCAACCATCACGCCGAACTCATGGCAAGTGCACTCCAAGCGACATGACGACCTGCTCATAGAGAAGGTGAAAACAACCATGGCAGACATTATTGACTGCTCCATGGTGGGCATCGCTGTGAATGTGACAGCGCTGTCACCCGCTCTCGTCTCCCGCGCATCTGATAAAAGTCATAGATTACAACATATGAGCATCTTAAGGGCAAGACGGGCGATTCTGCTACTCTGTCGTTTTCCAAGTGGGCTGCAGAATAGGGGGCTAGATGGGCTGCCATGCTCTAGCCATGCCCACATGACACTGGCCCCTTAGTCGCAGCCTTCTGCACTGTGAGGCTGGTTGAAAACTTTTGCCAGGGCTTATCCTGGTTTCCAGTCTGCTCCTGGGTATCTGATTCGCTTCTCCGCCCCTCTTTTAACATTTCAGCCAGTGTGCGAAACTTCTTGATAGTTTGCTTATCATCTGGGGATCATTATGGAGAGCTCCGTACCTGTATGTAGTGCTTGTTTCTGGCTTATGAGGGTTGTTTATCTGTATGGCATTCGGTGGTCTCAGAAGTTGCCACTTTGTGTAAATATGCGCCATTCACTGTAAAAATTGACTGCAACTGCTCAGGAACACCAGAATGAGAGTGGCTGTTATTCAGGGTGCTCTTATTTAAATGCATCCTAATGACGAAAGTTGACATGAGGACTCATTTCATGCTAAAATGTAGCACAAACTGCCAAATTTGTATTTCGTGTAATTACGTGCAATTTTGCACACATTTTGACACAAATTTGCGTAATTATGTGAAAGAAAAATAGACACATTTCACACACCCCTACTCAAAATCCATTCAGCAAAGACCGGCTAGGTGAAGGTGAAAGTCAAGAAAGGACCAACTACCATCACTTCTCTCTCTCTACTGGGTTTCAACCTTTCTCAAAAAAATATACTTGCCATCTGCTTACTTTTCTGTTTCTGTTTGAAAGGACTAATGGTCAGATGTACAACCGTTTTTAGCGGTTGCAAACGGAAAATCGAGCTGTTTGAGACCGCTAAAAAAGGTTGAAGCATGTATAAACCCTATTTTGTGGGCCAGTAACCAATTACTGACTCGCAAAATAGGGTTTGCGAGTCACTAGTAGGAAGAGGCATGCCAAGGGCGTCCCTTCTTAATAGCGAGTCGCAGGGGATGTACGATTGTTTTGCGATCGCAAATGTGGGTGCAAAACAATCGCAGTTACCACCAATTTCAAATTAGTGATTAGCCAGTCGCAAATGGGAAGGTGTCCCCAGGGGACCCCTTCTCCTTTATGATTGGCAGCAAAAATATTTTTTCAAGAGCAGGCTGGACCACTGCATGCCCTTAAAAAATGAAAAGAAAAGTTTTCATTTTTTTCTTTTCCCCCTTTAAGGAAAACAGGCTACATTTGATTTTTTTTTTGCTTTATTTAAAAAAGCAAACACAGATATGGCGGCCTCCAGCAGGCCATCATCCCTGTGGTTGTAGCCCATTCCCAATGGGTCGCAAATTGCGACGTGCCTCATGAATATTGTCGAGGCAAGTCATTTGCAACCCCGTTGGGAATTGCTAAATGTGTCTGAGGCACATTAGTACATTCCGCTTTGCGAGTCGCAAATTGCAAGTAACAAAAAATCTCAATTCGGCCCCTGCAAAATGGAATGGTCGTACATCTGGCCTCAAGAGCTGGCGAAGAAAAAAATTAGTGCAATTCTCAGTATTCTTTTGTAACATAGTAATCATCCCTTTGTTTGCTTAAGCCTTATAAATAATTTAGACAGCTCTCAGACAATTTTAAGTGATTTCTTCGTGTGTTTATTGTGTTAGTACAATATGATATCAGATTTCACTGCTTTACCCAATTTCTTTACTGGCATGGGTTAAAAAAACATACAGCGCAGGTCCATAAAATACCGATCAGGTGGCCATCCTTGGTACAGACACACTGCCTTCACACAGTTGGCAAAACAAAAACAAAACCGCATAATCAATAATGAATGAGCACGGGCACTGCGCATGCGCAGTTCACAGAGGCTGCCCTGCCTCCTCTTATGCATATATTTATAGAGCTCATGACTCGCTGTCTATTTCCAGACAGGATCTCGGCTGCAGCAAATGCCGCGGCCACTGCGGGGTTCACCCGAGCCCAAACCACAAACATGCAGAGCCTCACTCGTCATGGCTGTCAGCTGTTACGACAGACCACAGACATGCATGCTGTCAGCATCAGATGAATGGGCCAATCGTCCCTGTCAGCTGTGAGCAAATGCGTGTACCTGCAGGCCATTGGTCTGAGATGTGAGGGCGGGTGGATAGTTGTGCTAGTGTCGGGCAGAAAACTCTGACATGCTGGCGGGCTGCCTTAGATGTCAGGGTGGATCACAGATGTCAGCTGTAAGTACAGGGTGTACTAGAAACAGCAGACGTGCAGTCTGCATGAGGACGGGCTGATCACACGTGTGAGCTGTTGCACAAGTGTAATGCATATTACAAAACAGCCACCAACACATACCTGTAGGCTGTCCCTGTGAGATGGAAGAGTGAATCACATCTGTCAGTTGTTGTGCAAGCATAATGCATATTATAAACCACCGACATCCAGGCCGCCAGCCTGTTAAGACGGATCACAAGTGTGGGAAGGTGTGCAACGAATGGGCGGTGCATACTGGACACTGGAGACAGGCAGTCTGCAGGAGGACGGCCTGATCACAACTGTGAGCTGTTGCACAAGTATAATGAATATTATAAATAGGGCTCCCGGTTATATGGTATTTTTGTTGTTGTTGATATTACCGTCTGTATTTACGCATATATATTTTTGGCTAATTTTATCTGTATTTAGCCATATTTATTTTGGGTTTTGTGGAAAAATGAAGCGGAAATAAGTATATTTCCACATTTATTTAACCAGTAAATCTGCACTCATGCTTGAATGCCTAGTAGGTTTCAATGCTGTGAACACCCGCAGAAAATAAATCAATGTACTTATAGGAAAATATGCAAATTTCAGTATCTACCGTGTTCATATCTACTGCTGTTAAAGCCTCTTACTAAAAGTCATTTTTTTAGCCCCATTACCTACCAATCCACAAATCTATCGGTCTGTCAGTCATAGCAGACAGTATTTAGAATTAATCAAAGAGCAACCCAATTTCCGTTTTTATCTACATTTAAAAATAAACACAGACAAGAAAATAAATGTTTTCTGTCTGTATTTATCTGTAAAAATCAGTAAAAAACTGAAAACAGGGAGCCTTAATTATAAACCACCGACATCCAGGCCGCCAGCCTGTTAAGATGGATCACAAGTGTGGGAAGTTGTGCAAGCGCATGGGCAGTGCATACAAGACACTGGAGACAGGCACTCTGAGCCCTAGAGATGCACCCAGGTCACCACTGTGAGCTGCTATGCCTGCACGCTTCATATTTCAAAACACATACATGCAGGCTGACATGTAAGGGCGGATCATGACAATATGCTGTGGCGCAAGAATAGTGAATATAATAAAAAACATACAAGCACACGCATGAGGTCTGTCAGTGTGACATGTACAAGCGGATCACAGTTGTGAAAGAAAAGTGCATGTGACAATCCACAGATATGCGGGCTGTCAGTCTCAAATGTAAGGGTGGGTCATGACTGACAGCTGTAGTGCATGTGTAGTGAATATTAGAACCCACAGACAAGTAGGCTGTCTCGTAAGAGCCGATCTCTAATGCAATCAGTTGTTCAACTGATCGTGCATGTTAAAAGCCACCTAAATATGCTTTCACACTCAAATGTAATTAACACATGCAAATAGCGCCAAGATACAAGACAAACCGTAAAACCTGCTATATGTGTCATAATGGTATGTTATGTTTATTTGTATAGCGCATGGCTCGGGTATCCTGGCGCTGAAGCAGGAGTTGTATCGGCCAAACCAGGGCCGGGGTTAGGTGAAGAGTTAGTTCCTTGCAGAATTCAAGTGCTGAGAAGGTGCTCTGACTTGCGGGGGGGGCTAGATTAACTTCCATTGGGCCTACAGATTCCAGACTCACACTTAAGTCCAATGTAGCGAATGTGAAAATAAGTATTCTGCAGAGTCCAATGTCATATTTGTACTGCTTTTGGGTCATCCAGAACTGTCATATTTCTCTGAGCCAGCCATGACCAGACCCAGGCTGACCTCAGCTGGATGGATTGATAACCTTTCTTCCACAAGCGAGGGCCTCCTCTCCATGAAGAGATGATGGGTGGGGCTACAGACTCATCTATCACTAGGTGCCAGGCACCAGGCAGCACCAAGGAGGGAAGGAGTTGGGTTTCAGAGGCCATGTGGCCAGAGACACTGGACGACGCCATTTTTAGCAAACCCAGAGGCTGGACAAGAAGGAGGGAGCAGGGGCAGGGACGTGATGTGTCGCTGTTTGATAGGACCAACAGAGACTTCCTGCCAGCCCCCTACTCAATTTTTAAAAAGTGCTTGCACAGGAAGAGAAGCTCTCTCTGGGGTGTGGTCTGCTGAGGTTGAAGGTGCTGGAGCCTGGCGCAATGGGCAGTTGGAAGGAGAGACCCCCTGACTGCTCCCAGGACCCTAACAGCACCAGAAGAAGAGCCCAGGACCGGTGCGCAGGAGCAGTCGCCTCTGCGCAGGGAGAAGAGAGGCCACGGAGGAGAGCCAGGCGAAAGGCTGGCGCAGGGAGCCAGTGAAGACTGGAGGGGGTTCCCAGTGGCTGGGGCTGGTAAAGAGGAGCATGAAGCGCCCCATAATGCCTCGCCAGGCATTTGGAAATCTTCCGTTTTGCTGCTTTGTGGCCCCCAGAGGAGAGGGGTCACCCTCACTTGTGAAAAGGTGCTGGGGGAGCTGCTGGAGAAGCGCAGGCTTCCCCCCCCTAGCACGAAGAAATTTGCAGTTTTGGTGCCTGGTGGCCCCCAGAGGAGGGGGTCACCCTCATGTGTGAAAAGGGGTGCAGGGGGGCTGCAGGAGCACCGCAGCCTCCCCCAGCATTAAGAAGAACAGTCCACCCATAAGTTTCACGGGGCATCTGAAAGAGTAACCCCTCAAGGGCTCAGCCAGCCTGTAACACCTTCTAGGCTGGAACTTATGTTCTACAGCTGAGGGTGTACTATGAAGTGCATCATGGAGTGAAGGGCTGAGTTGGGGATCTCTGGAGAATGGCGTCCCCTGGAGGTGAAGTGGTGTAATTGCACCGAAATGCATTTACTATTGATATTTCTTTTTAGGTCGACTGAAAGTCACATGTGTAAAGTGAAGTACCTGTGTAAGGTGATGTTAAGCTAACTGGAGTTATGTTGCTGGACCTTCCTGCTAGGGGGTCTGGCTGTATTTACGTAATCCCATGCTTTTACCTATGATTCCTTTTAAAGTTAAGAGGCGCACTGCAGGAGAAGTGTAGTTGCCAGGAGTACTTCTTTTGAAGGGACTGTAAGTCACATGTGTAAGGAGATGTCATAAGCCAAGCGGGACTATGTTGCCAGACAGTCCTGCTAGGGTGTCTGGCTGTATATGCGCATTCCTGTGATTTCATCTTTGATGCCTTTGGGGGCTGTAATTGCAATGCATTCAAATGATCAACCAAGGTGATGAGTACTGTTATTCTAAAGTGTGCGTAAACATGGATTCTTGCTGATGCGCTTAGGTGAAGTCCCCAGACTGCTAGCCCTTAAGATATAGAGGTGCATACTTTATGGTCAGTAGGAGATGCTCAGTCAGGGTCATGTGTCACCAAGGCAGGTTTACCCCTTTTTAATGCTTGTTGAGGTAATGGGATGGTGCCAGTGCGCAGGGCCCTCGCTCCAGGTTATGTTCAACTACCTGCATTGGGAGCAAGTTGATGTGCATACATGGGAGTGGTGGTACTAGACCCCACCCCCCTTTGCGGGAGGGGTAGAGATGTTATGCAATGTCACAAAGTAATTCCAACAGCTTATGTATATTTGTAAATTGGTGCATAGTATTGAGTAGTGTGTGTGTTTAATAAATGTACTCTTACTTTTATAAAGCAAAGTACAGACTGGACAATCAATTATTGAGTGTTATTTTTGTGCACCTGCAACTGGCGATTACTATCCCACACCACCTCCCTTGAGTAAGCCTCAGACTGCTCTGCAACGCTACCCTCTGAGAGTCAGGCGCTACAATTGGGTGTTTGGTTCCCAGTGAAGGACAAATGTAGTCATGTTATTTGTGCAGGCCTCACAGATGCTGCCTCGTTTTCCAACATTGGTGTCTAGCGGCGGGAAACATAGCATCCCATTCTGGTGTGCATTTATAGCATTTGATAAGTCCAGTTTTGCCACACATTACCTATGCAGCAATGAGCAAATTGAAGAGTGCAAGGCTCTGAGAAGGGTTCAAAGTTTTGGTTATGTGAACTAAAGGTATGGGAAAGGAAAGCCCCGCGCCCATATGTGTCATGAGAAGTTATTATGGTTTAAAAATAAGCTGTATTGATATGACCGCGCTATGTTGATTACAATGTGCTAGCGGGATGCTACTTTCCAGGAAATTATTGCATACAAATGTTCTAAGCCATATTGTACACCTTTGAACCCTAACACTACATACACTACAACTGCATGAGGAGGGTGTCTCCTCAAGAGATAGGGACAGCAACTGATACCTACATCACTGGTGGGGGTGTAGGGGTGGATTGACCTTCAAGGGGGACAGGAGAAGTAGGGGTCCTGGGAGGTTCCCACGCTTTTTAAGGGCAGGGAGGGTTTCCACAGGAGGGGCCTCAGATATCCTTCCCCCACTGGAAGTTTCTTGCTAAAGGCGCAGGCAAAAACCACTGGAAGGGTGGGGCAGGAGGTTTCTTTACCCCAGGTAGTAGCGCCCCAGGGGTTCCCATGGTGGGGGACCCCATGAAACTTTTCCCACGGTGGGAGGAGGGTGTGGTAGAGTTGAGTGTCCGGCAGGTCCCCCAGGTTAACTAGTGGGGAGGTGAGCAACCCAGGGGTGGCCCCTGGTAGTGGGTGGCCCCCAAGGAGGGTAGTTCTTGAGTGATGGTGTGTAGTGGTAGTCCCTAGGTACCATAGGTGGGCTAGGTAACTGACCCAGTGGAGATCTGAGTGGGGGCGATGTGCTCCCTAGTTTCCAGGGGAAGGGTTAGTGGTGGACCCTGAGGTGTCCGGGTCGGGTGGCTGGTGACCAGTCCGGTAGGTCCGGTGGGACTTGAACCCCAGGACTAGGAGCTGGTGGAGGGAACCTAAAGTGGTGGCCGGGTCGATGCCTAGCTGGTAACCAGTCAGGTAGGTCCTGTGGGACTTGGACCCAAGGACCAGGCGCATGGTGGTGGTTCTCTAGCTCAAGGCAGGAGGTGGACTTCTGCCCGGTAGTACCACCCTGAACACAGGTGGGGCCTATCTTAAGTGAAGGGACCCTGTGTTTCGTGAAGGGGCGGTGCAGGCCTAGCCGGGATCCTTAGGGTCCCTGGCTGAGAGTGTTAGTACCACCCTGAAGGCAGGTGGGGCCTATATTAAGTGAAGGGACCCTGCTCTTCATAAGGGGTGGTGCAGGCCATCCAGGGACCATGTAGGTCCCTGGGCGGTCTCCCAAGGCAGTGCCGGGAGACCAGGGAGAGCCATGAGAGGTGGGTCTCGGTCTAGCTAACTTGGGGCCCACAGGCTCTCTAATGGTACTCCGGGAGGAGAGCGCGCCTCTCGGAGGGAAGGGTACATAGGCCCTGTTCTCGCAGCGGAGAACAATGAAGGGGTCTAGGTTCCCGGGCTAGTTTCTGTGTGGAGCTACTGACGGGGGGAATGAGCTGTAGGATGTCTGATGGGGCACACTCAGTGTTCCTTCCTAGCACTGCCAGTGTGGTGGTGAGGCCGGTATGAGGTCCTATCAGGGAGCCAGGCCAGTGGCCAAAGGGTGCTTTTCTGTGTGGGGAAGCACAAGTGGCTGTGCTTTCTTTAGGGAAGCCAGTGATCCTGAAAGGGTGGTGGCAGTAGAATGACCTCAGCGGCAGACTGAGGGTGAGGGTCCAGAGAGATTGCATCTTTGGGGTGCAAGGACCAAACAGTGAGAGAGTACTGGTTGGAACAAACTCTGGAAGGGAGACCAGCTAGTGACCCAGCGGATGGGATTTAGACCTATCCCAGAAGACCGCATCGGTGCTGAGGCACTGGACCCTTGTCCGGAGAAGTGGTAGGCATAGTGTTGCATGCCCAAGGGCAAAGGTGAGCCTAGTTAGGCTGAGTCCATGTAGACCATGAGTGACCTAGAGGTATCTAACCTAGAGCCCGGAGGGTTCTTAGGGTAGTCTGGGATCCCTGTCATGGGTGGAGATTTCATGGATGGGAGGTGTAGGTGGTCTAAGCGGATAACTGGTCAGTAAGGGGGGTCTGGTCAGAACCCCTTATAACTAGTTATCGCTGACTACGGGAAGTGTACCCATGTAGAGTGGCTACTTCTTCCCTGTAGGAATCAGCTGGGCGCGGCGTGTGTTAGAAGGTGGTTCTGACACTATGGGCCGCCCGGATTTTTCGCTTTTTGAGCACCTAATTGTTGAGCTTTTACTGTGTTGGAGCCTGATAAGTTGGGACTCACCCACAGTGAACTCAGGATGTAAGAGACTGCATGGGGATTTTACTGGTGTTCCCCTGGCTTGACCAGGCCACTGCGCAGCAGCTGGAGTAAGGGACACCGGGCTGGTTACATGCAGACACATGTGTACATGCGTGTGCAAACGTGTACGAGCTGCGCAGGGGAGATTCCTTGTGTGCGCAGTCCAGGAGCAGCTACAAAGTGAATGGTGTGGCAGGACTTATGCAGTATTGGGTGGTGACATGGAATAGGCTTTATACACAGAAAAAGAAACATGCCAGGGAAAGTCAGTGTGTTTTACTGTGTTTTCACTTCATTATTCCCCTATGGGGATGTGGGGCCCATGGCTAGAAAATCTTTCGTTAGGCCTACAGATTCCAGACACTCAAGTCCAATGTAGCGAATGTAAAAATAAGTATTCTGCAGAGTCCAAAGTCATATTTGTACTGCTTTTGGGTCATCCAGAACTGTCATATTTCTCTGAGCCAGCTATGACCAGACCCAGGCTGAGGGCTGACCTCAGCTGGATGAGTTGATAACCTATCTTCCACAAGCGAGTGCCTCCTCTCCATGAAGAGATGATGGGTGGGGCTACAGACTCATCCATCACTAGGTGCCAGGCACCAGGCTGCACCAAGGAGGGAAGGAGTTGGGTTTCAGAGGCCATGTGGCCAGAGACACTGGACGACGCCATTTTTAACAAACCCAGAGGCTGGACAAGAAGGAGGGAGCAGGGACAGGGTCGTCCACTGTGAATCGGACACCACACGCAATGGGCATGCAGTTGGCGTGTCGCACGCAGTGGCGGCTGGCACGGATCGGGCTGGGTGTAGGGGTCAAGGGGGTAGTAAAAAAAATTAAACGTACCACCTTGCCTTCGCTGTCGCGTCTCTTCTCGTCGTCCCTCCTCATCATCGCTCTGCTCCAGCCGGAAGCACCCAGCCTCCCCTGAG
The DNA here is from genome assembly GCF_964204655.1 of Triturus cristatus. Classification (NCBI taxonomy): domain Eukaryota; kingdom Metazoa; phylum Chordata; class Amphibia; order Caudata; family Salamandridae; genus Triturus; species Triturus cristatus. The sequence continues at coordinate 405,983,279 of NC_140584.1, forward strand.
CCAATCACAGCACTGCAGTGCAGGGATATGATTGGTCTGAAGCCGTGGTTTGGCCCTCAGCCAGGGACTGGGAGCCTCGGTATGTTCTCCACCCAGACTGTAATGTAATGTGTGCATGACAGTTTGCTGGCCTGAAACAGCCGGTCAAACTGTCATGTACACTGATAACTCCTCATGGGTCACTTCCCCATATTAACTTTTGGGCAGAGCAAGCCTCATAGGTAGTGAAAACACACATAGGTATTCCTCACTGCCAGGGCGCATGTGGCTATTGCACACGCCATCTTGCGATGGCAGGAGGGACACTTTGTTCCCAGCACCAGTGGTGCCAGTGCCAGTGCCTCTGCCCAAGTCTGCACAGCAGACTGGACACAGATTTAACCAATACGTGTGCCTGTGCGCGCGCATTAACTTGTGTTGGAGGGTGGCACAGGCAATCATTGGCACCATAGGTGCGGGTGCGCACTCACAGCGCCCTACAATGGCATGCTGTTCATGAGTTTACTCTTGATCTATGACAGTGCACACCCAACAGTATGTTGTGACTGATTGGCCCTTGTTTCAGAATAGTTAATCAGCGCCACTTCTCAACACGGATAGGAAGGGCGCACACACTTTCACATGCAAAGGACAGGCCGGGCACATGGCGACCCAGTCCCTAGCACCTATGGTGCCAGTGCGCACACACCACCCTGTTCGGCCCAGTCAGGCATGGATGGACCCCCTCATGGCTACGATTGTGCACTCCCGGCCAATGACGGTGGACCAGACACCTCGCTGCTGCCACCATGGAGGCAATCACGCAGACACAGGCCTGCATCAGCAGGCCTGACCCGGAGGTTAGAACACTGGGATGCAGGTATATGCTCATCAGCCCGGGCACCTATCCAAAATGCCATGGGTGCTGGGGCGCGCCCTGTAGCCTGCCATGGTAGACGGAACACGTGTCCGAAACAGAATCAGGGCTGGTGCGCACTCCCTTTTCTGCATTGGCAGACAAGCCCATGTTCCGGAACGGTACATCAGCGGCTCTGCCTAATGTGTGCAGGAAGGCACACGCACTTCCACACAGCTTTGACAGTGAGGATGTGCAGAGGGCCCTGAGGCCACTCCAGAGATTCAGAAACTCCTCAGGAGTATCCATGGGGAGAGCTTAACTCTAAGGCAGGGTAAGCCCCATTGGCGAGGTTCCTCACAACCCTGGCAAGGAAAATCCATATGTGGCCTCCTGGCCATCAACCTACCCCCCCTGTACCCATCATGGCTTTCGCGAGGGTGGGGGCATGCCCTCACTATCTGGGATGACTCTCTCAGGGTTGGCCGAGGCGTAGATGATACCAACTTAGGCAGGGGTGCGAAGGCGCCCCGCTTGCCTGCCATGACAGACCTGATATAGAGTTGATGGCTATCCATTGGGTGGCACACTCAGTGCTATGTCCCACTACTAGCCAGTGCTGTACCTACCCTGGGTATGTGGTGTTCCTTTTTACAGTGCACACATAGGTACCGCACCAAAAACCCCAGTCCAATGCGGGCGAGGCGGGCGCGCACAGCTTCCCTCTGCCATACAGGTGGAAGGTGCACAGTCTCCTAAGATTATGAGAGAGAGTCGGCAAAGACTAGGAGGAAAAAGTGAAAAGTTTTGGGGTAATTTCCCCTAAGGAGACCATGTCCTACAAATAACAAAATGTAAATACCTGTAAATGAACTCTGAACATTCGGTATGAAGGACAGCAAAAGTGAAGATGAGCACACAAAAGATGCCAAGGTTTTGTTTAAAAAACGGTTTCCAAGAACCTACAGGAATCTTTAACATTTTGATGAAAATGCCTCATCCATAGCTTATTGTGGCATGCTTCATCAGTGGCAGTTCCTCACACCTTGATTGGTAAATACCACCTCGGTGGATGCAACCAATACTGGGCGTTCTTATATAAGCGCAAGCTCGATAGCTGCAGTTATCCAGATAAATATTAAAAATATCTGGAGGTGATATCCTTTAATAATGGCTACCTCAGATTTGATTAAAAACAGTGTATATCAGATATTGGATGAGGTTCAATGGCTCATCTACCCGATAACTTACGACAACATGACTCATCCATTTTAAAAGCCCATATGGGTCTCCAGTCCTAGTCATGACTCTTATATTTACTACCTATCTATGCACTTGTGCCATGCACCAATCATGAGGCCTTATGCTCTCGTACCTTCTTCTCTTTAGCCAGGCACCCAAACTTGGTAGGTTCAGAGTCACACTGGTCAGATCAGAGAGGCACTCCCATGTAGTCACACATTTTTCAAGAATATGTGCCAGCATCTGCACCTATGATTACCCTGTCTGCCAATTACCCTGTCTGCTGGTAATTGTAGGTGTGGATCAGGAACATCCTATTAATGCACATGTAACTACAGGGGAGTGCCTCCCTGAGATGACCAGTGCATGGCATTATGGATTACAAATAGTGCACCATTTACAGAGGCCCGCCAGACGCACATCAGATATCTGTCAGCAAGCTATCTCTTTTGCAAGTTTCATTTTCTCCGGAAGGAATGTGTCAGGCTATTGCCAGATGAACATAGGGCCTACTGTACAAACACCAATCTTAAAGAGGCGATTGTTCATGATATAAAATAAAGTACCCCCTGCCATACATTATTGTAATTGTAATTGCATTTATATAATGCTTACTACTCCTGAGGAGGCGTCGCAGCGCTTCGGGGGAGAGTAGCAAGCTACTCCGGAATCCGAAAAGGATTAGCGGCGAATTAGTATAGGGAAATATGAAATTAATTTGAGTGGTGGGCATGTTAGTCTGTTATACGGATTGAAAGGGATAGTGGAGGGACAGAAGAGAGAAGGGTTTGCATTTATATAGCGCTTGTGACCGCTGATGAGGTGTTAAAGCACTTTTCAGCAATTACCACACTATTCCGGTACCCAAAAAGGATTAGTGGAGAATTAGTATAGAGAAATATGAAATTAATTTGAGCGGTGGACATGTTAGTCTGTTATTTGGATTGGTTATGGTCAATTGTGTCAAAGGCAGCTGAGAAGTCCAAGAGAAGTAGTGTAGCAACCCTGTTCCGGTCAGTTGTGTTCTACAAGTCAAGGAGGGCATATTCTGTGCCTCTTCCTGGATGGAATTCTGTTTAGAAGTCTCTGAGGACACTAGGACCAAGTCACTAAAGAGTGCAGTGACCATATAGAGTATAACAATAGATTAATGAGGCTGAAGACTAAGTTCCTTTTATAGGTCACCTTCTCTGTAGCAGAGGCCGCCCATCATTACAGGCACCTGGGCTCCAATCCCCTTCATTTTACTAAAGCATGGTGAGTGTCTGTCTGGCTGAACAAAGGTCAGCCTGACAGACACTCAGCAAGTCAGGGTCAGGCAGCCGGGTTCATTACATACTCCAGCCGCGGCTCGTGGAGGGAGTTCCGTGGGGCGGAAAGGCGGGGCGGGGGAGGGGTACTAAACACCGGAATATGGATAATTGCAGGTAAGTTAACAATTAAATAAATAAAACGAATTTCGTAGCACGCGCTGCTTCGCATTTTGCGATGCAGGGCGCACTACGAAATTCGTTTTATTTATTTAATTGTTTACTTATCTGCAATTATCCATATTCTGTTGTTTAGTACCCCCCGCCCCGCCTTTCCGCCCCACGGAACTCCCTCCACGGGCCGCGGCTGACATACTCTAATGCGCTGGTGCCTGCAGACTGAGCCAAGCTTTGCCGGACTGAAGATTTTACAGCCCTGAGGGCCATGAGCTCATTAGCAGAGCAAAGCTGTGCGAGGTCCTCCCCCTCATGACAAGGGAGAGGGTCACCAACAGAGTCAGCCCTGGGAGCTTCGGGTATAAGCCCTGAAGGGCCCAGTGGTGACTGTCTATCAATGACGCCTCGTCATACAGGTGTGTGGAGTCAGCAAGTCTCACAGACCCCACCCCACTCTATAACGAGTATGGGAAGGTCCTCCTTTCATTGACTGACCCATGACAAGGCCAGCCAATGACAGGAGCTGGGGGCATCTTCTGTGAGCCCCTTACCTCCCCCAAAGCCTTCAGCAACTTCTGAGGCCTTTGTGCTTCACCTTTTCAGCACCCACTTTCAGCCCTGTGGTTTGGTAAATGCTGATGCAATGTTTGGTGCAAGTGTATATGTATGAATGTATGTGTATTTGTGCGTGCTACAAGTGGGTGTATGCATGTGTATGTGCTTGTGGGTGTATGTGTGCACACTTGTGAATGGATGGGTGTGAATTAGTTTGCATATGGACAGATGGGCGTGAGTATATGTGTGTGTGCTTGTGAGTGGTTGGGTGGAGGTGAGTGTGCATGTGTGTACCTGCCCCACTACACAGCCACATTAGAAGTAGTCACTGCTCTGAGGTGACTTGCAAGATCATTTTAACATAGAGCAAATGGTATTTTATTATTTATAATAAATACATAGTGATACCATCACCCTCTTAGTTCTCGGTGTCATTCTTTTTCTTATCAAAGAGATAGTATAATTGCAGACATGAGGTTTAAAATCTCTAGTATGAAATTGAACACCAAAAAGCAAATAGTAGTTTTTTTGCAAACAGATATTTGAATCAGTTTGATATAAATCAGATTAAACCAATGATGTAGCTCAAAATGTGCAGAAACATAAAGTGAAATTATCTTTCCTATACATTGCAGGAATTAAACATGTTGTTGTAATTATCTTTCTCCTGATCACTGTTCATTTTAGAAAAAACAGATCGGAAGAATGAAAAGCTAGTTAAACTTTTTGTTGTTTAAAGTGCAGCTGTGAATTTGCACTGTGACCTGACTTTCAGTTTGGCTGCTGGCTCTGGCAGCAGGCATTATGACAACACAACTCAACTGTAATAACTTATTCTAGTTGAACAGCTACTTCATTTGCTCATTACATGTGACTAGGGACCTCACAACTTGACTATAATTAGGCAATCAAAGACAGGCTTTTATGCAAGGGTCTCATATATTATAATATAAAACAATGCTTTGAAGCCACTGACTGAATTTGATGTAATACAAGAGAATAGAGGGGCATGTCCCGTGATTGGGAGGCCGTCTCAGACTGGGCACAGGTTCCTCAACCACGCCATGTGGTTTAGACGATGACAACATGCACAGTGCTGGCAAAAGTTATGTCACAGAGCAAAGTCCCCTTCCCCGTTTGTCCTCCAGGGGCCTTCGGATATTAGCAAATAAGCCCTGCCCTCTTCCAGCAGCACCATGGCCTAGCAGGCTCGGCTCCAATGGCCTAGAAAAAGCATGAGGGGGAGGAAGAACAAGGCAGCAATATCAATGTATGCATGCTTGACAAGATCCAGCACTTAATTTGTGCTGGTGATTGTCAGTAGTGGGCACCGCCACTTATGTCCGGAGACTGAGACATATTTTACAACCTCAGACTTTAAGCCAAAGCAAGAGAGTAAGGCTGAAAGGAGGAAAAGTTAGGAAAACAGAAACGGGCGGAGGCGGGGGCAAAAACCTGCAAGATTGGGATGAAGAGTCAGGAAGCATAAGATGGGGGAAGAAAGAGGCATGAGAAGGAATCAAGACTAGGTAGCCTTGGCATTTGGTAACCATAGCATCCAGCAACGGGATGCTGAGAAAACCTGAGTCAATCCACATATTAATTTATTTAACACATTCAGCACTGAGAAATGTCATCATGCGATAAATCAATTTGGTGTTACAAGCTCTATGCAGTGAGAGAAAGAGGGTGTGTATACAAAGTATATAAACAGGTTGATGGGGCTTTCTTATAGGTTATCAACCCACAGTTCGCCAGAATGACGTTGTACCTGTACAGTTAGAGATTTTAGCCAATAAAAATGTGATATAAAACATGATTCCCCTCTGTTTACCCTAGATTTTATGTGGAGGGAGACAAGTTTGACCACACCATTACAGTTCATTATGGACACTATCCAGTCATGAACCTTTCACCTATCAATCATTGATTTCAGGTCTAATTATGTCTAATTATTTCAATGGAAGATAAACAAAAGTGTAACACCCAGAAGGCTATCATACAAAGGTCCAGGGCTGTAAACAGTGTCCGCAATGACCTGGAGTGAGGTGGTCACCCTTCCATGAGACTTGATGAACGAGCTTGTGGATCAATACCATTGAACTGCATGGGTAGAGTGTTGCGGTCGGGGAGAGAGTCAAGCGGAAAGGGAGTGAGTGTTGTTCTGTTAGCAAAATATGATTCTCCGTTGAACTGCATGGCGTTTTTACTGAAGGAAATGTGTGAGATGCAACAGAACAACATGGTGGCCTGTGGAAATGGAAATGCATGGGGTTCTACAACATTGTTGGCGATGTGTGACTCTCCTTTGAAGTGGAATTATCATTGGTGATGGTTGTTTGATGTTTTCTTATAAACATGCCTTCTATGTAGCAATCTGTGCTTTATCATTTTGTAAACTGACTCGGAGTGCATAATCCATAAAATCAAATCCGGCTCACCATAAGACCCCTGCCTCTCACCCGCTCCCCTTGCTTGCCAATGTGGCCTCGGTCATCAGTCCTAAAATCAATGCCCTTTTTAACTAATCTTTAGATTGTGGCACTGTGCCTCTCTATTGGAAAAAGGCACGGTAATCCCTCTCTTAAAAAAGGCCAACGCCGACCCACGCACCCTGAGCAACTATAAGTCCAAATCTCACCTCCCACACCATGGTAAGATGTTAGAATCCCTGGCGAACCATCAGATCGCCAGGTATGTGGATCAGAACAAGATTCTGCATCCCACCCTGTTGGGCTTTCGAGCTGGCTTCAGTACCGAGTTAGTCCTGCTAGGAATCACAGAATTGATTAAAGGCAATATTGACCCAGGACAGAAAGCAGCTGTCATCTTATTTGCTCTTTCTGCCGCTTTCGACACCGTGTCGCACAAGAATCTTCTACAAAGGCTGGAGCAGACGGGAATCATGGACCACTTTCTGAAATGGCTCTGCTCCTATCTAGGTGATAGACAACAAGTGATATTCCTCCTTCCCTTCACATTTCAGTCAAGAGCCATTAGCTGTGGTGGTCCGCAAAAATCATCACTAAGCCCAACCATCTTTAATATTTAAATGGATCTATTTGCTTTGATTTCACAGAGCTGGGGTATGGGCATCGTCTCATATTCTGACAATACTCATCTCATGCTGGCCTTTCACCAGCTCAATTGTTCTGTTATTGGGGACATTCAGAGCTGTCTTACGTCCATTGCTCAATGGATGCATAGCAGCTGCCTTCAGCTCAATTTCGATAAAAATGAGATTTTTATGTTTGCGTCTTCCTCCCACTTGATGCGATGCAACTTTGGCCTGCTGATTTAGGTCCTGCTCCTACTCTATCTACAGTGGTCAGGAATCTGGGAGTTTTTATGGGCATGGCCCTTTCCTTCAAACCACACGTTGGGACTACTGCTGCCCCTTGCTTTGGTTTGCTAAAACCCCTAATGAAGGTTCTAAAATATCTTCCCTTAGTAACCCTTAAGGGGACATTTCATGCGCTCGTCACCTCCAGGCTGGATTACGCCAATGAACTTTATCTTGGTGCCCCCCAAAATCTGCTTTCTCGACTTCAGCGTGTTCCAAATGCCGTAGCCAGGATTATCTTGAACAGTCCTAAACACCAATCGATCAAACTATGGTAAGAGAGCTCCACTGGCTTCTGGTTAAATCTAGGATCAAATTTAAAACACTCATGACCACTCAGAGAGCACTCCATCTGAAGGGCCCCAGCTACATGCAAAACAATCTCAAACCCTGTTCTCCTGTAAGGGCTCCCCAATTCTCTAATCTTAACCTCCTATGTTTCCCGAAACATCTCAAAGCCATATTCGGGGGCATACTTTTTTCCACTGTGGCTCCCAGTTTCTGGAACATCCTTCCACCTTCCCTGCGATCTATTTCAAGTGCAAGCCTGTTCGAAGCTCAGCTGACAACAGTGCTGTTTGGTGAGCTGTAATTGTATTGTATTGTATTGTTTTGGTAGAGCGCAAACAGCTGCCCCAGCAATGAGGCGTCCCGGCGCTAGAGAAACCGCAAAAACCCAGGCCTGAGCGAAATAAGATGAAGGGAATTAGGAAAGAGGGAATAGATGCGTCTTAATTGCTTTCCGGAACGCCGAAAGACTTTCTATGGAGCGGATGTATTGCGGCAGACTGTTCCATAGTTTGGCTCCAAGGACCCTAAAGGAGTGGCCGCCCATGCGGCAGAGTTTTATGCGCGGAACGCACAGGAGGTTTTGGTTGGAGGAACGCAGGTTACGTGTCGGGACTTAGGGGGTAAGGAGTGGTCGAAGCAGTGGAGGGGTATCCAGTTTAATGATTTTAAAGGTAATAATGAGGGTCTTGAATTTAATTCTGGAGTCCACAGGTAGCCAGTGTAGTTTTTGGATGGTCGCTCTGGCTGAACATCTGCGGGGGAGGCCGACTAGCATTCTAGCCGCAGAGTTTTGCACGCGTTGGAGTCGTGATATCTCTCCTTTGTTGGCGCCAAGGAGGAGTACATTGGCGTAGTCAAGACGCGAAAGGATGGTAGCCTGAATAATAAGTTGGCGAGTCTTGCCGTTAAAGAAGCCTAGTATGTGGCTGAGACTCCTCAGCAGGCCAATACAGGTGCCAGCAACTTTTTTGGTGTGGGCCTGAAAGTTGAGTGAGGAATCCATCCAAACTCCTAGGTTTTTAACTAGGGATTTGGGAGGTGGGATGGTGCCTAGGAAGGACGGCCACCAGTGCTCATTCCAGAGGCTGGTGTTTTTGCCAAAGAGTAGCACTTCTGTTTTACCAGCATTGAGCTGTAAACAGTTATCTGTCATCCATTGGGCTACTGCGGAGAGACCGTTTTTAAAACTGGAGGAGGCGATGGAAGGGCCTTCTGTAAGAGCGATGGCCAGTTGTGTGTCGTCGGCGTACGACACCAAAGTCAGTCCCCATTCTTTGGCCACTGCTGCTAGAGGTTGCACGTAAAGATTAAAAAGGGATGGGCTCAACGCAGAGCCCTGCGGAACTCCCTGTGCAATGGGGTGAGGTTTAGATAGAAAGGGGGGTGCTGAGACCCGAAAGGATCTGTCTTTGAGAAAAGATCGGGACCACTCCAATGCGTGGCCAGATACTCCAAATATCTCCAGACGATTTAGAAGGATATCATGGGATACCGTATCAAAGGCCGCGCTGAGGTCAAGAAGAATCAGCGCAGCACTTTGACCGGCATCTAAAATCATTCGGAGGTGCTCTGTGGTGGCCAGGAGAGCAGACTCAGTACTATGGCCTGGTCTGAACCCATTTTGAGATGGGTCCAGGATGATGTTTTGGACCATGTGCTGGGATAGAGCACTGTTCACTTGTGCTTCAGCAAGTTTGGACAGCCATGGGAGCAGGGAGATTGGTCGGAAATTCTCCGGTTTAGATTAATCTAAGGTGGATTTCTTGATAATGGGTGAAACCCACGCTTGCTTCCAGGCAGGTGGTACACTTGCTGATGTGAAGGAGAGGTTCAGAATAGAGGTAAGTGAAGGTAGAAAAAAGTTAAGTGACTCTAAAAATTGGGCCGGGCGCATAGGGTCTGCCGGCGAACCAGATTTAACATTCCTATCTGTCTTTGCTAGTGCCAGGACGCTTCTTTTGAAGCAGCAACTGCGCTCTACAAATATCCATTCATTTAAAGTTTGTGCTTTACGGGAGAGACTCCATTGAAGGGCATTGTCAGTGCAGAAGCACATAGGGGAGGTTCTGCCTCACTGCATGGGCCGAGATGGCACTGAGTGATTGTTCACTGAATGGGATGGATGGGAGTGCAGCCAGGAATATAGGAGTCTTCAGTGACCTGTATGAGGAGCAGCATGGCAGGGAAGAATGAGCCTTGATTGGGAAAGTTGATGGCTGGTGCAGGGGAAATGCATGAATTTAAATGACATCACTGGGTGGCAGTGCGGGTGGGAATGTGGGAGACTCTCCTGAACCTCACACATTCCCTGGCTGGTGGCTCAGTGGATCAATGCACTCGCTGCAAGATCTGTGTCTGACTCCGTGATGGCATCTTTCAGTCCTGGAAAGACCCTTCACCATTGCATGCAACTGAGGGCATTTAAATAGGTGCCTTTGAGGATGGTAACAATAAGCATTGCGCCAAGAGACCCCTGCAGCACGCCTGGCCTTTACAACAGGCACTCCTTTGTGCTAGTCAGATGCCCAGGGACTTGAGCGGAGAGGAAGGAATGACCTCCATTGAAGTGCGGGGCAAGGGGTGATCCTGAATTGTGAACTAGGCCCACTAGTGATGCGTCAGTGCACAGACCGGGGATATATTAAGAAGAAGCATTGGAAAAGCCAATGTTTTGAAACCTTTATTGTAAAAATATGAAAAAACAAAGGCGATAACATATTTTTTTTCAAACCACATTGGCTCGGCAGTCCCTGGAAGAGTGGGTGACAGCACTATGCATTTGCAGAATGTCGCCACTCTTCCAAAAAAGGAACCAATAGCTAAAGGGGGCTGGCCCACTGCCCCCAGCAGTAGGTTGTGACGGGCAGAAGCAACATGTAAATAACAACACTGAAGCCCAATGAATAAAGAGAGCTGGCTGAAAGCAACCCCCCTAAGTAAGCATATCACATGTCTACTATGTGTAAACTCAAAAGGCCTTGGTAAACGCCACACCTAATCAGTACTTATACTTGTATTGCTTGGATTTGGCGGGATAGCTGAGTGCGTTGAGCGCCTGCCACGGAGATTGCTATTAGAATTATAGGTTACAGGCTTGAATCGTGGCAGGGCTGCTAGACTCAGTCCTCCTTCAGAGGTCGATACAGATGCTGGAGAGCAATATACAGCCTTTAAGAGAACAATTCGGTTTGCGTGCATGAAATGTAGGCGGCCAGTGTATGACGTTGTCTTTATCTGAGCATGCATTTAGTGGTAGCATGTTCTGGGCTGGTTTATCAGAGCGCCTTCCCCATCTCGAGCGCTTGCACCCAGGGGTGGGCCGACTCATCTCCGTCCTATTAGTCAGGGCTGATTAATTCTGCATTGAAACGAGACTCCGAGCGTGGTGTGAAATTCCGTTACAGAAATCCTCATTAAAACATGGTTAACAGATTAACTTCGGGGCTACTTTTCTAAAATAAAAGAGTAGAAAAATAATCCAAGCTTTTCCCTGCGAGAGGATTTGTCTGAAGTAGCCGGAATCCTTTCAGCGCGCGCCTTGGGCTGTATCCCCTCAGGCCGGGCAAGATTCAGGGGGACAGGGAGAGGGGGAGGGCCAGAGCTACAAATTAGCCTCCTTTCTCCTTCCTCACAATGCTGTCAGGGGATTGTTTCAGAAAGTGCACTGGAGTCTTTCAAAGTTGGAGGAATTATTTTAAGTGCGTGGAGCATCATTGTTTTTAACTGCGCAGGAGTCTTTAAAAAGTGGTGTCGAAGTATTTTAAAAGTGCGCAGGGATCTATCAGAAAGTGTGCATGGGTGTCGTAAAAATGTGTGGGGTCTTTTAGAAAGTGTGGGAGGATTTTTAACTGTGAAAGAAGCTTTGAAAACGATAAAGGAGTCGTTAAAAAATAGTAGTCCTTTTTTGAAAGTATGCAAGCATATTTTAAAACTGTGCAAGGGCCTTAAAAGTGTGCAGTCGGATTTTGATTAGGGCCCAAGAGCTTGGTAAATGTGGTGTTCACGTGCGCATGAGTATTTCTAAACAGTGTGTCGCTCCTTTAAAGGTGCAAAAACAACAGTTGATGGACAGAATGTAGAACAATGTCATACATTCACCCCAGTACAGAGACCTGGGCCTAAATCCATCGTTTTTTTGGTCACCATGCCGTTCCAGTTTGAACCCAGCCATATGCAAATCAGTCTTGACCCTGTGCCTCATGGCAACAGTCCAGCCCGAACTGCCAAGCCAGGACCTCCCTGGACCGGAAACATCAGGGTCAAGACTGATTTGCATATGGCCAGGTCTAAACTGGGGTGGCATGGTGAGCAAAAGAATGCTGGATTTAACCCAGACCTGTTGACTCGGGGTGAATGTTTTGATTTGTTCTGCATTCCGTCCATCAATTGTGTGTCTTTTGCTTTCTCGCCCTAAGTGCGCCAGGTATGCCCAGATGTGGGTCCTGGGCTCACTGTGCCACTTGAATCAAGCTATCCTGGTTGAAGAGGGGTGAAACCCCGAAACCAGTCCTAGGATGCTTGTTTCCGGTCCAGGGAGGACCTGGCTTGGCAGTTCGGGCTGGACTGTTCCCATGAGGCACAGGGTCAAGACTGATTTGCATATGGCCAGGCCTAAACTGGGATGGCATGTTGAGCAAAAGAATGATGGATTTAACCCAGATCTGTTGACTGGGGGTGAATGTTTTGATTTGTTCTGCATTCCGTCCATCAATTGTGTGTCTTTTGCTTCTTTAAAGGTGGACACATTGCTTAAAAAGAAAGCGGATAGCATTATTATAAAGTATGTGGGGGGGGTTGTCTTTAAAATGAGCAGGGGTCACTACAACCGAACAGAGGTCCTTAAAAAAAGTGTCCAGGTGGTACTTTAAAGGTAATCAGGTTGTGGTGTGTCTGATACTCTTTTCAAACCTATGCATGATTTTTGTTTTTAATGTATGTCAAAGTAATTCGAGATACCGCTCCTGTTTAGATGTATGCAGCCCTGAAGAAGCCAACCGTGCAAATCTGCCTTGGGCCAGCACAGTGTGGCACAGTAGCAGAGACTGTGGCCAGTGTCATTTTAAGGATTTTTGGGGCCCGTTGCAAGAAGTATTTTGGGGGCCCCTGTTCAGAACAAATTTGAATTTTCCTACCAATGTTCTGCTAATTCAAGCCTACATGATGGCAAAGAATATTAAATTATACTTTAACTTTTACACAAAACAGCTGAAAGTAATGCCTTTCACCCACATATTCATAAATATGCCAGTGAGAAGAGAAAGCCGGACGTAGAGATAGGCAGAGAGAGGCTCTTTTGAAGAAATCAACAAAGTTGTCAAACGGTAGGAAAAAGATCACTTTATCTGAAAGGGGGTGGGGGAGAGGGTCCTTTAGAAAGTGGGGGCCCTGGGCAGAGACCCACTTTGCCCATGCTTAAAACATCTCTGAATGTGGCCTGCCTTTTCAAGAATTTCCACCAGGAGTATAGGCCGCAGCTACAGAGCTGAGAAGGAAAGGGGAACATGTACCTGAAATACATCAGTGGGTAGAAACGCCATGCACTGTGCGACCTATAGCGCCGCCCTCTGGCCTTGAAACGCCACTGCAACCCGGAATCCCAACGGTGGCAATTTTTTTGAGAAGATGGACGTTATGGCTAGTAATACATTGATTGACACACAAGGCAGCGATCGCTTCTGGTGGCTTTCTCTTCTTTTTCGCCTGTATAGCGTAAAACATCTGGGGCCATATTATCAAGGAAGGGCGATAACATTATTGGCCCTTTAGTGGCGGGAATCTGCCTCTAAAGCGGCGATAATGGGCTTGATAATATGCCCTTGTGAATTCCCACAGAAGCCCATGTTGACACCAGAACCTAGGCTGCTATGGGAATTCTCAAGGGCATATTATTAAGCCCATTATCGCCTGCTTTAGTGGCAGTTTCCTACCGCTAAATCGGTAATAATGTTATCGCCGTTCCTTGATAATATGCCCCATAGTTCTATTCACAAAACCACCTTTCAGAGGCACCGGCTCCTGCAGGCCAGGTTTACAGGTTGTTTAGTTGCAGAATGTTCTTTTTTAGGATCCACTTGGGTAATAAAAAGAACCCGCTGCGCGCCGCACTGATAACCAGCCTCGTGATGCCGTGTGTTGTGCTGGCTCTTAAATGTAGGCTACAGTTCACCCAACTCAGCAAGACAATCCCTCTCTGTGGCAATTAGCGAAGGTAAGCTGCCCGTCTGCCATTTACTGCTTCTGTCTGGTCACGTCTGTGGTGAGTGTTCCCTGCACTCCCGGCCCGTCCCGTGAAACCTCCCTGCGCCATCTTACTCCCGAGCCTCGCCTCCCGCCCCTCCCCACACTACCATCACGCAGCCTAGTCCTAGCAGTGTGCCATGCAGCTTACTGTGCTAAGTTTACTTCTTTACGCATTTGAATGATACATTATGTCAGTGAGGCAGGTTAGGTGGCAAACATATGCGTAAAAACTCAGCAGCACAAACGGTTTTTGCGCACAGCATCGAGACTGTTTTTACACGTGATAACTCTTGCTCTCATACCAAAATGGATTGTGCGCCCGATTTTTGACTCAGTCTTGTCCCTGCCACACAGTTTCCACGTGCAGCTTCTAACAAGTCCTAATAGGCGGAGTGGTAACCTGGCGTAAAAACCTTCGGCGCTTGATTTTTCACGTTGCGCCTAACTTGCAACCAACCCGCATGTGCTTATATAGCTCACCTCTGACAGAGACATGGCTTTGTGGCTCTGAATGACTCTCCAGCCTCAGTTTACGGTTTGGTAGCCAGCCTCTGGGCTGTGTCTGGCGATGATCATTCAAAGCCGATCACAGCTCTCCAGATGCAGAGTCCAGAGCAGGGCGCACAGGCCAAGGCTTGGCATCTGTGCACGGTGGCTCTGATGGGGCCTCCATGGACACAGGGCTCCAGATGAGGCCTTCAGGCTAGTACCCAGGGCTCCGCTTCTGGCCTCCAGAACTGGAAAATATGCTTTAGATTTAGGCATCCGGGCCTGAGCACGATAATTTACATTTGGCCTATATAACTAGATACCATACTCCTAGTGTGGCATCTGTACACATTACTCAAGTTACACCCACCACAATTGGGCAACATCCCCTCCAGAACTAGACGGAATACTCCAGGTGTGGCCTCCAGGACTGGGCACCAGGCATTAGAATATACATTCGGGTCTGTGCTCAGTATTTCACGTGTGGCCTTTAGAACTGGTCGTAATGTACCAGGTCTGGTCTCTTGAGTCAACACAGAACTTCTGGTATGGCCTCCATGACACGAGACAATACAGCACGTGTGGCCACCAGATCCAAACATAATACTCCAGATGTATCGTCTAGAGCGGGATTCAATATGACATGAGGTATTCAGAGCTTGATGCTGTAGTCGACATTTGGCATTAGGAACTAGACACACTACTCCAGATACGACCTCCAGGACAGTGCACAATACCACAGATTTAACCGGACAGGAACTCGAGATCACTGGGTACTTTGATTTCAAATCTAACAAGACATCATCAAACCAATAGATATTTCATAACCCTTATTGTTGGTGATTGTTGATGATGTAAGATTGACTAAAGAGACAAGCTTATCTTTTATAAAGCCCTATTGCTAACAAAGTACATGGGATCAACCTTTCAACAATTGACTTTCTTTAACCAGCCTCGTTCAGCCATTGGCTTGAGCTTTTGTCAATCACGCTTGGGCTCAACCCAGTAGAGTATCCCTTTCTCGCCTAACACTATTGGCTGTTTGGATGTATCCTTCCACCTTCACTCCAGAGCTTGCATTGAATTGTAGGCGGAACTGCTTTAAAACCAACATTCCTTTCCGTCTCCTTCTGGCTTTCTCTATTCTTCTCTAAAACAAGCCAATAGTTCAGAGGTTACCATGTTAACGTATGTAGCGTTCTTCCTGCTTTATTATGGCATTAAGATGCACTGCACAGGCCCTCAGGGACGTCTTCTGCCAATCCGAGGGGTTGGGGTGTGAAAAAATATATGATATATATAAACGTACTTTTCTTGCCGGCTGCCGCGATCTTCTGCTCCCACGCCACGCGGCTCCTCTGCTACCGTCCCGGCACTGCAATTCCCATGGAAACAGGCTCCCAGAACCCACCCAATATCAGCGCTTCTCCCAGCAAGAGAAAAGCACTGGGATTGGGTGGAGTGACCCGGTTTTGCGCTCCAGCAGGGCCTGGGAGCCTGTGCCCCTGAGCAGTACGATATCTCCAAGGAACACCCTGGAGATACCCAAGTGCGCATGTCGGTTTGGCCGGCCGTGGAAGGCCAACCAAACCGATATGCGCACTTTTAGTGCCTACCACTTCTCCTTCCCCTGCTGTGTGACGCTGTGGCCTGGCCCCGCCCTCAACTCGGGTTTTAGTTTTAGTTTTATTGTCCTTTTATTTTTCTTCTGACTGCTGCATTTCAGCAGTGGGGCGACGCTCCTCCGCCATAGCAGAGGAGCCGTCCCTGCTGAGGGCCTTCGATTCTTTAGAACCAATAATGATGCGTTCCCTGGCTCACTGCACTCTTGGCAGTGCTCCAGATCACCTTGTACAGGACACATGTCCTACAGACGCTGTGGCTGGAATCCATGACAGTCACCAACACAACTCACTTGTGATCTATTTCTGGTATTTATGCGTTCTTGGAAAAAATGTAAATACAAATCTAAGAAAATAAAAAAGAGAGCAAAGAGGAAGCTGAATTTTCTTCAGCAAAGCAAGCAGTGTGCACTCATTCTAGGCGTCGTTGAAATACCGATTGGGAACTCAATATTACAAGAAATGATACAGTTTTGCATTTGGTATTATTACTGCATGTGGGTTTCAGGGCAGGGGTTTCTTCAGGTCAAACCTAGCAGACACGTCCCTGAACAACAGCCCGCGTTTCTGGAAATTTTTGCAGGAGTCTATCTGGCAACACAAATTTCACCAGTAATTCCCCACCCCAGGGTACAAAAATTGTAATACTGCAGTTATTTTGCTTTTTTAAATTACCGATCCTGGTGGTATCAGTAACTTCGGGCACAAAATTGTAGGGAAGTAACGTCAAAATTGTAGGGAAGTAATGCCAACTTTCCCAAAACAAAAACATTATTTGAAGCCTCATTGACCAGCATATGTGCCCTTTCACTAGACCGTATTTTATGATATACATGCTGATTTGCTGTAACAAGAGGGCCTCTGGTGAGGTAATCTCAGCAAAAGGTACTGACACACTGAGCTATATTGCCACCAAGGCAAGTGATGGTCGCGCATACGCATCAGGTGTCATGGAAGATAGCACCGAGGGTTGAGTAGCTGCCGCTGAGATGTGAGTGTAAGTTGTGGATGGAACTCCAAAAAAGCCCGCTCAGCCTTCCACACATACTAGTGACAGGAAATGCTGTAGAGTATTACAATTGTACGTTTATACATTTTATGTTGCCCCCATGTAATTATCGATTGTTAAACAAGAGCTTTGATATCACCATTTAAAAAATCACATTGCATGTATTTTTTCATTGACATATTTTGTGCTGTTAAATATTAGGGGGGTGTGGTGGCTCAGTGGTCCAATGCATTCACTGCAGGCATCTTTGTTTGACCTCATGGTTCTATTAGAGTTTTGGTGTATTTTATAATTTTGTGCATTGCTAAAAACAGTTAGAAGGTGGAATTTACTTTCAAATATACATGTACACACCGTCATTGTGCTATTGCATTTGAAACTAATGCACTATGTCTTGTTAAAGTGCGCTTTTCTGGCTTGCATTAACTAGCCCTCAATTAGACTTCAGCACCATCTTGTTCAAAATTGATGGCTCCTCCTGCTTGTTCACTGTTGATTATTTCTGCAGGAAGCTGTCAAGCAGAGTCTTAGCTTTTTATTTCCATTGATGTTGGTCTTGCTGTTCTCGAAGAAAACTTTCCAACACAATTATAGTAATGTTTAATGTTCAAGGACTTCCTGCTAGCTCACTGTACTGCATTCATTCACAACAGTTTGCTGTTGTTCTTGTAACTAGTTTGTACTGCCAGAGTGGAGTGGCGTGGAGTGGCGTGGAGTGGAGTAGAGTGGAGTAGAGTGGAGTTATTTGTCATAGAATTAGGGGAAGTGGCATGGAGTGGCATAGAGGGAGTTGCGTGGAGTGTGGTAGAGTGGAGTAGTTATGTAGAATGGCATAGAGTGGAATAGAGTGCTGTAGAGTGGAGTGGCATAAAGTGGAATAAATTGTCAGTAAAGCAGAGTGTAATGGAGTTGAGCATCATAGAGTTGAGCATCGTGGAGTGGAGTATCATGGAGTGGAGTGGAGTAGAGTTGAGGAGAGTGGCCTGGAGTGAAGTGGCATAAAGTACAGGGATGCAGAGTAGATTGGCGCAGAGTGCAGTTGCGTAGAGTGTATTGGTTCTGATTAAAGTGGTGTAGAGTGCATTGGCATAGAGTGCAGTGACGTATGTTTGTGTAGAGTGCAGTGACATAGAGAAGAGCGGTGCAGAGTAGATTGCAGTGGGGGAGGGGGCAATGGCGTAGAGTGGAGTAGCACAGAGTGGAGTAGAGTGGCATAGAGTGAAATGGAAAAGAGTGGAGTAGGGTAGAGGTGCAGAGTGGAGTGTAGTAGTGCAGGGTAGAGTGCAGAGGTGTATAGTAGAGTGGCATGGAGTGCAGTGGTAAAGAGTGTAGTGGTGTAGAATGCAGTGGTGTAAAGTGCAGTAGAGTGGTGTAGAGTTGAGTGGTGCAGAGTAGAATGCAGTGGCATAGAGTGCAGTCATGCAGAGTAGTGTGTCAGAGTGCATGGTCGTAGAGTGGTGAAGAGTGGAGTGGTGCACAGTAGAGTGGTGCAGAGGGCAGTGACGTAGAGTACAGGAGTGCAGAGTAGAACAGAGTGGCATAGAGTGTAGTGATGTAGAGCACAATGGTGTAGAGTGACGTAGCGTGCTGTTGCATAGAGTAGAATGTTGTGGAGTATAGTGGTGTAAAATGCAGTGATGCAAAGTAGTTGGCGTAGGTGCAGTGGAATAGGTTGCATTGGTTTTGCGTAAAGGGGTGTAGAGTGAATGGCGATGCTTTAGAGTACAGTGGCATTGCATGGACTGTAGAGTGGCGCAGTATAGAGTGTCATGGCATAGAGTGCAGTGACATACAGTGCAGTGGCGTAGAGTAGATTGTTTCACAGAGTAGGGTGGAGTGGTGCAGGGTAGAATATAGTGGTGCAGGGTAGAGCGCAGTGGCATAGAGTGGTTCAGCGTTGTTGCAGTGCCGTAGAGTGGAGTGGTGCAGAGTGGAGTAGAGTGGCATAGAGTGCAGTGCAAAAGAGAAGATTGTTTCAGTGTAGAGTGGAGTGGTGCAAGTCAGAGTGAAGTGTTGCAGGGTAGAGTGAAGTGGTATAGAGTAGTGGCGTAGAGTGCATTGGCATAGAGTGTAGTGTTGCAGAGTGGAGTGGCGTAGAGTGGAGTGGTGTGAAGTGGCGTAGACTGGAGTGGTGAAGAGTGCAGTGGTTCATAGAAGCATGGGGTAGAGTGGACAGGCATGGAGTAGAGTGGTGCAGAGTACAGTAGAGAAGCCTAGAGTGATGTGGTGTAGAGTGCAGTGTCATAGAGTACAATGGTGTACAGTAGATTAGAGTGGTGTACAATGCATTGGCGTAGTAGAGTGCAGTAGAGTGGTGCAGAGTAGAGTGCAGTGGCATAGTGTAAAGTGGCACAGAGTAGAGTGGCATAGAGTAGAGTGGCACAGAGTTCAGTGGCAGAGAGTGCAGTGTTGCAGATTAGAGAGTTGTAGGGTGCAGTGGTATATATAGAGTGGCGCAGAGTGCATTGGTGTAGAGTGCAGTGGCGTAGAGTAGTGCAGAGTAAAGTGACAGAGTGCAATGGTATTGAGTGGCGGAGAGTACAGTGGCGAAGAGTAGACTATAGTGGCATACAGTGCAGTGGTGCAGAGTAGATTGGCAAAGAATGCAGTGGCGTAGAGTGTATTGTTTTTTTTATAAATCTTTTTATTAAACAGACTCGACAACAAGGCATAGTATCACAAAAGGTCGATATGGAGGGTACCGCAAAAACAAATATACATACTAGTACAGTAAAATTATGTAGTGGAAATCACGGGGAGGGGGAGACATCATTGTCCTGGAAGCGAGGGGGGGTACAAATGTTTCCACGGTATAAATTCCAAGGGGCCCATACCTTGGACCACTTACGGGGACAGCCCCGGGCCGTATACACAAACTTCTCTCTTAGCATACACCAATCGAGGTATTTTTTCCAATCCGCAATTGTGGGTGCATGTGTGGCCCCCCCAGAGCTGAGCAATGTTCCTTTTGGCTATCATACAGCCGAGTGTGACCCAGTGTGTGGTATGAGTGGTGAGGTCGGTCGGTTCCCAGATATTAAGGAGGCATCTGGGCGCTTCTGGCTGGATCTCGACCTCCAATGTTTCGCTCATGACTACATGTATCTTACGCCAGAATTCCCGGATTGGTCTGCAGTGCCATAGAATATGCATGAAAGTGTCCGGTTCAGAGCAACCCCGTCTACAAGACCCATCCGTCTGACCTCCCATATGTACCAGTTGGGGACCTGTTACGTAGATTCTATGCAGGATTTTCAGCTGCACAAGCCGGAGCCGTGCTGATATTGCAACCGTTTTAGGGGAGGAGATCGCCGTCTGCCAACCTTCGTCATCTAGTTCGATGCCGTCTCCAGTCCATTTCTCCCGCAGTGAGGTTAGGGGATCGCCCATGTTGTTGATAAGTTTTCGGTAGGTTAAGGATATAGCCCTTTCGGGCAGATGCCCGTCTAGCAGTCTGTCCTCTAATGGGGAGCGTGACGGACCTGAAGGTATCTGAAAAACTCCGAGTCTGCCAGCGAGTGTTGACTTTGGAGGGCGCTAAAAGGCTTTACGCCCCCTGTGCCCCATAGGTCCCTGATATGGGAGATACCAATCAGGTCCCATTTGTCAAAGCCTTTGGAGTTGCCCAAGTCCCCTAGTTTTTGTGAATCCCACAATGGCGTGGCAAGAGTTAATCTATTGTTCCAGCGCAACGATTGGGTTGCCGCGTGCCAGATCTTAACTGTGTGTTTGGTAGGTCCAGTAAGTGGGTATCTGTCAGGTTTGGAATATAGTGCCCAGGTGTAAGCCCCGTTGGGAAGGATCCAGCGGTCCATATGGAACCCTGGAGCGCCAGGGCGACCGTAGGTGCCGTGGTTTATTGCTGTGGGGTGTGCAGCCCAGTAGTATTTTCTAACGTCTGGTAGTCCGATTCCACCGTCATACCAACTGAGCGTTAGTTTTGGTAGAGCAATGCGCGGTCTCCCACTTCAAAGAAGGTCCCTCTGGAGTCCTTCGATTTCCTTGAAGTAGGAGTTTGGGACAGGGTCAGCCGAATTTTGTAAGGCATATAGGAAACGGGGCAGGGACATCATTTTAAATAGGGATGCCTTACCTAATAGAGAGATTGGGAGTGATTTCCAATTTATGATGTCACTTTTAAGCCTTTGCAGGGGTGGGACCAGGTTGCGGGCATATCTGATCGCTGGGTCAAGAGAGATAAATATGCCTAGATATTTAAAGCCTTCTGTAACTATTGGTATGGGGGCAGTCTCGGGGCAGTTGGGGAGAGTTTCCACAGAGAACATATATTAGCGATTTTTGCCAATTAACTCGAAATCCGGAATACCTGCCGAAAACGTCTAGGATGTCGAATACCGCAATCAAGTATCTCTTGGGGGAGGTGAGATAAAGGAGGATGTCATCCGCATACAGGGAAATACGGTCTTCCCAGTCTACCGACCATCGCATCCCTCGGACTACTGCATCTTTGCGGATCCATGCTGCGAGAGGCTCGAGGGCCAGAGCAAACAGTAAGGGAGAGAGGAGACAGCCCTGTCGGGTACCACGACTAAGTGTGAAGGTTTCGGATTTTTTGTTATTCACAACCACTTGCGCCATAGGTGCGCTGTAGAGTAATTTCACCCATCTGATGAATATCGGGCCAAATCCCAATTTTATAAGTACTGCGGAGATATACGGCCATTCCAGGGTTTCGAATGCCATAGTAGCATCCAGGGACACTGTGACTGCATCTTCACGAATGGTCGGTGCCCTACCCAGCACCCCGTGCACTCTGCGCAGGTTTAAAGCAGTGTTCCTCCGTGGCATGAATCCTGATTGGTCAGGATGCACCAATTCTCCTATCACCTTAACTAATCTGTTGGCGAGTAGTTTGGCTAGAATTTTAGGTTCGGCGTTCAGCAATGAAATGGGCCGGTGGGAGGCACAGTCCGTTTTGGGTTTTCCGTCTTTATATATAGTGACAATGGTCGCGATTCTTTGGTCTAGGGGCAGTAGTCCCTTCTCAGAACTGTTGTTATACATGGATTTCAGATAAAGGCTTAATTTGTCAGGGGGAAGCTTGCACAGCTCAATTGGAATACCGTTTGGGCCGAGGGCCTTACCCGGGTGTAGCACTTGTATAGCTAATGCAATTTCTTCAGTGGAGAGGGCACTATCCAGAAACAGTCGGTCAGCATCTGGGAGAGTAGGGAGAGAGATATCTTTTAGAAGATCTAAGGAGTCTGCATTTGTCTATGGGGCCACCGAGCTGTATACTGTGTGAAAATGGGCTGCAAATTGGTTAGCTATATCCTGGGGATCTATTATGGGGTTACCGTCAGTTCCTCTAAGCTCTGGGACAAGCCTGCTAGCGTGCTCCTTTTTATCAAGCCAGGCAATCAGTTTCCCTGCTTTGTCTCCCCAGTCGTAGATCCGGCCCAGCCTTTCTTGCCCCATTAGTTTGGCACGGTCAGTGACCAGAGCCCTATATTCGTCTTGGCGCAGCCGGAGTGCATGGAGCGTTTCAGGCGTGGCATCAGAGTTAGCGTCTTACTCAAGTCGATAGATCTCCTGTTCAACATCCGAGATGTCCTTCAACCTTTCCTTTTTTGCTCCCGATATGAGGGGCAAGGCCTGAACTCGGATCACCATTTTAAAGGCTTCCCAAACCGTTTGCGGGGATTCAACGGTATGTTAATTTTCCATAAAATAGTCGTCAATGGACTTGATCAATTCTTTACGTATTTTGGGGTTTTTGAGATGCCAGGGATTTATAGGGGCAATGCGTCCTATTTGTGCGTGATCTAGTACTATGTGGACCCATAGGGGAGAGTGATCAGATATGGCTCTGGCAAGATGCCGGATCTCATGGATGTCTGCGACCTGGGAAGCGGGGACAATTATGAAGTCCAGGCGGGAGAGACTGTTATGTGCACCAGAGTGAAAGGTGTGTTGGATTTTATCCGGGTTATAGGTTCTCCATCCGTCCACTAAGCCCATTGCCTCCAGAAAACTAGGAAAAGAGTGTGCAGCTGGGGGTAGTGCACGAGTGGGGTGCCTGTCTAGCGCGCCCGATAAGACAGAGTTGAAGTCGCTGCCAATTACGAGGTGCTCATCAGGCAACGTTAGCAGCAGAGCACTAAGGTCAGTGAAGGTGACAGGTTGTAGTCCAGGGGGCGCATACACAGACAGGAAAGTTATGCTTCGGCCCTCCCACGTGCCCGTAACCCCGACATATCTCCCACGGTCATCAACGTGTGTGGACGAAACAGATAAAGGGAATGATTTTTTTTGCATAATGCCCACCCCTCTTGAGTTAGATGTAAAGCCTGCGTGTGCCACCATGGAGTATCCCCACCTGTACATCGCTTTGCACTTATTCTCGATTAGGTGCATTTCCTGAAGCAGGACAATGTCCGGTGACAGTCTTTTAATATATTGCAACACCACACTTCTCTTAATTTTGTCTCCTAACCCATTAACATTCCAACTTAAGATTTTAACTTCTTTGTTCCGCTGCGTACCCACTGGCATGTAAGTAAGGTGTGACACTGTGTTTCACAGATAGGGACTATACCGTCGAGTAAATGCAAAAAATAAGAAACAAGAAAAAACAATCCCTCCCAACAACCCCCCGCCCTGCTTCCCTGCACTCTGGGCTCAAAACTGCCCATCTTAAAAATGCAGAGTGCCTGTCGCCCAACAAAAAGGCTAAAAGAAGAACGTGGAGGGAGGCTTTAGTGCCCCGCCGGCTCTCCTCCCTACCGTGTCAAATTATCGGTGCATTGTATGAGGAAAGCCAAAATAAAGAACATTATTTTATACCATATTAAAGTGTACAGTTCGGAACCTGTGAGTGTCAAGAAGCCATGCTCAGGTCCCAGCCCACGATGGGAGAAGGTGGCCTCGAACTCTTTCGCGGACACCCGGTGCAGGCACACTGTTCATTTCAATTTTCGTTGGGGCCTCGTTCCGTCGGGTCTCTCCGGCTGTCCAACCAGTCAGATGCGGCCTCTGGAAGGTCGAAGAAGTAGGTTTTCCCATCTGCCTCAACGCGCAGACGCGCGGGGAAGAGCACGGCGTATTTCAGGCCTCTATCCCGTAGCCTTCGCTTGACATCCAGAAATGAACGTCGACGCATCTGTACTGCGCGAGTAAAGTCAGGAAAGAAAGTGACATCCGAATTATCCAGATGGAGTGGAGGGGCGACTCTGACGGCTTGGAGAATCGTGTCTCTATCTCGGTAGTTCAACAGCCGGGCCAGTATCGGGCGGAGCAGAGCTCCCGACCTCGGGTGTCCCCCAGGTACTCTGTGTGCCCTTTCGACCACAAACAACTTGGAGAGACCCTTTGGTTGTAGTTTCGTTACGGTCAGGTCTTCAATGAACAGGTCTACGGCGGGGCCCTCCAATTTCTCTGGTACCCCCAGCACGCGTATATTGTTGCGCCTTAATCGCCCCTCATAATCATCAAGCTTATCCTCCGTGAATTTGCGGAACGCTTGTAGTGCTTTAACATCAGTTTGTACTTGCGAGGTATCTTCTACTAGACTTGCAGTGGTGGTCTCGAGGTGCTTTACCTTTTCCCTATATTTGGTGAGGTCCACTCTGATTAGCGTCACTTCAGAGGACAGGGCATCAATGGACGTGCGTACCCCTGTAATTGCCGCCATTAAGTCTTTCATGGTGGGTTCTGAAGGGTCATGTTCCGCACCACTTTGTTGCTTGTCGCCTACTCCCTTCCGCTCGGGTAGGTCCGCCTTCGAACAGGTGTAGCGGTCCAGCCTGCTCTGTTGGGACGTTTTCGCGCCCTTTGCATTGGACATGGTGAGGCCTTGGGCCCGGCCAATGAAGACACCGAGTCAGCCCCTCCGCCACAAAGCACCAGAGCAGGGTGATTATAGAAAGAGTCTCTTGAGGCAGGTCGCCCAGTGCGTAGCACGCAAATGAGTCGCCACGCGACGGGGTCCCGCAACAGCCCACGCACCCCCAGCGGGTTGTGTGGAGCCCCCCCGTCTCTCTCCAGCCGTCCCGCCGCAGTAAGGACCAGCTGAATGCACACCAGCACCCAGGGGTCCGGCAGCCGATATTAATTCTCCTGGCGAGTGCCCACTGTAGCACTTGGAGCCGAAATGAGGTAAGAGAGAAAAAAAGAGGGGGGGGGGGCCGGCACAGGAGTCCCCCTCGGTCGACACCGTCCAATGATGTGGGATGATGGGTGCCCGGTCCGCAAACACAAGTGTAATCCACTTTTATAAGGGCAGACAGTATGCTTTATTCCTTGTGCCCCACCTGCACTGCCTCACTAGGTGCCTGTAGCGTCAGCAAGGTGGCCCCCACCGCAGTCCATGCAAGTCAGCCACGGACAAATTGAACAGAAAGGTAGTAGTGTTCCCAAGCTGGGAATGGACCGCACATCAAACAATTGTCACAACATTCAAGTAAAGGCATATATTGTAAAACATAACTCTAGGTATCAAGGGGTGCTCAATTAGCCAAAGGCACTTACTACCTTGAAGTGCCGTAAGCAAAGTGAGATCACAAAATGCCGGAAAATTCTCTAGGAAAATTGGCCTGGACAGCACTCCCATATATAAAAAGCTGGGTCATGCACACTGCATATATTACACAGACCAGTAGCAGTATGATAGCTATTAAATCCAAAGTTCTTGTGCAACTTGAAAAGTTCAAGGATGATGAAATGATGATCCAACAAAATTCTGGGTATATTTGATGATTTTAATGTTCTTCAATACATGTTGAAAAAAGTCAGCCACGGAGTCTATTTTCAGGGCTCCATCCCTGCCGGCAGCCTCACGAGGCTCCCGGGTGCAGCACCAGGATGCCTTGCCTTAACGTCAGGTCCGGCTCACAGTACCGCCGGCAGAATGCGGGGCCGCAGCGTCACCCCACCGGATCGCTGCAAGGTGTCAGCAAGCCTCACGCGCACAGTCCGCTGCCTCGGGGATGAAGCAGGGGGCCGCGCCGGCACCCCCGACATCCACAGCGGCCAGCACTGCCACACAAGACACCGGCGCCTCTCACTCTGCAGGGCCCAGCTCCCGTGTATCTTCGGCTCCCGACGGCCGCTCGTGATCGGAGTCGCTGCAACAGGTTCCGCTTCCTCTCCGGTCCTTGTACCTACACCGGTCGGTCGGATATGTGTGGCGGATATGTGTGATAGGGGAGGAGGGCTCCGGAGAGACCCTAGCAAGCGGCCATATTACTTTTCCGCCAAGCCACGCCCCCTAGAGTGTATTGGTTTTGGGTAAAGTGGTGTATAGTGCATTGGTGTAGAGTGAAGTGACATAGAGTGCAACAGTGTAGAATAGAGTGGCATGGTATGGAGTGGTACAGAGTGTAATAGAGTGGTGTAGAGTGCGGCGGCATTGGGTAGATTGTTTCAGAGTAGACTGAAGTGGCATAGAGTGCAGTGGTATAAAGTAGAGTGTCGTAGAGTGCAGTGGTGCAGAGTAGATTAGAATGGATTGGTGTAGAGTACAGTGGCGTAGAGTCAAGCAATGCAGAGTAGAGTGGCACAGAGTTCAGTGGTAGGGGGTGAAGTGTTGCAGAGTAGAGTGATGTAGAGTGAAATGGCATGGAGTGGAGTGGTGCAGAGTCAAGTGGAGTGGTGCAGGGTAGAGAGCAGTGTTATAGAGTGGAGTGGTGCAGTGGCATAGAGTTCAGTTGCTTAGAGTACAATGGCATACTGTGCAATAGAGCGGCGTTATAGTGCTACAGCGTAGAGTGCAGTATAGTGACATAGAGTGCAGTAGAGTGGCATAGAGTCAGAGGCATGGAGTGCTGTGGCGTAGAATGCAGTCATGCAGAGTAGAGCAGGGTAGGCTCATCCATTAGAGTGTGGGGTGTTGACCCCCTGCTGCGAGCTACTACACCCTAGACAGACTCTGTACACCCATTTGTTCATTTCTTTAGTGTGGAAGTGAGGCTGAGGAGCTCTCTCTCTCCTGGTAATGATTGAATGAGAGGCTGTGTTAAGTTAACTGCGCATGTGAGATTGGCCGGCGTTTTTCATATGACCAATTTCACATGCACAGTTCAAGCATCCCTAATGAACGCTTCTGGACGCCTGAACAGCAGAGACACAGTCCCATCGGTCTCCAATGGAGTGTTGTGCCTCCCTTACCCAGTCAATCCTGGCACTGCTTTTATGCTGTTTGATATTAAAAGCCGCATGACAGCAGTGCTTGAATTGGCTGGGTTGCCATTTCCCAGCATGCATATCTTTTTGAGGATGTGCAAGGTGAGAGGATCACGTTTACTGAAGGTAGGAATATGTTTATTTACTTTACAGCAGTGTGAAAAATTACATTTTTATTGCAGAGATGATTGAATAGAATATGCCTTTAAATAGAACGTGCCCCGATCACCTCTGCAAAAGAAACTTAAGGATACCGTAATTCGGTAGCACTACCACTTTGGAAAGTCGCCAGCTGCCACTGAAGTAGACTGTCAGAGTGCAGTGGTGTAGAGTGCAGTAGAGTGGCGTAGAGTGCAGTGGCATAGAGTGCAGTGCAGTGGTGTAGAGTGGTGCAGAGTAGAGTGATGCAGAGGGCTGTGACGTAGAGTACAGTGGTGCAGAGTAGAACAGAGTGGCATTGAGTGCAGTGACATAGAGCGCAATGATATAGAGTGATGGGTGCAGTGGCGTAGATTGCAGTGGCATAGAGTAGAATGTTTTAGAGTAAAGTGGCGTAAAGTGCAGTGGTCCAAAGTGGTGGGTGTAGGTACAGTAGCGTAGGTGGTATTGGTTTTGAGTAAAGTGGTATAGAGTGAATTGGCATAGAATACACTGGTGGTGTAGAGTGGCACAGTGTAGACTGCAGTGGCGTAGAGTGGAGTGGCGCAGAAGGGAGTAGAGGGGCATAGAATAGATTGTTTCAGGGTAGAGTGGAGTAGTGCAGGGTAGAGTGTAATGGCATAGAGTAGTGGCGTAGAGCACGGTGGCATAGAGTAGTGTGGCATAGAGTAGAGTGATGCAGCGTTGACTGCAGAGGTGTAGAGTGGAGTGATACAGAGTGGAGTACAATGGTGTAAAGTGCAGTAGATTAGAGCGCAGAGGTGTAGAATAGATTGTTTCAGAGTAGAATGAAGTGGCATAGAGTGGAGTCATGCTGGATAGAGTGGACTGGCGTAGAGTGCAATGTTGCAGAGTGGAGTGGCATAGAGTGAAGTGGTGCAGAGTACAGTGGCCTAGACTGGAGTTAGTGCAGTGGCGAAGTGTGCAGTGGTGCATCGTACAGTGGGGTAGAGTGCACTGACATAGAGTAGAGTGGTGCAGACTAGAGTAGAAAGTTGTAGAGTGAAGTTGCATAGAATGCAGTGTCAGAGTGCAGTGGTGCACAGTAGATTAGAGTGGGATAGAGTGCATTGGCATAGAGTGCAGTAGAGTGGCATAGAGTGGTGTAGAGTAGAGTATAGTGGCATAGAGTAGAGTGGCACAGACTAGAGTGGCATTGAGTAGAGCAGTATAGAGTTCAGTGGCAGAGAGTGCAGTGCTGCAGAGTAGAGTGTTGTAGAACGCAGTGGTGTAGATTAGTGCAGAGTAAAGTGAAGTAGAGTGCAATAGTGTGGAGAAGAGTGGCATAGAGTGCAGTGGTGTATAGTGGCGTAGAGTGCAGTGGTGCAGAGTAGATTGGCGTAGAGTGCAGTGGCGTACAGTGCAGTGGTGTAGAGTGCAGTGGCATAGAGTGCAGTGGCAAAGAGTGGAGTGGAGTGGCGTGGTGTGGAGCGGTGTAGAGCGGAGTGGTGCAGATTGGTATAGAGTGGTGTAGACTGTAGTGGCATAGAGTAGATTGTTTCAAAGTAGAGTGAAGTGGCGTAGTGTGCTTAGATTGTTTCCGAGTAGAGTGAAGTGGCATAGAGTGCAGTGGTATGAAGTAGAGTGCCGTAGAGTGCAGTGATGCAGAGTAGACTTGAGTGGATTACGTAGAGTGCAATGACATACAGTGGAGTGATGAAGAGTTCAGTGGTTTAGAGTTCAGTGGCGTAGAGTGGTATAAAGTGGAGTGGCAGAGGGTGCAGTGTTGCAGAGCATACTGTCATAGAGTGAAGTTGTGTATAGTAGAGTGGTATGGAGTGCATTGACGTAGAGTGCAGTGGCCCAGAGTATAGTGGTGCAGAGTGAAGTGGCACAGAGTAAAGTGGCGTAGAGTACAGTGGCACATAGTAGAGCGGCATAGATAGCAGTTGCATGAACTATAGTGGTGCAGAGTATAATAGAGTGGCATAGAGGTCAGTGACACAGAGCAGAATAGAGTGGCAT
The DNA here is from genome assembly GCF_964204655.1 of Triturus cristatus. Classification (NCBI taxonomy): domain Eukaryota; kingdom Metazoa; phylum Chordata; class Amphibia; order Caudata; family Salamandridae; genus Triturus; species Triturus cristatus. The sequence goes on from NC_140584.1 coordinate 406,012,599, forward strand.
AGAGTGCAGTGACAGAGTACTATGGCATAAAAAGTGCAGTTGCATGAAGCATAGTGGCGCAGAGTGCAGTGGTGCAGAGTAGATTGGCGTAGAGTGCATTGTTTTTGAGTGAAGTGCATTGGCATATAGTGCAGTAGCGTAGAATGGTGCAGAGTAGAGTGCAGAGGCGCTGAGTGCAGTTGCACAAGTGCAGTGACGTAGAGTACATTGCTTCAGAGTAGAGTGAAGTGGAGCAGAGTAGATTACAGCGGCTTAGAGGGGTTTGGCATAGAGTGCACTAGTGTACAGTGGAGTGGTACAGAGTAGAGTGCATTTGCACAGAGTTCATTGTTGCAGAGTAGGGTGGCATAGAGTGGAGTGGTGGGGAGTGGTGTAGAGTGCAGTGGAGAAGAGTGTAGTGGTGCACGGTAGAATAGTGTAGAGTAGAGTGCATTGGCATAGAGCAGAGTGGAGTGGTGTAGAGAGGCATATAATTGAGTGGTGAGAAGAGTATAGTGGCAGTGTGGAGTGGAGTAGCATAGTGTGGAGTGGTGCAGAGTAGAGTGCAGTGCAGTGGCATGGAGTGGTACAGAGTACAGTGGAGTGGGGTAACGTGGAGTATGCATGGTATAGTACTGCCATTACAGAGAACACATCTTAAATTGAAATGGCCATTACATTTGCACTCACATACAATTTTACTGATAAAAGCATACAGCGCACAAACGATAACGCGTGGAAATGTCATCAGCTAATGTATTGATTTGATTGTTAGCTCAGTTCATTTATAGACATTTAAATTTTGTTGTGGGCTAGAAAAAAAATAACGTCTGTACAGCCATCCTCAAGCAGCCCCCAGTAGCCAACATGATTGTCACATAAATCCTCTCACTTTGAAGTCAGAGAAAGAAGTATAAACATCAAGCCCCCTGGAAGACAGAGCCTCGTGTTTGACCTCTGTCTTTTAAAGCAGAGCAAATGTGACAATATAAGAACAATATTTTAATTGCCGGTTTACAGAAAGCTAGTTTGTGGAAGAATACAATAAACGAAGTTTGGGCAACGGGAGGAACGAACTTGAGTTGGACAGCCTAAATCAACTAAAGCCAGAAAATGTGAGCAGTGATGGCTCCTCCGCTAAGGCGGAGGAGCATCGCCCCACTGCTTCGCAGCAGTGAAGTAAAGGAAACATAAAATGATAATAACTTGCGTTATTATCATTTTATGTTACTTCTGCTGCAGCGCTGCATTTGGGGCGCGGCTGCTCCGATGACAGAAGAGCAGGGGAGGCAGGGGAGGAGTGGTTTGCCCACTCCTAAGTGCACATGACTGTTTGTCCGGCCCTCTCGGGTCGGCCAAAACATTCATGCACACTTTGCATTTTCTCCGTGCAGGCTGCGTGGAGAACATGCCCAGGCCCCCATTCCCTGGCTGAGTGCGGAACCACGGCGCTCAGACCAATCACAACGCAGCCTTGCAGCGTTGTGATTAGCTCAGGGAAGCCTGGGTGCTTCCTGCGTCCTGCTGTGGGGCCAGAGATAGGAAGAAGAGGACGAAGGAGAGGTGTCAGCCGGCCGTCACAGGTAAGTTTTTTTTACTTTTTTCATTGTCCCCCTGCCCCCAACCCTCCCTCCCCCCTTGCCCCCCAACCCGGGTCCAGTAGCAGCCGCTACTGAATGTGAGTAATAAACCACAAAGCCAATGGTAAGCAACAAGCGGAATGCATTCCTAGGCCAACTTTCTGAATGTCCCCAAGATGTCTTTAGCAAACCAGAGAGCCGCACTGTCTGGTTTGCTGCGACCTATACTTGGGGGCAGATTTACAAGCCCCTTGCGCCACTTTTGCGTCACTTTTAACATGGGAAAAGTGACGCAAAAGTGGCGCAAGGGGCTTGTAAATCTGCCCCTTAGTTCCCTGAGTATGAGCAGTCATTGGATACTGGTCATGCAGTCATAAAGATGGGAAAGAAGCTATGCTCCAGGTGAGGAAGGAAAGACATCTAGTAAGAAGCAAGCAATGAGATTAACAAGAAAGCCACCTAGGGGTAAGCAGCGGGCTGTCCCAAAGCTCACCGTAAGTATTGCTGTTGTCCAAAAGACAATAGGCTTGGATGCGAGACCTAAAAATGAAATAAATAAGTGAATGGAACAGTAAATGGCACATTACAGAAAAGCAGCCAGAAATGTTGGTGATTCATGGCGGGATCTTGGCAAGCGCTTTCTCTTCATCTAGAACAAGGCGAGTGCTGTTGATTGGCCATTAAATCAGGACCCTTTTGACTTGCCTACAGGATCCCAAGAAGGTCAGATGGAGCCGCGTCTTTTCAGGTCTATTTGATTGCAAACACGATTTAAGGTCCAGAGGCTTGAGCATGCACCAAACCTCTTGCATCACCCCTTTTCGCCTTTCCCCATGAATGGGGCCTTAGTCCCGCTGGCACTGACATAGCTGCCCGCGGTGGGGCCCGACAAAGTGCCCCCAGGGCGCATATCTATAGATCAGCTTGACGCTTTGGAGCTGCCAGATGCCAGGCGGGCTCGTCCCATTGAGTCGGTCAGTTCTCCCGCTGAGCCCTAAAAGGCCCGCACATCCCTTCCACTCGCCCCATTCCTGGAGTATGCCCTCCATTCCCCGTGGAAATGGAAGCAGGCTGACTAAAAGCTTCACCGGGGCCCTCCTGCAGCTGGCGGCTTCAATGGTCTTCGGAGGAGCAGCGCTGGAAAGACAGCCTAGGAGGTTGAGCGGCTACTGCACAGATCTGGGATTAGTCTGGAAGATTAAATCCTCACAGGTAGGTCCGACTCGGCCTTTTGTCGCCGCATACCTCCAAAGCCATTGCAATAGTAATAATACGCACACCAATTAATGTAATATGTATATGCATTTCATTTTACGTGGTAAGGTGTTATGTATAAATGTTCGATGGTTGATATATTCATTCAAAAAGAAGGGGGAATGTCTGACAGAGGAATGCTTTCTTAACTTTACTTAATCATTTTATTTAGACATTTGCAAAGGAGGTCAGAGCTCATCGAACAGCAGAATTGGCTGTTTTTACAGATTTACAGCAGAATATAGAATTAATTGCTTTTGTCAGCTCACATTGTGTATATCGCGGATCTAAAAGGAAGTCAACATGCCGGCGCTACAGACAATGCTGCAAAGAAATATAAATTATAAAAGAAGGCCTTTGCAGTTGAGTGTACCTGCCATAGACACACTGACCAACAGAGATATCAGGAGGTTTGTCCATCTGCCAGTTGGCAGTTCGCCTGCAGGTGCAGTAATACTTTGCTGGGGAAGCGTCAGTCGTATGGCATGCCTGACCCTGCCTGATGTCACTGACTTCTTCCCAGCTTCACAGACCTTTTGAAGGTGTGCCTGTCAGAATGTGACAGGCCCTGCTCCAGCGCCACGTGCCTTGAGGAGTCAGTGCCCTGGTGGGAGATCCTCTGGGTTTTCTGATGGTCCAGCAGTGGCGGCCGGCTTAGGTAAACATAGTGAGGTGTGTCGGAGCGGGGTGGGAAGGGAAGGGGGGAAGTCGACAGACGACAGAATAGGTATAATTGAATAAATAAATAGAACCTATTCTCACATCTGTCGGCTTCCCCTCCCCCGCCCCACTCACCACGCTTACCTGTGCTGGCCGCCACTGTGATCCAGTGCCCCTGTGCAGGCACTGCTAGTTGCCAACTGATGTGTAATGCACAGGACTTATTAATGCCAAACAATGGAACAACAAGGCAGCAACAAGAGCCAGGTGACGGTTGAGGGCAGGGCTCGAGTCAGGGGTACACGCAGGTACACGGCGTCCCCCCACTCTTTTCACAGGGTGGACGCCGCCCCCCATGCCAAGAAGCTGGGCCCCACAGAAATATGCTGAACGCGCCCCGGTGTAATTTTCAGACACCGGGACACGTTCAGCACGTGACGCCATGAGGTCATTTGCATATTATCAGTCCCCCCACTTCTTTTTATAGGACTTGTGCCCTGGTTGGGGGTGCATTTGAACATGTGTAACTCACCAGGGTCTGTATTACTGAAGTACCCCGGGGGCGTAACAGCATTTTACACTCGTTTTGTGCACCCATGGCCCATGTTGGTATTACAGAAGGGGCCATACAGGGATTACAAAAGGGGGCGCATATGCTTGTGTGGCCCCTTCTGTAATACATCGCTACCCCTGGCACCTAATACTACCGGTCATTCCCCGATCCCTAAGGTTGCTCCTCCCCCCCACAGACACACCTGGAAAGGTTTTCTGGGTAACGTGAGGTCTCTCCCCAAACATGCCATAGAGATCTGGGACATATTAAATACCGAATCACCCGATGTGGGTTTCCTGACCGAATGGCTGAAACCTTCTAGTGGCCCCGCAATTACTGTCGCCATTCCAGAAGGTTATAGGATTCAGAGACTCGACAGGCAGGCAAAAACTGGGGGAGGGGTCGCTATTATCCACAATGAGCGAGTAAAAATCGCTAATTTAGAACAACGCACCAATGCGCAGATCGAAATTATGATCTTTAGGATGGAAATGACCCCCTATGACTCATGGAGAGGGGCACTGGTATACCGGCCTCCGGGCCCCATTGCAGACTTCTCTACGCAGCTTATGGAAATGATAGCTCCCCATGTGATCTCCGCCAGTAATTTTCTACTGTTAGGAGACTTCAACATACATAGTGAAAGCCCTGACTTTCCAGAAATATCATCCTTTCTTGCCGATCTATCCACACTGAACCTTACCAAAATGAACGACGGCCCCACCCATTCAGCAGGCCATACTATTGATATTGTTTTCACTAACTCACCCCGGCTCACTTGTGAAGCCCCACGCCCTGTGTGCTGGTCGGACCATGCACTTATTAACTTTCAAGTGCAGGGACTCCACGTACCCCCTATATCGGCCACCCGCACCCAATTCTCATTCAGACAGTGGCACAAAATCAGCCCGAGTCTTTCCCATTAGCCTTCACACCCCCCAGGTACCCCCCCAGTTAATAACCTCGAAGAAAATCGTACCCTCTTCAATACAACGGCCCTAGCGGCCATCAACGCGATTGCCCCCTTAAAAACCTGCACGAAAGCTCCTAGACAATCCCAGGCCATATGGTTCACTCCTGAACTACGTAAGACTAAAAGCCACTGTAAAAACCTGGAAAGAAGGTGGTGACGCACTCACCTCAAAGCAGACAAAGAGAACTATAGAGCTGCTCTTACCCTATATCATAAAAACATCAAACAGGACCGTAGAACCCATATAGCTCAGCAGCTAAGTCAGGCAGACAATACTCCTAAAATCCTTTATCAAATTCTGAAAAACTTCACCTGCCCCAAAGCATGTGAACTAGTAGAAAACTTCTCCCAGACCCTTTGTAATAAAATCAGTACATTTTTTATACAAAAAAATCGATGCCATCTACGATAAATTCCCCAAGACCTGCCGCACATTGACGTCAGATGTTACCCCTGAAACCCCCAATATTGGTCATGTAACTCTGCTGGCCTTTCCCCCTCTTTCTCGAGAGGAGACTATAGCACTTTTGCGCAAGGTTAAATCCGGCTCACCCCTAGATGTCATGCTTGCAAAAATCTCGGCCTCCCTTGCCACCCTGCTTTCCGACTCTGTCAGCTTCCTATTAAACTCATCCTTGAAAGAAGGCCTTGTACCTCCTACCTGTAAAGCGGCCCAGGTCATTCCGCTGCGGAAAAACAACAAAGCCCCCATGGAAGACCTTTCCAACCTACGCCCTATTTCCCTCCTCCCCTACCTGAGCAAGGTCCTTGAAAAACATGTGAATAAACATCTCTCTGAACATATCGAATTGACCAGCTACCTGGACTCGTCTCAATCCGGCTTCCGCGCCCATTATAGTACGGAAACCGCTTCGGTGGCCGTCACTGACTACATCAGGCTCGCGTTAGATCAAGGCCAACCCACCCTCCTGGTGCTTTTAGATCTCTCTGCCGCATTCGATACGGTCGACCATCAGACCTTGCTCAGGAGAATGAGGGAGGCCGGATTGGGGGGAACGGCGTTGAAATGGGTAACCAGCTTCTTATCTAACCGCACTCAAACTCTCAATCTGGGTCCGTTTCGGTCCACCACTGAAAAATTGACCAAGGGCGTGCCACAGGGCTCTTGTTTGAGCCCTACTCTGTTCAATATCTACGTGGCCCCCTTGGCCACACTACTGAGAAAACATGGGTTCATCCCTTTATCTTACGCAGATCATACCCAACTCATTTTTCCCTTTGACAAATCATCTCAGACAGGCCAAGCATCCTTCTCCTCTGGCATGCTGGCCATCTCTCAGTGGATGCGCAGCAACTCTTTACAGCTGAATGTCAGCAAAACGGAAATTATTCTATTCGGAGAAGCTCCCCTTCTGTGGTCGCCTACCTGGTGGCCCAATGAATTGGGCACTGCCCCCGCCCCTAAAACCACATCAAAAAACGTAGGATTGCATCTCGACCAGGCCCTGACAATGAAAGATCACGTCTCCCACACAGTCAGCGCATGTTTTCAGGCGCTGGGCCTTCAGAGAAGAGCCCTCCCCTACCTTCCGGACTCCTTTCGTAAGACTCTTGTACAGGCCCTGGTATTGAGCAAATTGGACTATTGTAACGCCCTTCTGGTCGCTGCCAATGAGACCGCCCTTAACCGTTTGCAAGTGGTACAAAACACCGCAGCCAGCTCAGTTGCCAACGCACCCTACAGGTCAGCCTCACTCCCATTGCTTCAACAACTCCACTGGCTACCTGTGCGGAAACGAGTGAAGTTCAAGCTTTGCTGCCTGACACACAAGGCACTGTGGGGCCCCGGTCCTCCTTACCTGGCGGAGAGGTGCTGGAGCAGAGTTTTCTGTTGAAAATTCATCGGGTTTTCAAGCTTCAGTTGTCTAAACGTGGTAAAAATAAAAGTACTAATTTTAATAATTAATTATTTGTTTTGTGTAAATGTTTTTTTTATTAATCAACATGTATGTATTAACAAGAGAAAAACTGACACGAGGGAAACGCTTATATGTTGCTATTGACAATGTGCATGTTTTATTAAATAAACGTTGCTGAGTGCTGTTTATTTTTAAGCACGAAACGCTTTTGAATTAATGCTTTTCTGTGTTGCTAAAGCTAGATAATTGCATACACATAAGGGTATTAGTGGGGTTAACACTGTTTAATCATTATGCTGTGGTAACGTTGTTTTGTCTCTTTTAATTAAGATGGTCTATTGTGGCCTATTGTGGCCTACTAAAAGATGGCTGACTTTTGAAGCCTGGTTTCGAGTGAGAATTTGTGATGGAAAAGGCCTTGCTGAATATGGACGCGAGTCATCTGTCCACAGTCCTTGCCTGGTTAAAACTTTCCGTGAGGACAGCAGCAGATCTGGGCATGTTTCCAGATGTATTGGGACAGCAGCCTTGGCAGCCTTGGAAAACAAAGGAGCTTTAAAGAAAGACTCTAAGCTGTGAGCTCACCAGAGGAAATATGTGGAAGTTGAGAAGAAACATTTTAAGATTTAGTTCCTGTTCTGTCTTTTTATTTTTGTGACTTTTTCTGAGCGGAGATTTTTCAAAATGTAGCGATGCTACATCCTTTCCTTCTCGCTCTGCTCAGCGGTTTGGCGGATGAAGAGAAAATTAAATGTTTCTTTCCTTTGTTTGAATTATTATAAATATATTAGACCAGAGAGGGTTCCATTCCATTGCGGTTTTACTTTCTTCCCAAACCTGCGTTGGTGAGGATCGATGCTGTAAGGACGGTGACTTGGGAGATTTCTACCGAGAGACTTGTCCTGATGACCCATTCTGACATTTAGCTAGAATAGGTAATTATGAGAAAATGATTTATTCTGATTAATTTCTTTTGACTAAACTTTAGATAAAAATCATAACTTTAATACGGTGTTGGTGATTATTTCTTGTCAATTATTGAGTACTCTATTTGATTATTGATGTATAGATTGTTTAGATTATGACAATTGCAATAGCTAGGTCTTATCGACCTCGGTGTAGGTGTGGGGGTTTAGGAGTTTAGGAGTGTTCTTTCCACAGGTTCGATGCTAATAGAGTATTTGAGTATATGTTAGTGAAATGGGCCCTAGTGTATGGTGAGTGAATGTGCGTGTAACTGTGAAATTACTCTATCCGTGGAAGTAGGGAGATTTTGTACACCCCAATCTGCATCAAGTTCCTGGTAGCAGAGTGATGATGGTTATTGATGATTGTCTTGATCTGATTAGATTGCTTGTACATTAGCTTATTGATTATTGATTATTGATTGATGTTGGTATATGTACTAATACTATATGTTGGAGTCGTCATGTTGAGTTATATGTAGTGCTTCTGGAATTTGGGAGCTAGTAGCAGTTCCGTAGTAGGGCAGAGGGAAGTATATGCTGCTCTCGGGAAAGACGGGATTGTTGGTCCTGTACGTATGCAGGAAAATTCACATTGTCTGGGTTCGGAATCAGTGACATTGTTATATGTTACTATTAGAGATATTTCTGGTATATAAGGAGTGCGTATGGTAGTGAAGGTTATCTATGAAACTCTGGTTTTAAGTCCCAGGGATCCGTAAGGTTCGCCGTTAAAGCTTATCGCGGGAGAAGTAATAGGTATTCTCTGAGCTTGTTTGAGAAACTTTGGTGTGTGTTATAATTCTGTAGTGGAGCAGATTGTTCGCTGTTCTCGGGAAAAGCAGGATTCTGTATGTATGTACTATATTTTCTTGTATGAATGTGCGTGAATGTTTATGCATTTAATTGATTGTAAGACTCTTTGGACAAGTCCTAGAGGAAACAGTTAATGAATGTATGTTAGAGGGGCAGAGTAGGGGGATGTGCTACTGTGTCAACGAGAGGTTTCTTGTGAAATAGATTTTCTTTATTATTCTTTGGTTAGCGAAGCAGACAATGGAGATGTTTATATGTTGTAACTAATAGATTTTGTAGAAATTCGACACAAAGTCTACTGAGAAATTTTGTAAAGGAGGGGTAGACGACTGACTGGAGACAGGAGCGAGAAACTGCAGCGACTGCTGACGTCAAACAGACCGCGCTCTCATTGGATATTGGATCAGAATAGTGCTCGCGCTGAGATTGGTGCGTTGGTGTGAGCCGCGCAAGGATTGGTGGAGCTATTTAGTGACGTAACGTTCCAGGATTGGTGCGTTAGTGTGAGTCGCGCTGTTATTGGTTGAAAAATCATATTGTGTAGTTGTATTACGGAAGGGATTAGAAAGTTTTGGTAAGCGTTAAAATGTATTACCAAGAGGAGAAAAAGAAAAAATCTTTGTTCAGAAAGATTAAAAATTGGTTTGACAAGGATAAAGATGTTAAAACGAGAGAGGGTGAATTGTTACCTCCATCGAAAACGCCTGCATCCTTCATGGCTGCGAGATATGGGTATCATACCCGTATATGGTTGGAGAATTGGGTTAGGTATACCAAAGAAGATGGAGTTTTGGCATTTCCAGAACATGGTTCATTTAATCTGGCCGTGTTGAAAAATTTACGGGAAAAGATGTTATGTCTTGACCCAAGACCAAGACCGACGCAATTCGAGGCTTTAGTGGAATGGGAAGAGGAAGTACATGAGCGAGAGAAACAGAGGTCTGGAGGCAACTATAGGTATATGTTTGGGAGGAGACATGGTCGTGAAACTCATCATGATCGAATGACCAGATGGCGAGATGCTAGTATGTCAGAAGGATTATATCCTGTGAGAACAGTTGAAGAGGGAGCAGAAAGGGTTCCTGAGGCAGAAGTGAGAAGATATGGAGTTAATGAATATGAGGATGAGGTTTTAAATGACATGATTTACAAAAGACCACCTCCATATAGACCGGAACCAGAAGAGAGTACACCAATTGTTTCTCCGATAAGAGATACGCATCGTATCATTGAGACAGAAAATGTGACACCTGAATTAAGAAGTGGTAATCCTTTCAGGGAGAGAGAAAATAGAAGCAGTGGCGAAAATACGAGAGAATTAGCCAGAACTACATCGGAGTTGACTGAAAAATCAAGGAACTGACAAAAAATCTAGATGCTGTTACGGTACCCGTAACCATAGGTCCGGTTATGCCTGTTTTTGATAAGCAGAGGAAGGGTGAGAATGGTTTGGTCATTCCATATGTTGGGAATAGATTGACAAATTTGGCTGGTCCTTCAGGAGATTCAGGGAAAAGGGCAGGAAAATTCAGACATAACACCTGTAATGAAGAATTAGAGGAGTCTAATTCAGGACTGGATGCTGGTGAAGCTAGTTGTTCAGGGATGCCGATTTTAGAACCGCAGAAGAAAGTGGTTCCAGTGAGAAAATCTACTGAAATAACAGCTGAGGATTTGAATGAATGGATGAAAGTTCTTCAAAAGAGGGATAAAGATTCACAAGCAATTGATGTTGCTAGGTTACGTGTAGAATTAGAAGAGCTTGTTGCAGGGACAGTTCCAACAGAAATTCTAAAAAATCATCATGATGGTGAATTATTATTCATGTGTAAGAATATTACCTGGAGAGCAAAAAATACACATGACAGATTAAGAGCAATAGCAAATGACTATGGAGTTGACATTGATAAAGTGAAAGTTTTGCAGAAGTCTTACAGGATGGATTTCACAGACAAGGATATAGAAAATTTAAATGGTACTGGTAGAACAGGACAGATTAAAGAGATGATCGCTTTATTGCGAAAATGGGGTGATGTTTAAAAGTGGAAGGATAGATGGTATAAAAAGAGAGAAGAATCAGGGGATAGGACTTATTCAGCATTTCCTGTGAGAGAAAAGGAAAAACCAGTGGATACTTATCCTATGAGAGAAATACCTGGAGGAGGATATGTACATGTTCCATGGACCAGACAGGATATTTTGTCATTTACGAATGATTTCCCTCGATTGAGAGAAAAGCCCGTCGAGTGGTACAGGCAGGTAGACAGGTTTGTGAAATTGTCAAAAGTGCTGTGGATTGACCTGAATAGTCTGTTTGATATAATTGTTCCAGCAGACTTGTGGGCTGAGTGTAAAATAGTTGTGAGTTGGCCTACTGAGGAATATCCAAGAGATCAGAGAACAGGAGCACCAGATCCAGAAGTAATGAGAAAGTATGAGCAGGTGATTGTATACCTGAAAAATAAAGTACCTCCAAAAGAAACAGACTGGGTTAAAATAGATCGAACACATCAGGAAGCAAAAGAATCAGTACATGCTTTTTACGGGCTATTGATCTATCGCCCCCCAGGAGCCCCAGGCAATTTTATCAATTCCATATTCGAATCTGTATCACAATTAGCGTCCTCCACCTCCAACTTCCTTATACTAGGTGACCTGAATTTCCACTTCCTAGACCCCACGGATCGAGTAGCCTCGGATATCAGACACGACTTAACATCTTTAAAGATACATCTAGTGAACAACGAGCCTACCCATGAGAAGGGCCAGTTACTGGACCCTATTCTCACCAATATAGCAGCGGTGACCACCAACCTACCTGTGACTTTACCATGGACGGACCATTTTCTGGTCCCTTTTTCCTGGGAAATCCCCAAACCTACTCTCCTAACCCCTAAAACCCAGGTTACCGACCGACAATGGCGCAAATTGTCTCTGGAGAATTGGGCTGCTTCTCTTGCAGACTCCATTCCCGAGCTCTCCTTTGACCCCAACACGGCTGACAAACAATTTTGTGATTGGATCACCTCGTCCCTTGATACGATGCTTCCGAAAACCACGACCCTTAAACAGCCCAAGAGAATTTCCCCCGCTTTATGGTATACTCCAGAGCTTAAAGCTCTGCGCCAAGAGTGTAAAAAAACCGAACGCGCTTGGAGACGTGAAAAATCAGGAACCAATAAAAACACCTACTCTACTTCTCTTCTAAACTACAAAATCGCCATTCGCAAAACCAAAAGCGCGTTTTATCAGAAGAGATTAGAAAAAGCGTGATGCTCCAGTAAGGAAGCATACGCCATCCTTAAAGAGCTCTCAAAACCCCCAGAACAAGGACTGGGACCTCCTTCCGATCCTAAAGCAGACCAGGAGAAATGCCAAAAATTGGCTAACTTCTTCCATGACAAAATTCGACTTATTCTGGACTCAATTCCTTCCTCGAGCCCAGGGGACGAAACTGTCTCCCAATACACTACATCGTCCACTTGTCTGTCCACATGGGGCCAGGTCACAATAGACGAGGTGAGAAATACGCTCAACTCCATGAAGAGCGGCTCCCCTAGGGACCCTGCTCCTCTTCGGATCCTTAAGGAGGTAGCCCCCACTATCATCCCCTCCTTTACTCATTTGATTAATACCTCACTCCAACAAGGAGTCGTACCCTCGAGCTGGAAGAAAGCTGTGGTGAAAGCCCTACTGAAGAAACCTTCTCTCGATCCTGAGAATCTGGCGAACTACAGGCCCATTTCCCTACTCCCAGGAGTCAGCAAGATCGCGGAAAAATTAGTCAACAGGAAACTCTCGCAGTTTCTAGAGGCCAATAACAAACTAAAAAGTTCCCAGACGGGCTTCCGACCAGGGCAAGGCACGGACATCGCCCTCCTGGCAGCGGTAGAGGAGGCCAGAGCGCTATTGGATGGGGGAGGATCAGTGGCAGTGATCCTCCTCGACCTTAGCGCGGCGTTCGATACCGTCGACCATCAACTCCTTATCGAAAGACTGGCAAGGGTTGGAGTAGAAGGTACAGCCCTATCCTGGCTGTCATCTTTCCTGGCCCAACGGTCCTATCAGATTTGGGAGAAGAACGCCCGCTCCTCCGAAATGCCCCTCCAATGTGGGGTGCCTCAGGGCTCTTCCCTGAGCCCCACATTATTTAATATCTATATGTCCACATTGGAGGAGGTTATCACCCCATTCGGAGTGAGCGTCGTCAGCTATGCTGACGACACACAACTAGTGGTGTCTTTGTCCCATCCCAAACAACAGAAAGCTGATCTCTTCAACTGTCTTACGCAGGTTCACCGTTGGATGAATAGATCAGCCCTAAAACTAAACGGGACAAAAACGGAGGTCCTTATACTTGGCCCAAAAGGAACCTCACTCCCCCTGGATAGTTGGCCAGCCTTTCTAGGTCCCCTCCCTGACCCAAAAATAGAGGTGAAAAGCTTGGGAGTATGGATCGACTCCGATCTCTCATTTACTCCGCAAGCAAAGAAGGTAGCAGGGACCTGCTTCGGTCTTCTAAAATCTCTGAGGAAAGTCCTGCCCCTTCTTCCCCCTAAACCCCAACAACTGTTAATCCAAGGTCTCATAATATCGAGACTAGATTACAGTAACGTGATTTATCTGGGCGCTCCCGAAGCGACCCTTAATAAATTGCAGAGAGTTCAGAACACTGCTGCCCGGATCGTCACAAACACCCCGGCCAGATCATCTGCTAAACCCGCTCTCAAACTTCTTCATTGGCTCCCCATAAGGGAGAGAGTCAAATTCAAGGCCCTGTGCCTGGTACACAAAACATTGCATAACCAAGGTCCCCCAATCCTCACCAATTTTGTCACCCCTTACACTACCACTAGATCCCTCCGTTCTAACGCAGAAAACCTCATCAATACCCCGAGATTCAGGAAAGCCCGATCAGGAGGAAGACGCTTCTCGGTACAAGCTGCCCGTCTTTGGAACTCACTCCCCCATGACTTACGTCTTGAACCACAATATCTGCGCTTCAGGAAGCTGCTAAAAACTCATCTCTTTCCCTAGCTTCCATGCCCCCTCCCTGCTTTGATTTCTCGCCCTTCCTCTCTTTTGCTCTCAGCTCCCGGGCCTCAGACTTGTTGAATCAGGGTTGTTAGCGCTGGGATACCTCCGGGTGACTATGCGCTTTATAAAAATAAATAATAATAATAATAATAATAATACGAGAGGCTGATACTGGCATTTAAACAATTCAGTGGAGATGAACACCTGGGTGACAAGGATTTGAGTCATTTTGTATACAGATTTGTATATGGCCTGAGACCTGAGATTAGTGAAAGAATTCGTGAGCATACTGTGGATTGGCAGAGTAAGAAAATAGATGAGATTCTGAGACATGCAAAATACTTCAGTGATGAGATTGAAGCAAAACAAAGAAAGCTGAAAGAGAAAGCAATGTGGGCACAGGTGAAAGTTGCGGAAAGACAGGAAGCACAGTTGGTGGAACAAGCGAATAATCCAGGAAATAATGCAGGGAATAGACCTAGGTATGCAGGGAAAGGAAAGGGGAATCTTGAGGAAGCAAAAAAGAAGTTCCCATGTCACAACTGTGGCCAACTGGGACATTGGAGATCTGAGTGTACCAATCCACCATTAGTGAATAATGAGGGAAACTCCTTGAATCAACAGGTGCAGAACGAGGGGAAAAATCAACAGCAGCAACAGCAGAAAGTTGTGAGACAGCAGAGTCAAGAGCCAAAACCGCCCTTGCCGCAGAATAGAGGAGCACAAAAGTATAATCCGGATTCGGGATTCTACAATGATGAGCAGGTAAACAAACCAAGACGTTCTAACCAGGTACAACAGTACTTGTTAAAGAATGAAGGGAGTGAGTCTGAGGGTGATTATTGACGGTGCCGAAGAGAGGAGGAAGAGTGCATACTTGGTGCAACTCTAGAAATAGACCAGACAGGACCATTTGTGGATGGAAAAATAAATGAAGAAGGTGTTACTTTTTTAGTAGACACAGGTGTGACAAGATCAACTGTCAGGTCAACAGATATTAGAAATCTTCCTCTCTCGGATGAAGCAATCCAAGTAGTTGGTGTAGCCAATACACAAATCAGAACACGTCTTACTGAACCAGTAAGAGTACAAATAGGGAAATTTTCAGACATGCAAAGATTTATCGTCTGTGACACAAGTCCAGTGAACCTGTTAGGTAGGGATTTACTGTGTAAGATGAACTGTACAATTTTTTGTACACCAGATGGAATAGCTTTTGAAACACCAGATGAGGATGTTTTGTACCGACTGACTCTAGAAAATAGAGAAAGTGAGTTAATTGGTGCATATGCTGTGTTTGATCCAGAGGATTTGCCTCAAGAGCTGAGAGACACAGTGAAAAGGACAGTTTGGGATTTTACTGGAGAGGATGTGGGATTGATGAATAATGTAGATCCTGTGAAAATGTCAGTGAAAGAGGGAATTACTTATCCTAACATTCCTCAGTACAAAATGACACCAGAAATAATTGAGGGAATAACTCCTATAATTGAGAAAATGATTCAGCAGGGAGTTCTGAGAGAACTACTGAGTAGTCCGTGTAATTCACCGATAATGGGGCTAAAGAAGCCTAATGGGAAATTCAGGATCGTACAGGATTTGAGAAAAGTTAATCAAATTGTGGTGGCATGTTGTCCTATTGTGCCAAATCCATCAGTGATTTTGTATCAGATTCCACATGATGCTGAGTGGTATACAGTGATTGATTTGTGTCATGCTTTCTTTTCAATTCCATTGCATCATGACAGCCAGCCGATTTTTGCATTTAGATTTGGCCAGCGTATCTTAGCATGGTGTCGTATCCCACAGGGGTATACAGAGAGTCCTTCAATATTCAATCAGTTATTGAAAAAGTCATTGGAGAGTTTGATCATGCCTGAAAACTCAGTATTAGTGCAGTATATTGATGACCTACTTGTGGCATCAAAGATACGTGAAGCTTGTGAAGTAGATACTATAGCTTTACTGAATCATCTGGCAGATGGAGGGTTAAAAGTATCTCCAGCTAAATTGCAGTTCTGCAAGAAAGAGGTGCATTATCTTGGACACAATATTGAGAAAGGTCTGAGAAAAGTGACTGATGACAGGATTAAAATTATCAGGGAAATGAAAGCCCCAAAGACCCAGAGGGAAGTGAGAATGTTCCTGGGAATGGTGGGTTATTGTCGTCAGTGGATAATCAATTTTTCGCTGATAGCAAAGCCACTGATTAAGCTGACTAAAAGTGAGATGACAGACCCATTGGAACTAGATGGAGAACAAATGGCAGCATTCGAAGAGCTGAAAAACAGAATGTGTGAAGCCCCTGCTTTGGGTATGCCTGATTATGAAAAGGAGTTTGAATTGTACTGCAGTGAGAGAAATGGATGTGCACTTTCAGTGTTAATTCAGAAGCATGGATTACTGAGAAGGCCTATTGCGTACTTCTCATAGACACTGGACCCTGTAGCTGTGGGTTTACCAGGTTGTCTGAAATCTGTGGCTGCAACATGCAGAAGCCTAGAACAGAGTGAGGGAATCATAATGGGATATCCTGTAAGGGTATTTGTACCTCATAATGTGGCAATTCTTTTGACAAGAAGCAGAACTCAGTACATGTCACATAGTCGGTTGACTAAATATGAAAAAGTCATTTTGGGAGCATCAAATGTGACTCTTGAGAGATGTGTGAATGTGAATCCAGCGACATTGTTGCCGGATATTGAAAATGTGGGTGTGAAAACAGAAGATGATCACAATTGTTTGGATGTGCTTGATTACTGTACAAAACCGAGACCAGACATAAGGGATCTTCCCTTGCATGAGAGTGATCATGTGTTGTTTGTGGATGGATCATGCCTGAGGAATGATGAGGGTGTGCTATGTGCAGCATATGCAGTGTGTAAGGTTTCAGAAGTAATGGAAGCATCATCATTGAAAGGAGTGAAATCTGCGCAAGTTGCTGAAATAATTGCATTGACAAAAGCTTGTGAAATTGGGAAAGATTTGAGAACGACTGTGATGACTGATAGTCAGTATGGATTTGGAGTTGTGCATGACTTTGGCCAACTTTGGCTACAAAGAGGTTTCTTGACGTCGAGTGGGACTCCAATAAAGAATGCTGAAGTGATTGGGAAGTTGATTGAGGCGATACAGCTGCCTAAAGAATTAGCAGTTGTGAAATGTGCTGCCCATGGAGTAGGAGACGATTTTGTGACAGTTGGAAACAGATACGCGAACGACATTGCACAATACTGTGCAAGAAATAATCAATCTATTAATCGGGAACGAGAAGGTGAAATGTCTTTTTGTTCTGTGATGTTTACTAATGTCTTAGAGACATGGGATGAAGTGAAACAGTTGCAGGATGAGGCAGAGGAAGAAGAAAAGAAAGATTGGATTAAGGCAGGTTGTGCCCCGAGAGAGACAGACCATGTTTGGGTCTATAAAGATGGCAGACCAGTAATGCCGAACTCCATGCTGTCAGCAATGGCAAGGATGTATCATGGCCAGGGACATTTGGGGAGGGATGCGATGATTAGGTCCTTCAAACAAACCTGGTACAATGCAAAGTTCAGGACAATTGCAGAGAGTATCTGTCAAAGATGTTTGATTTGCCAGCAATTTAACACTGGAAAGAAGACAGTGGTGAGTCTGGGAACAATAGGCAGAGAAGGAGGTCCTTTTACAAGAATGCAGATTGATTTCATTGAAATGCCCCAAGTGAACAGACTGAGATATGTACTAGTAGTAGTCTGTTTGTTTTCAAGATGGGTTGAGGCCTATCCGACTAGGAGAAATGATGGAGTAACAGTGGCAAAGTTACTGTTAAGAGAGTTGATTCCTAGGTACGGATTTCCAGTAACGATTGAGTCTGATAGAGGTGGACACTTCTATAATGAACTCATGAGTTTGATTTGTGAAGCATTAAGCATACAGCAGAAGCTACATTGTGCATACAGACCAGAGGCTTCTGGTGTTGTTGAGCAGATAAACGGCACAATCAAGAACAGGATTGGTAAGATGTGCTTAGCCACTGGCATGAAATGGCCTGATGTTTTGCCTCTAGTGCTAATGACTATTAGATCTACTCCAGATAGAACTACTGGTTTAAGTCCGCACGAGATAATCATGGGACGTGCAATGCGACATGCATATGTACCTGTCAATAAGTTGATGACAATAACTGATGACATGATTTTGGATTACTGTAAAGGCCTGGCTGACGCAGTTCATTCTGTGTTTCACCAGATTGGAGAAGAAGCTACTACACTTGAGAAGAAGCAAGCTCATGATCTGAGTCCAGGGGACTGGGTGAGGATTAAGGTGCACAGAAGAAGAAATTGCTTGGTTCCAAGGTGGGGAAGACCAAGACAAGTCATTCTAACTACGACGACTGCAGTGAAGTGTGCTGGTGTGAAAAACTGGGTGCATGCGAGTCATACTCTGAGAGTTCCAAACCCAAAGGATGGGACTGGTAGAGAGTATTTTGAAGAGTCAGATTCCAGTGATGATGAAGACCCAGAACCAGTGAGAAAGGATCAAGGTTCAGGGAAAGAAGTCTTTCCTACAAGTTCAAGAGAACCATTGAGAATCTCAGAAAGAAGATCTGATTCTGAGAGAGAGCCTGAAGTTCCAAAAAGCAGTGGAGGAAAAAGAAAAGAAAAGAGCAGTTCCACAGAAATTACTCCTGAATCAGAAGAGGAGGAGATTGAAGAACCACTTGAGATTATTTCTGAAGAAGTAGGGTCAGAAGAAGATAGAGAGGGACAGATTGCGGAAGAACCCCGAGGAGGTGTAGGGAACTCTTCTAATGAGTTAGGTGAAGGGACAAGTAGACAGCAAGAAGATTGCGTGTCGGAGACCCGAGGAGGGAAAGAAGTAGGGAAGTCTCAAAGAGTGGTGAAAAAGACTGTGGAGCGAAAGAAAACTGCTGAAGAACAAAAGCAAAAGAAAACTGCTGAAGAACAAGAGGCATTTGAAACAGAATCGGATGAAAGTGAAAGTGAAAAATCAAAGGGTCGAGTTCTGAGAAAGAGAACTTGGATTGGAGAAAGAAATAATACGGAGATAAGACCGAAAAAGGTCATAAGAGGAGATTTTTGGCCTAACAACAGAGTAAAGAGGCTGAGATACAGACTGATAAGAGGAAATACATCGAACGAAAGCTGAACAAGTGAATGAAGTATCGAGTCAAAACGAAGTAAAAAGGAAGGAGCAAAAGGAGTCAAGAGAACCTGAGGAAATAAAGAGAATTAGAAGACCCAACCAAAAGTACAGATCACCGGAATGGTCTTATGTGGCACTGTCTGAAGAAGGAGAAGAAGAAACAGTGACTCGAGATAATCCGGAGGGGATCTTGAGAAAAGTGGTTGAGGAAAAGGAAGAATCTGTTGGAATCTTAAAAGTTATCCTGACTGACATTGGAGAAGAGTCAGATGCACAGGATGTTGTTGATGATCTGATACAATTTGATGTTGCTGAAGAAGAAGGAGTGAAAAGTGATGAATATCCAAATTGAGTGAACTGAAGAAATCACTTGGAGAAAGTGAAAAGGAGAAAAGTCTGAAATTCAGCTGTCTGAAGTAATCCAAAGTTTGAAGAAATACAGTAGTGGAGTAGTAGAGGCTAAGTAAAAAAAACAAAACAAGGTCAAAGTAGTAAAATGGCTAACATAGAGACTAAACAAAGTAGATGTGCCTTCTTAAAAAGATGGTGTAGAATGTGCTGCTGCTGTACTGGATTATTAATGCTACTATGGGGTATTTTAGCTTTATTAGTTACATTTAGAGTTTCAATAGGTACATTTGAAATACATACTGAGAATGAGACAAATGTAGAAAAGAATTCGCAAAAAGTAGTTCCAACTAGAATTAGTAATACTTACATGCATAAAGATAGGTCAATTAATGATTTTTCTAGTAATGTTTTTTCAAAGTTGTTATACGAATATGTGAAAACAATGGAAGTAAGGGATTGCTACGTTTGTATGCAATTACCTGCATCCGTTTCAGAGGGTGTTACTTATCACCATTTACCAGCTACGTATGGAATTTCTTGTAGTGTATTAAGTAGTGTTTTTTATTTGTTAGGGAAAATAGATTATAAGATGTCTAACAAAGATAGTATTTTTGGGCACTTGCCAATGAACAAAGAGCTGAATCCAGCTAAAGAAGCTAACATTTTTGGTGAGATTTTTATTGAAAAAGAAGAATTAACATTAGATTACATTTTTAAGAATAATTTAACTTGTAGTTTGGAAGAAGAGGAGAAAGCTTTCCTGAACATGGTGGAGGAGAGGAGATTGAATATGCATGAAAAGGCAGGGAAATATAAAGTGAGTGAGACAATTTGGGACATTGAGATGGGAAAAGAGTTGAGAAATGGAGCTAGTCCAACTTTAGCTTTAGATGCACCACAGAAGGGTAAGCTGTGCATTACAAGAGGGAAATCCCAATATGATACATATTTTGTTGGGACTAGTGAATGTCATGATACATACTTCATTGCAACAGGATGGGGTTTCAGAGGTGGAGAAGATACAATTTTTCCAGGAGTGTATTATGTTTGTGGGAACAAGGCTTATTACAAGTTGCCTGACCATTGGTATGGCACGTGTTATGTGGGCCTGGTTTTTCCAAAGATTTTTCATATAGATAGAATAGAAGATGTAGAACATATTAATTTACTAATGCGCTTCAAGAGGGAAACTTGGTCTGAAATTGTGGGTGACATTTTTGGAGCTTTAATTCCAGTAGTGGGAATTTCTTTAAATGCTAATGGGATTCGGAAACTGTCAACAGTGGTGGATCGCTTATCGACAAATACCGCTGGAGGGTTTCTTTTGGTGAATACGGAACTAATTGCCGTACGTGCTATGTCTATGCAAAATAGACTTGCTCTTGATATATTATTGGCTAAGGAGGGTGGAGTTTGTGGAATGCTGAAAGTTCAACATTGTTGCACTTACATTCCAGACGAAAGCAAAGACCTGAAGGTCTATATCACAAATATTACTGATTTGCATGAAGAATTAGTACCACTTGAAGCTGAAAGTATCTGGACTAAAATAGCTAATAAGGTGATAGCTGTTAAGAGTTTTATTGCAAAAATAGGTAGTACTATTATAGGTAAGATATTGTTTCCTTTAACTTGTATAATTGTTGCTTTACTGATATTGAGATTGGTGTGTGTGTGTTATAAAAACAGGGGAGGGAGAAAGAAGTTAATCAAAAGAAACAATGAAAAGAGAAATAAAAAGTTGAAAAGAGAACCACAAGAAATTGAATTAGAAGAATTAAGGGAGAGTGTCTACTTAGAAACAAAGAGGGATGATGAAAGAGTGTCTGGTGTGTAGTGTTGTGTAAGGAGGAAAAAGACATTTCAAATTTCTCCTAAAATGGGACTAAATTTCACTAAATTTTTTTTTGTGGATTATTTGGTGATAAAAATCACCAAAGGGGGGATTGCTGGAGCAGAGTTTTCTGTTGAAAATTCATCGGGTTTTGAAGCTTCAGTTGTCTAAACGTGGTAAAAATAAAAGTACTAATTTTAATTATTAATTATTTGTTTTGTGTAAATGTTTTTTTTATTAATCAACATGTATGTATTAACAAGAGAAAAACTGACACGAGGGAAACGCTTATATGTTGCTATTGACAATGTGCATGTTTTATTAAATAAACGTTGCTGAGTGCTGTTTATTTTTAAGCACGAAACGCTTTTGAATTAATGCTTTTCTGTGTTGCTAAAGCTAGATAATTGCATACACATAAGGGTATTAGTGGGGTTAACACTGTTTAATCATTATGCTGTGGTAACGTTGTTTTGTCTCTTTTAATTAAGATGGTCTATTGTGGCCTATTGTGGCCTACTAAAAGATGGCTGACTTTTGAAGCCTGGTTTCGAGTGAGAATTTGTGATGGAAAAGGCCTTGCTGAATATGGACGCGAGTCATCTGTCCACAGTCCTTGCCTGGTTAAAACTTTCCGTGAGGACAGCAGCAGATCTGGGCATGTTTCCAGATGTATTGGGACAGCAGCCTTGGCAGCCTTGGAAAACAAAGGAGCTTTAAAGAAAGACTCTAAGCTGTGAGCTCACCAGAGGAAATATGTGGAAGTTGAGAAGAAACATTTTAAGATTTAGTTCCTGTTCTGTCTTTTTATTTTTGTGACTTTTTCTGAGCGGAGATTTTTCAAAATGTAGCGATGCTACATCCTTTCCTTCTCGCTCTGCTCAGCGGTTTGGCGGATGAAGAGAAAATTAAATGTTTCTTTCCTTTGTTTGAATTATTATAAATATATTAGACCAGAGAGGGTTCCATTCCATTGCGGTTTTACTTTCTTCCCAAACCTGCGTTGGTGAGGATCGATGCTGTAAGGACGGTGACTTGGGAGATTTCTACCGAGAGACTTGTCCTGATGACCCATTCTGACATTTAGCTAGAATAGGTAATTATGAGAAAATGATTTATTCTGATTAATTTCTTTTGACTAAACTTTAGATAAAAATCATAACTTTAATACGGTGTTGGTGATTATTTCTTGTCAATTATTGAGTACTCTATTTGATTATTGATGTATAGATTGTTTAGATTATGACAATTGCAATAGCTAGGTCTTATCGACCTCGGTGTAGGTGTGGGGGTTTAGGAGTTTAGGAGTGTTCTTTCCACAGGTTCGATGCTAATAGAGTATTTGAGTATATGTTAGTGAAATGGGCCCTAGTGTATGGTGAGTGAATGTGCGTGTAACTGTGAAATTACTCTATCCGTGGAAGTACACCCCAATCTGCATCAGAGGCTCCATCAATATATCCCCAGAAGAGACCTGAGATCTCGTTCTAAATCCCTGCTTTTAATCCCTAGGATAAAAAGAACACGGACAGGAGGTAAAGCCTTCTCCTATCAGGCGCCCTTAATATGGAACCAACTTCCCCTACCCTTAAGACAATGCCCGGATTACCTTAAATTCAGAAAGATATTGAAAACTACTCTCTTTTTGGAATAACACTTACCGTGCCCCTTTCGCAGCTCCACAAGCGCCGAGAGACACCCCTGGGGGTGATTCACGCGCTATATAAGTCATTTAACATAACATAACATCTCTGTCGTTGATCAGAACCCTCTTCAAAGGTAATTCCGTAAGCAGTTTGGTGCTGCCTTCTTGGCCCTTAAGTTGTTTGCTACTTGTTAACATTTCTACTAACTGTTGCTCTCTCTCAAACTATTAAAGTAACTTTTCAAGGTGTAATTCCAAGGATGGAGTGAGCTTGAATTCAAAATTAATCCAATTGTAATTACTATGTGCATTTCTCTGCACGAATAAGTGACACGTGATACAAAATTGTGAAATCTACTGGTTATTTTGGGGCATATTTACAAGAGGATTGCATCACCGGAATGTCACTTGTTCCGACGTTCCCGTGGCACAATGCCCTGCACCATATTTACAAAGTGGCGTTAAGCCACTTTGCCTGGCTTTATGCCGCTTCATAAATATGGTACCCTTACACGCAGGTATCTGCGTGAAAGGGGCCTGCAATGGGTGATGCTGTGGGCGTTCCACAACAACACCTATTGCTTTTTGATGCTGCCCCAGATTTACAAGGATCTGTAACTCTGAGGCACTGCCAAAAACTAACGCCATGTAAAAGCAGGTGTTAGATTGGTGAACGAGCAGAAATGCTTGTATTTCTCCTTGTTTTTGATTTTTGATTTTTCCATGTGTGCTACATTCTGCAGCGCACATTGCAAGAGCAAAACACCTTGCGCAAGGGTGTCTGTGTTGGCGCTAGACAGCTATTTTTAGCACCAGCACAAGGGAAAACACAAGGGTGATCCTACTGTTGTAAATAGGTGGCATCCCTGTGTTTTTAAAATAACTCAGTGCGACGCCGAAAAATTTGCAGCAGCGCTGTGCTGCACCTCTTCCTTGTAGATATGCCCCTTTGTTTCTAAGCATTGCCCTGAGGATGGTCTTGCATATTAATTATACGAGAGACCAAAACATCAACTTCAGTCCACTACTTGCTTCTTTGAAACCAGTTTGGCTTTTGTCAACACACAAATAATTTTGCTATTCACGGATTCGGCTCCTGTCAAACTATCTCCTTTTAAGAGTGGACCAGCAGTACTTTAGACCATATCTAAGGACTCGATGGGACAAATTCAGGTCATTAGTCTGTTGGTTGCTGGAATTTTTGTAACTCCTCATTTTGTTTGTGTCTTTTGTTTAACCTTTTAAGTACAATTTTTTTTTTCTTATATGTGCTCGAGTATTGTATTATTTTCTTCATCACTTTGATGCTAGGCACTAAGAGATATCTCTATGTATATATTGTTGATCAGATCTCTTTATATTTCGTGATTTTGGATTTGAATGATCCCCTCATCAGCCTTTTGTTATTTGATGTATATTTACCCAAGCTCTCAAGGGATTACTGGCTTACATTGTACTAAGTTTTTGAGGTCGCGCTTAGAACACGGTGCCCAGTTTCTGATGACCTCATCTGAAGCTTTGTTCTGGAGTTTACATCTTGAATACTGTGTGGGTCAGTTTGAGAAACAACATCACTGTAGTAATGTGTGGTTCTGGGGAGAAGGGGGTTGGGTCACATTGGGAGTCTGATGGCTGGATTTGGAGGTGACATTTCACACAGTATTGTGACCGTTCCACAGGCCAAATTGTGAGGACATTGTCCAGTTCTAGAAGCAACGCTTTCCAGGATTGTAACTCAAGGCTCTAAGAGGACTGTGTTCCTCCGGGTCTTAGACCTGCTTGTAATTAGAAACAGACATTGAAGCGGGTTCCTATAGGGCTCTATATTGATGTCCTTAACTTAAACATACAAAAGTTAAGGTAATCCATGTTACCAATTTAGTTCCTGTTTATATTCCTTGTTTCACTTAATCATGCATTCTCTAAAAGTGTTAGCTAGTTCCAGAATGTTGTGTTTCTGTATGTTTTCATTTCGTGCAGCATATTACTCTTGTATAGTGCGTAGTTTGAACTGAGTTGCCTCAAGGGGTTTGTAACGGGCCATGATTGAGAGCTCTGGAGCCGAGGCTGAAGGCGGTGCGAGTTTCTCACTGTGCATGTCAGTGGGTCAAAAAGGTGTTCAGAACACATAGTCATCCAATTCTTTCCCCATTGCATAGTACACAAAGCAATGGTCATGTATTCCAGTTCCAATTGTAATTGTGTGCCAATATGTGTGAAGGAAGTACAGAGTTGTCAAAATACTGACAAGCTTAAAATAAAAATGCAGTACTTGCAAGTGAGTGGGTGCATTGTTTGGGGTGAAAGAGAGTAGAAGAAGTGCATTCAGGAGAGAGTGAAAAGAGGGTACTGAGGAGGAAATAGAGGAGGTGTAAGAAATGCAGATAGACAAGATGTGGAGAGTAAAAGGGCATACATATCGAATATACAGTGAACATGAGACACTGAAGACCACTTGGCCCATTCCACAGGCCTCAGTAATGTTTCATTCACTCTCACAATTAAAACATTTTCAATATTATTTACAACAAAATCAATTTTGGTACTCATTGATATTAAACAGCTAACAACCATTGACAAAGCGAATAGTCCTGGCTGATTTTAGGTATGTGTGAGTTGTTGTGTTATACATCTGGATGCCATAACAGAAAGCTCACACAAGATGATGGACGGAGTGATGAAACTTTTCCACCACTCATCCCCAGTCAAGAGATTTGGGTTTAATCCAGTGTTGTTTTGCTCACTATGCCACCTTAGTTTGGACCCAGCCATATGCAAATCAGTCTTGATCCTGCTCCTCATGGGAACAGTCCAGCCCAAACTACAAGGCCAGGTCCTCCCTGGGACGGAAACAAGCATCCTGGGACCGGTTTTGGGGCATCACCCCATATCAGCCAGGCTAGCATGAATCCAGTGGCACAGCGAGCAAGGGACCCACATCTGGCCACATCCTTGGCCACTTAGGGTAAACATAGTAAACACAAGATGATGGACGGGGTGAGGAAATGTTCAACCACTCAGCCCCAGTCAAGAGATCTGGGTTTAATCTATCGTTCTTTGGCCCTCCATGCCACCACAGTTTGAACCCAGCCATATACAAATCAATCTTGACCCTGCTCCCCATGGGAGCAGTCCAGCCCAAACTGCCAGGTCAGGTCCTCCCTGGACCAGAAACAAGCATCCTGTGACAGGTTTCGGGGCATCAGCTCTCATCAGCCAGTCTAGAGCAAGGGACCCCCATCTGGGCATACACTTGTTCACTAAGGGCGAACATAGCAAACACAACAAGATGATGGAAGGGGTGGTGAAACTTTCCAACCACTCCTCCCCAGTCAAGAGATCTGGGTTTATTCCATTGTTCTTTTGCTCACCATGCCACCCAAGCTTAGACCCAGCCATATGCAAATCATTCTTGACCCTGCTCCTCAAGGGAACAGTCCAGCTCAAACTGCCAGGCCATGTCCTCCCTGGACCGGACACAAGCATCTTCTTATTTTTGCAAAAAAACAGAAAGTTCACTGAGGAACAAAAATACCGGTTGGATGAAACACTATGGTAATCACAAACATTAAAGAGCATATTAATGAAATTGTCACACAGTGCAGCAAGTAACCTTGCTGCTCTGCACTGCATGACAGGGAAAGGGCGGAAAATGCACTGTATTTAAGTCAATATGGATTATTCCTGCCTTTTCTCCTACGCTGGTGCCCTTGTGGCAGCCTAGCGTCAACGCAGCAGCCTTGCACCATGGTGCAGGGGTGCCTACGTTGCATGCAGGGACGCTTTTGTGCAGGAAGGGGCACCTTCCTGTACAAAAACAATCCCTTGAGGCATATTCCTCTTTTTAGGTGTGCTGCAGAATGCAGCATGCATAGCAAGAGGAAGTAATGAGGAGAAATAAAGATATTTCTCCTCATTATGCCTGCCCTGGGAAGGCATATCTTTTTGGAGCATTTCCAGGTTTACTAATTATGGTAAATCTGGGAATGCATCAAAACCCATGGGAGTTGCCTGGGGACATTCACGCAATGCCCATGGAACGCCCCCCCAGGGCAGATTAAGGTAAACGCAGCGATTTGCGCTGCGTTGCTTTACTCCAGATTTTTGGAGCCCCTCTGGGCTACACAAAGTGGCCTTGCGTGGCTTCATAAATCTCACTTGAGGTTTGCATCACTGCATGGTGAAACACGGCACAAACCGGGTCATAAATATGTCTCTGAGTTTAGCGCTTAAGCCACGCCCTTCATTACATAACACATAGGCCACGCCCCATTAAAGACCCACCACTTTTTTCATCCTACTCATAGCCCTGTTGTAACTGGTTCTAAGCACATTTCCCACAATAATGCGTTCAATGCAGGGTCCACTTACTGTGTTACCCTGGCAAGGGAGAGGGACACGCTAGCAGGGCCTGGGCCTCTTCTCCTCCATCCCTGTTGCCGCCCCTGGGAGAGCCTGCAGGCTTCTGTGCTTGGCACAGCCTGTCTGATTCTCTATCACACGCTTCACAGCACCAGGCCTCTCACTCGTGAATTATGCAAGCACTGGCAGCGGGCCACGCTCTGCTGTCACGTCCCTGTCTGCCGCCTGCAGCGGGCAGGCAGTGCGGCTCTATGGCTACATCTGAAGGTTGTCCTCAGAACTTTACAGCCTTCTCTCTCTACGCGCGCGCTCTCACGCACAAACACGCGCGCGCCTCTCTCCTCTGCTGCATTTACTGGGCAACCATTGAGCACGGACACGGAACTCCAGGGGCGGCGGAGCGAGGCTCCTGGTTGTGACGCACTTCCCGTGGCTGCACTTTGGGTTCCTTGCGTGATAGCAGTTGCTGCACTCCCATGAGTTCTTCTGCAAAAATTCCGCACTAACCTATTTATTTATTTAATGCGAACCCTTTGAACATACACTTTATTGCATTATTTATCTAGAGCCTTCATGCCACTGATGTGGCCCCGAGGCTCTGAAAGCACAGGCCCCAAAAGGATTAGTCACCTCCATTATATGTGTGTGCACACATCCAAGCATCAATATAACTACCCATCCATGTGTGCATGACCAGGGCCGGCTGAAGGGAAAGAGAGGCCCCGCCCCTTTCCTGTGCCAGGACCACATTCCAGTGGGAGGCCCGGGCTCTGAGCTAATGCAAATGTCATCATGTAACAAAACGACATATGACATTGCATTAAAACAAATAAAGACAGTAAGACACATAGTAAACAACTTTTTTCTGCAAGCACAATGTGTGCACTTGCTGGGGAACAGAGCATACACTGCACAGCCTCCTTGTGCCTGTCACTTTCCCCAGCAAGCACAGGAAGGTTTCAGGAGAGTGAAAGCGAGCAGAGAGGGAGACGAGAGAGAGATAGAGTAGAGAAGGAGGGTGAGAAAAAGAGAGAGAGAGGGAGAAGAGAGAAAGTAGAGAAGGAGGGTGAGAATGGATGGAGCGAGAGAGAGCTTGCGCGAGGAGACAAGGGAGGGGGCCAGTTTGAACATTTTTGCCAGGGCTGCTTTTGGTACCCAGTCTGGGCCAGCTGTGCTGAGTGTGGTAAGCCTCCTGGTACCTGGAATTGGGGTCTCCAAGCTCTCCCCAGCATTGGGACCCATCATCATAGGTGGTGGAGTTTTTAACTAAAAGGGATTCAATGCACTGATACCAACCCTGTGCATGCTTCCACCCATACAGCAATCCATGAAAGTATATTACACAATGGTTTAAAACAGGGGTCTCCAACCTTTTCTGTAGCAAGAGCTACTTCTGATCAGTCAAAATCATCATGAGTTACTGAAGGCTAAGCAACTCGCGCCTTGTTACCAGATTCCCCCACGTCCAGATTGCTTGGCTTTAAGCGTAATGTCCATACAGCTAGATGCTATGGTTTGAACAAAATACTTTGCCATGGGGCACTATGACAGGACTGCCATGTGTGTCAGAGAGAGCGTGGTCTTTGGGGATGCGTGTACATGTTATGTTATATTATCTTATTGAGCGCTCAAATGCCCTCACGCGTCTTGGAGGCCCTAAAAACGACTAGTTAGCAGAAAATAACCATGTTTTCAAAGATTTACTGGAAGCCAAAAGATTTGGCATAGTTTTGATATATAGGGGAAGATTGTTCCAGGCTTTAGCAGCTCCCAGCACAAAGCCTCTACCGCCCCAAGTTGATTGCTTAAAAAACATGGGCACTGACACCAGTTTAGCAGAGGCAGAACGCAAGGATCTTGCTGGAACATATCAGGAAAAAAGTTTCTTAAGACAATCCGGTTTGTGGCTATGCAGTAATTTGTGTACAATGCAAAACACCTTAAAATAGCTTTCCAATGGGTTTGAAGATGGCTTTGTATTTGTGGATTTTCAAGAGCACACACGCTGCCACATTTTGTAAAGTTTGTCATTTATTGAGAACATCCTGATGGTCATTCAGGTGGAGCCCTTTAGCATAATCAATCTTAGACAGCGCCAATGCAGGGGCTACTGTTTTCTGCAAATTAGCTGGAATGAACGGAAGCATCTTCTTGATTAGTCTAAGTGTATAATAAGCAAAAGAGGTGACTGCATTCACCTGGTCATGGTAGAACAATGTGAAATTAATAAGAACTCCTAGGTTTTTCGTTTTACTCACAAGTGTGGGAAGTGGGCCTAAGTCAGAGGGCCACTAGGCAGGGGACCAGAAAGATGGCTGGGAGCCAAAGATAAGAACCTCAGTTTGTCCTGAATTTAATTTCAGACAGTCCATGACCATCCATGAGCTAACTCCCTGCATACACTCATCGAACCTTGCCCCCACCATAGTAGCATCACTATCTAAAGCAACGACTACCCATGTGTTGTCGGCATAAGATGTAAGTGTGAAGCCAAAAGATCTTATCAGCTCCGCCAGTGGAGTAACATAAATATAAAAAAAAGTGTAGGACTGATTAAAGATCGATGGAGGACCTCACAAGGCAAGGAGGACTTGCGAGAAACGAACTCGCCCAAACGGACAGATTGTTCATGGCCACTGAGGAAGGAGCTAAACAACTTCCACGCAGTGCCTGTCACTCCAATCCTGCCTAGCCCCTCAACCAGCAGCCAATGATTTACCATTTCAAAGGCTGCTGATAGATCGAGCAGGATGAGAGCAGCCCTATCGCCTCTATCCAGAGATAACCTAATCCCCTCTGTGACTTTAATAAGAGCAGTCTCAGTGCTGCGTCAAGCACGAAAGCCGAATTGAGTGGCATCCAGGAGATCGTTAGCCCAACCATGACTAACCAATTGATTATTCATGATAGTTTCAATCAGCTTTGCTGGCAGAGGTAGACAAGAGATTGGTCGGTAAAAATTTGGGTCCAATGGGTCCAAAGAAGGTTTTTTAATGAAAGGCAGGACTGACGCCTTCTTCCAGACTGAAGGAAACGAGCCAGAGCGGCATATAAGAAGAGAAATGTCAGTTACTTTAAAACCAATGGTCTCTGCAACTAAGGTAGCGATCTCTGGTGGACAAGGGTCACAAGGAAAACCCGATTTCATTGATGTAAGCAGTTTAATGACCTCCTCTATGGAAGGGGGAGTGAATTGGCTGAGGGTGCTATTTACAGCCAAGCTTGGAGGGGCATAGGTGTCTGAAAGAGGGACCGGCACTAAGGTGGAGAAATTATTATAAACATTCACAACTTTATTACTGAAAGCATCAGCCACCATCTCACAGAGGGATTGGCTAAAGTCGGTACAGATGTTAGCAGTATCCGTGGTCAGTTTGCTAACTATAGAAAAAAGCTCTTTTGAGGAGTAAGTCGATCTTTCAATCTTTCTAAGCAGACTTTTCTTGAGTGATCAAGTTTTTATAATCAGCTAGACTTTTTAAATACTTAGTTTTCTCTGCCTCTGAGTAATCGTCTCTCCATCTTTTCTCCTGTCTGCGACAGCACTGCTTCAATGCTCTCAATTTGTCAGAGAACCAGGGAGCACATAACTTATGTCTCTTTATTTTGGTCCTTTTCACTGGTGCTAAAGCGTGGGCAGTAGTGGCCAGCCAGTGCGCGTACTGTGCAACCGGTAGTTCAACATCATCTGATTGTTTAGGAAGAGAATTCTGTAGCAATTGGGCCAGCTCACTTGCTTGAATGTTGTGCCAAGCACGAGAAGAAGTGCAAGAAGGATGGGCTGCCAATACATGGCCAACTTGACAGTAGTTAATATCAAAGAATATTGTCATGTGGTCTGACCACAGTAAAGGCAATGTGGTCATATTCCCCAATCAAGGATTATTAGTGAAAATGCCATCAAGGGTGTGGCCCACCTGATGCATGGGACCTACAACCTGTTGAGAGAGGCTGAAAGCATCCATGTTTGAAGCAAGGCAGCTGTGTCCTTATCAGAAAGGACATTCAGATAAAAATTAAAGTCACCTAGGACAGTAAAGTCACTAAGAAGAATATTAGCCTCCAAGAGGCTGCTAAAGTCATGTGCAAAGCTAGATCGTGGTCCATGTGGATGGTCGACTAATGTCCCATTAATGGACTGATTATTAGACATTTCCATGTAGAAAGAAACTGCTTCACAGAAGGAGGATGAGAGAGGCTCGCGACGGACCTTCAAGTGAGATCTACATATGAGCGCAATACCGCCTCCTCGCTTACCCACACGGTCATGTCTGAAGAAAACGTATCCCTCATTGATAGCTGATAAACAAGCCGGACCTGAGGACAGATCAACCCACGTCTCTGTGATAAAAACCAGGGAAGGAAGGTGGCTAGCAAGACCTAAGTTAAATTTAACATTGTGTTTTATCAATAGTCTGGCATTTATCAGTATACAGGACATATGGGACTTGGCTTTAACTTGGGAGGTAACGTATGGGTGACTGAGAGACTGTGTCGTATGTTCTTGTGGCACAGGCATACCTTTTGGCATATGTGGCACCGTTAAATGTATAACACAATTGGGAGAAATTTAAACTGCAGAATAATGTTCTGCAAAAATATACAGTGTAAGGAACATTTTTCTGCACTTTAAATTTCTCCAACTTAAAATAATGGCTGTATTTTTCACTTATCACGATGTCACTGTATTGAGAAAATGAAATTGAAGAGCTAACTTTGTTTTTTTGATTTCCATAAAAATCATCATTTAAATGTTCTCCCATGTCCAAGTGTCACATTTACAAACACAAAGCATCTTGCTCCCAGTGGCCTGTAGACATTGTGCCATATGATGTTCTCCCATTTCCCATTTCCAAGTGTCACATTTACAAACACAAAGCATCTTGCTCCCAGTGGCCTGTAGACATTGTGCCATATTTATAACATAAAAATACATTTGTTTAAATGGGAGACATTTTAAGTGAATAAACATATTTCAGAAAACTTTAAGAGGTATTTGGCTTAATTGGAAGTGGAGAAAGACATTAACACTTGATGTTTCATATAAACAGTATTCTTCACTTCAAATGTCTCCAATGTGAAAGAAATTACAGTTTTTTAGTCATAAATATGGCACAGTGTCTACTGGTCACCGGGAGCAAGAGGCCTGATGCTTGCAAATGCGACTCCTTGAAATGGGAGGAAATTGAAATAAAGAGGTAATCATTAAGGTAACTTTTCATTTTAATATTCTCCCAATTAGAAGCATTCAGAAACATCATTTTGTTCTAATTCTCCAATATTGAGTAGACAAGGACTTTTTTTTAAAGAGTTAAATACCTCAGTTCTTCACCTCTGTGACCCAGTCTGGGCCGTAAATCTGACTGAGCGCTGCTCACTATCAGGCTCTGCCTTCTGTATCCTGATGATAATGGGACGTAAACACAGCCTTCCCTCAATGTGAAAAGAAACATGTGACCCTGTGCTTATTTAAAAATGAACGCAAGGCTGTGAGCTACTTTTTAGGTGTCTGGGAGCTACTGGTACCTCGTGATCGACTGGTTGGAGACACCTGGTTTAAATAAACCTTTAATGATGGACACATTTTTTTTTTTTATCATTCACTAGTAAGCAGTGCAGGAATAGAAGGGGAACCAGCAGGGTTCTGGTAGATAATATTGGACTGAAACCAGGTCCCAGGTGAGCCCCTTGAAACCTTGCACTTGTGACCTAATGTAGCGTGCCGCCACCGGGACACTTGCATTGGCGCGTGCACATCCTGCACTCTTCAGCGTGAGGAGCAGTAGAGGGCTCATTTGAAGCACTCAATGAACATCACAGGCAGGCTAATTCCTTTTGTCCAAGTGGTGTCCTAGCTGGGAACTGATGGGGAGTAAAACAGAGAACAGCGGGCCCACCAAATCAGCAGATCCTGACGACAAATGTAAGATATACTCTGCAGTGTAATTTCACAAGTTGCTAAGAGATTAATGCAGAGTTTGACTTTCACAGACTATGGGCCTATGCAACATATGTAAATATATGCATGTTCTGTAGAAATACGTATTTACCCCATTGATAATCATTTCTATATCACAGAATCTAAACAGAATTTTTGGCACTAATTAATATGCATAGATTACTATGCAATGGAGCAATTGTATCAATCTTAGCATAACCATAGATTGAATTAAAACCTGCAAAGTTTCAATCTTATGCCATGCAGGTTACAACTAGGAGCGGTTTGAAACGGGAGCATCACAATACTATTTTACCACACTGTAGTTTGCGACCTGCAGATAATATAAGAATCTCTGCAATAAAAGCATGAATTCATGAGTTTTTTGGTAAAACACAAATAAATGACCCACTCTTACACACTATGCACTGCAGCAGGACCATTAACCCTCTGAGCTATTTTATGATCGTTCAAACCTGTGACCGGAGAATGCAGAGAGATCACCCTAGCAAATACATTAACATCCAGTTGTCAAACCACTATTTATACCCAGAAACCTGCAATATCTGCATAGCTCCGTACTATAAGTAACTGAGAACAACGTTTCCATTACATTTCACGATTGTCATTTTCTTTTGTAAAACATAGCCTATAGACCATGGGTACTCACAAACGTTCTCTTGGGGGCCAAATTTACAGTGTGGTTTGTGGCTGAGGGCCGCACCGGTGGGGGCGGGGGCAGTGGGGGAGGGGGCGGGGCTAGAGCAAAAAAAAACTGTGACCATGAGGTTGAACACAGGCCCCTGTAGCGGACGCCTTCGTCCACTGAGCCACCAGACCCGGCATTCACACATCTCTATCTATCTATCTATCTATCTATCTATCTATCTATCTATCTATCTATCTATCTATCTATCTATCTATCTATCTATCTATCTATCTATCTATCTATCTATCTATCTATCTATCTATCTATCTATCTATCTATCTATCTATCTATCTATCTATCGCTCTGTCTCCCTCCCTCCCTCTATCACTCTCTCTCTCTATCACTCTCCCTCTCTCTGTCTCCCTCTCTCTCTATCTATCTAGCTATCTCTCTCTCTCTCCCTCTGTCTCTCCCTCTGTCTCCCTCACTCTGTCTCCCTTTCTCTCTCCCTCCCTCCCTCTCTCTATCTGTCTCCCTCCCTGTCTCCCTCCCTCTGTCTCCCTCACTCTGTGTTGCCCTCCCTCTCTCTGTCTCCCTCCCTCTCTCTGTGTCCTTCCCTCTCTCTGTCTCAGTCCCTCCCTCTGTATGTCTCCCTCCTTATTGTCTCCCTCCCTCTTGTCTCCCTCCCTCCCTCTGTCTCCCTCTGTCTCACTCACTCTGTTTGTCTCCCTCTCTCTCTGTCTCCCTCCCTCTCTCTGTCTCCCTCCCTCTCTCTGTCTCCCTACCTCTCCCTCTCCCTCCTTCCCTCTCCCTGTCTCCCTCTCTCTCTCTCTCCCTTTCTCTCTGTCTCCCTCCCTCCCTCTGTCTCACTCACTCTGTTTGTCTCCCTCTCTCTCTGTCTCCCTCCCTCCCTCTCCCTCCCTCCGTCTCCCTCCCTCCGTCTCCCTCCCTCTTGTCTCCCTCCCTCTCTCTCTGTCTCCCTCCCTCTCCCTCCCTCTCTCCCTGTCTCCCACCCTCTCCCTCCCTCTATCTCTCCCTCTTCCTCTGTCTCACTCAGTGTTTGTCTCCCTCCCTCTGTCTCCCTCCCCCTCTCCGTCTCCCTCTCTCTCTCTCTCCCTCTCTCTGTCTCCCTCCCTCTCTCTGTCTCCCTCCCTCTCCCCGTCTCCCTCCCACTTTCTCCCTCTGTCTCACTCACTCTGTGTCTCCCTCCCTCCCTCTCCCTCTGTTCCCCCTCTGTCTCCCTCCCTCTCCCTCTGTCTCCCACCCTCTCCCTCTGTCTCTCTCTCCGTCTCTCCCTCTCTGTCTCAAGCTCTCTGTCTTCCCCCTCTCCCTCTCTCTCTCCCTCCCTCTGTCGCACTGTCTTCCTTCCGCTGTAAACTCACCCGCTGCTCTCACTAGCTGCTGCCCCCCCTCACCTGCTGCCCCCCCTCACCTCACCCTGCTGTCCCTGTCACCTCACCCCGCGCTGAGACAGCTTCCCTGGAACACACACAGCCGCCGCACCCAAGTACTTCACAGGTCTTTTAAAGACCATTCACTTGTTAATGAGGCTTTGTTGAATTTCACCTCTTCTTAGCGCCCCTGCATCTCCACTCAAAAGCGCCCCTGCATCTCCACTCAACAGAGTGGAGATGCAGGGGCGCTAAGAAGAGGTAAAATACAACAAAGCCTTATTAACAAGTGAATGGGTTTTAAAAGAATTGCCCGGCCCCCATAGCTCCACGCTGCTGCAACCGGCGATATAAAAAAACAGAGGTATGTTGCCTGCAAGGTCCGCGGGCCGCCAAGGAAGGCTTGCCGGGCCGCTGGTGGCCCTCGGGCCGTACTATGAGTACCCGTGCTATAGACAGTCAGTGACTCCACTCCTCAAATTGATTCTCCACATACATCTGCACCTCATGGCTAGGCCCGGGCGTAATTTCAATTATGCCAGAGTAATCAGAGTAATTTTGGTAATTCTGCGTTACTCTTTGATGTAGAATTACCGATAATTTCACAATTACTCCTGCTTGCATAATTATGAGTAATTTAGAGGGGGAAAATCCTACAGCGAAAGCACATTTAGTGAGTGCGAGCAGCCGTTCATGCTCACTATTCGCTTTCTACTGCATTTGGTGCTATTTTTTAGTGCAAAATGCATCCATACGCTCATTTTCAACTCGTGGGTGCATTTTGCTCCAAGCAAATAGAGCTAAATGTGGGGAGTAAGTTGAGGGAAAATAAAACCCCAAGAGCACCCACTATTTCTTTCATTTAGTGCTGATCTTTAGCACTACATGTATTCTTGTGCCAATTTCGGATGCAAGGAGGCATTTTTGTGCTACAGCATATAGCTAAACGCAGAATTAGTCTTCTTGTGTAATTAAGCGTAATCTTGCAGAATTCTCGGGCATTTCTGCATGATTACGCTACACTGAATTACGCGAGGTACGCCCACCCCTATGGATCTTCACCTCCCACTGCCGGCTCCCACAATTCATAATTGTGTCTCCATTTCCAGCTTTGCCAGTAAAAGAGTAAACATGTTGAATCTTCGCATGATTTTGCCATAAGATTCAGTTTCCACTAGCAACTTCCAAACGAAATTGATTCCAAAACCTTGTTACATCACACACTACATGTATACTTCGTCTCTTCCGACATTTGTGACTTTGTATAATAACGACACACAGGATGAGCAAGGCTAGCCAGCTTCAAGTAACGTGGCTTATCTTGTGGACTTTATTCTTTTCATTGGAGTGTGGCCAGCAGATGGCGCTGCGCGGATTGCTCTTTGCGCCTCTGCCACGGTCGGGGCCTGTTTCCGTTCGGCAGTGTTGCTGCCGCTGCGGCCTCGGACTCCGTGCAGGGCGGTGCCCTGTGAAGTGTGGCCAGCAGATGGCGCTGCGCGGATTGCTCTCTGCGCCGCTGCCGCTGCCACCGTCCGAGCCTGTTTCCGTTTGGCAGTGTTGCTGCGGCCTCGGACCCCGTGCAGGGCGGTGCCCTGTGATGGAAGCGCTCGGCGGCCTCGCTTGCAGCGGTGTCGACTGCCACAAACAACAGAGCGGAGGATATAATGCAATTAAGCTCAGCCACTGGTGATTTCGTGGCAATTGGCCCTATTTCATGGAATCGTTTTTCGCTCACCGTTTTGCTCTTAATTTAGAGACCACCTTTACATGTCATTTTAAGGAATTTTGGGGGGTCTCTTGTCAAGACACAATTTAAGGACCCACTCTACACAATAACTTTACATTTTACTACTCGTTTCCTGCTAATTTAAGCCTTCCGCCAAACACAATCAAACTATTTGTTCACCTGTCAGATTTGTGATCACGTGAAAGCAGTTTAACTATGTGTTGGCCGGTAGACCTAAAATCCTTAAAATGACACTGTGAAGAGGTACAGACTCAGAGGTAAAGATAGGAAGAGATGGTTAGCCAAAAAATCAAATAGACAGAGGTCAAATAAAGAAGAGCTCAACCTCTCAGGGGCCCATGCCTTTTTATTTTTATAATTCTTTTTATAATTTTTTTTCTCAGTTACAAAAAGCAGTGATGTGACAATTTGAGCTCCTGAGAGTACAGTGTACTGCAATACTTCACTTTCATCCGGTACGCCTAGTACAGGGAAATAGGCTATACCCCACATGCAGACATGAATCTCCTTACAGAACAATGAGAACTCTATGGGGTAATCCCACAACCCTCCCTTCCAATCCCGCTCCCACAGAACCTTAAAAACCCCTATACTCCACCCACCATCCCAAGACCGTTTCCCACTTCCATGGGCTTCCCCGACTCTCGTAGACTACTTTTTCAGCTGCACAGCACTAATCTAGATCGGAATCCCTGTCTACCACCCTCGGAGAGAGGCTAGCTCCCCATGTCCTTGCAATATTCCTTAATACCACCATTGCCGCAACCATCACCCATGTTCTCTGGTACTTCGGCCAGGTCTCCTCCCCATCACACACAGCACATGCCATCTGGCCTCCATTGATATAGTATGGCCCATCACCTCAGACATCTGTGTTACCCCCTCCAGTATTGTTGGATTTTTGGACAGGCCTATAAGATGTGAAAGAAGGAGCCCGTTTGCTGACAGTCCATGGCACAAAGATCCGAGTTACAATGTTCCAACCAGTGCATGAGTGCTCTGGAGGAGTAGGATCTGTGGAGGGTACGGAGATGTATCAGTCGAAAACATGCCTGGATTTCTACCTCCCTGGTACTTTGTATTGCTTCTTCCCAGTCATCGTCCTCTAACTGGAGTCTGGTGCATTAGCCATGAGTTTCCAATATATGAGGGATGTGGCCTTGTCTACGATTGGTTCCAGCAAGAGCCTATCCTTCAGGAGAGCGTATTTCGACAGCTGTTCCCCTTCCAGGATATGGGTGAATAGCGCTTATCCTAGCTGCAAATATCGGAAATTTTCTGAACCGGACATCTGGAATTAAACCAGCAGGTCACTAAAAGAGATTATAGCCTGTCCCCTCCTATCATCCTGAGGTGGTCTATGCCCAGAATCCCCCATGTTTTAAATCCCTGCAGGTTCCTCACTTCTTTTAATAGGTCTCTAGTCCACAGCAGGGTCCTCCCCATCAGCGTATCCACCCATCCAAGGAATTTAGTGGCCTCTCGGCATGCGCAAATAACTTTGTGTATGTGAGGGTAATCATGGCTCCACACTCTTCCCATATAGTGCCGCAGGATATCCACACCGCCCCATCATGGATTGATCTACTCTATAGACTGGTTCTCCCCTGTCTGCGAGCACCCAATCGTTGATTGCAACCATCTGGGCGGCCCAATAGTACTTCCGGATGTTAGGGATTGTCAGGCCCCCCATAGACACTCCGCTGGAGTTTGCATAATGCTATCCTGAATCTACCCCGTCCCACAAGAGCTTTCGAAGTTCACTTTCTACTTTGTAGAGAAAGTCGATTGGTATCTTATAGGGGGTATTTTGTAGGGCATATAACATACGTGGCAGTGTCATCATTTTAAAGAAGACAGCCCTCCCCATTAAGGAAATCGGCAGTCTCCTCCAGTGCGCCACCTCTCTTCTCAGCCTATCCAGCTGTGGTAGAAGGTTATCCACCAGTAAGTCTTTCTCATTCCTCGAGATATACATACCCAGGTATTTAAATTTGTCTTTCATTTGTAGCGATACTCCGCTTGCTGGCAGTGACAGGACCCTGTCCGTAAGTTTAAACATGAGTGATTTACCCCAATTAATGTGGTACTTCGAATAGCTGCAGAAGAGCTGGACTATGTTGAGCAGCCTGTTGATGGTAAAACGTGGTTGTGTGGTGTAGGGCAAAATGTCGTCGGCATACAGAGAAATGCGCTCCTTCCAGCTACCATCCCCCTCAATGCCTGACACTAACTGGTCCCGCCTAATCCATGCAGCTAAGGGTTCAAGATCAAGTGCAAAAAGCATAGGGGATAGTGGGCACCCCTGCCTCGTACATTTATAAAGGGCGAATGGGCCAGAGATTGTGCCATTCACTCATACCCTTGCCATGGGATTTGTCTATAGAAGCTTTAACCAAGCGCAGAATCGTGGACCAAAACCAAACCTCTTCAGTACAGCAAATAAGTAGTGCCATTCGGTGCTATCGAATGCCATTTGGGCATCTAGCGATAGCAACGTTGCCTCTTCCTTCTTCCTGGTCAAGTGCAGCACGCCATAGAAGTGTCTCAAGTTCAGCATAGTGCTTCTATGAGGCATGAACCCAGACTGATCAGGGTGTACTATAGATGTTATAACCCCTCAGTGTCTTGTCGCAAGGGCTTTTGCCAGGACCGTGGCATCTATATTTAGCAGGGAAATTTGGACGATAAGAGCTGCAGTCTTCGGGGGATTTACCTGCTTTAGGAATAACCATTATCATGGTGAGTCATTGGTCCCCAGGAAGGCAGCCCACCGCTTTTGCTTCCTGAAACATGTTAAGCATAGGCTGCGCTACCACCGCTGCCATGCCCTTGTATAATTCGGCCCGTAGGCTGTTTGGGCACGTAGCCTTGTTGATTTGCAATTCTCGTATGGTTCCTTCTATCTTCTTAACTGTTAAGTCTTGTTCTAACTCATTTTTATCATTGTTCAATAGAGTGGGAAGCTGGACATCCTTAAAGAGGTCATCACAGTCCTCCCTTGTCCTAGTGGGTTAGACGCATAGAGTGCTTTGTAATAATCAGGAAAACGCTGCCGCAATTTTGACCCCAGTTTTATGTATGCACAGCTCTGATACATGGATTTCCAACACCCAATTTCGTTCCCTATCCCTATTCTCCAACCAGGCTATCATTTTGTTGGCCTTATCTCCCACATCATAAAGTCGTCT
The DNA here is from genome assembly GCF_964204655.1 of Triturus cristatus. Taxonomy (NCBI): domain Eukaryota; kingdom Metazoa; phylum Chordata; class Amphibia; order Caudata; family Salamandridae; genus Triturus; species Triturus cristatus. Next base: position 406,052,552 of record NC_140584.1, read on the forward strand.
ATGTGATGCCCGTGCCTGTGCCCTGGCAGTGTTGTCCGCCAGGTCCCTCATCTCCTGCTGCTTGAGATGGTCCAGATGACTCACAATAGGGTGAGACCCTCACCTCCCAGTGCCTCTGCCTCCAGCTGGGTAACCTCCTCCTCAAGGGCCTCGTATTTCAGCCATTGCTCCGTCCTCCTCCCCAATCAGGGCCTGAATGTGTCCCCTAAAGACAGTTTTTTATGCCTCCCACAGGTCATAGGCCGAGTCTACTGCCCTACATTATCCCAAAAGATATTGATCCATCCTTTCTCTAATCGTGCTAGTGAATTGTTTGTCCCTAAAAAACCAAGGATCTGTTCTGGGTGGTAGAGTGTTGTCCTTCATCGGACCCTGCAACAATACACCTACTGGGGAATGGTCAGATATGCCCGCGCCCCGTGGGCCACCTTACAAAACAACCTTGCACTCGTAATATGTGTCAGAATATGATCTATCCAGGAATAGCTGCCATGTACTGCCAAGTAAAATATAAACTGTCCTGCCACAGGATAGTGCTCCTGCCACCGGTCCATCAGACCCTTGGCATCCACAAATGCCCACAGGTTCTTCGGTTTCGTTCCCCAATCCGATCTCTCTACCCTGTCTTTCTCCGGATCCATGGCAGCTTTCAGATCCCCTCCCATCAGCACTATGCCCAGGGGCAGCTCCAGTAGTAAGGTACTTCGTGCTGGCAGAGTTTCTGCCTGTAGTGTTGGCGGTATGCAAACCGAACACATATTGAGGATCTGGCCTTCCCACATGCCGGATAGGGCTACATATCATGCCAGACCCTACCTGTGACCAAAGGGAGGGAAGTTTTAACCAGTATTCCCACCCCTCTTGAGCCCGCGGTGAATCCTGCATGTGCGAGGAGATTATACCCATATCTATCCAAGGCTTTATACTTATTGCCTTTCAGGTGCATCTCTTGCAGCAATACTATGTCAGGTGCATCTCTTGCAGCAATACTATGTCTGGGGCATGCCTGCAAAGGTATTGCAAGACCACTGTTCACTTTATCCGGTTGCCCAACCCGTTTACGTTCCAGGACATGACTTTAAGCAAAGAGCCCCGCTGGGACCCTATGAGGTTTGGTCCGTATGTGTCCCCCATGACAAGTGGTCAGGCCATAACAGCCTAGTTACATCAGGCCCGGAGTGGTGCTGTCCTGTACAATGGTCGTAAGAGGAACCTCCTCCCTCTTTTCCCCCAGCACCAGGATTTGTTTCTTTAATGCTCACTGCAACTGAGCCAAGTAAAACACAACAAAAAAGTATCCAACAGGGTTGGACCCTATTGCAGAAACTATATACCCCCACCCCCAGCTACCCTGCTCAGTGGGTTTTGAACCACCCACCACCCCAACCTGCAGAGCTCCTGTCGTCCCTGAAACAACCATAACATCAATAGGGTGATCCAGTGCCATCTAGAATGTCAAGCCATCATAACTTGCCCCTTCTCACCCCATTATATAGGCTGACCTTCATCTCCTGCTAGCGTTCCGGTAAATCCAATCCCATCACCCACACCTGTTCCCCCACCCCGTAACTCCCGCACAGCATGAAGATCAGATCATAAAGGATACAGTCAAGTTCCAGACACTCCAGTTGCACTTGAGAAATCACTGAGGACTGTCTGCTAGTATCACAGTTGGGTGTGTGTGCTGTAGCACTACTTAGTCTCCCCGGCAGTGCCTTCTCCGTCCTGTGAATCAGCAGTTCCTCTCATAATCTCTTCTTACCGACCTCTCAGACGTCCTTGTCGCCTGTCTTGAGGAGATGTCTGGCCCACTGCGCGCAAGCCTTCGAGCCACTCCCATGCCTCCTCTGGAGTATTGAAGGTACAGGATTTCCCATACGACACCACATGGAGCCTCGCCAGGTATAACATCATGTACTTAACTTCTTGCTTCAAAGCTCCCGCATCACCGCCTCGAAGCTCCGACGTTGTCGTTGTACCTGTAGCATAAAATCTGGAAAGAAACGTATCACTACCTTTTCGTGGAAGAGATCCCCGTGTGAGCGCGCTGGCTGAAGGATTGTGTCTCTATCACGATAGTTCAAAATCCTGGCTAAGATCATCCTGGGCAGGTCCCCTGGCTTGGGGATCGGGGCCCTATGTGCGCATTCAATTGTGAATGCATTTGAGAGGCGCTTTGGTCAGAGGTGATTAAGTATTAAGGGGCATATCAGCAAGGCGGCGCTATAAAATTATCGCCGCTTTTGCGTCCGTTTTCGGCCGAAAAGCGGCGATAATTTTATCGCTTTATCAGCAAGGTCACGCTATCGCGGGAATCCTTGCTTTAGCACCCTTTCCCATAACGCCCACCTTTGCATCTCTAATGAGATGCAAAGTGGGCATTCCATCCCAAAATAACTGGAGAAATGTTGCTAACCGACATTTCTCCAATTATCAATGGGCACGCTAACAAGCATAGCGATAAGAAAAGTAGCACTAACCTTGGTTATCGCTACTTTCCTTACGCCTGCTTTTTAGTTTGACTTAGCCATGATATCCAATGGAAGGTGGATATCATGGCTGAGTCTGCCCTGCCCTATCAGCAAGCTATAGTCAAACATTGTGCGATTATCGCTGGATTTACAGTGATAATCGCACATTTGGCAGCCTGCGCCTGGAATTTTATCGCTTTTGAGATAAGTGTTGCTAATAGCACACTATCTCAGCGATATAATTCGGCGATAGCTGGCAAGAATTATTCTAGCGGTAAGTGCGCTTAGCGATAATTATCGCCGGTTGTTGCTGATATGCCCCTAAATCCCCTAGGAAGAGGTTCACACTCCGACCCCCACCACTGATGTTATTCCTCCGTGCCCAGCCCTCCTGGTCCTCCATTTGAGCTGCCATGTCTGCCTGTTGCTTCTTGAGGAGTTGTACCTGCTCTTCTAGCCTCTTCGATGAGGTTTGCAGCTGATTGATGTTAGTTTCAGCCATGGAGACCTTTTCTGAAATTTTATGACGGCCAGCTCTGAAGAGATTCACATCCGTCATTACAGCATGATCAGGGTGTACTATAGATGTTATAACCCCACAGAGTCTTGTCGCAAGGGCTTTTGCCAGAACTTTGGCATCTATATTTAGCAGGGAAATTTGGACAATAAGAGCTGCAGTCTTCGGGGGATTTACCTGCTTTAGGAATAACCATTATCGTGGTGAGTCATTGGTCCCCAGGAAGGCAGCCCACCGCTTTTGCTTCCAGAAACATGTTAAGCATAGGCTGCGCTACCACCGCTGCCATGCCCTTGTATAATTCGGCCCGTAGGCTGTTGAGGCACGTATCCTTGTTGGTTTGCAATTCTCGTTTGGCTCCTTCTATCTTCTCAACTGTTAAGTTTTGTTCTAATTCATTTTTATCATTGTTCAATAGAGTGGGAAGCTGGACATCCTTAAAGAGGTCATCACAGTCCTCCCTTGTCCTAGTGGGTTAGACGCATAGAGTGTTTTGTAATAATCAGGAAAATGCTGCCGCAATTTTGACCCCAGTTTTATGTATGCACAGCTCTGATACATGGATTTCCAACGCCCAATTTCGTTCCCTTGCCCTATTCTCCAACCAGGCTATCATTTTGTTGGCCTTATCTCCCACATCATAAAGTCGTCTATGTGATGCCCGTGCCTGTGCACTGGCAGTGTTGTCCGCCAGGTCCCTCATCGCCTGCTGCTTGAGATGGTCCCGATGACTCACACTAGGGTGAGACCCTCACCTCCCAGTGCCTCTGCCTCCAGCTGGGTAACATCCTCCTCAAGGGCCTCGTATTTCAGCCATTGCTCCTCCCTCCTCCCCCAATCAGGGCCTGACCGTGTCCCCTAAAGACAGTTTTGTATGCCTCCCACAGGTCATAGGCCGAGTCTACTGCCCTACATTATCCTGAAAATATTGATCCATCCTTTATCTAATCTTGCTAGTGAATTGTTTGTCCCTAAAAAAACAAGGATCTGTTCTAGGTGGTAGAGTGTTGTCCTTCATTGGACCCTGCAACAATACACCTACCGGGGAGTGGTCAGATATGCCCCGCGCCCTGTGGGCCACCTTACAAAACAACCTTGCACTCGTAATATGTGTCAGAATATGATCTATCCAGGAATAGCTGCCATGTACTGCCAAGTAAAATATAAACTGTCTTGCCACAAGATAGTGCTCCTGCCACAGGTCTATCAGACCCTTGGCATCCACAAATGCCCACAGGTTCTCCGGTTTCGTTCCCCAATCCGATCTCGCTACCCTGTCTTTCTCCGGATCCATGGCAGCTTTCAGATTCCCTCCCATCAGCACTATGCCCAGGGGCAGCTCCAGTAGTAGGGTACTTCGTGCTGGCAGAGTCTCTGCCTGTAGTTTTGGCGGTATGTAAACCGAACACATATTGAGGATCTGGCCTTCCCACATGCCGGATAGGGCTACATATCATGCCAGACCCTACCTGTGACCAAAGGGAGGGAAGTTTTAACCAGTATTCCCACCCCTCTTGAGCCCGCGGTGAATCCTGCATGTGCGAGGAGATTATACCCATATCTATCCAAGGCTTTATACTTATTGCCTTTCAGGTGCATCTCTTGCAGCAATACTATGTCTGGGGCATGCCTGCGAAGGTATTGCAAGACCACTGTTCACTTTATCCGGTTGCCCAACCCGTTTACGTTCCAGGACATGACTTTAAGCAAAGAGCCCCGCTGGGACCCTATGAGGTTTGGCCCGTATGTGTCTCCCATGACAAGTGGTCAGGCCATAACAGCCTAGTTACATCAGGCCCGGAGTGGTGCTGTCCTGTACAATGGTCGTAAGAGGAACCTCCTCCCTCTTTTCCCCCAGCACCAGGATTTGTTTCTTTAATGCTCACTGCAACTGAGCCAAGTAAAACGCAACAAAAAAGTATCCAACAGGGTTGGACCCTATTGCAGAAACTATATACCCCCTCCACCCAGCTACCCTGCTCAGTGGGTTTTGAACCACCCACCACCCCAACCTGCAGAGCTCCTGTCGTCCCTGAAATAACAATAACATCAATAGGGTGATCCAGTGCCATCTAGAATGTCAAGCCATCATAACTTGCCCCTTCTCACCCCATTATATCGGCTGACCTTCATCTCCTGCTAGTGTTCCAGTAAATCCAATCCCATCCCCCACACCTGTTCCCCCACCCCGTAACTCCTGCACAGCATGAAGATCAGATCATAAAGGATACAGTCAAGTTCCAGACACCCCAGTTGCACTTGAGAAATCACTGAGGACTGTCTGCTAGTATCACAGTTGGGTGGGTGTGCTGTAGCACTATTTAGTCTCCCCGGCAGTGCCTTCTCCGTCCTGTGAATCAGCAGTTCCTCTCGTAATCTCTTCTTACCGACCTCTCAGACGTCCTTGTCGCCTGTCTTGAGGAGACGTCTGGCCCACTGTGCGCAAGCCTTCGAGCCACTCCCATGCCTCCTCTGGAGTATTGAAGGTACAGGATTTCCCATACGACACCACATGGAGCCTCGTGAGGTATAACATCATGGACTTAACTTCTTGCTTCAAAGCTCCCGCTTCACCGCCTCGAAGCTCCGACGTTGTCGTTGTACCTGTAGCATAAAATCTGGAAAGAAACGTATCACTACCTTTTCGTGGAAGAGATCCCCGTGTGAGCGCGCTGGCTGAAGGATTGTGTCTCTATCACGATAGTTCAAAATCCTGGCTAAGATCATCCTGGGCAGGTCCCCTGGCTTGGGGATCGGGGCCCTATGTGCGCATTCAATTGTGAATGCATTTGAGAGGCGCTTTGGTCAGAGGTGATTAAGTATTAAGGGGCATATCAGCAAGGCGGCGCTATAAAATTATCGCCGCTTTTGCGTCCGTTTTCGGCCGAAAAGCGGCGATAATTTTATCGCTTTATCAGCAAGGTCACGCTATCGCGGGAATCCTTGCTTTAGCACCCTTTCCCATAACGCCCACCTTTGCATCTCTAATGAGATGCAAAGTGGGCATTCCATCCCAAAATAACTGGAGAAATGTTGCTAACCGACATTTCTCCAATTATCAATGGGCACGCTAACAAGCATAGCGATAAGAAAAGTAGCACTAACCTTGGTTATCGCTACTTTCCTTACGCCTGCTTTTTAGTTTGACTTAGCCATGATATCCAATGGAAGGTGGATATCATGGCTGAGTCTGCCCTGCCCTATCAGCAAGCTATAGTCAAACATTGTGCGATTATCGCTGGATTTACAGTGATAATCGCACATTTGGCAGCCTGCGCCTGGAATTTTATCGCTTTTGAGATAAGTGTTGCTAATAGCACACTATCTCAGCGATATAATTCGGCGATAGCTGGCAAGAATTATTCTAGCGGTAAGTGCGCTTAGCGATAATTATCGCCGGTTGTTGCTGATATGCCCCTAAATCCCCTAGGAAGAGGTTCACACTCCGACCCCCACCACTGATGTTATTCCTCCGTGCCCAGCCCTCCTGGTCCTCCATTTGAGCTGCCATGTCTGCCTGTTGCTTCTTGAGGAGTTGTACCTGCTCTTCTAGCCTCTTCGATGAGGTTTGCAGCTGATTGATGTTAGTTTCAGCCATGGAGACCTTTTCTGAAATTTTATGACGGCCAGCTCTGAAGAGATTCACATCCGTCATTACAGCATCGAATCTGGGTTCAATTGTCCCTTTCAGGTAATTAATGGCTGCCATTATGAACACTTAGCGTCGTTCAGTCGCTGTCTGGGGCCCCCGGCCCCATCCTCGGCACCGCTTACCTGTCCATTTTATTAGTTTGAGCAGTCGCCAATCCCTTGGGCTTCATCGCATACTCCAGGATATGGTTGAATGGGACGGACAGCCAGACCTTGACTCACACACAGACTCGTCCCACTCCCTTGCCGTCAGGGTAACTCTCCCAGTCCTCCCTAGGCATAGTGTATGGATTCAGTCGGTGCCATCCAAAGCCTCTACCTGTGCTACTTATAGAGAGGGGCCCAGTACACCCTCTAAGTGGGTGTCTCAGACGGAGGTGTCCGTTGTTCTTTCAGGTGGCCAGTGGCTGCTCAGATATGGGGTCCCGATCGCCCCCCAAGGCTTCCGTGATCTCCATTTACCAGCGGCTCCTGCTGCAGCGTGCTAATTGTGTCCCTGCATACTAATTTCCCATAGGGGTGAGGGAGGGGCCAGCCTCCTCGCATCTTGCCTCCAGTCTGTTCAAGGTCAGTGAAGGTGGAAGCACTGACCGGTGAGAACCCCTCACTCCCTCCCCACTACTGTCAGAGCCTCACTTCCCCTCGGCCCCTTTCCCATGGTTCCCACTCACTGTGCCACCTGGGCCCTCTCAGGACTCCTCTGTCTTCAGGCACCCGGCAGGCCATCCTCCACTCAAGGCTCTCAGTGCAGCTCACCAGCCTGAATATTCCACCGGGCTCCATCGCCACACAAAGCTTGCACCCAGGCCTCCTCGTACTGGGTTGCGAACCCAGGATCGCGGACCCTCCGTCAGCCACTCCGACTGCACTCGAGGCCTCAATTCTTCTGGTCCAATCGTGGAGCCCGATCCCAGCAGTACCACTCCTCCGATGTGTCTGTGGGGGGAGGAGAAGGCTCACCTTCCCCTCTGGTCTCAGCTGCACTGTCCTCAGGTGTGCACGGCTTCACTGGAGTCCATCACGGATGTTATGGCCCATAGTCTGGCCACACAACCTGGCTCCATAGATATGATCGGCCTCTCGACCAGCAATTAAGGGTAATCCAGTCGCCGCTCTCACATGTAGCCGTCCTCCCAACACCGCCAGTAGGTTATATCGCCAGTAGGAACTGATTAATAAACGGATACATGGGGCTTTTGTATGACCAAAGCATGGAGCTCAGCTAGTGTGCGGCCATCTTGGTCGGCGCTCAAGCCACGTCCCCCCTGCCCATGCCTTAAAATGTTTCTGCTACCAATATTCGGACCAGTCTTGTCCCTTTAGTAAAAGTCCAGTCTGAAATGCCAGGCCAGGGCAGCCGGGCCGCGCCATACAGCAGTAAAAGCAAGCACAGACATTATTAAGGTTACTTACGTCTCATCAGTAAATTACAGCTTGAGTCATACGGATACCGAGCATTAGCTTGCAGGTGTGCAAGAGTGTCGCAATAACCTGGAGGTGCTCCACGGAGACTTGGAGAGGACCAAAAGTGCGATGATGGTTTAGTGACCCTGCCCTCTTTTCTTCCTTTTGATCTATTCCCCTTTTTAAGTCTCGCCTGACCCAGCGCTTGCGCAGGTCTGGCAAGACTTTAAGTAAGGGCTTCAAAAAATGCTACCGCCGGCCACAGCTTGCAGTGCATGTGCGCGGGCGCGCGCTTGAGCAGAGGCGCCATATGGCGTGATTACTGCTGCGTGCGCACCACTCACGCACATGCACTGCAAGCTGTGGCCGGCGGTAGCATTTTTCCCCCGCAATCACTTTCACTTTGGCCCAGCAGTTATTTTCCCTAATGTTTCCAGATATTTTAAGCATGTTCTAAAGAGCTTACAGCGTTTTTAATGGTGTTTTCTCTCATTCATTTATTTGTGCAAACATGTGACAGTGTGAGGGCCATGCTTTAAGATAGGCGAAAACTGGATTCCAATTTTTATTTTGACAAATCACAAATATAACCACCTACGTATGCAATCCATTCATCATTGAGGATGTCATTCAGCAGTTGTCCCCATCATTGAGTTTAACGTTGTAATAAGTCATTAACTAGCATCATGAATATTGTGGCTTTGAAATGTGAAAACACGGATTCAGACTAGATACTTCTTTTCCTTTGTAATTTCTTCCTGTCCACGGCCCCATTTAAAATGTTGGAGTCTCGTGGGAAAGTATGGGGCTGCCCTACGAAATGTATTGCTGTTTTACAGAGATATACCATTGCTGTATGTTTTCCCACTCTGCTGAGAAATGCTGTCACTGGCCCATTAAACAAATTGCTCTCTTGTTGAGAACTGTGCTTAAAGTCCGATTACCTGCATATTGCATTCCCGCTCAGAAGTCGAAGTGGGGTTCAGAGGTTTTTGGGGGTGGATTTCCCCTTCACAGCATGTCAACCCTTTCTCACACCTTAAAAATGGATGCTTTACCCCCCACGCTTGCAAAATTGTAAAGGGCCACACTTAACTCATTCACACCCATGAACCTTAGGACAATACCTACTGTCAACATTGAAGCCTATGTCTGTTCAAATGTGGTCCAACATATGGTCTATAGCTGCTGAGGTGTCTATAAGTACCCAACATTAAGAAAACACTGACAGATTATTACTAGATGGTGTTTTACTCCATCCAGACTAAAGGTGCTGTTTGGTGGCTCTGACCTGTGTTGCAAGTAATTCCATATGTGGCAGTTCTGCGTTTACATTCAGTATGATTGGAAAGCCCTGGAGCTGTGGAATGTTAATAATTTGCCAAGTAAGGTGCGGGAAACCCCCTTGTTAAGGGTAAAAGCAGCAGCAATTCCAACACGCATTGGCATAGCCAATAGGTCTCGCCTTTGGGACCTTATACGTTTTTAGCCATTCAACAGTTGATGTTGTTGCACCAAGGATATTGTACTGCATAACTAAATACTTATAAGGCGCCTAAAGCGAGACCTATTGGCTATGCCAATGCTTGTTTTGAGCTGGTTTCACTGCTTTCGCCTTTCATAACCATTTCATATTGAAGAGTGACTCTTCCTAAGGCACCCACAGAAGATAGCGCCCGTCAGTGGCTATCATGTGAATATGGTGACTTGCACGTAAGGAGAATTTGGAAGCCCTTGGAGCTCAACCTCCTTGGTTCTCACTACTTCACAGTTACTTTATGTTTTGGTTTGTTCATGGATGGGTTGGTTGAGTGGAGGGATTGTTGCTCTGGTTGTGGATTATATTCTGATGTCTAGCCTCTGACACTCCTCCCTACCCTCTCGTGAAGATGTTCCCACCCCGATGTGAGTGCCAGCTATGACCTGGAACCGCTAGGGTAATAGGTCCTCTGATAGTGATCGGTGAAGTTCCTCCCAGATTGAAACCTGAATTGTGCTCTGATCATGCTGGAGCTCTGATCTTTCAACAATGTCATGATTACCGTACAGGAAATGAAGGGGTTGGTGTGGAGATGTAGGATATTGGGTTCTGTAACCCCCATGGTGTAAATGTATAAATTGCAAAAAGGGGCAGGTTGAAGAATCTAATTTCCTTAAAAGGAATGTCTGGGGCATGGCATAACTGCCAAAAAGGAATAGAGTGCTAGCATTACGAGCACAGGGGAACTCACTATATCTTTTAACAGAAAGGACCCCGGATTGCGTCACGGGGTCATATTGTGTCTGTCTGTAATACAACTGGTGCTCATGTAAAACACTTTTGATACCTTCGGGTCTAGTTCACGCTATATAAAACTCCCAAAAAATAAATGAAATATTAGTGAGTTTTTTGGCGACGGTAGCTTTCTCTGTTCCTCTTATGCCCAAGGACTGCTGATATGGGTAAAACCAGAAGTTATATGTAACAGGTGAGAAATAGGGTCCGAGGGAAACACCCGACCAACCTAGACAAGTCCCCCACTAATTATGTATAAACAAAGAGGTCCAGGGGTCAGAAAAACAGAGAGACAGAAGTCAATCAAGAAAAAAATATGAAAACCTGTGTAATACAAAAATCACTATCTGGACAAGAAAGTCCTCATAAAGAGGACATAATCCCATCACCCACCGTGGTGGCATGCTTCATCATATGGGATCTCCTCTTAACCACACCTGGTGTGATTAAGGAGCTACTACTCCCAGCGTATGTCTAAGGGAGGAGCTCACGGATGTTTTAAACTATACAGGAAGAACTAGATCTCCTAAAGATCAATGAAGCTAGCCTAGGTAAGTTGAAAAAATGGAGTGCAGTGTAAGAAAAAAGTTATATAAAATTGACTACAGGGAGAAAAATGATTTAATAAGGATCTCCCGGTGCCAACAGTAAAAGAACAGTAGTGGCGCGGTCTAAACGAAATTGCGAGCGCGCATACAAGAAACCAAACAAAGGTCTACATGTTTCAGCCAATACAGATCAAAGGATTATGATCATGGCTTTCTTCAGGACCATACATAAACTACTGCAGTTAAATCTTAGTGCCTAAATCACTGACACGTGTAGTTGTCAAAAAAGTATATTAAACCAGAACGATACAACCAACTGTGTACCTTTGATCTGTATTGGCTAAAACATGTAGACCTTTGTTTGGTTTATTTTATGCGCGCTCGCAATATCGTTTAGACCGCGCCACTACTGTTCTTTTACTGTTGGCACCGGGAGATCCTTATTAAATCATTTGTCTCCCTGTAGTCAATTATATCACTTTTTTCATACACTGCACTCCATTTTTTCACCTTACCTAGGCTGGCTTCATTGATCTTTAGGAGATCTAGTTCTTCCTGTATAGTTTAAAAGATCCGCAAGCTCCTCCCTTTGACATACGCTGGGAGTAGTAGCTCCTTAATCACACCAGGTGTGGTTAAGAGAAGATCCCATATGATGAAGCATGCCACCACGGTGGGTGATGGGATTATGTCCTCTTTATGAGGACTTTCTTGTCCAGATAGTGATTTTTGTATTACACAGGTTTTCATATTTTTTTCTTGATTGACTTCTGTCTCTCTGTTGTTCTAAAACCAGAAGTACCATTAAAAAACATTTAAGCTCATAAGGAGTATGGAGTGGTGGATGAACGCTTTGATGGTACATCATGATAGTATATGTCCGATGGAGTGGACGTCCTACATAGGACATGCGGGTGACTAGTGAGAGACTCTGATCCAACCACACCGTGGGGCAACGACTTTGACTGTGTTGCACATTTTTCGCTTCGTAGTTATTTGTACCTCTGACTTCAGCGGTTGGTGAAAGTCAGAACTGAAAGACTGGAAAACACACTAGGGGCTCTGTGATGTGAGGTGTGAGACTCACCCCCTTGACCATGAAGACTTAGTCTACTCACCAGTCCACAAAGTCTACGCAAGACTGGGCATGTTTTTGATTAAATCAAGAATGGTTAGCCTGGTCATAAATACTGATTTTTTGAGGGATGACACTTTCTGACCATATATACCCCTCTATTGCTATCCATGCAGTGAGGCAAACTGCCATGTGTATTCTTTATTTGAGCTTACAGGTGTCTGTGTTGCATGATCTGGCCTTCCGGGTTAACGACCAGGAACACTATCAAAGATTATGTTGAGCACAATGAAGGCTGAACTGATGATATGGGTGTGCAGCGAGAGGAATTAGGCAGCAATTAGAGGAGCATGTATGAGTGAGGTAACATGTAAGAAAGGGGTACTATTGATATACCTGACAGTACTCATCAGTAACATACATGCCATGTCAGGAGACTCTGACCTGGTGTAGACCAGGGCCAAACATGAACTGCTTATGGAAAGATTGAGGTGCCTTGACTTATCCTCCATCTGGCCAGGTAGCATGTTGCAGGATGTAGGGGTGGGAAAATGCTGGCATGGCATTAATGAGCAGACTCAGCCAGGCTAGAGTTGACTGCTTTAATAGGGAAGGAAAGGACCCTGATCTGTAATCAGGCCGAGCTTACCCTAATCTTTGTTTAGTACTATTGTCTTCCTCTGTGGAAACCACCAATTCCATACGCAGACCAACAGATTGATTTTTTGATGGATGCGCACCTTTCAGAATTGCCTCCTGAGCAGAAGGAGATTAGAAGACTCCTGGTTCATGCAGGCCTACGGCAGAGGTATATGGTTGTGTGTATGTAACAGCTTATGCCACAACTTCTTGAGCTGTATAATTCAGCAATCGCTAGGGGTGAATCTTCCCACAGTGTGTGAGATGATAGTAGTGATAGCCCCTAAACTTGACAAGGACATCATGAGAAGGACCTCGTACCCATGCTGCATATAGACAATAAACCTCTCTGCAAACATTTGGCCAGCAGGATGATCCCAATTCTTGTGGCACTAGTACACCTGGACCACAACAGGTTTTTCCTGGATCATGGTATCTCCCCAAACCTTAGACACTTTTGTTCCACTTTATAATGAGCATTCCATCACATAGGCTTTTCCCTTTCATAGCATCCCTAAATATTGAGAATGCCATTGACATGCTTGGATGGAGATACCCAGGGCTGGTTTTCAGCACTATGAATTTGGGCTAGAGATGTGGAGCTGGATAGTTGTTACGCGCGGGGACCCAGTCACAAATGTCCTCAAGGGGTGGGTGATATCATCCTAACGGCAGGTTGAGCATGCTCCCTGTGGCACGCACTTGCTGTTTATTTGGCCATGAGGCTCATGGTCTATTATTTCCATACCATGGGGTTCAGCAGAGGGTTGAATCGCGTGGAAGTACAGCATGCATCCTGCTATCTGTGGATGACATGCTGATTCATAATAATAACATAGCAATATTCATCTCCCTAGACATGAAGAGGGAGGGTCCTTTTGACCTCCTCTTTGCCCTTCAAGTTAATTCGAGTAAGTCATGTTTGCTCCCAGTGAGTGCAATATTGGCTTCCCATGCTGATGGGATATTTCCTGACCTTCTGTAGTAGCCTCAGCTGCGTTTATATTTCTAAGAGTTTGGGTGTGTCAGAAAAATGAGGGAATAATAGCTGGGAACATACTAAGGATGAGTAGCTCCCCGGAATACGGCAGTCGCCTTAGGGCAGGAATTCCATTCTCTGTGGTGTCCTGGACCAAAATGCTGATTCTATAGCACCTGAGGCATAATGTTTTTTTTAAGGATCTTGTGGTTCTTACCCACACATTTTTTGTGATCTAGTCTTGAGCTTCAAGGACAGTACAAACGGAGTCACACTGGATAAGCTCCGACTCCCAGTGCCTGAGGGAGGGCTCGGTGCCTGACTTTTTGATATATAACTTAGTTGTGCACCTAAATATGTGGGGGCATATTATCAAGGGGCCACAATAAAATTATCGCCGCTTTAGCGTCCGTTTTCAGTCAAAAAGCGGCGATAATTTTATCGCAATATTAACAAGGACACGCTAGCGCGTATTTCTGTGATTTAGCACCTGCTTTGCATCGCATCGTTAATGAGATGCAAAGTAGGCGTGCCTCAAAAGACTACATGGGGAAATATCACGAAGGCAGCTTCGCGATATTTACAACAATGCCCCGGCCGGCGTAGCAATAAACAAAATTGCGCTAACCGGCCATTAACGCTGCATTTTAATGTCTGCTAAAATCCAGTGTTACGCATACTTTGCATGGGAGGTGGAATGTGGGGTTACGACCACAGGGTCGTATCAGCAAGGTCATCGCTGTTTAGCAGGGAACATCGCTGGTTTTCCAGCGATGTTGGGACATTTCCCTGCTATCGCTGGAATTTTCATCGCCAATGCGCTAAGCATTTTAAATACAGCGCTAGCTTGGCGATGAATTCCAGCGATAGCCGGCGAGAGGTAAACTTGCGCTAGGCGCGGCCAGCGATAATTTATCGCTGCCGCTTGTTAATATGCCCCGTGGTGAGATGGCTGGCAGATAAGAACACTTATGAGACAGGATTACTGGAGCAGGATCTATTACCAATGTCCCCAATGGAAAACCTGTTTGGAAGGTCCTGTCTAGTCCTAAAATTTTCCATACTGCTATAGTGGTGCACCACCGTGGGACGCAGAGTCGGAAGAGGAAAGAAATGCTTCCTACATATTCTCCGATTTACTTGCTCTCTTTATTTGTAGAGGTAGCTTTGAACATCAACAAGTCAGTATGTCCCATGCTCGGATCTCCTCTGATGGGGACCTATGTATCTAAGGTACCATGCACAGGTTTGATGGCTTTAGATTATTGCAAGATGTCCCTACCAGACAATTTCTAGGATTTATGGGCTCCTGACAAGGGTAGAAGGACTGTGGAATGGTGGATACTGTCAAGTATTGCAGACCTTAGTGACTTTGCATAATGGTAGGAAGCAGTCACATTACCGTATAGGGAAATGCCAGGGGTGCATAAGGTTCCACCAAGTAGAGTTTGGGAAGCGTGTCTGCAGCTGTCAGATGAAGAGTGGGGCAAAATGGTGCACAATTCTGCAGTGATGTCTTGCAATACCAGCTTTAAACCCCGGTAGATTCACCGGATCCATTGCATGTCCCTCCCATTGACTCACAGAATTCATACGTCCCGTTCAGGATGTTATTTTACATGTAGATCTGAGGGCGCAAATGTTTCACATATGGAGCCATATTATCAAAAACGGTGATAACATTATCGCCGGTTTAGCGGCAGGAAACTGCCGCTAAAGCGGCGATAAGGTGCTTGATAATATGCCCTTGTGAATTCCAATAGAAGCCCAGTTTTGAGGTCCCTGACACCAGAACCTTGGCTTCTATTAGAATTCTTCAGGGCGTATTATCAAGCCTCTTATCGCCGCTTTAGTGGCAGTTTCCTGCCGCTAAACCAGCGATAATGTTATCGCCGTTCTTGATAATATGGCCCTATGTGTGGGGGCCCTACGATCCAACCCTTCTTGGGGCAGAAGAAGTTTCTTCTCTTTTGGGCAGGACACTTTAACTTCAACTGAGGCATGCTGATTTGGCCTTTCTGAATGCTCCAAGTGGCTACAATAGGGGTGTAGATTTGTGGACATTGTTTTCGCAGTGAAAATAACACACAGGATTGCCATGGCCTGGAAGTCTGAGCCTGCTCCCAAGTGGTAGTCCATGGTGGTGGATTGGAAATGAGTTATCGAGGAAGAGGATACAGATTTGAAAGCTGTTGGCCTCCAAATGGGTGCGGGGTACTCCAAATGGAGAGCAGTGACACTGAACTAAAGTAGTGAGCTATAGTGATTAAACTCAATAGACGCATAGGTGATCAGTGTCAGACTAGCCTATAGGGCAATCACACAGTACCCAATGGGCTGGCCTGAAAGATCAGTGTGTGGACTTTTTTAGCAGTTTATGGGCCTGTTTTGTGGCCAGGTGGCCGGTTTTTATTGTTGATTTCCCTTACATTACCACAACCATTGCCTTCAACAAGCACAAATGCATGCAGTCTGCCATACCTTGAAAAAAACCATACAGCCTGTCTTACCAAGTTCAAACATGGACTGATTTGCACATGTGGGACACACTTATAGCTGTCTGGTTCAATAATGGAGGCCACTTTTATTTTGGTGCCCAGGCCAATTTTTTTACCTAGTCCAACTCTGCAGATGATAGCCCTATATGCATGGGCGTCTATTCACCAAAAGGCCAGGGGTAGCAGAAGTGACATCACATACCCTTTGGTCTTAATGACATCACAGGAAGTGATATCATATGACTCTTGACCCTGATTTGTTCCAGGAAGGCATGTTACATGATTCTAACATCACAACACATGATTTCGCTGAAGTACCGTAATAACTGCATGATTAGTATGAGAGAATAACATAGACAAATATCCATTTTGGATACCACCTATCTTATGGTGCTGACTTGACCTTTGAAAGTTTTGGGGCAAAATACAATTACAATAATACTTGCCCTAAATTATAGTGAGCAAGCAAAGCGAGTAATCCAGACCTTTTCTCGGAGGTTCCACACCTGAGAAAAATTTGATAAGAATAGGCAAAATCATTCTTTTTAAAGCACAATTTTCACATAAATTTGTTAAAATTGCCATCGGTGCTAGAAGGTCCCTCATTAAATATTCAAATCCTTTCATAGTGTGCAAAGCCAATGAAGCCTGATGTTTCCCAGGAGCTAACCCAATTGTTTTCAAAATGTGGTATGGGTTCCCCCATATCTCAAAAATGACCTTCATTGTACCTGGACCAGAATTATGTTATGAAAAATTACAAAACATGCTAATGTCAGAATTTTGCAATTAATGCCATCCATATACCATAGACGAACCTTATGTTGAAAATTTCCTCCGTTTGTCTGGGCCAGAATTTTGTCATGGTTGCCACACTCCCATAAGCCAGGTTGTCCACCTTTATATCAAGAATTGCCTCTGTTGTACAAATACCAGCATTCTGCCACTGGTGTCCCAATGCCAAGAATTTCCTCAAGTATGACACTATTTTTCAATATGCCATGAATTAACTCTAGTATCTCAGTACTAGTACTTTACCACTCATCCCCCTTATGGCAAGAATTACCCAGAGTGTGCAAGTGGTTGTATTTTGTCACAGGTGTCTGCCATGGTAAGAAGTGTTGCAAATATGCCAAATATGCCAGGATCTGTATTTTGCCCAGGGTGTCTCTATAAGACAATAATTACCTTTAGTATGCCAGGGTCAACACCTAACTTGCAAACATCACATCACATTTGCGCTCTCACTCGCATTCACTCACACTCTCATTGTTTCACTAACTCGCTCACTCACACTCATTCATTCTCACACTTACATCCACTTACACTCATTCTTATGCATTCTC
This sequence comes from Triturus cristatus, assembly GCF_964204655.1. Taxonomy (NCBI): domain Eukaryota; kingdom Metazoa; phylum Chordata; class Amphibia; order Caudata; family Salamandridae; genus Triturus; species Triturus cristatus. The sequence continues at coordinate 406,069,955 of NC_140584.1, forward strand.
ACTCACTTGCAGTCACTCGTAAACTCACACGTTCTCACTCATTCATACTTACTGAGACTCAGGGCCAGAATTACTAAAGTTTTGCACCAGGATTGCATCACTTTTGTGATGCAAACATAGCACAAAGTGTCAGGGAAGGGATTTCTATCCAACACAAATCAAGATTTAGGTTGGGTAATATCCCAAAGTAATACAATGTCATGATGTGCACTGCTTTGCTATATTTTGCGGGGGTGTTCCAGGGGTTTTGACACAAATCTCTATGTACAAACATTGGTAGAAATTTGCACAAAAATCTTACGCCTCCTTGAGGCAGGCGTAATGAGGAGAAATGTTTTTTATTTTACTTAGTTTTTCCAAGTTTGCATGTGTGATGCATTGTACAGCATACATACAAAGTGGGAAAAGCCTTAAAGCATAGTTTTTGTACAGGAATGTTTCAGAGAACACACTCACACTAGCACTATGGCACAAGGGTGTGTACTTTGGAGCATGGCTGCCAAAAGTGCACCAGCGTTTGGGGAGACAACAAATGTGCCATATTTTGATAGATATGTCACACTTTTTCCCCTCTTCCTTTGATGCAAGGCAGCACAGCAACTTTGGTGCAGAGTTGCCTTTCGTCAAAGAAAAACAAATGTGGGCCTCCATTTCACACAGTCTCTCACAATCTCACTGCACTACATGTCACTGACTCTCACTAAAGATGCACTCACTCACACATACGCATGCTCTCTCACTTAACATACTCTCACTCACAAGCACGTACACAACATATATTTAAAACCATTTTTAATTGCCAGCGCTGCCCCAAAAGGTCCCAGGTGTGCTCCATTTTTTATCACACTAATAGTGAATAACATAAGATTATTCACTATTAGAATAATTAAAAGTGTACAGAAAATAAAGAATGCAGGATTTCTTGGCACCGATTTTGCCACCTCTGGGGCTAGGGGTCGCAAAGACAGTGCCAGGGATCGCAAGGGGCAAGCCAGGTGCCGCTGCTGTGCCCCTGGCAACCCCTAAATGACGTCCATGTCTATATGAAGGATTGCTAGCTGGTCTAGACCTAAGGCAAGAGGTGCCACAATATTCAATTGACGCGTCTGGCTGGCCATAGGAGTGTTGATAGTGCACCAGGAACCTGGAAGATATTGGTATCACGTCACCGAAAGAGGGATCTGGTTACAACATCGCGAGCAGAAGTGAATATAGGAAGGAAGTGGACGCCATGAATAGGAGTTCCGGGTGTGTGAAACAGGTGTGGCAAATAAGTGACTAGAATGTGTCGACTCCCTGCAGATTGTAACACTGTACACACTTGTATGAGTAATGTACAGCGGCTTTGAGAACGCGATGATTGAAGAATCTCTTATTTGTGCTTTGATGTCTTTTCTTTGTGTCTGAAATACAATAAAATGTGTGTAAAAGAGATATTTACCTAGTGTGCAGACTTAAGGCAACACATTTATAAACATGACTATGATTTCAACAGTTAATTTAAAACCAACATGGATGAAAGGAGAACCAACTGTATCTGGATATATTTTACAAAATAGACATAATTTTTATTGCTGATAATATAAGAAAATTAATTTCATTAAAAAAGACAAGGTCCCATACAAACTCAATCATTCATCTTCATTTATACTTCAAAGAAACTAGTGTACATAAAAAATTGCAACTTTTCTACATTTCAGATAAATGCAATGATAACAATTTCAATGTTTGTGACGAAAAGGCAGTGTGGCACACAAGTAATAATCTCTTGCGTTCGACAGGCGTTTTGGCACTGAGCTGTGCCTTCGTCAGGAAAATGGGCTGCAGTAGATCAAGATTGGTTTCTTATAACTATTTATTTGGCGATTTCAGCGATCCTTTGCGATGTTGATGGCTGTAAGGCACTTCTTGACTGATAGTCAAAGCTAAAAGTATACTGAGTTATAAATATGCTGGAACAAGGTGTTGATCTGCAGTTTATATTTTCTTTAACTTTATGTCCCTGATCACGGACCGGCTTGGCTTCCAGTGAAGAAGATGTCCTTTATGTGAATTCTGATATGTGTGTCCAAAAATGCACTCATTTATTTGTGTCAACTTCTGTTGCCAGATGGAGGGGTCTTCCGCACGCTGCTGAAAAGCAGTGAGGCGACGCTCCTCCGCCTTAGTGGAGGAGCCGCCACTGGGTGTTGATGCGATAGTGTAGCTGCTCTTACTATGCATGGAATGGATCGAAGCAAAGTGAGACATAATTGCACGTGCCAACCATTGATTGGGGAAATATGGTTTGTGTCCAAGACATGCTTGCACAATGTCATTGCAAACATTTGGAAAGGCATCTGGCATTATGGTGCCTTGAATAACATTGCAGTGAATAGGTTAAAATTAGCTGGTGTTCGTGCCTTTAAAATTCTGAGAGTGAAAGTGGTTAAAATAGTCTCTTATTTTCTTTACTGCAAACATTGCATCAGATATATTTCAGGCTGACAATAGACTAGTAATATTTGATTACTTATCCCTTTTCTTCTTCCTTTTCTCTATAATTATGTTTTTACCTCCTTTCATTAATTTCCCAATGCATTTCAATGGGTGCTTATCTATTGCAGAGTTATAGGCGTTATACATGTTGTATAGAACAAGTAAAATATACTTAGTGGAATCTCACAAGTCTTGCAAAAAATTCAATGTGAGAAATGTTCAATATTACCTTCTTGAAGACCGAAGTAATTTCATGGTAATGATATGTACATTTGCCAAGATCAGGGGATGCTCTCCTGATGGAGCGGAGGAGTGTCGTTCCACTTAAATGCCACCCAAAGCACCCCAAGATGAAAAATAAAATGCTAATTTATTACTATTTTATTTTTCATCGTACTGTCCTGAACTGAGCGTCAGGACGGGGCTGGGCTGCTGAGTCACAGCAGGGAGGAGTGGTGGGCAGAGGGCTGCCTTTGCACTGTTTATAGTGTGCATGTCTCTTTTGCCGGCCACCTAGACATGCGCAATTTAAACCTCTCAAGTAAGTGCAGGCCTCTAGTGTGCTGTGGAGCGCCGAGCGAGGCCACTCCTTCTAATGAGGGCGCTGCTCACATGTTGCATGAAAGCAGCACCAGGATTGGGCAAGGAAGTTTGCTTGTGCCCGCAGCCCCACACTCGAGAACGAAGAGGTCTTGCGTGTAGGATGTGTAAGGTAAGTGTTTATTTTTTAAATTTTATTTGCCTGCTCCCGCCCCCCCAGGCGCCTGAATCTCCCCACACCCCTTAGATGCCAGCCGCCACTGGCCAAGAGTACGGTTTTTGAGGAATAAGAACGATTTGACTCATTCTGAACCTGATATCCAATCCTTTCTTTACTTTCTACACTTTCTTTACCAGACATTCTTGACCGGGCCTTGGAGTAAGCCCACTAATAGTTCAGACTATCGTTTTCAAGTGGATGTGGTCCAGCTAGCTGGTCAGGTACATATATTCACTGTCCACATGCATGTTTTGGAAGTATATTTCTAATTTCCCTAAAGAAACAATAAAGCACAATTTAAAAATAATGAACAACTTTAGCACTGTATTATAGAGTAAAATTAGCTTTTAAAAAAAAGTTAATAAATTAGCAATTCCTAATGTCTAAAATAGTTGGAAATAGGGTTTAGCAACACTGGAAGACAATTGTCAACTTCGATCTTCATATACCCCGGTTACCTGGCAGGGAATTTGAGCCTTGCTCTTTACATCTCTGGCTTAGTACAGCCCTTGAAAGTCCTCTATAGCACTGATCTTTAGTCCAATCACAGGTCACCTTTAGAATTTTTGAAAATACCATAGAGTTGCACAGGTTTTAGTAATGGCCACCATGAGAATGCCTATCAAATTATATCAAATGAGTAACATTTGATACACTCACTATGATAAATCTACCCCTAAGTATATGAAGCATGAGATGCTGGTGACAAGAGAAGACACACCTCACCCTCCAAGAGTCAGTCAGTCATTTCATGCCATTCTTGTAAGTCTTCTTGTAACTTTTCATCTTTCTGGATGCAAAAAGCAGTCATATATCATTATACAGTCCAATATAATTGATTTTTACAGAAGCTACAACACAAGTTATCCCTATATTCCTTTCAGAGTAGACGAGTCAAAAACTGATCTTGGAGTAGCCCAGGCATCCGATGTGTTTTGCGATGTTTCGTTCACCCCTTCTTTAGGGCTGTAAAACAAAATCAAAAGACAAACATACATTACATTGACATTAGAGAAGCCCGAAACAATCACATCACAGAATGCTGCTAATATGGCATTGTGTTTTACATTGAATTGACAACATACTGTGACTAATCTGAATATATTGCATTGTACTATGTGTTGAATTTTTTCTGAGATTTCTAGTTGTACTTCTATTGATGGTACTTTAATTATATTCTTGTGTTTGTAATGCAATGTGATTGTATCAAATGTATGTTATTTGTGAATTGTTTTTTCTCCAACCATGAAATTATCATAGTTTTTGATTCAACATGAACAAAATATATGAGGCACAAGGCAGAAATGTCAATTCTTTATGGTTATGAATGAATGAACATGAATACATTTTTGTAGGGTTAAAATCTTGTTACATTAAATGTCTTTGTTGTTGATGATGAGTTACTCCGTAATATGTAAACTTTGCATATACCCTTTCTGACTGTCGAATGGATATTTGTCTTGTGCTGTCGTTAAACAGCCCTGAAGGCGCCGCCCCGCGTAACAAGTGTCAGCGGTCTACGCTACGCCAAGGTCAGTTTTTAGCTGATTATAAGGATAATTCTTATTGTAGCTTCTGTGAAAATCAATTAAATTGAAGTGTACAGTGATAGTATATATTGTTTTCATCTTTTTTGGTAAATAAGATTGTTTTGACAAGTTTGGAGAGTTAAGAGTTGGTGATTAAAATGACTCCCCAAAAATGGTACTGCCTGAAGGGATTAGAGTGTGAATGTTTAATTGCATGAGGCGGTTATTAGCTCAGCCTGGATTTGTAGTGCCCCTAACTTGAAGTGTGGAAGGGCATCGATTGAGCACGATCACGAACGGTGTGAATTGAGTGCAATCCCAGATAAAAATAGATATGCTATAGGAAATTCCTTCAGCTGAGCTCAATCAAAATATATTGAATATTTCAAAACGGCAGTAAGGGTATTTTTTAATTTCAATTTATGATCATCACCGGTCCTTACAATGTGAGTTTACCTACAAATGTGTTTATAATAGCACTTACCAATGAAATGATAAAACGAAGAGCCATACTACATTTTAAGTAACAGGAGATAAGTACTGTAGCAGAAGCAGCAAGGAAAGCATGCAGTGTAAAATCATTTTATGTTATGTTATGTTGTGTTGTGGAAGCAGGTCAAAGAAATGTATATCTACACTCCTTCGCCCCACATCTGACACTTATGGCAATTTGGAAATAAAAAAGCTATCCTTTAAAAAGGGGCTGTGAGACTGGGCTCCATTAGCAGGCGTCAGTCAATGCAAACATGTAAACTCGAAGGGGCTTATTTACAAGCCCATTGCGTAGCCAGTGCGTCACTTTTTTTGACACACCGATGGCACAATGTGCCTGCCCATATTTCCAAGGCCACGTAAGGTCAGCCTGCATGACTTTTCATAGCTTGTAAATGTGGGCCCCTTCATGCATTACTCTGTGTGAAAGGGGCATTCCCTGCGTGTTGCTGTGAGTGTTCCCTCGCAACATCCATGAAATTTGACGCATTCCCAGATTTACAACATTTTGTAAAACTGAAAATATGTCAGAATCCTACGCCTCCCCAGGAGAGGCGTAGGAATGGTTACACGAGGAGAAATACTTTTATTTCTCCTTGTTTTTTCCTCTTTCTAGAAAGAGGAAAATGGCATTAATGATTGTTTTTGTGCAGAGAGGTGTCCCTTTCTACACAAAAACAATAATTCCCGTAATACAAGCACCCTTGCAAATTGACGCAAAGGTGACTGCACTGGCGCATGGCAGCCAATTGTGCGCCAGCACAGGGGAAAGCATGGGGATGTATCATATTGTAGTCAATACGACGCATACCTGTGCCTTTAAAATAACGTACATCGGCACAGCAAAATGGCTTGTGGTGCCGTGCTGCGTCATTTTCTTGCAGATGAGGCCTGAGATGTCTAGAGCACTTGCAATGTCCATCTTGCAGCCTAAGTTGCTGACTTCAGAACCTGGAAGACTTTAGTTAGTTTCAGCATTTTGATCAAGGCACATACTAGGCAAATCACAATCACGTTACCGCAGTGCCTTGAGTCCCTAGTGGGTGATTAGGCATGCTTAACAAATACTGATTGATTGATTGATTGATTGATTGATTGATTGATTGATGTACCTGCCTGCACAGTGAGCAGTGAGCTGTAAATCTAGGTAAGGTAAACATCTCAAATTCAAAGTACAGTAACTTAGGAAGTACATTCCAGTCATATGTTGCCACCTCAATGTATCTTCCTGTCACATGCTAATTTCTGTACTGTTCCACGAATGACACTTCATGTTTTAGGAATTATTCTTGTTATAAAAATATTATTTGTAAAGCATTTCACATATCCTTGGCTCTGGGCCTCTTCTATATCAAATATCTATTTAATAATCACTCAGCCAACAAAAAGCAAACAAGGAAGTGACCAGTCCCCAACTTCTCCCTTGCCTCAGATACTCCACTGTTGCAGCAAAGGGAGAGTATTGGGGGTTTTTGTTTTGCACAAGGCTCTGGAATTCATTTCCTTTAGCACACAACCAGTTTTGTTGACTTTTAAAAATGTTTAAAAAAGACCCTTTAAGCTGACAGTGCTTGTTCACTTGTGTCCTCTACACCCTGTTTGCTTTTGATTACCCTCTGGCAAGAATATAACAAGCTTACATAACAGCATAACCACAACACCATATATATCACTTGTATAGGTGCTTTCATTGCACAACAGGCAGTCCTTTCAAAGCCCACATCTCATATGGAAAATATTTCACAGGCCCCTATGAAGTTTAGATTTCAAAATCATAGTCACAGCTCCATACCATTCTTTCCAGCTTTACCATTGTTTACTCAACACTGTGTTTTACAACAGGTAAACATACCCTGATCATTAAAATTCCAATTAGTGGCCATTGTTAGCTACATCTTGCAGAGAACTGCTTCAGCACTCTCACCCTTCTACAGACAGCGTGTGGTTTTTTAGGTCTCGCCTAGCGACGCAGCGCATGCACTGCTCGCCTTGGTGAGATCTATTGTCGTCAGTTTCTTTGGCGAAGGGGGACAGGACATGTGCACGCGTACGGACAGGAGATGTGCACTCCGTACACGTGCACATCTCCTGTCCCTGCATAGGGCTGGCGTTTTAACACAGCGCGCGCATGGCGCGCTTTCACTTTCCCTCCTTCCCTCCCTCCCCCTGTCGGCTTCTGAGACGAGGTTTGCGTTGGACCCAGAGGATGAAACGACCAGCAATCAGCACACAGACGATTACCAAAGCAGCAACACAGGCAGCAGAATGGCCGCTCTCCCTTGCAGAGAGATGGCCCGGGATCCTTCCTCTTGGATCTCCCAAACTTTCCCGATCTCTCAAAGGCGGATATTAATGGCCAAAATCCAAACATACAGGTAACCCCTCTCTTTCTAATCATGGCCTGTTTGTCTTGCACCATGCTGATTTTATTCATAAATGAAGGATGGCACAGCCGACCATTTGAGGATTATTTAAAAAGAATTCCACCGCTACATTGAACATCTGGAAAACTTGTTACTTCCTAAACTACTGCACTCTCGTGTGATTTCACTTAAGGCATAATTGTATTGATACGTCTTGTGCAGTGGAGGTGAAGATAAGCAAGGGAGGTAAAGAGATCAGTGTGTGTGTGTGTGACTGTGTGTGTGGGCATGCATGCACAGTTCATTGTAATTTGCAGCACATGATTCTGAAAGTCAGTTTCCATATAGCATGTGCTTTTCAGGTCAGGTCGCATTCTCTCTCACACTAGTTTCCCATTCACACTTTTTGGTATGATGTGCATTTTGTGCTCTAGAATGTGATATGCCGTGATGTGTTAATGTGCGTTCTCTTATGTGGTTGGTAATTGTATAGTTCAGCTTCGCTGTTCGTATGGCCACTTGATGCTGTGGACTGCCAGGATTGTGCATGGCTGTGTGTGTCTGAACTCAGTGAATGGTGTCTTGTTGCATGCTGTACGAATGAAGCACCATGAGGTTGTGAGAGGTGGTTGATGCACTTGTGTTGCATGGAGTATTGGTATTAGTATGTGTATTGTCTGCAGTGTGTGTGTATACACCTGGGACGTATCATATACTGTGACCTTGTAAAAAAATTGTTTTGCACACAACCATTTTTCACAAACTGACACATTTCTTTGATTTGTACACACATCAGTTGGGGAACATGCTACCGCCCTCTACTGTGATTCATGCAGATGCATATTGCATGTTTCTTCAGTTAATTCCAGCTTTAAGAAGTTGTTACTATCTGAGAAATGAATGCAAAAACAGGTCCTGCATGAATTCAAAGCACTACTTTTTTGTCATATTCTCAGTCAAGAGCAACTTATAAAATGTCACTAGCTGATGAAAAATGCAATAACTGCTTCTGCGCTAATCGCTCTCCCTTAGGGCTCTCTTTTTCTGATTTCCTCTCTCCCTCTATCCCTCTCTTCCATTCACTCGACTTCTTCTTGCACCTGCTTGTCGTTTAGAAATGCAAGTATTTCCAGGGTGTGGATAGAAAAGAAGACGTGACACAGGAGCCTAGATACCCTGTGTATGGTGTGTGTTTTGCAACAGAGACCAAGTTTTACCTCTTGCGGAGGGACGGGTGGCATCTGCTTGACAGGCGGTGGTAGCAAAGAGCTCAAGTAGTGTTTCTGGAGTGGCCATAAATGATTGTGAAGTTTTTGTCTGGGGAAAGGAAGGGGAAGAGATAGGTAGGGGTGCCTACATTGAGAGTGGGATTGAAGGGAAATGCCAGGTGCTGTAGCAGGAGACAGTTGTTGTGTGTTGGAACCACACCATTGTCCTCACTGAATACAGTGATTCCTAAGTGATTAATTCATCAATCATTGTACATTGAGCTCAACCACTCATTTTTCATTGGTTGTAGTCATGAGCCAGCACTATTTTATTGACTTATTGCACATGAAACTATGAAGAAACGCCCCACACTTGCAACCAGCTCCCCCACAGCGTAATGTGCTACCTCTCCACCAGAGTACCTTGTCCCCTCTTCAGTGCTATGAAATGCTGAAAAATGCAATTCCAATGCATACTGATCATTTTGAATACAGTTTTGCAGTGCCTGCATAAGCGTGATACAGAGTCTATCAAGTAACCTTTATTGATTCTACCATTGCTTTTCTCCATTTATACTTATGTAAATGAAGGTACGAAGGAGGTGGTTGCATAACCAGTGCCATAAATAGGATGAAAAAGATGGGGGGGCTCTCTAAAAGGGACATGACCAAAGAAGCGTTACTAGGGATCCTTTACATGAGGCATGGCCTATGCAATCAAGGCTGTTCCCTAATCTATTGACAGAGCCATTACTATTGTGAGATTCTGAAAACTTATGTGGGGGAGGTGTCTTTCTGTGTGCCTCAGTCACTCCTGCTCTCCCCTTTACATCATATCTCACGTCATCTGGCTTTATTGGTGTTCTCTCTCTCTCCTGCACTTTCATCTCCCCCACCTCAACACACTCACACCACCACTATCCCTCCCTACCTGTAAATACACACATCATTCCGTACACAGCTCCGACACCCCAACTACCCACATCATCAGGGAGACCTCTCGGTCGTAAATTCAAATATTAGAGTAGACGAAAATTAAACACGGATCACAAAAAACAGCCCAGTCATGTCATATTCACAACCACACTTGATCTATACCTCCTAAAACTACATGTTTCTATCATAGGTGATGGACAAGAAATTCATAAAACTCCCTGACACCAATCCATACCCTCACAGTTCAGTGACTAAAACAGTGTCACGAGTTCTAGAGAGCAGTCTGAATACAGTACACAAACATAGCATCGGAGTCCGAGGCAGGCTCCTATCCAAGAGGGAAACCTTGATAGTGTGGAAAGGAACCCCAGCCAGCACAATCAGACCATGACAATTGCAGGCGGTGCTCTATATGAGTAGCCATAATGAGTACCCATAAATAAATTGCATGTGTTTGCGCGGAATTATATGGCATTCTAATGCTCCTGTTTGGGTCGAGCCTGGGCAGCGCATGCGCTGCTCTGGGAGGCATGCTTTATAGAAGTATGGACTTGAAGCTCCACCTACTCTCTCCCCATATTTTTCATTGCCTTGTCTCATTGTCCTTTGTAAATGCTGGCTTCTGATTCGTTAATAAGCTTATTAGTCCCTCCTTAGTACCACTTTGTCTTCATTTGTAACATCCCATGAGGACTGGCCCTTTTACTTCTGTTTTTGCACGGTACGTCTTATTTAGTCTGTTAGCACTGTGTTCTTTAATGAGTTTCTCCTACTGCAGACACGACATGCTTTCCAGTAACATTCAGCGCGCCATGCACGCTTTCACTTTCCAAGCAGCCTGGGACAATGGCGGCCGCTTCTTTGAAGTGAAATAGGTCTTGCATTTACAAGAGTTTGAGCTATCGGCACTGTAAATGACAATACCTTTTATTTATGTGTTGATTATCAAAATAGATAAATAAAAGGCATTGTTGTTTACAATGCCAATAGCTTAAACTCTCACAAATGTGAGATCTATTGCATTGCAAATGCTTGTTAACAGAGCGGACAATGTGTTTACTAAAATTCTACATTCTTAACTACATCATTCAGTTACACATCTTCATTCTACAGGAAGCCAAATAGTATCAGCCAGTGTTTCACTTACTATTTTAATATACATTTCTCTATTTTAATAGAAAAAAACTTTGAAGCTAATTGCCCAACGATAAATGTTCAATTTCTAAACATTTAACTGGAAACTTGGTCAATACCATCCTATGCTGTCTGCCCGGGGCTCAGGTGGCATTTACAAACCACACAGCCTTCAGTTATATAGTTTATTATGTCACCAGATCCCCTTAAAGGCAATATAGGATCATATGACACAATTTCCCTTCATTCATTTTACACTCCCTGTGTAAGACAAACAGGATTACAAAGTTCACGTATCATGTGGGAATCAAGTTGTTTGGCCGTTTGCCCTTGTCATGAGTAACATAGGGTGAAGACACCAGCTCACAAGATTCTCAGCAGGTTATTGCAGCTCCTGCCAAAATCTGTGTGTAATCTTAAGTTTGCAGGTTCGAACCCCCCATGGTCTTATCAGATGTCGACAAAACATGTAGAGCATTCGACTGGTATAGTTAATAATTGTGATTGTTGCTCGGAGATAATTATTTGTGTATTGTGAGCTGTAGAGATGTATTCATTGCGTGCTAAGGCTAATTACAGTAGAGGCCTACGCGGCCACAGCTGCTGGAGCACACCCTTCGACCCTTAGAAAAAGGCCCTATACAGGTAACATCTGCCTCTTCATAATGCAAGGAAATGCCCTGCTGGAAGGCAGTAGAGCCTACAGTGCCCTTCTGGCCCTCCCCTAATACTCCTGAGTCATGGATGCTTCCTTGAAGGTCGGATGACCTTTGCCACGGAAGGACTCTCCTTCAGGAGGGCATCCGCCATCTAGAAACCAGGGTCTGGATTTCTGGATGGGTGCTCAGAATACGCTGTTTCTAATACTGACTTCTCTACTTTTGCTTGTGTGATCTTGGACAAATGTCAGTCTCTATGCCAATAATGGGATTGCTTATCAGCATTCAGAAGCCCAGCATTCCAATAAAGAACATCAACATGAAACGTGCTGCGGGAGAATGTCAGTTTCCGAGGACAGTGCTTTAAGCCTTTAATTATCCGAGGCCCGGGGAGCTCAGAAGGCACTGTGAGCGAATGCATTACTGTCTGTTTGCACACACCCGCCCGCGACTGGACAATCAATCAGTCCAGTAGATCAATTGTGCTGTCAGTCACACCCCGCATTATCTGGCGATTAAATCCTACACTGGCCCCAGCTGAAGCTTCCACAAGAGCTGCTCTCGCCTCCACTTGAGACGGGATACTGAGGCATGAATGGAGGTTAGGGCAGACACTGTACAGACATTAATGGAGGTTAGGTACTGTGTGACTGGATACTTAGACTTAAAATGATGTATGCAGTTCGTAAGTTATATGAATGTTAGATGATTACAGATAGATCACTTCCCAAAGGGTCATGGGGAGCATGGCTCTTTAGAAGTGTGCCCTCACACACCCGGCTGGGTGTCATGCTTCATCATTGAGCTGCTCCTCGTCGGGCCAGCGCTGCGATGCCCGACGGGCACCCTCAAGGGAGCTCTTTACCAGATATCTTCTCGGTATGTCGTAAAGTTAAAAGTATGAAGCTTGGGTGTGGGGTTCATAAGTTGTAGACTGGTGTGAAATGACAGTGCATGTGTAATAAGTGATGTAGTGAAATAAAAATAGGTCTGAAAGTCCTCTGGAGTATTTTATTCTGTGAGTCTCTCAGCCTTTATTAAAGTAATGTATACTCTGCCCTGGGAGGCGTAAATAGTCCTCAGGCAGTTAGTGGGTCGACATGTTTCTTGCCTATGTTAGCCACTTGGGTCCTCGTGGCCATTCTTCAGGACCAGAAAGTAGGATACCTAGTCTACACTAGTGGTTGGAAAGAGTATTTCGATTGGTTTCTATTTCGAAACACTTGGCACTAACCTATGTCAGAAAATAAATACATAGCGGATTGTAGCGGGTTATATGTGTGGCATTCTATAATCAGGTATGTATTTTCTTTGTCTTTTTCACTACCGGGGATAACTTACACTGTGCACTCTCAGGACCCTTCAGTGCTGTATTCGCCCTCATGCTTATTGCTTGTGTTCTAGATCACGGCTAGGTTGCTACCTCTGGTGCCATCAGAAGGGGGTGCAGGCAGCAAATGTAGCTTCTATATCAGAGTGAGGTGTAAAGGATTTTAAGATGAACTGTTTTTTTTTTCTTTGTCAAAATGTACACATACTGTCCCTTACAACCACGAGGTCGGCGAAGTGCAATCAACAGCCTCAGAAGCCAGTTTCTCTACTCCCTCCCCATCCAGGTGAGTCATGGTGACATCCATGTTGCTTTTGAAATTCTTTGTGCCTTCATCTTTGCAGCTAGCTCACTACGGCAGTGGCAGGAGCCATCTCCGAAGGCTGACCATCGCGATAGAGTTGCATCATCTCTACAGGGATTCGGTGTACGAGTTTGAGGTTGCGACAGTTTCCTGAACTGCCTCAATAACTACATGAGGAAGGGAGAACAGTCTGCATCAAGCGACTTCTTGCCTTGATCAAGGGGCATGGTTTATTTCTCAATTTCCAAATCTGATGCAGCCAGACCTCCTCAGAGAAGGTGCCAATGCGTATCTCCACAAGTGTAAGATGGCTGCTATCATTGTAAGGATAGGGAGACCCAATAACACCACAACAGGATCCCATGGAATGTTAGTGGCAAACATCAAATCAACTGCCTGTTGAATCCATTTCACAGTAGTTGCCCAGTTTCAGGCACTTTTCAGACTGGCCACCACCGAATATGACACTTTTCAGCGCACGTGTTACAACGCGTGTCATTACAACAAATGTTTTACATCGCAAAATCCATTACAATGCATGTCGTTACAACACATGTTGTTACAATGCATAATCCATTACAATGCAATTACTATTCTAACTCAGCCGGGGCGTTACTTTTGGGAATGTGTTGTAATGAATTAAGTGATGTAATGACATGCGTTGTAATGGATTTTGCATTGAAAACATTCTTTGTAATGACACGCGTTGTAACATGTGCGTTGTAAACTATGTATCCTGCCATGAACACATCATGAAACAGTTGCAGAGTATGGTTTTAGAAGGTGACAGTCTCTCCTGGAGTGCACCAGTGCCATGGAATCCTCTTTTTCTTAATAGAATTGGACGTGTCAGGGTATTCCGTGTTATTCCTCTTCACAAGGTGGTCCTACTCTCTGTGTCCGGTTTATCTTGTCCTTCTGTGTTCCTGTCAGAGCCTGGATCCTGATTTTACTACATCAGGACCTTTCTACAGACCTTCATGCCCTATCATTCCATTGTATTGTTCCCCCAATCTCAAAAATTAGTTTCCTATCTGATGTTACTTTTCAGAGCACTCGTCGACAGTTTTCCAGGTCAAGAACTCGGGAACCTATCTCCCCAATGCCCTTCTGAAATTTGCAAAGACAGGATTATAAGTCTAATGGTGACCACTTCCTCTTTAATCTCTGGTAGGAAAAGTTTCAAGTAATAATCCTGCAATCTTGTGGGAACTGCCTCTGATGGCTTCTTGGGCAAGGACCAAACTGAGCCTGATGATTGATTGTTCCAGTTTCGTCTCAGGCTGAAGACAGAATGTCCTTGATGAATTGTTCTCTTTTGCTCCTGTTGGCTGTCATGTTAAAGACTTCAGTCATGGACTGATATTGAAGAATTTCATTCAGACACCTCCGGGGTTGATTATAACATCAGGTAAATACAAAATTGTAAAGGAACAAGAAAGTAGTATGTTGGGCTTTGTCCGTTTTTTTATTTAACACGGTCTTCCACTCCCTTATGCCAACGCGTTTCGTCGTCTATGGGTATAAACCATACGACTTCCTCAGGGCTGGAAGTAATACAAATATTGAAGCTGTAATATACGGTCAATTAAACAAACATTTGCTTTACATAGTGTAAGCCCAAAACACAACCTCTGTGCATCAAGGGACTAATCAAAACAAACAATTGTGCTCATGATCCTTGTGAGACACTAATTATGCTATAACAAAAGTATACAAGACGTATATATAAATTTCATTCAACATTGATTGTTGAATATCAAAATTAAAACTTAAATTCAGTATCTACACAAACATCTATCAGCTATCACCTTTGTGAATGTGAGTCTGCACATTCAATAAAAACAACCCATGTGAAGTTTATATTATTGAACCCTTGTGAGTTCCACGCTCCCCTACGACACTGATACCTTGGGAGCATGTAGTACCTTGATGAATTAATTTTGATCCATTTCTGTAAAGATTAGATAAACATGAAACCTTTATCAAATATGGGCGCAAGAGACATGAAGCACTGGTTATTCATTACGTTTTTCTAGAATCACAAGCTGCAATACTTCAGGATAAGGCAAAGCTTACCTCACTATTCAACAATTATTCCGAAATAAAGTTCCCTTTATTTTGAGACTTGTGATTTCATGTATTGGTCCTCTTAGAAAATAAATCAAAACGCGACTCTGTAAAGGAACACAAAATCTTCTTGTAACCATTCCATTGCATTTACAAAACCTACAATAGCGCACTACCAATAATAAGTCTTACCAGTAAGTACTGCGTAGTATCCAATTTCTACGATGTGTCAATATCCTAAAATGCTATTAAATCCGATCACCGTTTTAAAAATATATAGAAAGACTGGCTCCAATTTGAAACGACAGGTCCCTGAAGTACGGGGCACTCTGTTAAATGCAAAAATAAATGAAATATTGTCCACGTTACTACTATATCCAAAGTGCTGGCCTCGCTCTCTCACTACCACCTCTGTCCCTCAGGGCTGTCTCCACTGCCACTAAATCTGTGTGTACCATGAGAGGAGGCCAACTCCAAGAAGACACTCCTCTGTCCCATGGGAAGAGTGTGGGGTATTAGTAGATGTTCAGACACCTTTCAGTGCCATCTCGGCAGGCACAGGGTACTGATGGACATGAAGCAGAGCTCAGAGGACTCAAGTCTGCTCCATGCCCCCCACATAAGGAATTTAAAAATGTCTCATCCTTGACAACAAATAATGTCTGTTTTCAGGCCTTTTTTAAATCAGTACCTGATTTTACCACCACTACCATTGTTGTAAACAAGTTGCTTGCTCGTACAAACTTGTGACTGAGAACTTCCTTATTATACTCCGGAGCCTCCACGATAAATATTATGTACCCTTTCTGTGGAAGCTTGTCTCCGCAGAAAAATGCCCGCTTCCTCGGCTGCATTTATACTCCTAGGGATTAACACGTCCATTCTGTAGCGGTCTAGTGGTTAGCGAGACCGGAAGAGACCCCACACAATGTAGCACTCTCTGGCCAGGCGTGGCCAGAGAGCATAAATAAAGGAGTGGGAGGTCGCTCGAGGCTTCCGGCTCACACCGAGTATGACACTGTGTGGTGTACGTTATTTGTAGGCCCTGGCTCCACAATGTGCTTGGTATCCCCATAGAGTGTAACTTAACACATTCCATCTGTCCTTGTGTCCTGTCCTTCAGATTAGACAGATTTAAGTCCTCATATTCTGATATACACCGAAGAGTGGTTTTGACGTCTCTGCCATGTCTGATAATCCGTGGCAGCACAGGTGTGTCTAAGAACAGGTTCCTCTGAGTCGTGACTTAGCAGCACAGAGCTGCTCTTACCCAGAGCTAATTGGGAACCCATCACATTTGTAAAGTATGGATTCACTTTCATATCCTTAATGTATTCTTTGTAAATAGCAAAATGGTACACAACACTATCCTAGGAAATAAATATATGCAATTGCAGAAATATTATAAAATTATTCGTTTTTATGTCCTCAAAGCTTAAGTACATGCCCGATGCCCAATGAGATAAAAGGCGTGTGCGCCACTTTCTTTCAGGGGCTATGTATTCCTAGCCACCAGCCTTTGTTATACAGCTTTGGTATAGCATGGACATTCGTTTTGTTGCTGAAATGGGAGGCAGGCAGGACTCGGAGTGTGTGTACAAATTGTGTGGGTGTGAATTTGTATATATGGTTGATGCTGAAGCAGTTAAGGGCAGGGCAGATACCTACGGTAATGCAAATGGTTGAATTAAAACATAGGAACAATTAAGTGGTTGAAGTTCTGTGAGTTGTAGAGGAGCATGGAGGTCATACTGGAGGTGGCAGTGGCCCAAGAGGTTGGCAGGATCGCTAAAGAAACACATAAGGTTTCATCATTTGTACCCTGAGACTTCCAATTGGCAGCCTTTTGGGAATTGCTGACATGCTCTAAGTAACCATGTCATGAACAGGAAACATGTATTTAAAAAAACAGTGATGTGATTCACTGTCTGCCTTTTTGATTAGTGTACTGAGCAGTGTTGTGTTGTCAGCAGGGTGCTAGGAACTTGTAGGCATGCTTCCTCAGGTCACTTCTACTGGACACTGGACAGGATAGGACTTAATGGGACGGGAGGAGGATAAGAAAACACACAGATAAGAAACAATGAGGGAAGCGCAAATGTAGAAACTAGCTCACCCATAAGTAGCCACTCAGTTTACTAGTCAGGAATAAAGCAATAAATACTTGCCAGAATCCCCACTGGCTTTGCGTGGTCCATAATCCTAGGAATAAAGACCCCACAACTTGCGACAAGGATGGAATATCCTGAAGTGTGCAGGATTATAGTCCTTTGCTTGCTGGTGAAATATTTTGAAAACATACTCCCTGCTTTTCTCTTCTCAGCAGGATCCTGCTGACTCTTGGATTTTCATAGATTGTCAAGAGTGCCTGATGATATATCACAATGTTGAACAGTTTTCTGTACAGGAACATGTTATGATGTTCGCAAACCCGCAGTACAGCTAGACTCTCCTCTTTAGGTCGAACCTAGGCAGCGCTTATGCTGTCTCCTTGAGACATGTTGTACACACTCTGTGGGCTTACAGCCTGCCCATACCCTTTTTATTAGTTATTTCAATTGTCCTTTAAAGGCTTGCTTGCTGATGGTTAATCTTTACTCTGTGCCCCTCCTTGTCGTCATTTGTTTTCTCCCATGGAGCAGTGCCTAACTACTGGTATCTTTCCACTTCGGTACTTATCTGTTCGTTTTCGGGCACAACCTTTTTCTTACTTTCCTGCTCGTGTTTATGCAAGATTAGTTTTTCTTTTTTTGTTACTCGTGCTTTTGTGTCATTTGAATGGCAGCATGTTTCCCCTTAGGAACAGCCACTTCAAGAATAGGAGACAGCAGCATGGGCCTCTTCTCACGCAGGTAGGAAACACGCAACTCTTCCTAAACCCTCCCAACGGGAGCCTCAATTATACTCTAAAACCCTAAAGACCAACCCACAATTGTGTCAGAACAGACACTTTCTTCTCATTCGATTGGTTAAGGAAGGGGGTGCACTGTCACACCACTCTCGCCATGTCATTTTGTTCCGGGACCTCGTTGTTCGTTTATTCATCTTATCAACTTTCAGCCCAAGAAATTCAAATTTGAGCCGCTGTCATAGTACAAATTTCCTCCATCCCTTTCATGTAACAGCTTTCGTGCCTCGATATTCATTTGTGCCGCTTCTCTAAGGAAGTGTTCTTCCGAAGATTATCTTGTTTTTCCATGCAAACTTTGGCAGGCACATAGAACTCATGAAGGACAATTGTCTTCCACCTTCCCCTTCTCACTCGGAATTAAACCGCACTTTATTTCTAACATTGCAGGCCTTTTCTGCAGAGCAGAAAACCATACTTCTATGGAAAACAAACACAGGCATTATTAAACACTTATAATGCCATACCATAACACACCCACCCTGTGTTGTATCTACCCATGCGCAACCCGAGTTAATATTATTTTCATAGCAAACATTAATAAATGCATTAAAGCAGCAATAGTCCTTTAATTTTACATTAGTCAATAGCATTTGTGGCCTACTCCAGTGCTTTTTAGTTCGTGCTTGCGCAGTAGTATTTTCCCTCATGTTAGGCCCCTTTCCGCATAAATGTTTCATAGCACACGGTTAATAATTGTTACTGAGGGTTCAATTCAAGCAGGTTTGATTTCGCGAAAACCCTGCTCCATCACTTCGCCCAAAAATCACTACCTCCCCCGTCACTGCTTTAAACCTGCATTGCCCTTTGATGTTCTGTGATTTGTTGTCATTAGTGTTTCCAACTGGTCGGCCCCCGGGATCTGTTTTGAGTCTCTGTTCACAGAGTCAGAGCGGTTTGATGTTTTTCAGCCTAAAAATATATTGTGCTTCTCCTTTATATTCACTTCGACCGCTGTAGGTGATATATACTGCACATACCTTACCAGATGTCATGTTTGTGTGAATTTGAAAAAACAATTCAATTTGATGTATCCTTCATGTTTCCAATGATACCGATGTGATAAAATATTATGTTCAAACTCCTTCTTCTAATAGCCATTTCCATCATCACCGTGACAAACACTCCTCCATCTGAAAGATTGGCAGAATCATTAGAAACTGCCTTTGTGCTTCATTTTCTCTCTCTGGATACAAATGGGCAGATTTACAAGCCCCTTTCTCCACTTTTGCGTCATTTTTAACATGGGAAAAGTGACGCAAAAGTGGCGCAAGGGGCTTGTAAATCTGCCCCAAAATGTGTAAGAGACTTAAGGGAAACTTTAACCTGCACTGTGCTATCCACTGCCATCTCCTGCAGGAGGGGTGCGAATGGCACAAGTAATGGTACGTGCTTCTAGGGAAGGTCATCTGCCATCCCCACGAGCCCATATGTTTCCGGAACGTGAGTAGCCAGAGCAGAAGAGGAGCTGACCGAAGCACGCTCTTGTGCTGAGCACTGTGCAGCCATGTTTAACCCCTCAGGATCTGGGAATGAACGGGAGGGGGACGGGGTTAAGATATGCTCTTGTTTTAAATTTATTTTTTAAAAGAGATGTGAAAAATCACTTTAATCCCTGTGTGTATGTCTTCTTATTCCACTACCTTCATGATGACTTATTTGAGATCTCTCAAGAGTTTACTATCACTCCTACGGAGGCTTTCTACATAGCTTGCTAGCTGTGTGTAAGGCATTATGCAGCCTGCATCGACTGCGATAGTGGCTGCCTTTGCTAGCGATGCCTTACCCTTGTCTACCACCAGTTTTATTAATTGTGAAATTTGCTGTTTATGCACTTTTGATGCTGCATCATACAAATGAACAGACATTTAGAAGTGTGGAAATCTAGCCCAAAGCTGTGTCGGGAGGGATCCGTGCTTTTCTGATGTACACAAATAGGTCACAGCACTGAGAAGATCCTCCTTACCCCAAACTTTATGGTTAGGCTTTCCTGTTCTCATTTTCTATTTTTGGTAAATTTTGGTGGGGTTTTTCAGTTTTTTCAATACCTTAAAAACAGTGGTTATTAGTGGTTACACATTTTCACGCCATTAAAAACAACAGAAACAGTGTTTTTCCGGTGTTTATGGAATTTTAATTTAATTTTAATTATTGCTTGCATTCTGCACTGATAGTGCTTCTGTATAGATAGCATGTGCACAGGGTATATGAGGTCCAAATGCATTTTTACTGCACCAGAATTGACTACAAAGCCAATAGCATTCTTCATTATCTCTGAAGAATGTAAGGATGCTTCCAGCATACCATCTAGCAAGTGACACGGATCTCTTTAAGGGAAGCACTTCAGTTCAGGTATTGATTTTGACAGGCCAGCATACAACTTTTTCATATGCATAGCTGAATTACTGCAAATACAAACAATATCACTCCAAACTTTATTGAACTTGGTAGAAACTTTTTTCAGCAGCATTCCAAGTTATAGTGCGTTCCATGTTTACCAAACGTCTGGTGTCATGTTTTCACCACTATCTCAGATGCTCGGTGACAACATTGTTTTCACATATACCTGTTACTACATCCTGCAATGAATGTTTAAAGCCTAGGGTGTTTGGCAATTCACTTGCAATCAATACTGACTCGCTAGAAAAGGGGACTGATGTAGCAAAAGATTTTATCCATTCTCTGTCTGTGGGTAAATGTGATTGTACATATTAGGAAAGATTCTTATGAAACCAGCCATTTTACCTATCAATGAAATCAAATATAGCCAAAATATCAAATATGATTTTGATATTTCCTGATTCTCTACAGTTTATAAAATAACTAAATAAAACCTAAATCATGCATCTAAACACTGGATCTTTGGACCAAAGTCCACAAAACTGAAAAAAGCAGAAGGAAGAAGAGAAAATGTTTTAGTGACATTTCTAAACAACAGAACGCAAGCAAAATAATGTTAGCCCAGTCTTTCTTGATGTTACCTTGTATAACAAAGTTACATTGTATTGGCCCCTTCAGGAAGAAATACAAATGACTCACTCGTCTTTTCCTTTCTTTGAATGGCACTTAGTTTGTGGTTGCAAAGGTGTTTTTTCAGTGTTTATATGTTTACACTGGTGATGGCTATTTTCCTTTTGGTGGGGTTTTATCAGTTATTATAGGTGTAAACCTAAAACCAGGTAGCCTGTTTATGGTGCTTGTACTTGATTTATGCATAGGTCGAACTGTAATTCAACTCGTTTATTTAGAAATTTTAAAGTAAGTATTTTGCATTTTTAACAATTTGTATATATTTTTAACTGTCTTTTATGGTTCAGATCATTTGAATCGAATAAAGACAATCATCACGTAGGTAGCATAAGCAAGAAGGCACCGGGGTTTGCCTGCGTTTACAAGCGAAACGTAAATGGAACGATATATTTCAGAAATGGCGTGTGAAGTATTCACATGTAAACCTTCAAATGACCCATTTTGCTCTGCCTGGGGGAAAAATACAAGGATTGGCAATGCCCGTAGGTCTGGGTTATTCATCTGAATCCCTTTTGTGTGATTGATGAGTTTAGGCATTCAACAAGTCATCATACATGCACTATGTCACCTAGTGCTGTTTTCTTCATGTGTCTTGATTGGCAGCTTGTCCTCTCCTCGAGAGAGGGAGACTTATTGCAAATATAGAGTTACGCACATAGTCAATATGTTTTTTTTTTTGTTTGTTAATATTTTTATTGAGCTTTTTGATTGAAAAGGTCAAATAAAAAATTTAAAAATAAAAAGAGGAGCAATGCAAACATTACAAACAGTAATAACAAAGGATAGACACAGTCCAAACATAAACAGCCTCCTGTAGCATGTCCTATACATACATACAAATCATATGTCATTGATTGAATCAAGCAATAATAGATAAAGAGGATTTAAAATGGAAACAAAAGAGTGGTCCCACCATCTAAACAAGCCGTAGCGCCCTATCCTGTGCATCACTGTGAAGGGGGGAAAGAGAGAGGGGGGGCAAGGGCGAGCAGTTCATATCATAGGTTGTACAGTCCCATCGAACCCTAAGAAGTGGAAGTAGCCCCCGGCGGGATGTAGCCTCTCCCTGCTCAGCAGCAGCTGGAGACGGTCTCCGGTCCAAATACAGGGCCCAAAAGTTTTTAGGTCTGTTACGGGGTGGCAATAATTCACTGTAATTTTCAGTTTGTGTACAACAGTAAAGCATATCTCTAGTCCACTGAGTCAGAGTCGGCGTTGGACCGCGAAGCCAACAGACAGCCATGCATCTCTTCGCGAGTAGCAGCGCCATATCAACCAGGCGTCTGTGGTTCTTGGGGAGTGGCTGTGAGTAGCCTAGTAGAGCAAGGAATAAATCAGGGGACAGCGACATGTCCGTAACGCGATTAATTTCTAAGAATATATCACCCCAGAAGTGGGCAATCCCTGGGCAGGTCCAGGCCACATGCAGGAAGTCAGCTGAAGGCTCTATGCATCGATCACACTGGGGGCTGTCACGTAGACCAAAGTGGTGTAATCGCTCTGGGGTATGATAAACCCGGTTGAGAAATTTAAAGTGGACCAATCTATGGCACCCATTAAGTGAGATTCGTTTGGTGCTAAGGCAACAGTATCGCCAATTGTCATCGGTCAAATCTATCTGCAGATCTCGTTGCCATGCTAGCCGTGGCTTCGCGTATGCACTGTCTCTAGCAGTTAACGTGGAGTGGTAGATTCTAGAGACCAACTTAGCCGATAACTGAGCTTTAATAATGGCGGTCAATATCGGGATCTCTGGAGGTTCCGCCATGTCCTCCCCCAATATTTCCTTAAGGGCGTGTCTAACCCTATGAAATTGAAACAGTGCAAGTGGAGTACAGACGGCATCCCCCTCAGTGACGTCCCTCAGGGAACGGGCGGTACCGCCCTCAAAAAAGTCCCCCATGGTATGTAAATTGAGTGACTGCAGTGCCTGGATAACACCTCTGTCCCTACATGGCGCCAGCCAGCTGCACCAGTCCAAACGGGCTAAAGGGGCATACAGGAGATTACCAGCGTGAGCAGCCAGTATATAGTGCCAAGCATGTACGACCGAATTAAGAGAGTCCATTATGCCCGTACGCCTGTCACAAGGCGAAAACAACAAGGCGGGCAAAGGCCTGGGATCGGCGACGATAGTCTCAATCAAAAAGTGGGGTATATCCAAGGGTCCATGTATCCAATAATGTGCGTGTGAGGATTGGGCAGCTCGATAGTACAACTCCAAGTCAGGGGCACCAAGGCCCCCCATCTCATATGGTAGTGTCAATATCCTCCAGGCAACGCGAGGCTGCTTGCCCCTCCATGCCAGGCGCACCAATAGAGAGTGAAGGCGACTGAAGAATGCCCTGGACAGAACCATGGGTATGTTCATAAATAGAAAGAGAAACCGGGGTAGGACTATCATTTTCATGAGGGCCACTCTGCCCATCAGAGAGAGCGGAAGAGCAATCCATCTATCCACATCGTCCTCCAGTTTGGAGATGGCAACACCATCATTTTCTCGCAGAACAACCTCCGAGTCAGTATGTAGGCGGATACCCAGGTATCGTACCGCCTCAGTGGACCATACAAGGGGGTATTCCGGCTCAAAGCGAGCCGTGGCTGGAGTAAGCGGAAACATGATGGACTTATTCCAATTGACCCCTGTACCCGAAAGAGAACCGAAGAGGACCACCTCCCTCAATACTGGGGACAAATGGGTCTCGGGCTCCCTAACATAGATTAGCGTATCATCCGCATACGTTGATATGATTAGGCGATAGTTTGGGAATCGAATGCCCCTATAGCTGTGATACTCACGGAGTGCACAAGCCAGGGGTTCCGCCGTCAGGGCATACAATATTGGGGAAAGAGGGCATCCTTGCCTCATGCCTCTAAAAATAGATATGGGATCAGTGACTAAGGACCCAATACAAATGCGCGCCGTGGGGAAGGAGTAGAGTGTCGCAAGTAATTGCAGGAAAACCGGCCCCACTCCCATACGGCTCAGGACGTGTTGCATGAAAGGCCACTCAACAGAGTCGAAGGCCTTCTCCATATCTAAGAATACCGCAACCGCCGGGACCTCCGAGCGGGTATGTTGTAAAGCTGCAAAGACAGTTCGCAGGTTATAGGTTAAGTTACGGCTGGGAACAAAGCCAGCCTGCTGGTGCGCCACCAGGGTGGTGACCAGTGGGCTAAGGCGATTAGCCAGTATTTTCGCAAAAATCTTCCCGTCCACGTTCATGAGGGACAACGGACGGTACGAGGCACACTCCTCTGGCCGTTTCCCAGGTTTGAGTATGGCCAGCAGTATCGCTTCCCGCATGGTTGGAGGCATACTGCCTGAGGAACATATATCCCCAAACAGTGTGAGCAAGTGGGGGAGTAGGAGATCCTGGAATGCCTTATAAAAGGCCACTGTGAGACCGTCGCTTCCCGGAGCACTACCGGCCCTCATCTCCGAGAGGGCAAGCAGCACCTCCTCACGTTCGATTGGCCTCATCCGGAACTCGCGGTACCAGTCAGACAACCAAGGAAGTTTAATATGCGACAGGTAATCCTCCATAAACTCATCAGAGCAGTGACCTCGGGAAGCGTAGAGATCAGCATAGCATTTCCGAAATTGCTCGGCTACCTGATCCTCCGTAAGCGGGGGTCACCTTGCTGTAGTCTAATATCTGGAATCGTGGTTTTGGCCCTCCACTGCTGCAGAATCTGTGCCAGAACCCTACCAGGCCTTTCCCCTTCACCATAGCTACGGGCAGTGGCATATTTCCCGAGGTGTTTTATCTCTGCATCAGCTTCCGTATGGTAGTCTCGCAGGGTTTGCGCCAGGTCCCGGTCAAGTTCCTCACTGTGTACCTGTCTACGAGTGGATTCTAGGTCCTTCAGTTTCCGTTCTAAAGCAGTCAGTCTGGCGCGTATCGACTTTAGCACCGCCGCATGTTTGGATATGGTCACCCCCCTGATATACGCCTTAGAGGCTTCCCAAACTGTCAGAAAGGAGTCAACTGAACCTATGTTCGTCTCGAAAAAGGCCTCAATGGACGTTGCAATGTCTTCCTTGAAAACAGACTCAAGAAGGGAGAATGGGGGAAAGCGCCATGCAAATGGAGGGATGCGTTTCTTTGGGGAGGTCAGCGTAAGAAGCAATGGAGAATGATCAGAAAAGGTGCGAGGGAGAATCGTGCATGCCCGGATCTGGTGAGTCAATTGTTGTGAAGCAAACCAGTAGTCAATTCTCGGATGTATGTTGTGAGGGGCAGAATAGTGCGTGTATCCACCCTGCTGAGTGTGTCTGCGGCGCCATACGTCATGCATGTCCAACTTCTCCAGGGACGACTCAACCAGTCTAGCAGAGGCCGTCGGGCGTCTATCCGGGCCATCGGACCTATCCAGAGCAGGGTGTATGACAAAATTAAAATCCCCGCCCCACAGAATATTGTCCAAAGCGTAAGGATGGGACATCGCCACCAAGTTAGCGTAAAAGTCAGGGTGGTCATAGTTAGGGCCATAAACATTGAAAATGAAAAGCTCGAGCCCCCTACCACAGCACTTAGACAAAACAAATCCACCCTCCCTGTCCGTATCCAGGGGCGACAATGAGAGCGCAGCCCTCGGATTCACACACGTCATGACCCCCTGGCGTGTGATGTGAAACCCGCAGTATGTATATTACCCATCAACCCTTTGGTACGCAATATGGGGCTATCCGGGTTAAGGTGGGTCTCTTGCAGGAGTGCCACATCCACATTGTGCCTATTCAAGTAGCTCAATATCTTGCGAACCTTACGGAAATCATTAAGGCCGCGGACGTTCCAGGTCAGCAAAACCAGCGAGTCTAGGGCGCTATCGCAATGAAGCTAGGGCGTGTCACTCATATGCGGTAAGATGATAATAAAAGGACGAGGAGAGTGCAATCCAGACCGTGTCGTTCCTTAACAGCAAACCAAAGGAAAATGCAACGAAAATAAAACCATTATCCTTCCCAGCACAAACCTGCCCCCCCAATCGTGCCCAATCACACAGACAGCATCCAGAAGTGGGCATCAGCCTGCCAGGGCCAGAAAAACCCATGTCAACATCCCACAATAACAAGCCACACAACAAAGCAAGAGTCAGACCCTTACCGCCCCCCCTCCCACGCCTGCCCAACCCCAACTAGGCTGCGGAACCAACCCACCCCCCCAAGAAGAAAAAACCCCACCCATATCAAGACAGCCAGAAACATCCCAGGTGTACTACACGCGGGGGGGATGTAGCCCGCTCAACAGAAAAAGAAAAGAAAGTGTGATCAATTAGATCACTGCTCCGCACCCTGCCTTAATGCAAACGTGCAGCTGTGAATAGATGCAGCCAAGCGTATGTCCCCCGGGGCTATAGGGAGGGCGAAATAAGCAAATCGCATATCTAATACAAGTCAAGCAGTGAGCACAGAGCAACAAATATGAAGGAGAACAGTCATGACCCCCAATAAGAAAACTTCGGCGTTCTGAAACACATTAGTGGATGAAAAACACTCAACAATAAATGACAACAGTTCCTGTCTTCCAAAGCCGGTCAGCCCTGCTCATCCAAGGGACCCCCGGTCGTTTCGTCCGAGAGCCGGCGATCCGGCAGTGGCCGCCCCTCCCTTGCCCAATCCTTCAAAGCTTTTTGCAGGATCTTTGGATCAGTAAATATATGTGAGCGGCCCTGCCGATTCACTCTTAACTTAGCTGGATAGAGCATGGCATAATCCGCACCCATCTCCCGAAGCTGTCTCTTCATGGGTTCGAACAAGCGCCTCGCCTCCTGAACTCTAGCAGTGAAGTCTGGAAAGAGTGAAATTGTCGACCCCTCGGATCGAAGCGGTTGTTTTTCGCGGGCAAGTCTAAGAGCGAATTGCGGTCCCTATAGTTCAGGAGTTTAGCTATGACTGGCCTGGGAGAGGCGCCCGGCGCCGGCCTGGGGCCAAGAGAGCGGTGCACCCTCTCAACCACAAACATATTTGAAAAGGAGGAGTCACCCAACAGTGTTTTCAAAAGCTTTTCTATGAAGAGTTCCATGCTCCCTGTGTGTGCCGTCTCCGGCAGGCCCATGATGCGGAGATTACAGCGCCGAGAGCGGGCCTCCAAGTCTTCCGTCCTGTCCTGGAGGAGCTGCACCACCCTGCCCAGCTGTTTGTGTTCCGCATCCAGAGCGGTCTGCGCCTCCTCCGTCTCCGTCAGCCTGCGCTCAGAGCTGTCCAGTCGCTCTGCATGTTTGTCCAATCTGTCCGCCATGCAGTCCATTCTGTAGGTCAGCGCGTCCATTTTGGCCCCCAAAGAGGTTATCCCACCCTGGAGGGTTTTTTCCATGGAGAGCAAGAGGCCGCGGATATCCTGGCGTTGTTCGTCCGGGTTCAAGTCTTGGTCCACGACATCTCTCTCTGTTGCGGCTCCGCCAGGCTTGGGTCGCTTGGGGTCAAACAACAATTTGGGTTGTGACTTATCCGTGCGTCCCATCGTATCGTCGTGTAAGGCCCGGCGCCCTAAGGAGCGCCTCGACCTCCTCCAAAAGGATTCCACCCCCCTCCTATCCGTATGGGGGGGTCGCCCCAAAGCAATCCGCTAGTAGTAGCTGGCCGGTGGGTGGTCCAGGGCCGCAAATAGTGGTTAGCACCCCCTGTCCTGCCTTCGTTGTTATGGAGAGTGTCTGAGGGGCCGCAGTGTGTCTATCGCTCCCCCACCAGACAGTAATGCAGACGTAATCTATGGCGGAATTAGCCAGTCCCCGTGTGGGCCATTCGTTGCGGGCCCCCGGTATCAGTGTGGGCCAACAGATCAATGCATGGCCTAACCACCCCTCCCCCTCATACCGGCACGCGCCAAGCAGGTCATGGAGGTGCCAGGAGGGCGAGGGATCCAGCTCAGGCAGCAGTTCGCGACAGGGGGTCCAAAGTAGCCAGCAATGCAGGGGAGGGGGTGCGCCTCGTGAGTCGATTCGCTGCGTAGGAAAGCAGCAGGGCTCCCCAGCAGGCCTCGCCGTCAGCAGGGGGCACTCACCGGCAGCGTATAAGGTGTCCGGAAGGCAGCCGCAGCGTCAGTGTGGGCCAACAGGTCAATGCATGGCCGTACCCCCCCCCCTCCTACTGGTACGCGCCAAGCAGGTCACGGAGGCGCTAGGAGGGTGAGGAATCCAGCTCAGGCAACAGTTCGCGGCAGGTAGACCAAAGTAGCCAGCCATTCAGGGGAGGGGGGGCGCCTCGTGAGTCGATTCGCTGCATAGGAAAGCAGCAGGGCTCCCCAGCAGGCCTCGCCGTCAGCAGGGGGCACTCACCGGCATCGTATCAGGTGTCCGGAAGGCAGCGCGGCCTCAGCTCCCCACAAAGCACCGGTTCTCAGGTAGATGTCGGGCCGCCTCGCCGATCCCTCTAGGCGGCCGGCCCCGCCCCCCTCGGCCGGCAGGGACGCAGCAGACCGGCGAACGCAGACACGGGAAACAGGGTCTTCGGAGACACCAGGCTGGTCTCACCGCCGCAGGGCCTCCGCAGCGGGACCTCAGCGAGGCCTGCACGTCACCTCCCTGGTCGTGGAGGGGAAGGAAGAGCTCCGCACGTTAGCCTCCGGACAGCGCGAGCGGCCAGGGCCCAGTCAGCCCGGTATCAGCAGAGCGCTGAATCGTCGCTCAGGAGGCAGGTAGGCGAGTCGCTCTTCCCGCCACCGGCACCGCGACACCCCAGGAGACCCTAGGTCACCGTTTCCTGGTGCAGGTGGAACACAGCTGCAGGATATTAGGCGGATAATGTGGCGGGCTAACGGAGTGCTCAGTTCAGGCGGCCATCTTGGTCGCGCACTAGCTCCGCCCCCTCATAGTCGATATGGTTGATTGGTTTATCAAGTAGTTTCCCACAAAGTAGATTCCCTCATATATTCTTGTATTACTGAATACATGAGTCAGATGGCTTTCTTCTGATCACACACATTTAGCAAACTTTGGGTCAAAATGTCAACACATATCCTTTTTCTAACACAATTAAACCTAGATTCGGATCGCTATAAATAAAATACAGTGGTCTCACATCCTGATTGATAATACATTAGGGGGCCGATTCCGATCCTGTATTTTTTTTTCCCATACGACTCGTATCCGTATTTTTTTCCGTACGAATCGTACAAGTCACATCCGACCCGTGAAGTACGATTCGTATGGGAAAAAGTACATACGGATCAGCCCTATCCGTACGAATCAGATCGGGAAAAGTTGTACGAGATGTACCCGGACACTTTTCCGTACGCATCGTAAAAATGCAGTCCGAGCATACTAGTACGATCCGGACCGGCTTACCGATTTACGATTTGTACGGAAAACGTCCGTCCCGTACACGGGGAATGACTTGTACAAATGCAATGTCTGTGTACGCACCGTACAGTAGCAATATCGGTGTACGCACCATACCTAAGCGATGGCGGTGTACGCACCGTACATAGCAATGGCGGTGTACGCACCGTACATAAGCGATGGCGGTGTACAAACCGTACATAGCGATGGGGTTGTACGCACCGTACCTAAGCGATGGCGGTGTACGCACCGTACATAGCAATGGGGGGTGTACGCACCGTACATAGCGATGGGGGTGTTCGCACCGTACATAAGCGATGGCGGTGTACGCACCATACATAGCGATGGGGGTGTATGCACCGTACATAGCGATGAGGGTGTACGCACCGTACATAGCGATGGCGATGTACGCACCGTACATAGCAATGGCGGTGTACGCACCGTACATAAGCGATGGCGGTGTACGGAGTGTACATAGCAATGGCGGTGTACGCACCGTACATACACAACGCATGGGGCTGTGTGTCTGTACGACTCGTACCCCTGTACCGTACTGAACCACGGACACTGGAAAATAGCACAACGAGGGTCTATTCGACTCGCACAACACCACAAAACACCTCAACACTGCACAAAAAATGGAAAGGACTGACCTGGACACATCCAAACAGGCAAACAGAGGGGCAAACTCACAACCACCCCTTATGACACACCCACCAAAAATTCTAACTGAGCCACACCCACAAATAGACCAATAAAAAGGGCCCACACATACAAACCATGAGCCTTTGCAACAGACTCACTGCAGCTACAGAGCACACACCAACAACTGCACCCATCCACCTTACCATATACACCTTCACACAACCTCCTTCACACATACCCCCTCTACACATTCACACCCACACCATCACATTCAGACCCACACACCCACAACCATCCACGCCCTCACCCTACACCTTGCCCACAGACAAGAATCCAAAGTTCACAAGGGAGGAGCTGGACATCCTTGTCAATGAAGTCATCAGAGTCGAGCCACAGCTGTTTGGAACATTGGTCAGACAGACCAGCATAGCTGAAAAATCACGCCTGTGGCAGAGGATTTGTCGATAGGGTGAATGTTGTTGCACCCATCAGAAGGACCAGGAATGAATGCCAAGCCAGGTGGTACGATCTGCGGAGGGCGGTCAAGCACAAAATAAATGAGGACTACGCCCAGAGCAACGTCACTGGAGGTGGTGCGCCCCGCAGACCCGTACATTACCATCCCTGGGAGGAGAAGGTGATGGCCATTCTTCCGCCGGTGGGAGTACATGGACTCCAAGGAGTTGCAGAGCCTGGTGAGTACACAAACAACGTACGTAACATGGGGGTAATGGCATCCACACCCCAACTACACCAAATGCACGCAACTACCCCCAAGCCATCACCGGCCAGAACCACAGTCAAAAACTACGCTAATGCCAATAACATGTGTATGCCCCATTGAGAAAGCAAGGCCATGCTACGTCTCATGCTACATGAAGCACCAACCCAAGAATGGATGTCCGGTATGCTGGGAGGGTGGGTGGCACAAAACGCATGTTTGAATCATAAATCAGACACAATTGCCCTCATCCCATATGGCCCAGCTACATACCCATGCACCATGCGCAATGCACAGGGATTGGGAAAGTACTGACAAGATAGCTCACACTTGGCCCTGGTGTAGGCAGCACAAGGCCCTCCTGTGACCAGTGCAAACACAAACACCAAGACAACAAGGTCAGATATCTAGGACAGGAACTCACACTCACTGTCATGGCAGCATGCTCCATGGGGAACAGCTACATCACCTGGGAGACACAGGGACAAATCACACTACACCCACCAGCAGGCCCTGTCACACACACCCCTTACACAAGCAGACACCACCAGTACAGGCAATGGATTTACCCACTGTCACAATGGACATGCAATACAACAAGACCAATACATAGCCGAAGAAGCATCCAAGCCACAGATCGACATGTCAAAGACTCAGGAGAACATATCAATCTGTCCCCCACAACATATCCATCCACAAGTGAACATTGAGGAGAATGCTAGGCACATAGAACTACCTGAACTACCTGGAGGAACAATGCCAACTTGAATGTGTATGAAACATGCATGTTGCATGAAACAGCATTAACATTGTCTGTCTCTCACACACAGGGCAACGTGATGAATATCCCCCAACAATGGGGGGGAAGAATCACAGTCACAGGCTCGGGAGGAACCTGATCCCACCGGCAGCGACGCCTCTCAACACTCCGCGGATGACCCCGACCGACCTGGACCCTCTGGTATCCAAGCCCCTGCAGAACCTGGTTCAGGAACATCTGTGCCAACCACCACCCCCATTCCTGCCACATCCCAGGAGACACCAAGGAGCCCTGCCCACAGTGAACAACTGAGCCAGTCTGACCAGGAGGGACAAGGTGCGGCGGGCACCCAGGAGGAGGCAGACAACACCGCCACTGCCATCCCTCAGGGGTCCCATAGACCCGATGTGCCCACAACGGCAGGCCAGGCTCGTGTGGGCAGGGGTGGTGGGAGTGGAGGACGGCAGAGGCGAGAACCTGACCATCCAGCTGAAGGGACCGGTATGTCACACATCCAAAACATCATGGAGGCATACCGTCGTGACACCAGGGAGTTCAGCCAGGTAGTGGTGACCCTCACAGAGATCAAGAACCAGCAGGCCGAGCAACACGCCAGTCAACAAGAACACCAAGGACGGATGGAGGCAAGACTGGCTGAGCTCCTGGCGGTGCAAAGGGACATGAGCCATTCACTCCGTCGGATCGCCGACAACATCGGCAACCCTCCCTGTGCCACCAGGCGAAGACCACCACCAGCCACAGGGAGGGAGGAGGAGGAGAATTCGTCCGACGGAGCGTCCCAAGCAACGTCAAGGCCTGCATCTGAGGGTCCCGCGAGGAAGGTGGGTCGTCCACGGAAAAGACCATGAGAGTCAGCGGCCCATCCACATCTCCCAGGTCACCTGGCCTGGCACCTGGCCTTCAAGTGTGACAGCATCACCTCATTGACTGATCTCATCTGCCACATGGACTTGCTGGTCACAGTCTGACCAATGATGCCAAACACTGTGGTCTGGACTCTGATGACTTCAAATGCCAAGGATCCCATCTCCCCCTGTGAACTTTGGATTCTATGGTCCCTGCATAGCACCTTTTTCTGTGCACAAATCACGCCCCAGAGCCATAAATAAAAAATCAATACATGAAATTTTATGTTGCAGTCATTTAGCATGAGTCCACAACATACGTGTGGGGATATGTCGAAGTATGCCGGAGTGTGGAACAAACTCCAGCCATCCATACACTTGGATCTGAGTCCGGTCGAGGACACACATAGGTCACAATGTATCACAAAATACAGACATGGAGCCCAATACTCACACGTGATGGCCTCAAGCTGCTGAGGGGGTGCTTGCAATACTGCTCAGACAGACCAATTTGGAAGAGTATCATGAAGGTGTAGAGGTCATGGGTCATGTTGATGTGCCCGGGGAGGGAGTCCCAGGTCTGTTTGGCGAGGTGGGAGAACCATCTCCTGCATGCAGTTTTTATGTGGATGTGATGAATGGTGGCCAGGGCAAGGTGGACTGCATGGAGTTGGGCTAACGGGGTGTTGGATGACAGACATCCAAGGTCGGTGTTGGGTCTGGGGTTGTGGACTGCCTCCTGAGTGTGGTTGAGGAGTCTGAAGGTGATCCTGCAGCACACAGTGAGCCATTGTACCTATCTCAGGTGGACGGTGATGTGGCAAGGGCAGGGGGATGTTGCAGATGAGGTGTGCGGATGCACCCAGGATGTGGACAACTTCTACTGCAGTTTTGCTGTTGTTCTCCGTAGAGGCCGGTGCTGTAGTTGAGCCGGCTGGTGTCGTGGACCAGGGGGATGGTCTGTCTTGCCTTGGAGTGGATCCATCTGTGGGTCATTTGCAGCATGTGGAGGGTGTTGCAGCATGAGGTACAGATGGTGGTCAGTTGCATGGTAATTGTCAGCGATGGGTCCATGATGAACACCAGCTTGCGTGCGTGGCCACTGGGTGCTGGTGCGGTGCACAGACCAGTGGGACACAAGGAGTTGAGCCAGCTGTAAGGGGACAATCCTCAGATGATGACCTCTGTCCTGTCCAAGTCCAGCCTCAGGTGGCTGATGTTCAGCCATTCCTCAACGGATCTCATGCCTTCTTGAAGTTTTGATCTGGCAATGGCTGGGTCTTTGGTGAGTTTGAGAAGCATCTGGGTGTCAATGGCATACGAGATGATGATGAGGTCGTGTGCGCATGTGATGGTGGAGAGTGGGGTCATGGAGACATTGAAGATCGTCACACTGAGAAAAGAGCCCTGTGGCATGGGCCAGATTACCCCAGTGTACTACATGTTGCAGGGGGTGAGGCAGACTCCCTGGGCCTTGCTGGTGAGCGACTTCCTGATTTAACCCTGGGCCCTCCTCTGGATACCAGTGTTGGAGATGTGTGAGCTGACAGTGTGGTAGCACATGGTGTTGAATGCCATTGAGAGGTCAAGGGTGGTGGCCTCACCATTGTTGAGCATGGCAAAGTTGTCGTTGGTGGTGGCAATGCTGATGGTTGCAGTGGTGTGATTACTGTGAAAGATGGTCTGGTGCCGGTTGCCTGGAGAAGGTTGCATGGCGGAAAATTGTCATTTGCTTGTTGAGTGTCTTCCTGATGACATTTGCTGGGTAGGGAAGCAGGGTGATGTACCAGGAGATCCTGCGGTACTGCCGTCCGTTGTTTAAGAAGGGCCTGAGTCTCTGCCTGCCTCCTACACCCATGGAATGTGGCAAACTCAAAGGAGACATTCAGGACGCGCTGGACGTGGGCTTCAAGGATGTGGAATGATGTGGTTTAGATGTTGTGTGGGAAGGGGCCTGATGGAGAGCCAGAGTGAATGTTGCAATGAGCCAGGTTGTGTCCTTGCTGCTGATGGGAGTCCATAACCTGATGGGGATTTGTCCTGCGGATAATAGTGCTGTCTGCGTCTGTGTGTCAAGGCTGTCGTGTATGCCCATGAGCTTGCAGTGGTCCAAAGTTGCAAGGGATGTGATCTGCCTTGCAAGGGTGGGGTGTCTTGGATGGAGATCTGCTGTCAGTTCACTCACAATGCTGATGAGCTCCTTGATGTCGTGTGTTTGGGTGTCTCGGCACTATCTGAAGGATCTCCACTTGTCTTTGCTGATGATATGGTGATGGCTGTGTGTGGTGTTTTCCAGGGCTGTAAGGCAAATGATGGCTCTTTGTGTTGCAAGGTTTGCACAAGAGTCCAGCTAAGTCTGTAGGAGTCCAGTAGGTCTGCCTTGTCCCAGGTGCCTTAACTGTTGTTGTGCTTCACAGGAAAGCCCGTCAATGTGGCAAGATTGTTGGATCAGTTGCTGATTCAGTGCGTGAGGTTGCAGGGTGTGGCGGGGTGTTGTTTTGAGTGTCCCACACAGCTTGTCTGTGGTGGCTTACATCAAGCATCTTTGGGGGATCGGTAGCGGGGTGTGAGGCAGTGTGTTGCTTGTCGGA
This sequence comes from Triturus cristatus, assembly GCF_964204655.1. Taxonomy (NCBI): domain Eukaryota; kingdom Metazoa; phylum Chordata; class Amphibia; order Caudata; family Salamandridae; genus Triturus; species Triturus cristatus. Next base: position 406,105,022 of record NC_140584.1, read on the forward strand.
GACGTGGAGTCAAATGTTGATGGACCAATGATAGATGGTGGTGTTGTTCCCCTCCAGCAAGAAGTTACTGGCACACAGCCACATGTAGCCCGTGGAGGTGAGGGCATGCGTGCAGATGTACGTGTTGATGGCTTAGCGGAATAGTGGATGTAGGTCTGCAGATCTGTAGAGGAGTGTTACACTGAGGGTTGCCATGGAGTTGCTGCAAACCCGGATTTGTGACTCTGAGGGTGTACTTGTGAATAAATAGCAATTCATTCCCCGGGATTGGTGTTGCCGTCCCTGCGGGTGGTCTTGTATCCGTCTGAGATGGCAATGAAGACGTCATGTCCTGAGGATGCTTTTGTCCAGGTTACTGTCATGAAGGTGATGTGTGGGGCTGTTGTGTTGAGGAGGTAACAGAGTCCAATGGCGTGCTGGTGGACGGAGCGAGTGTGGAGTAGGAGGCACATTACCTGGTTGTTCTGAGAGGGTCTTGTAGGCTGGGCAGCGCTGTGTAGGCACTTGGAGTAGCACACTCAGCATGCAAAGGTGTCGTGTGTGTGCTTAGGGATTGCCTGATCGCAGGAGGATGATTGTCACGATGACATTGCTTGGAGAGTGGCTGCAGCATGAGCCTGTTGTGTGACGTGGGTCATGCAAAGACTAGAGGGTCGTGCACTGTGCATGTTGCAGGCGCAGACGTACCTGCCTTTGGCACGGCGCTGGGGCTACAGTGGCACAGAAAAGCTGCTGCCTGCATTTCGAATGGGTGGAGGGGGAAGGGCAGAGCATTTTGGAGGCATGGGGGTTGCAGAATCAGGTCACTCGGTGGGGCGGAGCCGCAGGTGAGGCAGCAGCAGGCGGAAGGGGTTAGAAATTAGGCAAAAAGTAGCACACAAAGACAAAGGCACAGTGCAACAGGTGTATGTAAAGGAAGGAGTGTCAGGTTACTCATGGGTCACTACGAGAAAATGTATGAACAATCACCATAAATTACAGCCACTGGATCAGGCAACAAAATGCGGAGATGCGCAAAGGAGACACACCATCAGCAGGCGTTCACGTCCTGTTGGTGGGAGCAAGCTGCACAAATACATACCCAACAAGGTACTTCATGCACAATAGAGATCATTAGCCATAAAGCACTGCATGCATGTTGCCAAAGTACACATACACACAGATGCTCAATCTTTGACAATTATGCCATAGATGACGCATGCAAACTGTCAAGAGAGCTGCAGTGACAGAGATGAGGCACTTTGGATTGTGCTGAAGACCTTTATTCCACATACACACACAAAGGGATATGCATCCATATTAACAGACTCACAGGTCAGTTGACAGAACATGTGGGACATACGCTGGACACCCCCTTCACAACACGGATGATGTAAATCCCAATGAACTGGCACACAAGTTAAGGGGATGAGCCAAACATATCCTGCTGCACAGGGAGAGGCTGCAATTCCCCATGAAGCCTGTTGAAGTGATGTCCCCGACTATGTCCACCCGTAGCATCTGCAATGTTTCAGAGGCAAGGTTTACACACATTGATGCCTTCATCAGACGCCACACTCCACTACAGATGACTGTCAAGAAGGGTGACTATCATGTCATGGGAGTGATGCTACATGTTATATGCTCCATGGTGAGAAGACGTATGCATGGTACCACAACATGCACAGAAGCAGTCCCCACACACTCCAAACCCGTACCACCACAAAAAATCCTTGCTGCAAACCTTACCAAGACTGACCTTTCCACATGTCTGTGCATGGAAAGCTGATTCAGCACACGTTGCAATCCTCATGAGGAATAGCAGGAGGACAACGATGACACGAGCAGACAACAGGCGCTAAATACCTGGGAATGACAGACACACAAGAAGCCACCTAAAAGAATTCTCACCGCACACATGGACATTTACCAACCAAGAACAATGTTTGACACATGTAAATTGCAATGAAAGTCTCTCCGCAAAACTGTGTGGCATGACATCATCACTCTAGTGACTGGGGGTGAGTGCTTGCAATGTTCAACACTCCGTCCATCATTTCCTTTGGTTTTTGCTTTGTTCGCCGTAAGTTGGCAGGGTATGCTCAGACGTGAGTCCCTTGCTCACCTTGCCACTGGATTCAAGCAAGCCTGGCTGAAGACGGCTGAAATGCCAGAAACCGGTCCTAGGAAGCTTGTTTCCTGTCCAGGGAAGACATGGCTTGGCAGTTCGGGCTGGACTGTTCCCATGAGGCACAGGGTCAGACTGATTTGCATATGGCCATGTCTAAACTGGGGTGGCGTAGTGGGCAAAAGAACGATGGATTTAACCCAGATCTCTTGACTGGGGGAGAATGTCTGCATTGTCAGCATTCCGTCCATCATTTGTTTGTTGTAACGCTTTTCGCCCTAAGTGGGATGGGTATTCCCAGACGTGGGACCCGTGCTCACTACGCCACTGGAGTCAAGCTATCCTGGCTGATGACGGCTGATAGCCAGAAACCGGTCCTAGGATGCTTGATTCCGGTCCAGGGAAGACATGGCTTGGCAGTTCGGGCTGGACTGTTCCCATGAGGCACAGGGTGAAGACTGATTTGCATATGGCCATGTCTAAACTGGGGTGGCGTAGTAGGCAAAAGAACGATGGATTTAACCCAGATCTCTTGACTGGGGGAGAATGTCTGCATTGTCAGCATTCCGTCCATCATTTGTTTGTTGTAACGCTTTTCGCCCTAAGTGGGATGGGTATTCCCAGACGTGGGACCCGTGCTCACTACACCACTGGAGTCAAGCTATCCTGGCTGATGACGGCTGATAGCCAGAAACCGGTCCTAGGATGCTTGATTCCGGTCCAGGGAAGACATGGCTTGGCAGTTCGGGCTGGACTGTTCCCATGAGGCACAGGGTGAAGACTGATTTGCATATGGCCATGTCTAAACTGGGGTGGCGTAGTAGGCAAAAGAACGATGGATTTAACCCAGATCTCTTGACTGGGGGAGAATGTCTGCATTGTCAGCATTCCGTCCATCATTTGTTTGTTGTAACGCTTTTCGCCCTAAGTGGGATGGGTATTCCCAGACGTGGGACCCGTGCTCACTACACCACTGGAGTCAAGCTATCCTGGCTGATGACGGCTGATAGCCAGAAACCGGTCCTAGGATGCTTGATTCCGGTCCAGGGAAGACATGGCTTGGCAGTTTGGGCTGGACTGTTCCCATGAGGCACAGGGTCAAGACTGATTTGCATATGGCCATGTCTAAACTGGGGTGGCGTAGTGGGCAAAAGAACGATGGATTTAACCCAGATCTCTTGACTGGGGGAGAATGTCTGCATTGTCAGCATTCCGTCCATCATTTGTTTGTTGTAACGATCATCACTCTAGTGACACATCAGAACACACATCAAAGTCACTTTGCATTCAGTCAGCTGGACACACACATTGCAACACATGCCACTCAATGCTACAAGCTTGCACACTCATACCCAGTGATCCGCCATTATGAGAAGAAGTTGCTTATGAGCTGACTCCAGATATCATCCTCCTCCTCCTCCTCCTCACTAGCCTCGTGAGCAAGCCCTTGATCCTCCACGGGTGGATGTTCCTGCTCATCCGGATCCAGGATGAGTGGCACTGCCTTCTCAACGGCCATGTTGTGCAGCATGCAGCACACGAGGAAGATTCGGCAGACCTTCTCCGGGGCATAAGGGAGGGACCCGCCTGTCTTGTCCAGGCACCGGAATCGGCTCTTCAGGAGGCCAAACGTCCTCTCAATCACTCGCCTGGTCTGCCCGTGTGCATCGTTGTACCTGTGATCTGCAGCTGTTCTTGGGTTGCGGAGAGGTGTCATTAGCCATGGCATGTTGGGATATCCAGAGTCCCCTACATGGAAACATCATGTAAAAAAGTGGGTCAGGAGATGCCGTAAGAGCCAAAGATACCGCAACACACAGGACAAACAGAGTATACCCACCAACAAGACATGCTCGTTCGTTGTGCAGCCGCAGCATCATTTGTGGCACCCTGCTACGCCTCATGATGTAGGCATCGTGTGCTGATCCTGGAAAACTTGCACAGACATGGGAATTCAGCATGTTAGCAAGACACACCACAGGGGCATTTGTCGAGTGGTAATGTTTTCTATTGTGATAGGCTTGTTCCTGTGCCTGTGGTGTTACCAAAGCCACATGTGTACCATCTATGGACCAAATTACATGGGGCATCCCTCCCAGGGCATAGAAATCACCCTTGACATCTGTCAACTCCTCAGGAGTAGGAAATGTGATGAATTCATCAAGGGGCTCCAACGTGGCTGCTAAAACATCACGCAGGGCACGGCTGAACATTGTCTGTGACATGCCACCAACATCAGCTATGGTGAATTGAAACGTACCTGTGGCAAAAAAATGTAGGGCTGCCATCACCTTCATCTTTGGGGTCAGTGCAGTAGGATACCTGTGTCGCGGTTGGAGTTGTCGTGCCAGCCTGTCGGTCAAGTCCTCAATCAACTGTTGAGTGAATCTGTAACGTCGGATGCAGGCACGTTCCCTCATGGCACCCAAGTCTGGCATTAGTCTTGGGACAGGTGGTGCCCTGCAAGACATTGTTTGGATGAATGAAGATTGAGAGTCGGCCAACATCAATGTCAATGAACATAGCACATGCTACACTGCTAATACACATCAGTTAACTATGAAGTCGGGTGTGTGCAATACCTACAGGACACATATGCCAGCTTGCTGGCACTCCTACAAAGAGCCAGATACACCTGTTGATTGTCAAGTCTACATGACATGCCCTGAAATGAGCTGGAGGCCAGTCTGAGTGAACAGCCAGAGATATCACCGGAGTTACACACATCCACATAGCTGCATTGGAAGGATGTCATCTCATCCAGACAGCTGACTGCAAGGCACACGCACAGGTCACATGGAATGTCAAATGTACATATCAAACACATTGCGATGAAGGGGTACACGTGACAACAAAAAAACACAGCCATTGAGACAACGCACACATGTATGACTGGGAAAATATGATGCACGATGCACACAGACCCTGCAGCCGTGGGAATCCACATATGGCATGGTGTGCGTAGATGTGTTCCATGCCCATCTCCACACAGACCCCTGTTGGATGCAACAACAGCAGATGCAGTTGACGGGACACTGACATCAAGCTCATGGGAACACATGACACACACCTGACATAGTCCCAAAGGGGCACGGTGATTGAGACCTGTCAGTTGATAGAGTGTCCCTGTCCCTGGCATCAGGAGACAGGTGCGGGTGTTGTTGACGGTGCCATCCCACTGCTGCTGTGCATGACACAGTTGGACTACAGACACACATGTGGCAAGTGGCAAGGTGATGTGTGCCACATAGTGCCCCATCACACGTGACATGTGTCCACAGGTCATCACACATCAATTGTGCAACTAGATGAGATGACCTGTGCAATATCACTGGCTAACACACCTAGGGCCTGCACATGAATGTATGCAATGACAAGTACTTGATGGACATCCATGTGCGACTCGTAGCCCTCCATTCCTGTCATGTGTACGCCTGTATTACCATTGTAAGCGTGTGAAATTAGTACACATATGTGTACGCACTGTACTACTAGTGCATGCACTGTACGTGTAGAATTAGTGCGTACCCGTACGTGTACTACCTTAGTACACGTACGTGTACGCACTAGTAGTAAACGTACCCGTACGTGTACTACTAGTGCATACCCGTACGTGTACTAGGGTAGTACACGTACGGGTACGCACTGTGCACGTACGTGTACTAAGGTAGTACACGTACGTGTACGCACTGTACTACTAGTGCATGCACAGTACGTGTACTACTAGTGCGTACCTGTACGTGTACTAAGGTAGTACACGTACGGGTACGCACTAGTAGTACACGTACTGTGCATGGACTAGTAGCACAGTGCGTACACGTAAGTGTACTACCTTAGTACACGTACGGGTACGCACTAGTAGTACACGTACCCCTACGTGTACTAAGGTAGTACACGTACGGGTACGCACTAGTAGTACACGTACCTGTACGTGTACTAAGTTAGTACATGTACGGGTATGCACTGTACTACTAGTGCATGCACAGTACGTGTACTACTAGTGCGTACCCGTACGTGTACTAAGGTAGTACACATACGGGTATGCACTAGTAGTACACGTACCTGTCAAACGCACTGTAGAACTGGTGCCGTAGGGGTACGTGTGAAACACACCGTACACCCGCAATCATTGTGTGTGTACGCTTCGTTTCACCATTGTACTGGTGCCGTAGGGGTACGTGTGAAACGCACCGTACCTGTGTGTGGATTTAAAAATTACATAGGGGACACATAAGGGACAAGTATTAGGCCCTAAATGCATGCTGGTTGTCATGGAGACAGAGTTTTCAGTTGAAAAGTGTCGATCAGGTGTCCTGGAACAGTCAGTTGGCCACAAAATACAATGTTGCAAAGTGGTTGTTGACTTGACATGATGCTCAAAATTTGAACGATGCGAATGGTGTCATTGGTGTATGTTTAAAGGGATTGGAGTAAACGTAAGATGCTAATGAGTCTGACCAATCACTATGTGCTCCTCTAAATGAATGCCCCTCAGCAAGACAGCTATAAGGCAGCCAGAACCCATGAGAGGGCACTTGCCTGCACAACTTTCCAATCGACAACATTGCTGCTGTCTCTGCTTCCTCTGGACCATGTCACGGACTGTGGAGAGGGCCCAGCCATTCACACATGAGGAGAATCAGGCCTTGCTGGACGCCCTTCTCCCACAGTACCCCAGCCTGTATGGGAGACCAGGGGAGCAGGTGATTGCTGAGTCCACTAGCTTTGCCTATGCACCTGTTGTGTGACTGTCAATATTGTGTCCAGGTGGGACAGACATGCTATGTTGTTTAGAGTGGGTCCCGGGGGGGGGGCATGCTGATGTCTGTCATGCAGAGCCTGATGTAGTTCCTGTGTGCACTCCTCACTTGCATTGTGCTTACTGTGACTTTCACTGCATAATGCATGACACATTAAGCCTGTGAAATCCTTGGTGGCTTTTTTTCCTATTGTCCTGAGGTGATTCAGTGGTCCCCCCGGTGTGACAGGTGACTGTACCCACATATGTGTATGAGTTGAGTGGACCTGTGGTGAGAGTGTCCAAATGATGTGTACGACCTCATGGACATTGATGTGTGTGAATATTCCTTTACATGTGGGTGAGTGTCTATGTGAAGTGTTGCGCCACACCTGCATGGAGGTGGCAACATATCTACCCATCTGATGTGACAATTAAGCCATGCTGTGTGTCTGACTTGCATAGCTAGCATGACACCTGTGACACCCCACTGGCAAGTGGCACATGTGCAGAGTGAGGGTTGTATCTGCTGTTGTCAATGACAGGCGAGTGATCTGTGCTTGGGTGTGTCTGTCTAGTATGCTGAGGGTGCGTCAGTGGAGTGTGACATGTGACTGCTTGGCACGTGCTGGCCATCAGCCTGCTGTTGCATGTGCTGCACAGTGTGTGGCATGATCAGTGAGTGTGTCGCAACCCTCATGCCAACCGGTTGACTTTCAATGCCATGTAGTGCATTGGGGCATGCACACAGGCCAATTTCTTATTGTGTATGATGTAATTCCTTTCTGCATCCTATGCCCTGTTCAACATTCCTAAGAGGTTCAAATGTGTGTCTCGGGGACATGGAGCAGGTGTATTGATGTTGTATTACTTTGTCATCCAGACAGGTAACTGCCTACAAGAAGGGGGTGATCTGGAACCACATCGTCAGGGCCGTGAGATCTGAGGGGGAGCGTAGTCGCCAGCTGCCACAGGTCCGCAAGAGGTGGCCGGACATCCGGTGCTGGACCCGGCGGATCGCCCGGGTCCAGCTGAGGCTCGACAGTCCTCGCCCCAACGGCGGACGCCGACGGCTGACCCCCCAAATGAAACGTGTCCTGGCGGTGGTCTTCCCAGACCTCGATAGGCAGTTACAGGAGAGACTGCAGCAAGGAGGGGGTAGGTACATGGCTGTTTGTCATGTTATGTGTCGCAAGCTTTTGTAAGTGCTCTGTAGCCTGGATACACTCCCAGAGTTGATAAGTGCAGTGCATTTTCTGTTCCCCAATGTCACCTGTTGCTCTTTTTCATCCCTTCCCCTCCTTGACATGTGTCCCCTGGTCTGTGTGTAATCACATTTGCCCACGCCATCTAGGGTGCCAGTAAATCTAAGTGCACATTGCTTTCTGCATCATGTGGGAGGGTGGTCTGTGACTTGTGTTGGTACCTTGCCTGTGACTTGACCTGTCCACTATGTTGGGGGTCCATAGTTGTTGTCACTGATGCTGATTCTCCACATAGGAGTGTGAGCTTTCAACTGGACACCCTTGCAGCATGCATGACCAATGTTGTGGCCTCAGACATGATGTGCATGAGTGGGAGATATGCATAGTGCCATGACGGTTGAACATGGTACAGTCAGCTCATTCCAGGATCACGGAGCAGTGTGCCCACTACAGTCCCTTGAGACACCCTGGCCTCCTAATCATGTGTGTCATCCAACACTGTGCACACTCTTTGTGTGTTCTACATAGGTCTGCCTCTGTGGCATTGTTCCCTGGCATAGTTTGTATTTTGCTAATGTGTGCTACCTGTGTCCACTGGACAGGGATACACCATTTTGCTTGTGCATACTCACACTGGGCAGTGCCTGTGTGGCTATTCACAACAATCTGTTGATGGTTGTTTGTCACAAATATGTGTTTGTAGCCCCACGAGGTGATGTTGTGTAAATGAAGCAAGTTTTCAAGCACAGTTGTTGTAACCCAGAATAAGAGGTGTCAGTTCTTGATCTGTATCAATCACATTGACTCAGGTATTGGGGGGGGGGGGGGGGGGGGTGCGGGAGAGGCATACATGTGCAACCCTGATTTTTCTTTGCCAGGTCTGACTTGTGTGTGAGAATTGCCTGTACAAAAATACACTGTGCAGTGCCCCTGTGATGCTGGCCAGTGCTTAATGTTCGTGCTTTGCAGCCTGTGTCATTTTTTTACCAACATGAATCCTGCTCATACATTTTTTGCACCAGTTTGGACTTTGTGTGCTGACATCTGTGTGTACATTCTGGCTTGCCATGAGGGTGTCCCCACAGTACAGCTGGGCTTTTTTACCACCCAATTGCAGGCCCATTAGCTTATGCATTGTCCTGGGTGTGGACATGTGTGCCACTCCAGATGACAGGCAGTAGGTCATATGTGTAGCCAACTGTGTAATCAGGTGACAGATGGCCTGGTGACAACTGACATAATTAAAGTTGTTACTCTTAACAAATTGTACCTTGGCACTCACAGCACTTGTCAACAGTAGTTCATGTTTTAAATGTGGAAATTTGATGATTTGTGTTAAGAACACTGATGTGCCTGCATGAAAAAAGTCTACCAAGGAAGCGCACACCAAACGACATTTCAACTTTCATGGAACACACTGGCACCTTTTCAAAGAAGCCACTGTTCTAATTAAATGGTGTTGCAGATTCTCCATATACATGTTACCACAGTGGTCTTGATTTTGTGAGACTCCTTTGTTGTTGGTGATACAAACTAACGAGTCTCAAGACATCAAGACCTCCGTGGGCCCATGTATATGTACTTTCTGGAACACCATTTATTTCTAACAGTGGCTTCTCAGAAAAAGTGCCAGCTTACAGGTGTACATGTACTTTTGTGTGCACTGCCTTGTGCGACATATTGCATGCAGGCACATGAGTGTTCTTTTCACGAAATGGCCAATTGGCACATTCAAAACATGTAGATTGGGTAAAGTATTGTGAGTCCCAAGGTACCAACATTTGTTCGTTTTGTGTTCCAAAGGACTTACAGGTCTCTGAGTGTGGTGACACCTTGAGTATTGAGGTGTGTTAGTTTACCTTGAGTGCATCACTACTGTGTCTTTCAGGCTAAACAAGAGGTGTCATGACTTCATTGTATTGCTGTGCTCACCGGTTCACAGACACTAGCTTCTCAGTGTATTTCTCATTCAAGTTGTGGCCTTTTGTGTATTTTTTTTCCTGGTGTCAGTGGCATGGTGGGTCTACCAACTAGGCAGTACAGGGCTTACATATGTGCGGAGTAATCTAGCTGTTACTCATGATGCATTGCCTGATATGCACTGTGACCAATTGTTCTTGTGCTCATGTGTGAGATGTATACAGGTGACTAATGCATTTTGGTTTCTTCTCCTTGCCCACAGCATCATCATCCGCAAGCGAGGGAGACACCTGCATGGACCTTGAGGAGGGACCCAGCGACAGTGCCACCAGTGCTGTGGAGGCAGAAGGAGCCAGAGGCACGGAGGGCGAGGAGAGTCAGTCGGAGGACCTGTCTGGAGGCGAGAGCATCTACGACGCCGACAGGTCCGAGGCTGACCTCCTTGAGGAGGCGGAGGCTGCAACAACAACTGGCAGCATCCCACCATCTGTACCCGCTTCCTCCATTGACATCTCCGCCCTCCCAGTTGCTCCCGTCCCTTCTGTCCGTGCAGGGTCCCACCGTGTCTCCTTCAGACCAGGCACCGCACCCCCTGCCCCTGTCACCCCGGCTGCCCTCAGTGAAGAGTCTGTGGACACACTGAGGCAGTTGCAGGTTGGTCAGGCATCAGTGCTGCATGTCCTCCATGGACACTCTAAACTGCTCACACAGTTGGTGTCGTTCGTGGAGGGCATGTCATCAATGATGTCTGAGCAACGCAGGATTCTGCGGTCCATGGACTCTTCACTGTTGGAAACAGTTTCTCTCCTGCAGCGCTCTGTTCCCCCCCTACCCCGGACCCATCCACACTGCCCTCTCCCAAGCCTGCCCAACGCACACACAGACAGTCACGGGCACGCACCCCAACAGACACATCCAGCACACCCCCAAGTAAGGCACAGCGCACACCTCCTGGCACGCACACTCATGGGCATGTAGGCACACCCACAGGGTCTGGGGGCAAACGACAGACACGCAGCCACAGTCAGTGTCCGCAGTCCTCACAACCCAGTTCCTCCAAAACCATTCCCCTTAGCGCCCCAGCCAAACTGTCACCCAAGGAGCTCTACATGGGTGAGCTTGCCCTCACCCCTACTGTGACACCACCCCGCAAGTGGGCGAGGAAGTCCCCGGGGAGGGGCGTTGAGTCCACCCCCATGTCCACCCCCTCCACCAAGAGCGCTGCACCCCATCCCTCGGCCACCCCCCCCTCCGTTGGCCCTGGGGTATCTTCAGGTGCAGGGGTTACTCTGGACGCCCTGGCAGCAGTGTGCAGCGCCGAGCTCACCTCCACCTTTGGCGCTGCCCCACCCCCTGTGGTGGAGACGTCCAGCCCTGCACCCACCACACCTACCCAACCCCCTCCTGTCCCTGCGGTGCCTGGTCCTGCCACAGATGATGAACCCCCCCGGTCGACAAACCTTGAGGTTACTTTGTGCAGGCAAGGTAGGGGTGGACACGGGCCCTTACGTCCACCCTTGGACTATAAAAATGGACTGGCCATTGGCCTTTGTACATAGTGTCTTCTTAATTTATTATTTTTTATGCTGAATAAAGCCTTTTCTTTTACTTTCAACACTATTGCATTTCAGGTACTTGATGTTGGTGATGATGCTCCTGGAGTTGGTGTTCTGGTAATGTGTTAGGGTTCTGAGAAATGATTTGGTATGATGGTCATGAGGTGGACCATGGTATCTGTGTGCCATCACAATGTCTGTGCAAAGAATCATTGGTAGTGTGTGTTCATTTTGGTGGGAGACATTGTCCCAAGGAGTGTTCCTTCCTCTGTGGCACCTGACATGTTCCCTGCAAACAGTTGCACAATTGTTGTGCTGACCTGTGTCAACATTTAGTTTGTTGGTGACAGATCCCTTCAACAATGGCCATGCCTGCTCACCGATGTCTCCTGCTGAATCGTCTGTGCCATCCTTGCCAGTCACTGTACTTGAGTTTTGGGTATGTAGGAATGGCATCAGGGACCAATTGCCCCTTTTCAGCACTATGCATGTGTGTAATCACGACCTACCACACAAATGGTATGTGTCATGCAGGGTATTTGGGCACCTGACTCACAATTGTGGGCATTGTATCTATTGCCATTGAACCCTATTCCTTCCATGAGAGACAACATCTGGGTGGCTGGACCAGCACCTGGACATTCCTATCAGTCCTGGGATGTGCGTGACAGTGTGTGTTCCCTTTGGCTATCTTAGTTTTGTATGCAGTTACATGACTATACAGTCTGTTGGCATGAAATCAGGGTGTGTATTGTGCTGCATCCGCCATGGGTGGGTATGCATGTGTTATATTTCCTCACACCCACATGTGGTGTGTCATGCAGTGTGTGAAAGACATCCATCCTCCTGGGATTGGGACACTGCTGGGAGTTCTCTGCACCCACCCCTAATATGTCTGGACGCTGCTGGTAGTGATATGCACCCACCCCTCATATGTCTGGATGCTGCTGGGAGTCCTCTGCGCCCACCCCTCAGATGTCTGGACGCTGCTGGTAGTGATATGCACCCACCCCTCATATGTCTGTACGCTGCTGGGAGTCCTCTGCACCCACCCCTCAGATGTCTGTCCACTGCTGGGAGTCCTCTGCACCCACCCCTCAGATGTCTGTCCACTGCTGGGAGTCCTCTGCACCCACCCCTCATATGTCTGGACGCTGCTGGTAGTGATATGCACCCACCCCTCATATGTCTGGACGCTGCTGGGAGTCCTCTGCACCCACCCCTCAGATGTCTGTCCACTGCTGGTAGTGATATGCACCCACCCCTCATATGTCTGGACGCTGCTGGGAGTCCTCTGCACCCACCCCTCAGATGTCTGTCCACTGCTGGGAGTCCTCTGCACCCACCCCCCCATATGTCTGTCCACTGCTGGGAGTCCTCTGCACCCACCCCTCATATGTCTGGACACTGCTGGTAGTGATATGCACCCACCCCTCATATGTCTGGACGCTGGTGGGAGTCCTCTGCACCCACTCCTCATATGTCTGGACGCTGCTGGTAGTGATATGCACCCACCCCTCAGATGTCTGTCCACTGCTGGTAGTGATATGCACCCACCCCTCAGATGTCTGTCCACTGCTGGGAGTCCTCTGCACCCACCCCTCATATGTCTGTCCACTGCTGGGAGTCCTCTGCACCCACCCCTCATATGTCTGGACGCTGCTGGTAGTGATATACACCCACCCCTCATATGTCTGTCCACTGCTGGTAGTGTTATGCACCCACCCCTCATATGTCTGTCCACTGCTGGGAGTCCTCTGCACCCACCCCTCATATGTCTGTCCACTGCTGGTAGTGATATGCACCCACCCCTCATATGTCTGGACGCTGGTGGGAGTCCTCTGCACCCACCCCTCAGATGTCTGTCCACTGCTGGGAGTCCTCTGCACCCACCCCTCATATGTCTGTCCACTGCTGGGCATCCTCTGCACCCACCCCTCATATGTCTGGACGCTGCTGGTAGTGATATGCACCCACCCCTCATATGTCTGGACACTGCTGGTAGTGATATGCACCCACCCCTCAGATGTCTGTCCACTGCTGGGAGTCCTCTGCACCCACCCCTCATATGTCTGGACGCTGCTGGTAGTGATATGCACCCACCCCTCATATGTCTGGACGCTGCTGGTAGTGATATGCACCCACCCCTCATATGTCTGGACGCTGCTGGGAGTCCTCTGCACCCACCCCTCAGATGTCTGTCCACTGCTGGTAGTGATATGCACCCACCCCTCATATGTCTGGATGCTGCTGGGAGTCCTCTGCACCCACCCCTCAGATGTCTGTCCACTGCTGGGAGTCCTCTGCACCCACCCCCATATGTCTGTCCACTGCTGGGAGTCCTCTGCACCCACCCCTCATATGTCTGGACACTGCTGGTAGTGATATGCACCCACCCCTCATATGTCTGGACGCTGGTGGGAGTCCTCTGCACCCACCCCTCATATGTCTGGACGCTGCTAGTAGTGATATGCACCCACCCCTCAGATGTCTGTCCACTGCTGGAAGTGACATGCACCCACCCCTCAGATGTCTGTCCACTGCTGGGAGTCCTCTGCACCCACCCCTCATATGTCTGTCCACTGCTGGGAGTCCTCTGCACCCACCCCTCATATGTCTGGACGCTGCTGGTAGTGATATGCACCCACCCCTCATATGTCTGTCCACTGCTGGGAGTCCTCTGCACCCACCCCTCATATGTCTGGACACTGCTGGTAGTGATATGCACCCACCCCTCATATGTCTGGACGCTGGTGGGAGTCCTCTGCACCCACCCCTCATATGTCTGGACGCTGCTGGTAGTGATATGCACCCACCCCTCAGATGTCTGTCCACTGCTGGTAGTGATATGCACCCACCCCTCAGATGTCTGTCCACTGCTGGGAGTCCTCTGCACCCACCCCTCATATGTCTGTCCACTGCTGGGAGTCCTCTGCACCCACCCCTCATATGTCTGGACGCTGCTGGTAGTGATATGCACCCACCCCTCATATGTCTGTCCACTGCTGGTAGTGATATGCACCCATCCCTCATATGTCTGTCCACTGCTGAGAGTCCTCTGCACCCACCCCTCATATGTCTGTCCACTGCTGGTAGTGATATGCACCCACCCCTCATATGTCTGGATGCTGCTGGGAGTCCTCTGCACCCACCCCCTCAGATGTCTGTCCACTGCTGGGAGTCCTCTGCACCCACCCCTCATATGTATGTCCACTGCTGGGAGTCCTCTGCACCCACCCCTCATATGTCTGGACGCTGCTGGTAGTGATATGCACCCACCCCTCATATGTCTGGACACTGCTGGTAGTGATATGCACCCACCCCTCATATGTCTGGACGCTGCTGGGAGTCCTCTGCACCCACCCCTCAGATGTCTGTCCACTGCTGGGAGTCCTCTGCACCCACCCCTCATATGTCTGGACACTGCTGGTAGTGATATGCACCCACCCCTCATATGTCTGGACGCTGGTGGGAGTCCTCTGCACCCACCCCTCATATGTCTGGACGCTGCTGGTAGTGATATGCACCCACCCCTCAGATGTCTGTCCACTGCTGGTAGTGATATGCACCCACCCCTCAGATGTCTGTCCACTGCTGGGAGTCCTCTGCACCCACCCCTCATATGTCTGTCCACTGCTGGGAGTCCTCTGCACCCACCCCTCATATGTCTGGACGCTGCTGGTAGTGATATGCACCCACCCCTCATATGTCTGGACACTGCTGGTAGTGATATGCACCCACCCCTCATATGTCTGGACGCTGCTGGGAGTCCTCTGCACCCACCCCTCAGATGTCTGTCCACTGCTGGGAGTCCTCTGCACCCACCCCTCATATGTCTGGACGCTGCTGGTGAGGAACTTCGATTTTTGATCACGATCGAATCGACCCGCCATTTTGTGACCCGCCGCCATTTTGTGTTGCCATCACTCAGGCAGCACGGCGAACGAAGTCTATTCTGCTTTTTCTGTAGCCCGGTGTCAAAATACGTCCTCGGCCTTTATTTGCGAAGCTGGTGTTAGAACTAGCCGAGTGCACTAATCCCTGTCTGGCTTTCCTAATCCCTGTTTCAACTATCTGTTGGCTCACACTATTCTTTCCTGATCATATCTTATCGACTGGCCTTCACTGTCTCCTGCTAGCATTCTCTCGTGTCATGACTGTCCTCCAATACACACAAACGTATCTCACCACCTGCAAGTTAGTTATAATCTGTTAATGAATTAGTTCGAGGGTGGGGTGACAAACACAGTTGGAGGAGAGGTCTCTTCGAGTCATCTGATATTTCTGTTTTCTAACCTTTCTTATTGGTTCCGCTTTGTTTTCCAACCTTCCCTATTGGCTCTTTCCTTATATGCTTTGGGAGTGTATCTCGTTAATAATTATGTATTGTATAGTATTTAATCTGATGCACCACAGAGTGAAGTGGCAGTCTCCTGAGAACCTACTTTGTGTACTTCTAGGATAACTGTACTAGCTGCAGCTAAATAAATCCAATCTTCTAACGCCGCAGAGTGTCCCGTGTCTCTGTGTAGCGAAGCAGGTGAACTCCGGAGACAGAGGGCGTACCCTGCGCCGCCAGGTCCAAAAGGTTCTGGTTCTTCAATTGGCGCCCAACGTTGGGCGGCTTCAGTGGTACCGGTTCTGCTTGAAGGTCGTGATGAACCCCGCAAGAAAATTCCGGAGGGTTCGCGAGCCACACTAAGCGACCCCTGTATGTCGAAAGTGGTCCGAAGGTCTTTTGCAGCACGGTTACTCCTTCCTGACGGCTACTGATGACCGCTGCCCTGACTGCCGCCCTGCTTTGGCCCATTCCTTTGATGATGTATGGTAAGGCGAGACGATAGACGGGCCTCTGTTGGTGGAAGAAGACGTCTTTAGTTAAGTATTTTCGTGGGTTGCGCCCACAATTTGGTTCTTTGTTTGATTTCCTTAGGTTTCTTAGATTTAGCGTTTGCAAAGGCTAAAGCCAAGGGTAAGTGCATTTGTGCTGCGTAAACTGAGTTTTACTCCCTTGAAGTTTGTGAACAGTCCGTAGACATCTTGAGATGCCTGGTCTGACTAAGTTTTGAAGAATTTGTTGTCTTGGTTGTAATAGGGACTCCCGACTTGAGGACTCTTGTCCGATTCCTTCGGTTGGAACTCCCACATATGAGCTCTATTCGAAACATGGTATCAGCCCCATTGCCTTTAACGAGACATGGACCCGATACACAAAGAAAGATGGTGTTCTCAAATGGCCAGAAAACTGTAGTTTTGACCCTGATGTGCTAGACAATTTGGAAGCAGTTTTGTTCAAAAGAAAAGCCCGGCCGGCAATGTTTGACTCTTTCCGCCTTTGGCGTAAGGAAGCCAAACAGAAAGAAATTAAACAAGCAAAACGAGATAGGAAAGCACAGGGTATGACAATTATACAGGCTGCCCAACAGTTCAAAAATGATGAAATTGACAATGCGACTGAAATTTCAGAAAGACAACATCGTATGGCGATAGATAAATGCTATCCGGTGTTGCCTGTTTCTCCTTCTGATAATAAGAAAGATATAGAAGAGGATCCCCTAATGTCTCATTTATTAAGGTTGCCTCCACCCTATGCGCAAAATGCCAATGTCCCTCAGCCGTTACAGCCTGCTCAGCTGCTAGTGGTACCTCCGCCGGTTCCGGCTCTTCAGCATTTGCCTCCTCCAGTATTACCGCCCTTGCCGGTTTTACCATTAGTCTCAACTTCTTTGCCTTCATCTCCTGATCTTAGCTCTCCTTTGCCTTCTGCTCCTCCTGCAATTTCCAGTTCTTCTCCTGTCAGTTCTCCTAATACTCTGTCTCCAGTCCTAATGTCTAATTCACCGTCTGTGCGTAAGCGTCTCACAGATTCTGTCACTAGTATTCTATCTCCTTTCTTTGGAGCTTTTAATGTGTCTCCGGCTTTTGCTCGAAGACAATCTCGTAGTCAGTTCCCAGATTTTGAGGAACGAGAGAAGCTAGACTCTCTTGCACGAAGATGGATCAAGAAGGGTCCACAATATAGTGTGCTTGATATTATGCCTACCTTTTTGCAATGGAATGCACCTACACAGAGATATGTTTTTAATGTAATGTGCGACATTCTCATTAAAGAATGGGAAGATGTGAGTTCGAGTCCGATCTCACAAGATCTGTTAGATGTTCAAACTGATTTTGAAAAAGGACTTATTGTAGGATCCAAAGTTGAGGAAGCTGTAAGGACACTTATCTCTTATAGATCCTTATTGTTTTCTCAGATTTTTCTTGATTCCGATCCGTCGGTTAAACTGACATCGAAAATGTACCCTATGAGGGAGGTTCCTCCAGTTTGGAAGGAGGCAGTTGCGGCTGTAGGCGCTAATGCAGCTATTCCTGCTCATTGTCAACGTATATGGGTAGATGTCCCTTGGAAGAGGTCTGAAGTTTTGGCTCTTAAACAGACTCTACCAGATCCTCGTAAGAACCCTGCAGGTTATTACAAAGAATTATCGCAGACAATCGATGCTTGTATTATGAATCTGGCAGATATTGATATGCTGATGGGTAATGTAGTCCCACAGACAATATGGGCTAAGATTCGTAGAGAGGACCACGCACAAGCACTAGGTGCTACCTGGAGTGTTATAGCTAATACAGATAGAGACCAAGTGGGTGGCGCAAAGCCTGAGGCTTTGATCTCGGAACTTCCTGGTAGAATCATCACGTTAATGAAAACTATGATGCCTGCACTGAGAGTTAATTGGGATAAGCTAGCAGCATGCAAACAAAAGAAATATGAAAGTGTCTCTGACTTCTTTACTCGTTTTGAGGAGACATTTATCGACCACAGTGGTCAGGACATGGCTACCGAGGGTGGACAGCGATTATTCGTGGATAAATTTGTATTCAATTTGCTTCCCGAGCTGTCACACAAATTAAAAGATTCAGAAAGTTCTTGGGCTGTTTCTTCTTCTGCTCAGATATTGGCTACTGCACAATATTATGAGAATAGGGATAAAGAAGAAAAAGGAAAGCAAGAGAAAAAGACAAAAGATTTAAAAACGAAGGTTCTCTTGCAGCAAGCTTATCCGCCACGTTATGTTCAGCCTCAGACTCAGCAGCCACCGCAGTTTCAGAGGTTGTATCAAAAACCTGAGCCATACATTCCGCGACCTTTGTTAGGTCCTAATCAATGTGCCTATTGTAAAGAGGAAGGTCATTTTAAGAGTAGTTGTCCGGTTTTATTGCAGCGCAATGGAGCGTTATCTGCTCCACGAGGACGTGCTGGCCTCCAGTTAGCAAACAAAGGTAGAGGTCGAGGCGTGTTAACTCAAGAACAACGTGCCCTTCCTTCTCCCAATTCCATGAACTACTTTGATCAGCAAACTGTGAGATCTACACAATATTACAATGAAGACCATTATGTTGAAGGCGAGAATGAGGGTCTTCATGCCAACTAGGACAGCCATGGACAAAGTAGGGGAGTTGTGCCAATCCCAGTAGATCAAAATTGTCCTTATGTTAACGTCACTACAATGGGTGTATCAGAGCCATTTCTTCTAGATACTGTAGCAATGAGAAGTTCTATCATTCATTCTAAACTCCCTGGGGCACCTTTGTCTGGCTTAACGAATGCTTCTGTAGGATTCTCTGGCGCCCCTGTTCGCAATCCGGTTTCTTGCCCTTTGCCTATTTCAGTTGGTCCTTATGATTTGGAAGCTCCACTTCTGTTGATGAATGGTTGCGGTGAGAATCTGTTGGGTCTAGACCTATTGAAAAGAATGCATGCTACAATATACTGTTCTCCTTCTGGCGTACATCTCACTCTAGGTCAGAAGTTGATCTCCCCAATGTATTTGTCCAAAGATCAGTTTCCTCCTGAGTTGCTTTCTCTTCCAACAGCACTTTGGGCCACGGGTCCGAACGATGTGGGTTGTCTTGAGATTCCGCCTTATGTTGTTACCCTCAAGCCCAATGTTGAATTACCACGTATCCCACAATATAGAATTTCTGCTGAAGGTGAAAAAGCGCTTTTGGAAATCATTCATGACTTAATTCGGAAGGATGTGGTTGAAGAAACAAGAGGTAACACATGCAATAGTCCTATTCTTCCTGTTCTTAAACGTACTGATCCTTCTCAGCCTCCTGTGTACCCGTTTGTAATTGATCTGCGAGAAGTAAACAAAATTGTGATTCCACAATTTCCTGTTGTTTCAGATATCACTGCTTTGTTGACAATGATACCTTCCACAGCGACTTGGTTTTCTGTTATCGATCTAAAGAATGCCTTCTTCAGTATTCCTATTGCAGAAGAGAGTAGGGACATTTTTGGTTTCTCTCTTGGAGGCCGAAGCTTCCGATTTAAGCGCGCACCCCAAGGCTATTGTGAAAGTCCCTCCATTTATAGCCAAGCTTTAAAATGTCATCTTGATACTTTTTACTTGCCGATTGGTGCTGCTCTTATTCAATACATGGACGACTTGTTAGTCGCCGCCGATACAAAAGATATCTGCAAAGATGTCACTGCTGCACTGTTACGCCACTTGTTTAGACTGAAGCACAAGGTTTCACCTTCCAAACTACAATATGTTTGTCAAGAGGTTACCTACTTGGGTCATCTCCTATCAAAGGAGGGACGACGGTTGACACCAGAACGAATTCAGGCAATTGCACGAATGGCTGTACCATCCACACAAAGGGGAGTACGTGCCTTTCTGGGTATTACTTCTTATTGTAGACAGTGGATCCCTAACTTCTCTTTGATCGCCAAACCTATGTTGGCACTCACTTTAAAAGATACGCCTCAGCCCCTTCCTTGGACTGATGAGTGCCAAAAGAGTTTCACTGATTTACGCACTGCTCTCTGTTCTGCTCCTGTACTAGGCGCCCCAGATTACACTAAGCCTTTTACGCTGTATGTTCACGAGAGAGAAGGTTGTGCATTGTCAGTCTTGACACAGTAATTTGGAGACAGACAGCGGCCATGTGCCTATTTTTCAGCTACATTAGATCCCGTAGCTAAAGCATTGCCCAGTTGTCTCAAAGCAACAGCAGCAGCAGCAATTTCTATCCGACAGTCTGCTGGAATGGTGTTGGATAACACTCTCATTGTCATGGTGCCACATGCAGTGGATACTTTGCTAAACAGAACAAAAACACAGCATCTTACGAGTGCACGTTTAACTGGTTACGAGCTGACGCTTTTGGCTAGTCACGTACACATCAAACGATGTAATCCAGCTACTTTGTTGCACCTTCTAAATGAGGAGAGTGTTGAGGATCACCATGATTGTTTCTTCCGTACTGAGGAAGAGACAAAAGGAAGAATTGACCTGAGAGACACACCACTAGAGAATCCGGATGGGATTCTATGGGTAGATGGTTCTTGTTTCAAAATGCCTAATGGAGATACGGTTTCAGCCTATGCTGTAACTACCTTACATACGATTGTGGAAACTGCACGCATTAGACACAATTCAGCGCAAGCAGCAGAGTTGATATCACTGACGAGAGCTTGTGTATTATCGAAAGGGAAAAGAGTGAACGTGTACACTGACAGCCAATATGCTTTTGGTGTAGCGTTCAGTTTTGGGCGTCTCTGGAAGGAAAGGGGATTCCTAACTTCACATGGCACCAAAATACAGCATGGTCAGTTAGTGACTGTTCTCCTTGAGTCACTTGCTTTACCCATCCAAATAGCAATAGTGAAGTGTAGTGCACACAAGAAGATTACGGATGATGTTGGACGAGGAAATGCATTTGCTGATGAAATAGCAAAGAAAACAGCGAGAGATTCAACGAGTCGAATGTATGTGGCAGGTCCTGCGAATTGGGTCAGAGAGAGAGGAATGTGTGAAAATACAGTAGAAAGCGTGAAAGCGATTCAGAAAGAGGCTTCAGAAAGGGAGTTGAGCAAGTGGAAAGAAAGTACGGGAATGTTAGATGAGATGGGTTGTTGGGTAGAATTATCCGAACATCAACGTTGGTTATTACCAGATGCTTATGTACTCCCAGTGGTTACTATGGCTCATGGTCCAGCTCACCAAAGTGCAAAAGGCATTTGTAAACTTTTGGCTCCAGTGTGGCAAAATGAAAATATCCCAAAATGTGCAGACAATGTAGTAAAGCATTGTATTGTTTGTCTAATGTACAATCCAGGAAAGGGAACCCCAACTCCAGCAGGTCACTTTGCTCCTCCGACATACCCATTTGAAGTGTTGCAAATCGATTACATTCACATGGATCGATGCAACCACCTCAAATACGTTCTGGTGGTAATATGTGCCTTTTCGAGGTGGATAGAAGCATACCCTTTGAAAGATAATACAGCTTTATCTACAGCTAAAATCCTACTAAAAGAGTTCTTCCCCAGGTTTGGTTTGCCGCGCATTGTCTGGAGTGACAATGGGAGCGAATTTGTTGGCCAACTCATGCAGAAAGTTTGTGCAGGTCTTGGAATCAAGCAAAAGTTCCACGCGGCAAATCATCCACAATCAGCGGGTTTAGTAGAATGTTACAATGGAACTTTGAAGTTGAAATTAGCAAAGGTTCAAGCAAGTACGGGACTTAATTGGCCTGATGCTTTACCGTTAGCTCTGCTATCCACCAGAACTGCAGTACACTCTCGTTTGGGACTTAGCCCTTACGAAGTGGTATTTGGCCGGCCGGCCAACGTATGGGGAATACCTCGCCCTAAGAAATTCTCAGACTTGCCCTATCCAATGTTGATTGACTATCTGCATGACCTTACAACTAAATTGCGTGTTCTTCATCAACAGGTTCAGAGTGCCCTCCCGGAGGCCTCCACAGACCCAGGTCATTCCATCCGACCAGGTGACTGGGTCTGTGTGAAGAATTTTCAAAAGTCTAATAATCTGCAGCCCAGGTGGCGGGAGCCTCGAGTGGTGTTGTTAACCACAAGAACAGCAGTCAAAGTTGAAGGAAAGAAAAATTGGATTCACAGTGTGCATTGCAAGAAAGTACCTTGGCCTTTGCCTTTTGATCAGTGGGTTCGTAGAGGGGTTGGTGACTGTGAAGGCGAAACAGTTCCACGATTTGTACCCTTTAGCGATGCACACCTGAATGGGACACTGTCTGAGAAAGAGGACGACGACATTTTACAGGAAGCAATTCCATCGCATTGCCGCTTGGATACGACTGAACCAAGAACATTGTTTCAAAATCAGAGTGTTCCAGGGAAGGAACACTATAATCTCAGGCCCAGACAAAAGAACATTTGAGACTTTCTTCTCCCTTGTGTAGTGTTCTGTTTCGGTTGCAGGGTCACGGTAGGAGTCTAGGTCACGACCTGAGTAGTGACAATAGGTCTGCAGGATCTTCAGTGTCATAGGACGGTAGAGCATCGTGACTTCAGTGATTGAGGAAGATTGCCGTGAGCATCCACTAGTAAGATGGAAACTACACTAAATAATAAAGAAAGAAGAGATGGAGTGAAGAAAGCACCCTGTAAAATAATGTACAGTCGTTTTAGTATAACTTTATGTGTTTTTATATCATTATGTATTGCTTTGGCGATTATTGGTTGGATAATTTATGTGTTGCAGCCAAGAAATACCTCCCCTTCTTCCTCTTTGCCTTCTTCTACTATCTCTCCACACCTCTTTCATACTCTTCCTTCACATGAACTTGTCAGAAGAACCGAGTATTACAACACACCAATATGAAGGTAACATGCTGGGCCAGTCCTCTAGGCCCACATTCCTGGCGTGTGTACGCATCGTATCCCAAATTTACTGCTGCCGTAACGGGGTACGTGTGGTACGCACCGTACCCACGCATTAATGCGTGGGTATGGTCCGTACCACTGTTGTAATGGTGCCGTAGGGGTACATGTGGTATGCACCGTACCCACGCATTCATGAGTGGGTACGGTCCGTACCACTGTTGTAATGGTGCCGCAGGAGTACGTGTGGTACGCACCCTACCCACGCATTCATGCGTGGGTACGGTCCGTACCACTGTTGTAATGGTGCCGTAGGGTTACGTGTGGTACACACCGTACCCACGCATTCATGCGTGGGTACGGTCCGTACCTGAGTTGTAATGGTGCCGTAGGGGTACGTGTGGTATGCACTGTACCACTGTTGTAATGGTGCCGTAGGGGTACGTGTGGTACACACCGTACCCACGCATTCATGCGTGGGTATGGTCCGTACCTGAGTTGGCATGGTGCCGTTGGGGTACGTGTGGTACGCACCGTACCCATATATTCATGCGCGGGTACGGTCCGTACCACTGTAGTGATGGTGCCGTAGGGGTACGTGTGGTACGCACCGTATCCACGCATTCATGCGTGGGTACGGTCCGTACCTGAGTTGGCATGGTGCCGTTGGGGTACGTGTGGTATGCACCATACCAATGGTACGGTCCGTACCTGAGTTGTCATGGTGCCGTAGGGGTATGTGTGGTACGCACCGTACCCACGCATTCATGCGTGGGTACGGTCCGTACCACTGTTGTAATGGTGCCGTAGGGGTACGTGTGGTACGCACCATACCCACGCATTCATGCGTGGGTACGGTCCGTACCTGAGTTGGCATGGTGCCGTTGGGGTACGTGTGGTATGCTTTCTGTACGAATCGTACTTCCTAGGTTGTGAGATGAGTTTACCTGGTACGAGTCGTACGGAGATTACGCTCCGTACGACTATTCGTACAGCAGTTTTACAGGATCAGAATCGGCCCCTAGATGAGTCTTATGTGTTTTTATGGCAAATGTAGTGCTAGTCACTTCAAATTGCAAAAACAACAGTTGATGGACAGAATACAGAACAATGTCATACATTCACACCGGTACAGAGATCTGGGCCTAAATCCATCGTTTTTTTGCTCACCATGCCATTCCAGTTTGAACCCAGCCATATGCAAATCAGTCTTGACCCTGTGCCTCATGGGAACAGTCCAGCCCAAACTGCCAAGCCAGTTTCTCCCTGGACTGGAAACAAGCATCCTAGGACCGGTTTCGGGGTCTCACCCCTCTTAGACAGGATAGCTTGATTCCAGTGGCATGGAGAGCACGGGACCCACGTCTGGCATACCCATCCCACTCGGGGTGACACATGCGTGACGTCCATCAATTGTGAGTCACTTCAAATTGAGCACTGCCGCGCCTGCACTTTATTATTTATTGACTGTTGAATACATATAATATACATTAAATAGTGTGGCCTTTTGTTTTTTCTATTTTTTTATTTTTTGTATTATTTTTATTATTTTTTTAACAAAACAACAAACAACACAGCAGGTGCATTTCAGTCCGAGTCCATCGATTATGGCCAACAAAAGTTACAAGAAGCAATGGTACAAAGCAGAGAGTGGTATGTTCATTCTCCTGACCCATCTGAGTGTCATCCACCCCCTGTAGTAATGATCAGGTCTCCCCCAATATCTCGCTATGCCGCGTTTAGCTACAATGAGGCCTAAGTTGCAAAGCAGGAGTTCATGCCTTGTAATATCAACCTCTGTACGGATGCCTAGCAGGACGAACTTGGGGTCTATCGGAGTATACACATGAAGTACATTATTTTGTTCTTGTATGATCCGTCCCCAATAGCCACGGATTGGCAGGCATTCCCACAGCGTGTGTATGAAGGAGCCACTCTCTGTTCTGCAGCGCAGACACTCTGGCGTCTCCGCCCTGCCCATCGCATGTAATTTTGCCCTATCATAGTATAGTCTATGAAGAATTTTGAACCGGACCAGTCGTAGTCTAAGCTTGATCGCCCCCTCCCTAGGGTACATTAGGGCCGTCTCCCAATCAATGTCCTCCGATGTGCCGACAAGGTCCTCCCATTTACCCCGAAGTGTTAGTAGATTATCGGGTTCATTGTTTATCAGGGTTTATACGTCCAGGAAACAGCTTTCTCTAGTATCTCTTCCTGGAGCAGCCGCCCCTCCAGCGGGGCATTTTCCGGGCGGGTAGTGAAGTCGTATCTGTGGGCCTGCCAGGCATGTCGGAGTTGGAGGTATTTATAATGCTGCGCGTCCATCATGTGATAGTCCCTTTGTAAATCTGCGAAGGTCATCAGGGCGCCCTGTCTCGTTATGTTACCTAAAGTAGTGATCCCAATTGTATCCCAACCCTTGAAACCTTTTAGCTTTGCAAATTCAGGTATCCTTCCCATAGGGGTGTGGCCTTGGTTAGTCTTTGTTCCCATTTCATTACCTTTTCAGCTTCTCTCCAAGCCTCAATTGCCCTTGGAGTCGCTGTCAACACGCTTCTCATTCCGTGGCCCCCGTATATGTAGTGAAGGTTCTAGCGTGGGATAAATTGGAGTCTCTCTAGGGTGTATGTGGGGTGGTCCTGTGGGGCATGTCCCCATTCGTTGATGACCACAAGGTGTGCTGCTCTATAATGCGCTTTGACATCTGGCAGCGAGATTCCCCCATTATAGTGGCTTTGTTGCAGCATTTGTAACGCCACTCTAAGGTGGCCTCCGCCCCATAACAAAGTTTGCAGTTCAGCGTTTTTCGCCCTGAAGATAACCTCCGGTATTTTAAAGTATGTATTTTGAAAAATGTATAGTAGCTTAGGTATTGTTATCATTTTAAACATAGCCGCCTTCCCTAATAATGTCAGGGGAAGATGCCTTTATCTGATCACATCTTCCTGGAAGTCCGCAAGGACGCGCTGGATGTTGCGGGTCAGACAGGTTGCCACATTGCCTGAAATGTAGAGTCAGAGATATTTAAAACCTTCTTTGGCAATGGGGAGATACATCGGGACGGACTGCATGTCCAGGCGGGCCCCAAATGGGTATATGGTCGACTTCCCCCAGTTCATTTTATATCCAGCCTGTGCTCCGTAGTCTTCAACTATGCGAAAAACAGTAGGGAGTGTAATCGGTAATGTATAAAAGGATATTGTCCGCATAAAGCGAGATCCGCTCATCCAACAACCGATACTCGATGTCCTGGATCCCTGTCAGATCTGGGTGGGCTCTAACCAGGCACACCAATGTTTCCATGACAAGTGCGAAGAGTAAGGGGGATAGCGGGCAACCTTGTCTAGTACCCCGCTGAATAGGGAACTCAGCTAATTTGACTCCATTAACTCACTCTCGTGCTCTAGGATTTGTGTATAGAAGATTGATCCATGTTCAGAAATTATGCCCAAAACCCAATTTTACCAGGACCCGCTTCAGGAAAGGCCAGTGTACGATGTCAAATTCCTTTTCGGCATCAAGCGATAGAAGCATATGTGGAGCCTCCCTCCCTTTAAGCGTGTCCAGCCAGTTTGCTAGCCTACGGAGATTGAGGCGTGTGGCACGCTTAGGCATGAAGCCCGACTGGTCTTTATGTACTAGTGACGTAATGACCTTCAATAGCCGTGTGGCCAATATAGAGGCCAATATCTTAGTATCCACATTAAGGAGCGATATAGGGCAATATGAGCCGCACTTTTCTGGGGGTTTGTCCGGCTTTGGAATGACCACAATGTGGCCTGACGGAGATCCGGGGGAAGCGTTCCCTCATCTCTTGCCGCCAAGAACAAATTTAATAAGCGTGGGGCTAGGGCAGTAGTGTTTTGTTTATAGAACTCCCTGGGAAGTCCATTCGGCCCCGGGGTTTTTCCCGCCTTCTGTTTGGCAATTGCATCCTGCACTTCTTCTAGAGTAATCTCCTTGTCCAAGGCCGCCGTGTCATCAATGTGTAAGACGGGCATATCTATGGCTGCAAGATAGTCATCTATGCCATCTTCTGGTATCGCCGGACGGCTGCGTATAAAGCAGTATAGTAGCTAGTAAATGCTGCCGCAATTGTGGGTGCCATTCTATGCCATGTCCCCACCTCTTCTATCTGGTTTACCCAATTTGCTTCTCTTTCTTTGTGGCTCAGCCAGGCTAGCAGCTTCCCCGCCCTGTCTCCTGTCTCCTGTCTCGTATAGTCTATGGTGAGTGGTTAGATTTGGGCCCGAGCCTCCCCCTCTACTAAAGCATGGAGATCTCTGCGTAATTTCTAACTGCCGAAGCGTCCTAGCTTCATTGTCCGGGGATATATTCTGTTCCAGTTCTAGCAGTTTACCTTCAAGATCCCGGATATGCAACGCTTCCTCCCTATGCTTTTGAGAGATTATGTCCTACAGCCTCCCCCTAAGGACTGTTTTGTATGCCTCCCAAAGGGTGGCCTCCGATGACACGGAGCCTTTGTTTTCTCGGAAAAATAATTTTGCCTCAATGTCAACAGTGTCAGTTACCGTTTTGTCACGCAGTTCCCAGGGGTTCAGTCTTCAGTCTGACTTGGGTCTGTGCTCCCCCCTACCTTTAACTGTAGAGGTGAGTGATCTGAGATACGCCTTGCCATATAGTCCGTGTCCTCAATGACAGGAATCTCTCCTGCCGGGACGAAGAGATAGTAAATCCGGGAGAAGCTCTTCTGGGCCCCTGAGAAGTAGGAGTAGCTACAGTCGAGTGGGTGGTGTCGGCACCAAAGATCGGTCAGCCCTAGGGACTGTGCGAAGTCTGAGAGTAGGGTAGGTGTCTGAGTGCTAGCGGCAGTGCAAGATCTATCTAAATGTGGGTCCATCACATCGCTAAAGTCACCCCGTACTATGTGAATTGAGGAGTTTGAATCTAGGAGTATCTTAGCCACTGCCTGTAGTGTCGGGGATTGCAGTCACAGCGCGGCATACACGCTCGCCAGGGTACGCTCTCTCCGGCCCCATAACCCCCTGACCGCTGCATAGGTGCCCCCTGGGTCTACCCAGGTCTGGGCTTCTTGGAAGGGTTGGGTTTTCTTAATAAGAACAGCCACTCCTCGGGCTCCAGGGGAAAACCCGGCGTGTACCAGTGTGGTGTATGCCCCTCTCCCTATAATTGCACATCGGGTACCTCGGAGGTGGGTTTCTTGTAGGAGTACTATATCCGGCTTAATCCATTTGATAAACCTCTTCACCAAGCCCCTCTTAATCTTACTGCCCAAATTGTTAACGTTAAACATCAACACAGTGAACGGTGGGTCATGCATTACGTTTGTGGCTCATGTGGGTGGTATAGGAAATGGCCCCTCGCTTGCCAGCCCCTGCCTAATAACTTCCGGCTCTGTGGTGTAAGACAGCCTGCTGTTACTAATGGAAACGAAAAAACCTGAATTTGAGAACCCCCAAACTCCCTTCCCTTCCCCACCCTGTGCCCCCCACCCCACATCCTCACGAGCCCTACGCTCGACCCTTCAACTGTCAACAAACCAACAAGCATAGGTGTCCACTGAGGTGTCTGTCGTACCCACCCTTTCCCCCTTACCCCCCCCCCACAACAACCAAAATTACAAAGGATATGTCTCTAATTCAGGAAGAGAGTTCTCCCAGATTCTTCCTTGATACAAATAAGTCTAGGAGGTGTGGCCTCCTCACCGTTGCTGTGCCACTGGTGGATTCTTCCGTTATGCCTGTGATTCACATTTCTTTGCCACTTTTGTTTTGTTGTCGTTGGCGATCTGCCGTCACTTCAGGGCCTGTCGTCCCAGATCCCTCTGCATTGTGAATAGCCCGAAGCAGAGGGTGGTCTCCATCAATCTCTTCAAGGGAGTCCTGGTCGGATTGATCAGCATGAGTACTGTCCCCATGAGTCGAGTTTCCAGTTTCGGCCTGGGCCCCCCCTGGTTCTTCCTCTGGTGGTCCCCCTCTCTGTCTATAAGGGGTCCCAGGCTGCATTGTCCCTGGGCGCTTCGGGTTCCTTGCAGTGAGGCATCAGCTAGGTTTCAGTCTCTGTGGTCTAGGCTCCCTTCTTGGTTGTAGAGCTCCTGGTTGTGATGTGGTGTTACTAGTCTCTGGTCTAAGTCTCGGGCGTTCCCCAATCCAGGCCCAGGCGTCTTCAGGTGTTTGAAAGAACTGAGTCGAATCCTGAAAGATCACCTTAAGCTTGGCTGGGAAGAGAAGCATGTATTGGATGTGGAGAGCCCAGAGTTTGAC
The DNA here is from genome assembly GCF_964204655.1 of Triturus cristatus. Lineage (NCBI taxonomy): Eukaryota > Metazoa > Chordata > Amphibia > Caudata > Salamandridae > Triturus > Triturus cristatus. The sequence goes on from NC_140584.1 coordinate 406,134,452, forward strand.
TTTCACGGAGTCAAAGGATTTCCGCATCTTCTGTACCTCCCTAGAGTAGTCGGGAAGATCATGACTCTGGTATTGGCCAATTTGAGTTCCCCCAGTTTCTGCGCTTCCCTCAGGATTACCTCTTGATCTTGATAATTTAGGAACTGGGCGATCAGGGGACGTGGTGGTTCTCCGGGTGGGGGTCTCACAGCCAGCATCCTGTGCGCTCGTTCAATAAGGAAGCAAGTGGAAAAGGTAGCTCCCGGAAGGACTTTCCTCAGCCACTTCGCCAGAAATGCAACAGGATCAGCGTTATCCTGTCCTTCAGGAATCCCGATGAAGCGGAGGTTGTTTCTTCGAGCCCTGTTCTCTGCATCATCCACCCTGCATGTGAGCTCTCTTATGGTAGCCTGGAGGTCCTTGATGTCACCTTTGGAGGTATGCGTCACATCTTCCACCTCGGATATGCGGGCCTCCGCTTGAGTGAGGCGATCTGCAATGCTTCGGACATCCTGTCGAAGAAGGGACACTTCTGTCCTGATCTCCGCCATTTTGCCTTCGATGGCTTCCTTCGAGGCATGGATCACCTGAAGGATGGCTGCATTATCCGGCACACTCGCATTGTCCCTTCAGGATCTGTGGGTGCAGGAAGCACCCTAAATTACTTATCCATCTTCCCTTGTCAGTGCGTCTTGGGTTTCTTGTCTTTAGCCATCATCCAGATTGGGAGGTGTTGCCTCTGCCGACTATGCAGCCAGGGTATGAGGGGGAGAGGTCTCCAGCTCATGTCGTGGAGGCAGTGAGCGACATGTTAGCAATATAGGCAAGGTCCCCTGGCCGGCGTCCTCTCCCCGGATCACGCTATGGTAGGGTCTCTCCAGCGGGCTAGTACATTCAGGGGGGACTTCCTAGTACTCGCTAAATGCTATGTGTCTGCTGCCCCATAGACCGCACTCACTTTTGCGTCAATGACATGCACGTCAATGTCTTAATCTGCAGTATGGCGGCCACAGAGCTCTTCCCATAGCCCCCTACCGGTGTCCCGATTCTGCATTACTGTGTCAGACCGATTAGTGCTGAAGGCCCCACATCCTCCGGGGGTCAACTATGTGCCTGCCGTCATGGCCACGGCGCACGGTGGGGCCCTACAGCAGTCTTAGCAGGTGTGGCTACGTCTGGCTCTGTCCCACTTGACCAAGGTAGGTAAACCAATGGGGCTAGCCCAGCAGGTCTCTGGAAGGCTAAGCGGGACTGCCACTGATCCTGGGGTCAATAAGTGCCTCACTCTAGGATTGATCACATCTCCAGAGGCTACCACCCCCCGCTCCGGTCCCACCAGCAATGCATTTAATGGTGGTGTCCATGTATGGGGCCCTCTAGCAGGTTCTGTGTGGCTCCTGTGGTCCGCCGGGTCTTGCCCCATGTCCCGGGCTTCAGCTGCTGCAGCGCGATCTCTCCTGGCAGTCCCGCCAGGCGTCTGTGCAGATTCCGCCCACCTCTCTCTCTCCAAATTACGCGTTTCAGGCAGCAGTGCATGCCAAGACATGGGCTTTCTCCCTGTGCTCAGCCCTCTGCGACCGCAACCGGCCTGGCGCTGAAGGGGCGGCAGCGCAGGATCCGCTCCCACAAAGACCCGCAGGGGCGATCTCGCTCCCTCTCTGCACCGCAGGGGTTGGTCTCCAGAGCTCCACTGGCCTCCATGGGCCACCCTCCCTCACAGGATTTCAAAACAGGCCCTCTCCCCGCAGCAGAGCGACGGAGAGAGAGAAAGGGAGCCTCAATCCGCTACCGATACCTGGATGTTGTCTCAGGCAGGTAGGGGCGGTCGCTCGGGCTAAATGGGGTCGGCGCATCCTCCCTGTACCTTCACTCGTCCCCCGATTGATTCCACACGGGATGAACGGCAGCTGTTGTGTCTCTACGCCCTCGATGATGTTGTTCCCCGCTATCGGGATCGGGCGGCCATCTTGGCAGCCGGGACTCGTCGTCTTGGTCGTCCCGTACCAGGCGCAGATATACCCTCAGGTACACAGAAAGGACTTCCTCTGCAGGGTTGGGGTTTAAATGGCACTCGGCCGGTAGATCCGTGTCATGGATGTGGTCAGAAGACAGGATATAGGCAAGGATTAGTATTGAACATAGAATGTATTGAATGAAAACTAGCACGGTATTAATACAGCCAGGCATAATCAGATGGTATGTGCCCATTAATGAATCCCGCTACACGAATGTGCATAGAAGAGTTCAGTTACCATAGACAAGTTTAGGGGTTGAGGGTCAGTCCATGTTCATACATTTCCCTTCACTACACTTATACACAGGCATTCATCATATGCGCAACAACAAGTCCACAAGCACACACTTTCTGTAGAAGGGTATTTGGAGACCTTAACAACAATAACCAAACAAACCATCAATCATGTTATGTTTTGCTGCTTGAGTAACATAGCATTAATAAATAAAAACTAGCCATTATGTAAGCAGCGCGCATTACAATCTTAATACCATCAGGGAGTTTGATTTAGCTACTTATGGATACGATCCCAGATGCTTGTACTAAAAGCATTTTAAAACAGCACACTGAGAAATAAATTTTATTTTCATGCACCGCACTGGATTCTGCAGATATGCTGTTTAGTAACACTACAAAAAAAAAGTTGGATAATTTTGTTGGAGTCAAAATGTCTGATATATAGTACAGGATCTTTCACTACAGTCACGGCCGGACTGGGAACCGAAGCCGGTCCCTGTGGCAGGGAGGGGGGGTGTCTGGAGGGTGCTCGTTGGAAGCACCCCTTCCGTCTCATTTCAGTAGCTTTTGTTACAGTGGGCCGATATTGCAGCTATGCTGCAAAACCACCCCCGTATCAATAACAGCCTCCCATTGGGTCCAAAACCGCCCCCCTCCCTAGCAGCCCACCGGGGGGAAACCTGGTGCCCGCTACGGCCAGCCCAGCCCTGACTACAGTTACTGTATACTGTTTCACTACCAGCAAAATGCAGCGCATTGCATTCATGGAGGCCTTAAGTTGGTCTGTGAAGGTCCATTGGAGCTGGTGGATGCTGAGACAGCCAAGCAGCACCGCTGGTGCGAGCACAGTCCTATAATGACATGCACACACCTAGATTTAAAAGCAAACACACATTGAGAAATAAATTTAAAAGTACACTCAAGCGTACACGCATTGATATGCATAGCAAACAAGTAGAGACACAACCACACTTAAGCATGCAGATGCAGCGGTGCCCATCAATCCAGTGAGCACTATTAGCAAGTGCTGCTCAGATCAACGCCATATTGGACACTCCATGTTCACTGGACAAGGCTGGGCTTTCAAGTAGAGGAGTGGGTAAAGGGGTTCACATCAGCACATAGTTTCAACACATTTGCTTGTGGATTGCTGTATTTATTTTGCTGAGGTTGCATGCACCATAACAAAGTTAGACCTATAAGCTTTGCCAATGCTTGTTTTTTTGTTTACCGATTAGACATGTCTGTCTGCCGTGTCAGAACAGGTAAAGCCAAAATGGCTGCTGTAAATGAATGTGCCCGTAACTGGTGCTCTTGAAAACCGGGGGTGTTGATAATTGAATGACGGTGGTGAGCACCGGAAACCACCGGCTCAAATTAAGCACTGAGGGGGATATGTACAAGGACTGGTGATAACTACTGCTAAAGCGAGTTAGCGGCAGTTTTCTTACTGCCATCTACCGCTGAAAAGTATCGCCTTGTTAGCGACTTATTTACAATACGTCGCTACATGGCGAAAGCTTCAGGGATCAACAGTGAAAACTGCCGTTAACATTAGCATGATGGCGATAGGAATTCCAGTGTTAGTGGGCGAAAACAAACAAAAGGCCCGTTATTCAGCCCAACATGAGATTTTTTGCCTCTATAGCCAAAAATAGCCTATCATTCGACCTCCAATGAAAAATAGTAAAAAAAACAATGGAATGCAGAATGGAGCAGCCAGGGCCAAGTGCAGCACAGATCAACAACCCCCTCAAGCCCCCCAACATCCAGGATGACCAGCCAGAGTCCTAGGGGAGAGAAAATGCAGGGCTACATCCATGAAAAGAGGCGCATTGCGGTGCAACTCCAGTGATGCATCACTTCTCATTGCGCACTCTTCGCAACACCATGGCACCCGGAGGCCTCGCTGGTCCTGCTTCTGGAGCCTGGATGCCTCACTGGTCCTGCTTCTGGAGACTGGATGCCTCTCTGGTCCTGCGTCTGGAGCCTGGATGCCTCGCTGGTCCTGCATCTGGAGCCTGGATGTCTCGCTGTTCCTGTGTCTGGAGCCTGGATGCCTCGCTGGTCCTGCGTCTGGAGCCTGGATGCCTGGATGCCTCGCTGGTCCTGTGTCTGGAGACTGGAGACTGGAGTGGGATGCAGAGGTGCTGTGGAGTCAATAAACTGTGGCGGTAGACATTGAGGCGTGGCGATCGCCCTTACCCGGTGGTGAAGTCTGGCAGAGGCTTAGAGACACGTTGCTGACCGGTGTGAGAAGACTGCTTTGAGCCCCTTGGAGCTGTGAATGGTAGAGGCGCTCCTGCGCACCAACATAGGGAGGTCTGCATGGCATACTTTGATCCACCACCACACCGGGGTGCACGGAGTGGATTAGCAACGTTCGGTGGCACCTCTCTGCATCACATGCCGGATGACTTTGCGCTGGCCGGACGCTGTATAGGGAGAGGCCCATGAGCTGTGCCGAAATTGTGTGGCGGGAGCGCTGCAACTTCACGCCTAAGGGGGCCTTGCTGCATCACATGCATTAGGAGGTTCCCCAGCGGACTTGGCGGCGACTGCTGTACTCAGGCTTGTGAAATACCACCTTGCTGAGGCTCCTGCTGGCTGAGTCACCGATTTGGAGGGAGTGCAGCTGATTGCACCACAGTGTCAATGTCCAGGTAGGGAGAAGGTGGGACGCGTAGCAGAGGAGTACCGGGGGTCGAGTCGCCCAGACCCAGCCTCTCATGTGACGCACCCCCAGTGGAGACTCATCCGCAATGATGGAGGAGCATCACCCCACTGCTTTTTAGCAGACTCAGGAGAGCAGGAGCAACGAAGACACGTTACCCGGCCTCGAGGTAAGATGTCTTTCCTTTAAATATTTACAACACCCGCTCACATAAACACCCCTAAGTCCCCACCCCATCCCGTGTCCTTTCCGGCGTTTCCCACCTTCTCTATGGTGGGTGCTGTGCGCCCATGCGCAGCGGGTGTACCACTGGTGTGCCAAAGGTATATATGACGTTACAATGCATACCATTACATCGCATTCCATTACAATGCATTCTAACACTACACATATTGCAACAGTTGGGAAAGGGTGGATAGCGGAGATGAAAACATTACTATTCCCACTTCAGTGAGGGCAACCCTAAAACTAACCCCTGCACCCCAAAACACACCCTGAACCCTTACATTCTTATTTGACCCCCCAAAATACACCCTGAACCCTAACATTCTTATTTGACCCCCAAAACACACCCTGGACCCTAAAATTCATCTTTGACCCCCAAAAACACACCCTAATATTTATATTTGACCCCAAAACACACCCTAAAATTCATATTTGATCCCAAAACACCCCCAAATTTCATATATTACCCCATAATACACCACAAATTTCATCTCTGACCCCCGAAACCCACACCCACCCTAAAACTTAAATACCACCATTGCTAACCTCACAATGCATTGGAATGGAATGCGATGTAAAGGCACCTGCGTGATTGGAGTTGCGTTGTAAAGGCATTACGATGTAATGCCTGTGTTGTAATGGACGTATCCTGTGCCAAAGGCAAGCCATAGGCAACCCTGGACTCCATATCGCCTGCCAGGACCAACCTCTGCTCCGGACCGGACATCTCCATCGCCATCACTGACGGATACTAAATCACCTGCAAGGTCCATCCCGACCTTCCAGGAGGAGGCAGTGCTGGAGCGGGTAATGCAAAAATTTTATATACCCTCCCCATTTTGCATGTTTATACTAATTAGATTAATTAATTCATTATAATCGAACTAATGGATTGAAGTGGAAGTTACTAATCAACCTTATTAATGACAGAAATACACGTGGGATTGCTTTGCATGATTTTATTAAATGGTAAACTAAATTATGTACGCATACTAATGATAGACAATTAGAATATTGCATGACATATGTTGCTTTTGTGATGTATTCGTGATTTGTGCTTTATTTTGGGAGTATAAACGCTTGAGTGTTGCTTATTGCTAGATAAATACATACACCTATGGCAGTGGTTCCCAAACTGTGCGCCGTGGCTCCCTGGGGAGCCGTCAAACCTAGCCAGGGGAGCCGCGCACCAAGCACTTAATGCATTTAATGTTGAAGGGTCTGTTGGCTTCAGCTAAACTAATTAGACTTAAAAGCATGATGTTGATGATTTGTAAGTGACATGCCTAAAGCTGTAAATTTAGGGGTCTATTACAATGGCGGGCGGACAACCGTAACGGAATGCGGGACCGCCCGCCAGGTGTGCGGCAGTCCCGCACCTGCAATTAGGATGCCACTGTGGCGGTGGCATCCCCTATTCCCAGCATTATGGCGGGCGGTGCTCACAGCTCCGCCCGCCACAATGCCCGGAATGCATGTTGTGCATTGGCATGCACAAGGTGACAGGCACCGCGCGGTGCCTGCCACCTTGTCCATGCCACTGCAGGGGGGTACCATAGGTACCCCCCATGTGCATCCCCCACACCCCAACCCGCTACAGGCAAACACTGTATGCCTGTCCAGGTTGATCTCCGCCGTAATCATAATATGGATGGCGGTGTCTTGCAGACACCGCCACCATATTAACCATGTTTTCCGTCCGGTCGACGAGTCGACCGGCGTAAAAGCGGCGGACGGGCTTTCCGTCCGCTGCGGACCCCCCAGCCATCCTAATATGGCGGGGGGTCTTTGAGGTGTGGATGGCGGGAAGATCGCCCCCGCCGGGCCAGCGGTGACTTCCGCCTGCCATCCTAATGGGCCCCTTAGTTGTAAACAAAGCTTAATTGATGGCATGTATAGTGAGATGACCTCCATATTTTACTGGATCCCCAAATTCCAACACTCCCAAAGAAAGCAGAAGATGCCTGATTTTTTATTAGTTAGACGTGTTAATAGTTTCTTTTTTTCCCAAATGCATTTTAAACCAATGCAAGTTATCAGGAAAGTACAGTTGTCCTGTCTAATAAACACACTATAAATTATGGTAGAATAGAGAGGTTGGTGCGGGTTCGTTTTTGGGTTTTCTCGATTTCCTGACGTTATGCTGACGGAGAGGACGGTGACGCTGCAGGACAGCTGTTTCCCTGAATCTTTGATGGACTGAATTAATGCCCAAACTCCTGATGAACTGAAATTAATTTGATGGGCATAGATTTGCGAGACTACCAGATTTGACATAGAGGACGACGATTAGCCAGAATAGGTAAAATATGATTGGCGACTTGATTAAATGAATGATTTAATTTGCATTATTTAGATAAAGATTGAATTGAATAACTACAGAATGAGTTGGATTGTTTATTCATTGAAAATGTATTAATGAAAAGGTAAATTAGAGAATTGGAAATCAACCTAAACCTGCAACTAACTGATCCATCCCGATTGATGAGAGGAATACTAAAGGTGAAGTTCAGGGCCTAATGAGTATCAGAAGGTTGCGTAGATTTGTTGCTCATTAGGGTAAAAAGGTAATTCCTTTCATGTCAGCGTTTGGAAGATAATCGCCTCCCAAGAAACACAGATTGATGGTGAGTGAATGTTGGTGTTATGGGCCCCACCAGCGAATGTATGGATAGCGTATGTTTGTGAGATCTTTGGTCTGTGACGGAGGGAGGGATTTTGTACTCCACGCTGGAGTAGCATTGCCATCACCTACAGAAGCACACTACGACTGACCATGCACTCTAATGACCCACGGGTGACCATGGAACACCTCAACTTCCAGATCCGGACCAACCCCTACCCCATCCTCTGTGGCACCCTCATCTGCAGGCCCCCCGGGCCATGGACCCCCATTCTCCGATACCATTGTAGATCTTATTGCACCCCAAGCTCTCCCATCCACGGACGACATCCTAATCGGTGAACTCTACTTCTACCTGGACAACCCCAGTGACCAGAACACTACCCCTTCCTGGGGAAGTTCCCAACATCAAACTCAAGCAGCTAGTCACCGCAGCAAGCCACATAGCAGGACACAAGGTCGAGCACGTCTCCTCAGCCAGCGGTAACTTCAACTACAGCCACACCACTGGACTCTCCTGGACCGACCATCATTGTATACATCGCATCTTCACCATGCCCACTGTACACCACCGTCATCATCGACCCCCCTTGCAGCTGTATCAAGGCCACCGAAGAACTTCTTCTCAAGTCCCTCAGCATCACCATTCCGCCAACACTTACAGGCGATAATATCAGTGTGCAACCGCCACCGATGGATCTCCAACTCCGCTAACACCCTGGCACCCCTCAAGAAAAGACCAGGCAAAATCTAGCAGCATATTCCGCCGTATTTGCAAAGTGACGCATGTAGGCATATGCGTGACCTTGTGAAGCCCCGTGCCACATCATACCTGCATCAGGTATGATGTATGCAGGGTGTGCGTTCCCACGCGACAAGGCCTCATAGGAGTGGCACAGTGAAATCCATCAGATTTCACTGCAACATTTGTAGGACGGCACTGCGTCATTACCTTCTGCCTGCCTGATGGCAGGCGTAAAGGTGACGCAGTGCCACGTGGATAGGTTGGCGCCATGCATTGCTGGAGTTGAGTCATGCTTGTGACACAACTGCAACAATGCGTGACTTTAGCGCAGACAGACACGTCAGGATTCCAGACATATCTGTCATTACTTGCGTCATGGAGCACTGTCCAGTGAATACAGCAAAACCAAAGGGGATGATGGACAGTGTGTTGAACATTGCAAGCACTCACCCCCAGTCAACTGATCTGGGTTTAATCCACCATCATTCTTTAGCTCACTCCGCCACCCCAGTTCAAACATGGCCATTTGCAAATCAGTCTGACCCTGTGCCTCATGGGAACAGTCCAGCCCGAACTGCCAAGCCATGTCTTCCCTGGACCAGAAACAAGCATCCTGGGACCGGTCTCTAGCTAATCAGTCGTCATCAGCTAGGCTAACTTGAATCCAGTGGCAAAGTGAGCAAGGGACCCACGTCTGGGCATACCTTGCCAACTTAGAGCAAACAAAGCAAGACCAAAGGGGATGATGGACGGAGTATTGAACATGGCAAGCACTCACCCCCAGTCAACTGATCTGGGTTTAATCCATCATCATTCTTTAGCTCACTCCGCTACCCCAGATCAGGGGAATACAGCGCATCCATGGTGTCGCAAGAAGGGCGCAGTGAAAAGTGTTGCAACGCTGTCTTGTCGCAGCGCTGCAACACTTTTCATGACTGAGGCCCAGGAATGCGCACTATCTTAAGGATGGTGCACATTCCTGCCCTGTAGTTTTGTGGCAGGGCAACGCAGCAACTTTGCTTGCAGCGCTGACCAGCACCAAAATCTGCTGAAATGAAGCCCCAAGTGTTAACTCAATTTTTAAGACCAGCTATTTTCTGGTCTGAAAAAACTGCCTCTAACTGCAGTTAGAGGCAGTTTTTTTGGTCCTCCTATCTTCAAGAATTCCCTTGTAAATATCGCGAAGTGGGGTTAGCGGACGTTTTTGCATGGGAACCTAAGTGTGGGCTTCATTGCTTCCCATAAGGTTATAGGGGAGTCTACCATGCCTGTGTTATGTGAAAAATAATCCGTCAGGAACGTATGACTGTGCGACCTATAATGCTCGTCCTGCAGCAGCCATGGCGAAAGTCACCATGGAACTGGGAGCGTCTAGGGTCTAAGGACAATTGCAAGGATACCGGCAAATGGTCTGACAAGCCCCAGGGCAGGATCTCCTCAGACGTTTACCTGTGGGCATGGACTGAGGAGATAAATATGTCATCAATGCGAGAGAAGGACTCATGAACCCCTGAGAAATATGTGTATTCATGGTCCTTGGGGTGTAGTGCACTCCGGGATCAACCCACCCCATCCCCTGAACCAAGGGCAACAGTCCAGAGTCTTGGAAAACTGTCCCCCACTCTGTGCCACGCCATCTGTCCATTGCTGGGCATAGTACATTGTTCCAGTCCCCCCCCCCACTATTGTCAGGCCAGATGGCATCTCAGTCCAGAGCATTGTCAAGCACTCTACTAGGTTCCACGCAAGGGGGGAGCATAAATACTTCCCAGCACGAGGGGTTCCCCATATAATGTTCTATAAACCACAATGAATCCACCCTGGGGATCTGACCATGTCTTACAGTAAACTAATGGGGCGCCGCGGTGTATGAGGATTCCTACACCGCAGGATCCTCTAGTGAACCCAGCATGAAAAGTTTGTGCATATCCAAATCTTGTCAAGCAAGGTGTCTTGGTGCCCATTGAGTGGGTCTCTTGGAGAAGTAGGATTTCAGCTTTATACTGGTTGGCCTGTCGTAGTACGGCTACCCGCTTAATCTGGTCTATGAGGCCACAGGTGTTCCAACTAAGGATCCGAAGTTCCCGACCTCTAGCCCGGCGTCAAGGCTGGCATTGAGACATAGGGACAAAGTAGATACCTGAATGGCTAAAACAACCCGGAGATTGTGTGTGCAGAAACGGACTGTAGCACTAATAAAACACAAACATTTCTCAAAAACACCCCAACCAACCCTCCCACCCCAATACCTCATAAACACCGAAGTATCTATCGCGGCATGATGTGACCCCAACGGGGGGCAGAGACAACATGCAGGCAATGGATCCCCAATTTGAGTCCCCTGCATATAGTATGGGCTAATGACCGGAGAACCTTTGAATAGTTATAGCCTGATTGAACATGTTATCCAAAATGTACGGGAGTAATGTAGTTGTAGATCTCGGTGGTGCATGAGTTAGGAGGCCGCAGGTTCCAGCTGGTCGTCTGACACCCACCTACGGGATTTGCTACGAGTTTTAGATTGCTTTTTGAAGTGTGATCGGCGATGCTGCTTACCATCTGCTTCAGGCAATCCACATTTAGGTCCCCCGGATGAGGAGTCAGAGTCAAGTCTGGGTGGAGTATGAGGTTTGATCTTCACAGTTTCATCCATCCAGCGAAATACCTCCTCAGGGGTCTCGAAGAAATGTGTGCATGACTGGTAGGCTACCCTTAGGCAGGCCAGAAACAGCAAGGAGTATTGGAGCTTAAGACCACGAAGATGAGCCTTAGCCTCAACAAATGACTGTCGGCGCTGTTGTACCAGTCTAGAATAGTCCGGAAAAATCATGATGCGCTGGGAGTCGTATATAAGGGTAGCTTTCACTCTGGCTTGCTGCAAGATAACATCTCTATCCTTGTAATTGAGAAGCTGCTCCCAGAGGCGTAGCAAGAGCTTGTGACGCCCGGGGCTATCACTCAGATTGCCGCCCCTGGGGGGAGGGGTGCTGGGGAAAAAGGACGGCAAGCACTTGAAAGAGGTCCGAGAGACGCGTAGTAATCGCTGCTAATAGTTACCTCGATCATGCAAGTTACATGCACATACATGACACGGTCCAAAGCTACACAGTTGAATACACCAGTGACCGGCAGTACAAAGGAGAACACACACACTGCTTGATTTATCTGGGGACTCAGAAAAACTACATGCGACATCCATCAGAGAGCTGCGTGAACAATTACAACACGAAAGGACTGCATACCCCATATCACCTCTACATGAAGTTAGAATTTTTGAAATCCTGTTTTATGCTGCTAAAGTTTTGAGAAATTTCAATTTTATGCTGTCTGAAAAATTTTCCAAGGTAAGTTTGTCTTTATCTTCCTTACGAGTTTTCATTAAATTCTGCTATGTGCGGTAACTCCTGGAACCGCACTTATTGGACTTATGAGTTTTGGAATGAGAATCATGTTCCCTTGATAAATGCTTTCAGGCCAAATCTACTGATATCTATCAGGGGAAAAGCAGAAGATGGCATTTAGGTGCAGTAAGCAGCAAGATCTGAATGTTAGTCCTTATTACTGGGGGAATAACCACTCGTAATGAAGGGTATAGCAACAACAAAACAACAAAAAATTCAAAATCCTTCCCTTCTATCCCTCCACTACACTTTTTCAATCCAAATAACAGACTAACATGTCCACTACTCAAATAAATGTCCTATTTCACTATACTAATTCGCCACTAATCCTTTATGGGTTTCGGAGTAGCGTGCTACTCGCCGAAAAAGCACATTAACACCTCAACAGGGGTAGCAAGCGCTATATAAATGCAAACCTTTTTACCTCTTCTACCCCTTCGGTATCCTTCTTAATCCAAATAATTGACTAACATACCTACCACTCAAATTATTAAAAATTACGTGCATATTTCACTATACTACTTCACCACTAACACTGTACGGGTTCCAGAGTAGTGTGCTACTCGCCGAAAAATGCTTCAACCCCCCCATCAGAGGTAGCAAGTTCTAGATAAATCCAAACCTTTTTTCCCTTCTCCATATCTCCACTATCCTTCACAATCCACATAATCTGACTAACATATCCACCACTCAAATTACTTTAAATTTTTCACTATACTAATTCACCACTAATCATTTATGGGTTCCAGAGTAGCGTGCCACTCGCTGAAAAAGCGCTTCGATGCCTCCTTATGGGTAGTGAGTGCTATATAAATGCAATTACAATACAATACAAAAAATAATTGCAAAAGTGCCATCAACACCCTCAAGCAACCAGGCAAAGGGAAACTATGCAACCAAATTTAAACCCATTCTTCCAAACTCCCGACCTCCACAAAGAACGTTGGTCCATATCAGTGTGTCAAAGGCAATATTGAAGCTACATGAAATCAACCACATCTGGCCCAAATTCTGGGTTAAGCTAGACTTTAGGTTAAAGTTGTTAGATATATGAGGTGCAGCACCTCGGCCTCCTCTTAGATATGTTGCAGCTTTGTTCCAAACCACAGAGAGCAAATGCTGATTATGCAAGAAAACAGAAGCCAAGGGGTTCACAGGAGGAGCCCGAAAAAATTGAAAGGATACTAGCAAATAAAAGCAAAAATCCTCATGTGTGCATGGGAAGCAGTTAGAAACACACGGGAAAATGACTTAAACCCCATTATTATTCACAGAACAATATGGACCTCACAGAGCTCCCCAGTGCCAAGTTGGCAATGTCCTTCTGTGTTGTAGTGTGACGTATCTCAGGCTGAGGCGGGCTAGACTAAGGTAAGAAGCCATGGCAGGAGTAGAGTTTTGGCTTCTCGTGGGGGTTGGGCTTCTCAGTAAGACTGGGTGGGGGCCCAATTCGGTTAAAACTGAGTAGAGACCAATGCCCCTATGCCCAGACCTAGGCTAAACCTTTTTTTCCTTGAATTGTTCTTGAAATCACTGCAGAGATGCAGGCTTCAAAACCGGTGATGGATCATACTACTTACTAGTGGTACAGTTTAAGAGCAACAAAGCATTATGGGGAAGGAGGGACGCAGTACTTCACATCTTCAAGTGACCCTTTGACATCAGTGACACCTTCATCAAGTCCTGCTTTTGTGACAAACAGAACTTTGCTTTCTGCTGTTCTAGGATCCACAGAAGCAAAATGGTCTTGGCTAAAAAGCCAAGAATGGATGAAGGTGTCACTTATGACAATGGGCGGTTAACACGCTTACTACTTTCATAGGATTAGCAAGATAGGGTGCCATCTTACAGATTCTTCCACTGATAGCAGGCACCTGATCACATAAAAAGATCCCGAGACGGAAGCACTGTTTCTGCTCCACTGCACCACTTCCCACAGACTTAATTAAGATCATTGCGAATTCATGATGTGATTGTGAACCCCCCCCCCCCCCCCCCCCCCCCCCACCCAAGCTCTCTTCAAACGGAATACAACTGCATGGGCAAGTTCTCTGGCTGGGATTTGTAACTTTTTTTAATCTTGAAATACGCCATTGGCTTTTCTAACTGGGATACTTTTTTAGCCTGAAATGCAATGTCCTTCTTGCACAGCTTTTTAAATTTTGTAAATATGTTAGATGCGCGCTTTTTACATGTTTATGCTTTTAATTAACTAATAAACTATTACTAGTCACTTGAACTGTTCATAGATATGACTGGATAACATGGATGCGCTGTCCTTGGGCTCTGGAAAAAAACACACATATACACACACGCACACCACACATACACACAGAGACACACACACACCACACAGACAGCACACACACACAGACACACACACATAGACACACACCACACACAGACACGCACAAAACAGACACACATACACACAAACATACACACAAACACACACCGAGGTTAGTAGCCCTATTGTGCAGGGTTTCTAATAACATTGCACTGAACTAATGTTATACATGAGTAAGACATCTTAGAATGATGATTTCGTGTTTCCTGCTGCAATCATTTGAAGGGAGGAGACAGCACAATGCTACACCATCCAGAACGACAGTAGACATCAGCACCGAAGCAAAATGTCACACAACAAACATGCACAGAAATATTCTTGCCACACATTAACACCTCCAGAATCATGCTTTCGTGATACAGTGGAAAACGTCTTTGCATCAAGAATTGCTTTAAGTTCCCCCAAGGACATACAGCCAGTCAAAAATGTTCTGTGATGCAACCCCTGGGGCCTCGTCACTTGAAGGGAGCTCTAGGGCTGGATCAGTAAACATTATTATCTGGCATTATTCGTGTGCCCGGTGGTAAGTTAATGCAGTGCTTAATATGAGCAACTGTTTTCATCGTAATATCTATGAAAGTGGATTTGTGGCGGAGCCTAGGTGATGATTCCACCCCTCTGAAAACGTTCAGCTAGCTCCTGCTGCTCTCCTCTTTCTTACCTCACTCACTTCAGGGTCTCACACTATGGCCATAATTGACTCCTCACGAGAGCGCGTAGTGGTAAAGCGTGTGACGTGTCACTGCTACATTCTCATCGCAAGGGCTGGCCAAAATGTAGCCCAGGGCCCTCATTGGTAGCGCTCGCGCGCTACCAATGACGGCCCTGGGACGGACCAACAGTCAAGCAAGTTTTCGCACAAACAACGCGGGACGTCGCGGCGGCAATTTTGGCAACACTGCAGGCGCACTGACTGACTGGCGCAGCAGTTACAACAAAAGCAAGCAGGTCAGGACAGGTGCGCGCTGCTTGCACTTTCAAACTTTAACTGCCTGGGCCGTGCGCGCGGCACTGGTGGTCCGTTGCGGCTGCCTTTAAAATTTATTTGGGGACACTGACGCTACAATGACTGATAGTAGTGTCAGTGAGTGTCCCCAAATAAATTATAAAGGCTGCCGCAACAGGCCACCTATGCCGCGCGTCTGCCCCCAAAATAGTGCCGCCTGGGGCGGACCGCCCCCCCCCCCCCTAGCTACACCACTGACAATATACCCAACATCTCCCATGGAGGCCGAACGGCAACCTACACCCTTCAACCATGCTGTCTGAAAGGGCCCCAGGAAGTCGATGTGAACTAAAGATCTTCACAGCCTCATCGGCGATATAAAGCGCTATATTCATTCATCAATGCAGTACAATACAGTACCTACATACCCTTCCTAAAACTATCCCCTGAAATGTGCTTGCATTCCCTGCTCTAAGGTGCTGAATCACTAAGAATCTTGCCAAAAAAAGCATCTCTGTGCCCTCTTTCCTCTCCCCCCACCCTCTGACGGTTTATTATATTCAATATTTCGATTTTTATATCCTTCAATATGTGAAGGGTACTGCACTGCCTCAGCAACGGGCATGATGTGTAAAATGAACTATATATTCAAGCACCAGGGATAGAGAGAACCTGTTTTTTTTTTTCAAATAAACATTCCACTCGCAAGTTAGAAAGTTCTAGAGGAATCAATAGTAGATAGTGTTATGAGCTATTTCTCATTATGCTTTGTCTGGGAATGGAAAGTTCCATGCCAGCTTAGTGTGAAAACGCCCACCAAAAACGCTGTCCGCGATTAGCTGCGGTCTGTGATACATTGAGGGATGTCAGAGCCCTCTTTTTCAGACCCCACCTGCTCTAGGTCCACATACAATAGTCATATTTAAACATACAGAGAATCTCAAAGAATTAATATAGTCGGACACACGCAAGCACCTGATTCTTCATATAACATAGCACACGCTGACTGGAAATGTTTGTAGGGCAATACAAAACAGAAACTACGTTTGATTTACTAAAAATACAGATTGGTAGCGAAAAGGCCACCTATGACACTTCTCTTTCCGGAAGTACCCCTCGTTGCACCAATTAATGGGTACTACATCTTGTAATGACTATGCTTAAGTGACAAACGTGTATTCATTGGAAAACCAATAACAATTATTCAACTAAATAAAGAATTTTTTTTTTTTTAATCACCCGAAACTAATTCCTTTTCAATGGCACACTGTTTCATTGTCTACCACAACAGGCACATTTCAGCTTCCGGTAGAGTCACGACTCACCTGAAGTATTCTGAATCAAAAATCATCCTGATGGCTGCACCAATATCCCTGTGCTGCCTGTGCCGGAAAAGAGGCGAGCGCGTGGTGGTGGAGCGTGTGACGTCACTGCCGCGCTACTTTTTTTTAACGCAACGCAAGGGTTGACTAAACATTATGCCCAGGGCCGTCATTGGTAGCGCTTTCGCGCGCTACAAGATTGACGGCCCTGGGATGGGACCCACCACATACAAGGTATGTCACGCACGCATGCTGCACTGCAGGCAGCACAATTTACAATCAGGTGTGCTTGCTCTTCCGCGCGAGGGCCCCAGTGGCGGCGACCTTTATAATTTATTTGGGGACACTGACACTACTGTGAGTGTCCCCAAATAAATTATAAAGGCCGCCGCCCCCAAAATAGTGCCGCCTGGGGCGGACCGCCCCCCCCTAGCTACGCCAGTGGCTGCTCCATTATTGGTCGAAGACGAGCGTCCGATGTGCGGGCTGGATTATGAAGCACGGAGAGATCACACCTGGTGGGAGCCATTCCGTGAGCCACCTGACGAGAAAGTCCTCCACACTGCCTCTTTCGCAACCCTCAGGAAAGCCAACGAAGCAGAGATTTCTGCTGGCACGCCCTTCTGCATCCTCTACCCATGCTGTCAGGCCCCTCCTGAGTGTCTCTAGGGTAGTTACTTTTTTCTGGAGCATACCCACCATGTCTTCCACTGTCGAGATCCGGGATTCTGTTTCCGTAATGCGTTGCACTGCGTTCTTGAGATCTTGTCGGAGCAACATTACATCGGAGGCAACAGAGCTGATCTTGGCTTCCAGCATTTCCCTGGACTGCGTAATCACCGCCAACAACACCGCATAGTCCAGCATAGCTGCCTCCTGGGTGCCCCGCGTGGGTGCCGGGGCTGCCGCTCCAGCGTACTTGTCCATCCTGCTTTGCTTGGATGATGTGCCAGGCAGCTTATCTTTTGCCATTGTAGATCGTGGTGGGGTAGGGGGCGGTCTGGATGTGGAGCCGCAAATATCCTGTTATTTCACGCTGAGGTAAGTCGCTATCTCTGGTTACTTTCTGCAATGAGCTCCAATGGGGGGCGTAGCCAGGGTGGCACTGCACTCACAAGCCGCGTCAAACCTCGTTTGACCGCTTCCATGAGCTGGGCATCCCCTTCTCCCCTAGCGGGCGCCAATCGACATCCTCAGGCCCGGGTGTATCCACTGGGCAGGCTGTCCGGAGTGAGCCCCAGCGCGGGGACCACTATTAGCCGATATCAGGCACTTTGCTTTAGGCCCATCTAGTCTCTCACTTTGCCACACATCTAGGACCAGAGGGAAGGGGACACATCCGAGCTACGCCGCGCCGTGGGCCGATCTGACCGCCGAGGTCTCAAGGGGCTTTATATTATAGAGTCACAGATTTGTCCAGTAATTTTATCCCTGCATGGCAGCAGGGGGCGGGTCCCGTATTACACGTTCCCCACTCTAGGCCCCAAACCGGCACAACTTCATTGCCGTCTCGGCCCGACTTGACCGCCGAAAAACGTATGCAGGGCTCAATGCAGGCCCCTCACATCTGCGTCCCCACACCACAATAGCCACTTTGCCCCATCGGGCGCAACACAATGCAGCGGCCCTGGCTCTGCCACCGCGGCAGCTCCCACCTCCACAATCTGCCGATCTGATCCATGGGAGTCTCAGGGGAGCAGATCTGGCATGGCCAGGCCCAGGAATCTATGGCACCCATGCCAGCTTCTGCACCACAGCCCGGTCTGACTGCTGAAGCTCCAGCAGCGTCAATGTGAACGCTCTGGCCTCACACCCACAGCCGAGGTCTGCCACCACCCATTCGCACTATGGGAACCGAGCCCGCGTGTCTAGGCCCAGAACTCTGTACGGTGTATGCCGGCCCCTACACCGAGGCCACCGAAGTTCCGACAGCACAGGTCTAATGCCCCCGGCCACACACCTTCAGTTGCTGCCCCCGAAGGCCTCACCTAACGGAGCACAGCCACTCCTGCAGCTCGCTGACGGGCAGGCGCCCGGGAAGGCCAGCAGCACATCCAGTCGAAGGCCGCCCGCCACACAGCTGGGCCACTGCTGCCAAATACTGGTTATACAGCCACCGGATCTTGCCGGTAGCAAGAGAAGCGTACCCCTGGGCACCACCAAGTCTCAGGATGAGGAAAAGGATATGAAGGATACAGGAATAATGAAGGATTAATTTCAGGCTACGGGAGCCTCGCTAAGGCGCATCCGCCATGTTGGACTGCCAAGCCACGCCTCCTTACTCATAGGTTTTGACACATTTCTGGAGTTGCTTTAGTCTTGTGACACACTCCAGCAATGCGTCATTTTTGCACCACCAGATACGTCAGTATTCTGGTGCATCTGTAAATCCTTGCGCCATGGAGCGCTGTATTGTAAATATGGCACAACCATGGTGTAGTAATGATGGCCCTATGAAAAGTGCTGCATCGCAGTTTTTTGCCCAGTGATGCGTCACTTTTCATAAATGAGGCGCTGGGTTTCCAGGTTGGGGTAACCTGCACTCTGATGGATTCTCCTCCATGTTGCTTCTTACTAACTCTGGATTTGCTGGTTGGGCTAGCACTTGGCTGTAGGTATCAGCCTGGATGTACTAGACCTATGTCTATGAGGCCCAGGATTGGTGCAAGGATTTTCAGCTCTTCCGGCTAAATGCTTTTTTTTGTCTCTCGAACATTCCTCAGAGGAATACAGCAATCTTTCAAACATTTTGCTGTTGTTTATACCACACACATTATTGACTCTACAGGCATGGTGAGATTGAACAGCTGAGGAGGATGAATCAATTGAAATCAATGGAGATGACACATTTTTGGGGTGAGGGAGTTTTCCAGCCAGTTGATCTGACTGAAGTCTGAGGGGCACATTCTGCTTGTCTGGAGGGTGAAGATGAATCCAAGGAAAGTGACACTCACTAAATGAGGCTGATCCTACTGCTAGGCATACCTGGTGCCTCCAGCGGGTGGTGCTTTTAATCTGCTGCTGTATCACCCACGCAGTCTGTGCTGAATGTTTTTAGCAAATGTCGCATAGGACTTTCTTTTTTAGGGTTCATTGGAGGCCAGTGGAGCACAAATTTGCGCCAAGTTTTGCTCTCAGCTCCTCAATCATCTGGACTTTCTGCACTTCAGTGGCGCAGCTATTGATGGTGCAGCCGGTGCAGTGCCACCGAGGCCCAGGGATCTGATGGGCATTCTGCATCCCAACAGTGGCGGTATTTTACAACCTAAAATAGGGTAGGAGGGCTCATTGTTTATTCTGATGGAAGTTCTGAATGTCCTTCTTTTGTGTGTCAATGTTGACTGCTGCATCAGTTCAGGTTGACAGCACTAGAGGAGGGCAAGTCAGCACAATAACAGGGAGAACTGAGATGGGGGTAGGTTGGGCTCTAAGGACCCGAGCATGACCCGAGCCATCAAGAAATTTGCCGTGTAAATCTGCTATAAATCCCCTGTAAAAATGAGACAAATACCCCTCAAAATACAAAAAAGCGAATTCGTTTAGCACGTGGTAAAGTTCAACTTTAGTTTACATCATTGCTTTGAGTGCCCTTGATTGGAAGTGATCGTTTCTAAATATGGACACTAACAAAGATGCTGTGAGTGAACCAAGAGACAGGTCAGTTGCTCAACTGTCATGTGCTCTCGAGATATAGCCTATATTGTTTTTACAGATGTATCAACGTTACAGTATGTTAAAATATATGCAGAAAATATTGTGTACATTGTGCATTTTTAACTGAATTCTTTGGAGGAGTTTTCCTCAATTGCAAGGGAAAAGGAGGAAGAGTGAAGAAGAATTAATTGTCTAAGGTCACACGATTCGGTCAACCCGGAAGCTGGGATTGACTGTGTGCAATTCAGCCACTGGATGAAAATGTCCTCTCGCAGTGCACTTTTTGCACCTCAAATCAAGCTGACACTAGAAGTCTCTCTAGATAAAAGTACAGAGGGAAAGGAAGGCAGGGCCCTTTATTTTTGTGCTGACACCCGGGCTCCCCCAATACCTGCCCCTCCTGGAACTTAACAAAGATTCTACTTTCAGGGAGGATCGAAACTAATTATTACACGAATGAGAAAAACAATGGCGCCTGAGATATATTTATGTAGAAGTCTTCACTGAGGTAAAAGTGAAGTAGTCAAAATTCAAGAAAGAGAGCACACTTTGATTTGTTTAGGTCGAGCCTACAGCAGCGCATGCGCTGTTGCTCGACTTTTTGTAAGTGGGGTTTTAAAAGTGCTTCCCACTGGCTTTCGCTGGCCTAATGCTTGCGTTCACGCGAGCGTGAACGTGCACAGCTGCCAGCTTTCTGATTACTTTCACTTTGGGCGCTGCTGCGCGCGCACCACTCGCGTGTTTGCTGGGGCGCGTGCGCACAACTCCCTCCGCCTCTCTCTCCTGCTGCAGCCCCCATCTTTGCATTCCCCGCGACCAATGCTTGTTACACATAGTAATACTGCCTGGGCAAAGATTTTACCTAATTAGTACCCGTTTAACAGCCAAATACATAAGCAACTGAAAGATGTGACAAATCCTTAATTATGCGCAAAAAGTAGCTGCCACAGAATCGCATAATACTAGTGGCCCTGTGATTGTGTGCAGTATGCTGTCCTGACATGGGTGATTTATTAATGCACTTCTTTCTTATCATCATCTGTATAACTAAAAGGAGTCACTACCCTACATAAACAGGTTTAATTTTACCACAAAATTCCCAAAACATTGTTATGGTTTTGTTTCTTTGTATTTGCCAATTCGGGATCATTAATGATAAGACAGTAGAACTACTATCTCCTCTTATAGTTAACATCGTGGTTGATAGTTGTTTGAATTTACTCGAGCTGAAGTGTTACATGATACTTAAGTTTTTTTAATCAGAAATACATGACGTCCTTGGGTGAAAGCCTGATTTGTGGCAATACAAGTTCATCGGAATTACATGTTTAAAGTAAACCATTGGATTTGAAATGTGTTTTCCTCGTGTGAAAGACACGCGTCCTTGTGAACGTTCCACTAAAAGCCACTCGTCTCCTTGCTATTCTTATTGTTTTATCAGCAGTGCCATCTGGTGGCTAGAACAAAAAAAATTTTTTATTGAGCTATGAAGAAGAGGTCAATTTATCCCAGCAGAGGCTCACTTATCACTTCTGCCTGATCAAATGTTAATGGCTGAAACACAACACTGTGTGAGGCATCTACAGATTAGCTATACATGTCCTGTTAATTTGAAGTCTATCACTACCATGTGCATGATGCCACTAACCAGCGCAATTGAATTTTATTTTATGATTCTTTAAATTTATTTATTTGAGTTTAGGTGAAAAGGTGCTGGGGCCATCAAGGAGCTAGGGGCCAAGTATTCTTGACTCTGGTCTGTAAGGACACTCCTAAACAGTCCCTTTTTTGGCTACGGCTCCTTAAAGGCAGCTCGCCCCTGAAGGGTCCTCTTGCAAGAGCACAGCAAGCATTGGCATAGCCAATAGGTCTCGCCTTTGGGACCTTATAAGTGTTCAGCCATGCAACAGTTGATGTTGTTGCACCAAGGATATTGTGCTGGATAACCAAACACTTATAAGGTCCCAATGGTTAGACCTATTGGCTATGCCAATGCTTGTTCTTTTTTCGGTTAGGGTAGGGAGGAGTGAGAGCTTGGTGGCGAGGGGTAGTCGTTTCAGTATAGAGGGTTTGATTATGAAGACGCTATTGAGTGCTGTGAACATGATGCTGTTTGAAAAATCAGTTGCATAATATCCCTTTCTGAGCACGTTCACAGCACTCTATACAATCAGTCTGTCTAAACCCTCCTCCCCCTCCTTTCAGATAAAAGTGCTGGGCAGAAGTTATGCTAAGGCTTGGCTTTTTCTCAGCTCGAGAATCCAAAAGGATCGTGAGCCGAGCCAGAGCCAGGCATCTGGTTTGAGCCTTCAGTGGGTCGCCCATGTCTAGACGATGCTGCCACACTGCACACGCTGATGATGCAACGATGCGGCTGCACTGGAAGAGGTTGGATGGCAAACACAGAACCTACTCGGGATCTGGGTAGGCCCGCAGCCAGAAGTATATTTTTAGGGGAGCATGGCCCCCAGCTACGACCGACATTAAAGCTGTTCTCATTAGGTGCATTAATTTCCCAAATACGGGTTGCACTACTAAATACCAACCCCCAGAATTTCAGGATACCAGAACATCGAGGACAGAATATTTAAAGGTAAGTGCCTATAGGGAAGTATAGATTTACTATTCCTAATTCCACAATTACAATACAATACAATTACAATACATCTTCATACCGTAAAGATATATATATTACGTAGGTACATATGTATGGATTGAGGTATAGAAATGCTATACTTCCTTACCTGTCAATGTTTTGGATTCAATAATCGGTGGCATCAATATTCTGGATTCAATATTAACCCCTTCAGTGCCCATGACGAGATGGTCTCGTCATGGGCCGCGGTTGCGCTGTGCCCCTGACGAGACCATCTCGTCATGAACCCCGCCCGCTAATAGAAAGCCCGGCACAGGGCGGGGAAAGGGCGGGGCACGCAAGAGGTTAAGGTGCACACCGTGTGGTTCGATGTGAAGGAATATATGATCTTTCTAAGATACATATTAAATCGCAATCAATGAACTTTTCACAATTCAAATTAAAATCTTATCAATTTGATGAGATTTAAAGTAGAATAATGTAAAGTAGGCTGACTCACAACTCTGTGGATTTTCTAAACTGTGCAAGCTTTGTGCAATACAAAGCTTGTCAAGGTCTTTTTTTGTTCTTTTGTTTTACAGAAATGATCTGGCCTCAGTTCAGAACCCTCCTTCCCACACCTCTTACCTCAGGTGGTGAACGTTCAGCCTCCACACTCAAAATTATTTTGCTGCAGCATGTCCTACCATGTGGAAGAGAACAATGGTTCGGGATGGCCTGAGAAGGTCCAGTGAAATGAAAAGCCCTAAGGAGGGCGAGATGATTTAGTATAGGTTCAAGAACTCATATTGGAGAGTGATACTTAATATAGAGAAACAAGGGACAGGGGAGGTCAATGTATGACAATTATTTATTGAACAAAGATTGAATTCAAGTGCTCACATATTTAGTGACAAGAAAGCGTGACATGCAGGTGAGGGTGGAGTCTTTAAAAGAGAACATCGCATTGGCAACAATAGAGAACCATTTTTAAATAAAATTAGTACAGAATAGGTTCGAGTTGCATAGGGTCGACGGCGTTTCGAACTCAGTTATTTGAGTTCATCATCAGGACAAAATGTGAGCATATGAACTTGAGCATATGAGCGGTAGAGTGACGGGGTAGTCGTCAGTAAAACCGTGTTCGTCGCGGTAGTGAACGTCTTGGTTTGAATCAAGAGCTGAACTAATAAGCTGGGTCCGGACTTCTCATTAATTTGAAGCGCGGTGTCTGTGCCGAAATTTATTCCAAGCAGGTATCAGGAGGAAATTGCTTAAGGTAGGAGTGTAATCATGCCTGCTCAGCGAGTAGAGGCGCGTTTTCGGTGCCGAGGAACTCAACTTAATCCATGCGGCACTCGGTGCATTCAATGGGGGTCACGGGGTGGAGCGAATCCTGTGTGCGTGTAGTTACGCGCGCGTAACTACACGCACACAGGATTCGCTCCACCCCATGACCCCCATTGAATGCACCGAGTGCCGCATGGATTAAGTTGAGTTCCTCGGCACCGAAAACGCGCCTCTACTCGCTGAGCAGGCATGATTACACTCCTACCTTAAGCAATTTCCTCCTGATACCTGCTTGGAATAAATTTCGGCACAGACACCGCGCTTCAAATTAATGAGAAGTCCGGACCCAGCTTATTAGTTCAGCTCTTGATTCAAACCAAGACGTTCACTACCGCGACGAACACGGTTTTACTGACGACTACCCCGTCACTCTACCGCTCATATGCTCAAGTTCATATGCTCACATTTTGTCCTGATGATGAACTCAAATAACTGAGTTCGAAACGCCGTCGACCCTATGCAACTCGAACCTATTCTGTACTAATTTTATTTAAAAATGGTTCTCTATTGTTGCCAATGCGATGTTCTCTTTTAAAGACTCCACCCTCACCTGCATGTCACGCTTTCTTGTCACTAAATATGTGAGCACTTGAATTCAATCTTTGTTCAATAAATAATTGTCATACATTGACCTCCCCTGTCCCTTGTTTCTCTATATTAAGTATCACTCTCCAATATGAGTTCTTGAACCTATACTAAATCATCTCGCCCTCCTTAGGGCTTTTCATTTCACTGGACCTTCTCAGGCCATCCCGAACCATTGTTCTCTTCCACATTGTATCACCCCAGGTTCGCATAAGGGGTACCCTTGTTCTTTTAAACTCTCGCAGCATGTCCTACCTGCATCAGGAAATCATCACACCTGGAAGGCCCAAAAGATGAACCTTTCCTCACATAAATTTAAGAAACTTCATCTGCTTTACAAAGTGTGGAGTGGCCTAATTTCGAACAACTTTATAAGTGAAGTTTTAGTTTGACTCGCCACTAATTTAAAATAACCTTACAGAGAGCGGAGAAATTAGTGGTGAATAGTGTGTTTGAATCATTTTAGGTATGCGACAAAGGTGAAATATAAATGGAATTTAAATGTCATTTTCCAGTGGAAGTTTGGAAGGTTCCACAATGAATTTCTCTGTTAGGTTGATACAAAAGATGGCTAGTTCAATTACATTTCATCAAAAGCACCAATCAAAACGACATTGACCTGAAGCAGGCTCCGACATTGGTATACACCCCTCATAGTTACAGGCAGGTTGTGCGAAAAGTGTTGTACAAAAGGAGACCTTTGTTAGTAATTGACCAGCAAGACAGGTAGGCTTGGTAAAGTTTAGATGATTGTGTGAGCCTGGGATGGATCCATCTGAAGTCTGTGGCCTGACTAAGGACACTAGTAGCGGATAATATCTCTGTTTGATGCTGCTTGCATGGTATCGCTCACTTCCGGAATTATGGACATTTCCACTCTTTCAAGTGCAGTAGACTTATTATACAGAATCCTCAAGATTGCGCCCTCTATGTGGCTGACTTTGCTTGGATGAGCATGGGCATTTCTGAGTGGTAAATGTAGAGATGTCATGTGTACTAGAAATGGAAAATATTTTCTTGCAGAGGGATTGATCAGCAGTACTACAGGTGTAGATAAAAGTCAAGTATCAGGTTATTATTATTTTTTTTAACATGTTTTATTGGCTAGTTCAAATTACAGCATTCCAAATTGATACATATGTGCACAGTGGTTTTGAGCATCAACAGCCATTTTTTAACAATAAGTTGCACAGTTTGTAAAATTAGTGTCCAGTGTATCATTCAGAGTACATTGGCAGGTATCATGTTTATTCATTAGCGATGGCCACTACTGTAAATCTATTTTAAATGGAAAAAACATTAACTAGAAGATTTATTGTATAAGTGCCCTCTCCCCCTGCTGATGGGTGCAAAGATAAACATACATTCAAGGAAAGACCTGTTCGAGCGAAGTGTTTCCACTAATGTGTGATGGCATGGGATCCCATGTGATTGAGTTCATGGGGTGTTGGGCCTCAGGAGAGTGTGGTATGAACCCTACTCGTGTGTGCTTTCATAACTGTCTGTCAAGAGGGTGAAAGGGGCTAGATGCCCAGGACAGCAAAAGTGGAGAGGGCATGTTTATTGTGGGTAGGGCTGTGAAGGTA
This sequence comes from Triturus cristatus, assembly GCF_964204655.1. Lineage (NCBI taxonomy): Eukaryota > Metazoa > Chordata > Amphibia > Caudata > Salamandridae > Triturus > Triturus cristatus. The sequence continues at coordinate 406,160,715 of NC_140584.1, forward strand.
CCGAATCGGTCTATCTTTAGATCTTAAATGTGTCTGAAGCTTTGAAAGATTCCAGTAGCAGGTCCCAACTGATTGCTATAGGCATCTACAGGAGGCCCCTGTGTTCTTCCCTGTGAAGAGCACCACCTTCAGCTAGTCCCCAGTGTTCGATCTGCTCTTTCCATGTCAATATCCTGGGAGGGGCAGCAGATTTCCATCTTCTAATGATGCTACGCTTAGCTACAATTCGAGCCAAATCCACAGATTTAGCCTGAACTTCCTGACTCCTTCTTCGTGGGTGGAGGCCCAATATGCAAGTTTCTGCTGATTGCCAACCAGTGCCTCCCACCACATCCCTAAGAGTTGTTGTGACTTGGTCCCAACATTTGTGTAAGCCAGTGCAGGTCTGGATCATGTGAATTAAATCTGCATCTTGCTCAGGATATCTGGGACTTGCTGCTGCAGTACTGGGGAATATGGAGTGTACCTTGTGTGGAGTTAGGTAAGCATGATGTGTTATCATTTATTGTATAAATTTAAATTGTGTTTTGTGGGATTCCCGCTTAGGGTATTCCAATACAGTCATCCACTCTTTGTCTGAGAGCGTTCTGTTGAAATCTTTTCCCAATTGTGACGCACCAGCAATAGGGGTGAGGGTTGGTGAGCACGGATGCCTCAGTAAAACCAGCGAATCAGATGTCTGCCCGTCCCCATTAAATATAGTAAGTGTATTAGTTCATTTGTGTCAGGTTCAGTCCTGCTTGGTGCCCAATGTAGTTTAATATATTGCACCAGGCTGGCATGTACTATGAAAAGCGCCCCCGTGATTCCCTGCTTGTCTGCATGTGAAAGTAACATTCCATCCCTGAACAGCGCTCCTACTTCCAACACTCCAGCCTGTGTCCATGGAGTGAGCCCACATCCTGTTAGTGTGCCCGTGGGGGTGGGAAGGCCAAGAACTGGTATATTGGGAGCATACTCAGAAGTGTGTGTGGTGTATTTTATTGCCTGTTTCCAGTAAGTGAGTGCAGTTTTGAGCAACATTGGGGTTGATGGTGTGATTGTGACACCCACACATAATAATTTTTGTAGTGTACCCTGGTCGAGCATCCGGGGCATGTAAGCTATTTCGTGCAGGTTTTGGCCCGCCGCCCAGTATGAGAGCCATTGTATTGCCCTGCCAGGCAGTATGCACGAAAGTCAGGTGCCCCCATCCCTCCGGCATCCGATGGAAGTTGTAATTTTGCTAAACTGATGCGTTAACAGCCTGTGCCTCATATTAAATCAACTAGAAGTGTGTTTAATGCCCCAAAGATTGATCTAGGAATCACCACTGGCAGGTTTGTGAAAAAGTAAAGGATTTGCATGAGCATCACCATTTTAGAGATGGCCAGGCAGCCCGCAAACGAAAGGGGAAGGGATGTCCAGAAGGTGACTTGAGCATGCAGTGAGCTTATTGCCTTCTGTATATCCCCTTCGAGTAGGTTGCGTGGGTTTCTGTAAATTTGTTTCCCTAGGTATCAGAAAGTAGAAAGGGGCAACAGTTATCTCATGTTCTTCCTGGGGGATGGTTTGCATATGGAGATCGCTCCTAAAGGGGAATAAATGTTTCCCAAATTTAATGGCCTGTCCTGTGAATGATCCAAACTGAGCAAATGTGCAAGCTACTGCGTGCAAGTTCTCCCGTAAGCCTTTCGAATAGATTAACTTGTCATCTGCATATAATGATGATGCATGAATCGTGTGGTTAATAGGGATGCCCCCAATCTATTGGGTCGGCTTGCAGATGATGTGCGAGGGGGCTCGATTGCTAATAACATGGGTGAGAGGGGGCATTCTTGTCTCGTGCCTTTTGCACATGATACACTTGTGATATGCGGACCCGTCAAGCTATGAAGCAGTTAAGAGACTGCCATATTTAAATGTACATTAGAAACTCAAATCACTTCCTTAATAGAACGTTACCTTCTCAGCAAGTAGGTTGTACTTTCCAGCGACTATGGCAGCAAATGTACAAATGGCTAATATGTATTAAAAGAGAAAGCGTCAGCACTTCTCTCCAAGAGCATATAGTAACAAATAACAAGGGGGATCTATTGTTAAGCAATTCGCAAAAAGCAACGTGGCTCAAGTAACAGTGGTTAGACCTTATTAGGATTTTAAAGACCACTATGAAAGGTAATTTTTGGGTCTTACCCTAAGATCTCTTTTAGAAAATAAAGTACAAAATGGTGCTTTCAAATTACATTAGGCCAATGATATTGCCCAAAATAAGCTATAAATTCTGCTTAAAATCTCCACTCACCATTACTCTGCATGTACCTAGCTCTATTTTTGCTCCTTTAGGCTCTCTCTTACTTTCTCTATTCACTCCCAATCTTTGCCCCCGCTTCCTCTCTCAACCCTTTCCCCACTATTCATTTCTGTTTGTTGCTGAATCTATCTTCCCATTCCTGTCTCTCTTGCTCTCTCCTATTTTCTCTATTTACTCTCCTTTCTCTCAATCTTCTCTCCTTTTCTAGAACCTCTTCTCTCTATCTTCTTTGTACTTCTCAATATGTTTTATTCTCTTTCTAGCAGTTTTCTACAAAGACCACGTATGACAACTGAAACTTTCTCTTGGCTGTGCATGGCCATTAGCAGCACCTGCCACAGTTCTTTGACCACAATGCTTTTTGCTGTGTCCCAGTCCCTGAAGCCTATGATCCTGGGGTTCTCCTGGAACTGGAGAAGTCCTTTACGATCATAGAACAAAGAAGTTAGTGCAATGTGGCCTTCATATCCCTGCAGCTTGTTGTCAATTCTTGTTGGACAAGACATTAGGCTGCATGGATTTTCAACCTGTTGACATCCACCACACTACTTTCACAGTGTGGTGAACGTCAATGGGTCATCCACAGTACTGGAAAAGAAAATGTTTCTGGTGACAACACAAGAAACGTTTTCTTTTTCAAAATCAAAGTCGGCTTTCAAGGTAAATGCTTCCGAGGAGTCCCAAGTCAGATTTTCAGGTCTCGCCTGACCCAGCGCATGCGCTGGTCTGGCGAGACTTATTGAGAGGGCTCCAAAAAGTGCTACCAGGCCAGCCTAGAGCTACAGTGCATGTGCGCGGGCGCGCGCGCCACTTTTACCGAGATTACTTTCACTTTAGCGGCCACACGGCCGCTTTGATGTGTGATCGTGATCGCGATCACTTTTGCGGCCGCATGGCCGCTTTGTATAGCCAATAGGTCTCGCTTTTGGGACCTTATAAGTATTTAGTTATGCAACTGTTGCATAGCTAAACACTTATAAGGTCCCAAAGGCAAGACCTATTGGCTATGCCAATGCTTGTTTATTTTGCTGTATTGTGCAGTATGCTGTGCCAACTGACATTACTCAGCGAAACAAATGTGACAGCAGATCATGCTAATGAATTTGGTGGGGATCTACAAATGTCTTACCACACAGCATTCCTACACTTCTCCCAACAACAGTAGTACATCGCTTATGTGACTGACCTATTTCCCATGAAAGGAAAAGCTCCCTAAGACGAAGGAAATATCAAGATTTTGCCTTGCAAATTGACCAATTCTGGCAATGTGGGTAGCTGTGGTATTTAGGCCAGGGCTCCGTTGGCACCGAGGGAAACCTGGCAAAAACCAAAGGAAATGATGGATAATCCATCACCGTTCTTTAGCCCACTCTGCCACCCCAGTTCAGACATGGCCATATGCAAATCAGTCTGACCCTGTGCCTCATGGGAACAGTCCAGCCCGAACTGCCAAGCCATGTCTTCCCTGGACCGGAAACAAGCTTCCTAGGACTGGTTTCTGGCATTTCAGCCATCTTCAGCCAGGCTTGCTTGAATCCAGTGGCAAAGTGAGCAAGGGACTCACGTCTGATCATACCCTGCCAACTTATGGCGAACAAAGCAAAAACTAAAGGAAATGATGGACGTAGTGCTGAACATTGCAAGCACTCACCCCCAGTCAACTGATCTGGGTTTGATCCATCACCGTTCTTTAGCCCACTCTGCCACCCCAGTTCAGACCTGGCCATGTGCAAATCAGTCTGACCCTGTGCCTCATGGGAACAGTCCAGACCGAACTGCCAAGCCATGTCTTCCCTGGACCGGAAACAAGCTTCCTAGGACTGGTTTCTGGCATTTCAGCCATCTTCAGCCAGGCTTGCTTGAATCCAGTGGCAAAGTGAGCAAGGGACTCGCGTCTGAGCATAACCTGCCAACTTATGGCGAACAAAGCAAAAACCAAAGGAAATGATGGACGGAGTGCTGAACATTGCAAGCACTCACCCCCAGTCAACTGATCTGGGTTTAATCCATCACCGTTCTTTAGCCCACTCTGCCACCCCAGTTCAGACATGGCCATATGCAAATCAGTCTGACCCTGTGCCTCATGGGAACAGTCCAGCCCGAACTGCCAAGCCCAGAAACATCTGAAAACAAGGTATGTAGTGAAGTCTGCGGTGGTTTAGTTTGCATTGATCGCAATAATTTTTCTCTTAACCAGAATGCCCTTCAACATCAAACTTTGCCGAAATTGCAGATTATCCTCATATTTCTGCAAAGAAACATTCTGGAATCTGTGAGGATCCATACAATTCCTACCATCCAGTGTTGTCACACTTCTCCCGATAAAACCACTACCCCAAATGTTCAACAAATAATATGTATTTAGTACATTAATTACATAGGACCTCATAACAGCAATGTATTTGCTATGATCATAAATAAGATAAAGATAAATTATAATTAGGACTCCTGGTTTTATGGTATTTATATTTTGGCTATTTCCATACATATTTATCCATATTTAATTTTTGGCCATTTTATCTGTATTTACCCATATTTATTTTGTGTTTTGCATATGAACGAAGTTGTAAAACTGTACATTTCCATATCTATGTAACTGATAGACGCGCTCATACTTTGATGTCTGTCGTGTTTTAGCTATTTAAGCTGCCAGATATTACATAACAATACAACCACTGGTAAATACTAGAATCATACCATAAATGCATGCTGACATATGCCTTTATTTAAAGAAATGTATTCCTGTTTTTTAATTTCTCATGCTGTCCAGCTGCTCAGCTGCTGGCCTATAATTCATGAAAGACAGCACGGAGAGTCACTTAAAAGAAGCACAATTTTTTTATTTATCCACTTTTAAAAAGAAATGCAGACAGAAAACACATTGTTTTCTGTCTGTATTTGTCTGTAAAAATCAGAAAAACGGAAAACAGGGAGCCTTAATCCTAGTTTATTCTATCATGCTCAGTTGCCTCAGTGAAGCAAATTTCATCCACTTGTTCCACTCTTTTAAGTGAAGTCCGCCGAAGTTACACGAGCAGACCACCCCAGATTCCATTATGGTTGCTGTTGCAGCCCAGACAGTTACTAATCTGTAGTGTACCATGTCTTGAAGGGAGGAGATGCAGATTTCTAATAAATAGAAAGGAGAAAGAATGGAGGACGGAACACAAGCACAGCTGTGCACTATCCGTATACTATTAGGGTAACTAAGCATGTCTCATTTTTATCTGCCAGGACAAAGCATCCTGGGAATTGTAGGGCCACGTTTGCCTTTTTGCTTATGGGCCTACAAGACACAGTACAATTAGAGATCAGTGATAAATTATTACTGGCTGAAAGCCACCTTTATAACATCATGCTAGTAAGATAACTCTTACATTGAACTGAGGTAAGGAATGCATCAGAAGACAGAAGGAAGTGTATTCTGCAGGAACCATAGATGCAGCGGAGAACTGCACAAGCTAGTAAGGAGGGAGCTACAGGGTTCCACAGAAATGGGCACAGTATTTCAAGGACCTGAAAGAAGAGAGAATGTGTTACAAGAGAGTGAAATGGTGGAGAGATTACAGGAGGAACATGGTAGAAGTGAATGCTGCTGCATGTGCAGAGGGAGGGATCACACAGGAATCTGAAAGGAGAGAGTGCTGCAAGCCGCCAAAAGAGTGGTGCAGGAATTCGAAGAGAGAGAGAGACATTGCTGAAGTAAGTTCCCTGTATTGAAGTAAAATAACAATGAGAGATGTGAATGTGCTTGCAACAGAAGAGTTGATTAGTGAGCTCTCTATGTCTCAGATGGGATGGAAGTGATTTTACTTAATAAAAGAACGTGTAGTGCTACAGGTGCCTGTAGACTGGCGTACTAAAAGAATTAGAGTGACCTGATGGCTTCTTGTCACCGGCAGGCTACTTTTCCAGTCATGGGCTTTGCTTTCATGTATCAGTGCATTCTGGGATTCGTAGTCTTTGTTGATGTTAATTGAGCCAATTGGACACACACATCTGATAACAATGACATAAAAAGCAAAGTGTATGAATGGAAAAGTGGTGTCCCGGTAACATGGAACCTGGTCATCTTACACAGGAACCTAGAGAGAGGGAGGAGCTCTGCAGGCATCTATTGGAAGCTCGAGCAGCTGCAGGAGGATTTAGGAACTTAAAGTCCTGTTGCTGAAGTCTGGAAAGAGGTAGGGTGCAGGGTTAGGAACAGAGTGAGCACTGCAGGCATTTGGAGACGGTGAATTAAGGTACAGACCTTGTACAGCCACGCTGACTTTTCTGGCGTTTTTACACAATGCCGAGTTATGTTGTAGGCCTCAGCCCTGCAGAGCTCAGAATAACAACCCTAACGCATATGTTTCTGATTGAGCGTCTATAATACATGGACATCAATTTCCCAAAATATTAGGGGATAGCGGAAGTGACATCACGTGCCCTTTGACCCACCCACAATGATATTACAAGAGATTGCATTACAAAACATAAAGCCCGATGCATTACATGAATTTATGTCATATATTCTTTTACTCTGATGACATCCAGAAAGCATCACCACTGAAGAAAATACAAAAACTAAAATAAGTGCAAACTTAAACAATAAGTTTAATGTGATTAGCATAAGAAAACAAATTGCTAAACTAATTATGCTTATTTCAATCACCAAGCATGTACTAAGTAGGTTGCTGCCATGAAATGTCAGTAGTGCGTCAGTCACAGATCCAAGGGCAACCAACCACGTGGCAGTCATGCTGAGCCCTGTAACAGCTACAAATGCCGGCCACATGCCTAAGCCCAAATACAATCGGAGGAGTCCCTCAGGCACACATTAGTAACAAAATAGGCCGTATCATTTTACACCTTTCAGAGTCCCAAGCAGAGCATAGCGACGGCAGTGACAATGAAAGCTTCTCTCGTCACACAAAACAGGGACCTTAACAACACCAAGGCTTTTGAACAGGACTATCTTGCTGTCCACCTGCAGTATAAAATACTTTGGGCCATATTATCAAGAACGACGTTAAAATGATCGCCGCTTTAGCGGCAGGAAACTGCCGCTAAAGCGACGATAATGGGCTTGATAATATGCCCTTGTGAATTCCCATGGAAGCCCAGGTTTACACCAGAACATGGGCTTCTATCAGAATTCACAAGGGCATATTATCAAGCCCATTATCGCCGCTTTCCTGCCGCTAACGCGGTGATAATTTTAACGTTGTTCTTGATAATATGGCCCACCATCCCTCAAGCTCCTGCTATCAGCCCATAGGTAAAAAAAAAACAGCAGCAAAGTGCTTCAGACTCATATGTTCAGTAATTCTCGGTTTGCAAAAAAGCATGTAAGCCTTTTCCCCATGTTGCTGTGGCGAATCTGCGCAGCTGGAAGATGAAAGCTTTACCGTGCTCACATAGCTGCATAATAAGCAAACACAAATGATTACTCTGCTTGCAGGGTCTTTTGAAATGCGCTTGGGTAGGACTGAAAGGTAACGTATCAGTCCAGCAGCATACACAATGTTGTTCCACAGACACTGTGCAGGCAAACTGTGGAATATTCAGTTGTGGTGCACGTGCAATAAAGAAATCACGTCAGGATGCCCTTCCAGTGTTGAGCAAAATATCTGGCCCTTGCACGTTGTGGTGTGCTGAAAATCTGGAGAATGCTGAAAGAATTCTCCTCGCCTTTGATTCTACAGGTCCAAGCACACCGTGCCACAATATTCGTGCAAATTCACAAGCCACGTGACGACTGACTAATCTACCTGGGGACGCCAGGCTTATTTGGACTCCTCAGAAGGCTCCCTTTTTATTAATGAGTGTTTTTAATTTTTCATGCTCTTTGCCTATTGCACGGCCCAAGCATTTAAACCCAGTTGCCCCGCTTTGGTGACAACCCTTAAGTAATATAGGTTTGCCTCCCACAGTAGCCCCAACAGTACTTACCTGTAGATGCATGCATTGTTTCAATGCCGACTCGCTGTTAATCTGGTTTCCATTTAAAACTGGCACGTTCAGGAGGCTGTAGATGTGCAGCACGTGTCATTTGTATAAATGTGTAAAAATTTCATTGGTCTGCTTTTGATGACATACAAATGGAACACAAACACCCGCCCCTTCAGTAGCCAATAGGGAGCTGCTGAAGGCCTCATGACAGGTAACGGACATGAAGATTCCAGCCTCTTCTGATCCTTATTCCTTCAAGAGGCTCTCGAACTTGCTCTGAGGGAGGGGGAATGAGTGTTAACTGCAGAAATAAAGACGGCTCTTGGAAAGCCTGTCTGATTTTTTTTATTTTAAAGGAACGCTTGAAATCCAGGCACCAGTGTACCATCCAGGAGTGCATGCATTAATGAATGGTTGAGAGTGAGAGCAGCACAGACAATATGGGGAAAGTACACCTGCCTAGCAGTGTGCATGTATTTTTCACAAAGTACATTCACCACCACTGCCTTATGAAGGAAATGTATAGCCCTGGCTCTGGTCAATTATAATTAGGGCTCCCAGTTTTATGGTATTTATTTTTTGAACATTTTCGTCTGTATTTATCCATATTTATTTTTGGGCCATCTTATTGGTATTAATCCATATTTATTTTATGTTTTGTGAGCAGATGATGTGATAACTCATATATTTCCACATTTATTTAGCAGATAAAAGTGCACTCATATTGATGCCTGTCGGGTTTTAGCACCTTACACAGCCAAAAATAATAAAAGAATAAACCCACATTATAAAATGTGCATACATCACCAATACATATTGAGATATGCAGTATTTTAAGCAAATGTCATCGAGCTTTGTAACTCCCATGCTGCCAATATGTACAGCTATTTGACGGAAATCATTAATCTCAGCATGGAGAGGCACTCAAAAAAAGCCAAATTATATGTATTTTTCCACTTTTAAAAATAAATACAGACAGTAAACAGAATGTTTTCTGTCTGTATTTATCTGTAAAAATCAGTAATGACGGAAAACAGGGAGCCCTAATTATAATATAAGCGCTTTCTGCTTCAGGTACCCCGATTACGGTTTCCACAACATTTGGTTCAAGGAGATGAATCCGCAGTGTGTTGACCCTTGCAGAGTAATCTAGATATCAAACCATTTTTGGAAGATGTCTGTTATAGAAACCCTTTGTGACATGCCAGGCTATATAGGGTCATTTCAGCTTTACAATACTGCTAGTTACGGTATTTGCACCCCTCTGTAGCAGCCACATTAACATAAAAATCTGACTCCTACAAACAAAATACCAGTCTGTAGAGCAGATACATTATCTCACCAGGTCATACTTCACAATAGGCTGGAGCAATGTCAGTGAAATATAAATCGTACTTGACTTGTGATAACTCTGCCCCAGCACAACAGGCTAATCAAATCATCTTCCCATATTGGAATCTGGAGTTTCCTGATTGACGATTGGCACTACCTAAACAGCCATTCAGAAGCAACCACTTATGTATCAGGAAAAGCTAATGTCATGAAAGTTACTGGCTCAAGAACAACATGGCTCAATGTCCTGTACAGTTGTGTAATCCCTTCACACAGCACATTCTTGTTTGACATACCATATGTGAAAGGTGAAAAGGGAGTTCAGCTCATGCCCATCAAATTCTTGGCCTCTCAGCTGTGACAGCAGACTAGTGTTGATACCACCTTTCATATCAGCACAATACTGTGGCGTCCCACAGGGGTCCATCATATCCCCTCTACTGTTCAACATCTACCTAACTTCCTTAACAAACCTGATTTAATCATTCAAGCTCACCTGTTACAACTATGTAGATGACACCCAAATAATTTTTTTAATGGATGGTCTGGACGACCTCTACAATTTAAAACTTGATGACTGACTTCGGGCCATAAACACATGGATGATGAATAGCCATCTAAAGCTAAATATCGATAAGACAGAGCTTATGACCTGCAGCAAATGACAAAATACCAGCCTACTGCCATATGGCCTAAAGAGCATGAAGCCCCTCCACCAATAGCAAGAGAAATCAGAAACCTAGGAGTAACCATCGATTCAGACCTATATTTGATACCACGTTAACAACGTAAAACAGAGGGCCTTCTACACAACGAACACACTATATTGCTTCCTCTCATACCTTGGATACCAACTGCACGCCATTGTCTCACTTGTAATCTCCAAGCTTGATTATGACAACAGCCTGTGCCTTGGCACACCCTCATTCATAAAATGCAAAACACAACTCATCCAAAATGTTGCTGCAAGATTTCTTCTCTACCTTCACCCTAGAGAACACAGAAGCATGGCTCCTGTCCGGCAATCATTTCACTAAATCCCTTTAGCAAAAAGGACAATGTTCAAATCACAAAGGGTACTATAACTATAAGCTGAATTCAAGCAATACAAACAAATCAGGACACTGTGCTCCAGGCTTGCACTACTTATACCACCTTACCTTCAGAAAGCCATGGAGGCCCTGCTTTCTCAGTACAAGTCACCAAGGGGCATATGTATCAAACTCCCGTTTAGTGAATCCTAATTTGCGATATCTTGCGATTCGCAAATTGAGATTCGCTAAACTGGATGTAAAAAATTAATCGCAAATCGATTGAGATTTCTTAAAAATCGCAAATAATTCTCAGACACCCATTTTGTGATTTCTTAATAGCGAAATTCGCTAATTAAGAAATCGCGAAAAACGGGAATCTGCTATCCAGGTGCAGCCTGATGACATCACAAACAGGAAACTGGAGTGATTTCCTGCACCTGCCCACCTGAACCACACCCAGAGGCTGCTTGGGGAGTGTGAGGAGGCATCCCAGGAGAGTGCAACCAGCAATGGATTCCACCAAACAACAGCAGGGCAAGGATGCAGAGAAAAGGAAGAGAAAACATAAGTTCTCTGAAAAGGAGCAGGAGGTCCTCATTGAGGAGATTGTCTGCAGCCATGAGCTCCTCTTCGGCAAGAAGGCACTGCGTGTCCCAGAGGCGAGGAAGAGGAAAATCTGGCTGGAAATACAGAATAAGGTGAATTCAGTGGGAGTCACCACACGTACCATCGAAGAGCTGCGCAAGCGGTGGAACAACATGCGCCAGAGGTCCAAGGAGAGGGTGGCAGCCAGACTGAAGGACGCAAATCAGACTGGAGGAGGACCATCCACTGCAGAGCAGCCAACCCCCCATGAGGAGCTCGTGGAGTCTACTCTCCTGCCTGAAAGCGTTGGTGGTGTGGCTGACAGACAGCTCCGACCCTGCATCCAGCAGTCAAGGTAAGATGCATGCAAAATCAATCTGCACTCCTCCCCATCCCATGCACACTTCCCCAAATGCGCATAGTAATCTCCCAAAATGTCAATCCAGGCCAGGTCTTACAGCACACCCAGCAATGCATCATGGGACTCGTAGTACTGTGTCTGACTGTGTGTCCATGAGACTAAGGAAATTAAATGCAACATGTGGGTTGGGGATAAGTGAATGATACAGTGTCAGAGGTTAGCCAAAAAAAACTGTAGGAACTTTATTGATTGCCACATGCAGACAATAACACAAACTCATGTAGTCCCCTTTACATCCACAGCACATGGCATGGCACAAGAAGACAGCGCAGAGGGAGAGGAGCTTGCACACCCTGCGGACTCCAGCGATGACACTGAGCAGCAGCCAATCCAGCGCAGGAAGCGCGCACATGTGCCCCCACTGCCTCCATTTGAGGACGAGTTACCTGCCACAGGGGATGACACCGACAGGAGAGAGGGGAGTCAGGGTGTGTCACACATGCCCATTCATGACACACAAACGCCAAGGAGAAGACCACAGGACACATGCAGATCAAGGCCCAGGAACAGCACTGCGACTGAAGCAGAAGGGTCCTTGTTCTCAGGCCTGGAACAGAGCATGCTGCAGGAACAGCGCCTGCAAAGCAAAGCACTGCGGTCAATTAATCGGCAGCTATGCCGCATACACAAGGACCAGAAGAACATGGGGGAGGGCTTCGTGGCCATGGCAGGGGCGATCCATGAGCTCTGTGACACTTTGAGGCACACCCAATCCGCCAATGACAGGGCTGGCCGACGTGCCAATGCACGCCTACACAATTACACAAAGGTCGTGAACCGCCTCTGCACCACCACCAGCACCCTCACACGCAGAGGCGTAACAATGCAGGTCGAGATGGCACACCGCTGCCAGGATATTGCCCGAGGACTTGCGCAGGTGACCACTGCTGTGGAGCAGCTGCAGACAGCCAATGCTGGTGGCAGCGCACTCATGGCCTCTGCCGAGAGTGAGGACACCTCAAGTCGGAGCAGCCTCACTCCAACCTTGCCAGGAGAAAGACGCCGCAGTGCCAGACAGGGTGCAAGCCAAGGGAACACCATGGGGGGCACTCAGCCTGGACGTCACCGAAGGAGGTGAACATGTGCGGGGACACTCACTGCAACATGGGTGCATGAACCCGAAAATGCTGTTTGCACAATTACTTGTGCCTTACCTGCACTGTGTGCACAACATGTGCTGGGGACAGCTAGAATTTCTTCAATGTGAAGTGTGAATAAACACTTAACACATTATCAAGCTTTTTGGTCTCTTTTCATCATTACTCACCTAGAAGTAGTTTTGTGTGATCTCAGTCCGTCTCTGGCGTCCAGCAGCTGCCCTAACTCCTGCTGCAGGTCTGGCAGGGGAAGCAGGGCGCTCGTCATCCGATGTGTCTGTATCGGTCACATCAATTGTGGTGCCTTTCCTCATTGCCATGTTATGTAGCATTGCACAGCTTGCCACGATTTTACAGCAGGTCTCAGGGCAGTATTGCAGTGCGTCTCCGCTTTTATGCAGGCACCTGAAGCGGCTCTTCAGGATTCCAAAGGTACGCTCAATGACGCAGCATGTAGATCTGTGTGCCCTGTTGTAGCTCCTCTCACTTGCATTTGCAGGATCCAGATATGGGGTCAGGATGAAGTTGCGCACTGCATAGGCACTGTCACCTGCATGGACAAACACAATAGGTAAGTCAATGTCCCCCCCCTCAAGTGATGTAGTGCATGTATTGATGTGTGCCATGTATTTACCTAGCAGGTACCCCTCCCCAAACTCTCCAGCACTCAGACGTCTGTGTATTCCGCTGTGTCTAAAGATGAAGGAGTCATGTGTACTGCCGGGGTATTTGGGTACGATGTCAGTGATGATATATTTTGCGTTGCACACAAACTGTATGTTGAGGGAATGGTAGCATTTCCGATTTCTGTAGACCTATTCAGTTGCTGATGGGGGTGTGATGGCCATATGGGTCCCATCGATGCAGCCAATGACGTGGGGGAAACGTGCAATGTGGTAGAAGTCCAGTTTTGTTTGCTGTAATGCCTGTTGGGTGGTGGGGAATTAAATGTGATGTGAGAGCCTCTGTAGCATTGCATCTAGGAAGGCATGGAAGAAGCACGAAAGTGCACTCTGTGACACCCCACCAACCTCCGCTATTACCCGTTGAAAACTCCCTGACGCAAGGAGGTGCAGGGAGCACAGGACCTGCACATGTGTGGGAATTGTTTGTGTCCTGCGTGTAGGGTGTTCCAAGTACGGTTTCAGCTCCTCAATCAGGTCCATTATGGTATGTGGGTGCAGTCTGTACTTGTCATAGATGTCCTCTTCAGTGTGCTGGAACAGAGTGATGCGCAGCCTGAATATACGCTCCTGTCTCCTTCTCCTTTGTGCAAGAGCCCGAATACGCAGGCTCCTGGCTATCACGAACATTCCTGCCATTGTGGGTGGGTCGGTCTGTTGCATTGTGGGGTGGTTTAAGTACCTTGCACCAGTTTACCACCTGCATGCAATTGGTGTTAATAGCGATTTCTTAATTTGCGAATTTCGTGAATTCGTAATTTGCGATTTTTCTTACATGTGTCAGCGATTTCTTATTTTGCGATATCCTTCTTGCGAATTTCGCAATATTAGGATATCGCAATTTAAGTAATCGCAAGGATAATCGCAGATTTCTTGTTTCGCAGACTAAGAAATCGCTAATTTAGCGATTTCTTAATTTTCTCTTAAAATGTGTGTCATACATGTGGTTTAGCGAAAAATCAGTCGCAAACGCTGCTTTTTGCGATTCGCAGCGTTTGCGAATAATTTTTGCTTTCATACATATGGCCCCAAGCTCTGGTACACAATACCAGCCAACATTTGAAGCATCCATTAGCTTATACACCCCAAGAATGACCTAACTGACTTATCCGACTTTATAATGCCCTCAGTTGAACAAATAGCAGACATTATTCTATCAATTAAATCAGGCTCTCCATATGATCCTTGCCCACCCAGTATAATGCATTTGATCCCTACACAAATGACAGTGTATCTGGGCTCTATCATTAACACAGTATTCACCAGTGTGATTTTTCCCACTGAATGGAAATGGACCTCAATTCTCATTCTCTTGAAGAAAGTTGATCTTGATAGTTCAGAAGTCGGTAACTATCGCCCTATCGCAAGATTACCCTTCGCTGCCAAATGTATTGAGAAGTTAATGAATAAACAAATTACTCAATGCATTGATTTCTCTGGCTTACTGGATGAAACACAACATGGTTTCAGGAAATTTCACAGCACCGAATCAGCCTTAATCACCGCTACTGAGGATATTCAGTCAGTTCTAGACGAAGGAGGCACGGCCGCCTTGGTGTTGCTTGACCTCTCGGCGGCCTTCGACACGGTCAGCCATGAGATCTTGGATGCCCGTATGCAAGAAGCAGGAATAAAAGGCATGGCACTAGAACTCCTAAAATCCTTTTTAACCAATCGGCAACTTAACGTAGCAATGGGATCAGCAACCTCTAAACAATTCTCTTTACCTTGTGGAGTTCCACAGGGCTCTGCCCGGAGCCCCACACTTTTTAATGTATATGTTGCGTAATTTGCCTCAATAATAAAAGAAGCTGGTTTTGTCTTAGCTTCCTATGCTGACGATACACAGATTGTGGTGTCTTTAACAAATGAAGAAAAACACCAGGGTGAAGCCTTTAAGAACTGCATGAAGAATGTGAGCGATTGGATGGATGTCAACTGTCTAAAATTGAATGCAACTAAGACAGAGGTCATCATCTTTGGTAATAAACCCTCTCTCTGGACACCCAATTGGTGGCCACCATTACTCGGAGTGCTTCCTGCACCCGTAGCTAAAACTAAAGACCTGGGTATTATCATAGACAAAGAACTTAAATTCAAGGCCCAAATTAACAAAATCACAGCCATTTCTTTCGGGCCATTAGACTAATCAACAAAATAAAGCAGTTTATACCACAGGATCTCTTAAAAACTGTAACCCTGGCCCTGGTCCTTTCCCGTCTGGACTATTGCAATGGCCTCTACCTTACCACCAACTTAGGCCTGCTTAACAGGCTTCAGATTGTACAGAATGCGGCAGCACGCCTCATCTTGAACATTCCAAAGAATGTCTCTGCCAAAGAAAATTACATTGGCTCCCAGTCAGACAGAGATGTCAGTTTAAAGTCTTATGCCTGGTTTTTAAATCACTGCACGGTTTTGGACCTACACAGTTTAGAATTAAACTGAAGTGGTATGTTCCTAACAGAACCCTGCGGTCCGGAACAGCTAGGAACGTGATAATCACCCCTTTTAAAAAGGCTACCTGGGGAGGAAAGAGCATTTTTAGATCAGCAGCTAGGTTGTGGAATATGTTAACCATCACCTTAAAATCAGCTCCCTCCTTAATCCATTTCAGGAAAGACCTGAAAACATGGCTATTTACACAAATCGCCTAAAACTTTTAAATCTGAGCGCGGCCTTCCTTATGTTCTGCATGTTCTCAAATTTCATGTATAGCGCCAAGACGCCTTCGGGTATATGCTGCGCTTTATAAATTTAATTTCAATTCAATTCAGAAGACAGTTAAAAACATTGCTATTTCCAAAACAACTACACCACCACACATCCTGACAACAGAACCTGGAAAGACAGTTGCACCCTCAAACTCAGTCTTTAGCTTACATTCCAAAGATTGGAAACAACCCAACCAGCAAAGTACTTTCGATAAAAAGGTAAGTTAAGGAGAGTTGACCTATGCTTCGCCAGGGGATTTTGGTGCACTCTCAGATTTACTAAAGCTAGTAAACCTGGGAATACGCAAAAATGCTATGCTATCGCAGTGAGACAGAATGAGGAGAAATATCTTTATTTCTTCTTGTTACTTCCCCCATTCTATGTGTGATGCGTTCAGCAGCACACATAAAAAGAGAAATATGCCTCTAAGGATTGTGCACGAAGTTGTCTCTTCTTGCACATAAACAATTCAGACTGTAACACAGGCACTTTTGCATCATGGTGCAAGGGTGACTGCATTGGCGCTAGGCAGCACACAGTGCACAAGCACTAGGAGAGAGTAGAAATGTGCCATATCTTTGTTAATATGGCACATTTCTGCTCTCTGCCTTTCATGCAATGCAGTGCAGAAAGTTAGCTTGCTGAGTTGCTTGAAATGTAAGTCAATCTGCCCCAAAATTCTGATTTGATAACCCAGTGCAGTAACCTGCTAAACAGACTATAATCATAAGAAATATCATAATGGGACATGCGGAGCTGTTCAAAGCTACCAGCGTACTGAAAAACCATAAACTGTGTTTCTGTGTCTCTAACACATCATCTTCCACCACACTGCTACACACTGCGTCCCATAACACGATATCCGCACATCGCTGGCCATCACGCACGACATGGAAATACTTCACACTTTGGTTCACAAAACAAAGACAACACCCTCCTAATCACACACCAGCCTATATGGTGTAGCTTGCTGCCCATGTAGGTAAGCGCTTCAGTGCCACAAAAAGGGGTAGTAAGCACTATAGAAATGGGTAATACAATACAATATTTATAGCTTGCATCACCAAGATTTGTTTTAATCCTACTAAACTCTTTGTTTCCATCACACTTCAGAATTATAAAACAAAATGTACTTCATTGGTGCTTTCATGACTGCTGGTGTATGTTGAAATATGTGTACAGTTCATTTACAGGTATTTAATTGTTTTGTGAATTAGAAACAAATTGAACCCTACAGCATTTTATTTCAGACTCCCTGTACACAAGGTCAGGGAACTATGCAATTCTGCTGCTGATGCGTTTTCAGCATAATTATCTGTGTTTCACATTTGCCACATATTCCACCATCTGCTGCATATTCTGCAGATTTTAACAAAAAACTAATTTTGTTTACTAAAAATGGTGCAACACATGCTGCCTTGCAGTGGAAGGCCCTTCGCAAAGGTTGAATAGCCACCTTTCAGTTACTTATAGCTGTATTTGGATATAGAACTGGTACTAATGAAGTGAAACCTTTGCCCAGACAGAGCTAACAAGTAAAAATGACAATATAATGAAGTGATACTATTAAAAAATGTGGCACAATAAGGCGCATAATTGTGTGTGTTTTTTTGTCACATAAATTATTCAACACTGCCACATAATTTAGGCCTCCGCTGCTGCCTAATTCCGTAGGTCCTGTCTGTACCACATAGAGATTGTCACATAGTTCACTTTACAAAATCCTCTCACTTTACAAAGGAAGAAAAGTAATTAACATTTTCATGTTAAAAGAATAAGAAGCAGTTTGTCAAGGGGCATAGGCTGACATTTAAAATGTCTAATAACAGTCAGCAAATGCAACAAGATAAATACAACATAAAAGGGATTTTAATTGCTCATTCACCTTCGGAACTCCTGCCCTCTATAGTGTGCCAGCTGCCTAGGTCGTTTGGGGGCTGGGGGCCAAAGATTATTATGGGCTGCCCCTGCCCTCAAATGTCCCAAACTCTTCTATAGTCTGCCAGCTGCCTTGGTCTTTTGGGGAGGGCAAAAGATTACTATGGGCTCAAATGCCCCTAAACCCCTATAGTGTGCCAATTGCCTTGGTCGTTTGTTTGGGAGACAAAGATTATTATGGGCACCTCCCCAAACCCCACTCGTGGCTAAGGCCCTGGATCTGGGCTGCCCACCTGAGTACAGACAGATCGAGGCAGACACTCACCTGACCTGTCACCCGTCCGACTCACCCAGATGGACTTTCATCCTCGCACGCTCCCAGACTGAAACCTCTCAGAATTGATTAGAGTCCCTGTTTGCGCCCAGGTGTGCTCCAGACAAGTGGTAAACACACACATGCAGTCCTGTCCCACTGACCCTCAGCATCAGCACGTGTTACATCCGAAGGTGGGTGCCCGGAAATCTCATTCCTCGATAGGCGGGTGAAAGGAGGAAGGGGGCCGCATCCATTGGATTTAAAGGCAGTGATGCAGCTTGAACATGTTTATTTCCAGATATGGGAATAAACACTGCAAGTTCCTTCCGTACTTTTTCATGAGGGGTGAACCACCCCCACAAAGGCTGCTTTTAACACCTCACACAGCACCCACACATTACACCCCAGTGCACGTAAGGGTAGGCAAGCCGCTGAAGGCTCGAGCCAGATGCCTGGCTCTGGCTCAGCTGGAGGTTATCTTGGACCATCGAGCCTTCATGTGGGTTCTGCCTGCTGTTCAAGCTTTGTCCACATGCTTCAAGCTTCACCTCCCCTCCCCTCCTGCAGTGCTTAGTTTGTCCCAAAGTGCCAGAGCCCTTCTCAGTAGGCCACTGTAGCCTGCACCACCCATTGCCCCTGCCAGTGCTGCCAATGACGGTACCAACACAACTACTAACCACGGTACTCTTACAAGTGTGACAATTCAGACTTTTCTAGGAGGCCACCCAAAGCTATAACAATATCGTGAGCGTCAGGTATTATAAATTTTTTAACGTATTTTGAATTATTAAACACTGCTGTTTTGTGCATCTGAGAATTAGACAGACAGCGCCACCATGTGGTGGGCTGTCACTAGAGCCGGTGCTGACAATTAAGTACTGGAAATCACTGGCTCAAATTAAGAACTGTCTGCAGCAGGGGTTCTGCGCAGCAGTGCGCCTGGGGTTGAACTGGTAGTGAACATCTGTGGAAGTTCTGTGGAAGTGCTCAGAGAGGGAAGTTATGCTCATGATTTTTCAAACAGTTCCTCTCTGAGCTCTTTCACAGCACTCTGCAGGGTCTTTACAGTAAACCGTTTGAACTGCTGCCTCAGCCCCATCCGAGAAGATAGTAAAAAATGCAAAGAACCTCAGCCCTGCTTGAAAGTTTGTCTGCAACAGAGGTCGGTACTTCACTTATATTGATCCCCTAAGACCTCTAGGGGCAGATTTACAAGAAAGTGACGCATCTGAAGAGATGAGTCACTTTCCCTGCGCCACCCTGAAAAACCCTTGTGCCACCATGGATGCGCTGTATTTACAATACGGCGCACCATGGCGCAAAGATTGACAGATGCATCAGAAATTCTGACACATCTGTTGGCGCAAAAGTCATGCATTGCTAGAGTCGTGTCGCAAGCATGACGCAACTCCAGCAATGCATGGGGAGGCCTATGCTCAGTGTGCTGCGTCACTAGTTACGCATGCTCCAAGCAGGCGTAAGGTTTTGACGCAGTGGCGACATAGAAGTGGCACAGTGAAATTTTGTAGAGTTCACTGCCTCACTTCTAGGAGGCTCTTTAGCGTGGGAACGCCCACCCTGCATACATTATACCTGATGCAGGTATAATGTGACACAGGGCTTTACAACGTAACGCATCTCGCTAGTTGCATCATGTTGTAGATGGATCGCATTTTTTACGCCACCGCTACGTCATTAAAAAGTGAAGCAACGGTGGCGCAAAAGTGATGCAAGGGGCTTGATCTACCTGCTTTCTTGCTAGGGCTTTAGACAAAATGGACAGCAGAAATCAAGGTCTGTGTAGTGTGGGAGCCACCTGGTCCACACTATACAAAGTTGCATCCTGTAACACCCCGGAGACCTGGCTCGCATGAAGGGAATAAATAAAGGTGAGCATGACCACTCGAGGTCTTGGCCCATACCTGAACTCTGTGTGCAGACAAGCTTTATTATGGGGATTTGGGTCAAGGGCCGCAGGCTCCCCCTGCACCCCACACACCACATTGGCAATGAGATGGTGCCTACCCGCACCTCATGCTTCACCAGCAGGCAGACCAGCCCGGCAGTCCTGGAGGGCTTCCTCCGCACGTGTGGTCGCCCCAGCGTCTTGAGAGAGCCTCGTCGAGCAATCAACGTCACCTTTCCCAGCTGCACCTTGCCGTTCCTCCCTTCCATGGAGACGGCCTGGCAGGACAGACCAGCGATGGGATCTGCGGCGTCCACAGTGAACGAGTGCGTGCACCATCAGGCTCCTGGGGCCTCCGATCCAGCAGAGGCATGCCTGCTCACTCAGCTGCACGAGGTCAGTGCAAGGGGAGCTGTGTGTGCCCCCTAGTTTTGCTAATATGAGTAATTTTGCCCATGCTGAGATGGTCAGTATCCAGCAGTGCCTTAAGATAACTTTGTGTTTTTTCCAAGAAAGACTTATTTTGACAGTTTGATTTAACATGTTATAAGATATATTTAACATTTTAAATGTCTGGTTTGTATGCGCCTCCCAAGCCCATGATTTTGAGGACTGCTGGTGTCCATTTGGCGGGGGTATGGAGTTGAGGCTATAGCTTCCCTGTTTATTGTGTTGTTGGAAAAAGGTGTTTGGGAGTGGAGAGGATGTTCTTGCTTGACTTCAATTTTCCCCCTTTAGGAAGGTGTTATTTATTAGTCTTGTGGATTTCATGCCAATCATGTCCTGGTACCTCCCATTCCATTGTGTGATTTAGCCCACGTAATAGATACACAATAGAGTGATCCCCCACGTTTGGGGTGTCTTGTTACGTCAGCGGTTCGGATAGAATCAAGCAGCCTACAAGAGATCTGGTGGTCCTCCCTTTAATGTGAACATGCCCACTCGTTACATCAAACTCAAAAAAGGCACTGTCATTGAAGGTCTTCAACGAACCCATATGTAGTCCTCATACTGGAAATTCATCCAAATCTGATGTGCTGAGAAGGAATTAGGTGAGAAAAGTGATTTACACAAGTAATACAAGTAATACAGACCCCTTGCAAGCAGGGACCGTATGTGTAAGTCAGCAATACAATATCGAAACCAGGGTCTGTAAAAGCAAACACTGGGGGAGATCAGGATGAAATCCCTTGCACCGAGGTATAACTGCACCAACCTTGCCTTTGGTGAGAGAACATTTAATGGGCAAATCCCACCTTAGAGCATTCTTCATGATTCAGGACGAAAATGCGCTGTCACACATATGGCGGAGGGACTATGAGCACGACAAAAAGGCCAGTCATCTACAGCCAATCCAGCTCCAACAAAGAGAGCCCTTGTCAGACATTCTTGCCCTCAGGAAAGGCGATGGTACCCATATCACATGCCCCTCTGACATTTTTGAGGATTTTTTCTCAAACTTTAAGACCTCATATGCATAACAACATATTGATACGTGGGTACAAGAGAGCCATTTCCTTGCTAATGTTAGGTTACCCAAGCTGCGTAATGACATATGGGTGGATTTGGACACTGGAGAAAAACCAGTAGGCCATTATGGGCCTCGCCAATGGGGAATAGGAGGGGAAAACATTTTTCATGTAGACTTTCATAAAAATCAATAGGATCCGTATGTAAGTGGTATTTCTTGCACTGGTTAAAGACACAGCACTATATGTTCCCTGCACCTCGAATGTAATAGGGCAGTCATCGCACTGCTTCCTAAACCCGGGAAGGTCCCGGTCTACTGCTCAAGCTATCGTCCAATCTCCCTGTTGAACACAGGTGCTAAAGTCCTCAATATGGGACTGTCTAATAATCTGAAAAGAATTATCCCACATCTTACACACTCCTCACAGGCTTTGCTCAAAGATGCTCCTCGAGTGACAATCTGGGGACCCTTTCCCTCATTTAGAGGCAAGTCCAGAATGAGGAGCGTCCCAACACTGCTTTCTCATTAGCCACAGAAAAGGCATTTGACTGCGTCCTCTGGGGGAAATTGTTTAGAACAAAACCTACTCAAGGGGTCCACAATAGTTTTACAAAATTTTATAAAATTAAAATTATTAAATTATGTCTAAATGAAGAAGCAAATTTGAGAACTTTGTCTATATTTGATTTTTACTCAAAATATTTTAACATTTGAACATGTATTTGTTATGCACTTGTTTTTGTACTGTTTTGAGGTTCAAGGTTCAAATCAAAGAAATTGCTTAGGCCAGGAGTCACTGGTTTCCCATAAATGCTCAATAGGGGTCCTTGAATTCCAGTATTGATTCACTGGGGGTCTGCAGAAGTCAAAGGGTTAAGAACTGATGGATTAGAACATTGGCTCTGGCAGGAATAAGCATGTTGTTTATGCGAGCGGGTGGTTGTACGGGAACCGAATAGCCATGACTAATTATAGAGGGTTTTTGATGAACGAGTTTTGTATTAAACAGGGCACTAGACAGGGGTGTTCTATCCCTATCGCTACTTTTTTTGACATTGGAGCCAATGGCTGTGGTTATGTAAAAGATTGAGAGGGCATGGCAATCACTGTCCAGAAGCTGTTTTTCTACATCAACGATATATCACTTTGCTTGTCCACTCATCATATATACGGAGAGGTACTCGATGGGGGAATATCCATTTGATGGTCCTGGAGATTCTCAATACATGGGAAGTCTCATCAGTCCTCCTCCTACGGAGGGTGACATCCAACAATGGTCATCTTTTGGGTGTATTGCTCTGGGGGGAATGTCCTATTACTTACCAGTCATTACTTCTGGTCCCGTTGTCCTGTCCCGTTCATTCTAACAAGTGAGATAATCCAATCTCACCAACAGAAAAAAGAACGAGGGAATGCTGGTCCTACTCCACCCCCTCCCCCTGGGAGTACATAAACATACCAATCCCAGAATTCCTCCTGAAGTACCAAGCCCCAGATGAAAGCCGGCAGGCCCGGGAGGGAGGGATGCAATGAAGGGGACGGGGACAAGGAGAGCAGGAGTAATGAAGATTACCGGTAAGTAATAGGACATTACCCCCAGACCCCTCCTGTCCATGTTGCCTTCATTCTAACAAGTGAGAATATCCAAGCAGCAACTGACCATCATCCAGAAACAAACCACCAGGACACAGAGCAAACAGCAAACCCAGAGATTCATTGAAACAGAAGAAGGCAAATCAGGAACACACAGTCTGAATAACCCCCAAACCAAAATTAGCATCATCCCCCAGAACATTCTGAATGCGATAATGCCACACAAAGGTATTAGAAGATGCCCAGGTGGCCGCCCTACAAATCTCAGCCAGGGACATCCCATGAACCTCAGCCCAGGAGGCCACCATCCCATGAGTAGAATGCTCCTGCACACCAGCCAAAGGAGGGGAACCAGAAAGACTGCAGGCCAACATGATGACGTGCTTCAGCCAATGACCAATAGAAGAAGAAGCCCGCCCCCGACAAGAGGAAACTCCGAAAGACACAAACTGGGAGTCAGACTTCTGAAAAGGATGGGTGCGATCCAAATAGATCCGCAAGGCCCGGCAAACATCCAGCAAAGCACAGGGAAGATCATCACCTGCCACCTGCTTGGAACACAAAGCAGGCAGCACCAACTCCTGGCAGCAATTGAACAGAGTCAGAACTTTGGGAACAAAGGAAGAATCCAACCGAAGGACCACCCCATGGGCAGAAAAAGACAAAAAAGGCTCACAAGCCATCAAGGCACCCAGTTCACCAAGGCACCTGGCTGAAGTAATGGCCACCAAAAAGACCACTTTCAAAGTAACAAATTTCATATCAACCTCCGACAAAGGCTCAAAAGGATAGGCTACCAAAGCCTGCAAAACCAAAGGGAGGTCCCAAAGAGGAAAAGAAGGCCTCACCGCTGGATGTGACAAGGAAAAACTCTGCAGAAAACATTAAACCAAGTTGTCCACATCAGACAAATTTCCCCAAGGGGAATAAAAAGCCCTGACAGCTGCCCACTGAGCACGCAAAGTGGAGACAGACAACCCCAGAGAATTTGAAGGACATCAAGCAGGCGGCAAACCAGAGGGGACAACGCCAGAGTCTGATACCAACACTGGAAATTACCCCAATGCCGACCATAGGACCAGAGAGTAGAAGGATTCCTGGACTGCTGAATAGCCAAAGCTAAATGCTTGGGAGACCCTGACACCTCCACCCCTGCCTCTCAACCTCCAGACTGACAGCTGAAGCCGATGGAGGGACAACATCAGGGAGGACCGCAGGGGAGACGGAAAGAACCACCAAGAACCCTGAACCGCCAACAACCTAAGAGTCAGACAGAAACCAGGGGATCAGAGCAAGGGGCGGGAAGGCATACAACAGGCGAGATGGCCAAGGGATGGTCAGGGCATCTATCCCCCAGGCCCTCCCCGATGGACCCGGGAGCAGAAGCGAGGAAGCTGAGCATTGTGCCGGGAAGCAAAGAGGTCAAGAAAGGGAAGACCAAACCTCTCGCACACCAGATGGAAGGCCACCGGAGTCAGAGACAACTCCTGGGAGGCGGAGAAATAACGACTGAGGGCATCCGCCACCCCATTGTCCACCCCCAGGATATGAACAGCCGATAGAGATAACAGGTGCCCGTCTGCCAAACAAAACAACGGGAACACCACTGCATTTAGGGACTTGGACCGTATGCCACCCTGGATTCAGGTAAGCCACCGTCACCATGTTGTCTGAATGAACCACCACAGTGTGATTCAACAACCAATGGCAGAACACAATGATAGCCCGGAACACAGCTGTCAACTTGCGCCAATTCGAAGATGTCCCCGTCTCCAGAAGGGACCAAGGGCCCTGAAGGGAAGCCGACGCCAATGTTGCCCCCACCCCAAAGCACTGGCATTTGTCGTCAGGACAACTGGAGGAGAGGGCTGCAGAGGCAGACCGTTGGCGAGATTGTCTGACACCATCCACCAACGCAGGACAGGGAGGACAGACAGAGACCCCGGAACCAATAGGGCCATATTGCGACACAAGGGATCCCAACAGGCAAACAGATGTAACCAAAGAGGTCGCAGATGAAACCGTGCCCAAGACAACATGAACACCGCCGCTGCCACAAGGTCTAGAAGCTGCAACTGAAGACGGACCGGGAAGGAACACCCCTCCAGAAAACGACGAGCAAGGGAACCCAGGTTCACCGACCGAGAGACATGTAGGAACACCCAATTCAGATCGGTGCATAAGCGAGCCCCTATGAACTTCAAGTCCTGTGAGGGCTCCAGCTGACACTTGGAGAGGTTCAGCAGAAACCCATGATCCCTCAACGCTGAACACACAAACTCCTGATCCCCCAACAACTGATCCCGAGAAGGAGCATGGATCAGCCAATCATCCAAATATGGGTAGATCAGGACACCTCGAAGATGGAAAGAAGCCACCAACCGCGCCACAACCTTGGTGAATACTCGAGGGCAAACCTCAGGCCGAAAGACAGAACCTGAAATTGATCATGCCAGCCCCGAAGGCAAAACCTCAGGAACCTGTAAGAACTGGGGTGAACAGGGACATGATAGTAGGCGTCCTGTAGATCCAGGGTGCACATGAAATGACCCGGGAGAACCAGGGGAATCACCCGTTGGAGAGTTTCCATTTTGAAAGGCAGATGTAACACAAACTTGTTCAGAGCCTTCAAATCCAGGACAAGATGGAACCACCCTGTCACCCTGGCACCAGGTAAATCAGGGAGTAAAACCCCTTCACCATCTCCAGAGGAGGAACCACCTGAACAGCCCCCTTCTCCAACAGAACCTGGATCCCTCGAGACAGCTTGGACCTCTTGGTCAGGCAAGATGGCTAAGGAGTTGGACGGACCCCTGAGTCTGGAGGAGGCTCCGGAAAATTCTATGAAATAACCTAGTCTCACAATATCCAGCACCCACGCATCTGAACAGGATTGCACCCAAGCCGGGAGAAAGTACTGAAGCCAACCTCCGACCAAGAATCTGGGATCGGCTACCAGATAGTCAGTAACAAGGCTTCACAGGAGGGGACTTAGCTTTTTTGTCCCGACCCCTATCAGAAGAAAACCTCCCATGACCACGAGAAAACTGCCTTCTAGAGGGTGGATGGAAAAAGGACTTAGGCTTAGAAGAAACGGCAGCAGTGGAGGAATGCTTAAAGGAGGATGAATGATTCTTTTCCTTAAAAAGCCTTTGCAGCTTGCCTCCAACTCCTCAACAAACATCATGGTACCCTGAAAGGGCAAGCGAAGGGCCGAAGACTTCTGGGCAGAATCCGTCTTCCAGTCCTTCAGAACCAAATTGTGGCGGGCCGCCACACAAGCCCCCCCCAGAAAGGGCTGTCACCCCCACCACGTCGAAGGAAACATCAGAGAGGAACTCTACCTGCATCTCAATATGTTCCAGAAGCCCCGAACAGTCCGAAATATCATCCATTGACCTATAGAGAGCCTTGATATTGGAAATAAGTGACTGAGCGACATAAGTCCCATAGATGCCCGCCCTCCGAGCCAGATGGGAACCAGAATAAACTTTCCGAAGAGAAGCATTCACCTTCTTGTCCACGGGATCCTTGACCACCGCATCCTCAGCCAAAGAAGTACGACCCACCAGACTTGCCACAAAAGAATCAATAGGAATAGAGTCTGGCAATACTTTAGACATATCCTGAAGAGGGTATAGTTTTGCCATGAACCTGGGAAGCATGATTCAATCAGGGTCCTTCCTCTCCCTCTTAAGAACCTCATGGATGCAGGGATGGACCGGAACTCTGAAACTGACGCAGTAAGGAACCCCCAGAAGTACTGGGGTCATCATCACAAGGAAACCCCATGTTGGACTTTACATGCTTCAGCAAGTCCGGCAACATTTCTTTGTCAATGTACTTGCCCTTATGCTCCCCCTCATCCAATCCTCCTCAGAGTCAGAAGAATGAAAAAGCAGAGCGAGCACAGAGCTTTTGGAATTGGCACCACCCCCCATTTCCTGCAAGGTTTCCTTGATCAAACGCTTAATCCTGGCATCATCCGCCTTCCTGTGCCATTTGGAGCGCGGCAGTCAGGGCGAGGAAGAAGGCTCAGAAGAGGAGGAGTGCTTCACATGCCTACTCTTCCTGGAATGTTTACCCATGTCCACAGACCCAGGAAGTCACAACATTGAAGAATCCAGGAGCTCCAAGACCAGAGAGCAACCGGAAGACCAGGCGTCCCCGCCCTTTCCGGAAAGATCCCAGAAGTAGATCAAGGCACAGAGTCACTGGGGCCCAACCAGGAAATCCGTGCCAGGAGCAACCTACAGCAGTGGCGTCACTAGGGGGGTGCGGGGGGTGCAGACCGCACCGGGTAACACCCTCACATGGGGTGACACCAAAGGGCCGGTGTGTGTGCAGAGGAACGCAACCCGCGCGCAACGCAACCTAACTTGCTTTCAGTAGGAGGAGGTGCCTGTGCCCAGTCACAGTGCGCACTGTCTCCTCCTCCACCGCGTCTGCGCGCCTCGGCATCGTCACTAGAGGGGTGCAGTGATCCTAAATTTGAATCCGGCCCGGGCCGGGAATCCCGCATGCGCATTGGGCCCTAAGCGGACGCGACTCGGCATCACGAGGGTCGAGGAGGAGGTCTCAGCAGGTTTGCCACCGACCGTCGTAGTTCCCCCCCCCTCCCCACATGGAGCCGCTGAGGGCATCGTCAGCATGGTAAATTAAGTTGCTATTGGACAATTGCATGTTATGTCCCAGATACTTGTAGAGCCTTTTTTGCCAGAAGTCTGGCTCCACTGAGACATTAGCGTACCTGTACATTACAGCCTGGTTTGGCGGACCCTGTCGAGGACTTGTATCTGATTTCTGGTTGGTTGACCTGAAACATTACCAGTGTGAATGCGCTTAACATATGGCTGTTGTGTTTATGTTTGGTGTTATGTGAGGTCTTTGCATTTCAGGTATTTGGCGTTTGGGAATGCTGGCATGTGCATTACCCCTCTCAGAGTATGTACATGGGGTAACTGAGAGTATGAGGTCTTATTTGAGTCCACAATGCCATTAACAAGATAACCGGTGTGGTGTAGGGTGTATATCCTTCTGCATGCTGTTGTGATGGCTTTAATGCTCCACTATAGGAATATTTGTGCTGTTGCTGGCAGGGTGCGCATGATGCGAGGTACACATGCCTCATATCTTCTTAAACTAAGATAAACACGAGTGGGAGTGGGCGGATTTTGAGCTCTGAAGACACAAGAGGGAAATATTGATGACATTTCCGGGTTGGAATTGGATAGACCTTTGAGATTTCCACAAGTAATTTCCCGATCTGTGCGCACCCACTTGGCTTGATTGCAGAAATAGTGACTGACCCCTAAACTGCTTCCTGACCCCATCCCCCGGGCCAGCTGGCAGATCATGGTGGTCAAGCCGCGGTTATGCGGATCTCCGCTCGTGTCTGTACCTCGAAGGGTGTTATACTGTGTGTATCTCTTCTTGTAAATAACTTCAGGCCTCAGTCACGCCTGCTAGCGCGGCAGTTCTTCTCTAGTCTGACTCTTACTGAAAATAGTGGCTGCCTGCAAGACGGGGTTCTCACTCACTCTCTTTCCTCTCCTTTCTTTTATTTGCTTCCCTGTGAAATGGTTCCAAAAAAGAAAATCACTTTTGCTGGAATGGAAATCAATGTCGTATTTTTCTGACATTTAATTCCAAAGGGCAGCATCGTGAATAAAAGTTTAAAAATATGAAAAATGAATAACTAAATAATGTAAGACAGAGTGGTAGCAAACTGGCCAGATTTATTGTATTCACACCCAAACACATTAGTGCCACTTTTACAGAGTTTGCCAGTGAAGCGCTATTTTTGTTGTCTTGGCTTTGTTTTCCCTGGGCTTAGAACTAGTGCACCAATCCTGGAGGTACATGCAATGTGAGGATTGAAAAACAAAATTTGTACTGCTGCTCTGCATCTAGGGATGTTGTCTTTTTTTACCATACTGCTTACGTTTTGTAACGATATAAGCAATGGCCATTGAAATAGGTCCATTCAGGGCCCTGTAGTCATGTCCTTAACTTTTCAGACAAAAGCACTCACTGATTTCTGAACAGTGAGTGTAAAAGCGTTAAGGTAACCATGTTGTTCCTGCTTACATTTCACATGGTTTGTGAAATTTTGCATCCCCTATGATTGTTTGCTTTTTCCAGGATGCTGTCACTTTTTTTGTTGTAAATGTAGGCCACATATTGCTCTTGCCCAGTGTGTAATTTCAATTGAGCCGCATCCAGGTGTTTATAGCTGGCAACAATTGGGTTGCAGTTGAAGGCAGTGTGAGTTTTTCTCAGTGGGGCAGAATGATGTTCAGTGTGGGGAAGAGGATGTGGAACTATGGCCAGAGCTGCTGAATTTGGAACTGGGGAACCAGGTTCAGCCTTCATGACCAGTCCATCAGACCACTCTACTGAGAGAGCACTATCTCATGCTAGACCTTATATTAGAAGCTCCGGTGTCGTAGCACCAGCAGGGAGACCGTAGCATGACAAGTGTAGGTTAACTTTCAAGGCTTGTCCACCACTATTCATACTGAAGTTCACCTCCAGTCTTGAGGGCAGGCCTATGAAGCAGCACACCCTAGAACAATAGTGACCCTGTCACTGAGATCACAGGACCCTTGATAAGGGCCAGCTCTAGGGTGGCGCAACCACTGTGACCGCAGCAGGTGCTGACTTTAGGTGGAGGCATCATTTTTGCAAGTATATTATGGTTTTAAAAGTGCTTGCTGCCTCCTTCCTGGCCTCCAGTAATTTTCGGTAACAATAAAAATGTCATGATGACTCTGGTGATTAATGTTCTACGTAGAGAGAGATCGGAATTTTGTCTAATGGAAAATTTGACTCATGGAAAGGTAGCTCAGAGGGTTAATGTATCTGCTGCAAAGAACATGTACCATGCAGATCACAAGGTGCACATAATGTAAATAGGCCAGTGGGCTACTGCTTTTGTCAGAGAGATCCTTTTGTTACTTGCAGTTTATAAGTTAAAATCCTAACATAGAACAGTGAGCTATTAACTGTCATCTACTCTGCAGCAACACAAGTCACATTTTTTATTAACTTTTGATACGTTTGAGCTACAAACAATGTATTCGTTTAAATGGTCAGATCATGCTGCAGATCTTGCATTATGAGGCAAATATGGCAGAGCCATTATTATTTAGAAAACATTTGCAAACTAGGATTTTTAGCCATTCATGTTTGAACTGCTGTTGTGGAAAAGGGAGAAGTGCTGATGACAGAAACTCCATGGCTCGGAGACAAATGGCTTGTGCTTTTTATTGTATTTGGGGACATTCTGTGATTAGAAGTATATCCCACTTTGTGAATACATTTTACTGTCAATAACTCATTAGAACCTTAAATAATCATGTGTATCCATTGGTTGATTAAACTGGGCAGTCAAACCAAATACACAAAATAGGGAGGTTTGCGCATTCTGGCCACACCTCTGGCTCCGCCCACTGATCCAATCCTTGGGTTATTCCCGCCCTCTGATTCTCCACCCACAGTTCCCCTACTTTTTTCCCCCCACTTCGACCACTGATATATCATGTTGCCGGAACACCACACCAGTATAAAGTACCATACCTATGATATGATAAATTCCAATAAACTGTTGATTAACAGGTAGCCCACTGTACAACCTGATTAATGAGTCATTATCACACTGTTGTTAACAGGCATAGGGGTCTCTGTCTGCTGAGGCACGGCTGGGCGCTCACTGTCTACACAGATTTGGGTGGTAGAAGAATAAAGTGGTTATATTTAAATTCATGTTTCATGCTCGACATTTCATTTTTTAGTGTTCTCTGTAGGAATGTCTGTGATTTATGACTGGATATCCTGGTGCTCTATAAGGTAATCATTTACTATGCTTTAAAAGTTAATACAATCTAATATGTAATGATCAATGTGTTGAAAAATGTATTGTTTTGCCCTTTCTGTCTCTCGAATTTTCTTGGGGTGGAGAAGTCCAACCCCCCAAACTCCCCCTGGTAGTGGTTGCTCACTGCGCTTGCTCGCTACACACCATGTGGGGGCTGGTCTCACTTTTACTTTGTTCCCTCTGATTCACTACTTGTGTCTATTTTTGGTGCTCTCTGAAAGAATGTCTATGGGTACATATGACTGGGTGGGTAACCTGATGTTCTATAAGGTCATCATCTACTATTTACTGTGCTTTGAAAGTTGACACAATTTGAATATGTAATGAAAAATGTGCTGTAAAATTCACTATCATGTGACCTGGTGTCCTGGCAGCCATCTGTAATTTGAAATGTGAAGACGACACAAGGGGTGAATCTGTGGCGCTATCATTTTTCAGACCGACCATTTACTTCTGTCACTCCCATAAGAGTACAGGAAGGGGGGCGGGGGCTATATTTGGCTGCCCTTTATTGGAAATTTATGTGCTATTGAACTGAGACCTTTATTTGGAATAGCTTGTAGGAGCACCTCCCCCCCGATGTCCATGCCTGGGTGGGAGGCTCAACTACGGTGTCATTGTCACACGACTCCACCATGGTAGACAGCTGCCTGGCAGAAAACGCATCCACCTGTTAAATCTGGTTTAACCGCCAGGCACGCCCTGAAATGAGGGGGAAGCCGGACTCGGAGTGGAGGAGGTCCATGCAGTAAGTCATGAGGGGGTGACACCATGAGTTACCCGCACCGGGTGACACCAACCCTAGTGACGCCACTGCCCTACAGCAGGGAACCAGTACACTCCCTCCAAGAAGTATTATGGCCGAAATCAGCAACAGTAGGGTGCCGCAACCAGCATCCAAACAGGCCGCACATTGAGCCCAAGCAACACAGAAAACAGCCCGATATATACACGAGGCTGAGCTGAGAAAGAACAACACCGCTATGTGGTACTCACGTATTGGGTCGGTATTTCAAGCCTCAAGCAGCAACCGCTCCCTGCTGCTCAGCCGACCGACATCAATATGCCTGACTTCCTGTCACATCCCGCGGAAGTCAGGCAACACCGCCCCGGAAGCGCACCACCAACAGAGGGCCATCAGGGCACGAAACATGGAAATTTAAACTGCCACGCCCCCGACATGCCCGGCAACCCAGGAGGCGTGACGCATACCCCACAACCGGTAACTGTGCCCGAAGACGATGACCCCAGCCACGAGGAACCAGCATGACTCCCCCCAAGCCCGGCAGGGAGGAAGTCAAGAAGTCAGCTACCCTCTCGCCACCCAGCAGCAGAAACGGTAGGAATGCAGGAGCCTACCAGAGTCCTGCCACGTCCGAAACTGTCGGTAGACAGAAAAAAGAACAGGGGAAATGCTGGGATTGGTACGTTTATGTACTCCCAGGGGGAGGGGTAGGGCCAGCATTCCTTCGTTCTTTTTTCTGTCGGTGACATAGGATTATCTCACTTGTTAAAATGAAGGGGACGAGGACAGGAGGGACCTGGGGGGTAATGAATGTGCCCCACGAGACCATAAAACAGGCCCTCAAATAGCCAAATGCAACCAACATACAGACCTGTAAGCTAGCCCTTCTGGCACTGCCTGTTTGCCATATAGATCAGTCGCCCCCTGCCACACATGTACACTTACTACGTGGCTCATGGACTTGAGTCGTCTGCTAAGGTGTTCCAACCCGAGGTCCATGTCCCTGCTTGGCCAGGGAAAGAAAACACCTTGCTTTAGCACCATGGTGATGTGTTAATTATCTTGGGACACAAACATCTTGAAGTGATTAAATCGAAATAGCAGGGGTCAATACAAAAGGGAGGGGAAATAAATAATACGCTTATTTAAAAGAAGTTAAGGGAGGGTCGCCTGGGATGTCCCCTCAGTAAAATACAAAAAATAAAACAAGTTCCATTTACGGGTGTCTCCCTGTGATTGCTTAATTGAGCAGGTGGCGTCCACTGGCACTCATTTTTTGGGACCTGCACTTTTTTTTTCCTCTGTAGACTTTGATTAAGGTTGAGAAAAATACAAACTGGCAAAAGAAGGAGAAAAACAACGGTGGAAAAACAGCAACAAAGGTGGGAGAAAGCAGGGATGAAGTTCTTGGTGTTGGATTAAGGAGGCAGTCAATGCCCCAACCTTCCATAGCGCCGGTCGCGAGCTCCTGAACAAAACTTTGGTCCTGGCAATTATTCTTTTGGAAATTAATCATTGCCACCCCCCATAAAACACATAATATATACGTAGATTGAAGGAACAATACTTAGAGGTGGCACACCACTGCCATCTACAGGTAAAAACGAAATTAACATTGCATCGAGGTGATATATTTCATCCAATCTAATGTTGATTCAAAATTGAGACTCAAAACTAATTATTGCGACTTTCCATATTTGCATGATGACGGCTCCCCTGTGGAGGAATACCAAAGTTAGGTTGGGTAGCGGGTCACCGTTCTTTTGGAGCACATGGTCTGCAGCGGGCACTGCATGCATCCGCGACCTGGTTGCGGCCCGATATCCTTTAAGACCATCCAACTCAAATGCAGGGCCGGTTCTAGGGTTTTTGGGGCCCCGGGCTAAGGGGAATGTGCGAGGCCCCTCTAATTTACATAAGTTGCACCTTCATGGCTCCGGAAGCTGCTTTGTTCAGACTTCTCCTGGGCCGCAGCTCCCCTCTCTGCCACCTACAAGCACCTCTTTTGCAGATCATATGGGGCTGAAGGAGTGAGAATAACTTGGGGGCTGAGAGCTAAAACTGTGTAGTTGGTAAAGTGCTGACAAAGGGCTTCCCGCACTGTCTCTCAATGGGCAGCCAGGCAGGAAGCCTAAATGCAGGAAAAAATGCGTGTCTTTGCAACTGGCACAAGATGAAGTGTCCCCCCTCCCCTAGGCCTCCCCACACCATCCCTGAGAGGCCTCCTCCTGTAAGCCCAATTGTAAACTGACACCTTTCTTCAATGGGATCGGCAGGGGCAGAAGAGGTTTGGTGGTCTGTTGCACTGGTGCGGGCCCAATGCTGGTGGGCTGAGTGCGAGGCCCTTGACAGCTGCCCATACTGCCCATGCCTAGCGCTGGCCCAGAATATACGTACATACATATTCAGAACTGGAGATACCTTAAAAGTTCCCACAGTCTAAAGTTGTCTTGTTGCTTCCACCAAATAGCCCTCTGCTCCTCCTTTATCTGGAAATACCTCACCAGGTGTGGTCAGTTTAGGGCTGTGATGTTCGGTCGATGACGATCAATGCTCTTCTTCTCTGCCCCAAAGATAGGGCACTCAGACAACTCTGGAAAGAGGTGCCCTCGCGAGACCGTCATCCCGGCCATCATGTGAGATTGAAGGTTCGCTTTATTTGGTGTTCTCATGGGTGGCACTACAAGCCGCTGCGCGTGAGCCACATTAATTGAACCTTACTTCCAGGGCTGGTTCTAGGATTTTTGGGGCCCTGGGCAGAAAGAGAATGTGCAAGGCCCCTCTAAATTGCATAGACGGGACACATTCAGGGCTGTCTGCATCTGAATAGAAGCCCCTGCCACCTCCAAGCACCTCTTTAAAGCTCAAGGGCTGAAGGTGTGAGGGTTGCCCATCTCCAGAGAGGGTTAATACTTCCAGGGAGCTAAGCAGCAGGGCAATAGCCATCCCGCTGTGCCTCTGCCTGGGTGGGGGGGGGGGGGGGTAAGGGAGGCCTAATTGTCGACAAACTGGAGGAATGTGTCTTTGTGCAACTGGAATGGAGGGCACACTCCCCTCGGGTTACCCTTGCTACACCATGGCAGTGAGGCCAGGGGAGGGGGGCCTCCCAAGGAGGCACACTTACAAGGTGTCATCTTTCATGCTTTGACCTGAATGTCTTGCACTGGTGCGAGGCCCCAAGTTGGAGGGCTGACTACGGGGCCCTGGGCAGCTGACCACACTGCCCATGCCTAGCACCGGCCCTGCTTACTTCTAATGGCTGGCTATTTCATCAGGAGTGCGTGGGAGGGGCGTGGAGTGTTGGGGAGTCTACATATACTTGGTCATGTCACAATGGTACACGAACAAATAAAATCCGCCAATGGGCACAGCTTTCCCCTCACTGAGTCCATGGTGCTATCGCGTGATTTGTCAGGGATCGGAGGGATGATCACACATTGGTTGGTTTAGCAAAGTAGTGGCAATTGCTAAGATGTGTGCTCTGAGGAAATAGATGTTCGTGATGCCACCCGTAAGGGATGACTGGTACAGGGGTCTGGTGATCATGGCTGGCCATGAAAAGCACATTTATACGACCTATATTTTAGAAAATCTGGGATACTTTTCGTTCCACGAATTTGTGGTGAGACTCTGGGACACAAGTTCAGTGTTTATTGTCTGGGCATCCTGGGGCCAAGCAATAGTAAATCCAGTCACTGGGCACAAGAGGGTTGATCGGACATGTGGAGTGGAGGGTTCTGTGGTGGTCTGTACTCTTTGGGTGACTGCTACCAGCAGGATCCCATATATCCTGTTCTTCTCATGGCTGCATCTAGCCCCAAGGTGGCTGGAATTACGCTTCTTGTTAGCACTGCTGTGCCGAAGGAGCCTTCTGTTAGTCCTGATGTCAAAAATAGTTCCGCATGCTAGTTGCAGCAGTCAGATTGCTTATTTGGTGTGTACATTGCACTTGGGGTGTGTTTTTTAGTCGTTTACAGTGTTCCTGATGGTACTTGATTATGCTTTGCCATTATTTCTCTTCATGGTGAAATATGATACATAAGGAATTAAAAAAAGAATTAAGGCTCCAGTAGAAGCTGCTGGGATGCAAAGAAGCAACTGTGATGCACGTATTCATCCAGAAACTTCCGCTTTTCAGTGCTAACTTTAAGATTTAATATATTGAAGCATATACGAAATTGTTACACTGACTTTTTTAAGAGCAAAGAATTCGCATCATTTCAAATTCATTTTCTATGGGTCGTGATGAAAGGGAGCCATCCTGTGGTTAATGGAATACTTAAGTTTCTGGGGCAATCATTCTGTCAAAAAGTTTGGTCCCCAGGTCCGAGTATGTCGTAAGAGGATGTGCAGGTAAACTGGCCTAGAGTTACCCCAGAAGCTTCACCCAACCGACCGGTGCCACTAACATGCCAATAAGGCAGGGACACAGTCATTCACTCATGCCTTCTATAGACACCTATCAGCCTGGAGTCATAAATAAATATCTTAGTTTGATTAGAGACCCATCCACCCCTACCTGGCTGTGCGGAAGATGCACCCGGCAGCTGACCCTGATGAAATGCCACCCAAGGGTCAGGGAGCTTGGGAGGGGGGCTAGGAATGTCTGTGCTCAGGAGAGGTAGCCAAGACTACCCAGGAGCCAATGGGGGTAGTTTCATTACTGGTCAGCTGAAGCTAATTTGGATATAAAACAAGACAAAGACTTTTCCTAATAACATGTCTACTCCACAGAGATGATCTGGGTGTTATCAACTTAATTGTAGCAAGAGAGTTGAACGTTTTGATACATTTATCGAAGGAGGGATAGGTAAATATTAAAGGCCAAGTGGTGATTGTTGAACCTTGCGTGACAACAACCCCCTTATTTAATGGGGGGAAAGCAAAAAGGAGGAAGCTTGTGACATTGGACTCTTTCTGTGAGGTGAGTCTTGATCCAGTAAAGGACAGTGCCTTCTATTCCAGTCTTGATCAGCCTCTAGGGCAGTAGCTGTGGGTCAGCCTTATCAAGGGAAAGGATCTAGCCTAACAGCTAGTGTGATCGACCTCAAATCTGGTGAACCGGGTTCGAGTCTCTGCAATGACGCTCAACATCCTGTGATTCTGGGCAAATCACTTAATCTCCCCGTGCCTAACAAAAATCAATGTGTCCTCATGTACCGCAACTGGTGCTCATGTAAAACGCTCCGATACTTGATTTCGGGTCAAGTTCGCGCTATATAAAACTTTGAAGGAAAAAAATGGGCAGAGACCTGTAATTGATTGTTAAGGTGGTTGCGATGGATTCATTGGCTATTATGATCAGTTCTGGAGTGATGTGGTTGGGGATGGTTGTTCATACCTGCGATGTCCTGCAATTGTTCTGGCTGACTGAGACAACAGAGGATATAATATTAGTCAAATCTCTTGCGCACAGGCAGCAGGAAGGAAGAAAGATGGTTTAGTTGTGTCTTAGGTGGTGGTATCATGGTTTGTTTGGTTATTTGTTGCTTGTTTGGGTAAACATTTTTGTTCCAGTGGTTTTTCAGGCCAGTATGGCTGCAGAGTCCAGAGGCGGGTTCAAACAGTGGTTTTATTAAGCTGATCTAGGGCACCAACGGTTAAGCTATATGGACCACTTGGCTATTTTTGAGAGGAAGACGGATTCAGGTTACCAAATTTTTAGATAGGCGCTGTGGTAGGAAGAGGAGTAGATACGAAAGTGAAGGAGGGAATACTTGAATTAATCTCAGCCACTGGTAATTATTCGGGGCTGCATCCCAATCCATTATTTTACACACCATATACACACACAGAACTACAGCGGCGGACTGTTAATGCTTCACCTCAAACCCCAGTTTCATCAAAGTAGGTGCGCCGTGCACAATTCTTCCAAACAATTTAATTCTTCAATGAAGTGCAAACAATATTCAACAGCAAAACATATGTGGGACACAGTCCTGCATCCGTTGGGAAAGAAAGACATTTACATGACAAACAGACATTTCAGGCAAGGCAAAGGAGCTTATTTACAAAATCCGATGTTATAAGCTTATTCCGAGCAAACAGTGCACTTTTTTTACACATGGGTTAATGTGCACGCTCTTTAAACTAGAGTCGACGACGTTTCGATTCTATTTCGAGGATACAAGGATCATCATCAGGACGTTTATATGTACGAGCCTGGTAAAGATAAGAAATTGCCTGTAGGGAAATGGGAGATGAAGTGAGAATAGAGAAAAGGGAGAAAGAGGAAAAAATTAGATCTCGAGTAAGGCAGCTACGGTAATTTCGCCATAAAAGTGCACAGTACACATGCCGATGTGAGTGCATGCGTATTAAAAAATGGCAGTGGTTTGAACCACAACGGGTGAAACGGGCGAGCAGCATGTTTGAAACCGGGGGGGGGGTTTTGGTTCACGGGACGTTTAGGGTGAAGGAGGCAAGCATTAGAATTGCGCCGAAGGAGGGGTGCTGTGAACGGCGAAGTGGACACTGATGAGCCAATTACGTTGTGGACGGAGTAATGCAAGCAATTAATTGGTGACTATCGGACAATACGTGGATGAGGCAACGGGATGTAGGGGCACAAGGCCCCAGTGCGCATCCAGAGTACCCATGGGACGAGTAAGGGTAGGGCGGCCCTTACTAGCTGATCCTTGAGGTTGCGGCTTTTCCGAAAGGCAAACAAGGGTCGCTCAATTGAAAGATTACCCGCATTTAACACTGGCCAATGTTGCAAAATAGATTTGCGAATTTGATTAGACGCGGGGGAAAAGGTAGTAACACAAACTATACGGTCGGTATTGGTTTTGGTTCAAGGAGATAGAAGAACTTCGCTTGGACAGTACCATGCTCGTTTTGTGCGTTTCGTACAAGTCTTTTGGGGTAACCACGGTCTCTGAGTTTTTTTAGTGAGAATGGAGGCTTCTGAAAAATAATCTTCTTTGGAGAAGCAATTGCGTCTAATGCGCAAAAACTGGGAGTATGGTAGCGAGTCTCTTAAGGCTCGAGGGTGATGAGTTTCTCACCCTAATTGTTCTCCTCTCCCAGCATCTCCTACGACAACACCCGCAATCCCGGGCCTCTCTTCGGACGGATTATCCCTCGGAGCTACTTATCTGGAACACCCAGTTCCTTCCTATACCAGGTACCTATCCTCTCCCATGGCACCCCTTCTCGTTCACTTCTCACGTTACACTGCCTCACGTGCCTTCTTCCTCCCTCAGCAACTCCTTCGGTTACCACTCGCACATCCTGATCCCCGTGTTTTACGCTGCGAGACGTGTGTTCGGCTATTCAGGCATCTAACACGTTCTCCTTCTGTTCGGTTGACTACGGTAAGCGGGCCTCTACATCCCGTTGCCTCATCCACGTATTGTCCGATAGTCACCAATTAATTGCTTGCATTACTCTGTCCACAATGTAATTGGCTCATCAGTGTCCACTTCGCCGTTCACAGCACCCCTCCTTCGGCGCAATTCTAATGCTTGCCTCCTTCACCCTAAACGACCCGTGAACCAAACCCCCCACCGGTTTCAAACACGCTGCTCGCCCGTTTCACCCGTTGTGGTTCAAACCACTGCCATTTTTTAATACGCATGCACTCACATCGGCATGTGTACTGTGCACTTTTATGGCGAAATTACCGTAGCTGCCTTACTCGAGATCTAATTTTTTCCTCTTTCTCCCTTTTCTCTATTCTCACTTCATCTCCCATTTCCCTACAGGCAATTTCTTATCTTTACCAGGCTCGTACATATTAACGTCCTGATGATGATCCTTGTATCCTCGAAATAGGATCGAAACGTCGTCGACTCTAGTTTAAACAGCGTGCACATTAACCCATGTGTAAAAAAGTGCACTGTTTGCTCGGAATAAGCTTATAACATCGGATTTTGTAAATAAGCTCCTTTGCCTTGCCTGAAATGTCTGTTTGTCATGTAAATGTCTTTCTTTCCCAACGGATGCAGGACTGTGTCCCACATATGTTTTGCTGTTGAATATTGTTTGCACTTCATTGAAGAATTAAATTGGTTGTCCGGCTGGACTTCCTTAATATAGTTTCGATTCTGTACTATATTTATTCACCATTATTCCTTAAATCATTTGAGGACCAATGTTTACTTGTAATTAACGATTACCCAAGGTCCTCAATTACCTTTTGGGTCCCCTTGTTTTGTTTGAACGTGCACAATTCTTCCGGCACTTGCCGCTGTTAGATGCCACTGTCAACCAGATCAGAAACATTTCTACCAATAGGAAGCTGCACCAGGAAAGAATTCCATGTTCAATCTGAGTGTCCCATCATCTTCTTTATTAATCATATGTAATATACCAGTTAAAACCCAGCCATTATCGACGATACGCTGATTCCGGTATAATTTATGGGACATTATACTGTCCTTTGGTAGCCTTTGTGACTTGGGAATGATATCAAACTAAAGGAGGAGAATGTTTCTGAATATGTGGAGATACTATACCACAAATTGAACACACAACTTCA
The DNA here is from genome assembly GCF_964204655.1 of Triturus cristatus. Taxonomy (NCBI): domain Eukaryota; kingdom Metazoa; phylum Chordata; class Amphibia; order Caudata; family Salamandridae; genus Triturus; species Triturus cristatus. Next base: position 406,201,085 of record NC_140584.1, read on the forward strand.
ACACAACTTTATTTTTGAGCCCTGATGAAGTTCCTTTGTAACACGGAACAAAATGCGTCGACTGGATTTGAACTTGTATATTACTTATGATTAATAAAGAGATCATGGAACACTCAGATTGAACATGGACTTATTTTACACACCATTCCACCTCGGTTTGAAACCAGCCATATTCAAATGTGTCTTGACCTTGCTTCAATAGGCACAGTTCAGCCCGAACTGCCAGTCAGGTATTCCACAAACCAGAACATAAGCAACCCAAGACCAGTTTCACCCTTATTAAGGCTCATCAGTCAGGTATAGCTTGTTTACAGTAGCACAGTGTGCGTGGGACCAATGGCTTGGCATGGACCTCCCACTTGGGCCGTTGCACTGAAGTATACATAAGAGTGATGGGTGGAATATTTGAGAAAATCTCAGGCACACCATGCCACCTCTGTTTTGACCCAGCCATATGGAAATCAATCTTGACCGTGCTCCGATAGGAACAGTACAGCTCAAACTGCCAGATCAGGTCCTCCCTGAACAGGAATACAAGCTACCCATATTAGGGCTTATCAGTCGGGTATTGCTTGATTCATGAGACCTAAGTCGGACGAAACCAGTCTGTGGTTGTTTATAGTCCCTTCTTTAGGAGGGTTCACTTGGCGGTTCAGGAAGGACTGGCTCATCAGGAGCAGGATTGGTTCTGATTTACATAAGGAGGGTCTTTGTCTAGAGTGGCATTGTGGGCAAAAAACGATGGACTGGAATTCAGTCCACGTGGTTTCCAGTGGCTGAGATTAATTCAAGCACTTCGTCCACCACCTTATTATTGTTGTACTAGGGCCTGGAGCAGTGGGGTGAGGGTACCAGGACTGAGGATAAATGAGTAAGAGTACTATGGGGTCCATTGAGACTAAAAGATGGTGGCCTATGCCATAAACCCTGACACCATAGAACCAAATACGCTACTCAAAAGTGGGGAAGACAGTGCCTGGAATAACCCACAGACCCCATGGTAGTTGATTTATGTGATCAGCTCAGACACATAGCGGGACACTGTGGCATAAAGCACCAGCAACAGCTTATTAGATCTATGAAGTCCACCCGGAAGGAGAGATGCCACAGCCTAGGGGAATAAGCAATAGAACTACAGAAAGTTTGTGTGGTCCACTCAAAAGTGAATGAGGTGCAGTCCACCAAGATATACCAGCTCGTAAGCCACAGAATACACCAGTGCATGATATGTGTTTTACGCTTCAAATGAAAAGAAAGGATGCATATGTATGGGTGATTGAAATTGTAATGTTGCAAGATGCTTGTTTCACATGTTCCACCAGCCTTAGCTAATTCTAACGAGATACAATTTAATAGAATTCTCTCTGGACAGAGCATAACACAAAGTAGATATTTCTAGGCTGTTAGTCAGAACAAACGTTTTTAACCAAACATATGGCCTGAAGTATTAGAATATTTAATTAATTATTTTCTCTTTGCCCACTGCCAGTGAAATACGTCGCCTCCAACCAATACCTTTGGAAAATAATGTTGTAAAATGACCCCCAGATGGTCACATTTTTTGACAGAGGCTCGCCCCCGCTCCTTTGAGGTGCGGTCAATGAATATGTTTGCTCCATTGCAACGCTGCCTCTAGTCTTGTGCCTGATCGCATTGTGGAGTGTACTTCCATGGATGGCAGGCTTGGAGTGTTAATCTCTAAGGTTCTGCAGGTTATACCATAGCAGAGGCACCAGGACAGAACATCACTGCTTTCAGTTTGGAACTCCACTCTCTGATATCCATTCAAATCTTACTGCTCAAGCCGTACACACAAACTACAACGCATTGCTCTTCTGTAGAAAGATCTCATCGCTTCCTTCATTTTTGTGTCAACAAGGACCTTTCTGGTTATACAGAGTGTCTTCGTTCACCTAAAACATTCTGTGCACATTATCAAAGGCCGAGCTTCCCCGGTCACCATGAAATCTGCCTGGAGGATGTTGGAATCAGCTGAGGTCTCTTGGAAAGGCTGCTGTCCACCAGCAAAAACTGAGAAGCGGCCAGGCTCCAGCACCCACTGGTCCGTCCACACAGCCCGCTGCTTGTAGGTCACCTCAAAGATTACAGTCACTGAGCGGCCAGCAGGAATCAGGATGCGACTCGTGCCAACTAGCTGCCACCGAGGGACGGGAACAGAAGCCTCTGCCCATCGTAGGTATAGCTGGACCACCTGCATTGGGGAAAGGAAGCCAATGATGAAGATTGTTTTGATTCTATAGTTTGACCCAAAGGCAATTATCATACTACGGCAGAGTGATAGTGATGTCAAAATTCTGTTGTTATGAGTACGGAAGACTATTTGATGACGTGACAACACATTTTGTTTTTTTTACAACAGAAAGGCAACTGATATCATAATTCCACCACAATGACCATGACAGCTAACAGAGTTTACTGCAATGTCTCCAAATACCTGCCATGTCACTTAAAAGAAGTCCAAAATGCTAAGGCAAAAATTCTTCATGGCCTACATAAGTCAGACATGCTAACCCAGCACTTGCCAAGTTCTAAGGTGAGTGGCTTTCTAATCATTGTGCATACTGCTGGAAATTGTCCATACGTCTGCACCACTTTTGGTACTCAAACATTTTAAACTGTGCCAACTCTCCTGGCTGTGCTGCTTTCGACGCTTCTCTAATCTCCAAAACTTTAGAAGGCAAAGCGCTCAGAGACACAACTTCCAGGCTCTTTTTAACATTTCCTCACATTATACACCCAGGAAAAATTGCACTTGCTCTTTTAGGAACCACTTAGGACTCTTTAGTTCAGATCTAAAGATTCCTGACTGTTGGTAGTTCCCTCCCGCTCTAAGGTTCATACAAAACTTTCCTCTTTGCTAAGGGATTCTTTTATATGTTTTATTAATTGCTGACTTGTGAAACGTTGCTACACTGTAGGCGGGCTTCACATGAGGGATCAGTTGGTGGATTGCAACTGAAAGCTCTAGAGGTTCTTGTTACACCATATGGTATAAGCTTACAAGGAGAAATAGAGTAACGTGCCATCTATAAATAACATATCGAATTATAGATTGGTGATTATGAAAAATGAGATTGTTTTTCACCGTGGGGGTTCTGAGTGACATAAAATAGACAACAAGAATGAAGCTTGCGTTTTCTGTAATGTCTGTCGGAACCCCGAGCTGAAAAACATCCACTTTATTCACCATTACCCATCTGCTATTTTATGCTGTATATGGATACCACATCCATCCACTATTGTAAAGAGGCTTTTTAAATTCTGCCGTTTTAAACAGAAATAAACATGAAGGATTGAGTACCGTTATGTCACAGCAGCGGAAGAACAATCTTTGTCACTCAATGACGTGATGGCGCGGTCTGTAGAATGAGTGGGGCCCATATTTATAATAGTTTGGATTGGGACTGGCTGGATAGGTTATCAGGTGTTGTCATAATGCTGTCAAAATGCTTAAAGCAGGCAACTGAATGATGTCACTCCACTTATGGAAGACTATCAAGTGAGGGAGAAGTGTGTTGCAGCGGCCAGAGTGGCTGCCTCCGGAGCATGGGGCTCACGGTTCGATGCCGCGGCAGCAGCTCAGCCTCATACGACTCTGGGCAATAGTTCACTTAACACCCCCCCCCCCCCCGCCCCAACCCCCTGCCGACAGCCCCAAGCATCTTGAGACTCTTAGGATGTGATTAGTTTGTGCTTTACAAATGCTGGATTTATTTATTTACTGTGAAATGATCTCCTGGATATCACACCACACCCTTTTAAAATTAACTGGGTGTCACACAGCGACTAAACAAACCTAGAAATTGCTAAGTGTGTTATTCTGCATTATTTGTGGGAAACTAATCTTCTAATATCCATTCATGCTTTAAGAACTCCTGTAAGTGACTTGAGATCTACTTATTTCTATTTGTCAGATGGAACGTTTCTTGCAAGTTGTGTCCTTGCACACAAGTTGAGGGGTTCTTTTGCCCCGTCCAGTTTCCCCGATGCTTGTGAGGAACAGGGTGAGCGGATACTTGGTTGAGGTGTGATAACATTTAGAGAAGGATAGCGATCTTCTTACCTCATCACTGTCGCGTTTCCCAGAATTCTCCACCTCCACAGAAATGCTTAAATGGCTACAAATGGGTAGGGACGTGGTGGAAAGTAACAGGTTACTGTAATGGAAAGTGGTGTAGGACAGTCCATAACCAAATGGATACAGGGGTGGTTGATCACCATAGTAACGGTAAGTACGTCCCTCCATAGTGTAGTTTTCCATCGCTGGCACCTAGAAATTGCAGAACAGTCAAAACTGTAAAGTTTATTTTGTAGTTACTTATATATATCCTTCATACCACTGAGGAGTTGCTGAAGAACATTTTCCAACAGGTACGCCCATGGATGAAGGAGTGTCTGTCACACGGCTTACATGGATAGGTTTGATGTCACACGTTAAGCACACAGTTGTGCTCTTATCTTGTTTTGTTAATGTGCCTAAGCATGTACTTGAAGCCAAAAGGAAAGACTGGCTGCTAATGCACCAGATTCAAGTATATGGATGGATATAAAGTGTGTGCTTGAAGTTTGACCAATGTGGAACATATTTCGATGTTGTGCATGTATGGCAGAGAATGCTCAAGCCATGTCCCAGCAAGCATGCAACTCCAACTATGCACAGGTATGGAGAAAATTGTGAGAAAGGATGCAGTTGTACATGCATACAAGACAGAACAAATCTACCGACAGACAACCTTTAGACAAATTCATTGCCCTAAAAAGAGCCCGAAACCACAATGTGCAGACAATTACACAGCCTATCTTCCTTAAAAAGCAAGCATCAAACTTTCACATGATCCCAGCAGATTATCACGTGATGCACACAATGTATGGCCTCCAGGATAGCTGGGCTTTCTATTAAACAGCTGCAGAATTTCCTTTTAATAATCCAACTCATAGAACCAAAAAGGTTTCACTTTCCTTTTGACTGCAAAGAATAGTTTTCTCTCATCTTCAAGGACTGCTGATTATTTGAATCAGTTACAGAAGGATAGGCAACTTGTTTCTAAACGTTATGATACTTTGAGGTCTACATGAAGGAATATGCTGTTAAATGAAGATTAAAAAAGAGAAAATCCGGCGCTCTTCTGGTTTTCTTCCTGCCCTTACACTGCCAGTTACTATCAACCACCTCTGTTTTAGCCCACTCTAGAACTGCACAGATCAACCGTATGCAGTTTTGGTTGTAGCTGTCTTGCACTTGGAAGATTCTTTCTGTTTTTCATTCAACTTAAGTGAAGCTACGTGTTCATGTGAAAATGTTGCTTCTGTTAAGATGGCTTTGGGCTGAACTTCCTCCAGTTAAGGTTCAAGAGCAACCAGAATATAAAGGTCAAGTAATTTCTGATTCTTGGAAGTTTGCAGGGCGGCCTTCGATTACTGATCCACTCTCAAGGTGAGTGCACTTGGGAAGATGCTTCTTCAGTCCATGCTCCCTTTGACATCTGCTATTTCTTTCCATTTCTTTATTAATATTTATTTTCACTCAGGAGTTACAAGACTGCCAAAGAGTTCTTTTTACCCTTCGTGGAGTCTCTTCTGAACCGAAGCCCTCTTCAGGGGACCCTGGGCACCTTCCATGTGTACGGTTTACTGGACTGGGCGGAGTTGCTTTGTCATCTGGAGCTCAAGTAGGGGACTTAACATACCTTCTCAGCGTCCAATCTTTGACAGAGTGGCTCCTTCAGGCAAACAAATAACCTTCAGCAGACTCGCACACTGCACCCACTACACCCTCATACAGCACTGCCCCCGAAACACTTCCAAAGCTAACTAAATTGCAGACAGACCTCAGGCAAACCTGCACAAAGCTCTCAAAAGACCCTCACACAGTACCAACATGCTCAAACGCATACCTCCAAACCCTCACATGTAACCTCAGACCCGCTGGTAATCAGTGAGAAGAACCACACCAAGCTACCAACAAAACCTCACACAGAACCCCTACATACATATCACCTACATAACCTCCAACAGACTCACACATGGTCCCCCAAGACTCTCAAAATACCATTGCACAACTCCACAACAATAACCCACATAGTCCCCGGCAGAACAGACCAACCAACATCCCCATCCATTTATTCTACTCCTTTTACCTTGTCCCTCCTGCCAGCAACATAAGCCCATTAATGCCTCGAATTTGACTGCTATGTGAGTACTTATGACAAAAAATGCAGTTTTGCACATCACCAAAAATATACATGTCCTTAATACAGTACCTGGTCCATGCCAGCCGGCCAGGTGGCAGGGAGCCTGCCTGCTGGGCTAGCCATCTCCATGTTCAGCAGCAAGTTGGCAATGGCAACGCCGGCAGCTTGGGCTGGGAAGAAGCACTCTATGATGGCATGGACCCCATCGCTGTGCTTGGCCCAAGTAATGTCCAGTGGTCCGGCGTTGAACAGCAGGAGGATGGTGGGCCGCCCGCCAGCTGGGGGACAGAGAACAATGAAGGTGACATACCGCAAAGATGCAGGGGATGGCATTTCTAATCTCACCCGCATAGTGACAGAGAAAATAACATGTCCTGTGGAGGTGGCTACAATTTGGTTGTTTTTACTTCCTCAAATGTCCTAATTTCGAAGCTTAGTGTACACAACAAAAGTGGGCAAGGAGAAGGGGGCAGATCACATAAGAGAATACGAAATAATGGAGTTTAGAAGGTACACACATTTATAGGCATGGAATTGCCATACGCATCACCGATAGTGGCTTCGGCAATGAAACGGTTGATTTAGAGGTAACGTTTGTAACAAAGATAGGTGTTGAGGACAGAGAGGTTCCATTAGCTGGAGAAGGAAGGCCTTCAATTATTACAGGCAGTGTTTATAAAATGTGTCAAAACCAATGGCAGCAAGAGAGGGCAGTCCTAAGACATGAAACTGGAAGCCACAAACAAACTGGAAAATGGAAAGTTACAAAGCATAAAGTACAATCGACTACCCTGTGTCACGACCCTACATCATCAAAGAGGTCAGGTGATCCGATAAACCGTAAGGGTGCCGGCCAAGTGATTTGTAAATGTCATCAGAACCTTGGAATGGCATCATACAGGACAATGTATCCATTTCAACCATATGTCCTTTTTATGGTTCTTTTTCACAATTGCAGCAGTAGAAACCCTGGGGTTTTCCAGCATTGCATAATCCTGGTAGACTACTGGGTTTCACGCCATTGTCAAGGTTGTAATAAATCCCATCAATCTAGCATGCTGCCAGCTTCCCTAGGCAAGCTCAGGGCAGCAGGTAGTTAGCCGTGCACATACAGACTGTCCTTGTGCTACATAAAGATCTTCTGCATTATACAGAAAATACAACTATTAAGCACTAACAGGTACATTCAACGCCATTTTGCTTGGTTTACTATGGCACGGTGTAGACTACAGAAAAGCTCCTTAAATGGACTCTTCGTCTATGCAGGAAGTGTGTTACCAGAGCATAGACCAATTGGAGGTCTCAGGGCAACCCTTGCAGGTATGTCGTTTGAATGGCACTCCTAGGTAAGTTGATGGTGCTCACAGATACAGCTGAGAAAAGATCGGCCTCTAATAAGACATAGGGCATTCTTTATGAAAATGGTCGTATCACTGTGTGAAAACAGCGATGCAACAGTTTTCACTGTGCCCTCCTTGCGACAGGATGGATGCACCGTATTTAATGTATGGCGCTCCATGTCGTAAGGAGTTACAGATATGCCAGTATTTCTGACGTAGCTGTAGGCGCAAAAGTGACGCATTGCTGGGGAGGGTCTGAAAACAGACCAACTCCAGCAATGGGGCTTGCCCCATGTGAAAGGGCCTGCGTCAGTCTTACGCCTGTTGTGAGGCAGGCGTAAAACATTGATGCAGTAGCATCCTAGAAGTGGCACACAAATCTTATAGATTTCAATGCGCCACTTCTACGTGGCTTTTGGCAGGGTAACGCCCTGGCGCTGGTATAAAGTGGCGCAGGGGTTTACAAAGTGACGCATCTACCTAGATGCGTCACTTGGTAAAAAGGGCGCAACATGGCGCATATTTTACGCTGCTGGTGTGCCACAAAAAAAGACGCAACGGAAGTGCAAAAGTGTCGCAAGGCCTCATAAATAAGGCCCATAGTTGCGAATGGGCTTTATGAACTCTGCCAATGCTTTTTGAGGCTTGGAGATAACACCTGGATTTTAATTCAGAAATTCGTATCAGAAAATAAAATAGTCTGTACATTTTCACACGTATGCGTATCGAACATGGCAATCCAACAAGTAAGGTGATAGTTTTAGAATTGTTATTTCTTCGAACTCAATTTTAGGAAATGATAGAATACAAATCAATGAAATCAATGTAAATATCTTGAGAGAATAAATCGGTGGTTTTGGGGGCGCTGGGAGAAATACCACATTCACAGTGATCCTGTAGGAACTGCTTGTGGATGAACTGGTGTACAATTTTTTGAAAAATTCTGGATCCTTGCCTTTGTCCTTAGTTCTCAGCTCCTCAAGGTGTGTTAGCGAGTAAATCAATGCTGGTTAGGGACTCCATTCTTAACAGTGCACACGGCACCTCTTCATTGAATTGAATGAATGACTAAATAATGATTGTATGGGGCACAATTAATAAATGAAACATCACTAGGTGCTAGATGCTATTTAAAGGAGAAGAGTCATGTGGCATAGAATAGGTGGGCTCTCAGTTTGTGGACATCCATTGGCAGGAAGTATATTCAACAAGCATTGACAAAGCCAACGTCTGTCTTAAATAAGCACACAGTGGTGTAATTGAACAAGTTACTTACCTTCAGTAACGCTTCTTCTGGTAGGGATTATCAACCACAGATTCCTCCCCTTTTGAATACTTCCTCAGGCATCAGAATGGATCTGGAAACTTTTGAGCAGTACCTCTGTGAGCAGTCAGGAGGCACAGTGTAGCTCCATACTGACGCCATTCTGCTCTGGAAATGACGTGCGTAGACAATATAGGCGCCACCCCCGCATGCTGATGTCAGTTCTTTTGAGGCTGTCCGCGCCCCCAGGACGCAGAGCTCCATAAGATAATCCACTGTTAAGAGTCCCAGACTTGGGACCTTTTTTAATGGATAGAGACCAATTCTCAGAACAGGGAGATTGGGAGGGGGGCGGGGGAGGCAGTGAGAAATCTGTGGTTAGATGAAGTCTCTACCAGAAAGAGTAAACATAATACCTATTTGGAGTTGGATTGGCAATTTTGACTCATGGTAAAAAGCCCTAAAAACCAAGTGGGAAATGCCCCTCTCAGAGAACCTGGCTGTCCAGACAATAATGCTTTACGAACATGTGGAGGGATGCCCATGTAGCCGCCTGACAAATGTCAAGGACAGGAACCTAGCATGCTACTCAGTGGGAGAAGCCTTGGCTCTGGTGGTATGAGCCCTTAACCCTTGTGGGGGCAGCTTCTTGGTCAATGTGTAGCAGATCTAAATGCAAAGCACAATTCAGGGAGAGATGATCCGTTTATGCACAGCTTTGCCCTTTTCGTTCCTGCCAGCCCCACAAAATGCTGATCATCTACTCGGCATTCTGTGGTACGATGATGTAAAAGCTTAACGCTCTTTTGAGGTTAGGCGATGGAGTCTCTCTTCCTCCTTAGAGGGGTGAGACAGAGCATAGAATGCCAACAAGGTGCTGCTTTGACTGACGTGGAATGACACCACTACTTTTGAAAAGAACAATGCCAAATTCTGCAAAACTAGTGTGTCTGGGAAGAAGGTTGTGTATGGAGGGGTGACACAAAGAGTGTGGAGCTCACTCATCTTCTGTGCCAATGTTATGGCAACTAGAAACACTGTCTTGAAGGTGAGAAGCAGCAAAGGAGGCCGTACATTGGCTCAAAGAGTGTGCACACCAAATATGCAAGAAACCGGTTACGATCCCACCATGGCATAATGAAGGGATCAGGAGGGTGCAAATGCTGGGGTCCTTTGAAAAATGCATCACAACAAGTGATGTAAATAATGAGGGCTGTTCCCATGACCGTAAAAAGGCCAAAAGAGCCGAAAGGCCGCCTTTAACCAAAGTCTTGCTGTGCGAGGGAGAGAACAAACAAAAGAACATCAGACATCTTGGCCAGGAGGGGGTCAATCTGTTGTGTGCCTCACCAAACCATAAATCTGCCCCAACAACAGGTGTATACAGTTTTTGTCTGGGGACGCCTGGCTGCTAAGATGACAACATCCACCTCTGGAGGGAGGTCAAATGTGTTCAGCTGTTGCCACTCAATCTCCAAGCATGAAAGTGGAAATTGCTAAGGCCTGTGTATAAGACTCTGCCCCATTGCTGTGACAGCTGATCCTCCCGGGGGAGCAGCCTGATGAAAGGACAGATGCTCTTGACCGGGAGCTCTGAATACTGAACTCTCCATGCCCAACCCGGAGCTACTAGGATGAATTGGGCCTGGTAGTTTCTCATCTTCTTCTGAACTCAGGGAAGTATAGGTATCGGCAGGAAGGCATACCGAATTCCAGATCCCCGCCATAGGCAGAATGCGTTTCAGTGAGAGATACCTTGGGAACTCCAACACGCAGAACTGCTGACATTGTGCGTTCTCTGAAGTGACAAATAGATTGCGCCAAGGCTCTCCCCAAGAGTGGATGAGAACTTTCGACACATCTGGGTGTGCTTGCAACTTGTGATCCGCTAGGTGTCAATGGCTGAGTTTGTCCACCCTGGTATTCAAAGATCAAACCAGGTGGGTCACAGTCAGGAAGATTCCTTGATGGTCCAGCCATTTCTAGAGGCATAACACCTCCTGGCACAGGCTCCACAACCCCCACCCCAATCTGTTTGTTACAGTATCACGGTGTGGTGGTCTTGTCCATGAGGACCTTCACCAGCCTTCCCCTGATGGACAGTAGGAAGGCTTTAAAAGCCCAGTGGATGGCTCTCTGCTTCAGAAGGTTGATGTGGAGCTGGGCCTCTGATCTCCATCTCTCCCAGGTGGCTAATCACGGTCAGCTCTGGGTTGGGTAGGGAGAGGTATCTGCCGCTGACTCAGTTGCAGTTGTGCAACCACCACTGCAGGTCTTTTGCCGTCTCCTCTAAGATCTGGATGTGACTGGATGGGTCCCATTGATGTTGACCACACTGAGACTTCAGATCCTAAAGCTGAGTCCACATATGCCATCTGGAGTACATCACCAGCAGGATGCAGGAAACCATCAGTCTCAGCAGCCCCAGAGTCAACGTCAACTGAAATCCTGGGCCGAGGCTGAAAGATCAGGACCATAGCCTGAATCTCCTGGACTCTCCTCTCTGGAGGAAAGGCATTAAACCGGACCGTGTTCAGAACAGCCGTGATAGCACTTGATAAGGAATCAGGTGTGACTTTGACACGTTGATATTGAACCCTAAAGATGTCCAGAGGTTAGCTGTAGTCTGTAGGTGGGTAGCAATTGGCTGGGGTGAGCCCACCTCCAGCAGCTATTCACCAAGGTAGGGAAAGACTGGGGCCCCTGACCTCCGAAGATGTACTGCCATCACTCCCTCACTTTTGTGAATACCCGAGGTGTGGTGGAGAGACCAAAGTGGACTACAGTGAACTGAAAAGCTGCTATCTCACAATAAACTGATAGGGATTGTGGGCCTGCAGGATGGGGGATGTGAAAATAAGACTCCTGTAGGTCCAACACTACCATTCAGTCCCCTGGGTCGGGAACAGACCAGATCTGGGCCAAGATGAGCATCTTGAATTTGTCCTTCCCGAGAAAGGCGTTGAGAGTGTGCAGGTTGATATTAGGACGGAGGCCTCAGTTCTTCTTTAGCACCAGAAAGTAGCAGGAGTAACAACCACAACCCACTTCCGAAAGGCTTGCACTTCCTTCGGAAGATGGGTAGATGGTCCTCAATCATGTGTTCTGAGAACAGTGGAAGGTGCGGCAGGGTGGCCAGGAAGGAAATATTATGACCTTCCAGCCTGGTAAAAATCATTGGATCCTGCCTCCAACCGGGTGGCCGTGCTCTACAAAGGGCATGCTAAAGGGGTTTGGCAGGTGGAGCTACAGGGGGAAATGGTGGGTTGATTGCCACACTGACCCTGACCTTTGGGGTCAGTGTGTGCCATGCCCTTGCCCACACAAAAGGTGGGAACCCAGCTGAGGCTGAACTTGCTGTCCATATAGAGCCCCCCTAACAGAGCCCCAGAAGAATTGAAAGGACTGATGTGGTTGACGTAGAGGAGACAA